>NC_065436.1:9374661-10628245 GCF_024364675.1 Aethina tumida
AATTTTAAAAATTTAATTATTAAAATTTTAAATTTTAAAATTTAAAAAGTTAAATACTAAATTTTAAAAATTTAATTATTAAAACTTTAAATTATATAATTTAAAAATTTAAATTTTAAAATTTAAAAATTTAAATACTAAATTTTAAAAATTTAATTATCAAAACTTTAAACTTTAAAATTTAATAATTTAAATACTAAATTTTAAAAATTTAATTATTAAAACTTTAAATTTTAAAATTTATAAATTTAAATACGAAATTTTAAAAATTTAATTATTAAAACTTTAAATTTTAAAATTTAAAAATATAAATTTTAAAATTTAAAAATTTAAATACTAAATTTTAAAAATTTAATTATTAAAACTTTAAATTTTAAAATTTAAAAATTCAAATACTAAATTTTAAAAATTTAATTA
The DNA here is from genome assembly GCF_024364675.1 of Aethina tumida. Taxonomy (NCBI): domain Eukaryota; kingdom Metazoa; phylum Arthropoda; class Insecta; order Coleoptera; family Nitidulidae; genus Aethina; species Aethina tumida. The sequence goes on from NC_065436.1 coordinate 9,375,079, forward strand.
TTAAAACTTTAAATTTTAATATTTAAAAATTTAAATACTAAATTTTAAAAATTTAATTATTAAAACTTTAAATTTTAAAATTTAAAAATTTAAATTTTAAAATTTAAAAATTTAAATTTTAAAAATTTAAATACTAAGTATTAAAAATTTAATTATTAAAACTTTCAATTTTAAAATTTAAAAATTTAAAATCTATATTTTAAAAATTTAATTATTAAAATTTTAAATTTTAAAATTTAAAAATTTAAATTTTAAAATTTAAAAATTTGAATACTAAAATTTAAAAATTTAAATTTTAAAATTTAAAAATTTTATTACTAAATTTTAAAAATTTAATTATTAAAACTTTAAATTTTAAAATTTAAAAAGTTAAATACTAAATTTTAAAAATTTAATTATTAAAACTTTAAATTATATAATTTAAAAATTTAAATTTTAAAATTTAAAAATTTAAATACTAAATTTTAAAAATTTAATTATTAAAACTTTAAATTTTAAAATTTATAAATTTAAATACTAAATTTTAAAAATTTAATTATTAAAACTTTAAATTTTAAAATTTATAAATTTAAATACCAAATTTTAAAAATTTAATTATTAAAACTTAAAAATACAAAATTTTAAAAATTTAATTATTAAAACTTTAAATTTTAAAATTTAAAAATTTAAATACTAAATTTTAAAAATTTAATTATTAAAACTTTCAATTTTAAAATTTAAAAATTTAAAATCTATATTTTAAAAATTTAATTATTAAAATTTTAAATTTTAAAATTTAAAAATTTAAATTTTAAAATTTAAAAATTTGAATACTAAAATTTAAAAATTTAAATTTTTAAATTTAAAAATTTAAATACTAAATTTTAAAAATTTAATTATTAAAACTTTAAATTTTAAAATTTAAAACCTAAATTTCAAAAATTTAATTATTAAATCTTTAAATTTTAAAATTTAAAAATTTAAATTTTAAAATTTAAAAATTTAAATTTTTAAATTTAAAAATTTAAATTTTAAAATTTAAAAATTTAAATACTAAATTTTAAAAATTTAATTATTAAAAATTTAAATTTTAAAATTTAAATATTTAAATAATAAATTTTAAAAATTTAATTATTAAAACTTTAAATTTTAAAATTTAAAAATTTAAATACTATATTTTAAAATTTAATTATTAAAACTTTAAATTTTAAAATTTAAAAATTTTAATTTTAAAATTTAAAAATTTAAATTTTAAAATTTAAAAATTTAAATACTAAAATTTAAAAATTTAATTTTTAAAATTTAAAAAGTTAAATACTAAATTTTAAAAATTTAATTATTAAAACTTTAAATTATATAATTTAAAAATTTAAATTTTAAAATTTAAAAATTTAAATACTAAATTTTAAAAATTTAATTATTAAAACTTTAAATTTTAAAATTTATAAATTTAAATACCAAATTTTAAAAATTTAATTATTAAAACTTTAAATTTTAAAATTTATAAATTTAAATACCAAATTTTAAAAATTTAATTATTAAAACTTTAAATTTTAAAATTTAAAAATTTAAAAATTTAAATACTAAATTTTAAAAATTTAATTATTAAAACTTTAAATTTTAAAATTTAAAAATTTAAATACTAAATTTTAAAAATTTAATTATTAAAACTTTAAATTTTAATATTTAAAAATTTAAATACTAAATTTTAAAAATTTAATTAATAAAACTTTAAATTTTAAAATTTAAAAATTTAAATTTTAAAAATTTACATACTAAGTATTAAAAATTTAATTATTAAAACTTTCAATTTTAAAATTTAAAAATTTAAAATCTGTATTTTAAAAATTTAATTATTAAAATTTTAAATTTTAAAATTTAAAAATTTAAATTTTAAAATTTAAAAATTTGAATACTAAAATTTAAAAATTTAAATTTTAAAATTTAAAAATTTAAATACTAAATTTTAAAAATTTAATTATTAAAACTTTAAATTTTAAAATTTAAAAACTAAATTTTAAAAATTTAATTATTAAATCTTTAAATTTTAAAATTTAAAAATTTAAATTTTAAAATTTAAAAATATAAATTTTTAAATTTAAAAATTTAAATTTTAAAATTTAAAAATTTAAATACTAAATTTTAAAAATTTAATTATTAAAAATTTAAATTTTAAAATTTAAATATTTAAATAATAAATTTTAAAAATTTAATTATTAAAACTTTAAATTTTAAAATTTAAAAATTTAAATACTATATTTTAAAATTTAATTATTAAAACTTTAAATTTTAAAATTTAAAAATTTAAATTTTAAAATTTAAAAATTTAAATTTTAAAATTTAAAAATTTAAATACTAAATATTAAAAATTTAATTATTAAACTTTCAATTTTAAAATTTAAAAATTTAAAATCTATATTTTAAAAATTTAATTATTAAAATTATAAATTTTAAAATTTAAAAATTTAAATTTTAAAATTTAAAAATTTAAATACTAAAATTTAAAAATTTAAATACTAAATTTTAAAAATTTAATTATTAAAACATTAAATTTTAAAATTTAAAAACTAAATTTTAAAAATTTAATTAATAAAACTTTAAATTTTAAAATTTAAAAATTTAAATTTTAAAATTTAAAAATTTAAATACTAAATTTTAAAAATTTAATTATTAAAACAAAATTTAAATTTTAAAATTTAAAAATTTAAATACTAAATTTTAAAAATTTAATTATTAAAACTTTAAATTTTAAAATTTAAAAATTTAAATACTAAATTTTAAAATTTAATTATTATAACCTTAAATTTTAAAATTTTAAAATTTAAATATTTAAATACTAAATTTTAAAAATTTAGTTATTAAAACTTTAAATTTTAAAATTTAAAAATTTAAATACTAAATTTTAAAAATTTAATTATTAAAACTTTAAATTTTAAAATTTAAAAAGTTAAATACTAAATTTTAAAAATTTAATTATTAAAACTTTAAATTATATAATTTAAAAATTTAAATTTTAAAATTTAAAAATTTAAATACTAAATTTTAAAAATTTAATTATTAAAACTTTAAATTTTAAAATTTAAAAATTTAAATACTAAATTTTAAAAATTTAATTATTAAAACTTTAAATTTTAAAATTTAAAAATTTAAATACTAAATTTTAAAAATTTAATTATTAAAACTTTAAATTTTAAAATTTATAAATTTAAATACTAAATTTTAAAAATTTAATTATTAAAACTTTAAATTTTAAAATTTAAAAAGTTAAATACTAAATTTTAAAAATTTAATTATTAAAACTTTAAATTATATAATTTAAAAATTTAAATTTTAAAATTTAAAAATTTAAATACTAAATTTTAAAATTTTAATTATCAAAACTTTAAACTTTAAAATTTAATAATTTAAATACTAAATTTTAAAAATTTAATTATTAAAACTTTAAATTTTAAAATTTATAAATTTAAATACTAAATTTTAAAAATTTAATTATTAAAACTTTAAATTTAAAAATTTATAAATTTAAATACTAAATTTTAAAAATTTAATTATTAAAACTTTAAATTTTAAAATTTAAAAATTTAAAAATTTAAATACTAAATTTTAAAAATTTAATTATTAAAACTTTAAATTTTAAAATTTAAAAATTTAAATACTAAATTTTAAAAATTTAATTATTAAAATTTTAAATTTTAAAATTTAAAAATTTAAATTTTAAAATTTAAAAATTTAAATACTAAATTTTAAAAATTTAATTATTAAAACTTTAAATTTTAAAATTTAAAAATTTAAATACTAAATTTTAAAAATTTAATTATTAAAACTTTAAATTTTAAAATTTAAAAATTTAAATACTAAATTTTAAAAATTTAATTATTAAAACTTTAAATTTTAAAATTTAAAAATTTAAATTTTAAAATTTAAAAATTTAAATTTTAAAAATTTAAATACTAAGTATTAAAAATTTAATTATTAAAACTTTTAAAATTTTAAAATTTAAAAATTTAAAATCTATATTTTAAAAATTTAATTATTAAAATTTTAAATTTTAAAATTTAAAAATTTAAATTTTAAAATTTAAAAATTTGAATACTAAAATTTAAAAATTTAAATTTTAAAATTTAAATATAAATACTAAATTTTAAAAATTTAATTATTAAAACTTTAAATTTTAAAATTTAAAAACTAAATTTTAAAAATTTAATTATTAAATCTTTAAATTTTAAAATTTAAAAATTTAAATTTTAAAATTTAAAAATTTAAATTTTAAAATTTAAAAATTTAAATTTTAAAATTTAAAAATTTAAATACTAAATTTTAAAAATTTAATTATTAAAAATTTAAATTTTAAAATTTAAATATTTAAATAATAAATTTTAAAAATTTAATTATTAAAACTTTAAATTTTAAAATTTAAAAATTTAAATACTATATTTTAAAATTTAATTATTAAAACTTTAAATTTTAAAATTTAAAAATTTAAATTTTAAAATTTAAAAATTTAAATTTTAAAATTTATAAATTTAAATTTTAAAATTTAAAAATTTAAATACTAAATAATAAAAATTTAATTATTAAACTTTCAATTTTAAAATTTAAAAATTTAAAATCTATATTTTAAAAATTTAATTATTAAAATTATAAATTTTAAAATTTAAAAATTTAAATTTTAAAATTTAAAAATTTAAATACTAAAATTTAAAAATTTAAATACTAAATTTTAAAAATTTAATTATTAAAACATTAAATTTTAAAATTTAAAAACTAAATTTTAAAAATTTAATTAATAAAACTTTAAATTTTAAAATTTAAGAATTTAAATTTTAAAATTTAAAAATTTAAATACTAAATTTTAAAAATTTAATTATTAAAAAAAAATTTAAATTTTAAAATTTAAAAATTTAAATACTAAATTTTAAAAATTTAATTATTAAAACTTTAAATTTTAAAATTTAAAAATTTAAATACTAAATTTTAAAATTTAATTATTATAACCTTAAATTTTAAAATTTTAAAATTTAAATATTTAAATACTAAATTTTAAAAATTTAGTTATTAAAACTTTAAATTTTAAAATTTAAAAATTTAAATACTAAATTTGAAAAATTTAATTATTAAAACTTTAAATTTTAAAATTTAAAAATTTAAATACTAAATTTTAAAAATTTAATTATTAAAACTTTAAATTTTAAATTTTAAAAATTTAAATTTTAAAATTTAAAAATTTAAATTTAAAAATTTAAATACTAAATTTTAAAAATTTAATTATTAAAAATTTAAATTTTAAAATTTAAAAATTTAAATACTAAATTTTAAAAATTTAATTATTAAAAGTTTAAATTTTAAAATTTAAAAATTTAAAAACTATATTTTAAAAATTTAATTACTAAAATTTTAAATTTTAAAATTTAAAAATTTAAATTTTAAAATTTAAAAATTTAAATACTAAATTTTAAAACTTTAAATTTTAAAAATTTAAATATTAAATTTTAAAAATTTAATTATTAAAACTTTAAATTTTAAAATTTAAAAATTTAAATTTTAAAATTTAAAAATTTAAATTTTAAAATTTAAAAATTTAAATTTTAAAATTTAAAAATTTAAATACTAAATTTTAAAAATTTAATTATTAAAACTTTAAATTTTATAATTTAAAAATTTAAATACTAAATTTTAAAAATTTAATTATTAAAACTTTAAATTTTAAAATTTAAAAATTTAAATGCTAAATTTTAAAAATTTAATTATTAAAACTTTAAATTTAAAATTTAAAAATTTAAATTTTAAAATTTATAAATTTAAATTTTAAAATTTATAAATTTAAATACTAAATATTAAAAATTTAATTATTAAACTTCCAATTTTAAAATTTAAAAGTTTAAAATCTATATTTTAAAAATTTAATTATTAAAATTTTAAATTTCAAAATTTAAAAATTTAAATTTTAAAATTTAAAAATTTAAATACTAAAATTTAAAAATTTAAATTTTAAAATTTAAAAATTTAAATACTAAATTTTAAAAATTTAATTATTAAAACTTTAAATTTTAAAATTTATAAAGTTAAATACTAAATTTTAAAAATTTAATTATTAAAACTTTAAATTATATAATTTAAAAATTTAAATTTTAAAATTTAAAAATCTAAATACTAAATTTTAAAAATTTAATTATCAAAACTTTAAACTTTAAAATTTAATAATTTAAATACTAAATTTTAAAAATTTAATTATTAAAACTTTAAATTTTAAAATTTATAAATTTAAATACTAAATTTTAAAAATTTAATTATTAAAACTTTAAATTTTAAAATTTATAAATTTAAATACTAAATTTTAAAAATTTAATTATTAAAACTTTCAATTTTAAAATTTAAAAATTTAAAATCTATATTTTAAAAATTTAATTATTAAAATTTTAAATTTTAAAATTTAAAAATTTAAATTTTAAAATTTAAAAATTTGAATACTAAAATTTAAAAATTTAAATTTTAAAATTTAAAAATTTAAATACTAAATTTTAAAAATTTAATTATTAAAACTAAATTTTAAAATTTAAAAACTAAATTTTAAAAATTTAATTATTAAATCTTTAAATTTTAAAATTTAAAAATTTAAATTTTAAAATTTAAAAATTTATATTTTAAAATTTAAAAATTTAAATTTTAAAATTTAAAAATCTAAATACTAAATTTTAAAAATTTAATTATTAAAAATTTAAATTTTAAAATTTAAATATTTAAATAATAAATTTTAAAAATTTAATTATTAAAACTTTAAATTTTAAAATTTAAAAATTTAAATACTATATTTTAAAATTTAATTATTAAAACTTTAAATTTTAAAATTTAAAAATTTAAATTTTAAAATTTAAAAATTTAAATTTTAAAATTTATAAATTTAAATTTTAAAATTTAAAAATTTAAATACTAAATATTAAAAATTTAATTATTAAACTTTCAATTTTAAAATTTAAAAATTTAAAATCTATATTTTAAATATTTAATTATTAAAATTATAAATTTTAAAATTTAAAAATTTAAATTTTAAAATTTAAAAATTTAAATACTAAAATTTAAAAATTTAAATACTAAATTTTAAAAATTTAATTATTAAAACATTAAATTTTAAAATTTAAAAACTAAATTTTAAAAATTTAATTAATAAAACTTTAAATTTTAAAATTTAAAAATTTAAATTATAAAATTTAAAAATTTAAATACTAAATTTTAAAAATTTAATTATTAAAAAAAAATTTAAATTTTAAAATTTAAAAATTTAAAGACTAAATTTTAAAAATTTAATTATTAAAACTTTAAATTTTAAAATATAAAATTTAAATACTAAATTTTAAAATTTAATTATTATAACCTTAAATTTTAAAATTTTAAAATTTAAATATTTAAATACTAAATTTTAAAAATTTAGTTATTAAAACTTTAAATTTTAAAATTTAAAAATTTAAATACTAAATATAAAAATTTAAATACTAAATTTTAAAAATTTAATTATTAAAACTTTAAATTTTAAAATTTAAAAATTTAAATACTAAATTTGAAAAATTTAATTATTAAAACTTTAAATTTTAAAATTTAAAAATTTAAATACTAAATTTTAAAAATTTAATTATTAAAACTTTAAATTTTAAAATTTAAAAATTTAAATTTTAAAATTTAAAAATTTAAATTTTAAAATTTAAATATTTAAATAATAAATTTTAAAAATTTAATTATTAAAACTTTAAATTTTAAAATTTAAAAATTTAAATACTATATTTTAAAATTTAATTATTAAAACTTTAAATTTTAAAATTTAAAAATTTTAATTTTAAAATTTAAAAATTTAAATTTTAAAATTTAAAAATTTAAATACTAAAATTTAAAAATTTAATTTTTAAAATTTAAAAAGTTAAATACTAAATTTTAAAAATTTAATTATTAAAACTTTAAATTATATAATTTAAAAATTTAAATTTTAAAATTTAAAAATTTAAATACTAAATTTTAAAAATTTAATTATTAAAACTTTAAATTTTAAAATTTATAAATTTAAATACCAAATTTTAAAAATTTAATTATTAAAACTTTAAATTTTAAAATTTATAAATTTAAATACCAAATTTTAAAAATTTAATTATTAAAACTTTAAATTTTAAAATTTAAAAATTTAAAAATTTAAATACTAAATTTTAAAAATTTAATTATTAAAACTTTAAATTTTAAAATTTAAAAATTTAAATACTAAATTTTAAAAATTTAATTATTAAAACTTTAAATTTTAATATTTAAAAATTTAAATACTAAATTTTAAAAATTTAATTAATAAAACTTTAAATTTTAAAATTTAAAAATTTAAATTTTAAAAATTTACATACTAAGTATTAAAAATTTAATTATTAAAACTTTCAATTTTAAAATTTAAAAATTTAAAATCTGTATTTTAAAAATTTAATTATTAAAATTTTAAATTTTAAAATTTAAAAATTTAAATTTTAAAATTTAAAAATTTGAATACTAAAATTTAAAAATTTAAATTTTAAAATTTAAAAATTTAAATACTAAATTTTAAAAATTTAATTATTAAAACTTTAAATTTTAAAATTTAAAAACTAAATTTTAAAAATTTAATTATTAAATCTTTAAATTTTAAAATTTAAAAATTTAAATTTTAAAATTTAAAAATATAAATTTTTAAATTTAAAAATTTAAATTTTAAAATTTAAAAATTTAAATACTAAATTTTAAAAATTTAATTATTAAAAATTTAAATTTTAAAATTTAAATATTTAAATAATAAATTTTAAAAATTTAATTATTAAAACTTTAAATTTTAAAATTTAAAAATTTAAATACTATATTTTAAAATTTAATTATTAAAACTTTAAATTTTAAAATTTAAAAATTTAAATTTTAAAATTTAAAAATTTAAATTTTAAAATTTAAAAATTTAAATACTAAATATTAAAAATTTAATTATTAAACTTTCAATTTTAAAATTTAAAAATTTAAAATCTATATTTTAAAAATTTAATTATTAAAATTATAAATTTTAAAATTTAAAAATTTAAATTTTAAAATTTAAAAATTTAAATACTAAAATTTAAAAATTTAAATACTAAATTTTAAAAATTTAATTATTAAAACATTAAATTTTAAAATTTAAAAACTAAATTTTAAAAATTTAATTAATAAAACTTTAAATTTTAAAATTTAAAAATTTAAATTTTAAAATTTAAAAATTTAAATACTAAATTTTAAAAATTTAATTATTAAAACAAAATTTAAATTTTAAAATTTAAAAATTTAAATACTAAATTTTAAAAATTTAATTATTAAAACTTTAAATTTTAAAATTTAAAAATTTAAATACTAAATTTTAAAATTTAATTATTATAACCTTAAATTTTAAAATTTTAAAATTTAAATATTTAAATACTAAATTTTAAAAATTTAGTTATTAAAACTTTAAATTTTAAAATTTAAAAATTTAAATACTAAATTTTAAAAATTTAATTATTAAAACTTTAAATTTTAAAATTTAAAAAGTTAAATACTAAATTTTAAAAATTTAATTATTAAAACTTTAAATTATATAATTTAAAAATTTAAATTTTAAAATTTAAAAATTTAAATACTAAATTTTAAAAATTTAATTATTAAAACTTTAAATTTTAAAATTTAAAAATTTAAATACTAAATTTTAAAAATTTAATTATTAAAACTTTAAATTTTAAAATTTAAAAATTTAAATACTAAATTTTAAAAATTTAATTATTAAAACTTTAAATTTTAAAATTTATAAATTTAAATACTAAATTTTAAAAATTTAATTATTAAAACTTTAAATTTTAAAATTTAAAAAGTTAAATACTAAATTTTAAAAATTTAATTATTAAAACTTTAAATTATATAATTTAAAAATTTAAATTTTAAAATTTAAAAATTTAAATACTAAATTTTAAAATTTTAATTATCAAAACTTTAAACTTTAAAATTTAATAATTTAAATACTAAATTTTAAAAATTTAATTATTAAAACTTTAAATTTTAAAATTTATAAATTTAAATACTAAATTTTAAAAATTTAATTATTAAAACTTTAAATTTAAAAATTTATAAATTTAAATACTAAATTTTAAAAATTTAATTATTAAAACTTTAAATTTTAAAATTTAAAAATTTAAAAATTTAAATACTAAATTTTAAAAATTTAATTATTAAAACTTTAAATTTTAAAATTTAAAAATTTAAATACTAAATTTTAAAAATTTAATTATTAAAATTTTAAATTTTAAAATTTAAAAATTTAAATTTTAAAATTTAAAAATTTAAATACTAAATTTTAAAAATTTAATTATTAAAACTTTAAATTTTAAAATTTAAAAATTTAAATACTAAATTTTAAAAATTTAATTATTAAAACTTTAAATTTTAAAATTTAAAAATTTAAATACTAAATTTTAAAAATTTAATTATTAAAACTTTAAATTTTAAAATTTAAAAATTTAAATTTTAAAATTTAAAAATTTAAATTTTAAAAATTTAAATACTAAGTATTAAAAATTTAATTATTAAAACTTTTAAAATTTTAAAATTTAAAAATTTAAAATCTATATTTTAAAAATTTAATTATTAAAATTTTAAATTTTAAAATTTAAAAATTTAAATTTTAAAATTTAAAAATTTGAATACTAAAATTTAAAAATTTAAATTTTAAAATTTAAATATAAATACTAAATTTTAAAAATTTAATTATTAAAACTTTAAATTTTAAAATTTAAAAACTAAATTTTAAAAATTTAATTATTAAATCTTTAAATTTTAAAATTTAAAAATTTAAATTTTAAAATTTAAAAATTTAAATTTTAAAATTTAAAAATTTAAATTTTAAAATTTAAAAATTTAAATACTAAATTTTAAAAATTTAATTATTAAAAATTTAAATTTTAAAATTTAAATATTTAAATAATAAATTTTAAAAATTTAATTATTAAAACTTTAAATTTTAAAATTTAAAAATTTAAATACTATATTTTAAAATTTAATTATTAAAACTTTAAATTTTAAAATTTAAAAATTTAAATTTTAAAATTTAAAAATTTAAATTTTAAAATTTATAAATTTAAATTTTAAAATTTAAAAATTTAAATACTAAATAATAAAAATTTAATTATTAAACTTTCAATTTTAAAATTTAAAAATTTAAAATCTATATTTTAAAAATTTAATTATTAAAATTATAAATTTTAAAATTTAAAAATTTAAATTTTAAAATTTAAAAATTTAAATACTAAAATTTAAAAATTTAAATACTAAATTTTAAAAATTTAATTATTAAAACATTAAATTTTAAAATTTAAAAACTAAATTTTAAAAATTTAATTAATAAAACTTTAAATTTTAAAATTTAAAAATTTAAATTTTAAAATTTAAAAATTTAAATACTAAATTTTAAAAATTTAATTATTAAAAAAAAATTTAAATTTTAAAATTTAAAAATTTAAATACTAAATTTTAAAAATTTAATTATTAAAACTTTAAATTTTAAAATTTAAAAATTTAAATACTAAATTTTAAAATTTAATTATTATAACCTTAAATTTTAAAATTTTAAAATTTAAATATTTAAATACTAAATTTTAAAAATTTAGTTATTAAAACTTTAAATTTTAAAATTTAAAAATTTAAATACTAAATTTGAAAAATTTAATTATTAAAACTTTAAATTTTAAAATTTAAAAATTTAAATACTAAATTTTAAAAATTTAATTATTAAAACTTTAAATTTTAAAATTTAAAAATTTAAATTTTAAAATTTAAAAATTTAAATTTAAAAATTTAAATACTAAATTTTAAAAATTTAATTATTAAAAATTTAAATTTTAAAATTTAAAAATTTAAATACTAAATTTTAAAAATTTAATTATTAAAAGTTTAAATTTTAAAATTTAAAAATTTAAAAACTATATTTTAAAAATTTAATTACTAAAATTTTAAATTTTAAAATTTAAAAATTTAAATTTTAAAATTTAAAAATTTAAATACTAAATTTTAAAACTTTAAATTTTAAAAATTTAAATATTAAATTTTAAAAATTTAATTATTAAAACTTTAAATTTTAAAATTTAAAAATTTAAATTTTAAAATTTAAAAATTTAAATTTTAAAATTTAAAAATTTAAATTTTAAAATTTAAAAATTTAAATACTAAATTTTAAAAATTTAATTATTAAAACTTTAAATTTTATAATTTAAAAATTTAAATACTAAATTTTAAAAATTTAATTATTAAAACTTTAAATTTTAAAATTTAAAAATTTAAATGCTAAATTTTAAAAATTTAATTATTAAAACTTTAAATTTAAAATTTAAAAATTTAAATTTTAAAATTTATAAATTTAAATTTTAAAATTTATAAATTTAAATACTAAATATTAAAAATTTAATTATTAAACTTCCAATTTTAAAATTTAAAAGTTTAAAATCTATATTTTAAAAATTTAATTATTAAAATTTTAAATTTCAAAATTTAAAAATTTAAATTTTAAAATTTAAAAATTTAAATACTAAAATTTAAAAATTTAAATTTTAAAATTTAAAAATTTAAATACTAAATTTTAAAAATTTAATTATTAAAACTTTAAATTTTAAAATTTATAAAGTTAAATACTAAATTTTAAAAATTTAATTATTAAAACTTTAAATTATATAATTTAAAAATTTAAATTTTAAAATTTAAAAATCTAAATACTAAATTTTAAAAATTTAATTATCAAAACTTTAAACTTTAAAATTTAATAATTTAAATACTAAATTTTAAAAATTTAATTATTAAAACTTTAAATTTTAAAATTTATAAATTTAAATACTAAATTTTAAAAATTTAATTATTAAAACTTTAAATTTTAAAATTTATAAATTTAAATACTAAATTTTAAAAATTTAATTATTAAAACTTTCAATTTTAAAATTTAAAAATTTAAAATCTATATTTTAAAAATTTAATTATTAAAATTTTAAATTTTAAAATTTAAAAATTTAAATTTTAAAATTTAAAAATTTGAATACTAAAATTTAAAAATTTAAATTTTAAAATTTAAAAATTTAAATACTAAATTTTAAAAATTTAATTATTAAAACTAAATTTTAAAATTTAAAAACTAAATTTTAAAAATTTAATTATTAAATCTTTAAATTTTAAAATTTAAAAATTTAAATTTTAAAATTTAAAAATTTATATTTTAAAATTTAAAAATTTAAATTTTAAAATTTAAAAATCTAAATACTAAATTTTAAAAATTTAATTATTAAAAATTTAAATTTTAAAATTTAAATATTTAAATAATAAATTTTAAAAATTTAATTATTAAAACTTTAAATTTTAAAATTTAAAAATTTAAATACTATATTTTAAAATTTAATTATTAAAACTTTAAATTTTAAAATTTAAAAATTTAAATTTTAAAATTTAAAAATTTAAATTTTAAAATTTATAAATTTAAATTTTAAAATTTAAAAATTTAAATACTAAATATTAAAAATTTAATTATTAAACTTTCAATTTTAAAATTTAAAAATTTAAAATCTATATTTTAAATATTTAATTATTAAAATTATAAATTTTAAAATTTAAAAATTTAAATTTTAAAATTTAAAAATTTAAATACTAAAATTTAAAAATTTAAATACTAAATTTTAAAAATTTAATTATTAAAACATTAAATTTTAAAATTTAAAAACTAAATTTTAAAAATTTAATTAATAAAACTTTAAATTTTAAAATTTAAAAATTTAAATTATAAAATTTAAAAATTTAAATACTAAATTTTAAAAATTTAATTATTAAAAAAAAATTTAAATTTTAAAATTTAAAAATTTAAAGACTAAATTTTAAAAATTTAATTATTAAAACTTTAAATTTTAAAATATAAAATTTAAATACTAAATTTTAAAATTTAATTATTATAACCTTAAATTTTAAAATTTTAAAATTTAAATATTTAAATACTAAATTTTAAAAATTTAGTTATTAAAACTTTAAATTTTAAAATTTAAAAATTTAAATACTAAATATAAAAATTTAAATACTAAATTTTAAAAATTTAATTATTAAAACTTTAAATTTTAAAATTTAAAAATTTAAATACTAAATTTGAAAAATTTAATTATTAAAACTTTAAATTTTAAAATTTAAAAATTTAAATACTAAATTTTAAAAATTTAATTATTAAAACTTTAAATTTTAAAATTTAAAAATTTAAATTTTAAAATTTAAAAATTTAAATTTTAAAATTTAAAAATTTAAATACTAAATTTTAAAAATTTAATTATTAAAAATTTAAATTTTAAAATTTAAAAATTTAAATACTAAATTTTAAAAATTTAATTATTAAAAGTTTAAATTTTAAAATTTAAAAATTTAAAAACTATATTTTAAAAATTTAATTACTAAAATTTTAAATTTTAAAATTTAAAAATTTAAATTTTAAAATTTAAAAATTTAAATACTAAATTTTAAAACTTTAAATTTTAAAATTTAAAAATTTAAATATTAAATTTTAAAAATTTAATTATTAAAACTCTAAATTTTAAAATTTAAAAATTTAAATTTTAAAATTTAAAAATTTAAATTTTAAAATTTAAAAATTTAAAAACTATATTTTAAAAATTTAATTACTAAAATTTTAAATTTTAAAATTTAAAAATTTAAATTTTAAAATTTAAAAATTTAAATACTAAATTTTAAAACTTTAAATTTTAAAATTTAAAAATTTAAATATTAAATTTTAAAAATTTAATTATTAAAACTTTAAATTTTAAAATTTAAAAATTTAAATTTTAAAATTTAAAAATTTAAATTTTAAAATTTAAAAATTTAAATACCAAATTTTAAAAATTTAATTATTAAAAATATATATTTTAAAATTTAAAAATTTAAATTTTAAAATTTAAAAATTTAAATTTTAAAATTTAGAAATTTAAATTTTAAAATTTAAAAATTTAAATACTAAATTTTAAAAATTTAATTATTAAAACTTTAAATTTTAAAATTTAAAAATTTAAATACTAAATTTTAAAAATTTAATTATTAAAACTTTAAATTTTAAAATTTAAAAATTTAAATGCTAAATTTTAAAAATTTAATTATTAAAACTTTAAATTTAAAATTTAAAAATTTAAATTTTAAAATTTATAAATTTAAATTTTAAAATTTAAAAATTTAAATACTAAATTTTAAAAATTTAATTATTAAAACTTTAAATTTTAAAATTTAAAAATTTAAATACTAAATTTTAAAAATTTAATTATTAAAATTTTAAATTTTAAAATTTAAAAATTTAAATTTTAAAATTTAAAAATTTAAATACTAAATTTTTAAAATTTAATTATTAAAACTTTAAATTTTAAAATTTAAAAATTTAAATACTAAATTTTAAAAATTTAATTATTAAAACTTTAAATTTTAATATTTAAAAATTTAAATACTAAATTTTAAAAATTTAATTATTAAAACTTTAAATTTTAAAATTTAAAAATTTAAATTTTAAAATTTAAAAATTTAAATTTTAAAAATTTAAATACTAAGTATTAAAAATTTAATTATTAAAACTTTCAATTTTAAAATTTAAAAATTTAAAATCTATATTTTAAAAATTTAATTATTAAAATTTTAAATTTTAAAATTTAAAAATTTAAATTTTAAAATTTAAAAATTTGAATACCAAAATTTAAAAATTTAAATTTTAAAATTTAAAAATTTAAATACTAAATTTTAAAAATTTAATTATTAAAACTTTAAATTTTAAAATTTAAAAACTAAATTTTAAAAATTTAATTATTAAATCTTTAAATTTTAAAATTTAAAAATTTAAATTTTAAAATTTAAAAATTTAAATTTTAAAATTTAAAAATTTAAATTTTAAAATTTAAAAATTTATATACTAAATTTTAAAAATTTAATTATTAAAAATTTAAATTTTAAAATTTAAATATTTAAATAATAAATTTTAAAAATTTAATTATTAAAACTTTAAATTTTAAAATTTAAAAATTTAAATACTATATTTTAAAATTTAATTATTAAAACTTTAAATTTTAAAATTTAAAAATTTAAATTTTAAAATTTAAAAATTTAAATTTTAAAATTTAAAAATTTAAATTTTAAAATTTATAAATTTAAATTTTAAAATTTAAAAATTTAAATACTAAATATTAAAAATTTAATTATTAAACTTTCAATTTTAAAATTTAAAAATTTAAATACTATATTTTAAAATTTAATTATTAAAACTTTAAATTTTAAAATTTAAAAATTTAAATTTTAAAATTTAAAAATTTAAATTTTAAAATTTATAAATTTAAATTTTAAAATTTAAAAATTTAAATACTAAATATTAAAAATTTAATTATTAAACTTTCAATTTTAAAATTTAAAAATTTAAAATCTATATTTTAAATATTTAATTATTAAAATTATAAATTTTAAAATTTAAAAATTTAAATTTTAAAATTTAAAAATTTAAATACTAAAATTTAAAAATTTAAATACTAAATTTTAAAAATTTAATTATTAAAACATTAAATTTTAAAATTTAAAAACTAAATTTTAAAAATTTAATTAATAAAACTTTAAATTTTAAAATTTAAAAATTTAAATTATAAAATTTAAAAATTTAAATACTAAATTTTAAAAATTTAATTATTAAAAAAAAATTTAAATTTTAAAATTTAAAAATTTAAAGACTAAATTTTAAAAATTTAATTATTAAAACTTTAAATTTTAAAATATAAAATTTAAATACTAAATTTTAAAAATTTAATTATTAAAACTTTAAATTTTAAAATTTAAAAAGTTAAATACTAAATTTTAAAAATTTAATTATTAAAACTTTAAATTATATAATTTAAAAATTTAAATTTTAAAATTTAAAAATCTAAATACTAAATTTTAAAAATTTAATTATCAAAACTTTAAACTTTAAAATTTAATAATTTAAATACTAAATTTTAAAAATTTAATTATTAAAACTTTAAATTTTAAAATTTATAAATTTAAATACTAAATTTTAAAAATTTAATTATTAAAACTTTAAATTTTAAAATTTATAAATTTAAATACTAAATTTTAAAAATTTAATTATTAAAACTTTCAATTTTAAAATTTAAAAATTTAAAATCTATATTTTAAAAATTTAATTATTAAAATTTTAAATTTTAAAATTTAAAAATTTAAATTTTAAAATTTAAAAATTTGAATACTAAAATTTAAAAATTTAAATTTTAAAATTTAAAAATTTAAATACTAAATTTTAAAAATTTAATTATTAAAACTAAATTTTAAAATTTAAAAACTAAATTTTAAAAATTTAATTATTAAATCTTTAAATTTTAAAATTTAAAAATTTAAATTTTAAAATTTAAAAATTTAAATTTTAAAATTTAAAAATTTAAATTTTAAAATTTAAAAATCTAAATACTAAATTTTAAAAATTTAATTATTAAAAATTTAAATTTTAAAATTTAAATATTTAAATAATAAATTTTAAAAATTTAATTATTAAAACTTTAAATTTTAAAATTTAAAAATTTAAATACTATATTTTAAAATTTAAAAATTTAAATTTTAAAATTTATAAATTTAAATTTTAAAATTTAAAAATTTAAATACTAAATATTAAAAATTTAATTATTAAACTTTCAATTTTAAAATTTAAAAATTTAAAATCTATATTTTAAATATTTAATTATTAAAATTATAAATTTTAAAATTTAAAAATTTAAATTTTAAAATTTAAAAATTTAAATACTAAAATTTAAAAATTTAAATACTAAATTTTAAAAATTTAATTATTAAAACATTAAATTTTAAAATTTAAAAACTAAATTTTAAAAATATAATTAATAAAACTTTAAATTTTAAAATTTAAAAATTTAAATTATAAAATTTAAAAATTTAAATACTAAATTTTAAAAATTTAATTATTAAAAAAAAATTTAAATTTTAAAATTTAAAAATTTAAAGACTAAATTTTAAAAATTTAATTATTAAAACTTTAAATTTTAAAATATAAAATTTAAATACTAAATTTTAAAATTTAATTATTATAACCTTAAATTTTAAAATTTTAAAATTTAAATATTTAAATACTAAATTTTAAAAATTTAGTTATTAAAACTTTAAATTTTAAAATTTAAAAATTTAAATACTAAATTTAAAAATTTAAATACTAAATTTTAAAAATTTAATTATTAAAACTTTAAATTTTAAAATTTAAAAATTTAAATACTAAATTTGAAAAATTTAATTATTAAAACTTTAAATTTTAAAATTTAAAAATTTAAATAATAAATTTTAAAAATTTAATTATTAAAACTTTAAATTTTAAAATTTAAAAATTTAAATTTTAAAATTTAAAAATTTAAATTTTAAAATTTAAAAATTTAAATACTAAATTTTAAAAATTTAATTATTAAAAATTTAAATTTTAAAATTTAAAAATTTAAATAATAAATTTTAAAAATTTAATTATTAAAAGTTTAAATTTTAAAATTTAAAAATTTAAAAACTATATTTTAAAAATTTAATTACTAAAATTTTAAATTTTAAAATTTAAAAATTTAAATTTTAAAATTTAAAAATTTAAATACTAAATTTTAAAACTTTAAATTTTAAAATTTAAAAATTTAAATATTAAATTTTAAAAATTTAATTATTAAAACTCTAAATTTTAAAATTTAAAAATTTAAATTTTAAAATTTAAAAATTTAAATTTTAAAATTTAAAAATTTAAAAACTATATTTTAAAAATTTAATTACTAAAATTTTAAATTTTAAAATTTAAAAATTTAAATTTTAAAATTTAAAAATTTAAATACTAAATTTTAAAACTTTAAATTTTAAAATTTAAAAATTTAAATATTAAATTTTAAAAATTTAATTATTAAAACTTTAAATTTTAAAATTTAAAAATTTAAATTTTAAAATTTAAAAATTTAAATTTTAAAATTTAAAAATTTAAATACTAAATTTTAAAAATTTAATTATTAAAAATATATATTTTAAAATTTAAAAATTTAAATTTTAAAATTTAAAAATTTAAATTTTAAAATTTAGAAATTTAAATTTTAAAATTTAAAAATTTAAATACTAAATTTTAAAAATTTAATTATTAAAACTTTAAATTTTAAAATTTAAAAATTTAAATACTAAATTTTAAAAATTTAATTATTAAAACTTTAAATTTTAAAATTTAAAAATTTAAATGCTAAATTTTAAAAATTTAATTATTAAAACTTTAAATTTAAAATTTAAAAATTTAAATTTTAAAATTTATAAATTTAAATTTTAAAATTTAAAAATTTAAATACTAAATTTTAAAAATTTAATTATTAAAACTTTAAATTTTAAAATTTAAAAATTTAAATACTAAATTTTAAAAATTTAATTATTAAAATTTTAAATTTTAAAATTTAAAAATTTAAATTTTAAAATTTAAAAATTTAAATACTAAATTTTTAAAATTTAATTATTAAAACTTTAAATTTTAAAATTTAAAAATTTAAATACTAAATTTTAAAAATTTAATTATTAAAACTTTAAATTTTAATATTTAAAAATTTAAATACTAAATTTTAAAAATTTAATTATTAAAACTTTAAATTTTAAAATTTAAAAATTTAAATTTTAAAATTTAAAAATTTAAATTTTAAAAATTTAAATACTAAGTATTAAAAATTTAATTATTAAAACTTTCAATTTTAAAATTTAAAAATTTAAAATCTATATTTTAAAAATTTAATTATTAAAATTTTAAATTTTAAAATTTAAAAATTTAAATTTTAAAATTTAAAAATTTGAATACCAAAATTTAAAAATTTAAATTTTAAAATTTAAAAATTTAAATACTAAATTTTAAAAATTTAATTATTAAAACTTTAAATTTTAAAATTTAAAAACTAAATTTTAAAAATTTAATTATTAAATCTTTAAATTTTAAAATTTAAAAATTTAAATTTTAAAATTTAAAAATTTAAATTTTAAAATTTAAAAATTTAAATTTTAAAATTTAAAAATTTATATACTAAATTTTAAAAATTTAATTATTAAAAATTTAAATTTTAAAATTTAAATATTTAAATAATAAATTTTAAAAATTTAATTATTAAAACTTTAAATTTTAAAATTTAAAAATTTAAATACTATATTTTAAAATTTAATTATTAAAACTATAAATTTTAAAATTTAAAAATTTAAATTTTAAAATTTAAAAATTTAAATTTTAAAATTTAAAAATTTAAATTTTAAAATTTATAAATTTAAATTTTAAAATTTAAAAATTTAAATACTAAATATTAAAAATTTAATTATTAAACTTTCAATTTTAAAATTTAAAAATTTAAAATCTATATTTTAAAAATTTAATTATTAAAATTATAAATTTTAAAATTTAAAAATTTAAATTTTAAAATTTAAAAATTTAAATACTAAAATTTAAAAATTTAAATACTAAATTTTAAAAATTTAATTATTAAAACATTAAATTTTAAAATTTAAAAACTAAATTTTAAAAATTTAATTAATAAAACTTTAAATTTTAAAATTTAAAAATTTAAATTTTAAAATTTAAAAATTTAAATACGAAATTTTAAAAATTTAATTATTAAAAAAAAATTTAAATTTTAAAATTTAAAAATTTAAATACTAAATTTTAAAAATTTAATTATTAAAACTTTAAATTTTAAAATTTAAAAATTTAAATACTAAATTTTAAAATTTAATTATTATAACCTTAAATTTTAAAATTTTAAAATTTAAATATTTAAATACTAAATTTTAAAAATTTAGTTATTAAAACTTTAAATTTTAAAATTTAAAAATTTAAATACTAAATTTAAAAATTTAAATACTAAATTTTAAAAATTTAATTATTAAAACTTTAAATTTTAAAATTTAAAAATTTAAATACTTAATTTGAAAAATTTAATTATTAAAACTTTAAATTTTAAAATTTAAAAATTTAAATACTAAATTTTAAAAATTTAATTATTAAAACTTTAAATTTTAAAATTTAAAAATTTAAATTTTAAAATTTAAAAATTTAAATTTTAAAATTTAAAAATTTAAATACTAAATTTTAAAAATTTAATTATTAAAAATTTAAATTTTAAAATTTAAAAATTTAAATACTAAATTTTAAAAATTTAATTATTAAAAGTTTAAATTTTAAAATTTAAAAATTTAAAAACTATATTTTAAAAATTTAATTACTAAAATTTTAAATTTTAAAATTTAAAAATTTAAATTTTAAAATTTAAAAATTTAAATACTAAATTTTAAAACTTTAAATTTTAAAATTTAAAAATTTAAATATTAAATTTTAAAAATTTAATTATTAAAACTTTAAATTTTAAAATTTAAAAATTTAAATTTTAAAATTTAAAAATTTAAATTTTAAAATTTAAAAATTTAAATTTTAAAATTTAAAAATTTAAATACTAAATTTTAAAAATTTAATTATTAAAACTTTAAATTTTATAATTTAAAAATTTAAATACTAAATTTTAAAAATTTAATTATTAAAACTTTAAATTTTAAAATTTAAAAATTTAAATGCTAAATTTTAAAAATTTAATTATTAAAACTTTAAATTTAAAATTTAAAAATTTAAATTTTAAAATTTATAAATTTAAATTTTAAAATTTATAAATTTAAATACTAAATATTAAAAATTTAATTATTAAACTTCCAATTTTAAAATTTAAAAATTTAAAATCTATATTTTAAAAATTTAATTATTAAAATTTTAAATTTCAAAATTTAAAAATTTAAATTTTAAAATTTAAAAATTTAAATACTAAAATTTAAAAATTTAAATTTTAAAATTTAAAAATTTAAATACTAAATTTTAAAAATTTAATTATTAAAACTTTAAATTTTAAAATTTAAAAAGTTAAATACTAAATTTTAAAAATTTAATTATTAAAACTTTAAATTATATAATTTAAAAATTTAAATTTTAAAATTTAAAAATTTAAATACTAAAATTTAAAAATTTAAATACTAAATTTTAAAAATTTAATTATTAAAACATTAAATTTTAAAATTTAAAAACTAAATTTTAAAAATTTAATTAATAAAACTTTAAATTTTAAAATTTAAAAATTTAAATTTTAAAATTTAAAAATTTAAATACGAAATTTTAAAAATTTAATTATTAAAAAAAAATTTAAATTTTAAAATTTAAAAATTTAAATACTAAATTTTAAAAATTTAATTATTAAAACTTTAAATTTTAAAATTTAAAAATTTAAATACTAAATTTTAAAATTTAATTATTATAACCTTAAATTTTAAAATTTTAAAATTTAAATATTTAAATACTAAATTTTAAAAATTTAGTTATTAAAACTTTAAATTTTAAAATTTAAAAATTTAAATACTAAATTTAAAAATTTAAATACTAAATTTTAAAAATTTAATTATTAAAACTTTAAATTTTAAAATTTAAAAATTTAAATACTTAATTTGAAAAATTTAATTATTAAAACTTTAAATTTTAAAATTTAAAAATTTAAATACTAAATTTTAAAAATTTAATTATTAAAACTTTAAATTTTAAAATTTAAAAATTTAAATTTTAAAATTTAAAAATTTAAATTTTAAAATTTAAAAATTTAAATACTAAATTTTAAAAATTTAATTATTAAAAATTTAAATTTTAAAATTTAAAAATTTAAATACTAAATTTTAAAAATTTAATTATTAAAAGTTTAAATTTTAAAATTTAAAAATTTAAAAACTATATTTTAAAAATTTAATTACTAAAATTTTAAATTTTAAAATTTAAAAATTTAAATTTTAAAATTTAAAAATTTAAATACTAAATTTTAAAACTTTAAATTTTAAAATTTAAAAATTTAAATATTAAATTTTAAAAATTTAATTATTAAAACTTTAAATTTTAAAATTTAAAAATTTAAATTTTAAAATTTAAAAATTTAAATTTTAAAATTTAAAAATTTAAATTTTAAAATTTAAAAATTTAAATACTAAATTTTAAAAATTTAATTATTAAAACTTTAAATTTTATAATTTAAAAATTTAAATACTAAATTTTAAAAATTTAATTATTAAAACTTTAAATTTTAAAATTTAAAAATTTAAATGCTAAATTTTAAAAATTTAATTATTAAAACTTTAAATTTAAAATTTAAAAATTTAAATTTTAAAATTTATAAATTTAAATTTTAAAATTTATAAATTTAAATACTAAATATTAAAAATTTAATTATTAAACTTCCAATTTTAAAATTTAAAAATTTAAAATCTATATTTTAAAAATTTAATTATTAAAATTTTAAATTTCAAAATTTAAAAATTTAAATTTTAAAATTTAAAAATTTAAATACTAAAATTTAAAAATTTAAATTTTAAAATTTAAAAATTTAAATACTAAATTTTAAAAATTTAATTATTAAAACTTTAAATTTTAAAATTTAAAAAGTTAAATACTAAATTTTAAAAATTTAATTATTAAAACTTTAAATTATATAATTTAAAAATTTAAATTTTAAAATTTAAAAATTTAAATACTAAATTTTAAAAATTTAATTATCAAAACTTTAAACATTAAAATTTAATAATTTAAATACTAAATTTTAAAAATTTAATTATTAAAACTTTAAATTTTAAAATTTATAAATTTAAATACTAAATTTTAAAAATTTAATTATTAAAACTTTAAATTATATAATTTAAAAATTTAAATTTTAAAATTTAAAAATTTAAATACTAAATTTTAAAAATTTAATTATCAAAACTTTAAACATTAAAATTTAATAATTTAAATACTAAATTTTAAAAATTTAATTATTAAAACTTTAAATTTTAAAATTTATAAATTTAAATACTAAATTTTAAAAATTTAATTATTAAAACTTTAAATTTTAAAATTTATAAATTTAAATACTAAATTTTAAAAATTTAATTATTAAAACTTTCAATTTTAAAATTTAAAAATTTAAAATCTATATTTTAAAAATTTAATTATTAAAATTTTAAATTTTAAAATTTAAAAATTTAAATTTTAAAATTTAAAAATTTGAATACTAAAATTTAAAAATTTAAATTTTAAAATTTAAAAATTTAAATACTAAATTTTAAAAATTTAATTATTAAAACTTTAAATTTTAAAATTTAAAAACTAAATTTTAAAAATTTAATTATTAAATCTTTAAATTTTAAAATTTAAAAATTTAAATACTAAATTTTAAAAATTTAATTATTAAAAATTTAAATTTTAAAATTTAAATATTTAAATAATAAATTTTAAAAATTTAATTATTAAAACTTTAAATTTTAAAATTTAAAAATTTAAATACTATATTTTAAAATTTAATTATTAAAACTTTAAATTTTAAAATTTAAAAATTTAAATTTTAAAATTTAAAAATTTAAATTTTAAAATTTATAAATTTAAATTTTAAAATTTAAAAATTTAAATACTAAATATTAAAAATTTAATTAATATACTTTCAATTTTAAAATTTAAAAATTTAAAATCTATATTTTAAAAATTTAATTATTAAAATTATAAATTTTAAAATTTAAAAATTTAAATTTTAAAATTTAAAAATTTAAATACTAAAATTTAAAAATTTAAATACTAAATTTTAAAAATTTAATTATTAAAACATTAAATTTTAAAATTTAAAAACTAAATTTTAAAAATTTAATTAATAAAACTTTAAATTTTAAAATTTAAAAATTTAAATTTTAAAATTTAAAAATTTAAATACTAAATTTTAAAAATTTAATTATTAAAAAAAAATTTAAATTTTAAAATTTAAAAATTTAAATACTAAATTTTAAAAATTTAATTATTAAAACTTTAAATTTTAAAATATAAAATTTAAATACTAAATTTTAAAATTTAATTATTATAACCTTAAATTTTAAAATTTTAAAATTTAAATATTTAAATACTAAATTTTAAAAATTTAGTTATTAAAACTTTAAATTTTAAAATTTAAAAATTTAAATACTAAATTTAAAAATTTAAATACTAAATTTTAAAAATTTAATTATTAAAACTTTAAATTTTAAAATTTAAAAATTTAAATACTAAATTTGAAAAATTTAATTATTAAAACTTTAAATTTTAAAATTTAAAAATTTAAATACTAAATTTTAAAAAATTTAATTATTAAAAGTTTAAATTTTAAAATTTAAAAATTTAAAAACTATATTTTAAAAATTTAATTACTAAAATTTTAAATTTTAAAATTTAAAAATTTAAATTTTAAAATTTAAAAATTTAAATACTAAATTTTAAAACTTTAAATTTTAAAATTTAAAAATTTAAATATTAAATTTTAAAAATTTAATTATTAAAACTTTAAATTTTAAAATTTAAAAATTTAAATTTTAAAATTTAAAAATTTAAATTTTAAAATTTAAAAATTTAAATTTTAAAATTTAAAAATTTAAATACTAAATTTTAAAAATTTAATTATTAAAACTTTAAATTTTATAATTTAAAAATTTAAATACTAAATTTTAAAAATTTAATTATTAAAACTTTAAATTTTAAAATTTAAAAATTTAAATGCTAAATTTTAAAAATTTAATTATTAAAACTTTAAATTTAAAATTTAAAAATTTAAATTTTAAAATTTATAAATTTAAATTTTAAAATTTATAAATTTAAATACTAAATATTAAAAATTTAATTATTAAACTTCCAATTTTAAAATTTAAAAATTTAAAATCTATATTTTAAAAATTTAATTATTAAAATTTTAAATTTCAAAATTTAAAAATTTAAATTTTAAAATTTAAAAATTTAAATACTAAAATTTAAAAATTTAAATTTTAAAATTTAAAAATTTAAATACTAAATTTTAAAAATTTAATTATTAAAACTTTAAATTTTAAAATTTAAAAAGTTAAATACTAAATTTTAAAAATTTAATTATTAAAACTTTAAATTATATAATTTAAAAATTTAAATTTTAAAATTTAAAAATTTAAATACTAAATTTTAAAAATTTAATTATCAAAACTTTAAACATTAAAATTTAATAATTTAAATACTAAATTTTAAAAATTTAATTATTAAAACTTTAAATTTTAAAATTTATAAATTTAAATACTAAATTTTAAAAATTTAATTATTAAAACTTTAAATTTTAAAATTTATAAATTTAAATACTAAATTTTAAAAATTTAATTATTAAAACTTTCAATTTTAAAATTTAAAAATTTAAAATCTATATTTTAAAAATTTAATTATTAAAATTTTAAATTTTAAAATTTAAAAATTTAAATTTTAAAATTTAAAAATTTGAATACTAAAATTTAAAAATTTAAATTTTAAAATTTAAAAATTTAAATACTAAATTTTAAAAATTTAATTATTAAAACTTTAAATTTTAAAATTTAAAAACTAAATTTTAAAAATTTAATTATTAAATCTTTAAATTTTAAAATTTAAAAATTTAAATTTTAAAATTTAAAAATTTAAATTTTAAAATTTAAAAATTTAAATTTTAAAATTTAAAAATTTAAATTTTAAAATTTAAAAATTTAAATACTAAATTTTAAAAATTTAATTATTAAAAATTTAAATTTTAAAATTTAAATATTTAAATAATAAATTTTAAAAATTTAATTATTAAAACTTTAAATTTTAAAATTTAAAAATTTAAATACTATATTTTAAAATTTAATTATTAAAACTTTAAATTTTAAAATTTAAAAATTTAAATTTTAAAATTTAAAAATTTAAATTTTAAAATTTATAAATTTAAATTTTAAAATTTAAAAATTTAAATACTAAATATTAAAAATTTAATTATTAAACTTTCAATTTTAAAATTTAAAAATTTAAAATCTATATTTTAAAAATTTAATTATTAAAATTATAAATTTTAAAATTTAAAAATTTAAATTTTAAAATTTAAAAATTTAAATACTAAAATTTAAAAATTTAAATACTAAATTTTAAAAATTTAATTATTAAAACATTAAATTTTAAAATTTAAAAACTAAATTTTAAAAATTTAATTAATAAAACTTTAAATTTTAAAATTTAAAAATTTAAATTTTAAAATTTAAAAATTTAAATACTAAATTTTAAAAATTTAATTATTAAAAAAAAATTTAAATTTTAAAATTTAAAAATTTAAATACTAAATTTTAAAAATTTAATTATTAAAACTTTAAATTTTAAAATATAAAATTTAAATACTAAATTTTAAAATTTAATTATTATAACCTTAAATTTTAAAATTTTAAAATTTAAATATTTAAATACTAAATTTTAAAAATTTAGTTATTAAAACTTTAAATTTTAAAATTTAAAAATTTAAATACTAAATTTAAAAATTTAAATACTAAATTTTAAAAATTTAATTATTAAAACTTTAAATTTTAAAATTTAAAAATTTAAATACTAAATTTGAAAAATTTAATTATTAAAACTTTAAATTTTAAAATTTAAAAATTTAAATACTAAATTTTAAAAATTTAATTATTAAAACTTTAAATTTTAAAATTTAAAAATTTAAATTTTAAAATTTAAAAATTTAAATTTTAAAATTTAAAAATTTAAATACTAAATTTTAAAAATTTAATTATTAAAAATTTAAATTTTAAAATATAAAAATTTAAATACTAAATTTTAAAAATTTAATTATTAAAAGTTTAAATTTTAAAATTTAAAAATTTAAAAACTATATTTTAAAAATTTAATTACTAAAATTTTAAATTTTAAAATTTAAAAATTTAAATTTTAAAATTTAAAAACTATATTTTAAAAATTTAATTACTAAAATTTTAAATTTTAAAATTTAAAAATTTAAATTTTAAAATTTAAAAATTTAAATACTAAATTTTAAAACTATAAATTTTAAAATTTAAAAATTTAAATATTAAATTTTAAAAATTTAATTATTAAAATTTAAATTTTAAAATTTAAAAATTTAAATTTTAAAATTTAAAAATTTAAATTTTAAAATTTAAAAATTTAAATACTAAATTTTAAAAATTTAATTATTAAAAATATATATTTTAAAATTTAAAAATTTAAATTTTAAAATTTAAAAATTTAAATTTTAAAATTTAGAAATTTAAATTTTAAAATTTAAAAATTTAAATACTAAATTTTAAAAATTTAATTATTAAAACTTTAAATTTTAAAATTTAAAAATTTAAATACTAAATTTTAAAAATTTAATTATTAAAACTTTAAATTTTAAAATTTAAAAATTTAAATGCTAAATTTTAAAAATTTAATTATTAAAACTTTAAATTTAAAATTTAAAAATTTAAATTTTAAAATTTATAAATTTAAATTTTAAAATTTAAAAATTTAAATACTAAATTTTAAAAATTTAATTATTAAAAATATATATTTTAAAATTTAAAAATTTAAATTTTAAAATTTAAAAATTTAAATTTTAAAATTTAAAAATTTAAATTTTAATATTTAAAAATTTAAATACTAAATTTTAAAAATTTAATTATTAAAACTTTAAATTTTAAAATTTAAAAATTTAAATTTTAAAATTTAAAAATTTAAAATCTATATTTTAAAAATTTAATTATTAAAATTTTAAATTTTAAAATTTAAAAATTTAAATTTTAAAATTTAAAAATTTGAATACTAAAATTTAAAAATTTAAATTTTAAAATTTAAAAATTTAAATACTAAATTTTAAAAATTTAATTATTAAAACTTTAAATTTTAAAATTTAAAAACTAAATTTTAAAAATTTAATTATTAAATCTTTAAATTTTAAAATTTAAAAATTTAAATTTTAAAATTTAAAAATTTAAATTTTAAAATTTAAAAATTTAAAAATTTAAATTTTAAAATTTAAAAATTTAAATACTAAACTTTAAAAATTTAATTATTAAAAATTTAAATTTTAAAATTTAAATATTTAAATAATAAATTTCAAAAATTTAATTATTAAAACTTTAAATTTTAAAATTTAAAAATTTAAATACTATATTTTAAAATTTAATTATTAAAACTTTAAATTTTAAAATTTAAAAATTTAAATTTTAAAATTTAAAAATTTAAATTTTAAAATTTATAAATTTAAATTTTAAAATTTAAAAATTTAAATACTAAATATTAAAAATTTAATTATTAAACTTTCAATTTTAAAATTTAAAAATTTAAAATCTATATTTTAAAAATTTAATTATTAAAATTATAAATTTTAAAATTTAAAAATTTAAATTTTAAAATTTAAAAATTTAAATACTAAAATTTAAAAATTTAAATACTAAATTTTAAAAATTTAATTATTAAAACATTAAATTTTAAAATTTAAAAACTAAATTTTAAAAATTTAATTAATAAAACTTTAAATTTTAAAATTTAAAAATTTAAATTTTAAAATTTAAAAATTTAAATACTATATTTTAAAAATTTAATTATTAAAAAAAAATTTAAATTTTAAAATTTAAAAATTTAAATACTAAATTTGAAAAATTTAATTATTAAAACTTTAAATTTTAAAATTTAAAAATTTAAATACTAAATTTTAAAAATTTAATTATTAAAACTTTAAATTTTAAAATTTAAAAATTTAAATTTTAAAATTTAAAAATTTAAATTTTAAAATTTAAAAATTTAAATACTAAATTTTAAAAATTTAATTATTAAAACTTTAAATTTTAAAATTTAAAAATTTAAATACTAAATTTTAAAAATTTAATTATTAAAACTTTAAATTTTAAAATTTAAAAATTTAAATGCTAAATTTTAAAAATTTAATTATTAAAACTTTAAATTTAAAATTTAAAAATTTAAATTTTAAAATTTATAAATTTAAATTTTAAAATTTATAAATTTAAATACTAAATATTAAAAATTTAATTATTAAACTTCCAATTTTAAAATTTAAAAATTTAAAATCTATATTTTAAAAATTTAATTATTAAAATTTTAAATTTCAAAATTTAAAAATTTAAATTTTAAAATTTAAAAATTTAAATACTAAAATTTAAAAATTTAAATTTTAAAATTTAAAAATTTAAATACTAAATTTTAAAAATTTAATTATTAAAACTTTAAATTTTAAAATTTAAAAAGTTAAATACTAAATTTTAAAAATTTAATTATTAAAACTTTAAATTATATAATTTAAAAATTTAAATTTTAAAATTTAAAAATTTAAATACTAAATTTTAAAAATTTAATTATCAAAACTTTAAACTTTAAAATTTAATAATTTAAATACTAAATTTTAAAAATTTAATTATTAAAACTTTAAATTTTAAAATTTATAAATTTAAATACTAAATTTTAAAAATTTAATTATTAAAACTTTAAATTTTAAAATTTATAAATTTAAATACTAAATTTTAAAAATTTAATTATTAAAACTTTCAATTTTAAAATTTAAAAATTTAAAATCTATATTTTAAAAATTTAATTATTAAAATTTTAAATTTAAATTTTAAAATTTAAAAATTTGAATACTAAAATTTAAAAATTTAAATTTTAAAATTTAAAAATTTAAATACTAAATTTTAAAAATTTAATTATTAAAACTTTAAATTTTAAAATTTAAAAACTAAATTTTAAAAATTTAATTATTAAATCTTTAAATTTTAAAATTTAAAAATTTAAATTTTAAAATTTAAAAATTTAAATTTTAAAATTTAAAAATTTAAATTTTAAAATTTAAAAATTTAAATACTAAATTTTAAAAATTTAATTATTAAAAATTTAAATTTTAAAATTTAAATATTTAAATAATAAATTTTAAAAATTTAATTATTAAAACTTTAAATTTTAAAATTTAAAAATTTAAATACTATATTTTAAAATTTAATTATTAAAACTTTAAATTTTAAAATTTAAAAATTTAAATTTTAAAATTTAAAAATTTAAATTTTAAAATTTATAAATTTAAATTTTAAAATTTAAAAATTTAAATACTAAATATTAAAAATTTAATTATTAAACTTTCAATTTTAAAATTTAAAAATTTAAAATCTATATTTTAAAAATTTAATTATTAAAATTATAAATTTTAAAATTTAAAAATTTAAATTTTAAAATTTAAAAATTTAAATACTAAAATTTAAAAATTTAAATACTAAATTTTAAAAATTTAATTATTAAAACATTAAATTTTAAAATTTAAAAACTAAATTTTAAAAATTTAATTAATAAAACTTTAAATTTTAAAATTTAAAAATTTAAATTTTAAAATTTAAAAATTTAAATACTAAATTTTAAAAATTTAATTATTAAAAAAAAATTTAAATTTTAAAATTTAAAAATTTAAATACTAAATTTTAAAAATTTAATTATTAAAACTTTAAATTTTAAAATTTAAAAATTTAAATTTTAAAATTTAAAAATTTAAATTTTAAAATTTAAAAATTTAAATACTAAATTTTAAAAATTTAATTATTAAAAATTTAAATTTTAAAATTTAAATATTTAAATAATAAATTTTAAAAATTTAATTATTAAAACTTTAAATTTTAAAATTTAAAAATTTAAATACTATATTTTAAAATTTAATTATTATAACCTTAAATTTTAAAATTTTAAAATTTATATATTTAAATACTAAATTTTAAAAATTTAGTTATTAAAACTTTAAATTTTAAAATTTAAATATTTAAATACTAAATTTAAAAATTTAAATACTAAATTTTAAAAATTTAATTATTAAAACTTTAAATTTTAAAATTTAAAAATTTAAATTTTAAAATTTAAAAATTTAAATTTTAAAATTTAAAAATTTAAATACTAAATTTTAAAAATTTAATTATTAAAAATTTAAATTTTAAAATTTAAAAATTTAAATACTAAATTTTAAAAATTTAATTATTAAAACTTTAAATTTTAAAATTTAAAAATTTAAATACTAAATTTTAAAAATTTAATTATTAAAACTTTAAATTTTAATATTTAAAAATTTAAATACTAAATTTTAAAAATTTAATTATTAAAACTTTAAATTTTAAAATTTAAAAATTTAAATTTTAAAATTTAAAAATTTAAATTTTTAAATTTAAAAATTTAAATTTTAAAATTTAAAAATTTAAATACTAAATTTTAAAAATTTAATTATTAAAAATTTAAATTTTAAAATTTAAATATTTAAATAATAAATTTTAAAAATTTAATTATTAAAACTTTAAATTTTAAAATTTAAAAATTTAAATACTATATTTTAAAATTTAATTATTAAAACTTTAAATTTTAAAATTTAAAAATTTAAATTTTAAAATTTAAAAATTTAAATTTTAAAATTTATAAATTTAAATTTTAAAATTTAAAAATTTAAATACTTAATATTAAAAATTTAATTATTAAACTTTCAATTTTAAAATTTAAAAATTTAAAATATATATTTTAAAAATTTAATTATTAAAATTATAAATTTTAAAATTTAAATATTTAAATTTTAAAATTTAAAAATTTAAATACTAAATTTTAAAAATTTAATTATTAAAACATTAAATTTTAAAATTTAAAAACTAAATTTTAAAAATTTAATTAATAAAACTTCAAATTTTAAAATTTAAAAATTTAAATTTTAAAATTTAAAAATTTAAATACTAAATTTTAAAAATTTAATTATTAAAACTTTAAATTTTAAAATTTAATAATTTAAATACTAAATTTTAAAATTTAATTATTATAACCTTAAATTTTAAAATTTTAAAATTTATATATTTAAATACTAAATTTTAAAAATTTAGTTATTAAAACTTTAAATTTTAAAATATAAAAATTTAAATACTAAATTTAAAAATTTAAATACTAAATTTTAAAAATTTAATTATTAAAACTTTAAATTTTAAAATTTAAAAATTTAAATACTAAATTTGAAAAATTTAATTATTAAAACTTTAAATTTTAAAATTTAAAAATTTAAATACTAAATTTTAAAAATTTAATTATTAAAACTTTAAATTTTAAAATTTAAAAATTTAAATTTTAAAATTTAAAAATTTAAATTTTAAAATTTAAAAATTTAAATACTAAATTTTAAAAATTTAATTATTAAAAATTTAAATTTTAAAATTTAAAAATTTAAATACTAAATTTTAAAAATTTAATTATTAAAAGTTTAAATTTTAAAATTTAAAAATTTAAAAACTATATTTTAAAAATTTAATTACTAAAATTTTAAATTTTAAAATTTAAAAATTTAAATTTTAAAATTTAAAAATTTAAATACTAAATTTTAAAACTTTAAATTTTAAAATTTAAAAATTTAAATATTAAATTTTAAAAATTTAATTATTAAAACTCTAAATTTTAAAATTTAAAAATTTAAATTTTAAAATTTAAAAATTTAAATTTTAAAATTTAAAAATTTAAATTTTAAAATTTAAAAATTTAAATACTAAATTTTAAAAATTTAATTATTAAAAATATATATTTTAAAATTTAAAAATTTAAATTTTAAAATTTAAAAATTTAAATTTTAAAATTTAAAAATTTAAATTTTAAAATTTAAAAATTTAAATTTTAAAATTTAAAAATTTAAATATTAAATTTTAAAAATTTAATTATTAAAACTTTAAATTTTAAAATTTAAAAATTTAAATACTAAATTTTAAAAATTTAATTATTAAAACTTTAAATTTTAAAATTTAAAAAGTTAAATACTAAATTTTAAAAATTTAATTATTAAAACTTTAAATTATATAATTTAAAAATTTAAATTTTAAAATTTAAAAATTTAAATACTAAATTTTAAAAATTTAATTATCAAAACTTTAAACTTTAAAATTTAATAATTTAAATACTAAATTTTAAAAATTTAATTATTAAAACTTTAAATTTTAAAATTTATAAATTTAAATACTAAATTTTAAAAATTTAATTATTAAAACTTTAAATTTTAAAATTTATAAATTTAAATACTAAATTTTAAAAATTTAATTATTAAAACTTTAAATTTTAAAATTTAAAAATTTAAATACTAAATTTTAAAAATTTAATTATTAAAACTTTAAATTTTAATATTTAAAAATTTAAATACTAAATTTTAAAAATTTAATTATTAAAACTTTAAATTTTAAAATTTAAATTTTAAAATTTAAAAATTTAAATTTTAAAAATTTAAATACTAAGTATTAAAAATTTAATTATTAAATCTTTCAATTTTAAAATTTAAAAATTTAAAATCTATATTTTAAAAATTTAATTATTAAAATTTTAAATTTTAAAATTTAAAAATTTAAATTTTAAAATTTAAAAATTTGAATACTAAAATTTAAAAATTTAAATTTTAAAATTTAAAAATTTAAATACTAAATTTTAAAAATTTAATTATTAAAACTTTAAATTTTAAAATTTAAAAACTAAATTTTAAAAATTTAATTATTAAATCTTTAAATTTTAAAATTTAAAAATTTAAATACTAAATTTTAAAAATTTAATTATTAAAAATTTAAATTTTAAAATTTAAATATTTAAATAATAAATTTTAAAAATTTAATTATTAAAACTTTAAATTTTAAAATTTAAAAATTTAAATACTATATTTTAAAATTTAATTATTAAACCTTTAAATTTTAAAATTTAAAAATTTAAATTTTAAAATTTAAAAATTTAAATTTTAAAATTTAAAAATTTAAATACTAAATTTTAAAAATTTAATTATTAAAACTTTAAATTTTAAAATTTAAAAAGTTAAATACTAAATTTTAAAAATTTAATTATTAGAACTTTAAATTTTAAATTTTAAAAAGTTAAATACTAAATTTTAAAAATTTAATTTTTAAAACTTTAAATTATATAATTTAAAAATTTAAATTTTAAAATTTAAAAATTTAAATACTAAATTTTAAAAATTTAATTATCAAAACTTTAAACTTTAAAATTTAATAATTTAAATACTAAATTTTAAAAATTTAATTATTAAAACTTTAAATTTTAAAATTTATAAATTTAAATACTAAATTTTAAAAATTTAATTATTAAAACTTTAAATTTTAAAATTTATAAATTTAAATACTAAATTTTAAAAATTTAATTATTAAAACTTTAAATTTAAAATTTAAAAATTTAAATTTTAAAATTTATAAATTTAAATTTTAAAATTTATAAATTTAAATACTAAATATTAAAAATTTAATTATTAAACTTCCAATTTTAAAATTTAAAAATTTAAAATCTATAGTTTAAAAATTTAATTATTAAAATTTTAAATTTCAAAATTTAAAAATTTAAATTTTAAAATTTAAAAATTTAAATACTAAAATTTAAAAATTTAAATTTTAAAATTTAAAAATTTAAATACTAAATTTTAAAAATTTAATTATTAAAACTTTAAATTTTAAAATTTAAAAAGTTAAATACTAAATTTTAAAAATTTAATTATTAAAACTTTAAATTATATAATTTAAAAATTTAAATTTTAAAATTTAAAAATTTAAATACTAAATTTTAAAAATTTAATTATCAAAACTTTAAACTTTAAAATTTAATAATTTAAATACTAAATTTTAAAAATTTAATTATTAAAACTTTAAATTTTAAAATTTATAAATTTAAATACTAAATTTTAAAAATTTAATTATTAAAACTTTAAATTTTAAAATTTAAATTTTAAAATTTAAAAATTTAAATTTTAAAAATTTAAATACTAAGTATTAAAAATTTAATTATTAAATCTTTCAATTTTAAAATTTAAAAATTTAAAATCTATATTTTAAAAATTTAATTATTAAAATTTTAAATTTTAAAATTTAAAAATTTAAATTTTAAAATTTAAAAATTTGAATACTAAAATTTAAAAATTTAAATTTTAAAATTTAAAAATTTAAATACTAAATTTTAAAAATTTAATTATTAAAACTTTAAATTTTAAAATTTAAAAACTAAATTTTAAAAATTTAATTATTAAATCTTTAAATTTTAAAATTTAAAAATTTAAATACTAAATTTTAAAAATTTAATTATTAAAAATTTAAATTTTAAAATTTAAATATTTAAATAATAAATTTTAAAAATTTAATTATTAAAACTTTAAATTTTAAAATTTAAAAATTTAAATACTATATTTTAAAATTTAATTATTAAACCTTTAAATTTTAAAATTTAAAAATTTAAATTTTAAAATTTAAAAATTTAAATTTTAAAATTTAAAAATTTAAATACTAAATTTTAAAAATTTAATTATTAAAACTTTAAATTTTAAAATTTAAAAAGTTAAATACTAAATTTTAAAAATTTAATTATTAGAACTTTAAATTTTAAATTTTAAAAAGTTAAATACTAAATTTTAAAAATTTAATTTTTAAAACTTTAAATTATATAATTTAAAAATTTAAATTTTAAAATTTAAAAATTTAAATACTAAATTTTAAAAATTTAATTATCAAAACTTTAAACTTTAAAATTTAATAATTTAAATACTAAATTTTAAAAATTTAATTATTAAAACTTTAAATTTTAAAATTTATAAATTTAAATACTAAATTTTAAAAATTTAATTATTAAAACTTTAAATTTTAAAATTTATAAATTTAAATACTAAATTTTAAAAATTTAATTATTAAAACTTTAAATTTAAAATTTAAAAATTTAAATTTTAAAATTTATAAATTTAAATTTTAAAATTTATAAATTTAAATACTAAATATTAAAAATTTAATTATTAAACTTCCAATTTTAAAATTTAAAAATTTAAAATCTATAGTTTAAAAATTTAATTATTAAAATTTTAAATTTCAAAATTTAAAAATTTAAATTTTAAAATTTAAAAATTTAAATACTAAAATTTAAAAATTTAAATTTTAAAATTTAAAAATTTAAATACTAAATTTTAAAAATTTAATTATTAAAACTTTAAATTTTAAAATTTAAAAAGTTAAATACTAAATTTTAAAAATTTAATTATTAAAACTTTAAATTATATAATTTAAAAATTTAAATTTTAAAATTTAAAAATTTAAATACTAAATTTTAAAAATTTAATTATCAAAACTTTAAACTTTAAAATTTAATAATTTAAATACTAAATTTTAAAAATTTAATTATTAAAACTTTAAATTTTAAAATTTATAAATTTAAATACTAAATTTTAAAAATTTAATTATTAAAACTTTAAATTTTAAAATTTATAAATTTAAATACTAAATTTTAAAAATTTAATTATTAAAACTTTAAATTTTAAAATTTAAAAATTTAAATACTAAATTTTAAAAATTTAATTATTAAAACTTTAAATTTTAATATTTAAAAATTTAAATACTAAATTTTAAAAATTTAATTATTAAAACTTTCAATTTTAAAATTTAAAAATTTAAAATCTATATTTTAAAAATTTAATTATTAAAATTTTAAATTTTAAAATTTAAAAATTAAATTTTAAAATTTAAAAATTTGAATACTAAAATTTAAAAATTTAAATTTTAAAATTTAAAAATTTAAATACTAAATTTTAAAAATTTAATTATTAAAACTTTAAATTTTAAAATTTAAAAACTAAATTTTAAAAATTTAATTATTAAATCTTTAAATTTTAAAATTTAAAAATTTAAATTTTAAAATTTAAAAATTTAAATTTTTAAATTTAAAAATTTAAATTTTAAAATTTAGAAATTTAAATTTTAAAATTTAAAAATTTAAATACTAAATTTTAAAAATTTAATTATTAAATCTTTCAATTTTAAAATTTAAAAATTTAAAATCTATATTTTAAAAATTTAATTATTAAAATTTTAAATTTTAAAATTTAAAAATTTAAATTTTAAAATTTAAAAATTTGAATACTAAAATTTAAAAATTTAAATTTTAAAATTTAAAAATTTAAATACTAAATTTTAAAAATTTAATTATTAAAACTTTAAATTTTAAAATTTAAAAACTAAATTTTAAAAATTTAATTATTAAATCTTTAAATTTTAAAATTTAAAAATTTAAATACTAAATTTTAAAAATTTAATTATTAAAAATTTAAATTTTAAAATTTAAATATTTAAATAATAAATTTTAAAAATTTAATTATTAAAACTTTAAATTTTAAAATTTAAAAATTTAAATACTATATTTTAAAATTTAATTATTAAACCTTTAAATTTTAAAATTTAAAAATTTAAATTTTAAAATTTAAAAATTTAAATTTTAAAATTTAAAAATTTAAATACTAAATTTTAAAAATTTAATTATTAAAACTTTAAATTTTAAAATTTAAAAAGTTAAATACTAAATTTTAAAAATTTAATTATTAGAACTTTAAATTTTAAATTTTAAAAAGTTAAATACTAAATTTTAAAAATTTAATTTTTAAAACTTTAAATTATATAATTTAAAAATTTAAATTTTAAAATTTAAAAATTTAAATACTAAATTTTAAAAATTTAATTATCAAAACTTTAAACTTTAAAATTTAATAATTTAAATACTAAATTTTAAAAATTTAATTATTAAAACTTTAAATTTTAAAATTTATAAATTTAAATACTAAATTTTAAAAATTTAATTATTAAAACTTTAAATTTTAAAATTTATAAATTTAAATACTAAATTTTAAAAATTTAATTATTAAAACTTTAAATTTAAAATTTAAAAATTTAAATTTTAAAATTTATAAATTTAAATTTTAAAATTTATAAATTTAAATACTAAATATTAAAAATTTAATTATTAAACTTCCAATTTTAAAATTTAAAAATTTAAAATCTATAGTTTAAAAATTTAATTATTAAAATTTTAAATTTCAAAATTTAAAAATTTAAATTTTAAAATTTAAAAATTTAAATACTAAAATTTAAAAATTTAAATTTTAAAATTTAAAAATTTAAATACTAAATTTTAAAAATTTAATTATTAAAACTTTAAATTTTAAAATTTAAAAAGTTAAATACTAAATTTTAAAAATTTAATTATTAAAACTTTAAATTATATAATTTAAAAATTTAAATTTTAAAATTTAAAAATTTAAATACTAAATTTTAAAAATTTAATTATCAAAACTTTAAACTTTAAAATTTAATAATTTAAATACTAAATTTTAAAAATTTAATTATTAAAACTTTAAATTTTAAAATTTATAAATTTAAATACTAAATTTTAAAAATTTAATTATTAAAACTTTAAATTTTAAAATTTAAATTTTAAAATTTAAAAATTTAAATTTTAAAAATTTAAATACTAAGTATTAAAAATTTAATTATTAAATCTTTCAATTTTAAAATTTAAAAATTTAAAATCTATATTTTAAAAATTTAATTATTAAAATTTTAAATTTTAAAATTTAAAAATTTAAATTTTAAAATTTAAAAATTTGAATACTAAAATTTAAAAATTTAAATTTTAAAATTTAAAAATTTAAATACTAAATTTTAAAAATTTAATTATTAAAACTTTAAATTTTAAAATTTAAAAACTAAATTTTAAAAATTTAATTATTAAATCTTTAAATTTTAAAATTTAAAAATTTAAATACTAAATTTTAAAAATTTAATTATTAAAAATTTAAATTTTAAAATTTAAATATTTAAATAATAAATTTTAAAAATTTAATTATTAAAACTTTAAATTTTAAAATTTAAAAATTTAAATACTATATTTTAAAATTTAATTATTAAACCTTTAAATTTTAAAATTTAAAAATTTAAATTTTAAAATTTAAAAATTTAAATTTTAAAATTTAAAAATTTAAATACTAAATTTTAAAAATTTAATTATTAAAACTTTAAATTTTAAAATTTAAAAAGTTAAATACTAAATTTTAAAAATTTAATTATTAGAACTTTAAATTTTAAATTTTAAAAAGTTAAATACTAAATTTTAAAAATTTAATTTTTAAAACTTTAAATTATATAATTTAAAAATTTAAATTTTAAAATTTAAAAATTTAAATACTAAATTTTAAAAATTTAATTATCAAAACTTTAAACTTTAAAATTTAATAATTTAAATACTAAATTTTAAAAATTTAATTATTAAAACTTTAAATTTTAAAATTTATAAATTTAAATACTAAATTTTAAAAATTTAATTATTAAAACTTTAAATTTTAAAATTTATAAATTTAAATACTAAATTTTAAAAATTTAATTATTAAAACTTTAAATTTAAAATTTAAAAATTTAAATTTTAAAATTTATAAATTTAAATTTTAAAATTTATAAATTTAAATACTAAATATTAAAAATTTAATTATTAAACTTCCAATTTTAAAATTTAAAAATTTAAAATCTATAGTTTAAAAATTTAATTATTAAAATTTTAAATTTCAAAATTTAAAAATTTAAATTTTAAAATTTAAAAATTTAAATACTAAAATTTAAAAATTTAAATTTTAAAATTTAAAAATTTAAATACTAAATTTTAAAAATTTAATTATTAAAACTTTAAATTTTAAAATTTAAAAAGTTAAATACTAAATTTTAAAAATTTAATTATTAAAACTTTAAATTATATAATTTAAAAATTTAAATTTTAAAATTTAAAAATTTAAATACTAAATTTTAAAAATTTAATTATCAAAACTTTAAACTTTAAAATTTAATAATTTAAATACTAAATTTTAAAAATTTAATTATTAAAACTTTAAATTTTAAAATTTATAAATTTAAATACTAAATTTTAAAAATTTAATTATTAAAACTTTAAATTTTAAAATTTATAAATTTAAATACTAAATTTTAAAAATTTAATTATTAAAACTTTAAATTTTAAAATTTAAAAATTTAAATACTAAATTTTAAAAATTTAATTATTAAAACTTTAAATTTTAATATTTAAAAATTTAAATACTAAATTTTAAAAATTTAATTATTAAAACTTTCAATTTTAAAATTTAAAAATTTAAAATCTATATTTTAAAAATTTAATTATTAAAATTTTAAATTTTAAAATTTAAAAATTAAATTTTAAAATTTAAAAATTTGAATACTAAAATTTAAAAATTTAAATTTTAAAATTTAAAAATTTAAATACTAAATTTTAAAAATTTAATTATTAAAACTTTAAATTTTAAAATTTAAAAACTAAATTTTAAAAATTTAATTATTAAATCTTTAAATTTTAAAATTTAAAAATTTAAATTTTAAAATTTAAAAATTTAAATTTTTAAATTTAAAAATTTAAATTTTAAAATTTAGAAATTTAAATTTTAAAATTTAAAAATTTAAATACTAAATTTTAAAAATTTAATTATTAAAACTTTAAATTTTAAAATTTAAAAATTTAAATACTAAATTTTAAAAATTTAATTATTAAAACTTTAAATTTTAAAATTTAAAAATTTAAATGCTAAATTTTAAAAATTTAATTATTAAAACTTTAAATTTAAAATTTAAAAATTTAAATTTTAAAATTTATAAATTTAAATTTTAAAATTTAAAAATTTAAATACTAAATTTTAAAAATTTAATTATTAAAAATATATATTTTAAAATTTAAAAATTTAAATTTTAAAATTTAAAAATTTAAATTTTAAAATTTAAAAATTTAAATTTTAATATTTAAAAATTTAAATACTAAATTTTAAAAATTTAATTATTAAAACTTTAAATTTTAAAATTTAAAAATTTAAATTTTAAAATTTAAAAATTTAAAATCTATATTTTAAAAATTTAATTATTAAAATTTTAAATTTTAAAATTTAAAAATTTAAATTTTAAAATTTAAAAATTTGAATACTAAAATTTAAAAATTTAAATTTTAAAATTTAAAAATTTAAATACTAAATTTTAAAAATTTAATTATTAAAACTTTAAATTTTAAAATTTAAAAACTAAATTTTAAAAATTTAATTATTAAATCTTTAAATTTTAAAATTTAAAAATTTAAATTTTAAAATTTAAAAATTTAAATTTTAAAATTTAAAAATTTAAAAATTTAAATTTTAAAATTTAAAAATTTAAAAATTTAAATTTTAA
The DNA here is from genome assembly GCF_024364675.1 of Aethina tumida. Taxonomy (NCBI): domain Eukaryota; kingdom Metazoa; phylum Arthropoda; class Insecta; order Coleoptera; family Nitidulidae; genus Aethina; species Aethina tumida. Next base: position 9,416,950 of record NC_065436.1, read on the forward strand.
AATTTAAAAATTTAAATACTAAACTTTAAAAATTTAATTATTAAAAATTTAAATTTTAAAATTTAAATATTTAAATAATAAATTTCAAAAATTTAATTATTAAAACTTTAAATTTTAAAATTTAAAAATTTAAATACTATGTTTTAAAATTTAATTATTAAAACTTTAAATTTTAAAATTTAAAAATTTAAATTTTAAAATTTAAAAATTTAAATTTTAAAATTTATAAATTTAAATTTTAAAATTTAAAAATTTAAATACTAAATATTAAAAATTTAATTATTAAACTTTCAATTTTAAAATTTAAAAATTTAAAATCTATATTTTAAAAATTTAATTATTAAAATTATAAATTTTAAAATTTAAAAATTTAAATTTTAAAATTTAAAAATTTAAATACTAAAATTTAAAAATTTAAATACTAAATTTTAAAAATTTAATTATTAAAACATTAAATTTTAAAATTTAAAAACTAAATTTTAAAAATTTAATTAATAAAACTTTAAATTTTAAAATTTAAAAATTTAAATTTTAAAATTTAAAAATTTAAATACTATATTTTAAAAATTTAATTATTAAAAAAAAATTTAAATTTTAAAATTTAAAAATTTAAATACTAAATTTTAAAAATTTAATTATTAAAACTTTAAATTTTAAAATTTAAAAATTTAAATACTAAATTTGAAAAATTTAATTATTAAAACTTTAAATTTTAAAATTTAAAAATTTAAATACTAAATTTTAAAAATTTAATTATTAAAACTTTAAATTTTAAAATTTAAAAATTTAAATTTTAAAATTTAAAAATTTAAATTTTAAAATTTAAAAATTTAAATACTAAATTTTAAAAATTTAATTATTAAAACTTTAAATTTTAAAATTTAAAAATTTAAATACTAAATTTTAAAAATTTAATTATTAAAACTTTAAATTTTAAAATTTAAAAATTTAAATGCTAAATTTTAAAAATTTAATTATTAAAACTTTAAATTTAAAATTTAAAAATTTAAATTTTAAAATTTATAAATTTAAATTTTAAAATTTATAAATTTAAATACTAAATATTAAAAATTTAATTATTAAACTTCCAATTTTAAAATTTAAAAATTTAAAATCTATATTTTAAAAATTTAATTATTAAAATTTTAAATTTCAAAATTTAAAAATTTAAATTTTAAAATTTAAAAATTTAAATACTAAAATTTAAAAATTTAAATTTTAAAATTTAAAAATTTAAATACTAAATTTTAAAAATTTAATTATTAAAACTTTAAATTTTAAAATTTAAAAAGTTAAATACTAAATTTTAAAAATTTAATTATTAAAACTTTAAATTATATAATTTAAAAATTTAAATTTTAAAATTTAAAAATTTAAATACTAAATTTTAAAAATTTAATTATCAAAAGTTTAAACTTTAAAATTTAATAATTTAAATACTAAATTTTAAAAATTTAATTATTAAAACTTTAAATTTTAAAATTTATAAATTTAAATACTAAATTTTAAAAATTTAATTATTAAAACTTTAAATTTTAAAATTTATAAATTTAAATACTAAATTTTAAAAATTTAATTATTAAAACTTTCAATTTTAAAATTTAAAAATTTAAAATCTATATTTTAAAAATTTAATTATTAAAATTTTAAATTTAAATTTTAAAATTTAAAAATTTGAATACTAAAATTTAAAAATTTAAATTTTAAAATTTAAAAATTTAAATACTAAATTTTAAAAATTTAATTATTAAAACTTTAAATTTTAAAATTTAAAAACTAAATTTTAAAAATTTAATTATTAAATCTTTAAATTTTAAAATTTAAAAATTTAAATTTTAAAATTTAAAAATTTAAATTTTAAAATTTAAAAATTTAAATTTTAAAATTTAAAAATTTAAATACTAAATTTTAAAAATTTAATTATTAAAAATTTAAATTTTAAAATTTAAATATTTAAATAATAAATTTTAAAAATTTAATTATTAAAACTTTAAATTTTAAAATTTAAAAATTTAAATACTATATTTTAAAATTTAATTATTAAAACTTTAAATTTTAAAATTTAAAAATTTAAATTTTAAAATTTAAAAATTTAAATTTTAAAATTTATAAATTTAAATTTTAAAATTTAAAAATTTAAATACTAAATATTAAAAATTTAATTATTAAACTTTCAATTTTAAAATTTAAAAATTTAAAATCTATATTTTAAAAATTTAATTATTAAAATTATAAATTTTAAAATTTAAAAATTTAAATTTTAAAATTTAAAAATTTAAATACTAAAATTTAAAAATTTAAATACTAAATTTTAAAAATTTAATTATTAAAACATTAAATTTTAAAATTTAAAAACTAAATTTTAAAAATTTAATTAATAAAACTTTAAATTTTAAAATTTAAAAATTTAAATTTTAAAATTTAAAAATTTAAATACTAAATTTTAAAAATTTAATTATTAAAAAAAAATTTAAATTTTAAAATTTAAAAATTTAAATACTAAATTTTAAAAATTTAATTATTAAAACTTTAAATTTTAAAATTTAAAAATTTAAATTTTAAAATTTAAAAATTTAAATTTTAAAATTTAAAAATTTAAATACTAAATTTTAAAAATTTAATTATTAAAAATTTAAATTTTAAAATTTAAATATTTAAATAATAAATTTTAAAAATTTAATTATTAAAACTTTAAATTTTAAAATTTAAAAATTTAAATACTATATTTTAAAATTTAATTATTAAAACTTTAAATTTTAAAATTTAAAAATTTAAATTTTAAAATTTAAAAATTTAAATTTTAAAATTTATAAATTTAAATTTTAAAATTTAAAAATTTAAATACTAAATATTAAAAATTTAATTATTAAACTTTCAATTTTAAAATTTAAAAATTTAAAATCTATATTTTAAAAATTTAATTATTAAAATTATAAATTTTAAAATTTAAAAATTTAAATTTTAAAATTTAAAAATTTAAATACTAAAATTTAAAAATTTAAATACTAAATTTTAAAAATTTAATTATTAAAACATTAAATTTTAAAATTTAAAAACTAAATTTTAAAAATTTAATTAATAAAACTTTAAATTTTAAAATTTAAAAATTTAAATTTTAAAATTTAAAAATTTAAATACTAAATTTTAAAAATTTAATTATTAAAAAAAAATTTAAATTTTAAAATTTAAAAATTTAAATACTAAATTTTAAAAATTTAATTATTAAAACTTTAAATTTTAAAATTTAAAAATTTAAATACTAAATTTTAAAATTTAATTATTATAACCTTAAATTTTAAAATTTTAAAATTTAAATATTTAAATACTAAATTTTAAAAATTTAGTTATTAAAACTTTAAATTTTAAAATTTAAAAATTTAAATACTAAATTTAAAAATTTAAATACTAAATTTTAAAAATTTAATTATTAAAACTTTAAATTTTAAAATTTAAAAATTTAAATACTAAATTTGAAAAATTTAGTTATTAAAACTTTAAATTTTAAAATTTAAAAATTTAAATACTAAATTTTAAAAATTTAATTATTAAAACTTTAAATTTTAAAATTTAAAAATTTAAATTTTAAAATTTAAAAATTTAAATTTTAAAATTTAAAAATTTAAATACTAAATTTTAAAAATTTAATTATTAAAAATTTAAATTTTAAAATTTAAAAATTTAAATACTAAATTTTAAAAATTTAATTATTAAAAGTTTAAATTTTAAAATTTAAAAATTTAAAAACTATATTTTAAAAATTTAATTACTAAAATTTTAAATTTTAAAATTTAAAAATTTAAATTTTAAAATTTAAAAATTTAAATACTAAATTTTAAAATTTTAAATTTTAAAATTTAAAAATTTAAATATTAAATTTTAAAAATTTAATTATTAAAACTCTAAATTTTAAAATTTAAAAATTTAAATTTTAAAATTTAAAAATTTAAATTTTAAAATTTAAAAATTTAAATTTTAAAATTTAAAAATTTAAATACTAAATTTTAAAAATTTAATTATTAAAAATATATATTTTAAAATTTAAAAATTTAAATTTTAAAATTTAAAAATTTAAATTTTAAAATTTAAAAATTTAAATATTAAATTTTAAAAATTTAATTATTAAAACTTTAAATTTTAAAATTTAAAAATTTAAATACTAAATTTTAAAAATTTAATTATTAAAACTTTAAATTTTAAAATTTAAAAATTTAAATGCTAAATTTTAAAAATTTAATTATTAAAACTTTAAATTTAAAATTTAAAAATTTAAATTTTAAAATTTATAAATTTAAATTTTACAATTTATAAATTTAAATACTAAATATTAAAAATTTAATTATTAAACTTCCAATTTTAAAATTTAAAAATTTATAATCTATATTTTAAAAATTTAATTATTAAAATTTTAAATTTCAAAATTTAAAAATTTAAATTTTAAAATTTAAAAATTTAAATACTAAAATTTAAAAATTTAAATTTTAAAATTTAAAAATTTAAATACTAAATTTTAAAAATTTAATTATTAAAACTTTAAATTTTAAAATTTAAAAATTTAAATACTAAATTTTAAAAATTTAATTATTAAAACTTTAAATTATATAATTTAAAAATTTAAATTTTAAAATTTAAAAATTTAAATACTAAATTTTAAAAATTTAATTATCAAAACTTTAAACTTTAAAATTTAATAATTTAAATACTAAATTTTAAAAATTTAATTATTAAAACTTTAAATTTTAAAATTTATAAATTTAAATACTAAATTTTAAAAATTTAATTATTAAAACTTTAAATTTTAAAATTTATAAATTTAAATACTAAATTTTAAAAATTTAATTATTAAAACTTTAAATTTTAAAATTTAAAAATTTAAATACTAAATTTTAAAAATTTAATTATTAAAACTTTAAATTTTAATATTTAAAAATTTAAATACTAAATTTTAAAAATTTAATTATTAAAACTTTAAATTTTAAAATTTAAATTTTAAAATTTAAAAATTTAAATTTTAAAAATTTAAATACTAAGTATTAAAAATTTAATTATTAAAACTTTCAATTTTAAAATTTAAAAATTTAAAATCTATATTTTAAAAATTTAATTATTAAAATTTTAAATTTTAAAATTTAAAAATTTAAATTTTAAAATTTAAAAATTTGAATACTAAAATTTAAAAATTTAAATTTTAAAATTTAAAAATTTAAATACTAAATTTTAAAAATTTAATTATTAAAACTTTAAATTTTAAAATTTAAAAACTAAATTTTAAAAATTTAATTATTAAATCTTTAAATTTTAAAATTTAAAAATTTAAATTTTAAAATTTAAAAATTTAAATTTTTAAATTTATAAATTTAAATTTTAAAATTTAAAAATTTAAATACTAAATTTTAAAAATTTAATTATTAAAAATTTAAATTTTAAAATTTAAATATTTAAATAATAAATTTTAAAAATTTAATTATTAAAACTTTAAATTTAAAATTTAAAAATTTAAATACTATATTTTAAAATTTAATTATTAAAACTTTAAATTTTAAAATTTATAAATTTAAATTTTAAAATTTAAAAATTTAAATTTTAAAATTTAAAAATTTAAATACTCAAATTTAAAAATTTAAATTTTAAAATTTAAAAATTTAAATACTAAATTTTAAAAATTTAATTATTAAAACTTTAAATTTTAAAATTTAAAAAGTTAAATACTAAATTTTAAAAATTTAATTATTAAAACTTTAAATTTTAAAATTTAAAAAGTTAAATACTAAATTTTAAAAATTTAATTATTAAAACTTTAAATTATATAATTTAAAAATTTAAATTTTAAAATTTAAAAATTTAAATACTAAATTTTAAAAATTTAATTAACAAAACTTTAAACTTTAAAATTTAATAATTTAAATACTAAATTTTAAAAATTTAATTATTAAAACTTTAAATTTTAAAATTTATAAAATTAAATACTAAATTTTAAAAATTTAATTATTAAAATTTTAAATTTTAAAATTTATAAATTTAAATACTAAATTTTAAAAATTTAATTATTAAAACTTTAAATTTTAAAATTTAAAAATTTAAAAATTTAAATACTAAATTTTAAAAATTTAATTATTAAAACTTTAAATTTTAAAATTTAAAAATTTAAATACTAAATTTTAAAAATTTAATTATTAAAATTTTAAATTTTAAAATTTAAAAATTTAAATTTTAAAATTTAAAAATTTAAATACTAAATTTTAAAAATTTAATTATTAAAACTTTAAATTTTAAAATTTAAAAATTTAAATACTAAATTTTAAAAATTTAATTATTAAAACTTTAAATTTTAATATTTAAAAATATAAATACCAAATTTTAAAAATTTAATTATTAAAACTTTAAATTTTAAAATTTAAAAATTTAAATTTTAAAATTTAAAAATTTAAATTTTAAAATTTAAAAATTTAAATTTTAAAATTTAAAAATTTAAATTTTAAAATTTAAAAATTTAAATTTTAAAAATTTAATTATTAAAACTTTCAATTTTAAAATTTAAAAATTTAAAATCTATATTTTAAAAATTTAATTATTAAAATTTTAAATTTTAAAATTTAAAAATTTAAATTTTAAAATTTAAAAATTTAAATTTTAAAATTTAAAAATTTGAATACTAAAATTTAAAAATTTAAATTTTAAAATTTAAAAATTTAAATACTAAATTTTAAAAATTTAATTATTAAAACTTTAAGTTTTAAAATTTAAAAATTTAAATTTTAAAATTTAAAAATTTAAATTTTTAAATTTAAAAATTTAAATTTTAAAATTTAAAAATTTAAATACTAAATTTTAAAAATTTAATTATTAAAAATTTAAATTTTAAAATTTAAATATTTAAATAATAAATTTTAAAAATTTAATTATTAAAACTTTAAATTTTAAAATTTAAAAATTTAAATACTATATTTTAAAATTTAATTATTAAAACTTTAAATTTTAAAATTTAAAAATTTAAATTTTAAAATTTAAAAATTTAAATTTTAAAATTTATAAATTTAAATTTTAAAATTTAAAAATTTAAATACTAAATATTAAAAATTTAATTATTAAACTTTCAATTTTAAAATTTAAAAATTTAAAATCTATATTTTAAAAATTTAATTATTAAAATTATAAATTTTAAAATTTAAATATTTAAATTTTAAAATTTAAAAATTTAAATACTAAAATTTAAAAATTTAAATACTAAATTTTAAAAATTTAATTATTAAAACATTAAATTTTAAAATTTAAAAACTAAATTTTAAAAATTTAATTAATAAAACTTTAAATTTTAAAATTTAAAAATTTAAATTTTAAAATTTAAAAATTTAAATACTAAATTTTAAAAATTTAATTATTAAAACAAAATTTAAATTTTAAAATTTAAAAATTTAAATACTAAGTTTTAAAAATTTAATTATTAAAACTTTAAATTTTAAAATTTAATAATTTAAATACTAAATTTTAAAATTTAATTATTATAACCTTAAATTTTAAAATTTTAAAATTTATATATTTAAATACTAAATTTTAAAAATTTAGTTATTAAAACTTTAAATTTTAAAATTTAAATATTTAAATACTAAATTTAAAAATTTAAATACTAAATTTTAAAAATTTAATTATTAAAACTTTAAATTTTAAAATTTAAAAATTTAAATTTTAAAATTTAAAAATTTAAATTTTAAAATTTAAAAATTTAAATACTAAATTTTAAAAATTTAATTATTAAAAATTTAAATTTTAAAATTTAAAAATTTAAATACTAAATTTTAAAAATTTAATTATTAAAACTTTAAATTTTAATATTTAAAAATTTAAATACTAAATTTTAAAAATTTAATTATTAAAACTTTAAATTTTAAAATTTAAAAATTTAAATTTTAAAATTTAAAAATTTAAATTTTTAAATTTAAAAATTTAAATTTTTAAATTTAAAAATTTAAATTTTAAAATTTAAAAATTTAAATACTAAATTTTAAAAATTTAATTATTAAAAATTTAAATTTTAAAATTTAAATATTTAAATAATAAATTTTAAAAATTTAATTATTAAAACTTTAAATTTTAAAATTTAAAAATTTAAATACTATATTTTAAAATTTAATTATTAAAACTTTAAATTTTAAAATTTAAAAATTTAAATTTTAAAATTTAAAAATTTAAATTTTAAAATTTATAAATTTAAATTTTAAAATTTAAAAATTTAAATACTTAATATTAAAAATTTAATTATTAAACTTTCAATTTTAAAATTTAAAAATTTAAAATATATATTTTAAAAATTTAATTATTAAAATTATAAATTTTAAAATTTAAATATTTAAATTTTAAAATTTAAAAATTTAAATACTAAATTTTAAAAATTTAATTATTAAAACATTAAATTTTAAAATTTAAAAACTAAATTTTAAAAATTTAATTAATAAAACTTTAAATTTTAAAATTTAAAAATTTAAATTTTAAAATTTAAAAATTTAAATACTAAATTTTAAAAATTTAATTATTAAAACTTTAAATTTTAAAATTTAATAATTTAAATACTAAATTTTAAAATTTAATTATTATAACCTTAAATTTTAAAATTTTAAAATTTATATATTTAAATACTAAATTTTAAAAATTTAGTTATTAAAACTTTAAATTTTAAAATATAAAAATTTAAATACTAAATTTAAAAATTTAAATACTAAATTTTAAAAATTTAATTATTAAAACTTTAAATTTTAAAATTTAAAAATTTAAATACTAAATTTGAAAAATTTAATTATTAAAACTTTAAATTTTAAAATTTAAAAATTTAAATACTAAATTTTAAAAATTTAATTATTAAAACTTTAAATTTTAAAATTTAAAAATTTAAATTTTAAAATTTAAAAATTTAAATTTTAAAATTTAAAAATTTAAATACTAAATTTTAAAAATTTAATTATTAAAAATTTAAATTTTAAAATTTAAAAATTTAAATACTAAATTTTAAAAATTTAATTATTAAAAGTTTAAATTTTAAAATTTAAAAATTTAAAAACTATATTTTAAAAATTTAATTACTAAAATTTTAAATTTTAAAATTTAAAAATTTAAATTTTAAAATTTAAAAATTTAAATACTAAATTTTAAAACTTTAAATTTTAAAATTTAAAAATTTAAATATTAAATTTTAAAAATTTAATTATTAAAACTCTAAATTTTAAAATTTAAAAATTTAAATTTTAAAATTTAAAAATTTAAATTTTAAAATTTAAAAATTTAAATTTTAAAATTTAAAAATTTAAATACTAAATTTTAAAAATTTAATTATTAAAAATATATATTTTAAAATTTAAAAATTTAAATTTTAAAATTTAAAAATTTAAATTTTAAAATTTAAAAATTTAAATTTTAAAATTTAAAAATTTAAATTTTAAAATTTAAAAATTTAAATATTAAATTTTAAAAATTTAATTATTAAAACTTTAAATTTTAAAATTTAAAAATTTAAATACTAAATTTTAAAAATTTAATTATTAAAACTTTAAATTTTAAAATTTAAAAAGTTAAATACTAAATTTTAAAAATTTAATTATTAAAACTTTAAATTATATAATTTAAAAATTTAAATTTTAAAATTTAAAAATTTAAATACTAAATTTTAAAAATTTAATTATCAAAACTTTAAACTTTAAAATTTAATAATTTAAATACTAAATTTTAAAAATTTAATTATTAAAACTTTAAATTTTAAAATTTATAAATTTAAATACTAAATTTTAAAAATTTAATTATTAAAACTTTAAATTTTAAAATTTATAAATTTAAATACTAAATTTTAAAAATTTAATTATTAAAACTTTAAATTTTAAAATTTAAAAATTTAAATACTAAATTTTAAAAATTTAATTATTAAAACTTTAAATTTTAATATTTAAAAATTTAAATACTAAATTTTAAAAATTTAATTATTAAAACTTTAAATTTTAAAATTTAAATTTTAAAATTTAAAAATTTAAATTTTAAAAATTTAAATACTAAGTATTAAAAATTTAATTATTAAATCTTTCAATTTTAAAATTTAAAAATTTAAAATCTATATTTTAAAAATTTAATTATTAAAATTTTAAATTTTAAAATTTAAAAATTTAAATTTTAAAATTTAAAAATTTGAATACTAAAATTTAAAAATTTAAATTTTAAAATTTAAAAATTTAAATACTAAATTTTAAAAATTTAATTATTAAAACTTTAAATTTTAAAATTTAAAAACTAAATTTTAAAAATTTAATTATTAAATCTTTAAATTTTAAAATTTAAAAATTTAAATACTAAATTTTAAAAATTTAATTATTAAAAATTTAAATTTTAAAATTTAAATATTTAAATAATAAATTTTAAAAATTTAATTATTAAAACTTTAAATTTTAAAATTTAAAAATTTAAATACTATATTTTAAAATTTAATTATTAAACCTTTAAATTTTAAAATTTAAAAATTTAAATTTTAAAATTTAAAAATTTAAATTTTAAAATTTAAAAATTTAAATACTAAATTTTAAAAATTTAATTATTAAAACTTTAAATTTTAAAATTTAAAAAGTTAAATACTAAATTTTAAAAATTTAATTATTAGAACTTTAAATTTTAAATTTTAAAAAGTTAAATACTAAATTTTAAAAATTTAATTTTTAAAACTTTAAATTATATAATTTAAAAATTTAAATTTTAAAATTTAAAAATTTAAATACTAAATTTTAAAAATTTAATTATCAAAACTTTAAACTTTAAAATTTAATAATTTAAATACTAAATTTTAAAAATTTAATTATTAAAACTTTAAATTTTAAAATTTATAAATTTAAATACTAAATTTTAAAAATTTAATTATTAAAACTTTAAATTCTAAAATTTATAAATTTAAATACTAAATTTTAAAAATTTAATTATTAAAACTTTAAATTTAAAATTTAAAAATTTAAATTTTAAAATTTATAAATTTAAATTTTAAAATTTATAAATTTAAATACTAAATATTAAAAATTTAATTATTAAACTTCCAATTTTAAAATTTAAAAATTTAAAATCTATAGTTTAAAAATTTAATTATTAAAATTTTAAATTTCAAAATTTAAAAATTTAAATTTTAAAATTTAAAAATTTAAATACTAAAATTTAAAAATTTAAATTTTAAAATTTAAAAATTTAAATACTAAATTTTAAAAATTTAATTATTAAAACTTTAAATTTTAAAATTTAAAAAGTTAAATACTAAATTTTAAAAATTTAATTATTAAAACTTTAAATTATATAATTTAAAAATTTAAATTTTAAAATTTAAAAATTTAAATACTAAATTTTAAAAATTTAATTATCAAAACTTTAAACTTTAAAATTTAATAATTTAAATACTAAATTTTAAAAATTTAATTATTAAAACTTTAAATTTTAAAATTTATAAATTTAAATACTAAATTTTAAAAATTTAATTATTAAAACTTTAAATTTTAAAATTTAAATTTTAAAATTTAAAAATTTAAATTTTAAAAATTTAAATACTAAGTATTAAAAATTTAATTATTAAATCTTTCAATTTTAAAATTTAAAAATTTAAAATCTATATTTTAAAAATTTAATTATTAAAATTTTAAATTTTAAAATTTAAAAATTTAAATTTTAAAATTTAAAAATTTGAATACTAAAATTTAAAAATTTAAATTTTAAAATTTAAAAATTTAAATACTAAATTTTAAAAATTTAATTATTAAAACTTTAAATTTTAAAATTTAAAAACTAAATTTTAAAAATTTAATTATTAAATCTTTAAATTTTAAAATTTAAAAATTTAAATACTAAATTTTAAAAATTTAATTATTAAAAATTTAAATTTTAAAATTTAAATATTTAAATAATAAATTTTAAAAATTTAATTATTAAAACTTTAAATTTTAAAATTTAAAAATTTAAATACTATATTTTAAAATTTAATTATTAAACCTTTAAATTTTAAAATTTAAAAATTTAAATTTTAAAATTTAAAAATTTAAATTTTAAAATTTAAAAATTTAAATACTAAATTTTAAAAATTTAATTATTAAAACTTTAAATTTTAAAATTTAAAAAGTTAAATACTAAATTTTAAAAATTTAATTATTAGAACTTTAAATTTTAAATTTTAAAAAGTTAAATACTAAATTTTAAAAATTTAATTTTTAAAACTTTAAATTATATAATTTAAAAATTTAAATTTTAAAATTTAAAAATTTAAATACTAAATTTTAAAAATTTAGTTATCAAAACTTTAAACTTTAAAATTTAATAATTTAAATACTAAATTTTAAAAATTTAATTATTAAAACTTTAAATTTTAAAATTTATAAATTTAAATACTAAATTTTAAAAATTTAATTATTAAAACTTTAAATTTTAAAATTTATAAATTTAAATACTAAATTTTAAAAATTTAATTATTAAAACTTTAAATTTAAAATTTAAAAATTTAAATTTTAAAATTTATAAATTTAAATTTTAAAATTTATAAATTTAAATACTAAATATTAAAAATTTAATTATTAAACTTCCAATTTTAAAATTTAAAAATTTAAAATCTATAGTTTAAAAATTTAATTATTAAAATTTTAAATTTCAAAATTTAAAAATTTAAATTTTAAAATTTAAAAATTTAAATACTAAAATTTAAAAATTTAAATTTTAAAATTTAAAAATTTAAATACTAAATTTTAAAAATTTAATTATTAAAACTTTAAATTTTAAAATTTAAAAAGTTAAATACTAAATTTTAAAAATTTAATTATTAAAACTTTAAATTATATAATTTAAAAATTTAAATTTTAAAATTTAAAAATTTAAATACTAAATTTTAAAAATTTAATTATCAAAACTTTAAACTTTAAAATTTAATAATTTAAATACTAAATTTTAAAAATTTAATTATTAAAACTTTAAATTTTAAAATTTATAAATTTAAATACTAAATTTTAAAAATTTAATTATTAAAACTTTAAATTTTAAAATTTATAAATTTAAATACTAAATTTTAAAAATTTAATTATTAAAACTTTAAATTTTAAAATTTAAAAATTTAAATACTAAATTTTAAAAATTTAATTATTAAAACTTTAAATTTTAATATTTAAAAATTTAAATACTAAATTTTAAAAATTTAATTATTAAAACTTTCAATTTTAAAATTTAAAAATTTAAAATCTATATTTTAAAAATTTAATTATTAAAATTTTAAATTTTAAAATTTAAAAATTTAAATTTTAAAATTTAAAAATTTGAATACTAAAATTTAAAAATTTAAATTTTAAAATTTAAAAATTTAAATACTAAATTTTAAAAATTTAATTATTAAAACTTTAAATTTTAAAATTTAAAAACTAAATTTTAAAAATTTAATTATTAAATCTTTAAATTTTAAAATTTAAAAATTTAAATTTTAAAATTTAAAAATTTAAATTTTTAAATTTAAAAATTTAAATTTTAAAATTTAAAAATTTAAATACTAAATTTTAAAAATTTAATTATTAAAAATTTAAATTTTAAAATTTAAATATTTAAATAATAAATTTAAAAAATTTAATTATTAAAACTTTAAATTTTAAAATTTAAAAATTTAAATACTATATTTTAAAATTTAATTATTAAACCTTTAAATTTTAAAATTTAAAAATTTAAATTTTAAAATTTAAAAATTTAAATTTTAAAATTTAAAAATTTAAATTTTAAAATTTAAAAATTTAAATACTAAAATTTAAAAATTTAAATTTTAAAATTTAAAAATTTAAATACTAAATTTTAAAAATTTAATTATTAAAACTTTAAATTTTAAAATTTAAAAAGTTAAATACTAAATTTTAAAAATTTAATTATTAAAACTTTAAATTTTAAATTTTAAAAAGTTAAATACTAAATTTTAAAAATTTAATTATTAAAACTTTAAATTATATAATTTAAAAATTTAAATTTTAAAATTTAAAAATTTAAATACTAAATTTTAAAAATTTAATTATCAAAACTTTAAACTTTAAAATTTAATAATTTAAATACTAAATTTTAAAAATTTAATTATTAAAACTTTAAATTTTAAAATTTATAAATTTAAATACTAAATTTTAAAAATTTAATTATTAAAACTTTAAATTTTAAAATTTATAAATTTAAATACTAAATTTTAAAAATTTAATTATTAAAACTTTAAATTTTAAAATTTAAAAATTTAAAAATTTAAATACTAAATTTTAAAAATTTAATTATTAAAACTTTAAATTTTAAAATTTAAAAATTTAAATACTAAATTTTAAAAATTTAATTATTAAAATTTTAAATTTTAAAATTTAAAAATTTAAATTTTAAAATTTAAGAATTTAAATACTAAATTTTAAAAATTTAATTATTAAAACTTTAAATTTTAAAATTTAAAAATTTAAATACTAAATTTTAAAAATTTAATTATTAAAACTTTAAATTTTAATACTTAAAAATTTAAATACTAAATTTTAAAAATTTAATTATTAAAACTTTAAATTTTAAAATTTAAAAATTTAAATTTTAAAATTTAAAAATTTAAATTTTAAAAATTTAAATACTAAGTATTAAAAATTTAATTATTAAAACTTTCAATTTTAAAATTTAAAAATTTAAAATCTATATTTTAAAAATTTAATTATTAAAATTTTAAATTTTAAAATTTAAAAATTTAAATTTTAAAATTTAAAAATTTGAATACTAAAATTTAAAAATTTAAATTTTAAAATTTAAAAATTTAAATACTAAATTTTAAAAATTTAATTATTAAAACTTTAAATTTTAAAATTTAAAAACTAAATTTTAAAAATTTAATTATTAAATCTTCAAATTTTAAAATTTAAAAATTTAAATTTTAAAATTTAAAAATTTAAATTTTTAAATTTATAAATTTAAATTTTAAAATTTAAAAATTTAAATACTAAATTTTAAAAATTTAATTATTAAAAATTTAAATTTTAAAATTTAAATATTTAAATAATAAATTTTAAAAATTTAATTATTAAAACTTTAAATTTTAAAATTTAAAAATTTAAATACCATATTTTAAAATTTAATTATTAAAACTTTAAATTTTAAAATTTATAAATTTAAATTTTAAAATTTAAAAATTTAAATTTTAAAATTTAAAAATTTAAATACTCAAATTTAAAAATTTAAATTTTAAAATTTAAAAATTTAAATACTAAATTTTAAAAATTTAATTATTAAAACTTTAAATTTTAAAATTTAAAAAGTTAAATACTAAATTTTAAAAATTTAATTATTAAAACTTTAAATTTTAAAATTTAAAAAGTTAAATACTAAATTTTAAAAATTTAATTATTAAAACTTTAAATTATATAATTTAAAAATTTAAATTTTAAAATTTAAAAATTTAAATACTAAATTTTAAAAATTTAATTAACAAAACTTTAAACTTTAAAATTTAATAATTTAAATACTAAATTTTAAAAATTTAATTATTAAAACTTTAAATTTTAAAATTTATAAAATTAAATACTAAATTTTAAAAATTTAATTATTAAAACTTTAAATTTTAAAATTTATAAATTTAAATACTAAATTTTAAAAATGTAATTATTAAAACTTTAAATTTTAAAATTTAAAAATTTAAAAATTTAAATACTAAATTTTAAAAATTTAATTATTAAAACTTTAAATTTTAAAATTTAAAAATTTAAATACTAAATTTTAAAAATTTAATTATTAAAACTTTAAATTTTAATATTTAAAAATTTAAATACTAAATTTTAAAAATTTAATTATTAAAATTTTAAATTTTAAAATTTAAAAATTTAAATTTTAAAATTTAAAAATTTGAATACTAAAATTTAAAAATTTAAATTTTAAAATTTAAAAATTTAAATACTAAATTTTAAAAATTTAAATTTTAAAAATTTAATTATTAAAACTTTCAATTTTAAAATTTAAAAATTTAAAATCTATATTTTAAAAATTTAATTATTAAAATTTTAAATTTTAAAATTTAAAAATTTAAATTTTAAAATTTAAAAATTTAAATTTTAAAATTTAAAAATTTGAATACTAAAATTTAAAAATTTAAATTTTAAAATTTAAAAATTTAAATACTAAATTTTAAAAATTTAATTATTAAAACTTTAAGTTTTAAAATTTAAAAATTTAAATTTTAAAATTTAAAAATTTAAATACTAAATTTTAAAAATTTAATTATTAAAAATTTAAATTTTAAAATTTAAATATTTAAATAATAAATTTTAAAAATTTAATTATTAAAACTTTAAATTTTAAAATTTAAAAATTTAAATACTATATTTTAAAATTTAATTATTAAAACTTTAAATTTTAAAATTTAAAAATTTATATTTTAAAATTTAAAAATTTAAATTTTAAAATTTATAAATTTAAATTTTAAAATTTAAAAATTTAAATACTAAATATTAAAAATTTAATTATTAAACTTTCAATTTTAAAATTTAAAAATTTAAAATCTATATTTTAAAAATTTAATTATTAAAATTATAAATTTTAAAATTTAAATATTTAAATTTTAAAATTTAAAAATTTAAATTTTTAAATTTAAAAATTTAAATTTTAAAATTTAAAAATTTAAATACTAAATTTTAAAAATTTAATTATTAAAAATTTAAATTTTAAAATTTAAATATTTAAATAATAAATTTAAAAAATTTAATTATTAAAACTTTAAATTTTAAAATTTAAAAATTTAAATACTATATTTTAAAATTTAATTATTAAACCTTTAAATTTTAAAATTTAAAAAAGTAAATTTTAAAATTTAAAAATTTAAATTTTAAAATTTAAAAATTTAAATTTTAAAATTTAAAAATTTAAATACTAAAATTTAAAAATTTAAATTTTAAAATTTAAAAATTTAAATACTAAATTTTAAAAATTTAATTATTAAAACTTTAAATTTTAAAATTTAAAAAGTTAAATACTAAATTTTAAAAATTTAATTATTAAAACTTTAAATTTTAAATTTTAAAAAGTTAAATACTAAATTTTAAAAATTTAATTATTAAAACTTTAAATTTTAAAATTTATAAATTTAAATACTAAATTTTAAAAATTTAATTATTAAAACTTTAAATTTTAAAATTTAAAAATTTAAAAATTTAAATACTAAATTTTAAAAATTTAATTATTAAAACTTTAAATTTTAAAATTTAAAAATTTAAATACTAAATTTTAAAAATTTAATTTTTAAAATTTTAAATTTTAAAATTTAAAAATTTAAATTTTAAAATTTAAGAATTTAAATACTAAATTTTAAAAATTTAATTATTAAAACTTTAAATTTTAAAATTTAAAAATTTAAATACTAAATTTTAAAAATTTAATTATTAAAACTTTAAATTTTAATACTTAAAAATTTAAATACTAAATTTTAAAAATTTAATTATTAAAACTTTAAATTTTATAATTTAAAAATTTAAATTTTAAAATTTAAAAATTTAAATTTTAAAAATTTAAATACTAAGTATTAAAAATTTAATTATTAAAACTTTCAATTTTAAAATTTAAAAATTTAAAATCTATATTTTAAAAATTTAATTATTAAAATTTTAAATTTTAAAATTTAAAAATTTAAATTTTAAAATTTAAAAATTTGAATACTAAAATTTAAAAATTTAAATTTTAAAATTTAAAAATTTAAATACTAAATTTTAAAAATTTAATTATTAAAATTTTAAATTTTAAAATTTAAAAACTAAATTTTAAAAATTTAATTATTAAATCTTCAAATTTTAAAATTTAAAAATTTAAATTTTAAAATTTAAAAATTTAAATTTTTAAATTTATAAATTTAAATTTTAAAATTTAAAAATTTAAATACTAAATTTTAAAAATTTAATTATTAAAAATTTAAATTTTAAAATTTAAATATTTAAATAATAAATTTTAAAAATTTAATTATTAAAACTTTAAATTTTAAAATTTAAAAATTTAAATACTATATTTTAAAATTTAATTATTAAAACTTTAAATTTTAAAATTTATAAATTTAAATTTTAAAATTTAAAAATTTAAATTTTAAAATTTAAAAATTTAAATACTCAAATTTAAAAATTTAAATTTTAAAATTTAAAAATTTAAATACTAAATTTTAAAAATTTAATTATTAAAACTTTAAATTTTAAAATTTAAAAAGTTAAATACTAAATTTTAAAAATTTAATTATTAAAACTTTAAATTTTAAAATTTAAAAAGTTAAATACTAAATTTTAAAAATTTAATTATTAAAACTTTAAATTATATAATTTAAAAATTTAAATTTTAAAATTTAAAAATTTAAATACTAAATTTTAAAAATTTAATTAACAAAACTTTAAACTTTAAAATTTAATAATTTAAATACTAAATTTTAAAAATTTAATTATTAAAACTTTAAATTTTAAAATTTATAAAATTAAATACTAAATTTTAAAAATTTAATTATTAAAACTTTAAATTTTAAAATTTATAAATTTAAATACTAAATTTTAAAAATGTAATTATTAAAACTTTAAATTTTAAAATTTAAAAATTTAAAAATTTAAATACTAAATTTTAAAAATTTAATTATTAAAACTTTAAATTTTAAAATTTAAAAATTTAAATACTAAATTTTAAAAATTTAATTATTAAAATTTTAAATTTTAAAATTTAAAAATTTAAATTTTAAAATTTAAAAATTTAAATACTAAATTTTAAAAATTTAATTATTAAAACTTTAAATTTTAAAATTTAAAAATTTAAATACTAAATTTTAAAAATTTAATTATTAAAACTTTAAATTTTAATATTTAAAAATTTAAATACTAAATTTTAAAAATTTAATTATTAAAATTTTAAATTTTAAAATTTAAAAATTTAAATTTTAAAATTTAAAAATTTGAATACTAAAATTTAAAAATTTAAATTTTAAAATTTAAAAATTTAAATACTAAATTTTAAAAATTTAAATTTTAAAAATTTAATTATTAAAACTTTCAATTTTAAAATTTAAAAATTTAAAATCTATATTTTAAAAATTTAATTATTAAAATTTTAAATGTTAAAATTTAAAAATTTAAATTTTAAAATTTAAAAATTTAAATTTTAAAATTTAAAAATTTGAATACTAAAATTTAAAAATTTAAATTTTAAAATTTAAAAATTTAAATACTAAATTTTAAAAATTTAATTATTAAAACTTTAAGTTTTAAAATTTAAAAATTTAAATTTTAAAATTTAAAAATTTAAATTTTTAAATTTAAAAATTTAAATTTTAAAATTTAAAAATTTAAATACTAAATTTTAAAAATTTAATTATTAAAAATTTAAATTTTAAAATTTAAATATTTAAATAATAAATTTTAAAAATTTAATTATTAAAACTTTAAATTTTAAAATTTAAAAATTTAAATACTATATTTTAAAATTTAATTATTAAAACTTTAAATTTTAAAATTTAAAAATTTAAATTTTAAAATTTAAAAATTTAAATTTTAAAATTTATAAATTTAAATTTTAAAATTTAAAAATTTAAATACTAAATATTAAAAATTTAATTATTAAACTTTCAATTTTAAAATTTAAAAATTTAAAATCTATATTTTAAAAATTTAATTATTAAAATTATAAATTTTAAAATTTAAATATTTAAATTTTAAAATTTAAAAATTTAAATACTAAAATTTAAAAATTTAAATACTAAATTTTAAAAATTTAATTATTAAAACATTAAATTTTAAAATTTAAAAACTAAATTTTAAAAATTTAATTAATAAAACTTTAAATTTTAAAATTTAAAAATTTAAATTTTAAAATTTAAAAATTTAAATACTAAATTTTAAAAATTTAATTATTAAAACAAAATTTAAATTTTAAAATTTAAAAATTTAAATACTAAATTTTAAAAATTTAATTATTAAAACTTTAAATTTTAAAATTTAATAATTTAAATACTAAATGTTAAAATTTAATTATTATAACCTTAAATTTTAAAATTTTAAAATTTATATATTTAAATACTAAATTTTAAAAATTTAGTTATTAAAACTTTAAATTTTAAAATTTATAAAATTAAATACTAAATTTTAAAAATTTAATTATTAAAACTTTAAATTTTAAAATTTATAAATTTAAATACTAAATTTTAAAAATGTAATTATTAAAACTTTAAATTTTAAAATTTAAAAATTTAAAAATTTAAATACTAAATTTTAAAAATTTAATTATTAAAACTTTAAATTTTAAAATTTAAAAATTTAAATACTAAATTTTAAAAATTTAATTATTAAAATTTTAAATTTTAAAATTTAAAAATTTAAATTTTAAAATTTAAAAATTTAAATACTAAATTTTAAAAATTTAATTATTAAAACTTTAAATTTTAAAATTTAAAAATTTAAATACTAAATTTTAAAAATTTAATTATTAAAACTTTAAATTTTAATATTTAAAAATTTAAATACTAAATTTTAAAAATTTAATTATTAAAATTTTAAATTTTAAAATTTAAAAATTTAAATTTTAAAATTTAAAAATTTGAATACTAAAATTTAAAAATTTAAATTTTAAAATTTAAAAATTTAAATACTAAATTTTAAAAATTTAAATTTTAAAAATTTAATTATTAAAACTTTCAATTTTAAAATTTAAAAATTTAAAATCTATATTTTAAAAATTTAATTATTAAAATTTTAAATTTTAAAATTTAAAAATTTAAATTTTAAAATTTAAAAATTTAAATTTTAAAATTTAAAAATTTGAATACTAAAATTTAAAAATTTAAATTTTAAAATTTAAAAATTTAAATACTAAATTTTAAAAATTTAATTATTAAAACTTTAAGTTTTAAAATTTAAAAATTTAAATTTTAAAATTTAAAAATTTAAATTTTTAAATTTAAAAATTTAAATTTTAAAATTTAAAAATTTAAATACTAAATTTTAAAAATTTAATTATTAAAAATTTAAATTTTAAAATTTAAATATTTAAATAATAAATTTTAAAAATTTAATTATTAAAACTTTAAATTTTAAAATTTAAAAATTTAAATACTATATTTTAAAATTTAATTATTAAAACTTTAAATTTTAAAATTTAAAAATTTAAATTTTAAAATTTAAAAATTTAAATTTTAAAATTTATAAATTTAAATTTTAAAATTTAAAAATTTAAATACTAAATATTAAAAATTTAATTATTAAACTTTCAATTTTAAAATTTAAAAATTTAAAATCTATATTTTAAAAATTTAATTATTAAAATTATAAATTTTAAAATTTAAATATTTAAATTTTAAAATTTAAAAATTTAAATACTAAAATTTAAAAATTTAAATACTAAATTTTAAAAATTTAATTATTAAAACATTAAATTTTAAAATTTAAAAACTAAATTTTAAAAATTTAATTAATAAAACTTTAAATTTTAAAATTTAAAAATTTAAATTTTAAAATTTAAAAATTTAAATACTAAATTTTAAAAATTTAATTATTAAAACAAAATTTAAATTTTAAAATTTAAAAATTTAAATACTAAATTTTAAAAATTTAATTATTAAAACTTTAAATTTTAAAATTTAATAATTTAAATACTAAATGTTAAAATTTAATTATTATAACCTTAAATTTTAAAATTTTAAAATTTATATATTTAAATACTAAATTTTAAAAATTTAATTATTAAAACTTTAAATTTTAAAATTTAAATATTTAAATACTAAATTTAAAAATTTAAATACTAAATTTTAAAAATTTAATTATTAAAACTTTAAATTTTAAAATTTAAAAATTTAAATTTTAAAATTTAAAAATTTAAATACTAAATTTTAAAAATTTAATTATTAAAAATTTAAATTTTAAAATTTAAAAATTTAAATACTAAATTTTAAAAATTTAATTATTAAAACTTTAAATTTTAAAATTTAAAAATTTAAATACTAAATTTTAAAAATTTAATTATTAAAATTTTAAATTTTAAAATTTAAAAATTTAAATTTTAAAATTTAAGAATTTAAATACTAAATTTTAAAAATTTAATTATTAAAACTTTAAATTTTAAAATTTAAAAATTTAAATACTAAATTTTAAAAATTTAATTATTAAAACTTTAAATTTTAATACTTAAAAATTTAAATACTAAATTTTAAAAATTTAATTATTAAAACTTTAAATTTTAAAATTTAAAAATTTAAATTTTAAAATTTAAAAATTTAAATTTTAAAAATTTAAATACTAAGTATTAAAAATTTAATTATTAAAACTTTCAATTTTAAAATTTAAAAATTTAAAATCTATATTTTAAAAATTTAATTATTAAAATTTTAAATTTTAAAATTTAAAAATTTAAATTTTAAAATTTAAAAATTTGAATACTAAAATTTAAAAATTTATATTTTAAAATTTAAAAATTTAAATACTAAATTTTAAAAATTTAATTATTAAAACTTTAAATTTTAAAATTTAAAAACTAAATTTTAAAAATTTAATTATTAAATCTTCAAATTTTATAATTTAAAAATTTAAATTTTAAAATTTAAAAATTTAAATTTTTAAATTTATAAATTTAAATTTTAAAATTTAAAAATTTAAATACTAAATTTTAAAAATTTAATTATTAAAAATTTAAATTTTAAAATTTAAATATTTAAATAATAAATTTTAAAAATTTAATTATTAAAACTTTAAATTTTAAAATTTAAAAATTTAAATACTATATTTTAAAATTTAATTATTAAAACTTTAAATTTTAAAATTTATAAATTTAAATTTTAAAATTTAAAAATTTAAATTTTAAAATTTAAAAATTTAAATACTCAAATTTAAAAATTTAAATTTTAAAATTTAAAAATTTAAATACTAAATTTTAAAAATTTAATTATTAAAACTTTAAATTTTAAAATTTAAAAAGTTAAATACTAAATTTTAAAAATTTAATTATTAAAACTTTAAATTTTAAAATTTAAAAAGTTAAATACTAAATTTTAAAAATTTAATTATTAAAACTTTAAATTATATAATTTAAAAATTTAAATTTTAAAATTTAAAAATTTAAATACTAAATTTTAAAAATTTAATTAACAAAACTTTAAACTTTAAAATTTAATAATTTAAATACTAAATTTTAAAAATTTAATTATTAAAACTTTAAATTTTAAAATTTATAAAATTAAATACTAAATTTTAAAAATTTAATTATTAAAACTTTAAATTTTAAAATTTATAAATTTAAATACTAAATTTTAAAAATTTAATTATTAAAACTTTAAATTTTAAAATTTAAAAATTTAAAAATTTAAATACTAAATTTTAAAAATTTAATTATTAAAACTTTAAATTTTAAAATTTAAAAATTTAAATTTTAAAATTTAAAAATTTAAATACTAAATTTTAAAAATTTAATTATTAAAACTTTAAATTTTAAAATTTAAAAATTTAAATACTAAATTTTAAAAATTTAATTATTAAAACTTTAAATTTTAATATTTAAAAATTTAAATACTAAATTTTAAAAATTTAATTATTAAAATTTTAAATTTTAAAATTTAAAAATTTAAATTTTAAAATTTAAAAATTTGAATACTAAAATTTAAAAATTTAAATTTTAAAATTTAAAAATTTAAATACTAAATTTTAAAAATTTAAATTTTAAAAATTTAATTATTAAAACTTTCAATTTTAAAATTTAAAAATTTAAAATCTATATTTTAAAAATTTAATTATTAAAATTTTAAATTTTAAAATTTAAAAATTTAAATTTTAAAATTTAAAAATTTAAATTTTAAAATTTAAAAATTTGAATACTAAAATTTAAAAATTTAAATTTTAAAATTTAAAAATTTAAATACTAAATTTTAAAAATTTAATTATTAAAACTTTAAGTTTTAAAATTTAAAAATTTAAATTTTAAAATTTAAAAATTTAAATTTTTAAATTTAAAAATTTAAATTTTAAAATTTAAAAATTTAAATACTAAATATTAAAAATTTAATTATTAAACTTTCAATTTTAAAATTTAAAAATTTGAAATCTATATTTTAAAAATTTAATTATTAAAATTATAAATTTTAAAATTTAAATATTTAAATTTTAAAATTTAAAAATTTAAATACTAAAATTTAAAAATTTAAATACTAAATTTTAAAAATTTAATTATTAAAACATTAAATTTTAAAATTTAAAAACTAAATTTTAAAAATTTAATTAATAAAACTTTAAATTTTAAAATTTAAAAATTTAAATTTTAAAATTTAAAAATTTAAATACTAAATTTTAAAAATTTAATTATTAAAACAAAATTTAAATTTTAAAATTTAAAAATTTAAATACTAAATTTTAAAAATTTAATTATTAAAACTTTAAATTTTAAAATTTAATAATTTAAATACTAAATGTTAAAATTTAATTATTATAACCTTAAATTTTAAAATTTTAAAATTTATATATTTAAATACTAAATTTTAAAAATTTAGTTATTAAAACTTTAAATTTTAAAATTTAAATATTTAAATACTAAATTTAAAAATTTAAATACTAAATTTTAAAAATTTAATTATTAAAACTTTAAATTTTAAAATTTAAAAATTTAAATTTTAAAATTTAAAAATTTAAATACTAAATTTTAAAAATTTAATTATTAAAAATTTAAATTTTAAAATTTAAAAATTTAAATACTAAATTTTAAAAATTTAATTATTAAAACTTTAAATTTTAAAATTTAAAAATTTAAATACTAAATTTTAAAAATTTAATTATTAAAATTTTAAATTTTAAAATTTAAAAATTTAAATTTTAAAATTTAAGAATTTAAATACTAAATTTTAAAAATTTAATTATTAAAACTTTAAATTTTAAAATTTAAAAATTTAAATACTAAATTTTAAAAATTTAATTATTAAAACTTTAAATTTTAATACTTAAAAATTTAAATACTAAATTTTAAAAATTTAATTATTAAAACTTTAAATTTTAAAATTTAAAAATTTAAATTTTAAAATTTAAAAATTTAAATTTTAAAAATTTAAATACTAAGTATTAAAAATTTAATTATTAAAACTTTCAATTTTAAAATTTAAAAATTTAAAATCTATATTTTAAAAATTTAATTATTAAAATTTTAAATTTTAAAATTTAAAAATTTAAATTTTAAAATTTAAAAATTTGAATACTAAAATTTAAAAATTTAAATTTTAAAATTTAAAAATTTAAATACTAAATTTTAAAAATTTAATTATTAAAACTTTAAATTTTAAAATTTAAAAACTAAATTTTAAAAATTTAATTATTAAATCTTCAAATTTTAAAATTTAAAAATTTAAATTTTAAAATTTAAAAATTTAAATTTTTAAATTTATAAATTTAAATTTTAAAATTTAAAAATTTAAATACTAAATTTTAAAAATTTAATTATTAAAAATTTAAATTTTAAAATTTAAATATTTAAATAATAAATTTTAAAAATTTAATTATTAAAACTTTAAATTTTAAAATTTAAAAATTTAAATACTATATTTTAAAATTTAATTATTAAAACTTTAAATTTTAAAATTTATAAATTTAAATTTTAAAATTTAAAAATTTAAATTTTAAAATTTAAAAATTTAAATACTCAAATTTAAAAATTTAAATTTTAAAATTTAAAAATTTAAATACTAAATTTTAAAAATTTAATTATTAAAACTTTAAATTTTAAAATTTAAAAAGTTAAATACTAAATTTTAAAAATTTAATTATTAAAACTTTAAATTTTAAAATTTAAAAAGTTAAATACTAAATTTTAAAAATTTAATTATTAAAACTTTAAATTATATAATTTAAAAATTTAAATTTTAAAATTTAAAAATTTAAATACTAAATTTTAAAAATTTAATTAACAAAACTTTAAACTTTAAAATTTAATAATTTAAATACTAAATTTTAAAAATTTAATTATTAAAACTTTAAATTTTAAAATTTATAAAATTAAATACTAAATTTTAAAAATTTAATTATTAAAACTTTAAATTTTAAAATTTATAAATTTAAATACTAAATTTTAAAAATTTAATTATTAAAACTTTAAATTTTAAAATTTAAAAATTTAAAAATTTAAATACTAAATTTTAAAAATTTAATTATTAAAACTTTAAATTTTAAAATTTAA
Organism: Aethina tumida; assembly: GCF_024364675.1. Classification (NCBI taxonomy): domain Eukaryota; kingdom Metazoa; phylum Arthropoda; class Insecta; order Coleoptera; family Nitidulidae; genus Aethina; species Aethina tumida. Next base: position 9,443,107 of record NC_065436.1, read on the forward strand.
AAATTTAAATTTTAAAATTTAAAAATTTAAATACTAAATTTTAAAAATTTAATTATTAAAACTTTAAATTTTAAAATTTAAAAATTTAAATACTAAATTTTAAAAATTTAATTATTAAAACTTTAAATTTTAATATTTAAAAATTTAAATACTAAATTTTAAAAATTTAATTATTAAAATTTTAAATTTTAAAATTTAAAAATTTAAATTTTAAAATTTAAAAATTTGAATACTAAAATTTAAAAATTTAAATTTTAAAATTTAAAAATTTAAATACTAAATTTTAAAAATTTAAATTTTAAAAATTTAATTATTAAAACTTTCAATTTTAAAATTTAAAAATTTAAAATCTATATTTTAAAAATTTAATTATTAAAATTTTAAATTTTAAAATTTAAAAATTTAAATTTTAAAATTTAAAAATTTAAATTTTAAAATTTAAAAATTTGAATACTAAAATTTAAAAATTTAAATTTTAAAATTTAAAAATTTAAATACTAAATTTTAAAAATTTAATTATTAAAACTTTAAGTTTTAAAATTTAAAAATTTAAATTTTAAAATTTAAAAATTTAAATTTTTAAATTTAAAAATTTAAATTTTAAAATTTAAAAATTTAAATACTAAATTTTAAAAATTTAATTATTAAAAATTTAAATTTTAAAATTTAAATATTTAAATAATAAATTTTAAAAATTTAATTATTAAAACTTTAAATTTTAAAATTTAAAAATTTAAATACTATATTTTAAAATTTAATTATTAAAACTTTAAATTTTAAAATTTAAAAATTTAAATTTTAAAATTTAAAAATTTAAATTTTAAAATTTATAAATTTAAATTTTAAAATTTAAAAATTTAAATACTAAATATTAAAAATTTAATTATTAAACTTTCAATTTTAAAATTTAAAAATTTAAAATCTATATTTTAAAAATTTAATTATTAAAATTATAAATTTTAAAATTTAAATATTTAAATTTTAAAATTTAAAAATTTAAATACTAAAATTTAAAAATTTAAATACTAAATTTTAAAAATTTAATTATTAAAACATTAAATTTTAAAATTTAAAAACTAAATTTTAAAAATTTAATTAATAAAACTTTAAATTTTAAAATTTAAAAATTTAAATTTTAAAATTTAAAAATTTAAATATTAAATTTTAAAAATTTAATTATTAAAACAAAATTTAAATTTTAAAATTTAAAAATTTAAATACTAAATTTTAAAAATTTAATTATTAAAACTTTAAATTTTAAAATTTAATAATTTAAATACTAAATTTTAAAATTTAATTATTATAACCTTAAATTTTAAAATTTTAAAATTTATATATTTAAATACTAAATTTTAAAAATTTAGTTATTAAAACTTTAAATTTTAAAATTTAAATATTTAAATACTAAATTTAAAAATTTAAATACTAAATTTTAAAAATTTAATTATTAAAACTTTAAATTTTAAAATTTAAAAATTTAAATTTTAAAATTTAAAAATTTAAATACTAAATTTTAAAAATTTAATTATTAAAAATTTAAATTTTAAAATTTAAAAATTTAAATACTAAATTTTAAAAATTTAATTATTAAAACTTTAAATTTTAAAATTTAAAAATTTAAATACTAAATTTTAAAAATTTAATTATTAAAACTTTAAATTTTAATATTTAAAAATTTAAATACTAAATTTTAAAAATTTAATTATTAAAACTTTAAATTTTAAAATTTAAAAATTTAAATTTTAAAATTTAAAAATTTAAATTTTAAAATTTAAAAATTTAAATTATAAAAATTTAAATACTAAGTATTAAAAATTTAATTATTAAAACTTTCAATTTTAAAATTTAAAAATTTAAAATCTATGTTTTAAAAATTTAATTATTAAAATTTTAAATTTTAAAATTTAAAAATTTAAATTTTAAAATTTAAAAATTTGAATACTAAAATTTAAAAATTTAAATACTAAATTTTAAAAATTTAATTATTAAAACTTTAAATTTTAAAATTTAAAAATTTAAATTTTAAAATTTAAAAATTTAAATTTTAAAATTTAAAAATTTAAATTTTTAAATTTAAAAATTTAAATTTTAAAATTTAAAAATTTAAATACTAAATTTTAAAAATTTAATTATTAAAAATTTAAATTTTAAAATTTAAATATTTAAATAATAAATTTTAAAAATTTAATTATTAAAACTTTAAATTTTAAAATTTAAAAATTTAAATACTATATTTTAAAATTTAATTATTAAAACTTTAAATTTTAAAATTTAAAAATTTAAATTTTAAAATTTAAAAATTTAAATTTTAAAATTTATAAATTTAAATTTTAAAATTTAAAAATTTAAATACTTAATATTAAAAATTTAATTATTAAACTTTCAATTTTAAAATTTAAAAATTTAAAATATATATTTTAAAAATTTAATTATTAAAATTATAAATTTTAAAATTTAAATATTTAAATTTTAAAATTTAAAAATTTAAATACTAAAATTTAAAAATTTAAATTTTAAAATTTAAAAATTTAAATACTAAATTTTAAAAATTTAATTATTAAAACTTTAAATTTTAAAATTTAAAAACTAAATTTTAAAAATTTAATTATTAAATCTTCAAATTTTAAAATTTAAAAATTTAAATTTTAAAATTTAAAAATTTAAATTTTTAAATTTATAAATTTAAATTTTAAAATTTAAAAATTTAAATACTAAATTTTAAAAATTTAATTATTAAAAATTTAAATTTTAAAATTTAAATATTTAAATAATAAATTTTAAAAATTTAATTATTAAAACTTTAAATTTTAAAATTTAAAAATTTAAATACTATATTTTAAAATTTAATTATTAAAACTTTAAATTTTAAAATTTATAAATTTAAATTTTAAAATTTAAAAATTTAAATTTTAAAATTTAAAAATTTAAATACTCAAATTTAAAAATTTAAATTTTAAAATTTAAAAATTTAAATACTAAATTTTAAAAATTTAATTATTAAAACTTTAAATTTTAAAATTTAAAAAGTTAAATACTAAATTTTAAAAATTTAATTATTAAAACTTTAAATTTTAAAATTTAAAAAGTTAAATACTAAATTTTAAAAATTTAATTATTAAAACTTTAAATTATATAATTTAAAAATTTAAATTTTAAAATTTAAAAATTTAAATACTAAATTTTAAAAATTTAATTAACAAAACTTTAAACTTTAAAATTTAATAATTTAAATACTAAATTTTAAAAATTTAATTATTAAAACTTTAAATTTTAAAATTTATAAAATTAAATACTAAATTTTAAAAATTTAATTATTAAAACTTTAAATTTTAAAATTTATAAATTTAAATACTAAATTTTAAAAATTTAATTATTAAAACTTTAAATTTTAAAATTTAAAAATTTAAAAATTTAAATACTAAATTTTAAAAATTTAATTATTAAAACTTTAAATTTTAAAATTTAAAAATTTAAATTTTAAAATTTAAAAATTTAAATACTAAATTTTAAAAATTTAATTATTAAAACTTTAAATTTTAAAATTTAAAAATTTAAATACTAAATTTTAAAAATTTAATTATTAAAACTTTAAATTTTAATATTTAAAAATTTAAATACTAAATTTTAAAAATTTAATTATTAAAATTTTAAATTTTAAAATTTAAAAATTTAAATTTTAAAATTTAAAAATTTGAATACTAAAATTTAAAAATTTAAATTTTAAAATTTAAAAATTTAAATACTAAATTTTAAAAATTTAAATTTTAAAAATTTAATTATTAAAACTTTCAATTTTAAAATTTAAAAATTTAAAATCTATATTTTAAAAATTTAATTATTAAAATTTTAAATTTTAAAATTTAAAAATTTAAATTTTAAAATTTAAAAATTTAAATTTTAAAATTTAAAAATTTGAATACTAAAATTTAAAAATTTAAATTTTAAAATTTAAAAATTTAAATACTAAATTTTAAAAATTTAATTATTAAAACTTTAAGTTTTAAAATTTAAAAATTTAAATTTTAAAATTTAAAAATTTAAATTTTTAAATTTAAAAATTTAAATTTTAAAATTTAAAAATTTAAATACTAAATTTTAAAAATTTAATTATTAAAAATTTAAATTTTAAAATTTAAATATTTAAATAATAAATTTTAAAAATTTAATTATTAAAACTTTAAATTTTAAAATTTAAAAATTTAAATACTATATTTTAAAATTTAATTATTAAAACTTTAAATTTTAAAATTTAAAAATTTAAATTTTAAAATTTAAAAATTTAAATTTTAAAATTTATAAATTTAAATTTTAAAATTTAAAAATTTAAATACTAAATATTAAAAATTTAATTATTAAACTTTCAATTTTAAAATTTAAAAATTTAAAATCTATATTTTAAAAATTTAATTATTAAAATTATAAATTTTAAAATTTAAATATTTAAATTTTAAAATTTAAAAATTTAAATACTAAAATTTAAAAATTTAAATACTAAATTTTAAAAATTTAATTATTAAAACATTAAATTTTAAAATTTAAAAACTAAATTTTAAAAATTTAATTAATAAAACTTTAAATTTTAAAATTTAAAAATTTAAATTTTAAAATTTAAAAATTTAAATATTAAATTTTAAAAATTTAATTATTAAAACAAAATTTAAATTTTAAAATTTAAAAATTTAAATACTAAATTTTAAAAATTTAATTATTAAAACTTTAAATTTTAAAATTTAATAATTTAAATACTAAATTTTAAAATTTAATTATTATAACCTTAAATTTTAAAATTTTAAAATTTATATATTTAAATACTAAATTTTAAAAATTTAGTTATTAAAACTTTAAATTTTAAAATTTAAATATTTAAATACTAAATTTAAAAATTTAAATACTAAATTTTAAAAATTTAATTATTAAAACTTTAAATTTTAAAATTTAAAAATTTAAATTTTAAAATTTAAAAATTTAAATACTAAATTTTAAAAATTTAATTATTAAAAATTTAAATTTTAAAATTTAAAAATTTAAATACTAAATTTTAAAAATTTAATTATTAAAACTTTAAATTTTAAAATTTAAAAATTTAAATACTAAATTTTAAAAATTTAATTATTAAAACTTTAAATTTTAATATTTAAAAATTTAAATACTAAATTTTAAAAATTTAATTATTAAAACTTTAAATTTTAAAATTTAAAAATTTAAATTTTAAAATTTAAAAATTTAAATTTTAAAATTTAAAAATTTAAATTATAAAAATTTAAATACTAAGTATTAAAAATTTAATTATTAAAACTTTCAATTTTAAAATTTAAAAATTTAAAATCTATGTTTTAAAAATTTAATTATTAAAATTTTAAATTTTAAAATTTAAAAATTTAAATTTTAAAATTTAAAAATTTGAATACTAAAATTTAAAAATTTAAATACTAAATTTTAAAAATTTAATTATTAAAACTTTAAATTTTAAAATTTAAAAATTTAAATTTTAAAATTTAAAAATTTAAATTTTAAAATTTAAAAATTTAAATTTTTAAATTTAAAAATTTAAATTTTAAAATTTAAAAATTTAAATACTAAATTTTAAAAATTTAATTATTAAAAATTTAAATTTTAAAATTTAAATATTTAAATAATAAATTTTAAAAATTTAATTATTAAAACTTTAAATTTTAAAATTTAAAAATTTAAATACTATATTTTAAAATTTAATTATTAAAACTTTAAATTTTAAAATTTAAAAATTTAAATTTTAAAATTTAAAAATTTAAATTTTAAAATTTATAAATTTAAATTTTAAAATTTAAAAATTTAAATACTTAATATTAAAAATTTAATTATTAAACTTTCAATTTTAAAATTTAAAAATTTAAAATATATATTTTAAAAATTTAATTATTAAAATTATAAATTTTAAAATTTAAATATTTAAATTTTAAAATTTAAAAATTTAAATACTAAAATTTAAAAATTTAAATACTAAATTTTAAAAATTTAATTATTAAAACATTAAATTTTAAAATTTAAAAACTAAATTTTAAAAATTTAATTAATAAAACTTTAAATTTTAAAATTTAAAAATTTAAATTTTAAAATTTAAAAATTTAAATACTAAATTTTAAAAATTTAATTATTAAAACAAAATTTAAATTTTAAAATTTAAAAATTTAAATACTAAATTTTAAAAATTTAATTATTAAAACTTTAAATTTTAAAATTTAATAATTTAAATACTAAATTATAAAATTTAATTATTATAACCTTAAATTTTAAAATTTTAAAATTTATATATTTAAATACTAAATTTTAAAAATTTAGTTATTAAAACTTTAAATTTTAAAATATAAAAATTTAAATACTAAATTTAAAAATTTAAATACTAAATTTTAAAAATTTAATTATTAAAACTTTAAATTTTAAAATTTAAAAATTTAAATTTTAAAATTTAAAAATTTAAATTTTAAAATTTAAAAATTTAAATACTAAATTTTAAAAATTTAATTATTAAAAATTTAAATTTTAAAATTTAAAAATTTAAATACTAAATTTTAAAAATTTAATTATTAAAACTTTAAATTTTAAAATTTAAAAATTTAAAAACTATATTTTAAAAATTTAATTACTAAAATTTTAAATTTTAAAATTTAAAAATTTAAATTTTAAAATTTAAAAATTTAAATACTAAATTTTAAAACTTTAAATTTTAAAATTTAAAAATTTAAATATTAAATTTTAAAAATTTAATTATTAAAACTTTAAATTTTAAAATTTAAAAACTAAATTTTAAAAATTTAATTATTAAATCTTTAAATTTTAAAATTTAAAAATTTAAATTTTAAAATTTAAAAATTTAAATTTTAAAATTTAAAAATTTAAATTTTAAAATTTAAAAATTTAAATACCAAATTTTAAAAATTTAATTATTAAAAATATATATTTTAAAATTTAAAAATTTAAATTTTAAAATTTAAAAATTTAAATTTTAAAATTTAAAAATTTAAATACTAAATTTTAAAAATTTAATTATTAAAAATTTAAATTTTAAAATTTAAATATTTAAATAATAAATTTTAAAAATTTAATTATTAAAACTTTAAATTTGAAAATTTAAAAATTTAAATACTATATTTTAAAATTTAATTATTAAAACTTTAAATTTTAAAATTTAAAAATTTAAATTTTAAAATTTAAATATTTAAATACTAAATTTTAAAAATTTAATTATTAAAACTTTAAATTTTAAAATTTAAAAATTTAAATACTAAATTTAAAAATTTAAATACAAAATTTTTAAAATTTAATTATTAAAACTTTAAATATTAAAATTTAAAAATTTAAATACTAAATTTTAAAAATTTAATTATTAAAACTTTATATTTTAAAATTTAAAAATTTAAATATTAAATTTTAAAAATTTAATTATTAAAGCTTTAAATTTAAAATTTAAAAATTTAAATACTAAATATTAAAAATTTAATTATAAAACTTTCAATTTTAAAATTTAAAAATTTAAAATCTATATTTTAAAAATTTAATTATTAAAATTTTAAATTTTAAAATTTAAAAATATAAATTTTAAAATTTAAAAATTTAAATACTAAAATTTAAAAATTTAAATTTTAAAATTTAAAAATTTAAATACTAAATTTTAAAAATTTAATTATAAAAATTTTAAATTTTAAAATTTAAAAATTTAAATTTTAAAATTTAAAAATTTGAATACTAAAATTTAAAAATTTAAATTTTAAAATTTAAAAATTTAAATACTAAATTTTAAAAATTTAATTATTAAAACTTTAAATTTTAAAATTTAAAAAGTTAAATACTAAATTTTAAAAATTTAGTTATTAAAACTTTAAATTATATAATTCAAAAAATTTAAATTTTAAAATTTAAAAATATAAATACTAAATTTTAAAAATTTAATTACCAAAACTTTAAACTTTAAAAATTTAAATACTAAATTTTAAAAATTTAATTATTAAAACTTTAAATTTTAAAATTTAAAAATTTAAATACTAAATTTTAAAAATTTAATTATTAAATCTTTAAATTTTAAAATTTGAAAATTTAAATACTAAATTTTAAAAATTTAATTATTAAAACTTTAAATTTTAAAATTTAAAAATTTAAATACTAAATTTTAAAAATTTAATTATTAAAATTTTAAATTTTAAAATTTAAAAATTTAAATTTTAAAATTTAAAAATTTAAATACTAAATTTTAAAAATTTAATTATTAAAACTTTAAATTTTAAAATTTAAAAATTTAAATACTAAATTTTAAAAATTTAATTATTAAAACTTTAAAATTTAATATTTAAAAATTTAAATACTAAATTTTAAAAATTTAATTATTAAAACTTTAAATTTTAAAATTTAAAAATTTAAATACTAAATTTTAAAAATTTAATTATTAAAACTTTAAATTTTAAAATTTAAAAATTTAAATACTAAATTTTAAAAATTTAATTATTAAAATTTTAAATTTTAAAATTTAAAAATTTAAATACTAAATTTTAAAAATTTCATTATTAAAATTTTAAATTTTAAAATTTAAAAATTTAAATTTTAAAATTTAAAAATTTAAATACTAAATTTTAAAAATTTAAAAATTTAAATACTAAATTTTAAAAATTTAATTATTAAAACTTTAAATTTTAAAATTTAAAAATTTAAATACTAAATTTTAAAAATTTAATTATTAAAATTTTAAATTTTAAAATTTAAAAATTTAAATACTAAATTTTAAAAAATTTAATTATTAAAATTTTAAATTTTAAAATTTAAAAATTTAAATACTAAATTTTAAAAATTTAATTATTAAAATTTTAAAATTTAAAATTTTAATAATTAAATTTTTAAATTTTAAAATTTAAATTTTTAAATTTTAAAATTTAAAATTTTAATAATTATATTTTTAAATTTTAAAATTTAAATTTTTAAATTTTAAAATTTAAATTTTTAAATTTTAAAATTTAAAATTTTAATAATTAAATTTTTAAAATTTAGTATTTAAATTTTTAAATTTTAAAATTTAAATTTTTAAATTTTAAAATTTAAAATGTTAATAATTAAATTTTTAAAATTTAGTATTTAAATTTTTAAATTTTAAAATTTAAAATTTTAATAATTAAATTTTTAAAATTTAGTATTTAAATTTTTAAATTTTAAAATTTAAAGATTTAATAATTAAATTTTTAAAATTTAGTATTTAAATTTTTAAATTTTTAAAATTTAGTATTTAAATTTTTAAATTTTAAAATTTAAATTTTTAAATTTTAGAATTTAAAATTTTAATAATTAAATTTTTAAAATTTAGTATTTAAATTTTTAAATTTTAAAATTTAAAAATTTAAATTTTAAAATTTAAAAATTTAAATACTAAATTTTAAAAATTTAATTATTAAAATTTTAAATTTTAAAATTTAAAAATTTAAATACTAAATTTTAAAAATTTAATTATTAAAATTTTAAATTTTAAAATTTAAAAATTTAAATACTAAATTTTAAAAATTTAATTATTAAAATTTTAAATTTTAAAATTTAAAAATTTAAATTTTAAAATTTAAAAATTTTAATACTAAATTTTAAAAATTTAAAAATTTAAATACTAAATTTTAAAAATTTAATTATTAAAACTTTAAATTTTAAAATTTAAAAATTTAAATACTAAATTTTAAAAATTTAATTATTAAAATTTTAAATTTTAAAATTTAAAAATTTAAATACTAAATTTTAAAAATTTAATTATTAAAATTTTAAATTTTAAAATTTAAAAATTTAAATTTTAAAATTTAAAAATTTAATTATTAAAATTTTAAATTTTAAAATTTAAAAATTAAAATACTAAATTTTAAAATTTTAATTATTAAAATTTTAAATTTTAAAATTTAAAAATTTAAATACTAAATTTTAAAAATTTAATTATTAAAATTTTAAATTTTAAAATTTAAAAATTTAAATACTAAATTTTAAAAATTTAATTATTAAACTTTTAAATTTTAAAATTTAAAAATTTAAATACTAAATTTTAAAAATTTAATTATTAAAATTTTAAATTTTAAAATTTAAAAATTTAAATACTAAATTTTAAAAATTTAATTATTAAAATTTTAAATTTTAAAATTTAAAAATTTAAATACAAAATTTTAAAAATTTAATTATTAAAATTTTAAATTTTAAAATTTAAAAATTTAAATTTTAAAATTTAAAAATTTAAATACTAAATTTTAAAAATTTAATTATTAAAATTTTAAATTTTAAAATTTAAAAATTTAAATACTAAATTTTAAAAATTTAATTATTAAAATTTTAAATTTTAAAATTTAAAAATTTAAATTTTAAAATTTTAAAAATTTAAATACTAAATTTTAAAAATTTAATTATTAAAATTTTAAATTTTAAAATTTAAAAATTTAAATTTTAAAATTTAAAAATTTAAATTTTAAAATTTAAAAATTTAAATACTAAATTTTAAAAATTTAATTATTAAAATTTTAAATTTTAAAATTTAAAAATTTAAATACTAAATTTTAAAAATTTAATTATTAAAATTTTAAATTTTAAAATTTAAAAATTTAAATACTAAATTTTAAAAATTTAATTATTAAAATTTTAAATTTTAAAATTTAAAAATTTAAATTTTAAAATTTAAAAATTTTAATACTAAATTTTAAAAATTTAAAAATTTAAATACTAAATTTTAAAAATTTAATTATTAAAACTTTAAATTTTAAAATTTAAAAATTTAAATACTAAATTTTAAAAATTTAATTATTAAAATTTTAAATTTTAAAATTTAAAAATTTAAATACTAAATTTTAAAAATTTAATTATTAAAATTTTAAATTTTAAAATTTAAAAATTTAAATTTTAAAATTTAAAAATTTAATTATTAAAATTTTAAATTTTAAAATTTAAAAATTAAAATACTAAATTTTAAAATTTTAATTATTAAAATTTTAAATTTTAAAATTTAAAAATTTAAATACTAAATTTTAAAAATTTTATTATTAAAATTTTAAATTTTAAAATTTAAAAATTTAAATACTAAATTTTAAAAATTTAATTATTAAAATTTTAAATTTTAAAATTTAAAAATTTAAATACTAAATTTTAAAAATTTAATTATTAAAATTTTAAATTTTAAAATTTAAAAATTTAAAAATTTAAATTTTAAAATTTAAAAATTTTAATACCAAATTTTAAAAATTTAAAAATTTAAATACTAAATTTTAAAAATTTAATTATTAAAACTTTAATTTAAAATTTAAAAATTTAAATACTAAATTTTAAAAATTTAATTATTAAAATTTTAAATTTTAAAATTTAAAAATTTAAATACTAAATTTTAAAAATTTAATTATTAAAATTTTAAATTTTAAAATTTAAAAATTTAAATTTTAAAATTTAAAAATTTAATTATTAAAATTTTAAATTTTAAAATTTAAAAATTAAAATACTAAATTTTAAAAATTTAATTATTAAAATTTTAAATTTTAAAATTTAAAAATTTAAATACTAAATTTTAAAAATTTTATTATTAAAATTTTAAATTATAAAATTTAAAAATTTAAATACTAAATTTTAAAAATTTAATTATTAAAATTTTAAATTTTAAAATTTAAAAATTTAAATACTAAATTTTAAAAATTTAATTATTAAAATTTTAAATTTTAAAATTTAAAAATTTAAATACTAAATTTAAAAAATTTAATTATTAAAATTTTAATTTTAAAATTTAAAAATTTAAATACTAAATTTTAAAATTTAATTATTAAAATTTTAAATTTTAAAATTTAAAAATTTAAATTTTAAAATTTAAAAATTTAAATACTAAATTTTAAAAATTTAATTATTAAAATTTTAAATTTTAAAATTTAAAAATTTAAATTTTAAAATTTAAAAATTTGAATACTAAATTTTAAAAATTTAATTATTAAAATTTTAAATTTTAAAATTTAAAAATTTAAATACTAAATTTTAAAAATTTAATTATTAAAATTTTAAATTTTAAAATTTAAAAATTTAAATTTTAAAATTTAAAAATTTAAATACTAAATTTTAAAATTTTAATTATTAAAATTTTAAATTTTAAAATTTAAAAATTTAAATACTAAATTTTAAAAATTTTATTATTAAAATTTTAAATTTTAAAATTTAAAAATTTAAATACTAAATTTTAAAAATTTAATTATTAAAATTTTAAATTTTAAAATTTAAAAATTTAAATACTAAATTTTAAAAATTTAATTATTAAAATTTTAAATTTTAAAATTTAAAAATTTAAAAATTTAAATTTTAAAATTTAAAAATTTTAATACTAAATTTTAAAAATTTAAAAATTTAAATACTAAATTTTAAAAATTTAATTATTAAAATTTTAAATTTTAAAATTTAAAAATTTAAAAATTTAAATTTTAAAATTTAAAAATTTAAATACTAAATTTTAAAAATTTTATTATTAAAATTTTAAATTATAAAATTTAAAAATTTAAATACTAAATTTTAAAAATTTAATTATTAAAATTTTAAATTTTAAAATTTAAAAATTTAAATACTAAATTTTAAAAATTTAATTATTAAATTTTAAATTTTAAAATTTAAAAATTTAAATACTAAATTTTAAAAATTTAATTATTAAAATTTTAAATTTTAAAATTTAAAAATTTAAATACTAAATTTTAAAAATTTAATTATTAAAATTTTAAATTTTAAAATTTAAAAATTTAAATTTAAAATTTAAAAATTTAAATACTAAATTTTAAAAATTTAATTATTAAAATTTTAAATTTTAAAATTTAAAAATTTAAATTTTAAAATTTAAAAATTTGAATACTAAATTTTAAAAATTTAATTATTAAAATTTTAAATTTTAAAATTTAAAAATTTAAATACTAAATTTTAAAAATTTAATTATTAAAATTTTAAATTTTAAAATTTAAAAATTTAAATTTAAAATTTAAAATTTAAATACTAAATTTTAAAAATTTAATTATTAAAATTTTAAATTTTAAAATTTAAAAATTTAAATACTAAATTTTAAAAATTTAATTATTAAAATTTTAAATTTTAAAATTTAAAAAATTTAAATACTAAATTTTAAAAATTTAATTATTAAAATTTTAAATTTTAAAATTTAAAAATTTAAATACTAAATTTTAAAAATTTAATTATTAAAATTTTAAATTTTAAAATTTAAAAATTTAAATACTAAATTTTAAAAATTTAATTATTAAAATTTTAAATTTTAAAATTTAAAAATTTAAATTTTAAAATTTAAAAATTTAAATACTAAATTTTAAAAATTTAATTATTAAAATTTTAAATTTTAAAAATTTAAAAATTTAAATTTTAAAATTTAAAAATTTTAAATTTTAAAATTTTAAAAATTTAAATACTAAATTTTAAAAATTTAATTATTAAAATTTTAAATTTTAAAATTTAAAAATTTAAATTTTAAAATTTAAAAATTTAAATACTAAATTTTAAAAATTTAATTATTAAAATTTTAAATTTTAAAATTTAAAAATTTAAATACCAAATTTTAAAAATTTAATTATTAAAATTTTAAATTTTAAAATTTAAAAATTTAAATACCAAATTTTAAAAATTTAATTATTAAAATTTTAAATTTTAAAATTTAAAAATTTAAATACTAAATTTTAAAAATTTAATTATTAAAATTTTAAATTTTAAAATTTAAAAATTTAAATTTTAAAATTTAAAAATTTAAATACTAAATTTTAAAAATTTAAAAATTTAAATACTAAATTTTAAAAATTTAATTATTAAAACTTTAAATTTTAAAATTTAAAAATTTAAATACTAAATTTTAAAAATTTAATTATTAAAATTTTAAATTTTAAAATTTAAAAATTTAAATACTAAATTTTAAAAATTTAATTATTAAAATTTTAAATTTTAAAATTTAAAAATTTAAATACTAAATTTTAAAAATTTCATTATTAAAATTTTAAATTTTAAAATTTAAAATTTTAAATTTTAAAATTTAAAAATTTAAATACTAAATTTTAAAAATTTAATTATTAAAATTTTAAATTTTAAAATTTAAAAATTTAAATTTTAAAATTTAAAAATTTAATTATTAAAATTTTAAATTTTAAAATTTAAAAATTAAAATACTAAATTTTAAAATTTTAATTATTAAAATTTTAAATTTTAAAATTTAAAAATTTAAATACTAAATTTTAAAAATTTAATTATTAAAATTTTAAATTTTAAAATTTAAAAATTTAAATACTAAATTTTAAAAATTTAATTATTAAAATTTTAAATTTTAAAATTTAGAAATTTAAATACTAAATTTTAAAAATTTAATTATTAAAATTTTAAATTTTAAAATTTAAAAATTTAAATACTAAATTTTAAAAATTTAATTATTAAAATTTTAAATTTTAAAATTTAAAAATTTAAATTTTAAAATTTAAAAATTTAAATACTAAATTTTAAAAATTTAAAAATTTAAATACTAAATTTTAAAAATTTAATTATTAAAACTTTAAATTTTAAAATTTAAAAATTTAAATACTAAATTTTAAAAATTTAATTATTAAAATTTTAAATTTTAAAATTTAAAAATTTAAATACTAAATTTTAAAAATTTAATTATTAAAATTTTAAATTTTAAAATTTAAAAATTTAAATACTAAATTTTAAAAATTTAATTATTAAAATTTTAAATTTTAAAATTTAAAAATTTAAATTTTAAAATTTAAAAATTTAAATACTAAATTTTAAAAATTTAATTATTAAAATTTTAAATTTTAAAATTTAAAAATTTAAATACTAAATTTTAAAAATTTAATTATTAAAATTTTAAATTTTAAAATTTAAAAATTTAAATACTAAATTTTAAATAAATTTTAAAATTTAAAAATTTAAATACTAAATTTTAAAAATTTAATTATTAAAATTTTAAATTTTAAAATTTAAAAATTTAAATACTAAATTTTAAAAATTTAATTATTAAAATTTTAAATTTTAAAATTTAAAAATTTAAATATTAAATTTTAAAAATTTAATTATTAAAATTTTAAATTTTAAAATTTAAAAATTTAAATACTAAATTTTAAAAATTTAATTATTAAATTTTAAATTTAAAATTTAAAATTTAAATTTTAAAATTTAAAAATTTAAATACTAAATTTTAAAATTTAATTATTAAAATTTTAAATTTTAAAATTTAAAAATTTAAATACTAAATTTTAAAAATTTAATTATTAAATTTAATTTTAAATTTAAATAAATTTTAAAATTAAAATTAAATACTAAATTTAAAAATTTAATTATTAAAATTTTAAATTTTAAAATTTAAAATTTAAATACTAAATTTTAAAAATTTAATTATTAAATTTTAAATTTTAAAATTTAAAATTTAAATTTTAAAATTTAAAAATTTAAATACTAAATTTTAAAAATTTAATTATTAAACTTTAAATTTTAAAATTTAAAAATTTAAATACTAAATTTTAAAAATTTAATTATTAAAATTTTAAATTTTAAAATTTAAAAATTTAAATACTAAATTTTAAAAATTTAATTATTAAAATTTTAAATTTTAAAATTTAAAAATTTAAATTTTAAAATTTAAAAATTTAATTATTAAAATTTTAAATTTTAAAATTTAAAAATTAAAATACTAAATTTTAAAATTTTAATTATTAAAATTTTAAATTTTAAAATTTAAAAATTTAAATACTAAATTTTAAAAATTTTATTATTAAAATTTTAAATTTTAAAATTTAAAAATTTAAATACTAAATTTTAAAAATTTAATTATTAAAATTTTAAATTTTAAAATTTAAAAATTTAAATACTAAATTTTAAAAATTTAATTATTAAAATTTTAAATTTTAAAATTTAAAAATTTAAATTTTAAAATTTAAAAATTTTAATACTAAATTTTAAAAATTTAAAAATTTAAATACTAAATTTTAAAAATTTAATTATTAAAACTTTAAATTTTAAAATTTAAAAATTTAAATACTAAATTTTAAAAATTTAATTATTAAAATTTTAAATTTTAAAATTTAAAAATTTAAATACTAAATTTTAAAATTTAATTATTAAAATTTTAAATTTTAAAATTTAAAAATTTAAATTTTAAAATTTAAAAATTTAATTATTAAAATTTTAAATTTTAAAATTTAAAAATTAAAATACTAAATTTTAAAATTTTAATTATTAAAATTTTAAATTTTAAAATTTAAAAATTTAAATACTAAATTTTAAAAATTTTATTATTAAAATTTTAAATTATAAAATTTAAAAATTTATATACTAAATTTTAAAAATTTAATTATTAAAATTTTAAATTTTAAAATTTAAAAATTTAAATACTAAATTTTAAAAATTTAATTATTAAAATTTTAAATTTTAAAATTTAAAAATTTAAATACTAAATTTTAAAAATTTAATTATTAAAATTTTAAATTTTAAAATTTAAAAATTTAAATACTAAATTTTAAAAATTTAATTATTAAAATTTTAAATTTTAAAATTTAAAAATTTAAATTTTAAAATTTAAAAATTTAAATACTAAATTTTAAAAATTTAATTATTAAAATTTTAAATTTTAAAATTTAAAAATTTAAATACTAAATTTTAAAAATTTAATTATTAAAATTTTAAATTTTAAAATTTAAAAATTTAAATTTTAAAATTTAAAAATTTAAATACTAAATTTTAAAAATTTAATTATTAAAATTTTAAAATTTAAAAATTTAAATACTAAATTTTAAAAATTTAATTATTAAAATTTTAAATTTTAAAATTTAAAAATTTAAATTTTAAAATTTAAAATTTGAATACTAAATTTTAAAAATTTAATTATTAAAATTTTAAATTTTAAAATTTAAAAATTTAAATACTAAATTTTAAAAATTTAATTATTAAAATTTAAAATTTAAAATTTAAAAATTTAAATTTTAAAATTTAAAAATTTAAATACTAAATTTTAAAAATTTAATTATTAAAATTTTAAATTTTAAAATTTAAAAATTTAAATACTAAATTTTAAAAATTTAATTATTAAAATTTTAAATTTTAAAATTTAAAAATTTAAATACTAAATTTTAAAAATTTAATTATTAAAATTTTAAATTTTAAAATTTAAAAATTTAAATACTAAATTTTAAAAATTTAATTATTAAAATTTTAAATTTTAAAATTTAAAAATTTAAATACTAAATTTTAAAAATTTAATTATTAAAATTTTAAATTTTAAAATTTAAAAATTTAAATTTTAAAATTTAAAAATTTAAATACTAAATTTTAAAAATTTAATTATTAAAATTTTAAATTTTAAATTTAAAAATTTAAATTTTAAAATTTAAAAATTTAAATTTTAAAATTTTAAAAATTTAAATACTAAATTTTAAAAATTTAATTATTAAAATTTTAAATTTTAAAATTTAAAAATTTAAATACCAAATTTTAAAAATTTAATTATTAAAATTTTAAATTTTAAAATTTAAAAATTTAAATACTAAATTTTAAAAATTTAATTATTAAAATTTTAAATTTTAAAATTTAAAAATTTAAATACTAAATTTTAAAAATTTAATTATTAAAATTTTAAATTTTAAAATTTAAAAATTTAAATTTTAAAATTTAAAAATTTAAATACTAAATTTTAAAAATTTAAAAATTTAAATACTAAATTTTAAAAATTTAATTATTAAAACTTTAAATTTTAAAATTTAAAAATTTAAATACTAAATTTTAAAATTATTAAAATTTTAAATTTTAAAATTTAAAAATTTAAATACTAAATTTTAAAAATTTAATTATTAAAATTTTAAATTTTAAAATTTAAAAATTTAAATACTAAATTTTAAAAATTTCATTATTAAAATTTTAAATTTTAAAATTTAAAAATTTAAATTTTAAAATTTAAAAATTTAAATACTAAATTTTAAAAATTTAATTATTAAAATTTTAAATTTTAAAATTTAAAAATTTAAATTTTAAAATTTAAAAATTTAATTATTAAAATTTTAAATTTTAAAATTTAAAAATTAAAATACTAAATTTTAAAATTTTAATTATTAAAATTTTAAATTTTAAAATTTAAAAATTTAAATACTAAATTTTAAAAATTTAATTATTAAAATTTTAAATTTTAAAATTTAAAAATTTAAATACTAAATTTTAAAAATTTAATTATTAAAATTTTAAATTTTAAAATTTAGAAATTTAAATACTAAATTTTAAAAATTTAATTATTAAAATTTTAAATTTTAAAATTTAAAAATTTAAATACTAAATTTTAAAAATTTAATTATTAAAATTTTAAATTTTAAAATTTAAAAATTTAAATTTTAAAATTTAAAAATTTAAATACTAAATTTTAAAAATTTAATTATTAAAATTTTAAATTTTAAAATTTAAAAATTTAAATACTAAATTTTAAAAATTTAATTATTAAAATTTTAAATTTTAAAATTTAAAAATTTAAATTTTAAAATTTAAAAATTTAAATACTAAATTTTAAAAATTTAATTATTAAAATTTTAAATTTTAAAATTTAAAAATTTAAATACTAAATTTTAAAAATTTAATTATTAAAATTTTAAATTTTAAAATTTAAAAATTTAAATTTTAAAATTTAAAAATATAAATACTAAATTTTAAAAATTTAATTATTAAAATTTTAAATTTTAAAATTTAAAAATTTAAATACTAAATTTTAAAAATTTAATTATTAAAATTTTAAATTTTAAAATTTAAAAATTTAAATACTAAATTTTAAAAATTTAATTATTAAAATTTTAAATTTTAAAATTTAAAAATTTAAATACTAAATTTTAAAAATTTAATTATTAAAATTTTAAATTTTAAAATTTAAAAATTTAAATACTAAATTTTAAAAATTTAATTATTAAAATTTTAAATTTTAAAATTTAAAAATTTAAATTTTAAAATTTAAAAATTTAAATACTAAATTTTAAAAATTTAATTATTAAAATTTTAAATTTTAAAATTTAAAAATTTAAATACTAAATTTTAAAAATTTAATTATTAAAATTTTAAATTTTAAAATTTAAAAATTTAAATTTTAAAATTTAAAAATTTAAATTTTAAAATTTTAAAAATTTATATACTAAATTTTAAAAATTTAATTATTAAAATATTAAATTTTAAAATTTAAAAATTTAAATTTTAAAATTTTAAAAATTTAAATACTAAATTTTAAAAATTTAATTATTAAAATATTAAATTTTAAAATTTAAAAATTTAAATTTTAAAATTTAAAAATTTAAATACTAAATTTTAAAAATTTAATTATTAAACTTTTAAATTTTAAAATTTAAAAATTTAAATTTTAAAATTTAAAAATTTAAATACTAAATTTTAAAAATTTAAAAATTTAAATACTAAATTTTAAAAATTTAATTATTAAAACTTTAAATTTTAAAATTTAAAAATTTAAATACTAAATTTAAAAATTTAATTATTAAAATTTTAAATTTTAAAATTTAAAAATTTAAATACTAAATTTTAAAAATTTAATTATTAAAATTTTAAATTTTAAAATTTAAAAATTTAAATACTAAATTTTAAAAATTTAATTATTAAAATTTTAAATTTTAAAATTTAAAAATTTAAATTTTAAAATTTAAAAATTTAAATACTAAATTTTAAAAATTTAATTATTAAAATTTTAAATTTTAAAATTTAAAAATTTAAATACTAAATTTTAAAAATTTAATTATTTAAATTTTAAATTTTAAAATTTAAAAATTTAAATACTAAATTTTAAAAATTTAATTATTAAACTTTTAAATTTTAAAATTTAAAAATTTAAATTTTAAAATTTAAAAATTTAAATACTAAATTTTAAAAATTTAAAAATTTAAATACTAAATTTTAAAAATTTAATTATTAAAACTTTAAATTTTAAAATTTAAAAATTTAAATACTAAATTTAAAAATTTAATTATTAAAATTTTAAATTTTAAAATTTAAAAATTTAAATACTAAATTTTAAAAATTTAATTATTAAAATTTTAAATTTTAAAATTTAAAAATTTAAATTTTAAAATTTAAAAATTTAAATTTTAAAATTTAAAAATTTAATTATTAAAATTTTAAATTTTAAAATTTAAAAATTAAAATACTAAATTTTAAAATTTTAATTATTAAAATTTTAAATTTTAAAATTTAAAAATTTAAATACTAAATTTTAAAAATTTAATTATTAAAATTTTAAATTTTAAAATTTAAAAATTTAAATTTTAAAATTTAAAAATTTAAATTTTAAAATTTTAAAAATTTAAATACTAAATTTTAAAAATTTAATTATTAAAATATTAAATTTTAAAATTTAAAAATTTAAATTTTAAAATTTAAAAATTTAAATACTAAATTTTAAAAATTTAATTATTAAAATTTTAAATTTTAAAATTTAAAAATTTAAATACTAAATTTTAAAAATTTAATTATTAAAATTTTAAATTTTAAAATTTAAAAATTTAGATACTAAATTTTAAAAATTTAATTATTTAAATTTTAAATTTTAAAATTTAAAAATTTAAATACTAAATTTTAAAAATTTAATTATTAAACTTTTAAATTTTAAAATTTAAAAATTTAAATTTTAAAATTTAAAAATTTAAATACTAAATTTTAAAAATTTAAAAATTTAAATACTAAATTTTAAAAATTTAATTATTAAAACTTTAAATTTTAAAATTTAAAAATTTAAATACTAAATTTAAAAATTTAATTATTAAAATTTTAAATTTTAAAATTTAAAAATTTAAATACTAAATTTAAAAATTTAATTATTAAAATTTTAAATTTTAAAATTTAAAAATTTAAATACTAAATTTTAAAAATTTAATTATTAAAATTTTAAATTTTAAAATTTAAAAATTTAAATTTTAAAATTTAAAAATTTAAATACTAAATTTTAAAAATTTAATTATTAAAATTTTAAATTTTAAAATTTAAAAATTTAAATTTTAAAATTTAAAAATTTAATTATTAAAATTTTAAATTTTAAAATTTAAAAATTAAAATACTAAATTTTAAAATTTTAATTATTAAAATTTTAAATTTTAAAATTTAAAAATTTAAATACTAAATTTTAAAAATTTAATTATTAAAATTTTAAATTTTAAAATTTAAAAATTTAAATACTAAATTTTAAAAATTTAATTATTAAAATTTTAAATTTTAAAATTTAAAAATTTAAATACTAAATTTTAAAAATTTAATTATTAAAATTTTAAATTTTAAAATTTAAAAATTTAAATACTAAATTTTAAAAATTTAATTATTAAAATTTTAAATTTTAAAATTTAAAAATTTAAATTTTAAAATTTAAAAATTTAAATACTAAATTTTAAAAATTTAATTATTAAAATTTTAAATTTTAAAATTTAAAAATTTAAATACTAAATTTTAAAAATTTAATTATTAAAATTTTAAATTTTAAAATTTAAAAATTTAAATACTAAATTTTAAAAATTTAATTATTAAAATTTTAAATTTTAAAATTTAAAAATTTAAATTTTAAAATTTAAAAATTTAAATACTAAATTTTAAAAATTTAAAAATTTAAATACTAAATTTTAAAAATTTAATTATTAAAACTTTAAATTTTAAAATTTAAAAATTTAAATACTAAATTTTAAAAATTTAATTATTAAAATTTTATATTTTAAAATTTAAAAATTTAAATTTTAAAATTTAAAAATTTAAATACTAAATTTTAAAAATTTAATTATTAAAATTTTAAATTTTAAAATTTAAAAATTTAAATTTTAAAATTTAAAAATTTAATTATTAAAATTTTAAATTTTAAAATTTAAAAATTAAAATACTAAAATTTAAAATTTTAATTATTAAAATTTTAAATTTTAAAATTTAAAAATTTAAATACTAAATTTTAAATATTTAATTATTAAAATTTTAAATTTTAAAATTTAAAAATTTAAATACTAAATTTTAAAAATTTAATTATTAAAATTTTAAATTTTAAAATTTAAAAATTTAAATACTAAATTTTAAAAATTTAATTATTAAAATTTTAAATTTTAAAATTTAAAAATTTAAATACTAAATTTTAAAAATTTAATTATTAAAATTTTAAATTTTAAAATTTAAAAATTTAAATACTAAATTTTAAAAATTTAATTATTAAAATTTTAAATTTTAAAATTTAAAAATTTAAATTTTAAAATTTAAAAATTTAAATACTAAATTTTAAAAATTTAATTATTAAAATTTTAAATTTTAAAATTTAAAAATTTAAATACTAAATTTTAAAAATTTAATTATTAAAATTTTAAATTTTAAAATTTAAAAATTTAAATTTTAAAATTTAAAAATTTAAATACTAAATTTTAAAAATTTAATTATTAAAATTTTAAATTTTAAAATTTAAAAATTTAAATACTAAATTTTAAAAATTTAATTATTAAAATTTTAAATTTTAAAATTTAAAAATTTAAATTTTAAAATTTAAAAATTTAAATTTTAAAATTTAAAAATTTAAATATTGAATTTTTAAAATTTAATTATTAAAATTTTAAATTTTAAAATTTAAAAATTTAAATACTAAATTTTAAAAATTTAATTATTAAAATTTTAAATTTTAAAATTTAAAAATTTAAATACTAAATTTTAAAAATTTAATTATTAAAATTTTAAATTTTAAAATTTAAAAATTTAAATACTAAATTTTAAAAATTTAATTATTAAAATTTTAAATTTTAAAATTTAAAAATTTAAATTTTAAAATTTAAAAATTTAAATACTAAATTTTAAAAATTTAATTATTAAAATTTTAAATTTTAAAATTTAAAAATTTAAATTTTAAAATTTAAAAATTTAAATTTTAAAATTTAAAAATTTAAATACTAAATTTTAAAAATTTAATTATTAAAATTTTAAATTTTAAAATTTAAAAATTTAAATTTTAAAATTTAAAAATTTAAATTTTAAAATATTAAAACTTTAAATACTAAATTTTAAAAATTTAATTATTAAAATTTTAAATTTTAAAATTTAAAAATTTAAATTTTAAAATTTAAAAATTTAAATTTTAAAATTTAAAAATTTAAATACTAAATTTTAAAAATTTAATTATTAAAATTTTAAATTTTAAAATTTAAAAATTTAAATACTAAATTTTAAAAATTTAATTATTAAAATTTTAAATTTTAAAATTTAAAAATTTAAATACTAAATTTTAAAAATTTAATTATTAAAATTTTAAATTTTAAAATTTAAAAATTTAAATTTTAAAATTTAAAAATTTAAATACTAAATTTTAAAAATTTAAAAATTTAAATACTAAATTTTAAAAATTTAATTATTAAAACTTTAAATTTTAAAATTTAAAAATTTAAATACTAAATTTTAAAAATTTAATTATTAAAACATTAAATTTGAAAATTTAAAAATTTAAATACTAAATTTTAAAAATTTAATTATTAAAATTTTAAATTTTAAAATTTAAAAATTTAAATACTAAATTTTAAAACTTTAATTATTAAAATTTAAATTTTAAAATTTAAAAATTTAAATACCAAATTTTAAAACTTTAAATATTAAATCTTTAAATTTTAAAATTTAAAAATTTAAATACTAAATTTTAAAAATTTAATTATTAAAACATTAAATTTGAAAATTTAAAAATTTAAATACTAAATTTTAAAAATTTAATTATTAAAATTTTAAATTTTAAAATTTAAAAATTTAAATACTAAATTTTAAAACTTTAATTATTAAAATTTAAATTTTAAAATTTAAAAATTTAAATACCAAATTTTAAAACTTTAAATATTAAATCTTTAAATTTTAAAATTTAAATATTTAAATACTAAATTTTAAATATTTAATTATTAAAATTTTAAATTTTAAACTTTAAAAATTTAAACACTAAATTTTAAAAATTTAATAATTAAAATTTTAAATTTTAAAATTTAAAATTTTAAATTTTAAAATTTAAAAATTTAAATACTAAATTTTAAAAATTTAATTATTAAAATTTTAAATTTTAAAATTTAAAAATTTAAATTTTAAAATTTAAAAATTTAAATTTTAAAATTTAAAAATTTAAATACTATATTTTAAAAATTTAATTATTAAAACTTTAAATTTTATAATTTAAAAATTTAAATACTAAATTTTAAAAATTTAATTATTAAAATTTTAAATTTAAAAATTTAAATACTAAATTTTAAAAATTTAATTATTAAAATTTTAAATTTTAAAATTTAAAAATTTAAATACTAAATTTTAAAAATTTAATTATTAAAATTTTAAATTTTAAAATTTAAAAATTTAAATACTAAATTTTAAAAATTTAATTATTAAAATTTTAAATTTTAAAATTTAAAAATTTAAATTTTAAAATTTAAAAATTTAAATACTAAATTTTAAAAATTTAATTATTAAAATTTTAAATTTTAAAATTTAAAAATTTAAATACTAAATTTTAAAAATTTAATTATTAAAATTTTAAATTTAAAATTTAAAAATTTAAATTTTAAAATTTAAAAATTTAAATACTAAATTTTAAAAATTTAATTATTAAAATTTTAAATTTTAAAATTTAAAAATTTAAATACTAAATTTTAAAAATTTAATTATTAAAATTTTAAATTTTAAAATTTAAAAATTTAAATTTTAAAATTTAAAAATTTAAATTTTAAAATTTAAAAATTTAAATATTGAATTTTTAAAATTTAATTATTAAAATTTTAAATTTTAAAATTTAAAAATTTAAATACTAAATTTTAAAAATTTAATTATTAAAATTTTAAATTTTAAAATTTAAAAATTTAAATACTAAATTTTAAAAATTTAATTATTAAAATTTTAAATTTTAAAATTTAAAAATTTAAATACTAAATTTTAAAAATTTAATTATTAAAATTTTAAATTTTAAAATTTAAAAATTTAAATTTTAAAATTTAAAAATTTAAATACTAAATTTTAAAAATTTAATTATTAAAATTTTAAATTTTAAAATTTAAAAATTTAAATTTTAAAATTTAAAAATTTAAATTTTAAAATTTAAAAATTTAAATACTAAATTTTAAAAATTTAATTATTAAAATTTTAAATTTTAAAATTTAAAAATTTAAATTTTAAAATTTAAAAATTTAAATTTTAAAATATTAAAACTTTGAATACTAAATTTTAAAAATTTAATTATTAAAATTTTAAATTTTAAAATTTAAAAATTTAAATTTTAAAATTTAAAAATTTAAATTTTAAAATTTAAAAATTTAAATACTAAATTTTAAAAATTTAATTATTAAAATTTTAAATTTTAAAATTTAAAAATTTAAATACTAAATTTTAAAAATTTAATTATTAAAATTTTAAATTTTAAAATTTAAAAATTTAAATACTAAATTTTAAAAATTTAATTATTAAAATTTTAAATTTTAAAATTTAAAAATTTAAATTTTAAAATTTAAAAATTTAAATACTAAATTTTAAAAATTTAAAAATTTAAATACTAAATTTTAAAAATTTAATTATTAAAACTTTAAATTTTAAAATTTAAAAATTTAAATACTAAATTTTAAAAATTTAATTATTAAAACATTAAATTTGAAAATTTAAAAATTTAAATACTAAATTTTAAAAATTTAATTATTAAAATTTTAAATTTTAAAATTTAAAAATTTAAATACTAAATTTTAAAACTTTAATTATTAAAATTTAAATTTTAAAATTTAAAAATTTAAATACCAAATTTTAAAACTTTAAATATTAAATCTTTAAATTTTAAAATTTAAATATTTAAATACTAAATTTTAAATATTTAATTATTAAAATTTTAAATTTTAAACTTTAAAAATTTAAATACTAAATTTTAAAAATTTAATAATTAAAATTTTAAATTTTAAAATTTAAAATTTTAAATTTTAAAATTTAAAAATTTAAATACTAAATTTTAAAAATTTAATTATTAAAATTTTAAATTTTAAAATTTAAAAATTTAAATTTTAAAATTTAAAAATTTAAATTTTAAAATTTAAAAATTTAAATACTATATTTTAAAAATTTAATTATTAAAACTTTAAATTTTATAATTTAAAAATTTAAATACTAAATTTTAAAAATTTAATTATTAAAATTTTAAATTTTAAAATTTAAATACTAAATTTTAAAAATTTAATTATTAAAATTTTAAATTTTAAAATTTAAAAATTTAAATTTTAAAATTTAAAAATTTAAATACTAAATTTTAAAAATTTAATTATTAAAATTTTAAATTTTAAAATTTAAAATTTTAAATTTTAAAATTTAAAAATTTAAATACTAAATTTTAAAAATTTAATTATTAAAACTTTAAATTTTAAAATTTAAAAATTTTAATACTATATTTTAAAAATTTAATTATTAAAATTTTAAATTTTAAAATTTAAATACTAAATTTTAAAAATTTAATTATTAAAATTTTAAATTTTAAAATTTAAAAATTTAAATTTTAAAATTTTAAAATTTAAAAATTTAAATACTAAATTTTAAAAATTTAATTATTAAAATTTTAAATTTTAAAATTTAAAATTTTAAATTTTAAAATTTAAAAATTTAAATACTAAAATTTAAAAATTTAATTATTAAAATTTTAAATTTTAAAATTTAAAAATATAAATTTTAAAATTTAAAAATATAAATACAAAATTTTAAAAATTTAATTATTAAAACTTTAAATTTTAAAATTTAAAAATTTAAATACTAAATTTTAAAAATTTAATTATTAAAATTTTAAATTTTAAAATATAAAAATTTAAATACTAAATTTTAAAAATTTAATTATTAAAATTTTAAATTTTAAAATAAAAAAATTAAAATTTTAAAATTTAAAAATATAAATACAAAATTTTAAAAATTTAATTATTAAAACTTTAAATTTTAAAATTTAAAAATTTAAATACTAAATTTTAAAAATTTAATTATTAAAATTTTAAATTTTAAAATTTAAAAATTTAAATACCAAATTTTAAAAATTTAATTATTAAAATTTTAAATTTTAATATTTAAAATTTTAAATTTTAAAATTTAAATACTAAATTTTAAAAATTTAATTATTAAAACTTTAAATTTTAAAATTTAAAAATTTTATTATTAAAACTTTAAATTTTAAAATTTAAAAATATAAATACTAAATTTTAAAAATTTAATTATTAAAATTTTAAATTTTAAAATTTAAAAATTTAAATTTTAAAATTTAAAAATTTAAATTTTAAAATTTAAAAATTTAAATACTAAATTTTAAAAATTTAATTATTAAAACTTTAAATTTTAAAATTTAAAAATTTAAAAACTAAATTTTAAAAATTTAATTATTAAAATTTTAAATTTTAAAATTAAAAAATTTAAATCCTAAATTTTAAAAATTTAATTATTAAAACTTTAAATTTGAAAATTTAAAAATTTAAATACTAAATTTTAAAAATTTAATTATTAAAATTTTAAATTTTAAAATTTAAAAATTTAAATACTAAATTTTAAAAATTTAATTATTAAAACTTTAAATTTGAAAATTTAAAAATTTAAATGCTAAATTTTAAAAATTTAATTAAAAAATTTTAAATTTTAAAATTTAAAAATTTAAATTTTAAAATTTAAATACTAAATTTTATAAATTTAATTATTAAAACTTCAAACTTTAAAATTTAAAAATGTAAATAATAAATTTTAAAAATTTGATTATTAAAACATTAAATTTTAAAATTTAAAAACTTAAATACTAAATTTTAAAAATTTAATTATTGAAATTTTAAATTTTAAAATTTAAATATTTAAATTTTAAAATTTAAAAATTTAAATACTAAATTTAAAAAATTTAATTATTAAAACTTTAAATTTTAAAATTTAAAAATTTAAATACTAATTTTTAAAAATTTAATTATTAAAATTTTAATTTTAAAATTTAAAAATTTAAATTTTAAAATTTAAATACTAAATTTTAAAAATTTAATTATTAAAACTACAAACTTTAAAATTTAAAAATTTTAATTCTAAATTTTAAAAATTTTAAAATTTAAATAATAAATCGTAAAAATTTAATTATTAAAATTTTAAATTTTAAAATTTAAAAATATAAATTTTAAAATTTAAATACTAAATTTTAAAAATTTAATTATTAAAACTTTAAACTTTAAAATTTAAAAATTTAATTACTAAATTTTAAAAATTTAATTACTAAAATTTTAAATTTTAAAATTTAAAAATTTAAATTTAGAAATTTAAATTTTAAAATTTAAAAATTTAAATTTTAAAATTTAAATATTTAAATACTAAATTTTAAAAATTTAAATATTAAAACTTTAAATTTTAAAATTTAAAAATTTAAATACTAAATTTTAAAAATTTAATTATTAAAATTTAAAAATTTAAATACTAAATTTTAAAAATTTAATTATTAAAACTTTAAATTTGAAAATTTAAAAATTTAAATACTAAATTTTAAAAATTTAATTATTAAAATTTTAAATTTTAAAATTTAAAAATTTAAATACTAAATATTAAAAACTTAATTATTAAAACTTTAAATTTGAAAACTTAAAAATTTAAATACTAAATTTTAAAAATTTAATTATTAAAATTTTAAATTTTAAAATTTAAAAATTTAAATACTAAATTTTAAAACTTTAAATATTAAATCTTTAAATTTTAAAATTTAAATATTTAAATACTAAATTTTAAAAATTTAATTATTAAAAATTTAAATTTTAAAATTTAAAAATTTAAATACTAAATTTTAAAAATTTAATTATTAAAACTTTAAATTTTAAAATTTAAAAATTTAAATACTATATTTTAAAAATTTAATTATTAAAATTTTAAATTTTAAAATTTAAATACTAAATTTTAAAAATTTAATTATTAAAATTTTAAATTTTAAAATTTAAAAATTTAAATTTTAAAATTTTAAAATTTAAAAATTTAAATACTAAATTTTAAAAATTTAATTATTAAAATTTTAAATTTTAAAATTTAAAATTTTAAATTTTAAAATTTAAAAATTTAAACACTAAACTTTAAAAATTTAATTATTAAAATTTTAAATTTTAAAATTTAAAAATATAAATTTTAAAATTTAAAAATATAAATACAAAATTTTAAAAATTTAATTATTAAAACTTTAAATTTTAAAATTTAAAAATTTAAATACTAAATTTTAAAAATTTAATTATTAAAATTTTAAATTTTAAAATATAAAAATTTAAATACTAAATTTTAAAAATTTAATTATTAAAATTTTAAATTTTAAAATAAAAAAATTAAAATTTTAAAATTTAAAAATATAAATACAAAATTTTAAAAATTTAATTATTAAAACTTTAAATTTTAAAATTTAAAAATTTAAATACTAAATTTTAAAAATTTAATTATTAAAATTTTAAATTTTAAAATTTAAAAATTTAAATACCAAATTTTAAAAATTTAATTATTAAAATTTTAAATTTTAATATTTAAAATTTTAAATTTTAAAATTTAAATACTAAATTTTAAAAATTTAATTATTAAAACTTTAAATTTTAAAATTTAAAAATTTAATTATTAAAACTTTAAATTTTAAAATTTAAAAATATAAATACTAAATTTTAAAAATTTAATTATTAAAATTTTAAATTTTAAAATTTAAAAATTTAAATTTTAAAATTTAAAAATTTAAATTTTAAAATTTAAAAATTTAAATACTAAATTTTAAAAATTTAATTATTAAAACTTTAAATTTTAAAATTTAAAAATTTAAATACTAAATTTTAAAAATTTAATTATTAAAATTTTAAATTTTAAAATTAAAAAATTTAAATACTAAATTTTAAAAATTTAATTATTAAAACTTTAAATTTGAAAATTTAAAAATTTAAATACTAAATTTTAAAAATTTAATTATTAAAATTTTAAATTTTAAAATTTAAAAATTTAAATACTAAATTTTAAAAATTTAATTATTAAAACTTTAAATTTGAAAATTTAAAAATTTAAATGCTAAATTTTAAAAATTTAATTAAAAAATTTTAAATTTTAAAATTTAAAAATTTAAATTTTAAAATTTAAATACTAAATTTTATAAATTTAATTATTAAAACTTCAAACTTTAAAATTTAAAAATGTAAATAATAAATTTTAAAAATTTGATTATTAAAACATTAAATTTTAAAATTTAAAAACTTAAATACTAAATTTTAAAAATTTAATTATT
Source organism: Aethina tumida (assembly GCF_024364675.1). Taxonomy (NCBI): domain Eukaryota; kingdom Metazoa; phylum Arthropoda; class Insecta; order Coleoptera; family Nitidulidae; genus Aethina; species Aethina tumida. The sequence goes on from NC_065436.1 coordinate 9,473,327, forward strand.
GAAATTTTAAATTTTAAAATTTAAATATTTAAATTTTAAAATTTAAAAATTTAAATACTAAATTTAAAAAATTTAATTATTAAAACTTTAAATTTTAAAATTTAAAAATTTAAATACTAATTTTTAAAAATTTAATTATTAAAATTTTAATTTTAAAATTTAAAAATTTAAATTTTAAAATTTAAATACTAAATTTTAAAAATTTAATTATTAAAACTACAAACTTTAAAATTTAAAAATTTTAATTCTAAATTTTAAAAATTTTAAAATTTAAATAATAAATTGTAAAAATTTAATTATTAAAATTTTAAATTTTAAAATTTAAAAATATAAATTTTAAAATTTAAATACTAAATTTTAAAAATTTAATTATTAAAACTTTAAACTTTAAAATTTAAAAATTTAATTACTAAATTTTAAAAATTTAATTACTAAAATTTTAAATTTTAAAATTTAAAAATTTAAATTTAGAAATTTAAATTTTAAAATTTAAAAATTTAAATTTTAAAATTTAAATATTTAAATACTAAATTTTAAAAATTTAAATATTAAAACTTTAAATTTTAAAATTTAAAAATTTAAATACTAAATTTTAAAAATTTAATTATTAAAATTTTAAATTTTAAAATTTAAAAATTTAAATACTAAATTTTAAAAATTTAATTATTAAAACTTTAAATTTGAAAATTTAAAAATTTAAATACTAAATTTTAAAAATTTAATTATTAAAATTTTAAATTTTAAAATTTAAAAATTTAAATACTAAATATTAAAAACTTAATTATTAAAACTTTAAATTTGAAAACTTAAAAATTTAAATACTAAATTTTAAAAATTTAATTATTAAAATTTTAAATTTTAAAATTTAAAAATTTAAATACTAAATATTAAAACTTTAATTATTAAAATTTAAATTTTGAAATTTAAAAATTTAAATACTAAATTTTAAAACTTTAAATATTAAATCTTTAAATTTTAAAATTTAAATATTTAAATACTAAATTTTAAAAATTTAATTATTAAAATTTTAAATTTTAAAATTTAAAAATTTAAATACTAAATTTTAAAAATTTCATTATTAAAACTTTAAATTTTAAAATTTAAAAATTTAAATACTAATTTTTAAAAATTTAATTATTAAAATTTTAAATTTTAAAATTTAAAAATTTAAATTTTAAAATTTAAATACTAAATTTTAAAAATTTAATTATTATAACTTTAAATTTTAAAATTTAAAAATTTAAATACTAAATTTTAAAAATTTAAATATTAAAACTTTAAATTTTAAAATTTAAAAATTTAAATACTAAATTCTAAAAATTTAATTATTAAAATTTTAAATTTTAAAATTTAAAAATTTAAATACTAAATTTTAAAAATTTAATTATTATAATTTTAAATTTAAAAATTTAAATACTAAATTTTAAAAATTTAATTATTAAAACTTTAAATTTGAAAATTTAAAAATTTAAATACTAAATTTTAAAAATTTAATTATTAAAATTTTAAATTTTAAAACTTAAAAATTTAAATACTAAATTTTAAAAATTTAATTATTAAAATTTTAAATTTGAAAACTTAAAAATTTAAATACTAAATTTGAAAAATTTAATTATTAAAATTTTAAATTTTAAAATTTAAAAATTTAAATACTAAATTTTAAAACTTTAATTATTAAAATTTAAATTTTAAAATTTAAAAATTTAAATACTAAATTTTAAAACTTTAAATATTAAATCTTTAAATTTTAAAATTTAAAAATTTAAATACTAAATTTTAAAAATTTAAATATTAAAACTTTAAATTTTAAAATTTAAAAATTTAAATACTAAATTCTAAAAATTTAATTATTAAAACTTTAAATTTTAAAATTTAAAAATTTAAATACTAAATTTTAAAAATTTAATTATTAAAATTTTAAATTTAAAAATTTAAATACTAAATTTTAAAAATTTAATTATTAAAACTTTAAATTTAAAAATTTAAATATTTAAATACTAAATTTTAAAAATTTAATTATTAAAATTTTAAATTTTAAAATTTAAAAATTTAAATACTAAATTTTAAAAATTTAATTATTAAAATTTTAAATTTTAAAATTTAAAAATTTAAATACTAAATTTTAAAAATTTAATTATTAAAATTTTAAATTTTAAAATTTAAAAATTTAAATACTAAATTTTAAAAATTTAATTATTAAAATTTTAAATTTTAAAATTTAAAAATTTAAATACTAAATTTTAAAAATTTAATTATTAAAATTTTAAATTTTAAAATTTAAAAATTTAAATACTAAATTTTAAAAATTTAATTATTAAAATTTTAAATTTTAAAATTTAAAAATTTAAATTTTAAAATTTAAAAATTTAAATACTAAATTTTAAAAATTTAATTATTAAAATTTTAAATTTTAAAATTTAAAAATTTAAATACTAAATTTTAAAAATTTAATTATTAAAATTTTAAATTTTAAAATTTAAAAATTTAAATTTTAAAATTTAAAAATTTAAATTTTAAAATTTTAAAAATTTGTATACTAAATTTTAAAAATTTAATTATTAAAATATTAAATTTTAAAATTTAAAAATTTAAATTTTAAAATTTAAAAATTTAAATTTTAAAATTTTAAAAATTTAAATACTAAATTTTAAAAATTTAATTATTAAAATATTAAATTTTAAAATTTAAAAATTTAAATTTTAAAATTTAAAAATTTAAATACTAAATTTTAAAAATTTAATTATTAAACTTTTAAATTTTAAAATTTAAAAATTTAAATTTTAAAATTTAAAAATTTAAATACTAAATTTTAAAAATTTAAAAATTTAAATACTAAATTTTAAAAATTTAATTATTAAAACTTTAAATTTTAAAATTTAAAAATTTTAATACTAAATTTAAAAATTTAATTATTAAAATTTTAAATTTTAAAATTTAAAAATTTAAATACTAAATTTTAAAAATTTAATTATTAAAATTTTAAATTTTAAAATTTAAAAATATAAATACTAAATTTTAAAAATTTAATTATTAAAATTTTAAATTTTAAAATTTAAAAATTTAAATTTTAAAATTTAAAAATTTAAATACTAAATTTTAAAAATTTAATTATTAAAATTTTAAATTTTAAAATTTAAAAATTTAAATACTAAATTTTAAAAATTTAATTATTTAAATTTTAAATTTTAAAATTTAAAAATTTAAATACTAAATTTTAAAAATTTAATTATTAAACTTTTAAATTTTAAAATTTAAAAATTTAAATTTTAAAATTTAAAAATTTAAATACTAAATTTTAAAAATTTAAAAATTTAAATACTAAATTTTAAAAATTTAATTATTAAAACTTTAAATTTTAAAATTTAAAAATTTAAATACTAAATTTAAAAATTTAATTATTAAAATTTTAAATTTTAAAATTTAAAAATTTAAATACTAAATTTAAAAATTTAATTATTAAAATTTTAAATTTTAAAATTTAAAAATTTAAATACTAAATTTTAAAAATTTAATTATTAAAATTTTAAATTTTAAAATTTAAAAATTTAAATTTTAAAATTTAAAAATTTAAATTTTAAAATTTAAAAATTTAATTATTAAAATTTTAAATTTTAAAATTTAAAAATTAAAATACTAAATTTTAAAATTTTAATTATTAAAATTTTAAATTTTAAAATTTAAAAATTTAAATACTAAATTTTAAAAATTTAATTATTAAAATTTTAAATTTTAAAATTTAAAAATTTAAATTTTAAAATTTAAAAATTTAAATTTTAAAATTTTAAAAATTTAAATACTAAATTTTAAAAATTTAATTATTAAAATATTAAATTTTAAAATTTAAAAATTTAAATATTAAAATTTAAAAATTTAAATACTAAATTTTAAAAATTTAATTATTAAAATTTTAAATTTTAAAATTTAAAAATTTAAATACTAAATTTTAAAAATTTAATTATTAAAATTTTAAATTTTAAAATTTAAAAATTTAAATACTAAATTTTAAAAATTTAATTATTTAAATTTTAAATTTTAAAATTTAAAAATTTAAATACTAAATTTTAAAAATTTAATTATTAAACTTTTAAATTTTAAAATTTAAAAATTTAAATTTTAAAATTTAAAAATTTAAATACTAAATTTTAAAAATTTAAAAATTTAAATACTAAATTTTAAAAATTTAATTATTAAAACTTTAAATTTTAAAATTTAATAATTTAAATACTAAATATTAAAAACTTAATTATTAAAACTTTAAATTTGAAAACTTAAAAATTTAAATACTAAATTTGAAAAATTTAATTATTAAAATTTTAAATTTTAAAATTTAAAAATTTAAATACTAAATTTTAAAACTTTAATTATTAAAATTTAAATTTTAAAATTTAAAAATTTAAATACTAAATTTTAAAACTTTAAATATTAAATCTTTAAATTTTAAAATTTAAATATTTAAATACTAAATTTTAAAAATTTCATTATTAAAACTTTAAATTTTAAAATTTAAAAATTTAAATACTAATTTTTAAAAATTTAATTATTAAAATTTTAAATTTTAAAATTTAAAAATTTAAATTTTAAAATTTAAATACTAAATTTTAAAAATTTAATTATTATAACTTTAAATTTTAAAATTTAAAAATTTAAATACTAAATTTTAAAAATTTAAATATTAAAACTTTAAATTTTAAAATTTAAAAATTTAAATACTAAATTCTAAAAATTTAATTATTAAAACTTTAAATTTTAAAATTTAAAAATTTAAATACTAAATTTTAAAAATTTAATTATTAAAATTTTAAATTTAAAAATTTAAATACTAAATTTTAAAAATTTAATTATTAAAACTTTAAATTTAAAAATTTAAATATTTAAATACTAAATTTTAAAAATTTAATTATTAAAATTTTAAATTTTAAAATTTAAAAATTTAAATACTAAATTTTAAAAATTTAATTATTAAAATTTTAAATTTTAAAATTTAAAAATTTAAATACTAAATTTTAAAAATTTAATTATTAAAATTTTAAATTTTAAAATTTAAAAATTTAAATACTAAATTTTAAAAATTTAATTATTAAAATTTTAAATTTTAAAATTTAAAAATTTAAATACTAAATTTTAAAAATTTAATTATTAAAATTTTAAATTTTAAAATTTAAAAATTTAAATACTAAATTTTAAAAATTTAATTATTAAAATTTTAAATTTTAAAATTTAAAAATTTAAATTTTAAAATTTAAAAATTTAAATACTAAATTTTAAAAATTTAATTATTAAAATTTTAAATTTTAAAATTTAAAAATTTAAATACTAAATTTTAAAAATTTAATTATTAAAATTTTAAATTTTAAAATTTAAAAATTTAAATTTTAAAATTTAAAAATTTAAATTTTAAAATTTTAAAAATTTGTATACTAAATTTTAAAAATTTAATTATTAAAATATTAAATTTTAAAATTTAAAAATTTAAATTTTAAAATTTAAAAATTTAAATTTTAAAATTTTAAAAATTTAAATACTAAATTTTAAAAATTTAATTATTAAAATATTAAATTTTAAAATTTAAAAATTTAAATTTTAAAATTTAAAAATTTAAATACTAAATTTTAAAAATTTAATTATTAAACTTTTAAATTTTAAAATTTAAAAATTTAAATTTTAAAATTTAAAAATTTAAATACTAAATTTTAAAAATTTAAAAATTTAAATACTAAATTTTAAAAATTTAATTATTAAAACTTTAAATTTTAAAATTTAAAAATTTTAATACTAAATTTAAAAATTTAATTATTAAAATTTTAAATTTTAAAATTTAAAAATTTAAATACTAAATTTTAAAAATTTAATTATTAAAATTTTAAATTTTAAAATTTAAAAATATAAATACTAAATTTTAAAAATTTAATTATTAAAATTTTAAATTTTAAAATTTAAAAATTTAAATTTTAAAATTTAAAAATTTAAATACTAAATTTTAAAAATTTAATTATTAAAATTTTAAATTTTAAAATTTAAAAATTTAAATACTAAATTTTAAAAATTTAATTATTTAAATTTTAAATTTTAAAATTTAAAAATTTAAATACTAAATTTTAAAAATTTAATTATTAAACTTTTAAATTTTAAAATTTAAAAATTTAAATTTTAAAATTTAAAAATTTAAATACTAAATTTTAAAAATTTAAAAATTTAAATACTAAATTTTAAAAATTTAATTATTAAAACTTTAAATTTTAAAATTTAAAAATTTAAATACTAAATTTAAAAATTTAATTATTAAAATTTTAAATTTTAAAATTTAAAAATTAAAATACTAAATTTTAAAATTTTAATTATTAAAATTTTAAATTTTAAAATTTAAAAATTTAAATACTAAATTTTAAAAATTTAATTATTAAAATTTTAAATTTTAAAATTTAAAAATTTAAATTTTAAAATTTAAAAATTTAAATTTTAAAATTTTAAAAATTTAAATACTAAATTTTAAAAATTTAATTATTAAAATATTAAATTTTAAAATTTAAAAATTTAAATATTAAAATTTAAAAATTTAAATACTAAATTTTAAAAATTTAATTATTAAAATTTTAAATTTTAAAATTTAAAAATTTAAATACTAAATTTTAAAAATTTAATTATTAAAATTTTAAATTTTAAAATTTAAAAATTTAAATACTAAATTTTAAAAATTTAATTATTTAAATTTTAAATTTTAAAATTTAAAAATTTAAATACTAAATTTTAATAATTTAATTATTAAACTTTTAAATTTTAAAATTTAAAAATTTAAATTTTAAAATTTAAAAATTTAAATACTAAATTTTAAAAATTTAAAAATTTAAATACTAAATTTTAAAAATTTAATTATTAAAACTTTAAATTTTAAAATTTAAAAATTTAAATACTAAATTTAAAAATTTAATTATTAAAATTTTAAATTTTAAAATTTAAAAATTTAAATACTAAATTTAAAAATTTAATTATTAAAATTTTAAATTTTAAAATTTAAAAATTTAAATACTAAATTTTAAAAATTTAATTATTAAAATTTTAAATTTTAAAATTTAAAAATTTAAATTTTAAAATTTAAAAATTTAAATACTAAATTTTAAAAATTTAATTATTAAAATTTTAAATTTTAAAATTTAAAAATTTAAATTTTAAAATTTAAAAATTTAATTATTAAAATTTTAAATTTTAAAATTTAAAAATTAAAATACTAAATTTTAAAATTTTAATTATTAAAATTTTAAATTTTAAAATTTAAAAATTTAAATACTAAATTTTAAAAATTTAATTATTAAAATTTTAAATTTTAAAATTTAAAAATTTAAATACTAAATTTTAAAAATTTAATTATTAAAATTTTAAATTTTAAAATTTAAAAATTTAAATACTAAATTTTAAAAATTTAATTATTAAAATTTTAAATTTTAAAATTTAAAAATTTAAATACTAAATTTTAAAAATTTAATTATTAAAATTTTAAATTTTAAAATTTAAAAATTTAAATACTAAATTTTAAAAATTTAATTATTAAAATTTTAAATTTTAAAATTTAAAAATTTAAATACTAAATTTTAAAAATTTAATTATTAAAATTTTAAATTTTAAAATTTAAAAATTTAAATTTTAAAATTTAAAAATTTAAATACTAAATTTTAAAAATTTAAAAATTTAAATACTAAATTTTAAAAATTTAATTATTAAAACTTTAAATTTTAAAATTTAAAAATTTAAATACTAAATTTTAAAAATTTAATTATTAAAATTTTATATTTTAAAATTTAAAAATTTAAATTTTAAAATTTAAAAATTTAAATACTAAATTTTAAAAATTTAATTATTAAAATTTTAAATTTTAAAATTTAAAAATTTAAGTTTTAAAATTTAAAAATTTAATTATTAAAATTTTAAATTTTAAAATTTAAAAATTAAAATACTAAATTTTAAAATTTTAATTATTAAAATTTTAAATTTTAAAATTTAAAAATTTAAATACTAAATTTTAAATATTTAATTATTAAAATTTTAAATTTTAAAATTTAAAAATTTAAATACTAAATTTTAAAAATTTAATTATTAAAATTTTAAATTTTAAAATTTAAAAATTTAAATACTAAATTTTAAAAATTTAATTATTAAAATTTTAAATTTTAAAATTTAAAAATTTAAATACTAAATTTTAAAAATTTAATTATTAAAATTTTAAATTTTAAAATTTAAAAATTTAAATACTAAATTTTAAAAATTTAATTATTAAAATTTTAAATTTTAAAATTTAAAAATTTAAATTTTAAAATTTAAAAATTTAAATACTAAATTTTAAAAATTTAATTATTAAAATTTTAAATTTTAAAATTTAAAAATTTAAATACTAAATTTTAAAAATTTAATTATTAAAATTTTAAATTTTAAAATTTAAAAATTTAAATTTTAAAATTTAAAAATTTAAATACTAAATTTTAAAAATTTAATTATTAAAATTTTAAATTTTAAAATTTAAAAATTTAAATACTAAATTTTAAAAATTTAATTATTAAAATTTTAAATTTTAAAATTTAAAAATTTAAATTTTAAAATTTAAAAATTTAAATTTTAAAATTTAAAAATTTAAATATTGAATTTTTAAAATTTAATTATTAAAATTTTAAATTTTAAAATTTAAAAATTTAAATACTAAATTTTAAAAATTTAATTATTAAAATTTTAAATTTTAAAATTTAAAAATTTAAATACTAAATTTTAAAAATTTAATTATTAAAATTTTAAATTTTAAAATTTAAAAATTTAAATACTAAATTTTAAAAATTTAATTATTAAAATTTTAAATTTTAAAATTTAAAAATTTAAATTTTAAAATTTAAAAATTTAAATACTAAATTTTAAAAATTTAATTATTAAAATTTTAAATTTTAAAATTTAAAAATTTAAATTTTAAAATTTAAAAATTTAAATACTAAATTTTAAAAATTTAATTATTAAAATTTTAAATTTTAAAATTTAAAAATTTAAATTTTAAAATTTAAAAATTTAAATTTTAAAATATTAAAACTTTAAATACTAAATTTTAAAAATTTAATTATTAAAATTTTAAATTTTAAAATTTAAAAATTTAAATTTTAAAATTTAAAAATTTAAATTTTAAAATTTAAAAATTTAAATACTAAATTTTAAAAATTTAATTATTAAAATTTTAAATTTTAAAATTTAAAAATTTAAATACTAAATTTTAAAAATCTAATTATTAAAATTTTAAATTTTAAAATTTAAAAATTTAAATACTAAATTTTAAAAATTTAATTATTAAAATTTTAAATTTTAAAATTTAAAAATTTAAATTTTAAAATTTAAAAATTTAAATACTAAATTTTAAAAATTTAAAAATTTAAATACTAAATTTTAAAAATTTAATTATTAAAACTTTAAATTTTAAAATTTAAAAATTTAAATACTAAATTTTAAAAATTTAATTATTAAAATTTTAAATTTTAAAATTTAAAAATATAAATACTAAATTTTAAAAATTTAATTATTAAAATTTTAAATTTTAAAATTTAAAAATTTAAATTTTAAAATTTAAAAATTTAAATACTAAATTTTAAAAATTTAATTATTAAAATTTTAAATTTTAAAATTTAAATTTTTAAATTTTAAAATTTAAAATTTTAATAATTAAATTTTTAAAATTTAGTATTTAAATTTTTAAATTTTAAAATTTAAAATATTAATAAATAAATTTTTAAAATTTAGTATTTAAATTTTTAAATTTTAAAATTTAAATTTTTAAATTTTAAAATTTAAAATTTTAATAATTAAATTTTTAAAATTTAGTATTTAAATTTTTAAATTTTGAAATTTAAAATTTTAATAATTAAATTTTTAAAATTTAGTATTTAAATTTTTAAATTTTAAAATTTTAATAATTAAATTTTCAAAAATTTAGTATTTAAATTTTTAAATTTTAAAATTTAAAATTTTAATAATTAAATTTTTAAAATTTAGTATTTAAATTTTTAAATTTTAAAATTTAAAATTTTAATAATTAAAATTTTAAAATTTAGTATTTTAATTTTTAAATTTTAAAATTTAAAATTTTAATAATTAAATTTTAAAATTTTAAAATTTAAATTTTTAAATTTTAAAATTTAAAATTTTAATAATTAAATTTTTAAAATTTAGTATTTAAATTTTTAAATTTTAAAATTTAAATTTTTAAATTTTAAAATTTAAAATTTTAATAATTAAATTTTTAAAATTTAGTATTTAAATTTTTAAATTTTAAAATTTAAAATTTTAATAATTAAATTTTTAAAATTTAGTATTTAAATTTTAAAATTTTAAAATTTAAAATTTTAATAATTAAATTTTTGAAATTTAGTATTTAAATTTTTAAATTTTCAAATTTAAAGTTTTAATAATTAAATTTTTAAAATTTAGTATTTAAATTTTTAAATTTTAAAATTTAAAATTTTAATAATTAAATTTTTAAAATTTAGTATTTAAATTTTTAAATTTTAAAATTTAAAGTTTTAATAATTAAATTTTTAGAATTTAGTATTTAAATTTTTAAATTTTAAAATTTAAAGTTTTAATATTTAAATTTTTAAAATTTAGTATTTAAACATTTAAATTTTAAAATTTAAAGTTATAATAATTAAATTTTTAAAATTTAGTATTTAAATTTTAAAATTTAAATTTTTAAATTTTAAAATTTAAAATTTTAATAATTAAATTTTTAAAATTTAGTATTTATATTTTTAAATTTTAAAATTTAAAGTTTTAATAATTAAATTTTTAAAATTTAGTATTTAAATTTTAAAATTTTAAAATTTAAAATTTTAATAATTAAATTTTTAAAATTTAGTATTTAAATTTTTAAATTTTAAAATTTAAAATTTTAATAATTAAATTTTTAAAATTTAGTATTTAAATTTTTAAATTTTAAAATTTAAAATTTTAATAATTAAATTTTTAAAATTTAGTATTTAAATTTTTAAATTTTAAAATTTAAAATTTTAAATTTTAAAATTTAAAATTTAAAATTTAAAATTTTAATAATAAAATTTTTAAAATTTAGTATTTATATTTTTAAATTTTAAAATTTAAAGTTTTATAATTAAATTTTTAAATTTTAAAATGTAAAGTTTTAATAATTAAATTTTTAAAATTTAGTATTTAAATTTTTAAATTTTAAAATTTAAATTTTTAAATTTTAAAATTTAAATTTTTAAATTTTAAAATTTAAAATTTTAATAATTAAATTTTTAAAATTTAGCATTTAAATTTTAAAATTTAAAATTTTAATAATTAAATTTTTAACATTTAGTATTTAAATTTTTAAATTTTAAAATTTAAAGTTTTAATAATTAAATTTTTGAAATTTAGTATTTAAATTTTTAAATTTTAAAATTTAAATTTTTAAATTTTAAAATTTAAATTTTTAAATTTTAAAATTTAAAATTTTAATAATTAAATTTTTAAAATTTAGTATTTAAATTTTAAAATTTAAAATTTTAAATTTTAAAATTTAAAATTTTAATAATTAAATTTTTAAAATTTAGTATTTAAATTTTTAAATTTTAAAATTTAAAATTTTAATAATTAAATTTTTAAAATTTAGTATTTAAATTTTTAAATTTTAAAATTTAAAGTTTTAATAATTAAATTTTTAAAATTTTGTATTTATATTTTTAAATTTTAAAATTTATATTTTTAAATTTTAAAATTTAAAATTTTAATAATTAAATTTTTAAAATTTAGTATTTAAATTTTTAAATTTTAAAATTTAAAATTTTAATAATTAAATTTTTAAAATTTAGTATTTAAATTTTTAAATTTTAAAATTTAAAATTTTAAATTTTAAAATTTAAAATTTTAATAATTAAATTTTTAAAATTTAGTATTTAAATTTTTAAATTTTAAAATTTAAAATTTTAATAATTAAATTTTTAAAATTTAGTATTTAAATATTTAAATTTTTAAATTTAAAGTTTTAATAATTAAATTTTTAAAATTTAGTATTTAAATTTTTAAATTTAAAATTTTAATAATTAAATTTTTAAAATTTAGTATTTAAATTTTTAAATTTTAAAATTTAAAGTTTTAATAATTAAATTTTTAGAATTTAGTATTTAAATTTTTAAATTTTAAAATTTAAAGTTTTAATATTTAAATTTTTAAAATTTAGTATTTAAATTTTTAAATTTTAAAATTTAAAGTTATAATAATTAAATTTTTAAAATTTAGTATTTAAATTTTAAAATTTAAATTTTTAAATTTTAAAATTTAAAATTTTAATAATTAAATTTTTAAAAATTAGTATTTAAATTTTTAAATTTTAAAATTTAAAGTTTTAATAATGAAATTTTTAAAATTTAGTATTTAAATATTTAAATTTTAAAATTTAAAGATTTAATATTTAAAGTTTTAAAATTTAGTATTTAAATTTTTAAATTTTAAAATTTAAATTTTAATAATTAAAGTTTTAAAATTTAGTATTTAAATTTTTAAATTTTAAAATTTAAAATTTTAATAATTAAATTTTTCAAATTTAGTATTTAAATTTTTAAGTTTTCAAATTTAAAATTTTAATAATTAAATTTTTAAAATTTAGTATTTAAATTTTTAAGTTTTAAAATTTAAAATTTTAATAATTAAATTTTTAAAATTTAGTATTTAAATTTTTAAATTTTCAAATTTAAAGTTTTAATAATTAAATTTTTAAAATTTAGTATTTAAATTTTTAAATTTAAAATTATAATAATTAAATTTTTAAAATTTAGTATTTAAATTTTTAAATTTTAAAATTTAAAATTTTAATAATTAAATTTTTAGAATTTAGTATTTAAATTTTTAAATTTTAAAATTTAAAGTTTTAATATTTAAATTTTTAAAATTTAGTATTTAAATTTTTAAATTTTAAAATTTAAAGTTATAATAATTAAATTTTTAAAATTTAGTATTTAAATTTTAAAATTTAAATTTTTAAATTTTAAAATTTAAAATTTTAATAATTAAATTTTTAAAAATTAGTATTTAAATTTTTAAATTTTAAAATTTAAAGTTTTAATAATGAAATTTTTAAAATTTAGTATTTAAATTTTTAAATTTTAAAATTTAAAATTTTAATAATTAAATTTTTAAAATTTAGTATTTAAATATTTAAATTTTAAAATTTAAAGATTTAATATTTAAAGTTTTAAAATTTAGTATTTAAATTTTTAAATTTTAAAATTTAAATTTTAATAATTAAAGTTTTAATATTTAGTATTTAAATTTTTAAATTTTAAAATTTAAAATTTTAATAATTAAATTTTTAAAATTTAGTATTTAAATTTTTAAGTTTTCAAATTTAAAGTTTTAATAATTAAGTTTTTAATATTTAGTATTTAAATTTTTAAATTTTAAAATTTAAAATTTTAATAATTAAATTTTTAAAATTTAGTATTTAAATTTTTAAATTTTCAAATTTAAAGTTTTAATAATTAAATTTTTAAAATTTAGTATTTAAATTTTTAAATTTTAAAATTTAAAATTTTAATAATTAAATTTTTAAAATTTAGTATTTAAATTTTTAAATTTTAAAATTTAAAGTTTTAATATTTAAATTTTTAAAATTTAGTATTTAAATATTTAAATTTTAAAATATAAATTTTTAAATTTTAAAATTTAAATTTCTAAATTTAAATTTTTAAATTTTAAAATTTAAAATTTTAGTAATTAAATTTTTAAAATTTAGTAATTAAATTTTTAAATTTTAAAGTTTAAAGTTTTAATAATTAAATTTTTAAAATTTAGTATTTAAATTTTAAAATTTATATTTTTAAATTTTAAAATTTAAAATTTTAATAATTAAATTTTTACAATTTATTATTTAAATTTTAAAATTTTTAAAATTTAGAATTAAAATTTTTAAATTTTAAAGTTTGTAGTTTTAATAATTAAATTTTTAAAATTTAGTATTTAAATTTTAAAATTTAAATTTTTAAATTTTAAAATTAAAATTTTAATAATTAAATTTTTAAAAATTAATATTTAAATTTTTAAATTTTAAAATTTAAAGTTTTAATAATTAAATTTTTTAAATTTAGTATTTAAATTTTTAAATTTTAAAATTTAAATATTTAAATTTTAAAATTTAAAATTTTAAATATTAAAATTTAAAATTTTAATAATTAAATTTTTAAAATTTGGTATTTAAATTTTTAAATTTTAAAATTTAAAATTTTAATAATTAAATTTTTAAAATTTAGTATTTAAATTTTTAAATTTTAAAATTTAAAGTTTTAATAATTAAATTTTTAAAATTTTGTATTTATATTTTTAAATTTTAAAATTTTAATTTTTTTATTTTAAAATTTAAAATTTTAATAATTAAATTTTTAAAATTTAGTATTTAAATTTTTATATTTTAAAATTTAAAATTTTAATAATTAAATTTTTAAAATTTAGTATTTAAATTTTTAAATTTTAAAATTTAAAGTTTTAATAATTAAATTTTTAAAATTTTGTATTTATATTTTTAAATTTTAAAATTTATATTTTTAAATTTTAAAATTTAAAATTTTAATAATTAAATTTTTAAATTTTAGTATTTAAATTTTTAAATTTTAAAATTTAAAATTTTAAATTTTAAAATTTAAAATTTTAATAATTAAATTTTTAAAATTTAGTATTTAAATTTTTAAATTTTAAAATTTTAAAATTTAAATTTTTAAATTTTAAAATTTAAAATTTTAATAATTAAATTTTTAAAATTTAGTATTTAAATTTTAAAATTTAAAATTTTAATAATTAAATTTTTAAAATATAGTATTTAAATTTTTAAATTTTAAAATTTAAAGTTTTAATAATTAAATTTTTAAAATTTAGTATTTAAATTTTTAAATTTTAAAATTTAAATTTTTAAATTTTAAAATTTAAAATTTTAATAATTAAATTTTTAAAATTTAGTATTTAAATTTTTAAATTTTAAAATTTAAAATTTTAAATTTTAAAATTTAAAATTTTAATAATTAAATTTTTAAAATTTAGTATTTAAATTTTTAAATTTTAAAATTTAAATTTTTAAATTTTAAAATTTAAAATTTTAATAATTAAATTTTTAAAATTTAGTATTTAAATTTTAAATTTTAAAATTTTAATAATTAAATTTTTAAAATTTAGTATTTAAATTTTTAAATTATAAAATTTAAAGTTTTAATAATTAAATTTTTAAAATATAGTATTTAAATTTTTAAATTTTAAAATAATTAAATTTTTAAAATTTAGTATTTAAATTTTAAAATTTAAAATTTTAAATATTAAAATTTAAAATTTTAATAATTAAATTTTTAAAATTTAGTATTTAAATTTTTAAATTTTAAAATTTAAAATTTTAATAATTAAATTTTTAAAATTTTGGTATTTAAATTTTTAAATTTTAAAATTTAAAGTTTTAATAATTAAATTTTTAAAATTTTGTATTTATATTTTTAAATTTTAACATTTATATTTTTAAATTTCAAAATTTAAAATTTTAATAATTAAATTTTTAAAATTTAGTATTTAAATTTTTAAATTTTAAAATTTAAAATTTTAAATTTTAAAATTTAAAATTTTAATTATTAAATTTTTAAAATTTAGTATTTAAATTTTTAAAGTTTAAAATTTAAAATTTTAATAATTAAATATTTAAAATTTAGTATTTAAATATTTAAATTTTAAAATTTAAAGATTTAATATTTAAAGTTTTAAAATTTGGTATTTAAATTTTTAAATTTTAAAATTTAAATTTTAATAATTAAAGTTTTAAAATTTAGTATTTAAATTTTTAAATTTTAAAATTTAAAATTTTAATAATTAAATTTTTAAAATTTAGTATTTAAATTTTTAAATTTTCAAATTTAATGTTTTAATAATTAAATTTTTAAAATTTAGTATTTAAATTTTTAAATTTTAAAATTTAAAGTTTTAGTAATTAAATTTTTAAAATTTAGTATTTAAATTTTTAAAATTTAAAGTTTTAATAATAAAATTTATAAAATTTAGTATTTAAGTTTTTAATTTTTAAAATTTAAAGTTGTAATAATTAAATTTTTAAAATTTAGTATTTAAATTTTAAAATTTTAAAGTTGGAAGTTTTAATAATTAAATTTTTAAAATTTGGTATTTAAATTTTTAAATTATAAAATTTAAATTTTAATAATTAAAGTTTTAAAATTTAGTATTTAAATTTTTAAATTTTAAAATTTAAAATTTTAATAATTAAATTTTTAAAATTTAGTATTTAAATTTTTAAATTTTCAAATCTAAAGTTTTAATAATTAAATTTTTAAAATTTAGTATTTAAATTTTTAAATTTTAAAATTTAAAATTTTAATAATTAAATTTTTAAAATTTAGTATTTAAATTTTTAAATTTCCAAATTTAAAGTTTTAATAATTAAATTTTTAAAATTTAGTATTTAAATTTTTAAATTTTAAAATTTAAAGTTTTAATAATTAAATTTTTAAAATTTAGTATTTAAAT
Organism: Aethina tumida; assembly: GCF_024364675.1. Lineage (NCBI taxonomy): Eukaryota > Metazoa > Arthropoda > Insecta > Coleoptera > Nitidulidae > Aethina > Aethina tumida. The sequence continues at coordinate 9,489,842 of NC_065436.1, forward strand.
TTTTAAAATTTAAAGTTTTAATAATAAAATTTATAAAATTTAGTATTTAAGTTTTTAAATTTTAAAATTTAAAGTTTTAATAATTAAATTTTTAAAATTTAGTATTTAAATTTTTAAATTTTAAAGTTGGAAGTTTTAATAATTAAATTTTTAAAATTTAGTATTTAAATTTTAAAATTTATATTTTTAAATTTTAAAATTTAAAATTTTAATAATTAAATTTTTACAATTTATTATTTAAATTTTAAAATTTAAAGTTTTAATAATTAAATTTTTAAAATTTAGTATTTAAATTTTTAAATTTTAAAATTTAAAATTTCAATAATTAAATTTTTAAAATTTAGTATTTAAGTTTTTAAATTTTAAAATTTAAATTTTTAATAATCAAATTTTTAAAATTTATTAATTAAATTTTTAAATTTTAAAGTTTGAAGTTTTAATAATTAAATTTTTAAAATTTAGTATTTAAATTTTAAAATTTAAATTTTTAAATTTTAAAATTTAAAATTTTAATAATTAAATTTTTAAAATTTAGCATTTAAATTTTTAAATTTTCAAATTTAAAGTTTTAATAATTAAATTTTTAAAATTTAGTATTTAAATTTTTAAATTTTAAAATTTAAAATTTTAATAATTAAATTTTTAAAATTTAGTATTTAAATTTTTAAATTTTCAAATTTAAAGTTTTAATAATTAAATTTTTAAGATTTAGTTTTTAAATTTTTAAATTTTAAAATTTAAAATTTTAATAATTAAATTTTTAAAATTTAGTATTTAAATTTTTAAATTTTAAAATTTAAAGTTTTAATAATTAAATTTTTAGAATTTAGTATTTAAATTTTTAAATTTTAAAATTTAAAGTTTTAATATTTAAATTTTTAAAATTTAGTATTTATATTTTTAAATTTTAAAATTTAAAGTTATAATAATTAAATTTTTAAAATTTAGTATTTAAATTTTAAAATTTAAATTTTTAAATTTTAAAATTTAAAATTTTAATAATTAAATTTTTAAAATTTAGTATTTAAATTTTTAAATTTTAAAATTTAAAGTTTTAATAATTAAATTTTTAGAATTTAGTATTTAAATTTTTAAATTTTAAAATTTAAAGTTTTAATATTTAAATTTTTAAAATTTAGTATTTAAATTTTTAAATTTTAAAATTTAAAATTTTAATAATTAAATTTTTAAAATTTAGTATTTAAATTTTTAAGTTTTCAAATTTAAAGTTTTAATAATTAAGTTTTTAATATTTAGTATTTAAATTTTTAAATTTTAAAATTTAAAATTTTAATAATTAAATTTTTAAAATTTAGTATTTAAATTTTTAAATTTTCAAATTTAAAGTTTTAATAATTAAATTTTTAAAATTTAGTATTTAAATTTTTAAATTTTAAAATTTAAAATTTTAATAATTAAATTTTTAAAATTTAGTATTTAAATTTTTAAATTTTAAAATTTAAAGTTTTAATATTTAAATTTTTAAAATTTAGTATTTAAATATTTAAATTTTAAAATTTAAATTTTTAAATTTTAAAATTTAAATTTCTAAATTTAAATTTTTAAATTTTAAAATTTAAAATTTTAGTAATTAAATTTTTAAAATTTAGTAATTAAATTTTTAAATTTTAAAGTTTAAAGTTTTAATAATTAAATTTTTAAAATTTAGTATTTAAATTTTAAAATTTATATTTTTAAATTTTAAAATTTAAAATTTTAATAATTAAATTTTTACAATTTATTATTTAAATTTTAAAATTTTTAAAATTTAGAATTAAAATTTTTAAATTTTAAAGTTTGTAGTTTTAATAATTAAATTTTTAAAATTTAGTATTTAAATTTTAAAATTTAAATTTTTAAATTTTAAAATTAAAATTTTAATAATTAAATTTTTAAAAATTAATATTTAAATTTTTAAATTTTAAAATTTAAAGTTTTAATAATTAAATTTTTTAAATTTAGTATTTAAATTTTTAAATTTTAAAATTTAAATATTTAAATTTAAAAATTTAAAATTTTAAATATTAAAATTTAAAATTTTAATAATTAAATTTTTAAAATTTGGTATTTAAATTTTTAAATTTTAAAATTTAAAATTTTAATAATTAAATTTTTAAAATTTAGTATTTAAATTTTTAAATTTTAAAATTTAAAGTTTTAATAATTAAATTTTTAAAATTTTGTATTTATATTTTTAAATTTTAAAATTTTAATTTTTTTATTTTAAAATTTAAAATTTTAATAATTAAATTTTTAAAATTTAGTATTTAAATTTTTATATTTTAAAATTTAAAATTTTAATAATTAAATTTTTAAAATTTAGTATTTAAATTTTTAAATTTTAAAATTTAAAGTTTTAATAATTAAATTTTTAAAATTTTGTATTTATATTTTTAAATTTTAAAATTTATATTTTTAAATTTTAAAATTTAAAATTTTAATAATTAAATTTTTAAATTTTAGTATTTAAATTTTTAAATTTTAAAATTTAAAATTTTAAATTTTAAAATTTAAAATTTTAATAATTAAATTTTTAAAATTTAGTATTTAAATTTTTAAATTTTAAAATTTTAAAATTTAAATTTTTAAATTTTAAAATTTAAAATTTTAATAATTAAATTTTTAAAATTTAGTATTTAAATTTTAAAATTTAAAATTTTAATAATTAAATTTTTAAAATATAGTATTTAAATTTTTAAATTTTAAAATTTAAAGTTTTAATAATTAAATTTTTAAAATTTAGTATTTAAATTTTTAAATTTTAAAATTTAAATTTTTAAATTTTAAAATTTAAAATTTTAATAATTAAATTTTTAAAATTTAGTATTTAAATTTTTAAATTTTAAAATTTAAAATTTTAAATTTTAAAATTTAAAATTTTAATAATTAAATTTTTAAAATTTAGTATTTAAATTTTTAAATTTTAAAATTTAAATTTTTAAATTTTAAAATTTAAAATTTTAATAATTAAATTTTTAAAATTTAGTATTTAAATTTTAAATTTTAAAATTTTAATAATTAAATTTTTAAAATTTAGTATTTAAATTTTTAAATTATAAAATTTAAAGTTTTAATAATTAAATTTTTAAAATATAGTATTTAAATTTTTAAATTTTAAAATAATTAAATTTTTAAAATTTAGTATTTAAATTTTAAAATTTAAAATTTTAAATATTAAAATTTAAAATTTTAATAATTAAATTTTTAAAATTTAGTATTTAAATTTTTAAATTTTAAAATTTAAAATTTTAATAATTAAATTTTTAAAATTTTGGTATTTAAATTTTTAAATTTTAAAATTTAAAGTTTTAATAATTAAATTTTTAAAATTTTGTATTTATATTTTTAAATTTTAACATTTATATTTTTAAATTTCAAAATTTAAAATTTTAATAATTAAATTTTTAAAATTTAGTATTTAAATTTTTAAATTTTAAAATTTAAAATTTTAAATTTTAAAATTTAAAATTTTAATTATTAAATTTTTAAAATTTAGTATTTAAATTTTTAAAGTTTAAAATTTAAAATTTTAATAATTAAATATTTAAAATTTAGTATTTAAATATTTAAATTTTAAAATTTAAAGATTTAATATTTAAAGTTTTAAAATTTGGTATTTAAATTTTTAAATTTTAAAATTTAAATTTTAATAATTAAAGTTTTAAAATTTAGTATTTAAATTTTTAAATTTTAAAATTTAAAATTTTAATAATTAAATTTTTAAAATTTAGTATTTAAATTTTTAAATTTTCAAATTTAATGTTTTAATAATTAAATTTTTAAAATTTAGTATATAAATTTTTAAATTTTAAAATTTAAAGTTTTAGTAATTAAATTTTTAAAATTTAGTATTTAAATTTTTAAAATTTAAAGTTTTAATAATAAAATTTATAAAATTTAGTATTTAAGTTTTTAATTTTTAAAATTTAAAGTTGTAATAATTAAATTTTTAAAATTTAGTATTTAAATTTTAAAATTTTAAAGTTGGAAGTTTTAATAATTAAATTTTTAAAATTTGGTATTTAAATTTTTAAATTATAAAATTTAAATTTTAATAATTAAAGTTTTAAAATTTAGTATTTAAATTTTTAAATTTTAAAATTTAAAATTTTAATAATTAAATTTTTAAAATTTAGTATTTAAATTTTTAAATTTTCAAATCTAAAGTTTTAATAATTAAATTTTTAAAATTTAGTATTTAAATTTTTAAATTTTAAAATTTAAAATTTTAATAATTAAATTTTTAAAATTTAGTATTTAAATTTTTAAATTTTCAAATTTAAAGTTTTAATAATTAAATTTTTAAAATTTAGTATTTAAATTTTTAAATTTTAAAATTTAAAGTTTTAATAATTAAATTTTTAAAATTTAGTATTTAAATTTTTAAAATTTAAAGTTTTAATAATAAAATTTATAAAATTTAGTATTTAAGTTTTTAAATTTTAAAATTTAAAGTTTTAATAATTAAATTTTTAAAATTTAGTATTTAAATTTTTAAATTTTAAAGTTGGAAGTTTTAATAATTAAATTTTTAAAATTTAGTATTTAAATTTTAAAATTTATATTTTTAAATTTTAAAATTTAAAATTTTAATAATTAAATTTTTACAATTTATTATTTAAATTTTAAAATTTAAAGATTTAATAATTAAATTTTTAAAATTTAGTATTAAAATTTTTAAATTTTAAAGTTTGAAATTTTAATAATTAAATTTTTAAAATTTAGTATTTAAATTTTTAAATTTTAAAATTTAAAGTTTTAATAATTAAATTTTTAAAATTTAGTATTTAAATTTTTAAATTTTAAAATTTAAAATTTCAATAATTAAATTTTTAAAATTTAGTATTTAAGTTTTTAAATTTTAAAATTTAAATTTTTAATAATCAAATTTTTAAAATTTATTAATTAAATTTTTAAATTTTAAAGTTTGAAGTTTTAATAATTAAATTTTTAAAATTTAGTATTTAAATTTTAAAATTTAAATTTTTAAATTTTAAAATTTAAAATTTTAATAATTAAATTTTTAAAATTTAGCATTTAAATTTTTAAATTTTCAAATTTAAAGTTTTAATAATTAAATTTTTAAAATTTAGTATTTAAATTTTTAAATTTTAAAATTTAAAATTTTAATAATTAAATTTTTAAAATTTAGTATTTAAATTTTTAAATTTTCAAATTTAAAGTTTTAATAATTAAATTTTTAAGATTTAGTTTTTAAATTTTTAAATTTTAAAATTTAAAATTTTAATAATTAAATTTTTAAAATTTAGTATTTAAATTTTTAAATTTTAAAATTTAAAGTTTTAATAATTAAATTTTTAGAATTTAGTATTTAAATTTTTAAATTTTAAAATTTAAAGTTTTAATATTTAAATTTTTAAAATTTAGTATTTAAATTTTTAAATTTTAAAATTTAAAGTTATAATAATTAAATTTTTAAAATTTAGTATTTAAATTTTAAAATTTAAATTTTTAAATTTTAAAATTTAAAATTTTAATAATTAAATTTTTAAAATTTAGTATTTAAATTTTTAAATTTTAAAATTTAAAGTTTTAATAATTAAATTTTTAGAATTTAGTATTTAAATTTTTAAATTTTAAAATTTAAAGATTTAATAATTAAATTTTTAAAATTTAGTATTTAAATTTTTAAATTTTAAAGTTTAAAGTTTTAATAATTAAATTTTTAAAATTTAGTATTTAAATTTTTAAATTTTCAAATTTAAAGTTTTAATAATTAAATTTTTAAAATTTATTATTTAAATTTTTAAATTTTAAAATTTAAAATTTTAATAATTAAATTTTTAAAATTTAGTATTTAAATTTTTAAATTTTAAAATTTAAAGTTTTAATATTTAAATTTTTAAAATTTAGTATTTAAATTTTTAAATTTTAAAATTTAAATTTTAAATTTTACAATTTAAATTTTTAAATTTAAATTTTTAAATTTAAATTTTTAAATTTTAAAATTTAAAATTTTAGTAATTAAATTTTTAAAATTTTAGTAATTAAATTTTTAAAATTTAGTATTTAAATTTTTAAATTTTAAAGTTTAAAATTTTAATAATTAAATTTTTAAAATTTAGTATTTAAATTTTAAAATTTATATTTTTAAATTTTAAAATTTAAAATTTTAATAATTAAATTTTTACAATTTATTATTTAAATTTTAAAATTTAAAGATTTAATAATTAAATTTTTAAAATTTAGTATTAAAATTTTTAAATTTTAAAATTTGAAGTTTTAATAATTAAATTTTTAAAATTTAGTATTTAAATTTTAAAATTTATATTTTAAAATTTAAAATTTTAATAATTAAATTTTTACAATTTATTATTTAAATTTTAAAATTTAAAATTTTAATAATTAAATTTTTAAAATTTAGTATTTAAATTTTTAAATTTTAAAATTTAAAGTTTTAATAATTAAATTTTTAGAATTTAGTATTTAAATTTTTAAATTTTAAAATTTAAAGTTTTAATAATTAAATTTTTAAAATTTAGTATTTAAATTTTTAAATTTTAAAGTTTAAAGTTTTAATAATTAAATTTTTAAAATTTAGTATTTAAATTTTTAAATTTTCAAATTTAAAGTTTTAATAATTAAATTTTTAAAATTTAGTATTTAAATTTTTAAATTTTAAAATTTAAAATTTTAATAATTAAATTTTTAAAATTTAGTATTTAAATTTTTAATTTTAAAATTTAAAGTTTTAATATTTAAATTTTTAAAATTTAGTATTTAAATTTTTAAATTTAAATTTTTAAATTTAAATTTTTAAATTTTAAAATTTAAAATTTTAGTAATTAAATTTTTAAAATTTAGTATTTAAATTTTTAAATTTTAAAGTTTAAAGTTTTAATAATTAAATTTTTAAAATTTAGTATTTAAATTTTTAAATTTTCAAATTTAAAGTTTTAATAATTAAATTTTTAAAATTTATTATTTAAATTTTTAAATTTTAAAGTTTAAAGTTTTAATAATTAAATTTTTAAAATTTAGTATTTAAATTTTTAAATTTTCAAATTTAAAGTTTTAATAATTAAATTTTTAAAATTTATTATTTAAATTTTTAAATTTTAAAATTTAAAATTTTAATAATTAAATTTTTAAAATTTAGTATTTAAATTTTTAAATTTTAAAATTTAAAGTTTTAATATTTAAATTTTTAAAATTTAGTATTTAAATTTTTAAATTTTAAAATTTAAATTTTTAAATTTTACAATTTAAATTTTTAAATTTAAATTTTTAAATTTAAATTTTTAAATTTTAAAATTTAAAATTTTAGTAATTAAATTTTTAAAATTTAGTATTTAAATTTTTAAATTTTAAAGTTTAAAGTTTTAATATTTAAATTTTTAAAATTTAGTATTTAAATTTTTAAATTTTAAAATTTAAAGTTATAATAATTAAATTTTTAAAATTTAGTATTTAAATTTTAAAATTTAAATTTTGAAATTTTAAAATTTAAAATTTTAATAATTAAATTTTTAAAATTTAGTATTTAAATTTTTAAATTTTAAAATTAAAAGATTTAATAATTAAATTTTTAAAATTTAGTATTTAAATTTTTAAATTTTAAAGTTTAAAGTTTTAATAATTAAATTTTTAAAATTTAGTATTTAAATTTTTAAATTTTCAAATTTAAAGTTTTAATAATTAAATTTTTAAAATTTATTATTTAAATTTTTAAATTTTAAAATTTAAAATTTTAATAATTAAATTTTTAAAATTTAGTATTTAAATTTTTAAATTTTAAAATTTAAAGTTTTAATATTTAAATTTTTAAAATTTAGTATTTAAATTTTTAAATTTTAAAATTTAAATTTTAAATTTTACAATTTAAATTTTTAAATTTAAATTTTTAAATTTAAATTTTTAAATTTTAAAATTTAAAATTTTAGTAATTAAATTTTTAAAATTTTAGTAATTAAATTTTTAAAATTTAGTATTTAAATTTTTAAATTTTAAAGTTTAAAATTTTAATAATTAAATTTTTATAATTTAGTATTTAAATTTTAAAATTTATATTTTTAAATTTTAAAATTTAAAATTTTAATAATTAAATTTTTACAATTTATTATTTAAATTTTAAAATTTAAAGATTTAATAATTAAATTTTTAAAATTTAGTATTAAAATTTTTAAATTTTAAAGTTTGAAGTTTTAATAATTAAATTTTTAAAATTTAGTATTTAAATTTTAAAATTTATATTTTAAAATTTAAAATTTTAATAATTAAATTTTTAGAATTTATTATTTAAATTTTAAAATTTAAAATTTTAATAATTAAATTTTTAAAATTTAGTATTTAAATTTTTAAATTTTAAAATTTAAAGTTTTAATAATTAAATTTTTAGAATTTAGTATTTAAATTTTTAAATTTTAAAATTTAAAGTTTTAATAATTAAATTTTTAAAATTTAGTATTTAAATTTTTAAATTTTAAAGTTTAAAGTTTTAATAATTAAATTTTTAAAATTTAGTATTTAAATTTTTAAATTTTCAAATTTAAAGTTTTAATAATTAAATTTTTAAAATTTAGTATTTAAATTTTTAAATTTTAAAATTTAAAATTTTAATAATTAAATTTTTAAAATTTAGTATTTAAATTTTTAATTTTAAAATTTAAAGTTTTAATATTTAAATTTTTAAAATTTAGTATTTAAATTTTTAAATTTAAATTTTTAAATTTAAATTTTTAAATTTTAAAATTTAAAATTTTAGTAATTAAATTTTTAAAATTTAGTATTTAAATTTTTAAATTTTAAAGTTTAAAGTTTTAATAATTAAATTTTTAAAATTTAATATTTAAATTTTTAAATTTTCAAATTTAAAGTTTTAATAATTAAATTTTTAAAATTTATTATTTAAATTTTTAAATTTTAAAGTTTAAAGTTTTAATAATTAAATTTTTAAAATTTAGTATTTAAATTTTTAAATTTTCAAATTTAAAGTTTTAATAATTAAATTTTTAAAATTTATTATTTAAATTTTTAAATTTTAAAATTTAAAATTTTAATAATTAAATTTTTAAAATTTAGTATTTAAATTTTTAAATTTTAAAATTTAAAGTTTTAATATTTAAATTTTTAAAATTTAGTATTTAAATTTTTAAATTTTAAAATTTAAATTTTTAAATTTTACAATTTAAATTTTTAAATTTAAATTTTTAAATTTAAATTTTTAAATTTTAAAATTTAAAATTTTAGTAATTAAATTTTTAAAATTTTAGTAATTAAATTTTTAAAATTTAGTATTTAAATTTTTAAATTTTAAAGTTTAAAATTTTAATAATTAAATTTTTAAAATTTAGTATTTAAATTTTAAAATTTATATTTTTAAATTTTAAAATTTAAAATTTTAATAATTAAATTTTTACAATTTATTATTTAAATTTTAAAATTTAAAGATTTAATAATTAAATTTTTAAAATTTAGTATTAAAATTTTTAAATTTTAAAGTTTGAAGTTTTAATAATTAAATTTTTAAAATTTAGTATTTAAATTTTAAAATTTATATTTTAAAATTTAAAATTTTAATAATTAAATTTTTACAATTTTTATTTAAATTTTAAAATTTAAAATTTTAATAATTAAATTTTTAAAATTTAGTATTTAAATTTTTAAATTTTAAAATTTAAAGTTTTAATAATTAAATTTTTAGAATTTAGTATTTAAATTTTTAAATTTTAAAATTTAAAGTTTTAATAATTAAATTTTTAAAATTTAGTATTTAAATTTTTAAATTTTAAAGTTTAAAGTTTTAATAATTAAATTTTTAAAATTTAGTATTTAAATTTTTAAATTTTCAAATTTAAAGTTTTAATAATTAAATTTTTAAAATTTAGTATTTAAATTTTTAAATTTTAAAATTTAAAATTTTAATAATTAAATTTTTAAAATTTAGTATTTAAATTTTTAATTTTAAAATTTAAAGTTTTAATATTTAAATTTTTAAAATTTAGTATTTAAATTTTTAAATTTTAAAATTTAAATTTTTAAATTTTAAAATTTAAATTTTTAAATTTAAATTTTTAAATTTAAATTTTTAAATTTTAAAATTTAAAATTTTAGTAATTAAATTTTTAAAATTTAGTATTTAAATTTTTAAATTTTAAAGTTTAAAGTTTTAATAATTAAATTTTTAAAATTTAGTATTTAAATTTTTAAATTTTCAAATTTAAAGTTTTAATAATTAAATTTTTAAAATTTATTATTTAAATTTTTAAATTTTAAAATTTAAAATTTTAATAATTAAATTTTTAAAATTTAGTATTTAAATTTTTAAATTTTAAAATTTAAAGTTTTAATATTTAAATTTTTAAAATTTAGTATTTAAATTTTTAAATTTTAAAATTTAAATTTTTAAATTTTACAATTTAAATTTTTAAATTTAAATTTTTAAATTTAAATTTTTAAATTTTAAAATTTAAAATTTTAGTAATTAAATTTTTAAAATTTTAGTAATTAAATTTTTAAAATTTAGTATTTAAATTTTTAAATTTTAAAGTTTAAAATTTTAATAATTAAATTTTTAAAATTTAGTATTTAAATTTTAAAATTTATATTTTTAAATTTTAAAATTTAAAATTTTAATAATTAAATTTTTACAATTTATTATTTAAATTTTAAAATTTAAAGATTTAATAATTAAATTTTTAAAATTTAGTATTAAAATTTTTAAATTTTAAAGTTTGAAGTTTTAATAATTAAATTTTTAAAATTTAGTATTTAAATTTTAAAATTTATATTTTAAAATTTAAAATTTTAATAATTAAATTTTTACAATTTTTATTTAAATTTTAAAATTTAAAATTTTAATAATTAAATTTTTAAAATTTAGTATTTAAATTTTTAAATTTTAAAATTTAAAGTTTTAATAATTAAATTTTTAGAATTTAGTATTTAAATTTTTAAATTTTAAAATTTAAAGTTTTAATAATTAAATTTTTAAAATTTAGTATTTAAATTTTTAAATTTTAAAGTTTAAAGTTTTAATAATTAAATTTTTAAAATTTAGTATTTAAATTTTTAAATTTTCAAATTTAAAGTTTTAATAATTAAATTTTTAAAATTTAGTATTTAAATTTTTAAATTTTAAAATTTAAAATTTTAATAATTAAATTTTTAAAATTTAGTATTTAAATTTTTAATTTTAAAATTTAAAGTTTTAATATTTAAATTTTTAAAATTTAGTATTTAAATTTTTAAATTTTAAAATTTAAATTTTTAAATTTTAAAATTTAAATTTTTAAATTTAAATTTTTAAATTTAAATTTTTAAATTTTAAAATTTAAAATTTTAGTAATTAAATTTTTAAAATTTAGTATTTAAATTTTTAAATTTTAAAGTTTAAAGTTTTAATAATTAAATTTTTAAAATTTAGTATTTAAATTTTAAAATTTATATTTTTAAATTTTAAAATTTAAAATTTTAATAATTAAATTTTTACAATTTATTATTTAAATTTTAAAATTTAAAGATTTAATAATTAAATTTTTAAAATTTAGTATTAAAATTTTTAAATTTTAAAGTTTGAAGTTTTAATAATTAAATTTTTAAAATTTAGTATTTAAATTTTTAAATTTTAAAATTTAAAGTTTTAATAATTAAATTTTTAAAATTTAGTATTTAAATTTTTAAATTTTAAAATTTAAAATTTCAATAATTAAATTTTTAAAATTTAGTATTTAAGTTTTTAAATTTTAAAATTTAAATTTTTAATAATCAAATTTTTAATATTTATTATTTAAATTTTTAAATTTTAAAGTTTGAAGTTTTAATAATTAAATTTTTAAAATTTAGTATTTAAATTTTAAAATTTAAATTTTTAAATTTTAAAATTTAAAATTTTAATAATTAAATTTTTAAAATTTAGCATTTAAATTTTTAAATTTTCAAATTTAAAGTTTTAATATTTAAATTTTTAAAATTTAGTATTTAAATTTTTAAATTTTAAAATTTAAAGTTATAATAATTAAATTTTTAAAATTTAGTATTTAAATTTTAAAATTTAAATTTTTAAATTTTAAAATTTAAAATTTTAATAATTAAATTTTTAAAATTTAGTATTTAAATTTTTAAATTTTAAAATTTAAAATTTTAATAATTAAATTTTTACAATTTATTATTTAAATTTTAAAATTTAAAGATTTAATAATTAAATTTTTAAAATTTAGTATTAAAATTTTTAAATTTTAAAGTTTGAAGTTTTAATAATTAAATTTTTAAAATTTAGTATTTAAATTTTTAAATTTTAAAATTTAAAGTTTTAATAATTAAATTTTTAAAATTTAGTATTTAAATTTTTAAATTTTAAAATTTAAAATTTCAATAATTAAATTTTTAAAATTTAGTATTTAAGTTTTTAAATTTTAAAATTTAAATTTTTAATAATCAAATTTTTAAAATTTATTATTTAAATTTTTAAATTTCAAAATTTAAAGTTTTAATATTTAAATTTTTAAAATTTAGTATTTAAATTTTTAAATTTTAAATTTTAAAGTTATAATAATTAAATTTTTAAAATTTAGTATTTAAATTTTTAAATTTTAAAATTTAAAATTTTAATAATTAAATTTTTAAAATTTAGTATTTAAATTTTTAAATTTTTAAATTTAAAGTTTTAATAATTAAATTTTTAAAATTTAGTATTTAAATTTTTAAATTTTCAAATTTAAAGTTTTAATAATTAAATTTTTAAAATTTAGTATTAAAATTTTTAAATTTTAAAATTTAAAATTTTAATAATTAAATTTTTAAAATTTAGTATTTAAATTTTTAAATTTTAAAATTTAAAGTTTTAATAATTAAATTTTTAGAATTTAGTATTTAAATTTTTAAATTTTAAAATTTAAAGTTTTAATATTTAAATTTTTAAAATTTAGTATTTAAATTTTTAAATTTTAAAATTTAAAGTTATAATAATTAAATTTTTAAAATTTAGTATTTAAATTTTAAAATTTAAATTTTTAAATTTTAAAATTTAAAATTTTAATAATTAAATTTTTAAAATTTATTATTTAAATTTTTAAATTTTAAAATTTAAAGTTTTAATAATTAAATTTTTAGAATTTAGTATTTAAATTTTTAAATTTTAAAATTTAAAGTTTTAATAATTAAATTTTTAAAATTTAGTATTTAAATTTTTAAATTTTAAAGTTTAAAGTTTTAATAATTAAATTTTTAAAATTTAGTATTTAAATTTTTAAATTTTCAAATTTAAAGTTTTAATAATTAAATTTTTAAAATTTAGTATTTAAATTTTAAAATTTATATTTTTAAATTTTAAAATTTAAAATTTTAATAATTAAATTTTTACAATTTATTATTTAAATTTTAAAATTTAAAGATTTAATAATTAAATTTTTAAAATTTAGTATCAAAATTTTTAAATTTTAAAGTTTGAAGTTTTAATAATTAAATTTTTAAAATTTAGTATTTAAATTTTTAAATTTTAAAATTTAAATTTTAATAATTAAATTTTTAAATTTTAAAATTTAAAGTTTTAATAATCAAATTTTTAAAATTTAGTATTTAAATTTTTAAATTTCAAAATTTAAAATTTTAATAATTAAATTTTTAAAATTTAGTATTTAAATTTTTAAATTTTAAAATTTAAAGTTTTAATAATTAAATTTTTAGTATTTAGTATTTAAATTTTTAAATATTAAAATTTAAAGTTTTAATAATTAAATTTTTAGTATTTAGTATTTAAATTTTTAAATTTTAAAATTTAAAGTTTTAATATTTAAATTTTTAAAATTTAGTATTTAAATTTTTAAATTTTAAAATTTAAATTTTTAAATTTTAAAATTTAAATTTTTAAATTTAAATTTTTAAATTTAAATTTTTAAATTTTAAAATTTAAAATTTTAGTAATTAAATTTTTAAAATTTAGTATTTAAAATTTTAAATTTTAAAGTTTAAAGTTTTAATAATTAAATTTTTAAAATTTAGTATTTAAATTTTAAAATTTATATTTTTAAATTTTAAAATTTAAAATTTTAATAATTAAATTTTTACAATTTATTATTTAAATTTTAAAATTTAAAGATTTAATAATTAAATTTTTAAAATTTAGTATTAAAATTTTTAAATTTTAAAGTTTGAAGTTTTAATAATTAAATTTTTAAAATTTAGTATTTAAATTTTTAAATTTTAAAATTTAAAGTTTTAATAATTAAATTTTTAAAATTTAGTATTTAAATTTTTAAATTTTAAAATTTAAAATTTCAATAATTAAATTTTTAAAATTTAGTATTTTGGTTTTTAAATTTTAAAATTTAAATTTTTAATAATCAAATTTTTAAAATTTATTATTTAAATTTTTAAATTTTAAAGATTGAAGTTTTAATAATTAAATTTTTAAAATTTAGTATTTAAATTTTAAAATTTAAATTTTTAAATTTTAAAATTTAAAATTTTAATAATTAAATTTTTAAAATTTAGCATTTAAATTTTTAAATTTTCAAATTTAAAGTTTTAATAATTAAATTTTTAAAATTTAGTATTTAAATTTTTAAATTTTAAAATTTAAAATTTTAATAATTAAATTTTTAAAATTTAGTATTTAAATTTTTAAATTTTCAAATTTAAAGTTTTAATAATTAAATTTTTAAAATTTAGTATTTAAATTTTTAAATTTTAAAATTTAAAATTTTAATAATTAAATTTTTAAAATTTAGTATTTAAATTTATAAATTTTAAAATTTAAAGTTTTAATAATTAAATTTTTAGAATTTAGTATTTAAATTTTTAAATTTTAAAATTTAAAGTTTTAATATTTAAATTTATAAAATTTAGTATTTAAATTTTTAAATTTTAAAATTTAAAGTTATAATAATTAAATTTTTAAAATTTAGTATTTAAATTTTAAAATTTAAATTTTTAAATTTTAAAATTCAAAATTTTAATAATTAAATTTTTAAAATTTAGTATTTAAATTTTTAAATTTTAAAATTTAAAGTTTTAATAATTAAATTTTTAGAATTTAGTATTTAAATTTTTAAATTTTAAAATTTAAAGTTTTAATAATTAAATTTTTAAAATTTAGTATTTAAATTTTTAAATTTTAAAGTTTAAAGTTTTAATAATTAAATTTTTAAAATTTAGTATTTAAATTTTTAAATTTTCAAATTTAAAGTTTTAATAATTAAATTTTTAAAATTTAGTATTTAAATTTTAAAATTTTAAAATTTAAAATTTTAATAATTAAATTTTTAAAATTTAGTATTTAAATTTTTAAATTTTAAAATTTAAAGTTTTAATATTTAAATTTTTAAAATTTAGTATTTAAATTTTTAAATTTTAAAATTTAAATTTTTAAATTTTAAAATTTAAATTTTTAAATTTAAATTTTTAAATTTAAATTTTTAAATTTTAAAATTTAAAATTTTAGTAATTAAATTTTTAAAATTTTAGTAATTAAATTTTTAAAATTTAGTATTTAAATTTTTAAATTTTAAAGTTTAAAGTTTTAATAAATAAATTCTTAAAATTTAGTATTTAAATTTTAAAATTTATATTTTTAAATTTTAAAATTTAAAATTTTAATAATTAAATTTTTACAATTTATTATTTAAATTTTAAAATTTAAAGATTTAATAATTAAATTTTTAAAATTTAGTATTAAAATTTTTAAATTTTAAAGTTTGAAGTTTTAATAATTAAATTTTTAAAATTTAGTATTTAAATTTTTAAATTTTAAAATTTAAAGTTTTAATAATGAAATTTTTAAAATTTAGTATTTAAATTTTTAAATTTTAAAATTTAAAATTTTAATAATGAAATTTTTAAAATTTAGTATTTAAATTTTTAAATTTTAAAGTTTAAAGTTTTAATAAATAAATTTTTAAAATTTAGTATTTAAATTTTAAAATTTATATTTTTAAATTTTAAAATTTAAAATTTTAATAATTAAATTTTTACAATTTATTATTTAAATTTTAAAATTTAAAGATTTAATAATTAAATTTTTAAAATTTAGTATTTAAATTTTAAAATTTAAATTTTTAAATTTTAAAATTTAAAATTTTAATAATTAAATTTTTAAAAATTAGTATTTAAATTTTTAAATTTTAAAATTTAAAGTTTTAATAATGAAATTTTTAAAATTTAGTATTAAAATTTTTAAATTTTAAAGTTTGTAGTTTTAATAATTAAATTTTTAAAATTTAGTATTTAAATTTTTAAATTTTAAAATTTAAAGTTATAATAATTAAATTTTTAAAATTTAGTATTTAAATTTTAAAATTTAAATTTTTAAATTTTAAAATTTAAAATTTTAATAATTAAATTTTTAAAAATTAGTATTTAAATTTTTAAATTTTAAAATTTAAAGTTTTAATAATGAAATTTTTAAAATTTAGTATTTAAATTTTTAAATTTTAAAATTTAAAATTTTAATAATTAAATTTTTAAAATTTAGTATTTAAATATTTAAATTTTAAAATTTAAAGATTTAATATTTAAAGTTTTAAAATTTAGTATTTAAATTTTTAAATTTTAAAATTTAAATTTTAATAATTAAAGTTTTAAAATTTAGTATTTAAATTTTTAAATTTTAAAATTTAAAGTTTTAATAATTAAATTTTTAAAATTTAGTATTTAAATTTTTAAATTTTAAAATTTAAAATTTCAATAATTAAATTTTTAAAATTTAGTATTTAAATTTTTAAATTTTAAAATTTAAATTTTTAATAATCAAATTTTTAAAATTTATTATTTAAATTTTTAAATTTTAAAGTTTGAAGTTTTAATAATTAAATTTTTAAAATTTAGTATTTAAATTTTAAAATTTAAATTTTTAAATTTTAAAATTTAAAATTTTAATAATTAAATTTTTAAAATTTAGCATTTAAATTTTTAAATTTTCAAATTTAAAGTTTTAATAATTAAATTTTTAAAATTTAGTATTTAAATTTTTAAATTTTAAAATTTAAAATTTTAATAATTAAATATTTAAAATTTAGTATTTAAATTTTTAAATTTTAAAATTTAAAGTTTTAATAATTAAATTTTTAGAATTTAGTATTTAAATTTTTAAATTTTAAAATTTAAAGTTTTAATATTTAAATTTTTAAAATTTAGTATTTAAATTTTTAAATTTTAAAATTTAAAGTTATAATAATTAAATTTTTAAAATTTAGTATTTAAATTTTAAAATTTAAATTTTTAAATTTTAAAATTTAAAATTTTAATAATTAAATTTTTAAAAATTAGTATTTAAATTTTTAAATTTTAAAATTTAAAGTTTTAATAATGAAATTTTTAAAATTTAGTATTTAAATTTTTAAATTTTAAAATTTAAAATTTTAATAATTAAATTTTTAAAATTTAGTATTTAAATATTTAAATTTTAAAATTTAAAGATTTAATATTTAAAGTTTTAAAATTTAGTATTTAAATTTTTAAATTTTAAAATTTAAATTTTAATAATTAAAGTTTTAAAATTTAGTATTTAAATTTTTAAATTTTAAAATTTAAAATTTTAATAATTAAATATTTAAAATTTAGTATTTAAATTTTTAAATTTCCAATTTTAAAGTTTTAATAATTAAATTTTTAGAATTTAGTATTTAAATTTTTAAATTTTAAAATTTAAAGTTTTAATATTTAAATTTTTAAAATTTAGTATTTAAATTTTTAAATTTTAAAATTTAAAGTTATAATAATTAAATTTTTAAAATTTAGTATTTAAATTTTAAAATTTAAATTTTTAAATTTTAAAATTTAAAATTTTAATAATTAAATTTTTAAAAATTAGTATTTAAATTTTTAAATTTTAAAATTTAAATTTTAATAATTAAATTTTTAAAATTTAAAATTTAAAGTTTTAATAATCAAATTTTTAAAATTTAGTATTTAAATTTTTAAATTTTAAAATTTAAAATTTTAATAATTAAATTTTTAAAATTTAGTATTTAAATTTTTAAATTTTCAAATTTAAAGTTTTAATAATTAAATTTTTTAAATTTAGTATTTAAATTTTTAAATTTTAAGATTTAAAATTTTAATAATTAAATTTTTAAAATTTAGCATTTAAATTTTTAAATTTTCAAATTTAAAGTTTTAATAATTAAATTTTTAAAATTTAGTATTTAAATTTTTAAATTTTAAAATTTAAAATTTTAATAATTAAATTTTTAAAATTTAGTATTTAAATTTTTAAATTTTCAAATTTAAAGTTTTAATAATTAAATTTTTAAAATTTAGTATTTAAATTTTTAAATTTTAAAATTTAAAATTTTAATAATTAAATTTTTAAAATTTAGTATTTAAATTTTTAAATTTTAAAATTTAAAGTTTTAATAATTAAATTTTTAGAATTTAGTATTTAAATTTTTAAATTTTAAAATTTAAAGTTTTAATATTTAAATTTTTAAATTTTAAAATTTAAAGTTATAATAATTAAATTTTTAAAATTTAGTATATAAATTTTAAAATTTAAATTTTTAAATTTTAAAATTTAAAATTTTAATAATTAAATTTTTAAAAATTAGTATTTAAATTTTTAAATTTTAAAATTTAAAATTTTAATAATTAAATTTTTAAAATTTAGTATTTAAATATTTAAATTTTAAAATTTAAAGATTTAATATTTAAAGTTTTAAAATTTAGTATTTAAATTTTTAAATTTTAAAATTTAAATTTTAGTAATTAAAGTTTTAAAATTTAGTATTTAAATTTTTAAATTTTAAAATTTAAAATTTTAATAATTAAATTTTTAAAATTTAGTATTTAAATTTTTAAATTTTCAAATTTAAAGTTTTAATAATTAAATTTTTAAAATTTAGTATTTAAATTTTTAAATTTTAAAATTTAAAATTTTAATAATTAAATTTTTACAATTTATTATTTAAATTTTAAAATTTAAAGTTTTAATAATTGAATTTTTTAAATTTAGTATTTAAATTTTTAAATTTTAAAATTTAAAGTTTTAATAATTAAATTTTTAAAATTTAGTATTTAAATTTTTAATTTTTAAAATTTAAAATTTCAATAATTAAATTTTTAAAATTTAGTATTTAAGTTTTTAAATTTTAAAATTTAAATTTTTAATAATCAAATTTTTAAAATTTATTATTTAAATTTTTAAATTTTAAAGTTTGAAGTTTTAATAATTAAATTTTTAAAATTTAGCATTTAAATTTTTAAATTTTCAAATTTAAAGTTTTAATAATTAAATTTTTAAAATTTAGTATTTAAATTTTTAAATTTTAAAATTTAAAATTTTAATAATTAAATTTTTAAAATTTGGTATTTAAACTTTAAAATTTAAATTTTTAAATTTTAAAATTTAAAATTTTAATAATTAAATTTTTAAAATTTAGCATTTAAATTTTTAAATTTTCAAATTTAAAGTTTTAATAATTAAATTTTTAAAATTTAGTATTTAAATTTTTAAATTTTAAAATTTAAAATTTTAATAATTAAATTTTTAAAATTTAGTATTTAAATTTTTAAATTTTCAAATTTAAAGTTTTAATAATTAAATTTTTAAAATTTAGTATTTAAATTTTTAAATTTTAAAATTTAAAATTTTAATAATTAAATTTTTAAAATTTAGTATTTAAATTTTTAAATTTTAAAATTTAAAGTTTTAATAATTAAATTTTTAGAATTTAGTAATTAAATTTTTAAATTTTAAAATTTAAAGTTTTAATATTTAAATTTTTAAAATTTAGTATTTAAATTTTTAAATTTTAAAATTTAAAATTTCAATAATTAAATTTTTAAAATTTTGTATTTAAATTTTTAAATTTTCAAATTTAAAGTTTTAATAATTAAATTTTTAAAATTTAGTATTTAAATTTTTAAATTTTAAAATTTAAATTTTTAAATTTAAAATTTTAATAATTAAATTTTTAAATTTTAAAATTTAAAGTTTTAATAATTAAATTTTTAAAATTTAGTATTTAAATTTTTAAATTTTAAAATTTAAATTTTAATAATTAAATTTTTAAATTTTAAAATTTAAAGTTTTAATAATCAAATCTTTAAAATTTAGTATTTAAATTTTTAAATTTTAAAATTTAAAGTTTTAATAATTAAATTTTTAAAATTTAGTATTTAAATTTTTAAATTTTAAAATTTAAATTTTTAAATTTTAAAATTTAAAATTTCAATAATTAAATTTTTAAAATTTAGTATTTAAGTTTTTAAATTTTAAAATTTAAATTTTTAATAATCAAATTTTTAAAATTTATTATTTAAATTTTTAAATTTTAAAGTTTGAAGTTTTAATATTTAAATTTTTAAAATTTAGTATTTAAATTTTAAAATTTAAATTTTTAAATTTTAAAATTTAAAATTTTAATAATTAAATTTTTAAAATTTAGTATTTAAATTTTTAAATTTTCAAATTTAAAGTTTTAATAATTAAATTTTTAAAATTTAGTATTTAAATTTTTAAATTTTAAAATTTAAAATTTTAATAATTAAATTTTTAAAATTTAGTATTTAAATTTTTAAATTTTAAAATTTAAAGTTTTAATAATTAAATTTTTAGAATTTAGTATTTAAATTTTTAAATTTTAAAATTTAAAGTTTTAATATTTAAATTTTTAAAATTTAGTATTTAAATTTTTAAATTTTAAAATTTAAAGTTATAATAATTAAATTTTTAAAATTTAGTATATAAATTTTAAAATTTAAATTTTTAAATTTTAAAATTTAAAATTTTAATAATTAAATTTTTAAAAATTAGTATTTAAATTTTTAAATTTTAAAATTTAAAATTTTAATAATTAAATTTTTAAAATTTAGTATTTAAATATTTAAATTTTAAAATTTAAAGATTTAATATTTAAAGTTTTAAAATTTAGTATTTAAATTTTTAAATTTTAAAATTTAAATTTTAGTAATTAAAGTTTTAAAATTTAGTATTTAAATTTTTAAATTTTAAAATTTAAAATTTTAATAATTAAATTTTTAAAATTTAGTATTTAAATTTTTAAATTTTCAAATTTAAAGTTTTAATAATTAAATTTTTAAAATTTAGTATTTAAATTTTTAAATTTTAAAATTTAAAATTTTAATAATTAAATTTTTACAATTTATTATTTAAATTTTAAAATTTAAAGTTTTAATAATTGAATTTTTTAAATTTAGTATTTAAATTTTTAAATTTTAAAATTTAAAGTTTTAATAATTAAATTTTTAAAATTTAGTATTTAAATTTTTAATTTTTAAAATTTAAAATTTCAATAATTAAATTTTTAAAATTTAGTATTTAAGTTTTTAAATTTTAAAATTTAAATTTTTAATAATCAAATTTTTAAAATTTATTATTTAAATTTTTAAATTTTAAAGTTTGAAGTTTTAATAATTAAATTTTTAAAATTTAGCATTTAAATTTTTAAATTTTCAAATTTAAAGTTTTAATAATTAAATTTTTAAAATTTAGTATTTAAATTTTTAAATTTTAAAATTTAAAATTTTAATAATTAAATTTTTAAAATTTAGTATTTAAACTTTAAAATTTAAATTTTTAAATTTTAAAATTTAAAATTTTAATAATTAAATTTTTAAAATTTAGCATTTAAATTTTTAAATTTTCAAATTTAAAGTTTTAATAATTAAATTTTTAAAATTTAGTATTTAAATTTTTAAATTTTAAAATTTAAAATTTTATTAATTAAATTTTTAAAATTTAGTATTTAAATTTTTAAATTTTCAAATTTAAAGTTTTAATAATTAAATTTTTAAAATTTAGTATTTAAATTTTTAAATTTTAAAATTTAAAATTTTAATAATTAAATTTTTAAAATTTAGTATTTAAATTTTTAAATTTTAAAATTTAAAGTTTTAATAATTAAATTTTTAGAATTTAGTAATTAAATTTTTAAATTTTAAAATTTAAAGTTTTAATATTTAAATTTTTAAAATTTAGTATTAAATTTTTAAATTTTAAAATTTAAAATTTCAATAATTAAATTTTTAAAATTTAGTATTTAAATTTTTAAATTTTCAAATTTAAAGTTTTAATATTTAAATTTTTAAAATTTAGTATTTAAATTTTAAAATTTAAATTTTTAAATTTTAAAATTTAAAATTTTAATAATTAAATTTTTAAAATTTAGCATTTAAATTTTTAAATTTTCCAATTTAAAGTTTTAATAATTAAATTTTTAAAATTGAGTATTTAAATTTTTAAATTTTAAAATTTAAAATTTTAATAATTAAATTTTTAAAATTTAGTATTTAAATTTTTAAATTTTCAAATTTAAAGTTTTAATAATTAAATTTTTAAAATTTAGTATTTAAATTTTTAAATTTTAAAATTTGAAATTTTAATAATTAAATTTTTAAAATTTAGTATTTAAATTTTTAAATTTTGAAATTTAAAGTTTTAATAATAAAATTTTTAGAATTTAGTATTTAAATTTTTAAATTTTAAAATTTAAAGTTTTAATATTTAAATTATTAAAATTTAGTATTTAAATTTTTAAATTTTAAAATTTAAAGTTATAATAATTAAATTTTTAAAATTTAGTATTTTAATTTTAAAATTTAAATTTTTAAATTTTAAAATTTAAAATTTTAATAATTAAATTTTTAAAAATTAGTATTTAAATTTTTAAATTTTAAAATTTAAAGTTTTAATAATGAAATTTTTAAAATTTAGTATTTAAATTTTTAAATTTTAAAATTTAAAATTTTAATAATTAAATTTTTAAAATTTAGCATTTAAATTTTTAAATTTTCAAATTTAAAGTTTTAATAATTAAATTTTTAAAATTTAGTATTTAAATTTTTAAATTTTAAAATTTAAAATTTTAATAATTAAATTTTTAAAATTTAGTATTTAAATTTTTAAATTTTCAAATTTAAAGTTTTAATAATTAAATTTTTAAAATTTAGTATTTAAATTTTTAAATTTTAAAATTTGAAATTTTAATAATTAAATTTTTAAAATTTAGTATTTAAATTTTTAAATTTTAAAATTTAAAGTTTTAATAATAAAATTTTTAGAATTTAGTATTTAAATTTTTAAATTTTAAAATTTAAAGTTTTAATATTTAAATTATTAAAATTTAGTATTTAAATTTTTAAATTTTAAAATTTAAAGTTATAATAATTAAATTTTTAAAATTTAGTATTTTAATTTTAAAATTTAAATTTTTAAATTTTAAAATTTAAAATTTTAATAATTAAATTTTTAAAAATTAGTATTTAAATTTTTAAATTTTAAAATTTAAAGTTTTAATAATGAAATTTTTAAAATTTAGTATTTAAATTTTTAAATTTTAAAATTTAAAATTTTAATAATTAAATTTTTAAAATTTAGCATTTAAATTTTTAAATTTTCAAATTTAAAGTTTTAATAATTAAATTTTTAAAATTTAGTATTTAAATTTTTAAATTTTAAAATTTAAAATTTTAATAATTAAATTTTTAAAATTTAGTATTTAAATTTTTAAATTTTCAAATTTAAAGTTTTAATAATTAAATTTTTAAAATTTAGTATTTAAATTTTTAAATTTTAAAATTTAAAATTTTAATAATTAAATTTTTAAAATTTAGTATTTAAATTTTTAAATTTTAAAATTTAAAGTTTTAATAATTAAATTTTTAGAATTTAGTAATTAAATTTTTAAATTTTCAAATTTAAAGTTTTAATAATTAAATTTTTAAAATTTAGTATTTAAATTTTTAAATTTTAAAATTTAAATTTTTAAATTTAAAATTTTAATCATTAAATTTTTAAATTTTAAAATTTAAAGTTTTAATAATTAAATTTTTAAAATTTAGTATTTAAATTTTTAAATTTTAAAATTTAAATTTTAATAATTAAATTTTTAAATTTTAAAATTTAAAGTTTTAATAATCAAATCTTTAAAATTTAGTATTTAAATTTTTAAATTTTAAAATTTAAAGTTTTAATAATTAAATTTTTAAAATTTAGTATTTAAATTTTTAAATTTTAAAATTTAAATTTTTAAATTTTAAAATTTAAAATTTCAATAATTAAATTTTTAAAATTTAGTATTTAAGTTTTTAAATTTTAAAATTTAAATTTTTAATAATCAAATTTTTAAAATTTATTATTTAAATTTTTAAATTTTAAAGTTTGAAGTTTTAATATTTAAATTTTTAAAATTTAGTATTTAAATTTTAAAATTTAAATTTTTAAATTTTAAAATTTAAAATTTTAATAATTAAATTTTTAAAATTTATTATTTAAATTTTTAAATTTTCAAATTTAAAGTTTTAATAATTAAATTTTTAAAATTTAGTATTTAAATTTTTAAATTTTAAAATTTAAAATTTTAATAATTAAATTTTTAAAATTTAGTATTTAAATTTTTAAATTTTAAAATTTAAAGTTTTAATAATTAAATTTTTAGAATTTAGTATTTAAATTTTTAAATTTTAAAATTTAAAGTTTTAATATTTAAATTTTTAAAATTTAGTATTTAAATTTTTAAATTTTAAAATTTAAAGTTATAATAATTAAATTTTTAAAATTTAGTATATAAATTTTAAAATTTAAATTTTTAAATTTTAAAATTTAAAATTTTAATAATTAAATTTTTAAAAATTAGTATTTAAATTTTATAAATTTTAAAATTTAAAATTTTAATAATTAAATTTTTAAAATTTAGTATTTAAATATTTAAATTTTAAAATTTAAAGATTTAATATTTAAAGTTTTAAAATTTAGTATTTAAATTTTTAAATTTTAAAATTTAAATTTTAGTAATTAAAGTTTTAAAATTTAGTATTTAAATTTTTAAATTTTAAAATTTAAAATTTTAATAATTAAATTTTTAAAATTTAGTATTTAAATTTTTAAATTTTCAAATTTAAAGTTTTAATAATTAAATTTTTAAAATTTAGTATTTAAATTTTTAAATTTTAAAATTTAAAATTTTAATAATTAAATTTTTACAATTTATTATTTAAATTTTAAAATTTAAAGTTTTAATAATTGAATTTTTTAAATTTAGTATTTAAATTTTTAAATTTTAAAATTTAAAGTTTTAATAATTAAATTTTTAAAATTTAGTATTTAAATTTTTAATTTTTAAAATTTAAAATTTCAATAATTAAATTTTTAAAATTTAGTATTTAAGTTTTTAAATTTTAAAATTTAAATTTTTAATAATCAAATTTTTAAAATTTATTATTTAAATTTTTAAATTTTAAAGTTTGAAGTTTTAATAATTAAATTTTTAAAATTTAGCATTTAAATTTTTAAATTTTCAAATTTAAAGTTTTAATAATTAAATTTTTAAAATTTAGTATTTAAATTTTTAAATTTTAAAATTTAAAATTTTAATAATTAAAATTTTAAAATTTAGTATTTAAACTTTAAAATTTAAATTTTTAAATTTTAAAATTTAAAATTTTAATAATTAAATTTTTAAAATTTAGCATTTAAATTTTTAAATTTTCAAATTTAAAGTTTTAATAATTAAATTTTTAAAATTTAGTATTTAAATTTTTAAATTTTAAAATTTAAAATTTTATTAATTAAATTTTTAAAATTTAGTATTTAAATTTTTAAATTTTCAAATTTAAAGTTTTAATAATTAAATTTTTAAAATTTAGTATTTAAATTTTTAAATTTTAAAATTTAAAATTTTAATAATTAAATTTTTAAAATTTAGTATTTAAATTTTTAAATTTTAAAATTTAAAGTTTTAATAATTAAATTTTTAGAATTTAGTAATTAAATTTTTAAATTTTAAAATTTAAAGTTTTAATATTTAAATTTTTAAAATTTAGTATTTAAATTTTTAAATTTTAAAATTTAAAATTTCAATAATTAAATTTTTAAAATTTAGTATTTAAATTTTTAAATTTTAAAATTTAAATTTTTAAATTTAAAATTTTAATAATTAAATTTTTAAATTTTAAAATTTAAAGTTTTAATAATTAAATTTTTAAAATTTAGTATTTAAATTTTTAAATTTTAAAATTTAAATTTTAATAATTAAATTTTTAAATTTTAAAATTTAAAGTTTTAATAATCAAATCTTTAAAATTTAGTATTTAAATTTTTAAATTTTAAAATTTAAAGTTTTAATAATTAAATTTTTAAAATTTAGTATTTAAATTTTTAAATTTTAAAATTTAAATTTTTAAATTTTAAAATTTAAAATTTCAATAATTAAATTTTTAAAATTTAGTATTTAAGTTTTTAAATTTTAAAATTTAAATTTTTAATAATCAAATTTTTAAAATTTATTATTTAAATTTTTAAATTTTAAAGTTTGAAGTTTTAATATTTAAATTTTTAAAATTTAGTATTTAAATTTTAAAATTTAAATTTTTAAATTATAAAATTTAAAATTTTAATAATTAAATTTTTAAAATTTAGTATTTAAATTTTTAAATTTTCAAATTTAAAGTTTTAATAATTAAATTTTTAAAATTTAGTATTTAAATTTTTAAATTTTAAAATTTAAAATTTTAATAATTAAATTTTTAAAATTTAGTATTTAAATTTTTAAATTTTAAAATTTAAAGATTTAATAATTAAATTTTTAGAATTTAGTATTTAAATTTTTAAATTTTAAAATTTAAAGTTTTAATATTTAAATTTTTAAAATTTAGTATTTAAATTTTTAAATTTTAAAATTTAAAGTTATAATAATTAAATTTTTAAAATTTAGTATATAAATTTTAAAATTTAAATTTTTAAATTTTAAAATTTAAAATTTTAATAATTAAATTTTTAAAAATTAGTATTTAAATTTTTAAATTTTAAAATTTAAAATTTTAATAATTAAATTTTTAAAATTTAGTATTTAAATATTTAAATTTTAAAATTTAAAGATTTAATATTTAAAGTTTTAAAATTTAGTATTTAAATTTTTAAATTTTAAAATTTAAATTTTAGTAATTAAAGTTTTAAAATTTAGTATTTAAATTTTTAAATTTTAAAATTTAAAATTTTAATAATTAAATTTTTAAAATTTAGTATTTAAATTTTTAAATTTTCAAATTTAAAGTTTTAATAATTAAATTTTTAAAATTTAGTATTTAAATTTTTAAATTTTAAAATTTAAAATTTTAATAATTAAATTTTTACAATTTATTATTTAAATTTTAAAATTTAAAGTTTTAATAATTGAATTTTTTAAATTTAGTATTTAAATTTTTAAATTTTAAAATTTAAAGTTTTAATAATTAAATTTTTAAAATTTAGTATTTAAATTTTTAATTTTTAAAATTTAAAATTTCAATAATTAAATTTTTAAAATTTAGTATTTAAGTTTTTAAATTTTAAAATTTAAATTTTTAATAATCAAATTTTTAAAATTTATTATTTAAATTTTTAAATTTTAAAGTTTGAAGTTTTAATAATTAAATTTTTAAAATTTAGCATTTAAATTTTTAAATTTTCAAATTTAAAGTTTTAATAATTAAATTTTTAAAATTTAGTATTTAAATTTTTAAATTTTAAAATTTAAAATTTTAATAATTAAATTTTTAAAATTTAGTATTTAAACTTTAAAATTTAAATTTTTAAATTTTAAAATTTAAAATTTTAATAATTAAATTTTTAAAATTTAGCATTTAAATTTTTAAATTTTCAAATTTAAAGTTTTAATAATTAAATTTTTAAAATTTAGTATTTAAATTTTTAAATTTTAAAATTTAAAATTTTATTAATTAAATTTTTAAAATTTAGTATTTAAATTTTTAAATTTTCAAATTTAAAGTTTTAATAATTAAATTTTTAAAATTTAGTATTTAAATTTTTAAATTTTAAAATTTAAAATTTTAATAATTAAATTTTTAAAATTTAGTATTTAAATTTTTAAATTTTAAAATTTAAAGTTTTAATAATTAAATTTTTAAAATTTAGTATTTAAATTTTTAAATTTTAAAATTTAAATTTTAATAATTAAATTTTTAAATTTTAAAATTTAAAGTTTTAATAATCAAATCTTTAAAATTTAGTATTTAAATTTTTAAATTTTAAAATTTAAAGTTTTAATAATTAAATTTTTAAAATTTAGTATTTAAATTTTTAAATTTTAAAATTTAAATTTTTAAATTTTAAAATTTAAAATTTCAATAATTAAATTTTTAAAATTTAGTATTTAAGTTTTTAAATTTTAAAATTTAAATTTTTAATAATCAAATTTTTAAAATTTATTATTTAAATTTTTAAATTTTAAAGTTTGAAGTTTTAATATTTAAATTTTTAAAATTTAGTATTTAAATTTTTAAATTTTAAAATTTAAAATTTTAATAATTAAATTTTTAAAATTTAGCATTTAAATTTTTAAATTTTCAAATTTAAAGTTTTAATAATTAAATTTTTAAAATTGAGTATTTAAATTTTTAAATTTTAAAATTTAAAATTTTAATAATTAAATTTTTAAAATTTAGTATTTAAATTTTTAAATTTTCAAATTTAAAGTTTTAATAATTAAATTTTTAAAATTTAGTATTTAAATTTTTAAATTTTAAAATTTGAAATTTTAATAATTATATTTTTAAAATTTAGTATTTAAATTTTTAAATTTTAAAATTTAAAGTTTTAATAATAAAATTTTTAGAATTTAGCATTTAAATTTTTAAATTTTAAAATTTAAAGTTTTAATATTTAAATTTTTAAAATTTAGTATTTAAATTTTTAAATTTTAAAATTTAAAGTTATAATAATTAAATTTTTAAAATTTAGTATTTTAATTTTAAAATTTAAATTTTTAAATTTTAAAATTTAAAATTTTAATAATTAAATTTTTAAAAATTAGTATTTAAATTTTTAAATTTTAAAATTTAAAGTTTTAATAATGAAATTTTTAAAATTTAGTATTTAAATTTTTAAATTTTAAAATTTAAAATTTAAATAATTAAATTTTTAAAATTTAGTATTTAAATATTTAAATTTTAAAATTTAAAGATTTAATATTTAAAGTTTTAAAATTTAGTATTTAAATTTTTAAATTTTAAAATTTAAATTTTAATAATTAAAGTTTTAAAATTTAGTATTTAAATTTTTAAATTTTAAAATTTAAAATTTTAATAATTAAATTTTTAAAATTTAGTATTTAAATTTTTAAATTTCCAAATTTAAAGTTTTAATAATTAAATTTTTAAAACTTAGTATTTAAATTTTTAAATTTTAAAATTTAAAATTTTAATAATTAAATTTTTAAAATTTAGTATTTAAATTTTTAAATTTTCAAATTTAAAGTTTTAATAATTAAATTTTTAAAATTTAGTATTTAAATTTTTAAATTTTAAAATTTAAATTTTTAAATTTTAAAATTTAAATTTTTAATAATTAAATTTTTACAATTTATTATTTAAATTTTAAAATTTAAAGTTTTAATAATTGAATTTTTAAAATTTAGTATTTAAATTTTTAAATTTTCAAATTTAAAGTTTTAATAATTAAATTTTTAAAATTTAGTATTTAAATTTTTAAATTTTAAAATTTAAAATTTTGATAATTAAATTTTTACAATTTATTATTTAAATTTTAAAATTTAAAGTTTTAATAATTGAATTTTTAAAATTTAGTATTTAAATTTTTAAATTTTAAAATTTAAAGTTTTAATAATTAAATTTTTAAAATTTAGTATTTAAATTTTTAATTTTTAAAATTTAAAATTTCAATAATTAAATTTTTAAAATTTAGTATTTAAGTTTTTAAATTTTAAAATTTAAATTTTTAATAATCAAATTTTTAAAATTTATTATTTAAATTTTTAAATTTTAAAGTTTGAAGTTTTAATAATTAAATTTTTAAAATTTAGTATTTAAATTTTTAAATTTTAAAATTTAAAATTTTAATAATTAAATTTTTAAAATTTAGTATTTAAACTTTAAAATTTAAATTTTTAAATTTTAAAATTTAAAATTTTAATAATTAAATTTTTAAAATTTAGCATTTAAATTTTTAAATTTTAAAATTTAAAATTTCAATAATTAAATTTTTAAAATTTAGTATTTAAGTTTTTAAATTTTAAAATTTAAATTTTTAATAATCAAATTTTTAAAATTTATTATTTAAATTTTTAAATTTTAAAGTTTGAAGTTTTAATATTTAAATTTTTAAAATTTAGTATTTAAATTTTAAAATTTAAATTTTTAAATTTTAAAATTTAAAATTTTAATAATTAAATTTTTAAAATTTAGCATTTAAATTTTTAAATTTTAAAGTTTGAAGTTTTAATATTTAAATTTTTAAAATTTAGTATTTAAATTTTAAAATTTAAATTTTTAAATTTTAAAATTTAAAATTTTAATAATTAAATTTTTAAAATTTAGCATTTAAATTTTTAAATTTTCAAATTTAAAGTTTTAATAATTAAATTTTTAAAATTGAGTATTTAAATTTTTAAATTTTAAAATTTAAAATTTTAATAATTAAATTTTTAAAATTTAGTATTTAAATTTTTAAATTTTAAAATTTAAAGTTTTAATAATTAAATTTTTAAAATTTGTATTTAAATTTTTAAATTTTAAAATTTAAAGTTTTAATAATTAAATTTTTAAATTTTAAAGTTTAAACTTATAATAATTAAATTTTTAAAATTTAGTATTTAAATTTTAAAATTTAAATTTTAATAATTAAATATTTAAATTTTAAAATTTAAAGTTTTAATTATCAAAATTTTAAAATTTAGTATTTAAATTTTTAAATTTTAAAATTTAAAATTTTAATAATTAAATTTTTAAAATTTAGTATTTAAATTTTTAAATTTTAAAATTTAAAGTTTTAATAATTAAATTTTTAGAATTTAGTATTTAAATTTTTAAATTTTAAAATTTAAAGTTTTAATAATTAAATTTTTAAAATTTAGTATTTAAATTTTTAAATTTTAAAGTTTAAAGTTTTAATAATTAAATTTTTAAAATTTAGTGTTTAAATTTTTAAATTTTCAAATTTAAAGTTTTAATAATTAAATTTTTAAAATTTAGTATTTAAATTTTTAAATTTTAAAATTTAAAATTTTAATAATTAAATTTTTAAAATTCAGTATTTAAATTTTTAAATTTTAAAATTTAAAGTTTTAATATTTAAATTTTTAAAATTTAGTATTTAAATTTTTAAATTTTAAAATTTAAATTTTTAAATTTTAAAATTTAAAATTTTAGTAATTAAATTTTTAAAATTTAGTATTTAAATTTTTAAATTTTAAAGTTTAAAGTTTTAATAATTAAATTTTTAAAATTTAGTATTTAAATTTTAAAATTTATATTTTTAAATTTTAAAATTTAAAATTTTAATAATTAAATTTTTACAATTTATTATTTAAATTTTAAAATTTAAAGATTTAATAATTAAATTTTTAAAATTTAGTATTAAAATTTTTAAATTTTAATGTTTGAAGTTTTAATAATTAAATTTTTAAAATTTAGTATTTAAATTTTTAAATTTTAAAATTTAAAGTTTTAATAATTAAATTTTTAAAATTTAGTATTTAAATTTTTAAATTTTAAAATTTAAAATTTCGATAATTAAATTTTTAAAATTTAGTATTTAAGTTTTTAAATTTTAAAATTTAAATTTTTAATAATCAAATTTTTAAAATTTATTATTTAAATTTTTAAATTTTAAAGTTTGAGGTTTTAATAATTAAATTTTTAAAATTTAGTATGTAAATTTTAAAATTTAAATTTTTAAATTTTAAAATTTAAAATTTTAATAATTAAATTTTTAAAATTTAGCATTTAAATTTTTAGATTTTCAAATTTAAAGTTTTAATAATTAAATTTTTAAAATTTAGTATTTAAATTTTTAAATTTTAAAATTTAAAATTTTAATAATTAAATTTTTAAAATTTAGTATTTAAATTTTTAAATTTTCAAATTTAAAGTTTTAAAAATTAAATTTTTAAAATTTAGTATTTAAATTTTTAAATTTTAAAATTTAAAATTTTAATAATTAAATTTTTAAAATTTAGTATTTAAATTTTTAAATTTTAAAATTTAAAGTTTTAATAATTAAATTTTTAAAATTTAGTATTTAAATTTTTAAATTTTAAAATTTAAATTTTAATAATTAAATATTTAAATTTTAAAATTTAAAGTTTTAATAATCAAATTTTTAAAATTTAGTATTTAAATTTTTAAATTTTAAAATTTAAAATTTTAATAATTAAATTTTTAAAATTTAATATTTAAATTTTTAAATTTTCAAATTTAAAGTTTTAATAATTAAATTTTTTAAATTTAGTATTTAAATTTTTAAATTTTAAAATTTAAAATTTTAATAATTAAATTTTTAAAATTTAGTATTTAAATTTTTAAATTTTAAAATTTAAAGTTTTAATATTTAAATTTTTAAAATTTAGTATTTAAATTTTTAAATTTTAAAATTAAAATTTTTAAATTTAAATTTTTAAATTTTAAAATTTAAAATTTTAGTAATTAAATTTTTAAAATTTAGTATTTTAATTTTTAAATTTTAAAGTTTAAAGTTTTAATAATTAAATTTTTAAAATGTAGTATTTAAATTTTAAAATTTATATTTTTAAATTTTAAAATTTAAAATTTTAATAATTAAATTTTTACAATTTATTATTTAAATTTTAAAATTTAAAGTTTTAATAATTAAAGTTTTAAAATTTAGTATTAAAATTTTTAAATTTTAAAGTTTGAAGTTTTAATAATTAAATTTTTAAAATTTAGTATTTAAATTTTTAAATTTTAAAATTTAAAATTTTAATAATTAAATTTTTAAAATTTAGTATTTAAATTTTTAAATTTTAAAATTTAAATTTTTAAATTTTAAAATTTAAAATCTCAATAATTAAATTTTTAAAATTTAGTATTTAAGTTTTTAAATTTTAAAATTTAAAGTTTTAATAATCAAATTTTTAAAATTTATTATTTAAATTTTTAAATTTTAAAGTTTGAAGTTTTAATAATTAAATCTTTAAAATTAGTATTTAAATTTTAAAATTTAAATTTTTAAATTTTAAAATTTAAAATTTTAATAATTAAATTTTTAAAATTTAGTATTTAAATTTTTAAATTTTAAAATTTAAAGTTTTAATAATTAAATTTTTAAAATTTGTATTTAAATTTTTAAATTTTAAAATTTAAAGATTTAATAATTAAATTTTTAAATTTTAAAGTTTAAACTTATAATAATTAAATTTTTAAAATTTAGTATTTAAATTTTAAAATTTAAATTTTAATAATTAAATATTTAAATTTTAAAATTTAAAGTTTTAATTATCAAAATTTAAAAATTTAGTATTTAAATTTTTAAATTTTAAAATTTAAAATTTTAATAATTAAATTTTTAAAATTTAGTATTTAAATTTTTAAATTTTAAAATTTAAAGTTTTAATAATTAAATTTTTAGAATTTAGTATTTAAATTTTTAAATTTTAAAATTTAAAGTTTTAATAATTAAATTTTTAAAATTTAGTATTTAAATTTTTAAATTTTAAAGTTTAAAGTTTTAATAATTAAATTTTTAAAATTTAGTGTTTAAATTTTTAAATTTTCAAATTTAAAGTTTTAATAATTAAATTTTTAAAATTTAGTATTTAAATTTTTAAATTTTAAAATTTAAAATTTTAATAATTAAATTTTTAAAATTTAGTATTTAAATTTTTAAATTTTAAAATTTAAAGTTTTAATATTTAAATTTTTAAAATTTAGTATTTAAATTTTTAAATTTTAAAATTTAAATTTTTAAATTTTAAAATTTAAAATTTTAGTAATTAAATTTTTAAAATTTAGTATTTAAATTTTTAAATTTTAAAGTTTAAAGTTTTAATAATTAAATTTTTAAAATTTAGTATTTAAATTTTAAAATTTATATTTTTAAATTTTAAAATTTAAAATTTTAATAATTAAATTTTTACAATTTATTATTTAAATTTTAAAATTTAAAGATTTAATAATTAAATTTTT
Source organism: Aethina tumida (assembly GCF_024364675.1). Taxonomy (NCBI): domain Eukaryota; kingdom Metazoa; phylum Arthropoda; class Insecta; order Coleoptera; family Nitidulidae; genus Aethina; species Aethina tumida. The sequence goes on from NC_065436.1 coordinate 9,523,694, forward strand.
TAAATTTAGTATTAAAATTTTTAAATTTTAATGTTTGAAGTTTTAATAATTAAATTTTTAAAATTTAGTATTTAAATTTTTAAATTTTAAAATTTAAAGTTTTAATAATTAAATTTTTAAAATTTAGTATTTAAATTTTTAAATTTTAAAATTTAAAATTTCGATAATTAAATTTTTAAAATTTAGTATTTAAGTTTTTAAATTTTAAAATTTAAATTTTTAATAATCAAATTTTTAAAATTTATTATTTAAATTTTTAAATTTTAAAGTTTAAGGTTTTAATAATTAAATTTTTAAAATTTAGTATGTAAATTTTAAAATTTAAATTTTTAAATTTTAAAATTTAAAATTTTAATAATTAAATTTTTAAAATTTAGCATTTAAATTTTTAGATTTTCAAATTTAAAGTTTTAATAATTAAATTTTTAAAATTTAGTATTTAAATTTTTAAATTTTAAAATTTAAAATTTTAATAATTAAATTTTTAAAATTTAGTATTTAAATTTTTAAATTTTCAAATTTAAAGTTTTAATAATTAAATTTTTAAAATTTAGTATTTAAATTTTTAAATTTTAAAATTTAAAATTTTAATAATTAAATTTTTAAAATTTAGTATTTAAATTTTTAAATTTTAAAATTTAAAGTTTTAATAATTAAATTTTTAAAATTTAGTATTTAAATTTTTAAATTTTAAAATTTAAAATTTTAATAATTAAATTTTTAAAATTTAGTATTTAAATTTTTAAATTTTAAAATTTAAAGTTTTGATATTTAAATTTTTAAAATTTAGTATTTAAATTTTTAAATTTTAAAATTTAAATTTTTAAATTTAAATTTTTAAATTTTAAAATTTAAAATTTTAGTATTTAAATTTTTAAAATTTAGTATTTTAATTTTTAAATTTTAAAGTTTAAAGTTTTAATAATTAAATTTTTAAAATGTAGTATTTAAATTTTAAAATTTATATTTTTAAATTTTAAAATTTAAAATTTTAATAATTAAATTTTTACAATTTATTATTTAAATTTTAAAATTTAAAGTTTTAATAATTAAATTTTTAAATTTTAAAGTTTAAACTTATAATAATTAAATTTTTAAAATTTAGTATTTAAATTTTAAAATTTAAATTTTAATAATTAAATATTTAAATTTTAAAATTTAAAGTTTTAATAATCAAATTTTTAAAATTTAGTATTTAAATTTTTAAATTTTAAAATTTAAAATTTTAATAATTAAATTTTTAAAATTTAGTATTTAAATTTTTAAATTTTAAAATTTAAAGTTTTAATAATTAAATTTTTAGAATTTAGTATTTAAATTTTTAAATTTTAAAATTTAAAGTTTTAATAATTAAATTTTTAAAATTTAGTATTTAAATTTTTAAATTTTAAAGTTTAAAGTTTTAATAATTAAATTTTTAAAATTTAGTATTTAAATTTTTAAATTTTCAAATTTAAAGTTTTAATAATTAAATTTTTAAAATTTAGTAATTAAATTTTTAAATTTTAAAATTTAAAATTTTAATAATTAAATTTTTAAAATTTAGTATTTAAATTTTTAAATTTTAAAATTTAAAGTTTTAATATTTAAATTTTTAAAATTTAGTATTTAAATTTTTAAATTTTAAAATTTAAATTTTTAAATTTTAAAATTTAAAATTTTAGTAATTAAATTTTTAAAATTTAGTATTTAAATTTTTAAATTTTAAAGTTTAAAGTTTTAATAATTAAATTTTTAAAATTTAGTATTTAAATTTTAAAATTTATATTTTTAAATTTTAAAATTTAAAATTTTAATAATTAAATTTTTACAATTTATTATTTAAATTTTAAAATTTAAAGATTTAATAATTAAATTTTTAAAATTTAGTATTAAAATTTTTAAATTTTAATGTTTGAAGTTTTAATAATTAAATTTTTAAAATTTAGTATTTAAATTTTTAAATTTTAAAATTTAAAGTTTTAATAATTAAATTTTTAAAATTTAGTATTTAAATTTTTAAATTTTAAAATTTAAAATTTCAATAATTAAATTTTTAAAATTTAGTATTTAAGTTTTTAAATTTTAAAATTTAAATTTTTAATAATCAAATTTTTAAAATTTATTATTTAAATTTTTAAATTTTAAAGTTTGAGGTTTTAATAATTAAATTTTTAAAATTTAGTATGTAAATTTTAAAATTTAAATTTTTAAATTTTAAAATTTAAAATTTTAATAATTAAATTTTTAAAATTTAGCATTTAAATTTTTAGATTTTCAAATTTAAAGTTTTAATAATTAAATTTTTAAAATTTAGTATTTAAATTTTTAAATTTTAAAATTTAAAATTTTAATAATTAAATTTTTAAAATTTAGTATTTAAATTTTTAAATTTTCAAATTTAAAGTTTTAATAATTAAATTTTTAAAATTTAGTATTTAAATTTTTAAATTTTAAAATTTAAAATTTTAATAATTAAATTTTTAAAATTTAGTATTTAAATTTTTAAATTTTAAAATTTAAAGTTTTAATAATTAAATTTTTAAAATTTAGTATTTAAATTTTTAAATTTTAAAATTTAAATTTTAATAATTAAATATTTAAATTTTAAAATTTAAAGTTTTAATAATCAAATTTTTAAAATTTAGTATTTAAATTTTTAAATTTTAAAATTTAAAATTTTAATAATTAAATTTTTAAAATTTAGTATTTAAATTTTTAAATTTTCAAATTTAAAGTTTTAATAATTAAATTTTTTAAATTTAGTGTTTAAATTTTTAAATTTTAAAATTTAAAATTTTAATAATTAAATTTTTAAAATTTAGTATTTAAATTTTTAAATTTTAAAATTTAAAGTTTTAATATTTAAATTTTTAAAATTTAGTATTTAAATTTTTAAATTTTAAAATTTAAATTTTTAAATTTAAATTTTTAAATTTTAAAATTTAAAATTTTAGTAATTAAATTTTTAAAATTTAGTATTTTAATTTTTAAATTTTAAAGTTTAAAGTTTTAATAATTAAATTTTTAAAATGTAGTATTTAAATTTTAAAATTTATATTTTTAAATTTTAAAATTTAAAATTTTAATAATTAAATTTTTACAATTTATTATTTAAATTTTAAAATTTAAAGTTTTAATAATTAAATTTTTAAATTTTAAAGTTTAAACTTATAATAATTAAATTTTTAAAATTTAGTATTTAAATTTTAAAATTTAAATTTTAATAATTAAATATTTAAATTTTAAAATTTAAAGTTTTAATAATCAAATTTTTAAAATTTAGTATTTAAATTTTTAAATTTTAAAATTTAAAATTTTAATAATTAAATTTTTAAAATTTAGTATTTAAATTTTTAAATTTTAAAATTTAAAGTTTTAATAATTAAATTTTTAGAATTTAGTATTTAAATTTTTAAATTTTAAAATTTAAAGTTTTAATAATTAAATTTTTAAAATTTAGTATTTAAATTTTTAAATTTTAAAGTTTAAAGTTTTAATAATTAAATTTTTAAAATTTAGTATTTAAATTTTTAAATTTTCAAATTTAAAGTTTTAATAATTAAATTTTTAAAATTTAGTAATTAAATTTTTAAATTTTAAAATTTAAAATTTTAATAATTAAATTTTTAAAATTTAGTATTTAAATTTTTAAATTTTAAAATTTAAAGTTTTAATATTTAAATTTTTAAAATTTAGTATTTAAATTTTTAAATTTTAAAATTTAAATTTTTAAATTTTAAAATTTAAAATTTTAGTAATTAAATTTTTAAAATTTAGTATTTAAATTTTTAAATTTTAAAGTTTAAAGTTTTAATAATTAAATTTTTAAAATTTAGTATTTAAATTTTAAAATTTAAATTTTTAAATTTTAAAATTTAAAATTTTAATAATTAAATTTTTACAATTTATTATTTAAATTTTAAAATTTAAAGATTTAATAATTAAATTTTTAAAATTTAGTATTAAAATTTTTAAATTTTAATGTTTGAAGTTTTAATAATTAAATTTTTAAAATTTAGTATTTAAATTTTTAAATTTTAAAATTTAAAGTTTTAATAATTAAATTTTTAAAATTAAGTATTTAAATTTTTAAATTTTAAAATTTAAAATTTCAATAATTAAATTTTTAAAATTTAGTATTTAAGTTTTTAAATTTTAAAATTTAAATTTTTAATAATCAAATTTTTAAAATTTATTATTTAAATTTTTAAATTTTAAAGTTTGAGGTTTTAATAATTAAATTTTTAAAATTTAGTATGTAAATTTTAAAATTTAAATTTTTAAATTTTAAAATTTAAAATTTTAATAATTAAATTTTTAAAATTTAGCATTTAAATTTTTAGATTTTCAAATTTAAAGTTTTAATAATTAAATTTTTAAAATTTAGTATTTAAATTTTTAAATTTTAAAATTTAAAATTTTAATAATTAAATTTTTAAAATTTAGTATTTAAATTTTTAAATTTTCAAATTTAAAGTTTTAATAATTAAATTTTTAAAATTTAGTATTTAAATTTTTAAATTTTAAAATTTAAAATTTTAATAATTAAATTTTTAAAATTTAGTATTTAAATTTTTAAATTTTAAAATTTAAAGTTTTAATAATTAAATTTTTAAAATTTAGTATTTAAATTTTTAAATTTTAAAATTTAAATTTTAATAATTAAATATTTAAATTTTAAAATTTAAAGTTTTAATAATCAAATTTTTAAAATTTAGTATTTAAATTTTTAAATTTTAAAATTTAAAATTTTAATAATTAAATTTTTAAAATTTAGTATTTAAATTTTTAAATTTTCAAATTTAAAGTTTTAATAATTAAATTTTTTAAATTTAGTATTTAAATTTTTAAATTTTAAAATTTAAAATTTTAATAATTAAATTTTTAAAATTTATTATTTAAATTTTTAAATTTTAAAATTTAAAGTTTTAATATTTAAATTTTTAAAATTTAGTATTTAAATTTTTAAATTTTAAAATTTAAATTTTTAAATTTAAATTTTTAAATTTAAATTTTTAAATTTTAAAATTTAAAATTTTAGTAATTAAATTTTTAAAATTTAGTAGTTAAATTTTTAAATTTTAAAGTTTAAAGTTTTAATAATTAAATTTTTAAAATGTAGTATTTAAATTTTAAAATTTATATTTTTAAATTTTAAAATTTAAATTTTTAATAATTAAATTTTTACAATTTATTATTTAAATTTTAAAATTTAAAGTTTTAATAATTAAAGTTTTAAAATTTAGTATTAAAATTTTTAAATTTTAAAGTTTGAAGTTTTAATAATTAAATTTTTAAAATTTAGTATTTAAATTTTTAAATTTTAAAATTTATAGTTTTAATAATTAAATTTTTAAAATTTAGTATTTAAATTTTTAAATTTTAAAATTTAAATTTTTAAATTTTAAAATTTAAAATTTCAATAATTAAATTTTTAAAATTTAGTATTTAAGTTTTTAAATTTTAAAATTTAAAGTTTTAATAATCAAATTTTTAAAATTTATTATTTAAATTTTTAAATTTTAAAGTTTGAAGTTTTAATAATTAAATTTTTAAAATTAGTATATAAATTTTAAAATTTAAATTTTTAAATTTTAAAATTTAAAATTTTAATAATTAAATTTTTAAAATTTAGTATTTAAATTTTTAAATTTTAAAATTTAAAATTTTAATAATTAAATTTTTAAAATTTAGTATTTAAATTTTTAAATTTTAAAATTTAAAGTTTTAATATTTGAATTTTTAAAATTTAGTATTTAAATTTTTAAATTTTAAAATTTAAATTTTTAAATTTTAAAATTTAAATTTTTAAATTTAAATTTTTAAATTTTAAAATTTAAAATTTTAGTAATTAAATTTTTAAAATTTAGTATTTAAATTTTTTAAATTTTAAAGTTTAAAGTTTTAATAATTAAATTTTTAAAATGTAGTATTTAAATTTTAAAATTTATATTTTTAAATTTTAAAATTTAAAATTTTAATAATTAAATTTTTACAATTTATTATTTAAATTTTAAAATTTAAAGTTTTAATAATTAAAGTTTTAAAATTTAGTATTAAAATTTTTAAATTTTAAAGTTTGAAGTTTTAATAATTAAATTTTTAAAATTTAATATTTAAATTTTTAAATTTTAAAATTTATAGTTTTAATAATTAAATTTTTAAAATTTAGTATTTAAATTTTTAAATTTTAAAATTTAAATTTTTAAATTTTAAAATTTAAAATTTCAATAATTAAATTTTTAAAATTTAGTATTTAAGTTTTTAAATTTTAAAATTTAAAGTTTTAATAATCAAATTTTTAAAATTTATTATTTAAATTTTTAAATTTTAAAGTTTGAAGTTTTAATAATTAGATTTTTAAAATTAGTATATAAATTTTAAAATTTAAATTTTTAAATTTTAAAATTTAAAATTTTAATAATTAAATTTTTAAAATTTAGTATTTAAATTTTTAAATTTTAAAATTTAAAGTTTTAATAATTAAATTTTTAAAATTTGTATTTAAATTTTTAAATTTTAAAATTTAAAGTTTTAATAATTAAATTTTTAAATTTTAAAGTTTAAACTTATAATAATTAAATTTTTAAAATTTAGTATTTAAATTTTAAAATTTAAATTTTTAAATTTTAAAATTTAAAATTTTAATAATTAAATTTTTAAAATTTAGTATTTAAATTTTTAAATTTTAAAATTTAAATTTTAATAATTAAATTTTTAAATTATAAAATTTAAAGTTTTAATAATCAAATTTTTAAAATTTAGTATTTAAATTTTTAAATTTTAAAATTTTAAAATTTAAAATTTTAATAACTAAATTTTTAAAATTTAGTATTTAAATTTTTAAATTTTAAAATTTTAAGTTTTAATAATTAAAATTTTAGAATTTAGTATTTAAATTTTTAAATTTTAAAATTTAAAGTTTTAATAATTAAATTTTTAAAATTTAGTATTTAAATTTTTAAATGTTAAAGTCTAAAGTTTTAATAATTAAAATTTTAAAATTTAGTATTTAAATTTTTAAATTTTCAAATTTAAAGTTTTAATAATTAAATTTTTAAAATTTAGTATTTAAATTTTTAAATTTTAAAATTTAAAATTTTAATAATTAAATTTTTAAAATTTAGTATTTAAATTTTTAAATTTTAAAATTTAAAGTTTTAATATTTAAATTTTTAAAATTTAGTATTTAAATTTTTAAATTTTAAAATTTAAATTTTTAAATTTTAAAATTTAAATTTTTAAATTTAAATTTTTAAATTTAAATTTTTAAATTTAAATTTTTAAATTTAAATTTTTAAATTTTAAAATTTAAAATTTTAGTAATTAAATTTTTAAAATTTAGTATTTAAATTTTTAAATTTTAAAGTTTAAAGTTTTAATAATTAAATTTTTAAAATTTAGTATTTAAATTTTAAAATTTATATTTTTAAATTTTATAATTTAAAATTTTAATAATTAAATTTTTACAATTTATTATTTAAATTTTAAAATTTAAAGATTTAATAATTAAATTTTTAAAATTTAGTATTAAAATTTTTAAATTTTAAAGTTTGAAGTTTTAATAATTAAATTTTTAAAATTTAGTATTTAAATTTTTAAATTTTAAAATTTAAAGTTTTAATAATTAAATTTTTAAAATTTAGTATTTAAATTTTTAAATTTTAAAATTTAAAATTTCAATAATTAAATTTTTAAAATTTAGTATTTAAGTTTTTAAATTTTAAAATTTAAATTTTTAATAATCAAATTTTTAAAATTTATTATTTAAATTTTTAAATTTTAAAGTTTGAGGTTTTAATAATTAAATTTTTAAAATTTAGTATGTAAATTTTAAAATTTAAATTTTTAAATTTTAAAATTTAAAATTTTAATAATTAAATTTTTAAAATTTAGCATTTAAATTTTTAAATTTTCAAATTTAAAGTTTTAATAATTAAATTTTTAAAATTTAGTATTTAAATTTTTAAATTTTAAAATTTAAAATTTTAATAATTAAATTTTTAAAATTTAGTATTTAAATTTTTAAATTTTCAAATTTAAAGTTTTAATAATTAAATTTTTAAAATTTAGTATTTAAATTTTTAAATTTTAAAATTTAAAATTTTAATAATTAAATTTTTAAAATTTAGTATTTAAATTTTTAAATTTTAAAATTTAAAGTTTTAATAATTAAATTTTTAGAATTTAGTATTTAAATTTTTAAATTTTAAAATTTAAAGTTTTAATATTTAAATTTTTAAAATTTAGTATTTAAATTTTTAAATTTTAAAATTTAAAGTTATAATAATTAAATTTTTAAAATTTAGTATTTAAATTTTAAAATTTAAATTTTTAAATTTTAAAATTTAAAATTTTAATAATTAAATTTTTAAAAATTAGTATTTAAATTTTTAAATTTTAAAATTTAAAGTTTTAATAATGAAATTTTTAAAATTTAGTATTTAAATTTTTAAATTTAAAATTTTAATAATTAAATTTTTAAAATTTAGTATTTAAATATTTAAATTTTAAAATTTAAAGATTTAATATTTAAAGTTTTAAAATTTAGTATTTAAATTTTTAAATTTTAAAATTTAAATTTTAATAATTAAAGTTTTAAAATTTAGTATTTAAATTTTTAAATTTTAAAATTTAAAATTTTAATAACTAAATTTTTAAAATTTAGTATTTAAATTTTTAAATTTTAAAATTTAAAGTTTTAATAATTAAAATTTTAGAATTTAGTATTTAAATTTTTAAATTTTAAAATTTAAAGTTTTAATAATTAAATTTTTAAAATTTAGTATTTAAATTTTTAAATGTTAAAGTTTAAAGTTTTAATAATTAAATTTTTAAAATTTAGTATTTAAATTTTTAAATTTTCAAATTTAAAGTTTTAATAATTAAATTTTTAAAATTTAGTATTTAAATTTTTAAATTTTAAAATTTAAAATTTTAATAATTAAATTTTTAAAATTTAGTATTTAAATTTTTAAATTTTAAAATTTAAAGTTTTAATATTTAAATTTTTAAAATTTAGTATTTAAATTTTTAAATTTTAAAATTTAAATTTTTAAATTTTAAAATTTAAATTTTTAAATTTAAATTTTTAAATTTAAATTTTTAAATTTAAATTTTTAAATTTTAAAATTTAAAATTTTAGTAATTAAATTTTTAAAATTTAGTATTTAAATTTTTAAATTTTAAAGTTTAAAGTTTTAATAATTAAATTTTTAAAATTTAGTATTTAAATTTTAAAATTTATATTTTTAAATTTTATAATTTAAAATTTTAATAATTAAATTTTTACAATTTATTATTTAAATTTTAAAATTTAAAGATTTAATAATTAAATTTTTAAAATTTAGTATTAAAATTTTTAAATTTTAAAGTTTGAAGTTTTAATAATTAAATTTTTATAATTTAGTATTTAAATTTTTAAATTTTAAAATTTAAAGTTTTAATAATAAAATTTTTAAAATTTATTATTTAAATTTTTAAATTTTAAAATTTAAAATTTCAATAATTAAATTTTTAAAATTTAGTATTTAAGTTTTTAAATTTTAAAATTTAAATTTTTAATAATCAAATTTTTAAAATTTATTATTTAAATTTTTAAATTTTAAAGTTTGAGGTTTTAATAATTAAATTTTTAAAATTTAGTATGTAAATTTTAAAATTTAAATTTTTAAATTTTAAAATTTAAAATTTTAATAATTAAATTTTTAAAATTTAGCATTTAAATTTTTAAATTTTCAAATTTAAAGTTTTAATAATTAAATTTTTAAAATTTAGTATTTAAATTTTTAAATTTTAAAATTTAAAATTTTAATAATTAAATTTTTAAAATTTAGTATTTAAATTTTTAAATTTTCAAATTTAAAGTTTTAATAATTAAATTTTTAAAATTTAGTATTTAAATTTTTAAATTTTAAAATTTAAATTTTTAAATTTTAAAATTTAAAATTTCAATAATTAAATTTTTAAAATTTAGTATTTAAGTTTTTAAATTTAAAAATTTAAAGTTTTAATAATCAAATTTTTAAAATTTATTATTTAAATTTTTAAATTTTAAAGTTTGAAGTTTTAATAATTAAATCTTTAAAATTAGTATTTAAATTTTAAAATTTAAATTTTTAAATTTTAAAATTTAAAATTTTAATAATTAAATTTTTAAAATTTAGTATTTAAATTTTTAAATTTTAAAATTTAAAGTTTTAATAATTAAATTTTTAAATTTTAAAGTTTAAACTTATAATAATTAAATTTTTAAAATTTAGTATTTAAATTTTAAAATTTAAATTTTAATAATGAAATATTTAAATTTTAAAATTTAAAGTTTTAATAATCAAATTTTTAAAATTTAGTATTTAAATTTTTAAATTTTAAAATTTAAAATTTTAATAATTAAATTTTTAAAATTTAGTATTTAAATTTTTAAATTTTAAAATTTAAAGTTTTAATAATTAAATTTTTAGAATTTAGTATTTAAATTTTTAAATTTTAAAATTTAAAGTTTTAATAATTAAATTTTTAAAATTAAGTATTTAAATTTTTAAATTTTAAAGTTTAAAGTTTTAATAATTAAATTTTTAAAATTTAGTATTTAAATTTTTAAATTTTCAAATTTAAAGTTTTAATAATTAAATTTTTAAAATTTAGTATTTAAATTTTTAAATTTTAAAATTTAAAATTTTAATAATTAAATTTTTAAAATTTAGTATTTAAATTTTTAAATTTTAAAATTTAAAGTTTTAATATTTAAATTTTTAAAATTTAGTATTTAAATTTTTAAATTTTAAAATTTAAATTTTTAAATTTTAAAATATAAAATTTTAGTAATTAAATTTTTAAAATTTAGTATTTAAATTTTTAAATTTTAAAGTTTTAATAATTAAATTTTTAAAATTTAGTATTTAAATTTTAAAATTTATATTTTTAAATTTTAAAATTTAAAATTTTAATAATTAAATTTTTACAATTTATTATTTAAATTTTAAAATTTAAAGATTTAATAATTAAATTTTTAAAATTAAGTATTAAAATTTTTAAATTTTAATGTTTGAAGTTTTAATAATTAAAATTTTAAAATTTAGTATTTAAATTTTTAAATTTTAAAATTTAAAGTTTTAATAATTAAATTATTAAAATTTAGTATTTAAATTTTTAAATTTTAAATTAATTTTTTTATTTTAAATTTAAATTTAAATTTTTTAAATTTTAAAATTTAAATTTTAATAATTAAATTTTTAAATTTTAAAATTTAAAATTTTAATAATCAAATTTTTAAAATTTAGTATTTAAATTTTTAAATTTTAAAATTTAAAATTTTAATAATTAAATTTTTAAAATTTAGTATTTAAATTTTTAAATTTTCAAATTTAAAGTTTTAATAATTAAATTTTTTAAATTTAGTATTTAAATTTTTAAATTTTAAAATTTAAAATTTTAATAATTAAATTTTTAAAATTTAGTATTTAAATTTTTAAATTTTAAAATTTAAAGTTTTAATATTTAAATTTTTAAAATTTAGTATTTAAATTTTTAAATTTTAAAATTTAAATTTTTAAATTTAAATTTTTAAATTTTAAAATTTAAAATTTTAGTAATTAAATTTTTAAAATTTAGTATTTAAATTTTTAAATTTTAAAGTTTAAAGTTTTAATAATTAAATTTTTAAAATGTAGTATTTAAATTTTAAAATTTATATTTTTAAATTTTAAAATTTAAAATTTTAATAATTAAATTTTTACAATTTATTATTTAAATTTTAAAATTTAAAGTTTTAATAATTAAAGTTTTAAAATTTAGTATTAAAATTTTTAAATTTTAAAGTTTGAAGTTTTAATAATTAAATTTTTAAAATTTAGTATTTAAATTTTTAAATTTTAAAATTTAAAATTTTAATAATTAAATTTTTAAAATTTAGTATTTAAATTTTTAAATTTTAAAATTTAAATTTTTAAATTTTAAAATTTAAAATTTCAATAATTAAATTTTTAAAATTTAGTATTTAAGTTTTTAAATTTTAAAATTTAAAGTTTTAATAATCAAATTTTTAAAATTTAGTATTTAAATTTTTAAATTTTAAAATTTAAAATTTTAATAATTAAATTTTTAAAATTTAGTATTTAAATTTTTAAATTTTCAAATTTAAAGTTTTAATAATTAAATTTTTTAAATTTAGTATTTAAATTTTTAAATTTTAAAATTTAAAATTTTAATAATTAAATTTTTAAAATTTAGTATTTAAATTTTTAAATTTTAAAGTTTAAAGTTTTAATAATTAAATTTTTAAAATGTAGTATTTAAATTTTAAAATTTATATTTTTAAATTTTAAAATTTAAAATTTTAATAATTAAATTTTTACAATTTATTATTTAAATTTTAAAATTTAAAGTTTTAATAATTAAAGTTTTAAAATTTAGTATTAAAATTTTTAAATTTTAAAGTTTGAAGTTTTAATAATTAAATTTTTAAAATTTAGTATTTAAATTTTTAAATTTTAAAATTTAAAATTTTAATAATTAAATTTTTAAAATTTAGTATTTAAATTTTTAAATTTTAAAATTTAAATTTTTAAATTTTAAAATTTAAAATTTTAATAATTAAATTTTTAAAATTTAGTATTTAAATTTTTAAATTTTAAAATTTAAAGTTTTAATAATTAAATTTTTAAAATTTGTATTTAAATTTTTAAATTTTAAAATTTAAAGTTTTAATAATTAAATTTTTAAATTTTAAAGTTTAAACTTATAATAATTAAATTTTTAAAATTTAGTATTTAAATTTTAAAATTTAAATTTTAATAATTAAATATTTAAATTTTAAAATTTAAAGTTTTAATTATCAAAATTTTAAAATTTAGTATTTAAATTTTTAAATTTTAAAATTTAAAATTTTAATAATTAAATTTTTAAAATTTAGTATTTAAATTTTTAAATTTTAAAATTTAAAGTTTTAATAATTAAATTTTTAGAATTTAGTATTTAAATTTTTAAATTTTAAAATTTAAAGTTTTAATAATTAAATTTTTAAAATTTAGTATTTAAATTTTTAAATTTTAAAGTTTAAAGTTTTAATAATTAAATTTTTAAAATTTAGTGTTTAAATTTTTAAATTTTCAAATTTAAAGTTTTAATAATTAAATTTTTAAAATTTAGTATTTAAATTTTTAAATTTTAAAATTTAAAATTTTAATAATTAAATTTTTAAAATTTAGTATTTAAATTTTTAAATTTTAAAATTTAAAGTTTTAATATTTAAATTTTTAAAATTTAGTATTTTAATTTTTAAATTTTAAAATTTAAATTTTTAAATTTTAAAATTTAAAATTTTAGTAATTAAATTTTTAAAATTTAGTATTTAAATTTTTAAATTTTAAAGTTTAAAGTTTTAATAATTAAATTTTTAAAATTTAGTATTTAAATTTTAAAATTTATATTTTTAAATTTTAAAATTTAAAATTTTAATAATTAAATTTTTACAATTTATTATTTAAATTTTAAAATTTAAAGATTTAATAATTAAATTTTTAAAATTTAGTATTAAAATTTTTAAATTTTAATGTTTGAAGTTTTAATAATTAAATTTTTAAAATTTAGTATTTAAATTTTTAAATTTTAAAATTTAAAGTTTTAATAATTAAATTTTTAAAATTTAGTATTTAAATTTTTAAATTTTAAAATTTAAAATTTCGTTAATTAAATTTTTAAAATTTAGTATTTAAGTTTTTAAATTTTAAAATTTAAATTTTTAATAATCAAATTTTTAAAATTTATTATTTAAATTTTTAAATTTTAAAGTTTGAGGTTTTAATAATTAAATTTTTAAAATTTAGTATGTAAATTTTAAAATTTAAATTTTTAAATTTTAAAATTTAAAATTTTAATAATTAAATTTTTAAAATTTAGCATTTAAATTTTTAGATTTTCAAATTTAAAGTTTTAATAATTAAATTTTTAAAATTTAGTATTTAAATTTTTAAATTTTAAAATTTAAAATTTTAATAATTAAATTTTTAAAATTTAGTATTTAAATTTTTAAATTTTCAAATTTAAAGTTTTAATAATTAAATTTTTAAAATTTAGTATTTAAATTTTTAAATTTTAAAATTTAAAATTTTAATAATTAAATTTTTAAAATTTAGTATTTAAATTTTTAAATTTTAAAATTTAAAGTTTTAATAATTAAATTTTTAAAATTTAGTATTTAAATTTTTAAATTTTAAAATTTAAATTTTAATAATTAAATATTTAAATTTTAAAATTTAAAGTTTTAATAATCAAATTTTTAAAATTTAGTATTTAAATTTTTAAATTTTAAAATTTAAAATTTTAATAATTAAATTTTTAAAATTTAGTATTTAAATTTTTAAATTTTCAAATTTAAAGTTTTAATAATTAAATTTTTTAAATTTAGTATTTAAATTTTTAAATTTTAAAATTTAAAATTTTAATAATTAAATTTTTAAAATTTAGTATTTAAATTTTTAAATTTTAAAATTTAAAGTTTTAATATTTAAATTTTTAAAATTTAGTATTTAAATTTTTAAATTTTAAAATTTAAATTTTTAAATTTAAATTTTTAAATTTTAAAATTTAAAATTTTAGTAATTAAATTTTTAAAATTTAGTATTTTAATTTTTAAATTTTAAAGTTTAAAGTTTTAATAATTAAATTTTTAAAATGTAGTATTTAAATTTTAAAATTTATATTTTTAAATTTTAAAATTTAAAATTTTAATAATTAAATTTTTACAATTTATTATTTAAATTTTAAAATTTAAAGTTTTAATAATTAAATTTTTAAATTTTAAAGTTTAAACTTATAATAATTAAATTTTTAAAATTTAGTATTTAAATTTTAAAATTTAAATTTTAATAATTAAATATTTAAATTTTAAAATTTAAAGTTTTAATAATCAAATTTTTAAAATTTAGTATTTAAATTTTTAAATTTTAAAATTTAAAATTTTAATAATTAAAATTTTAAAATTTAGTATTTAAATTTTTAAATTTTAAAATTTAAAGTTTTAATAATTAAATTTTTAGAATTTAGTATTTAAATTTTTAAATTTTAAAATTTAAAGTTTTAATAATTAAATTTTTAAAATTTAGTATTTAAATTTTTAAATTTTAAAGTTTAAAGTTTTAATAATTAAATTTTTAAAATTTAGTATTTAAATTTTTAAATTTTCAAATTTAAAGTTTTAATAATTAAATTTTTAAAATTTAGTAATTAAATTTTTAAATTTTAAAATTTAAAATTTTAATAATTAAATTTTTAAAATTTAGTATTTAAATTTTTAAATTTTAAAATTTAAAGTTTTAATATTTAAATTTTTAAAATTTAGTATTTAAATTTTTAAATTTTAAAATTTAAATTTTTAAATTTTAAAATTTAAAATTTTAGTAATTAAATTTTTAAAATTTAGTATTTAAATTTTTAAATTTTAAAGTTTAAAGTTTTAATAATTAAATTTTTAAAATTTAGTATTTAAATTTTAAAATTTATATTTTTAAATTTTAAAATTTAAAATTTTAATAATTAAATTTTTACAATTTATTATTTAAATTTTAAAATTAAAGATTTAATAATTAAATTTTTAAAATTTAGTATTAAAATTTTTAAATTTTAATGTTTGAAGTTTTAATAATTAAATTTTTAAAATTTAGTATTTAAATTTTTAAATTTTAAAATTTAAAGTTTTAATAATTAAATTTTTAAAATTTAGTATTTAAATTTTTAAATTTTAAAATTTAAAATTTCAATAATTAAATTTTTAAAATTTAGTATTTAAGTTTTTAAATTTTAAAATTTAAATTTTTAATAATCAAATTTTTAAAATTTATTATTTAAATTTTTAAATTTTAAAGTTTGAGGTTTTAATAATTAAATTTTTAAAATTTAGTATGTAAATTTTAAAATTTAAATTTTTAAATTTTAAAATTTAAAATTTTAATAATTAAATTTTTAAAATTTAGCATTTAAATTTTTAGATTTTCAAATTTAAAGTTTTAATAATTAAATTTTTAAAATTTAGTATTTAAATTTTTAAATTTTAAAATTTAAAATTTTAATAATTAAATTTTTAAAATTTAGTATTTAAATTTTTAAATTTTCAAATTTAAAGTTTTAATAATTAAATTTTTAAAATTTAGTATTTAAATTTTTAAATTTTAAAATTTAAAATTTTAATAATTAAATTTTTAAAATTTAGTATTTAAATTTTTAAATTTTAAAATTTAAAGTTTTAATAATTAAATTTTTAAAATTTAGTATTTAAATTTTTAAATTTTAAAATTTAAATTTTTAAATTTTAAAATTTAAAATTTTAATAATTAAATTTTTAAAATTTAGTATTTAAATTTTTAAATTTTAAAATATAAATTTTAATAATTAAATTTTTAAATTATAAAATTTAAAGTTTTAATAATCAAATTTTTAAAATTTAGTATTTAAATTTTTAAATTTTAAAATTTAAAATTTTAATAACTAAATTATTAAAATTTAGTATTTAAATTTTTAAATTTTAAAATTTAAAGTTTTAATAATTAAAATTTTAGAATTTAGTATTTAAATTTTTAAATTTTAAAATTTAAAGTTTTAATAATTAAATTTTTAAAATTTAGTATTTAAATTTTTAAATGTTAAGGTTTAAAGTTTTAATAATTAAATTTTTAAAATTTAGTATTTAAATTTTTAAATTTTCAAATTTAAAGTTTTAATAATTAAATTTTTAAAATTTAGTATTTAAATTTTTAAATTTTAAAATTTAAAATTTTAATAATTAAATTTTTAAAATTTAGTATTTAAATTTTTAAATTTTAAAATTTAAAGTTTTAATAATTAAATTTTTAAAATTTAGTATTTAAATTTTTAAATGTTAAAGTTTAAAGTTTTAATAATTAAATTTTTAAAATTTAGTATTTAAAGTTTTAAATTTTAAAATTTAAAATTTTAATAATTAAATTTTTAAAATTTAGTATTTAAATTTTTAAATTTTAAAATTTAAAGTTTTAATATTTAAATTTTTAAAATTTAGTATTTAAATTTTTAAATTTTAAAATTTAAATTTTTAAATTTTAAAATTTAAATTTTTAAATTTAAATTTTTAAATTTAAATTTTTAAATTTAAATTTTTAAATTTAAATTTTTAAATTTTAAAATTTAAAATTTTAGTAATTAAATTTTTAAAATTTAGTATTTAAATTTTTAAATTTTAAAGTTTAAAGTTTTAATAATTAAATTTTTAAAATTTAGTATTTAAATTTTAAAATTTATATTTTTAAATTTTATAATTTAAAATTTTAATAATTAAATTTTTACAATTTATTATTTAAATTTTAAAATTTAAAGATTTAATAATTAAATTTTTAAAATTTAGTATTAAAATTTTTAAATTTTAAAGTTTGAAGTTTTAATAATTAAATTTTTAAAATTTAGTATTTAAATTTTTAAATTTTAAAATTTAAAGTTTTAATAATTAAATTTTTAAAATTTAGTATTTAAATTTTTAAATTTTAAAATTTAAAATTTCAATAATTAAATTTTTAAAATTTAGTATTTAAGTTTTTAAATTTTAAAATTTAAATTTTTAATAATCAAATTTTTAAAATTTATTATTTAAATTTTTAAATTTTAAAGTTTGAGGTTTTAATAATTAAATTTTTAAAATTTAGTATGTAAATTTTAAAATTTAAATTTTTAAATTTTAAAATTTAAAATTTTAATAATTAAATTTATAAAATTTAGCATTTAAATTTTTAAATTTTCAAATTTAAAGTTTTAATAATTAAATTTTTAAAATTTAGTATTTAAATTTTTAAATTTTAAAATTTAAAATTTTAATAATTAAATTTTTAAAATTTAGTATTTAAATTTTTAAATTTTCAAATTTAAAGTTTTAATAATTAAATTTTTAAAATTTAGTATTTAAATTTTTAAATTTTAAAATTTAAAACTTTAATAATTAAATTTTTAAAATTTAGTATTTAAATTTTTAAATTTTAAAATTTAAAGTTTTAATAATTAAATTTTTAGAATTTAGTATTTAAATTTTTAAATTTTAAAATTTAAAGTTATAATAATTAAATTTTTAAAATTTAGTATTTAAATTTTAAAATTTAAATTTTTAAATTTTAAAATTTAAAATTTTAATAATTAAATTTTTAAAAATTAGTATTTAAATTTTTAAATTTTAAAATTTAAAGTTTTAATAATGAAATTTTTAAAATTTAGTATTTAAATTTTTAAATTTTAAAATTTAAAGTTTTAATAATTAAAATTTTAGAATTTAGTATTTAAATTTTTAAATTTTAAAATTTAAAGTTTTAATAATTAAATTTTTAAAATTTAGTATTTAAATTTTTAAATGTTAAAGTTTAAAGTTTTAATAATTAAATTTTTAAAATTTAGTATTTAAATTTTTAAATTTTCAAATTTAAAGTTTTAATAATTAAATTTTTAAAATTTAGTATTTAAATTTTTAAATTTTAAAATTTAAAATTTTAATAATTAAATTTTTAAAATTTAGTATTTAAATTTTTAAATTTTAAAATTTAAAGTTTTAATATTTAAATTTTTAAAATTTAGTATTTAAATTTTTAAATTTTAAAATTTAAATTTTTAAATTTTAAAATTTAAATTTTTAAATTTAAATTTTTAAATTTAAATTTTTAAATTTAAATTTTTAAATTTTAAAATTTAAAATTTTAGTAATTAAATTTTTAAAATTTAGTATTTAAATTTTTAAATTTTAAAGTTTAAAGTTTTAATAATTAAATTTTTAAAATTTAGTATTTAAATTTTAAAATTTATATTTTTAAATTTTATAATTTAAAATTTTAATAATTAAATTTTTACAATTTATTATTTAAATTTTAAAATTTAAAGATTTAATAATTAAATTTTTAAAATTTAGTATTAAAATTTTTAAATTTTAAAGTTTGAAGTTTTAATAATTAAATTTTTAAAATTTAGTATTTAAATTTTTAAATTTTAAAATTTAAAGTTTTAATAATAAAATTTTTAAAATTTAGTATTTAAATTTTTAAATTTAAAATTTCAATAATTAAATTTTTAAAATTTAGTATTTAAGTTTTTAAATTTTAAAATTTAAATTTTTAATAATCAAATTTTTAAAATTTATTATTTAAATTTTTAAATTTTAAAGTTTGAGGTTTTAATAATTAAATTTTTAAAATTTAGTATGTAAATTTTAAAATTTAAATTTTTAAATTTTAAAATTTAAAATTTTAATAATTAAATTTTTAAAATTTAGCATTTAAATTTTTAAATTTTCAAATTTAAAGTTTTAATAATTAAATTTTTAAAATTTAGTATTTAAATTTTTAAATTTTAAAATTTAAAATTTTAATAATTAAATTTTTAAAATTTAGTATTTAAATTTTTAAATTTTCAAATTTAAAGTTTTAATAATTAAATTTTTAAAATTTAGTATTTAAATTTTTAAATTTTAAAATTTAAATTTTTAAATTTTAAAATTTAAAATTTCAATAATTAAATTTTTAAAATTTAGTATTTAAGTTTTTAAATTTTAAAATTTAAAGTTTTAATAATCAAATTTTTAAAATTTATTATTTAAATTTTTAAATTTTAAAGTTTGAAGTTTTAATAATTAAATCTTTAAAATTAGTATTTAAATTTTAAAATTTAAATTTTTAAATTTTAAAATTTAAAATTTTAATAATTAAATTTTTAAAATTTAGTAATTAAATTTTTAAATTTTAAAATTTAAAGTTTTAATAATTAAATTTTTAAAATTTGTATTTAAATTTTTAAATTTTAAAATTTAAAGTTTTAATAATTAAATTTTTAAATTTTAAAGTTTAAACTTATAATAATTAAATTTTTAAAATTTAGTATTTAAATTTTAAAATTTAAATTTTAATAATTAAATATTTAAATTTTAAAATTTAAAGTTTTAATAATCAAATTTTTAAAATTTAGTATTTAAATTTTTAAATTTTAAAATTTAAAATTTTAATAATTAAATTTTTAAAATTTAGTATTTAAATTTTTAAATTTTAAAATTTAAAGTTTTAATAATTAAATTTTTAGAATTTAGTATTTAAATTTTTAAATTTTAAAATTTAAAGTTTTAATAATTAAATTTTTAAAATTTAGTATTTAAATTTTTAAATTTTAAAGTTTAAAGTTTTAATAATTAAATTTTTAAAATTTAGTATTTAAATTTTTAAATTTTCAAATTTAAAGTTTTAATAATTAAATTTTTAAAATTTAGTATTTAAATTTTTAAATTTTAAAATTTAAAATTTTAATAATTAAATTTTTAAAATTTAGTATTTAAATTTTTAAATTTTAAAATTTAAAGTTTTAATATTTAAATTTTTAAAATTTAGTATTTAAATTTTTAAATTTTAAAATTTAAA
The DNA here is from genome assembly GCF_024364675.1 of Aethina tumida. Lineage (NCBI taxonomy): Eukaryota > Metazoa > Arthropoda > Insecta > Coleoptera > Nitidulidae > Aethina > Aethina tumida. Next base: position 9,544,075 of record NC_065436.1, read on the forward strand.
TTTTTAAATTTTAAAATTTAAAATTTTAGTAATTAAATTTTTAAAATTTAGTATTTAAATTTTTAAATTTTAAAGTTTAAAGTTTTAATAATTAAATTTTTAAAATTTAGTATTTAAATTTTAAAATTTATATTTTTAAATTTTAAAATTTAAAATTTTAATAATTAAATTTTTACAATTTATTATTTAAATTTTAAAATTTAAAGATTTAATAATTAAATTTTTAAAATTTAGTATTAAAATTTTTAAATTTTAATGTTTGAAGTTTTAATAATTAAATTTTTAAAATTTAGTATTTAAATTTTTAAATTTTAAAATTTAAAGTTTTAATAATTAAATTATTAAAATTTAGTATTTAAATTTTTAAATTTTAAAATTTAAAATTTCAATAATTAAATTTTTAAAATTTAGTATTTAAGTTTTTAAATTTTAAAATTTAAATTTTTAATAATCAAATTTTTAAAATTTATTATTTAAATTTTTAAATTTTAAAGTTTGAGGTTTTAATAATGAAATTTTTAAAATTTAGTATGTAAATTTTAAAATTTAAATTTTTAAATTTTAAAATTTAAAATTTTAATAATTAAATTTTTAAAATTTAGCATTTAAATTTTTAGATTTTCAAATTTAAAGTTTTAATAATTAAATTTTTAAAATTTAGTATTTAAATTTTAAAATTTATATTTTTAAATTTTATAATTTAAAATTTTAATAATTAAATTTTTACAATTTATTATTTAAATTTTAAAATTTAAAGATTTAATAATTAAATTTTTAAAATTTAGTATTAAAATTTTTAAATTTTAAAGTTTGAAGTTTTAATAATTAAATTTTTAAAATTTAGTATTTAAATTTTTAAATTTTAAAATTTAAAGTTTTAATAATTAAATTTTTAAAATTTAGTATTTAAATTTTTAAATTTTAAAATTTAAAATTTCAATAATTAAATTTTTAAAATTTAGTATTTAAGTTTTTAAATTTTAAAATTTAAATTTTTAATAATCAAATTTTTAAAATTTATTATTTAAATTTTTAAATTTTAAAGTTTGAGGTTTTAATAATTAAATTTTTAAAATTTAGTATGTAAATTTTAAAATTTAAATTTTTTAAATTTTAAAATTTAAAATTTTAATAATTAAATTTTTAAAATTTAGCATTTAAATTTTTAAATTTTCAAATTTAAAGTTTTAATAATTAAATTTTTAAAATTTAGTATTTAAATTTTTAAATTTTAAAATTTAAAATTTTAATAATTAAATTTTTAAAATTTAGTATTTAAATTTTTAAATTTTCAAATTTAAAGTTTTAATAATTAAATTTTTAAAATTTAGTATTTAAATTTTTAAATTTTAAAATTTAAAATTTTAATAATTAAATTTTTAAAATTTAGTATTTAAATTTTTAAATTTTAAAATTTAAAGTTTTAATAATTAAATTTTTAGAATTTAGTATTTAAATTTTTAAATTTTAAAATTTAAAGTTATAATAATTAAATTTTTAAAATTTAGTATTTAAATTTTAAAATTTAAATTTTTAAATTTTAAAATTTAAAATTTTAATAATTAAATTTTTAAAAATTAGTATTTAAATTTTTAAATTTTAAAATTTAAAGTTTTAATAATGAAATTTTTAAAATTTAGTATTTAAATTTTTAAATTTTAAAATTTAAAGTTTTAATAATTAAAATTTTAGAATTTAGTATTTAAATTTTTAAATTTTAAAATTTAAAGTTTTAATAATTAAATTTTTAAAATTTAGTATTTAAATTTTTAAATGTTAAAGTTTAAAGTTTTAATAATTAAATTTTTAAAATTTAGTATTTAAATTTTTAAATTTTCAAATTTAAAGTTTTAATAATTAAATTTTTAAAATTTAGTATTTAAATTTTTAAATTTTAAAATTTAAAATTTTAATAATTAAATTTTTAAAATTTAGTATTTAAATTTTTAAATTTTAAAATTTAAAGTTTTAATATTTAAATTTTTAAAATTTAGTATTTAAATTTTTAAATTTTAAAATTTAAATTTTTAAATTTTAAAATTTAAATTTTTAAATTTAAATTTTTAAATTTAAATTTTTAAATTTAAATTTTTAAATTTTAAAATTTAAAATTTTAGTAATTAAATTTTTAAAATTTAGTATTTAAATTTTTAAATTTTAAAGTTTAAAGTTTTAATAATTAAATTTTTAAAATTTAGTATTTAAATTTTAAAATTTATATTTTTAAATTTTATAATTTAAAATTTTAATAATTAAATTTTTACAATTTATTATTTAAATTTTAAAATTTAAAGATTTAATAATTAAATTTTTAAAATTTAGTATTAAAATTTTTAAATTTTAAAGTTTGAAGTTTTAATAATTAAATTTTTAAAATTTAGTATTTAAATTTTTAAATTTTAAAATTTAAAGTTTTAATAATATAATTTTTAAAATTTAGTATTTAAATTTTTAAATTTTAAAATTTAAAATTTCAATAATTAAATTTTTAAAATTTAGTATTTAAGTTTTTAAATTTTAAAATTTAAATTTTTAATAATCAAATTTTTAAAATTTATTATTTAAATTTTTAAATTTTAAAGTTTGAGGTTTTAATAATTAAATTTTTAAAATTTAGTATGTAAATTTTAAAATTTAAATTTTTAAATTTTAAAATTTAAAATTTTAATAATTAAATTTTTAAAATTTAGCATTTAAATTTTTAAATTTTCAAATTTAAAGTTTTAATAATTAAATTTTTAAAATTTAGTATTTAAATTTTTAAATTTTAAAATTTAAAATTTTAATAATTAAATTTTTAAAATTTAGTATTTAAATTTTTAAATTTTCAAATTTAAAGTTTTAATAATTAAATTTTTAAAATTTAGTATTTAAATTTTTAAATTTTAAAATTTAAATTTTTAAATTTTAAAATTTAAAATTTCAATAATTAAATTTTTAAAATTTAGTATTTAAGTTTTTAAATTTTAAAATTTAAAGTTTTAATAATCAAATTTTTAAAATTTATTATTTAAATTTTTAAATTTTAAAGTTTGAAGTTTTAATAATTAAATCTTTAAAATTAGTATTTAAATTTTAAAATTTAAATTTTTAAATTTTAAAATTTAAAATTTTAATAATTAAATTTTTAAAATTTAGTAATTAAATTTTTAAATTTTAAAATTTAAAGTTTTAATAATTAAATTTTTAAAATTTGTATTTAAATTTTTAAATTTTAAAATTTAAAGTTTTAATAATTAAATTTTTAAATTTTAAAGTTTAAACTTATAATAATTAAATTTTTAAAATTTAGTATTTAAATTTTAAAATTTAAATTTTAATAATTAAATATTTAAATTTTAAAATTTAAAGTTTTAATAATCAAATTTTTAAAATTTAGTATTTAAATTTTTAAATTTTAAAATTTAAAATTTTAATAATTAAATTTTTAAAATTTAGTATTTAAATTTTTAAATTTTAAAATTTAAAGTTTTAATAATTAAATTTTTAGAATTTAGTATTTAAATTTTTAAATTTTAAAATTTAAAGTTTTAATAATTAAATTTTTAAAATTTAGTATTTAAATTTTTAAATTTTAAAGTTTAAAGTTTTAATAATTAAATTTTTAAAATTTAGTATTTAAATTTTTAAATTTTAAAATTTAAAATTTTAATAATTAAATTTTTAAAATTTAGTATTTAAATTTTTAAATTTTAAAATTTAAAGTTTTAATATTTAAATTTTTAAAATTTAGTATTTAAATTTTTAAATTTTAAAATTTAAATTTTTAAATTTTAAAATTTAAAATTTTAATAATTAAATTTTTAAAATTTAGTATTTAAATTTTTAAATTTTAAAGTTTAAAGTTTTAATAATTAAATTTTTAAAATGTAGTATTTAAATTTTAAAATTTATATTTTTAAATTTTAAAATTTAAAATTTTAATAATTAAATTTTTACAATTTATTATTTAAATTTTAAAATTTAAAGTTTTAATAATTAAAGTTTTAAAATTTAGTATTAAAATTTTTAAATTTTAAAGTTTGAAGTTTTAATAATTAAATTTTTAAAATTTAGTATTTAAATTTTTAAATTTTAAAATTTAAAATTTTAATAATTAAATTTTTAAAATTTAGTATTTAAATTTTTAAATTTTAAAATTTAAATTTTTAAATTTTAAAATTTAAAATTTTAATAATTAAATTTTTAAAATTTAGTATTTAAATTTTTAAATTTTAAAATTTAAAGTTTTAATAATTAAATTTTTAAAATTTGTATTTAAATTTTTAAATTTTAAAATTTAAAGTTTTAATAATTAAATTTTTAAATTTTAAAGTTTAAACTTATAATAATTAAATTTTTAAAATTTAGTATTTAAATTTTAAAATTTAAATTTTAATAATTAAATATTTAAATTTTAAAATTTAAAGTTTTAATTATCAAAATTTTAAAATTTAGTATTTAAATTTTTAAATTTTAAAATTTAAAATTTTAATAATTAAATTTTTAAAATTTAGTATTTAAATTTTTAAATTTTAAAATTTAAAGTTTTAATAATTAAATTTTTAGAATTTAGTATTTAAATTTTTAAATTTTAAAATTTAAAGTTTTAATAATTAAATTTTTAAAATTTAGTATTTAAATTTTTAAATTTTAAAGTTTAAAGTTTTAATAATTAAATTTTTAAAATTTAGTGTTTAAATTTTTAAATTTTCAAATTTAAAGTTTTAATAATTAAATTTTTAAAATTTAGTATTTAAATTTTTAAATTTTAAAATTTAAAATTTTAATAATTAAATTTTTAAAATTTAGTATTTAAATTTTTAAATTTTAAAATTTAAAGTTTTAATATTTAAATTTTTAAAATTTAGTATTTTAATTTTTAAATTTTAAAATTTAAATTTTTAAATTTTAAAATTTAAAATTTTAGTAATTAAATTTTTAAAATTTAGTATTTAAATTTTTAAATTTTAAAGTTTAAAGTTTTAATAATTAAATTTTTAAAATTTAGTATTTAAATTTTAAAATTTATATTTTTAAATTTTAAAATTTAAAATTTTAATAATTAAATTTTTACAATTTATTATTTAAATTTTAAAATTTAAAGATTTAATAATTAAATTTTTAAAATTTAGTATTAAAATTTTTAAATTTTAATGTTTGAAGTTTTAATAATTAAATTTTTAAAATTTAGTATTTAAATTTTTAAATTTTAAAATTTAAAGTTTTAATAATTAAATTTTTAAAATTTAGTATTTAAATTTTTAAATTTTAAAATTTAAAATTTCGTTAATTAAATTTTTAAAATTTAGTATTTAAGTTTTTAAATTTTAAAATTTAAATTTTTAATAATCAAATTTTTAAAATTTATTATTTAAATTTTTAAATTTTAAAGTTTGAGGTTTTAATAATTAAATTTTTAAAATTTAGTATGTAAATTTTAAAATTTAAATTTTTAAATTTTAAAATTTAAAATTTTAATAATTAAATTTTTAAAATTTAGCATTTAAATTTTTAGATTTTCAAATTTAAAGTTTTAATAATTAAATTTTTAAAATTTAGTATTTAAATTTTTAAATTTTAAAATTTAAAATTTTAATAATTAAATTTTTAAAATTTAGTATTTAAATTTTTAAATTTTCAAATTTAAAGTTTTAATAATTAAATTTTTAAAATTTAGTATTTAAATTTTTAAATTTTAAAATTTAAAATTTTAATAATTAAATTTTTAAAATTTAGTATTTAAATTTTTAAATTTTAAAATTTAAAGTTTTAATAATTAAATTTTTAAAATTTAGTATTTAAATTTTTAAATTTTAAAATTTAAATTTTAATAATTAAATATTTAAATTTTAAAATTTAAAGTTTTAATAATCAAATTTTTAAAATTTAGTATTTAAATTTTTAAATTTTAAAATTTAAAATTTTAATAATTAAATTTTTAAAATTTAGTATTTAAATTTTTAAATTTTCAAATTTAAAGTTTTAATAATTAAATTTTTTAAATTTAGTATTTAAATTTTTAAATTTTAAAATTTAAAATTTTAATAATTAAATTTTTAAAATTTAGTATTTAAATTTTTAAATTTTAAAATTTAAAGTTTTAATATTTAAATTTTTAAAATTTAGTATTTAAATTTTTAAATTTTAAAATTTAAATTTTTAAATTTAAATTTTTAAATTTTAAAATTTAAAATTTTAGTAATTAAATTTTTAAAATTTAGTATTTTAATTTTTAAATTTTAAAGTTTAAAGTTTTAATAATTAAATTTTTAAAATGTAGTATTTAAATTTTAAAATTTATATTTTTAAATTTTAAAATTTAAAATTTTAATAATTAAATTTTTACAATTTATTATTTAAATTTTAAAATTTAAAGTTTTAATAATTAAATTTTTAAATTTTAAAGTTTAAACTTATAATAATTAAATTTTTAAAATTTAGTATTTAAATTTTAAAATTTAAATTTTAATAATTAAATATTTAAATTTTAAAATTTAAAGTTTTAATAATCAAATTTTTAAAATTTAGTATTTAAATTTTTAAATTTTAAAATTTAAAATTTTAATAATTAAAATTTTAAAATTTAGTATTTAAATTTTTAAATTTTAAAATTTAAAGTTTTAATAATTAAATTTTTAGAATTTAGTATTTAAATTTTTAAATTTTAAAATTTAAAGTTTTAATAATTAAATTTTTAAAATTTAGTATTTAAATTTTTAAATTTTAAAGTTTAAAGTTTTAATAATTAAATTTTTAAAATTTAGTATTTAAATTTTTAAATTTTCAAATTTAAAGTTTTAATAATTAAATTTTTAAAATTTAGTAATTAAATTTTTAAATTTTAAAATTTAAAATTTTAATAATTAAATTTTTAAAATTTAGTATTTAAATTTTTAAATTTTAAAATTTAAAGTTTTAATATTTAAATTTTTAAAATTTAGTATTTAAATTTTTAAATTTTAAAATTTAAATTTTTAAATTTTAAAATTTAAAATTTTGGTAATTAAATTTTTAAAATTTAGTATTTAAATTTTTAAATTTTAAAGTTTAAAGTTTTAATAATTAAATTTTTAAAATTTAGTATTTAAATTTTAAAATTTATATTTTTAAATTTTAAAATTTAAAATTTTAATAATTAAATTTTTACAATTTATTATTTAAATTTTAAAATTAAAGATTTAATAATTAAATTTTTAAAATTTAGTATTAAAATTTTTAAATTTTAATGTTTGAAGTTTTAATAATTAAATTTTTAAAATTTAGTATTTAAATTTTTAAATTTTAAAATTTAAAGTTTTAATAATTAAATTTTTAAAATTTAGTATTTAAATTTTTAAATTTTAAAATTTAAAATTTCAATAATTAAATTTTTAAAATTTAGTATTTAAGTTTTTAAATTTTAAAATTTAAATTTTTAATAATCAAATTTTTAAAATTTATTATTTAAATTTTTAAATTTTAAAGTTTGAGGTTTTAATAATTAAATTTTTAAAATTTAGTATGTAAATTTTAAAATTTAAATTTTTAAATTTTAAAATTTAAAATTTTAATAATTAAATTTTTAAAATTTAGCATTTAAATTTTTAGATTTTCAAATTTAAAGTTTTAATAATTAAATTTTTAAAATTTAGTATTTAAATTTTTAAATTTTAAAATTTAAAATTTTAATAATTAAATTTTTAAAATTTAGTATTTAAATTTTTAAATTTTCAAATTTAAAGTTTTAATAATTAAATTTTTAAAATTTAGTATTTAAATTTTTAAATTTTAAAATTTAAAATTTTAATAATTAAATTTTTAAAATTTAGTATTTAAATTTTTAAATTTTAAAATTTAAAGTTTTAATAATTAAATTTTTAAAATTTAGTATTTAAATTTTTAAATTTTAAAATTTAAATTTTTAAATTTTAAAATTTAAAATTTTAATAATTAAATTTTTAAAATTTAGTATTTAAATTTTTAAATTTTAAAATATAAATTTTAATAATTAAATTTTTAAATTATAAAATTTAAAGTTTTAATAATCAAATTTTTAAAATTTAGTATTTAAATTTTTAAATTTTAAAATTTAAAATTTTAATAACTAAATTATTAAAATTTAGTATTTAAATTTTTAAATTTTAAAATTTAAAGTTTTAATAATTAAAATTTTAGAATTTAGTATTTAAATTTTTAAATTTTAAAATTTAAAGTTTTAATAATTAAATTTTTAAAATTTAGTATTTAAATTTTTAAATGTTAAGGTTTAAAGTTTTAATAATTAAATTTTTAAAATTTAGTATTTAAATTTTTAAATTTTCAAATTTAAAGTTTTAATAATTAAATTTTTAAAATTTAGTATTTAAATTTTTAAATTTTAAAATTTAAAATTTTAATAATTAAATTTTTAAAATTTAGTATTTAAATTTTTAAATTTTAAAATTTAAAGTTTTAATAATTAAATTTTTAAAATTTAGTATTTAAATTTTTAAATGTTAAAGTTTAAAGTTTTAATAATTAAATTTTTAAAATTTAGTATTTAAAGTTTTAAATTTTAAAATTTAAAATTTTAATAATTAAATTTTTAAAATTTAGTATTTAAATTTTTAAATTTTAAAATTTAAAGTTTTAATATTTAAATTTTTAAAATTTAGTATTTAAATTTTTAAATTTTAAAATTTAAATTTTTAAATTTTAAAATTTAAATTTTTAAATTTAAATTTTTAAATTTAAATTTTTAAATTTAAATTTTTAAATTTAAATTTTTAAATTTTAAAATTTAAAATTTTAGTAATTAAATTTTTAAAATTTAGTATTTAAATTTTTAAATTTTAAAGTTTAAAGTTTTAATAATTAAATTTTTAAAATTTAGTATTTAAATTTTAAAATTTATATTTTTAAATTTTATAATTTAAAATTTTAATAATTAAATTTTTACAATTTATTATTTAAATTTTAAAATTTAAAGATTTAATAATTAAATTTTTAAAATTTAGTATTAAAATTTTTAAATTTTAAAGTTTGAAGTTTTAATAATTAAATTTTTAAAATTTAGTATTTAAATTTTTAAATTTTAAAATTTAAAGTTTTAATAATTAAATTTTTAAAATTTAGTATTTAAATTTTTAAATTTTAAAATTTAAAATTTCAATAATTAAATTTTTAAAATTTAGTATTTAAGTTTTTAAATTTTAAAATTTAAATTTTTAATAATCAAATTTTTAAAATTTATTATTTAAATTTTTAAATTTTAAAGTTTGAGGTTTTAATAATTAAATTTTTAAAATTTAGTATGTAAATTTTAAAATTTAAATTTTTAAATTTTAAAATTTAAAATTTTAATAATTAAATTTTTAAAATTTAGCATTTAAATTTTTAAATTTTCAAATTTAAAGTTTTAATAATTAAATTTTTAAAATTTAGTATTTAAATTTTTAAATTTTAAAATTTAAAATTTTAATAATTAAATTTTTAAAATTTAGTATTTAAATTTTTAAATTTTCAAATTTAAAGTTTTAATAATTAAATTTTTAAAATTTAGTATTTAAATTTTTAAATTTTAAAATTTAAAACTTTAATAATTAAATTTTTAAAATTTAGTATTTAAATTTTTAAATTTTAAAATTTAAAGTTTTAATAATTAAATTTTTAGAATTTAGTATTTAAATTTTTAAATTTTAAAATTTAAAGTTATAATAATTAAATTTTTAAAATTTAGTATTTAAATTTTAAAATTTAAATTTTTAAATTTTAAAATTTAAAATTTTAATAATTAAATTTTTAAAAATTAGTATTTAAATTTTTAAATTTTAAAATTTAAAGTTTTAATAATGAAATTTTTAAAATTTAGTATTTAAATTTTTAAATTTTAAAATTTAAAGTTTTAATAATTAAAATTTTAGAATTTAGTATTTAAATTTTTAAATTTTAAAATTTAAAGTTTTAATAATTAAATTTTTAAAATTTAGTATTTAAATTTTTAAATGTTAAAGTTTAAAGTTTTAATAATTAAATTTTTAAAATTTAGTATTTAAATTTTTAAATTTTCAAATTTAAAGTTTTAATAATTAAATTTTTAAAATTTAGTATTTAAATTTTTAAATTTTAAAATTTAAAATTTTAATAATTAAATTTTTAAAATTTAGTATTTAAATTTTTAAATTTTAAAATTTAAAGTTTTAATATTTAAATTTTTAAAATTTAGTATTTAAATTTTTAAATTTTAAAATTTAAATTTTTATATTTTAAAATTTAAATTTTTAAATTTAAATTTTTAAATTTAAATTTTTAAATTTAAATTTTTAAATTTTAAAATTTAAAATTTTAGTAATTAAATTTTTAAAATTTAGTATTTAAATTTTTAAATTTTAAAGTTTAAAGTTTTAATAATTAAATTTTTAAAATTTAGTATTTAAATTTTAAAATTTATATTTTTAAATTTTATAATTTAAAATTTTAATAATTAAATTTTTACAATTTATTATTTAAATTTTAAAATTTAAAGATTTAATAATTAAATTTTTAAAATTTAGTATTAAAATTTTTAAATTTTAAAGTTTGAAGTTTTAATAATTAAATTTTTAAAATTTAGTATTTAAATTTTTAAATTTTAAAATTTAAAGTTTTAATAATAAAATTTTTAAAATTTAGTATTTAAATTTTTAAATTTAAAATTTCAATAATTAAATTTTTAAAATTTAGTATTTAAGTTTTTAAATTTTAAAATTTAAATTTTTAATAATCAAATTTTTAAAATTTATTATTTAAATTTTTAAATTTTAAAGTTTGAGGTTTTAATAATTAAATTTTTAAAATTTAGTATGTAAATTTTAAAATTTAAATTTTTAAATTTTAAAATTTAAAATTTTAATAATTAAATTTTTAAAATTTAGCATTTAAATTTTTAAATTTTCAAATTTAAAGTTTTAATAATTAAATTTTTAAAATTTAGTATTTAAATTTTTAAATTTTAAAATTTAAAATTTTAATAATTAAATTTTTAAAATTTAGTATTTAAATTTTTAAATTTTCAAATTTAAAGTTTTAATAATTAAATTTTTAAAATTTAGTATTTAAATTTTTAAATTTTAAAATTTAAATTTTTAAATTTTAAAATTTAAAATTTCAATAATTAAATTTTTAAAATTTAGTATTTAAGTTTTTAAATTTTAAAATTTAAAGTTTTAATAATCAAATTTTTAAAATTTATTATTTAAATTTTTAAATTTTAAAGTTTGAAGTTTTAATAATTAAATCTTTAAAATTAGTATTTAAATTTTAAAATTTAAATTTTTAAATTTTAAAATTTAAAATTTTAATAATTAAATTTTTAAAATTTAGTAATTAAATTTTTAAATTTTAAAATTTAAAGTTTTAATAATTAAATTTTTAAAATTTGTATTTAAATTTTTAAATTTTAAAATTTAAAGTTTTAATAATTAAATTTTTAAATTTTAAAGTTTAAACTTATAATAATTAAATTTTTAAAATTTAGTATTTAAATTTTAAAATTTAAATTTTAATAATTAAATATTTAAATTTTAAAATTTAAAGTTTTAATAATCAAATTTTTAAAATTTAGTATTTAAATTTTTAAATTTTAAAATTTAAAATTTTAATAATTAAATTTTTAAAATTTAGTATTTAAATTTTTAAATTTTAAAATTTAAAGTTTTAATAATTAAATTTTTAGAATTTAGTATTTAAATTTTTAAATTTTAAAATTTAAAGTTTTAATAATTAAATTTTTAAAATTTAGTATTTAAATTTTTAAATTTTAAAGTTTAAAGTTTTAATAATTAAATTTTTAAAATTTAGTATTTAAATTTTTAAATTTTCAAATTTAAAGTTTTAATAATTAAATTTTTAAAATTTAGTATTTAAATTTTTAAATTTTAAAATTTAAAATTTTAATAATTAAATTTTTAAAATTTAGTATTTAAATTTTTAAATTTTAAAATTTAAAGTTTTAATATTTAAATTTTTAAAATTTAGTATTTAAATTTTTAAATTTTAAAATTTAAATTTTTAAATTTTAAAATTTAAAATTTTAGTAATTAAATTTTTAAAATTTAGTATTTAAATTTTTAAATTTTAAAGTTTAAAGTTTTAATAATTAAATTTTTAAAATTTAGTATTTAAATTTTAAAATTTATATTTTTAAATTTTAAAATTTAAAATTTTAATAATTAAATTTTTACAATTTATTATTTAAATTTTAAAATTTAAAGATTTAATAATTAAATTTTTAAAATTTAGTATTAAAATTTTTAAATTTTAATGTTTGAAGTTTTAATAATTAAATTTTTAAAATTTAGTATTTAAATTTTTAAATTTTAAAATTTAAAGTTTTAATAATTAAATTATTAAAATTTAGTATTTAAATTTTTAAATTTTAAAATTTAAAATTTCAATAATTAAATTTTTAAAATTTAGTATTTAAGTTTTTAAATTTTAAAATTTAAATTTTTAATAATCAAATTTTTAAAATTTATTATTTAAATTTTTAAATTTTAAAGTTTGAGGTTTTAATAATGAAATTTTTAAAATTTAGTATGTAAATTTTAAAATTTAAATTTTTAAATTTTAAAATTTAAAATTTTAATAATTAAATTTTTAAAATTTAGCATTTAAATTTTTAGATTTTCAAATTTAAAGTTTTAATAATTAAATTTTTAAAATTTAGTATTTAAATTTTAAAATTTATATTTTTAAATTTTATAATTTAAAATTTTAATAATTAAATTTTTACAATTTATTATTTAAATTTTAAAATTTAAAGATTTAATAAATAAATTTTTAAAATTTAGTATTAAAATTTTTAAATTTTAAAGTTTGAAGTTTTAATAATTAAATTTTTAAAATTTAGTATTTAAATTTTTAAATTTTAAAATTTAAAGTTTTAATAATTAAATTTTTAAAATTTAGTATTTAAATTTTTAAATTTTAAAATTTAAAATTTCAATAATTAAATTTTTAAAATTTAGTATTTAAGTTTTTAAATTTTAAAATTTAAATTTTTAATAATCAAATTTTTAAAATTTATTATTTAAATTTTTAAATTTTAAAGTTTGAGGTTTTAATAATTAAATTTTTAAAATTTAGTATGTAAATTTTAAAATTTAAATTTTTTAAATTTTAAAATTTAAAATTTTAATAATTAAATTTTTAAAATTTAGCATTTAAATTTTTAAATTTTCAAATTTAAAGTTTTAATAATTAAATTTTTAAAATTTAGTATTTAAATTTTTAAATTTTAAAATTTAAAATTTTAATAATTAAATTTTTAAAATTTAGTATTTAAATTTTTAAATTTTCAAATTTAAAGTTTTAATAATTAAATTTTTAAAATTTAGTATTTAAATTTTTAAATTTTAAAATTTAAAATTTTAATAATTAAATTTTTAAAATTTAGTATTTAAATTTTTAAATTTTAAAATTTAAAGTTTTAATAATTAAATTTTTAGAATTTAGTATTTAAATTTTTAAATTTTAAAATTTAAAGTTATAATAATTAAATTTTTAAAATTTAGTATTTAAATTTTAAAATTTAAATTTTTAAATTTTAAAATTTAAAATTTTAATAATTAAATTTTTAAAAATTAGTATTTAAATTTTTAAATTTTAAAATTTAAAGTTTTAATAATGAAATTTTTAAAATTTAGTATTTAAATTTTTAAATTTTAAAATTTAAAGTTTTAATAATTAAAATTTTAGAATTTAGTATTTAAATTTTTAAATTTTAAAATTTAAAGTTTTAATAATTAAATTTTTAAAATTTAGTATTTAAATTTTTAAATGTTAAAGTTTAAAGTTTTAATAATTAAATTTTTAAAATTTAGTATTTAAATTTTTAAATTTTCAAATTTAAAGTTTTAATAATTAAATTTTTAAAATTTAGTATTTAAATTTTTAAATTTTAAAATTTAAAATTTTAATAATTAAATTTTTAAAATTTAGTATTTAAATTTTTAAATTTTAAAATTTAAAGTTTTAATATTTAAATTTTTAAAATTTAGTATTTAAATTTTTAAATTTTAAAATTTAAATTTTTAAATTTTAAAATTTAAATTTTTAAATTTAAATTTTTAAATTTAAATTTTTAAATTTAAATTTTTAAATTTTAAAATTTAAAATTTTAGTAATTAAATTTTTAAAATTTAGTATTTAAATTTTTAAATTTTAAAGTTTAAAGTTTTAATAATTAAATTTTTAAAATTTAGTATTTAAATTTTAAAATTTATATTTTTAAATTTTATAATTTAAAATTTTAATAATTAAATTTTTACAATTTATTATTTAAATTTTAAAATTTAAAGATTTAATAATTAAATTTTTAAAATTTAGTATTAAAATTTTTAAATTTTAAAGTTTGAAGTTTTAATAATTAAATTTTTAAAATTTAGTATTTAAATTTTTAAATTTTAAAATTTAAAGTTTTAATAATATAATTTTTAAAATTTAGTATTTAAATTTTTAAATTTTAAAATTTAAAATTTCAATAATTAAATTTTTAAAATTTAGTATTTAAGTTTTTAAATTTTAAAATTTAAATTTTTAATAATCAAATTTTTAAAATTTATTATTTAAATTTTTAAATTTTAAAGTTTGAGGTTTTAATAATTAAATTTTTAAAATTTAGTATGTAAATTTTAAAATTTAAATTTTTAAATTTTAAAATTTAAAATTTTAATAATTAAATTTTTAAAATTTAGCATTTAAATTTTTAAATTTTCAAATTTAAAGTTTTAATAATTAAATTTTTAAAATTTAGTATTTAAATTTTTAAATTTTAAAATTTAAAATTTTAATAATTAAATTTTTAAAATTTAGTATTTAAATTTTTAAATTTTCAAATTTAAAGTTTTAATAATTAAATTTTTAAAATTTAGTATTTAAATTTTTAAATTTTAAAATTTAAATTTTTAAATTTTAAAATTTAAAATTTCAATAATTAAATTTTTAAAATTTAGTATTTAAGTTTTTAAATTTTAAAATTTAAAGTTTTAATAATCAAATTTTTAAAATTTATTATTTAAATTTTTAAATTTTAAAGTTTGAAGTTTTAATAATTAAATCTTTAAAATTAGTATTTAAATTTTAAAATTTAAATTTTTAAATTTTAAAATTTAAAATTTTAATAATTAAATTTTTAAAATTTAGTAATTAAATTTTTAAATTTTAAAATTTAAAGTTTTAATAATTAAATTTTTAAAATTTGTATTTAAATTTTTAAATTTTAAAATTTAAAGTTTTAATAATTAAATTTTTAAATTTTAAAGTTTAAACTTATAATAATTAAATTTTTAAAATTTAGTATTTAAATTTTAAAATTTAAATTTTAATAATTAAATATTTAAATTTTAAAATTTAAAGTTTTAATAATCAAATTTTTAAAATTTAGTATTTAAATTTTTAAATTTTAAAATTTAAAATTTTAATAATTAAATTTTTAAAATTTAGTATTTAAATTTTTAAATTTTAAAATTTAAAGTTTTAATAATTAAATTTTTAGAATTTAGTATTTAAATTTTTAAATTTTAAAATTTAAAGTTTTAATAATTAAATTTTTAAAATTTAGTATTTAAATTTTTAAATTTTAAAGTTTAAAGTTTTAATAATTAAATTTTTAAAATTTAGTATTTAAATTTTTAAATTTTAAAATTTAAAATTTTAATAATTAAATTTTTAAAATTTAGTATTTAAATTTTTAAATTTTAAAATTTAAAGTTTTAATATTTAAATTTTTAAAATTTAGTATTTAAATTTTTAAATTTTAAAATTTAAATTTTTAAATTTTAAAATTTAAAATTTTAGTAATTAAATTTTTAAAATTTAGTATTTAAATTTTTAAATTTTAAAGTTTAAAGTTTTAATAATTAAATTTTTAAAATTTAGTATTTAAATTTTAAAATTTATATTTTTAAATTTTAAAATTTAAAATTTTAATAATTAAATTTTTACAATTTATTATTTAAATTTTAAAATTTAAAGATTTAATAATTAAATTTTTAAAATTTAGTATTAAAATTTTTAAATTTTAATGTTTGAAGTTTTAATAATTAAATTTTCAAAATTTAGTATTTAAATTTTTAAATTTTAAAATTTAAAGTTTTAATAATTAAATTATTAAAATTTAGTATTTAAATTTTTAAATTTTAAAATTTAAAATTTCAATAATTAAATTTTTAAAATTTAGTATTTAAGTTTTTAAATTTTAAAATTTAAATTTTTAATAATCAAATTTTTAAAATTTATTATTTAAATTTTTAAATTTTAAAGTTTGAGGTTTTAATAATGAAATTTTTAAAATTTAGTATGTAAATTTTAAAATTTAAATTTTTAAATTTTAAAATTTAAATTTTTAAATTTAAATTTTTAAATTTAAATTTTTAAATTTTAAAATTTAAAATTTTAGTAATTAAATTTTTAAAATTTAGTATTTAAATTTTTAAATTTTAAAGTTTAAAGTTTTAATAATTAAATTTTTAAAATGTAGTATTTAAATTTTAAAATTTATATTTTTAAATTTTAAAATTTAAAATTTTAATAATTAAATTTTTACAATTTATTATTTAAATTTTAAAATTTAAAGTTTTAATAATTAAAGTTTTAAAATTTAGTATTAAAATTTTTAAATTTTAAAGTTTGAAGTTTTAATAATTAAATTTTTAAAATTTAGTATTTAAATTTTTAAATTTTAAAATTTATAGTTTTAATAATTAAATTTTTAAAATTAGTATATAAATTTTAAAATTTAAATTTTTAAATTTTAAAATTTAAAATTTTAATAATTAAATTTTTAAAATTTAGTATTTAAATTTTTAAATTTTAAAATTTAAATTTTAATAATTAAATTTTTAAATTATAAAATTTAAAGTTTTAATAATCAAATTTTTAAAATTTAGTATTTAAATTTTTAAATTTTAAAATTTAAAATTTTAATAACTAAATTTTTAAAATTTAGTATTTAAATTTTTAAATTTTAAAGTTTGAAGTTTTAATAATTAAATCTTTAAAATTAGTATTTAAATTTTAAAATTTAAATTTTTAAATTTTAAAATTTAAAGTTTTAATAATTAAATTTTTAAATTTTAAAATTTAAACTTATAATAATTAAATTTTTAAAATTTAGTATTTAAATTTTAAAATTTAAATTTTTAAATTTTAAAATTTAAAATTTTAATAATTAAATTTTTAAAATTTAGTATTTAAATTTTTAAATTTTAAAATTTAAATTTTAATAATTAAATTTTTAAATTATAAAATTTAAAGTTTTAATAATCAAATTTTTAAAATTTAGTATTTAAATTTTTAAATTTTAAAATTTAAAATTTAAATAACTAAATTTTTAAAATTTAGTATTTAAATTTTTAAATTTTAAAATTTAAAGTTTTAATAATTAAAATTTTAGAATTTAGTATTTAAATTTTTAAATTTTAAAATTTAAAGTTTTAATAATTAAATTTTTAAAATTTAGTATTTAAATTTTTAAATTTTCAAATTTAAAGTTTTAATAATTAAATTTTTAAAATTTAGTATTTAAATTTTTAAATTTTAAAATTTAAAATTTTAATAATTAAATTTTTAAAATTTAGTATTTAAATTTTTAAATTTTAAAATTTAAAGTTTTAATATTTAAATTTTTAAAATTTAGTATTTAAATTTTTAAATTTTAAAATTTAAATATTTAAATTTTAAAATTTAAATTTTAAAATTTAAATTTTTAAATTTAAATTTTTAAATTTAAATTTTTAAATTTTAAAATTTAAAATTTTAGTAATTAAATTTTTAAAATTTAGTATTTAAATTTTTAAATTTTAAAGTTTAAAGTTTTAATAATTAAATTTTTAAAATTTAGTATTTAAATTTTAAAATTTATATTTTTAAATTTTATAATTTAAAATTTTAATAATTAAATTTTTACAATTTATTATTTAAATTTTAAAATTTAAAGATTTAATAATTAAATTTTTAAAATTTAGTATTAAAATTTTTAAATTTTAAAGTTTGAAGTTTTAATAATTAAATTTTTAAAATTTAGTATTTAAATTTTTAAATTTTAAAATTTAAAGTTTTAATAATTAAATTTTTAAAATTTAGTATTTAAATTTTTAAATTTTAAAATTTAAAATTTCAATAATTAAATTTTTAAAATTTAGTATTTAAGTTTTTAAATTTTAAAATTTAAATTTTTAATAATCAAATTTTTAAAATTTATTATTTAAATTTTTAAATTTTAAATTTTGAGGTTTTAATAATTAAATTTTTAAAATTTAGTATGTAAATTTTAAAATTTAAATTTTTAAATTTTAAAATTTAAAATTTTAATAATTAAATTTTTAAAATTTAGTATTTATATTTTTAAATTTTAAAATTTAAAATTTTAATAATTAAAATTTAAAATTTTAATAATTAAATTTTTAAAATTTAGTATTTAAATTTTTAAATTTTCAAATTTAAAGTTTTAATAATTAAATTTTTAAAATTTAGTATTTAAATTTTTAAATTTTAAAATTTAAAATTTTAATAATTAAATTTTTAAAATTTAGTATTTAAAATTTTAAATTTTAAAATTTAAAGTTTTAATAATTAAATTTTTAGAATTTAGTATTTAAATTTTTAAATTTTAAAATTTAAAGTTTTAATATTTAAATTTTTAAAATTTAGTATTTAAATTTTTAAATTTTAAAATTTAAAGTTATAATAATTAAATTTTTAAAATTTAGTATTTAAATTTTAAAATTTAAATTTTTAAATTTTAAAATTTAAAATTTTAATAATTAAATTTTTAAAAATTAGTATTTAAATTTTTAAATTTTAAAATTTAAAGTTTTAATAATGAAATTTTTAAAATTTAGTATTTAAATTTTTAAATTTAAAATTTTAATAATTAAATTTTTAAAATTTAGTATTTAAATATTTAAATTTTAAAATTTAAAGATTTAATATTTAAAGTGTTAAAATTTAGTATTTAAATTTTTAAATTTTAAAATTTAAATTTTAATAATTAAAGTTTTAAATTTTAGTATTTAAATTTTTAAATTTTAAAATTTAAAATTTTAATAATTGAATTTTTAAAATTTAGTATTTAAATTTTTAAATTTCCAAATTTAAAGTTTTAATAATTAAATTTTTAAAATTTAGTATTTAAATTTTAAAATTTATATTTTTAAATTTTATAATTTAAAATTTTAATAATTAAATTTTTACAATTTATTATTTAAATTTTAAAATTTAAAGATTTAATAATTAAATTTTTAAAATTTAGTATTAAAATTTTTAAATTTTAAAGTTTGAAGTTTTAATAATTAAATTTTTAAAATTTAGTATTTAAATTTTTAAATTTTAAAATTTAAAGTTTTAATAATATAATTTTTAAAATTTAGTATTTAAATTTTTAAATTTTAAAATTTAAAATTTCAATAATTAAATTTTTAAAATTTAGTATTTAAGTTTTTAAATTTTAAAATTTAAATTTTTAATAATCAAATTTTTAAAATTTATTATTTAAATTTTTAAATTTTAAAGTTTGAGGTTTTAATAATTAAATTTTTAAAATTTAGTATGTAAATTTTAAAATTTAAATTTTTAAATTTTAAAATTTAAAATTTTAATAATTAAATTTTTAAAATTTAGCATTTAAATTTTTAAATTTTCAAATTTAAAGTTTTAATAATTAAATTTTTAAAATTTAGTATTTAAATTTTTAAATTTTAAAATTTAAAATTTTAATAATTAAATTTTTAAAATTTAGTATTTAAATTTTTAAATTTTCAAATTTAAAGTTTTAATAATTAAATTTTTAAAATTTAGTATTTAAATTTTTAAATTTTAAAATTTAAATTTTTAAATTTTAAAATTTAAAATTTCAATAATTAAATTTTTAAAATTTAGTATTTAAGTTTTTAAATTTTAAAATTTAAAGTTTTAATAATCAAATTTTTAAAATTTATTATTTAAATTTTTAAATTTTAAAGTTTGAAGTTTTAATAATTAAATCTTTAAAATTAGTATTTAAATTTTAAAATTTAAATTTTTAAATTTTAAAATTTAAAATTTTAATAATTAAATTTTTAAAATTTAGTAATTAAATTTTTAAATTTTAAAATTTAAAGTTTTAATAATTAAATTTTTAAAATTTGTATTTAAATTTTTAAATTTTAAAATTTAAAGTTTTAATAATTAAATTTTTAAATTTTAAAGTTTAAACTTATAATAATTAAATTTTTAAAATTTAGTATTTAAATTTTAAAATTTAAATTTTAATAATTAAATATTTAAATTTTAAAATTTAAAGTTTTAATAATCAAATTTTTAAAATTTAGTATTTAAATTTTTAAATTTTAAAATTTAAAATTTTAATAATTAAATTTTTAAAATTTAGTATTTAAATTTTTAAATTTTAAAATTTAAAGTTTTAATAATTAAATTTTTAGAATTTAGTATTTAAATTTTTAAATTTTAAAATTTAAAGTTTTAATAATTAAATTTTTAAAATTTAGTATTTAAATTTTTAAATTTTAAAGTTTAAAGTTTTAATAATTAAATTTTTAAAATTTAGTATTTAAATTTTTAAATTTTAAAATTTAAAATTTTAATAATTAAATTTTTAAAATTTAGTATTTAAATTTTTAAATTTTAAAATTTAAAGTTTTAATATTTAAATTTTTAAAATTTAGTATTTAAATTTTTAAATTTTAAAATTTAAATTTTTAAATTTTAAAATTTAAAATTTTAGTAATTAAATTTTTAAAATTTAGTATTTAAATTTTTAAATTTTAAAGTTTAAAGTTTTAATAATTAAATTTTTAAAATTTAGTATTTAAATTTTAAAATTTATATTTTTAAATTTTAAAATTTAAAATTTTAATAATTAAATTTTTACAATTTATTATTTAAATTTTAAAATTTAAAGATTTAATAATTAAATTTTTAAAATTTAGTATTAAAATTTTTAAATTTTAATGTTTGAAGTTTTAATAATTAAATTTTTAAAATTTAGTATTTAAATTTTTAAATTTTAAAATTTAAAGTTTTAATAATTAAATTATTAAAATTTAGTATTTAAATTTTTAAATTTTAAAATTTAAAATTTCAATAATTAAATTTTTAAAATTTAGTATTTAAGTTTTTAAATTTTAAAATTTAAATTTTTAATAATCAAATTTTTAAAATTTATTATTTAAATTTTTAAATTTTAAAGTTTGAGGTTTTAATAATGAAATTTTTAAAATTTAGTATGTAAATTTTAAAATTTAAATTTTTAAATTTTAAAATTTAAATTTTTAAATTTAAATTTTTAAATTTAAATTTTTAAATTTTAAAATTTAAAATTTTAGTAATTAAATTTTTAAAATTTAGTATTTAAATTTTTAAATTTTAAAGTTTAAAGTTTTAATAATTAAATTTTTAAAATGTAGTATTTAAATTTTAAAATTTATATTTTTAAATTTTAAAATTTAAAATTTTAATAATTAAATTTTTACAATTTATTATTTAAATTTTAAAATTTAAAGTTTTAATAATTAAAGTTTTAAAATTTAGTATTAAAATTTTTAAATTTTAAAGTTTGAAGTTTTAATAATTAAATTTTTAAAATTTAGTATTTAAATTTTTAAATTTTAAAATTTATAGTTTTCATAATTAAATTTTTAAAATTAGTATATAAATTTTAAAATTTAAATTTTTAAATTTTAAAATTTAAAATTTTAATAATTAAATTTTTAAAATTTAGTATTTAAATTTTTAAATTTTAAAATTTAAATTTTAATAATTAAATTTTTAAATTATAAAATTTAAAGTTTTAATAATCAAATTTTTAAAATTTAGTATTTAAATTTTTAAATTTTAAAATTTAAAATTTTAATAACTAAATTTTTAAAATTTAGTATTTAAATTTTTAAATTTTAAAGTTTGAAGTTTTAATAATTAAATCTTTAAAATTAGTATTTAAATTTTAAAATTTAAATTTTTAAATTTTAAAATTTAAAGTTTTAATAATTAAATTTTTAAATTTTAAAATTTAAACTTATAATAATTAAATTTTTAAAATTTAGTATTTAAATTTTAAAATTTAAATTTTTAAATTTTAAAATTTAAAATTTTAATAATTAAATTTTTAAAATTTAGTATTTAAATTTTTAAATTTTAAAATTTAAATTTTAATAATTAAATTTTTAAATTATAAAATTTAAAGTTTTAATAATCAAATTTTTAAAATTTAGTATTTAAATTTTTAAATTTTAAAATTTAAAATTTAAATAACTAAATTTTTAAAATTTAGTATTTAAATTTTTAAATTTTAAAATTTAAAGTTTTAATAATTAAAATTTTAGAATTTAGTATTTAAATTTTTAAATTTTAAAATTTAAAGTTTTAATAATTAAATTTTTAAAATTTAGTATTTAAATTTTTAAATTTTCAAATTTAAAGTTTTAATAATTAAATTTTTAAAATTTAGTATTTAAATTTTTAAATTTTAAAATTTAAAATTTTAATAATTAAATTTTTAAAATTTAGTATTTAAATTTTTAAATTTTAAAATTTAAAGTTTTAATATTTAAATTTTTAAAATTTAGTATTTAAATTTTTAAATTTTAAAATTTAAATATTTAAATTTTAAAATTTAAATTTTTAAATTTAAATTTTTAAATTTAAATTTTTAAATTTTAAAATTTAAAATTTTAGTAATTAAATTTTTAAAATTTAGTATTTAAATTTTTAAATTTTAAAGTTTAAAGTTTTAATAATTAAATTTTTAAAATTTAGTATTTAAATTTTAAAATTTATATTTTTAAATTTTATAATTTAAAATTTTAATAATTAAATTTTTACAATTTATTATTTAAATTTTAAAATTTAAAGATTTAATAATTAAATTTTTAAAATTTAGTATTAAAATTTTTAAATTTTAAAGTTTGAAGTTTTAATAATTAAATTTTTAAAATTTAGTATTTAAATTTTTAAATTTTAAAATTTAAAGTTTTAATAATTAAATTTTTAAAATTTAGTATTTAAATTTTTAAATTTTAAAATTTAAAATTTCAATAATTAAATTTTTAAAATTTAGTATTTAAGTTTTTAAATTTTAAAATTTAAATTTTTAATAATCAAATTTTTAAAATTTATTATTTAAATTTTTAAATTTTAAAGTTTGAGGTTTTAATAATTAAATTTTTAAAATTTAGTATGTAAATTTTAAAATTTAAATTTTTAAATTTTAAAATTTAAAATTTTAATAATTAAATTTTTAAAATTTAGTATTTATATTTTTAAATTTTAAAATTTAAAATTTTAATAATTAAATTTTTAAAATTTAGTATTTAAATTTTTAAATTTTCAAATTTAAAGTTTTAATAATTAAATTTTTAAAATTTAGTATTTAAATTTTTAAATTTTAAAATTTAAAATTTTAATAATTAAATTTTTAAAATTTAGTATTTAAAATTTTAAATTTTAAAATTTAAAGTTTTAATAATTAAATTTTTAGAATTTAGTATTTAAATTTTTAAATTTTAAAATTTAAAGTTTTAATATTTAAATTTTTAAAATTTAGTATTTAAATTTTTAAATTTTAAAATTTAAAGTTATAATAATTAAATTTTTAAAATTTAGTATTTAAATTTTAAAATTTAAATTTTTAAATTTTAAAATTTAAAATTTTAATAATTAAATTTTTAAAAATTAGTATTTAAATTTTTAAATTTTAAAATTTAAAGTTTTAATAATGAAATTTTTAAAATTTAGTATTTAAATTTTTAAATTTAAAATTTTAATAATTAAATTTTTAAAATTTAGTATTTAAATATTTAAATTTTAAAATTTAAAGATTTAATATTTAAAGTGTTAAAATTTAGTATTTAAATTTTTAAATTTTAAAATTTAAATTTTAATAATTAAAGTTTTAAATTTTAGTATTTAAATTTTTAAATTTTAAAATTTAAAATTTTAATAATTGAATTTTTAAAATTTAGTATTTAAATTTTTAAATTTCCAAATTTAAAGTTTTAATAATTAAATTTTTAAAATTTAGTATTTAAATATTTAAATTTTAAAATTTAAAATTTTAATAATTAAATTTTTAAAATTTAGTATTTAAATATTTAAATTTTAAAATTTAAAGATTTAATATTTAAAGTTTTAAAATTTAGTATTTAAATTTTTAAATTTTAAAATTTAAATTTTAATAATTAAAGTTTTAAAATTTAGTGTTTAAATTTTTAAATTTTAAAATTTAAAATTTTAATATTTAAATTTTTAAAATTTAGTATTTAAATTTTTAAATTTCCAAATTTAAAGTTTTAATAATTAAATTTTTAAAATTTAGTATTTAAATTTTTAAAATATAAAGTTTTAATAATAAAATTTATAAAATTTAGTATATAAGTTTTTAAATTTTAAAATTTAAAGTTGTAATAATTAAATTTTTAAAATTTAGTATTTACATTTTTAAATTTTAAAGTTGGAAGTTTTAATAATTAAATTTTTAAAATTTAGAATTTAAATTTTAAAATTTAAATTTTTAAATTTTAAAATTTAAAATTTTGATAACTAAATTTTTAAAATTTATTATTTAAATTTTTAAATTTTAAAATTTAAAGTTTTAATAATTAAATTTTTAAAATTTAGTATTTAAATCTTTAAATTTTAAAATTTAAATTTTTAAATTTAAAATTTTAATAATTAAAATTTTAAATTTTAAAATTTAAATTTTAATAATTAAAGTTTTAAAATTTAGTATTTAAATTTTTAAATTTTAAAATTTAAAATTTTAATAATTAAATTTTTAAAATTTAGTATTTAAATTTTTAAATTTCCAAATTTAAAGTTTTAATAATTAAATTTATAAAATTTAGTATTTAAATTTTTAAAATTTAAAGTTTTAATAATAAAATTTATAAAATTTAGTATTTAAGTTTTTAAATTTTAAAATTTAAAGTTGTAATAATTAAATTTTTAAAATTTAGTATTTAAATTTTTAAATTTTAAAGTTGGAAGTTTTAATAATTAAATTTTTAAAATTTAGTATTTAAATTTTAAAATTTAAATTTTTAAATTTTAAAATTTAAAATTTTGATAACTAAATTTTTAAAATTTAGTATTTAAATTTTTAAATTTTAAAATTTAAAGTTTTAATAATTAAATTTTTAAAATTTAGTATTTAAATTTTTAAATTTTAAAATTTAAATTTTTAAATTTAAAATTTTAATAATTAAATTTTTAAATTTTAAAATTTAAAGTTTTAATAATTAAATTTTTAAAATTTAGTATTTAAATTTTTAAATTTTAAAATTTAAATTTTAATAATTAAATTTTTAAATTTTAAAATTTAAAGTTTTAATAATCAAATTTTTAAAATTTAGTATTTAAATTTTTAAATTTTAAAATTTAAAATTTTAATAATTAAATTTTTAAAATTTAGTATTTAAATTTTTAAATTTTCAAATTTAAAGTTTTAATAATTAAATTTTTAAATTTAGTATTTAAATTTTTAAATTTTAAAATTTAAAATTTTAATAATTAAATTTTTAAAATTTAGCATTTAAATTTTTAAATTTTCAAATTTAAAGTTTTAATAATTAAATTTTTAAAATTTAGTATTTAAATTTTTAAATTTTAAAATTTAAAATTTTAATAATTAAATTTTTAAAATTTAGTATTTAAATTTTTAAATTTTCAAATTTAAAGTTTTAATTATTAAATTTTTAAAATTTAGTATATAAATTTTTAAATTTTAAAATTAAAAATTTTAATAATTAAATTTTTAAAATTTAGTATTTAAATTTTTAAATTTTAAAATTTAAAGTTATAATAATTAAATTTTTAAAATTTAGTATTTAAATTTTAAAATTTAAATTTTTAAATTTTAAAATTTAAAATTTTAATAATTAAATTTTTAAAAATTAGTATTAAATTTTTAAATTTTAAAATTTAAAGTTATAATAATTAAATTTTTAAAATTTAGTATTTAAATTTTAAAATTTAAATTTTTAAATTTTAAAATTTAAAATTTTAATAATTAAATTTTTAAAAATTAGTATTTAAATTTTTAAATTTTAAAATTTAAAATTTTAATAATTAAATTTTTAAAATTTAGTATTTAAATATTTAAATTTTAAAATTTAAAGATTTAATATTTAAAGTTTTAAAATTTAGTATTTAAATTTTTAAATTTTAAAATTTAAATTTTAATAATTAAAGTTTTAAAATTTAGTATTTAAATTTTTAAATTTTAAAATTTAAAATTTTAATAATTAAATTTTTAAAATTTAGTATTTAAATTTTTAAATTTTCAAATTTAAAGTTTTAATAATTAAATTTTTAAAATTTAGTATTTAAATTTTTAAATTTTAAAATTTAAAATTTTAATAATTAAATTTTTACAATTTATTATTTAAATTTTAAAATTTAAAGATTTAATAATTAAATTTTTAAAAGTTAGTATTAAAATTTTTAAATTTTAAAGTTTGAAGTTTTAATAATTAAATTTTTAAAATTTAGTATTTAAATTTTTAAATTTTAAAGTTTAAAGTTTTAATAATTAAATTTTTAAAATTTAGTATTTAAATTTTAAAATTTATATTTTTAAATTTTATAATTTAAAATTTTAATTATTAAATTTTTACAATTTATTATTTAAATTTTAAAATTTAAAGATTTAATAATTAAATTTTTAAAATTTAGTATTAAAATTTTTAAATTTTAAAGTTTGAAGTTTTAATAATTAAATTTTTAAAATTTAGTATTTAAATTTTTAAATTTTAAAATTTAAAGTTTTAATAATTAAATTTTTAAAATTTAGTATTTAAATTTTTAAATTTTAAAATTTAAAATTTCAATAATTAAATTTTTAAAATTTAGTATTTAAGTTTTTAAATTTTAAAATTTAAATTTTTAATAATCAAATTTTTAAAATTTATTATTTAAATTTTTAAATTTTAAAGTTTGAGGTTTTAATAATTAAATTTTTAAAATTTAGTATGTAAATTTTAAACTTTAAATTTTTAAATTTTAAAATTTAAAATTTTAATAATTAAATTTTTAAAATTTAGCATTTAAATTTTTAAATTTTCAAATTTAAAGTTTTAATAATTAAATTTTTAAAATTTAGTATTTAAATTTTTAAATTTTAAAATTTAAAATTTTAATAATTAAATTTTTAAAATTTAGTATTTAAATTTTTAAATTTTCAAATTTAAAGTTTTAATAATTAAATTTTTAAAATTTAGTATTTAAATTTTTAAATTTTAAAATTTAAAATTTTAATAATTAAATTTTTAAAATTTAGTATTTAAATTTTTAAATTTTAAAATTTAAAGTTTTAATAATTAAATTTTTAGAATTTAGTATTTAAATTTTTAAATTTTAAAATTTAAAGTTTTAATATTTAAATTTTTAAAATTTAGTATTTAAATTTTTAAATTTTAAAATTTAAAGTTATAATAATAAAATTTTTAAAATTTAGTATTTAAATTTTAAAATTTAAATTTTTAAATTTTAAAATTTAAAATTTTAATAATTAAATTTTTAAAAATTAGTATTTAAATTTTTAAATTTTAAAATTTAAAGTTTTAATAATGAAATTTTTAAAATTTAGTATTTAAATTTTTAAATTTCAAATTTTAATAATTAAATTTTTAAAATTTAGTATTTAAATATTTAAATTTTAAAATTTAAAGATTTAATATTTAAAGTTTTAAAATTTAGTATTTAAATTTTTAAATTTTAAAATTTAAATTTTAATAATTAAAGTTTTAAAATTTAGTATTTAAATTTTTAAATTTTAAAATTTAAAATTTTAATAATTAAATTTTAAAAATTTAGTATTTAAATTTTTAAATTTCCAAATTTAAAGTTTTAATAATTAAATTTTTAAAATTTAGTATTTAAATATTTAAATTTTAAAATATAAAATTATAATAATTAAATTTTTAAAATTTAGTATTTAAATATTTAAATTTTAAAATTTAAAGATTTAATATTTAAAGTTTTAAAATTTAGTATTTAAATTTTTAAATTTTAAAATTTAAATTTTAATAATTAAAGTTTTAAAATTTAGTATTTAAATTTTTAAATTTTTAAAATTTAAATTTTAATAATTAAATTTTTAAAATTTAGTATTTAAATTTTTAAATTTCCAAATTTAAAGTTTAATAATTAAATTTTTAAAATTTAGTATTCAAATTTTTAAAATTTAAAGTTTTAATAATAAAATTTATAAAATTTAGTATTTAAGTTTTTAAATTTTAAAATTTAAAGTTGTAATAATTAAATTTTTAAAATTTAGTATTTAAATTTTTAAATTTTAAAGTTGGAAGTTTTAATAATTAAATTTTTAAAATTTAGTATTTAAATTTTAAAATTTAAATTTTTAAATTTTAAAATTTAAAATTTTGATAACTAAATTTTTAAAATTTAGTATTTAAATTTTTAAATTTTAAAATTTAAATTTTTAAATTTAAAATTTTAATAATTAAATTTTTAAATTTTAAAATTTAAATTTTAATAATTAAAGTTTTAAAATTTAGTATTTAAATTTTTAAACTTTAAAATTTAAAATTTTAATAATTAAATTTTTAAAATTTAGTATTTAAATTTTTAAATTTCCAAATTTAAAGTTTTAATAATTAAATTTTTAAAATTTAGTATTTAAATATTTAAATTTTAAAATTTAAAATTTTAATAATTAAATTTTTAAAATTTAGTATTTAAATATTTAAATTTTAAAAATTAAAGATTTAATATTTAAAGTTTTAAAATTTAGTATTTAAATTTTTAAATTTTAAAATTTAAATTTTAATAATTAAAGTTTTAAAATTTAGTATTTAAATTTTTAAATTTTAAAATTTAAAATTTTAATAATTAAATTTTTAAAATTTAGTATTTAAATTTTTAAATTTTTAAATTTAAAATTTTAATAATTAAATTTTTAAATTTTAAAATTTAAAGTTTTAATAATTAAATTTTTAAAATTTAGTATTTAAATTTTTAAATTTTAAAGTTTAAAGTTTTAATAATTAAATTTTTAAAATTTAGTATTTAAATTTTAAAATTTATATTTTTAAATTTTATAATTTAAAATTTTAATTATTAAATTTTTACAATTTATTATTTAAATTTTAAAATTTAAAGATTTAATAATTAAATTTTTAAAATTTAGTATTAAAATTTTTAAATTTTAAAGTTTGAAGTTTTAATAATTAAATTTTTAAAATTTAGTATTTAAATTTTTAAATTTTAAAATTTAAAGTTTTAATAATTAAATTTTTAAAATTTAGTATTTAAATTTTTAAATTTTAAAATTTAAAATTTCAATAATTAAATTTTTAAAATTTAGTATTTAAGTTTTTAAATTTTAAAATTTAAATTTTTAATAATCAAATTTTTAAAATTTATTATTTAAATTTTTAAATTTTAAAGTTTGAGGTTTTAATAATTAAATTTTTAAAATTTAGTATGTAAATTTTAAAATTTAAATTTTTAAATTTTAAAATTTAAAATTTTAATAATTAAATTTTTAAAATTTAGCATTTAAATTTTTAAATTTTCAAATTTAAAGTTTTAATAATTAAATTTTTAAAATTTAGTATTTAAATTTTTAAATTTTAAAATTTAAAATTTTAATAATTAAATTTTTAAAATTTAGTATTTAAATTTTTAAATTTTCAAATTTAAAGTTTTAATAATTAAATTTTTAAAATTTAGTATTTAAATTTTTAAATTTTAAAATTTAAAATTTTAATAATTAAATTTTTAAAATTTAGTATTTAAATTTTTAAATTTTAAAATTTAAAGTTTTAATAATTAAATTTTTAGAATTTAGTATTTAAATTTTTAAATTTTAAAATTTAAAGTTTTAATATTTAAATTTTTAAAATTTAGTATTTAAATTTTTAAATTTTAAAATTTAAAGTTATAATAATAAAATTTTTAAAATTTAGTATTTAAATTTTAAAATTTAAATTTTTAAATTTTAAAATTTAAAATTTTAATAATTAAATTTTTAAAAATTAGTATTTAAATTTTTAAATTTTAAAATTTAAAGTTTTAATAATGAAATTTTTAAAATTTAGTATTTAAATTTTTAAATTTCAAATTTTAATAATTAAATTTTTAAAATTTAGTATTTAAATATTTAAATTTTAAAATTTAAAGATTTAATATTTAAAGTTTTAAAATTTAGTATTTAAATTTTTAAATTTTAAAATTTAAATTTTAATAATTAAAGTTTTAAAATTTAGTATTTAAATTTTTAAATTTTAAAATTTAAAATTTTAATAATTAAATTTTAAAAATTTAGTATTTAAATTTTTAAATTTCCAAATTTAAAGTTTTAATAATTAAATTTTTAAAATTTAGTATTTAAATATTTAAATTTTAAAATTTAAAATTTTAATAATTAAATTTTTAAAATTTAGTATTTAAATATTTAAATTTTAAAATTTAAAGATTTAATATTTAAAGTTTTAAAATTTAGTATTTAAATTTTTAAATTTTAAAATTTAAACTTTAATAATTAAAGTTTTAAAATTTAGTATTTAAATTTTTAAATTTTAAAATTTAAATTTTAATAATTAAATTTTTAAAATTTAGTATTTAAATTTTTAAATTTCCAAATTTAAAGTTTAATAATTAAATTTTTAAAATTTAGTATTCAAATTTTTAAAATTTAAAGTTTTAATAATAAAATTTATAAAATTTAGTATTTAAGTTTTTAAATTTTAAAATTTAAAGTTGTAATAATTAAATTTTTAAAATTTAGTATTTAAATTTTTAAATTTTAAAGTTGGAAGTTTTAATAATTAAATTTTTAAAATTTAGTATTTAAATTTTAAAATTTAAATTTTTAAATTTTAAAATTTAAAATTTTGATAACTAAATTTTTAAAATTTAATATTTAAATTTTTAAATTTTAAAATTTAAAGTTTTAATAATTAAATTTTTAAAATTTAGTATTTAAATTTTTAAATTTTAATAATTAAAGTTTTAAAATTTAGTATTTAAATTTTTAAATTTTAAAATTTAAAATTTTAATAATTAAATTTTTAAAATTTAGTATTTAAATTTTTAAATTTCCAAATTTAAAGTTTTAATAATTAAATTTTTAAAATTTAGTATTTAAATATTTAAATTTTAAAATTTAAAATTTTAATAATTAAATTTTTAAAATTTAGTATTTATATATTTAAATTTTAAAAATTAAAGATTTAATATTTAAAGTTTTAAAATTTAGTATTTAAATTTTTAAATTTTAAAATTTAAATTTTAATAATTAAAGTTTTAAAATTTAGTATTTAAATTTTTAAATTTTAAAATTTAAAATTTTAATAATTAAATTTTTAAAATTTAGTATTTAAATTTCTAAATTTCCAAATTTAAAGTTTTAATAAATAAATTTTTAAAATTTAGTATTTAAATTTTTAAAATTTAAAGTTTTAATAATAAAATTTATAAAATTTAGTATTTAAGTTTTTAAATTTTAAAATTTAAAGTTGTAATAATTAAATTTTTAAAATTTAGTATTTAAATTTTTAAATTTTAAAGTTGGAAGTTTTAATAATTAAATTTTTAAAATTTAGTATTTAAATTTTAAAATTTAAATTTTTAAATTTTAAAATTTAAAATTTTGATAACTAAATTTTTAAAATTTAGTATTTAAATTTTTAAATTTTAAAATTTAAAGTTTTAATAATTAAATTTTTAAAATTTAGTATTTAAATTTTTAAATTTTTAAATTTAAAATTTTAATAATTAAATTTTTAAATTTTAAAATTTAAAGTTTTAATAATTAAATTTTTAAAATTTAGTATTTAAATTTTTAAATTTTAAAATTTAAATTTTAATAATTAAATTTTTAAATTTTAAAATTTAAAGTTTTAATAATCAAATTTTTAAAATTTAGTATTTAAATTTTTAAATTTTAAAATTTAAAATTTTAATAATTAAATTTTTAAAATTTAGTATTTAAATTTTTAAATTTTCAAATTTAAAGTTTTAATAATTAAATTTTTAAATTTAGTATTTAAATTTTTAAATTTTAAAATTTAAAATTTTAATAATTATATTTTTAAAATTTAGCATTTAAATTTTTAAATTTTCAAATTTAAAGTTTTAATAATTAAATTTTTAAAATTTAGTATTTAAATTTTTAAATTTTAAAATTTAAAATTTTAATAATTAAATTTTTAAAATTTAGTATTTAAATTTTTAAATTTTCAAATTTAAAGTTTTAATAATTAAATTTTTAAAATTTAGTATATAAATTTTTAAATTTTAAAATTAAAAATTTTAATAATTAAATTTTTAAAATTTAGTATTTAAATTTTTAAATTTTAAAATTTAAAGTTTTAATAATTAAATTTTTAGAATTTAGTATTTAAATTTTTAAATTTTAAAATTTAAAGTTTTAATATTTAAATTTTTAAAATTTAGTATTTAAATTTTTAAATTTTAAAATTTAAAGTTATAATAATTAAATTTTTAAAATTTAGTATTTAAATTTTAAAATTTAAATTTTTAAATTTTAAAATTTAAAATTTTAATAATTAAATCTTTAAAAATTAGTATTTAAATTTTTAAATTTTAAAATTTAAAATTTTAATAATTAAATTTTTAAAATTTAGTATTTAAATATTTAAATTTTAAAATTTAAAGATTTAATATTTAAAGTTTTAAAATTTAGTATTTAAATTTTTAAATTTTAAAATTCAAATTTTAATAATTAAAGTTTTAAAATTTAGTATTTAAATTTTTAAATTTTAAAATTTAAAATTTTAATAATTAAATTTTTAAAATTTAGTATTTAAATTTTTAAATTTTCAAATTTAAAGTTTTAATAATTAAATTTTTAAAATTTAGTATTTAAATTTTTAAATTTTAAAATTTAAAATTTTAATAATTAAATTTTTACAATTTATTATTTAAATTTTAAAATTTAAAGATTTAATAATTAAATTTTTAAAATTTAGTATTAAAATTTTTAAATTTTAAAGTTTGAAGTTTTAATAATTAAATTTTTAAAATTTAGTATTTAAATTTTAAAATTTAAATTTTTAAATTTTAAAATTTAAAATTTTAATAATTAAATTTTTAAAATTTAGTATTTAAATTTTTAAATTTTCAAATTTAAAGTTTTAATAATTAAATTTTTAAAATTTAGTATTCAAATTTTTAAATTTTAAAACTTAAAATTTTAATAATTAAATTTTTAAAATTTAGTATTTAAATTTTAAAATTTAAATTTTTAAATTTTAAAATTTAAAATTTTAATAATTAAATTTTTAAAATTTAGCATTTAAATTTTTAAATTTTCAAATTTAAATTTTTAATAATTAAATTTTTAAAATTTAGTATTTAAATTTTTAAAATTTAAAGTTTTAATAATAAAATTTATAAAATTTAGTATTTAAGTTTTTAAATTTTAAAATTTAAAGTTGTAATAATTAAATTTTTAAAATTTAGTATTTAAATTTTTAAATTTTAAAGTTGGAAGTTTTAATAATTAAATTTTTAAAATTTAGTATTTAAATTTTAAAATTTAAATTTTTAAATTTTAAAATTTAAAATTTTAATAATTAAATTTTTACAATTTATTATTTAAATTTTAAAATTTAAAGTTTTAATAATTAAATTTTTAAAATTTAGTATTTAAATTTTTAAATTTTAAAATTTAAAGTTTCAATAATTAAATTTTTAAAATTTAGTGTTTAAGTTTTTAAATTTTAAAATTTAAATTTTTAATAATCAAATTTTTAAAATTTATTATTTAAATTTTTAAATTTTAAAGTTTGAAGTTTTAATAATTAAATTTTTAAAATTTAGTATTTAAATTTTAAAATTTAAATTTTTAAATTTTAAAATTTAAAATTTTAATAATTAAATTTTTAAAATTTAGCATTTAAATTTTTAAATTTTCAAATTTAAAGTTTTAATAATTAAATTTTTAAAATTTAGTATTTAAATTTTTAAATTTTAAAATTTAAAATTTTAATAATTAAATTTTTAAAATTTAGTATTTAAATTTTTAAATTTTCAAATTTAAAGTTTTAATAATTAAATTTTTAAAATTTAGTATTCAAATTTTTAAATTTTAAAACTTAAAATTTTAATAATTAAATTTTTAAAATTTAGTATTTAAATTTTAAAATTTAAATTTTTAAATTTTAAAATTTAAAATTTTAATAATTAAATTTTTAAAATTTAGCATTTAAATTTTTAAATTTTCAAATTTAAATTTTTAATAATTAAATTTTTAAAATTTAGTATTTAAATTTTTAAAATTTAAAGTTTTAATAATAAAATTTATAAAATTTAGTATTTAAGTTTTTAAATTTTAAAATTTAAAGTTGTAATAATTAAATTTTTAAAATTTAGTATTTAAATTTTTAAATTTTAAAGTTGGAAGTTTTAATAATTAAATTTTTAAAATTTAGTATTTAAATTTTAAAATTTAAATTTTTAAATTTTAAAATTTAAAATTTTGATAACTAAATTTTTAAAATTTAGTATTTAAATTTTTAAATTTTAAAATTTAAAGTTTTAATAATTAAATTTTTAAAATTTAGTATTTAAATTTTTAAATTTTAAAATTTAAATTTTTAAATTTAAAATTTTAATAATTAAATTTTTAAATTTTAAAATTTAAAGTTTTAATAATTTAATTTTTAAAATTTAGTATTTAAATTTTTAAATTTTAAAATTTAAATTTTAATAATTAAATTTTTAAATTTTAAAATTTAAAGTTTTAATAATTTAATTTTTAAAATTTAGTATTTAAATTTTTAAATTTTAAAATTTAAATTTTAATAATTAAATTTTTAAATTTTAAAGTTTGAAGTTTTAATAATTAAATTTTTAAAATTTAGTATTTAAATTTTAAAATTTAAATTTTTAAATTTTAAAATTTAAAATTTTAATAATTAAATTTTTAAAATTTAGCATTTAAATTTTTAAATTTTCAAATTTAAAGTTTTAATAATTAAATTTTTAAAATTTAGTATTTAAATTTTTAAATTTTAAAATTTAAAATTTTAATAATTAAATTTTTAAAATTTAGTATTTAAATTTTTAAATTTTCAAATTTAAAGTTTTAATAATTAAATTTTTAAAATTTAGTATTTAAATTTTTAAATTTTAAAATTTAAAATTTTAATAATTAAATTTTTAAAATTTAGTATTTAAATTTTTAAATTTCCAAATTTAAAGTTTTAATAAATAAATTTTTAAAATTTAGTATTTAAATTTTTAAAATTTAAAGTTTTAATAATAAAATTTATAAAATTTAGTATTTAAGTTTTTAAATTTTAAAATTTAAAGTTGTAATAATTAAATTTTTAAAATTTAGTATTTAAATTTTTAAATTTTAAAGTTGGAAGTTTTAATAATTAAATTTTTAAAATTTAGTATTTAAATTTTAAAATTTAAATTTTTAAATTTTAAAATTTAAAATTTTGATAACTAAATTTTTAAAATTTAGTATTTAAATTTTTAAATTTTAAAATTTAAAGTTTTAATAATTAAATTTTTAAAATTTAGTATTTAAATTTTTAAATTTTTAAATTTAAAATTTTAATAATTAAATTTTTAAATTTTAAAATTTAAAGTTATAATAATTAAATTTTTAAAATTTAGTATTTAAATTTTTAAATTTTAAAATTTAAATTTTAATAATTAAATTTTTAAATTTTAAAATTTAAAGTTTTAATAATCAAATTTTTAAAATTTAGTATTTAAATTTTTAAATTTTAAAATTTAAAATTTTAATAATTAAATTTTTAAAATTTAGTATTTAAATTTTTAAATTTTCAAATTTAAAGTTTTAATAATTAAATTTTTAAATTTAGTATTTAAATTTTTAAATTTTAAAATTTAAAATTTTAATAATTATATTTTTAAAATTTAGCATTTAAATTTTTAAATTTTCAAATTTAAAGTTTTAATAATTAAATTTTTAAAATTTAGTATTTAAATTTTTAAATTTTAAAATTTAAAATTTTAATAATTAAATTTTTAAAATTTAGTATTTAAATTTTTAAATTTTCAAATTTAAAGTTTTAATAATTAAATTTTTAAAATTTAGTATATAAATTTTTAAATTTTAAAATTAAAAATTTTAATAATTGAATTTTTAAAATTTAGTATTTAAATTTTTAAATTTTAAAATTTAAAGTTTTAATAATTAAATTTTTAGAATTTAGTATTTAAATTTTTAAATTTTAAAATTTAAAGTTTTAATATTTAAATTTTTAAAATTTAGTATTTAAATTTTTAAATTTCCAAATTTAAAGTTTTAATAAATAAACTTTTAAAATTTAGTATTTAAATTTTTAAAATTTAAAGTTTTAATAATAAAATTTATAAAATTTAGTATTTAAGTTTTTAAATTTTAAAATTTAAAGTTGTAATAATTAAATTTTTAAAATTTAGTATTTAAATTTTTAAATTTTAAAGTTGGAAGTTTTAATAATTAAATTTTTAAAATTTAGTATTTAAATTTTAAAATTTAAATTTTTAAATTTTAAAATTTAAAATTTTGATAACTAAATTTTTAAAATTTAGTATTTAAATTTTTAAATTTTAAAATTTAAAGTTTTAATAATTAAATTTTTAAAATTTAGTATTTAAATTTTTAAATTTTTAAATTTAAAATTTTAATAATTAAATTTTTAAATTTTAAAATTTAAAGTTATAATAATTAAATTTTTAAAATTTAGTATTTAAATTTTTAAATTTTAAAATTTAAATTTTAATAATTAAATTTTTAAATTTTAAAATTTAAAGTTTTAATAATCAAATTTTTAAAATTTAGTATTTAAATTTTTAAATTTTAAAATTTAAAATTTTAATAATTAAATTTTTAAAATTTAGTATTTAAATTTTTAAATTTTCAAATTTAAAGTTTTAATAATTAAATTTTTAAATTTAGTATTTAAATTTTTAAATTTTAAAATTTAAAATTTTAATAATTATATTTTTAAAATTTAGCATTTAAATTTTTAAATTTTCAAATTTAAAGTTTTAATAATTAAATTTTTAAAATTTAGTATTTAAATTTTTAAATTTTAAAATTTAAAATTTTAATAATTAAATTTTTAAAATTTAGTATTTAAATTTTTAAATTTTCAAATTTAAAGTTTTAATAATTAAATTTTTAAAATTTAGTATATAAATTTTTAAATTTTAAAATTAAAAATTTTAATAATTGAATTTTTAAAATTTAGTATTTAAATTTTTAAATTTTAAAATTTAAAGTTTTAATAATTAAATTTTTAGAATTTAGTATTTAAATTTTTAAATTTTAAAATTTAAAGTTTTAATATTTAAATTTTTAAAATTTAGTATTTAAATTTTTAAATTTTAAAATTTAAAGTTATAATAATTAAATTTTTAAAATTTAGTATTTAAATTTTAAAATTTAAATTTTTAAATTTTAAAATTTAAAATTTTAATAATTAAATCTTTAAAAATTAGTATTTAAATTTTTAAATTTTAAAATTTAAAATTTTAATAATTAAATTTTTAAAATTTAGTATTTAAATATTTAAATTTTAAAATTTAAAGATTTAATATTTAAAGTTTTAAAATTTAGTATTTAAATTTTTAAATTTTAAAATTCAAATTTTAATAATTAAAGTTTTAAAATTTAGTATTAAAATTTTTAAATTTTAAAATTTAAAATTTTAATAATTAAATTTTTAAAATTTAGTATTTAAATTTTTAAATTTTCAAATTTAAAGTTTTAATAATTAAATTTTTAAAATTTAGTATTTAAATTTTTAAATTTTAAAATTTAAAATTTTAATAATTAAATTTTTACAATTTATTATTTAAATTTTAAAATTTAAAGATTTAATAATTAAATTTTTAAAATTTAGTATTAAAATTTTTAAATTTTAAAGTTTGAAGTTTTAATAATTAAATTTTTAAAATTTAGTATTTAAATTTTTAAATTTTAAAATTTAAAGTTTTAATAATTAAATTTTTAAAATTTAGTATTTAAATTTTTAAATTTTAAAATTTAAAATTTCAATAATTAAATTTTTAAAATTTAGTGTTTAAGTTTTTAAATTTTAAAATTTAAATTTTTAATAATCAAATTTTTAAAATTTATTATTTAAATTTTTAAATTTTAAAGTTTGAAGTTTTAATAATTAAATTTTTAAAATTTAGTATTTAAATTTTAAAATTTAAATTTTTAAATTTTAAAATTTAAAATTTTAATAATTAAATTTTTAAAATTTAGCATTTAAATTTTTAAATTTTCAAATTTAAAGTTTTAATAATTAAATTTTTAAAATTTAGTATTTAAATTTTTAAATTTTAAAATTTAAAATTTTAATAATTAAATTTTTAAAATTTAGTATTTAAATTTTTAAATTTTCAAATTTAAAGTTTTAATAATTAAATTTTTAAAATTTAGTATTCAAATTTTTAAATTTTAAAACTTAAAATTTTAATAATTAAATTTTTAAAATTTAGTATTTAAATTTTAAAATTTAAATTTTTAAATTTTAAAATTTAAAATTTTAATAATTAAATTTTTAAAATTTAGCATTTAAATTTTTAAATTTTCAAATTTAAATTTTTAATAATTAAATTTTTAAAATTTAGTATTTAAATTTTTAAAATTTAAAGTTTTAATAATAAAATTTATAAAATTTAGTATTTAAGTTTTTAAATTTTAAAATTTAAAGTTGTAATAATTAAATTTTTAAAATTTAGTATTTAAATTTTAAAATTTAAATTTTAAAATTTAAAATTTTGATAACTAAATTTTTAAAATTTAGTATTTAAATTTTTAAATTTTAAAATTTAAAGTTTTAATAATTAAATTTTTAAAATTTAGTATTTAAATTTTTAAATTTTAAAATTTAAATTTTTAAATTTAAAATTTTAATAATTAAATTTTTAAATTTTAAAATTTAAAGTTTTAATAATTTAATTTTTAAAATTTAGTATTTAAATTTTTAAATTTTAAAATTTAAATTTTAATAATTAAATTTTTAAATTTTAAAATTTAAAGTTTTAATAATCAAATTTTTAATATTTAGTATTTAAATTTTTTAATTTTAAAATTTAAAGTTTTAATAATTAAATTTTTAAAATTTAGTATTTAAATTTTTAAATTTTAAAATTTAAATTTTTAAATTTTAAAATTTAAAATTTCAATAATTAAATTTTTAAAATTTAGTATTTAAGTTTTTAAATTTTAAAATTTAAATTTTTAATAATCAAATTTTTAAAATTTATTATTTAAATTTTTAAATTTTAAAGTTTGAAGTTTTAATAATTAAATTTTTAAAATTTAGTATTTAAATTTTAAAATTTAAATTTTTAAATTTTAAAATTTAAAATTTTAATAATTAAATTTTTAAAATTTAGCATTTAAATTTTTAAATTTTCAAATTTAAAGTTTTAATAATTAAATTTTTAAAATTTAGTATTTAAATTTTTAAATTTTAAAATTTAAAATTTTAATAATTAAATTTTTAAAATTTAGTATTTAAATTTTTAAATTTTCAAATTTAAAGTTTTAATAATTAAATTTTTAAAATTTAGTATTTAAATTTTTAAATTTTAAAATTTAAAATTTTAATAATTAAATTTTTAAAATTTAGTATTTAAATTTTTAAATTTTAAAATTTAAAATTTTAATAATTAAATTTTTAGAATTTAGTATTTAAATTTTTAAATTTTAAAATTTAAAGTTTTAATATTTAAATTTTTAAAATTTAGTATTTAAATTTTTAAATTTTAAAATTTAAAGTTATAATAATTAAATTTTTAAAATTTAGTATTTAAATTTTAAAATTTAAATTTTTAAATTTTAAAATTTAAAATTTTAATAATTAAATTTTAAAAAATTAGTATTTAAATTTTTAAATTTTAAAATTTAAAGTTTTAATAATGAAATTTTTAAAATTTAGTATTTAAATATTTAAATTTTAAAATTTAAAGATTTAATATTTAAAGTTTTAAAATTTAGTATTTAAATTTTTAAATTTTAAAATTTAAATTTTAATAATTAAAGTTTTAAAATTTAGTATTTAAATTTTTAAATTTTAAAATTTAAAATTTTAATAATTAAATTTTTAAAATTTAGTATTTAAATTTTTAAATTTCCAAATTTAAAGTTTTAAAAATTAAATTTTTAAAATTTAGTATTTAAATTTTTAAATTTTAAAATTTAAAATTTTAATAATTAAATTTTTAAAATTTAGTATTTAAATTTTTAAATTTTCAAATTTAAAGTTTTAATAATTAAATTTTTAAAATTTAGTATTTAAATTTTTAAATTTTAAAATTTAAATTTTTAATAATTAAATTTTTAAAATTTAGTATTTAAATTTTTAAAATTTAAAGTTTTAATAATAAAATTTATAAAATTTAGTATTTAAGTTTTTAAATTTTAAAATTTAAAGTTGTAATAATTAAATATTTAAAATTTAGTATTTAAATTTTTAAATTTTAAAGTTGGAAGTTTTAATAATTAAATTTTTAAAATTTAGTATTTAAATTTTAAAATTTAAATTTTTAAATTTTAAAATTTAAAGTTTTAATAATTAAAATTTTTAAAATTTAGTATTTAAATTTTTAAATTTTAAAATTTAAATTTTTAAATTTAAAATTTTAATAATTAAATTTTTAAAATTTAGTATTTAAATTTTTAAATTTTAAAATTTAAAGTTTTAATAATTAAAATTTTTAAAATTTAGTATTTAAATTTTTAAATTTTAAAATTTAAATTTTTAAATTTAAAATTTTAATAATTAAATTTTTAAAATTTAGTATTTAAATTTTTAAATTTTAAAATTTAAATTTTAATAATTAAATTTTTAAATTTTAAAATTTAAAGTTTTAATAATCAAATTTTTAAAATTTAGTATTTAAATTTTTTAATTTTAAAATTTAAAGTTTTAATAATTAAATTTTTAAAATTTAGTATTTAAATTTTTAAATTTTAAAATTTAAATTTTTAAATTTTAAAATTTAAAATTTCAATAATTAAATTTTTAAAATTTAGTATTTAAGTTTTTAAATTTTAAAATTTAAATTTTTAATAATCAAATTTTTAAAATTTATTATTTAAATTTTTAAATTTTAAA
Source organism: Aethina tumida (assembly GCF_024364675.1). Lineage (NCBI taxonomy): Eukaryota > Metazoa > Arthropoda > Insecta > Coleoptera > Nitidulidae > Aethina > Aethina tumida. The sequence goes on from NC_065436.1 coordinate 9,585,141, forward strand.
GTTTGAAGTTTTAATAATTAAATTTTTAAAATTTAGTATTTAAATTTTAAAATTTAAATTTTTAAATTTTAAAATTTAAAATTTTAATAATTAAATTTTTAAAATTTAGCATTTAAATTTTTAAATTTTCAAATTTAAAGTTTTAATAATTAAATTTTTAAAATTTAGTATTTAAATTTTTAAATTTTAAAATTTAATATTTTAATAATTAAATTTTTAGAATTTAGTATTTAAATTTTTAAATTTTAAAATTTAAAGTTTTAATATTTAAATTTTTAAAATTTAGTATTTAAATTTTTAAATTTTAAAATTTGAAGTTATAATAATTAAATTTTTAAAATTTAGTATTTAAATTTTAAAATTTAAATTTTTAAATTTTAAAATTTAAAATTTTAATAATTAAATTTTTAAAAATTAGTATTTAAATTTTTAAATTTTAAAATTTAAAGTTTTAATAATGAAATTTTTAAAATTTAGTATTTAAATATTTAAATTTTAAAATTTAAAGATTTAATATTTAAAGTTTTAAAATTTAGTATTTAAATTTTTAAATTTTAAAATTTAAATTTTAATAATTAAAGTTTTAAAATTTAGTATTTAAATTTTTAAATTTTAAAATTTAAAATTTTAATAATTAAACTTTTAAAATTTAGTATTTAAATTTTTAAATTTCCAAATTTAAAGTTTTAATAATTAAATTTTTAAAATTTAGTATTTAAATTTTTAAATTTTAAAATTTAAAATTTTAATAATTAAATTTTTAAAATTTAGTATTTAAATTTTTAAATTTTCAAATTTAAAGTTTTAATAATTAAATTTTTAAAATTTAGTATTTAAATTTTTAAATTTTAAAATTTAAATTTTTAATAATTAAATTTTTAAAATTTAGTATTTAAATTTTTAAAATTTAAAGTTTTAATAATAAAATTTATAAAATTTAGTATTTAAGTTTTTAAATTTTAAAATTTAAAGTTGTAATAATTAAATATTTAAAATTTAGTATTTAAATTTTTAAATTTTAAAGTTGGAAGTTTTAATAATTAAATTTTTAAAATTTAGTATTTAAATTTTAAAATTTAAATTTTTAAATTTTAAAATTTAAAATTTTGATAACTAAATTTTTAAAATTTAGTATTTAAATTTTTAAATTTTAAAATTTAAAGTTTTAATAATTAAATTTTTAAAATTTAGTATTTAAATTTTTAAATTTTAAAATTTAAATTTTTAAATTTAAAATTTTAATAATTAAATTTTTAAAATTTAGTATTTAAATTTTTAAATTTTCAAATTTAAAGTTTTAATAATTAAATTTTTTAAATTTAGTATTTAAATTTTTAAATTTTAAAATTTAAAATTTTAATAATTAAATTTTTAAAATTTAGTATTTAAATTTTTAAATTTTCAAGTTTAAAGTTTTAATAATTAAATTTTTTAAATTTAGTATTTAAATTTTTAAATTTTAAAATTTAAAATTTTGATAACTAAATTTTTAAAATTTAGTATTTAAATTTTTAAATTTTAAAATTTAAATTTTATTAATTAAATTTTTAAATTTTAAAATTTAAAGTTTTAATAATCAAATTTTTAAAATTTAGTATTTAAATTTTCAAATTTTAAAATTTAAAATTTTAATAATTAAATTTTTAAAATTTAGTATTTAAATTTTTAAATTTTCAAATTTAAAGTTTTAATAATTAAATTTTTTTAATTTAGTATTTAAATTTTTAAATTTTAAAATTTAAAATTTTAATAATTAAATATTTAAAATTTAGCATTTAAATTTTTAAATTTTCAAATTTAAAGTTTTAATAATTAAATTTTTAAAATTTAGTATTTAAATTTTTAAATTTTAAAATTTAAAATTTTAATAATTAAATTTTTAAAATTTAGTATTTAAATTTTTAAATTTTCAAATTTAAAGTTTTAATAATTAAATTTTTAAAATTTAGTATTTAAATTTTTAAATTTTAAAATTTAAAATTTTAATAATTAAATTTTTAAAATTTAGTATTTAAATTTTTAAATTTTAAAATTTAAAGTTTTAATAATTAAATTTTTAGAATTTAGTATTTAAATTTTTAAATTTTAAAATTTAAAGTTTTAATATTTAAATTTTTAAAATTTAGTATTTAAATTTTTAAATTTTAAAATTTAAAGTTATAATAATTAAATTTTTAAAATTTAGTATTTAAATTTTAAAATTTAAATTTTTAAATTTTAAAATTTAAAATTTTAATAATTAAATTTTTAAAAATTAGTATTTAAATTTTTAAATTTTAAAATTTAAAATTTTAATAATTAAATTTTTAAAATTTAGTATTTAAATATTTAAATTTTAAAATTTAAAGATTTAATATTTAAAGTTTTAAAATTTAGTATTTAAATTTTTAAATTTTAAAATTTAAATTTTAATAATTAAAGTTTTAAAATTTAGTATTTAAATTTTAAAATTTAGTAGTTAAATTTTAAAATTTAAATTTTTAAATTTTAAAATTTAAAATTTTAATAATTAAATTTTTAAAATTTAGTATTTAAATTTTTAAATTTTAAAATTTAAAGTTTTAATAATTAAATTTTTAGAATTTAGTATTTAAATTTTTAAATTTTAAAATTTAAAGTTTTAATATTTAAATTTTTAAAATTTAGTATTTAAATTTTTAAATTTTAAAATTTAAAGTTTTAATAATTAAATTTTTAAAATTTAGTATTTAAATTTTTAAAATTTAAAATTTAAAATTTTAATAATTAAATTTTTAAAATTTAGTATTTAAATTTTTAAATTTTCAAATTTAAAGTTTTAATAATTAAATTTTTAAAATTTAGTATTTAAATTTTTAAATTTTAAAATTTAAATTTTTAATAATTAAATTTTTAAAATTTAGTATTTAAATTTTTAAAATTTAAAGTTTTAATAATAAAATTTATAAAATTTAGTATTTAAGTTTTTAAATTTTAAAATTTAAAGTTGTAATAATTAAATTTTTAAAATTTAGTATTTAAATTTTTAAATTTTAAAGTTGGAAGTTTTAATAATTAAATTTTTAAAATTTAGTATTTAAATTTTAAAATTTAAATTTTTAAATTTTAAAATTTAAAATTTTGATAACTAAATTTTTAAAATTTAGTATTTAAATTTTTAAATTTTAAAATTTAAAGTTTTAATAATTAAATTTTTAAAATTTAGTATTTAAATTTTTAAATTTTAAAATTTAAATTTTTAAATTTAAAATTTTAATAATTAAATTTTTAAATTTTAAAATTTAAAGTTTTAATAATTAAATTTTTAAAATTTAGTATTTAAATTTTTAAATTTTAAAATTTAAATTTTAATAATTAAATTTTTAAATTTTAAAATTTAAAGTTTTAATAACCAAATTTTTAAAATTTAGTATTTAAATTTTTAAATTTTAAAATTTAAAATTTTAATAATTAAATTTTTAAAATTTAGTATTTAAATTTTTAAATTTTCAAATTTAAAGTTTTAATAATTAAATTTTTTAAATTTAGTATTTAAATTTTTAAATTTTAAAATTTTAAATTTTAATAATTAAATTTTTAAAATTTAGTATTTAAATTTTAAAATTTTAAAATTTAAAGTTTTAATATTTAAATTTTTAAAATTTAGTATTTAAATTTTTAAATTTTAAAATTTAAATTTTTAAATTTAAATTTTTAAATTTAAATTTTTAAATTTAAATTTTAAAATTGTAAAATTTAAAATTTTAGTAATTAAAGTTTTAAAATTTAGTATTTAAATTTTTAAATTTTAAAGTTTAAAGTTTTAATAATTAAATTTTTAAAATGTAGTATTTAAATTTTAAAATTTATATTTTTAAATTTAAAAATTTAAAATTTTAATAATTAAATTTTTACAATTTATTATTTAAATTTTAAAATTTAAAGTTTTAATAATTAAAGTTTTAAAATTTAGTATTAAAATTTTTAAATTTTAAACTTTGAAGTTTTAATAATTAAATTTTTAAAATTTAGTATTTAAATTTTTAAATTATAAAATTTAAAGTTTTAATAATTAGATTTTTAAAATTTAGAATTTAAATTTTTAGATTTTAAAATTTAAATTTTTAAATTTTAAAATTTAAAATTTCAATAATTAAATTTTTAAAATTTAGTATTTAAGTTTTTAAATTTTAAAATTTAAAGTTTTAATAATCAAATTTTTAAAATTTATTATTTAAATTTTTAAATTTTAAAGTTTGAAGTTTTAATAATTAAATTTTTAAAATTAGTATTTAAATTTTAAAATTTAAGTTTTTAAATTTTAAAATTTAAAATTTTAATAATTAAATTTTTAAAATTTAGTATTTAAATTTTTAAATTTTAAAATTTAAAGTTTTAATAATTAAATTTTTAAAATTTGTATTTAAATTTTTAAATTTTAAAATAAAGTTTTAATAATTAAATTTTTAAATTTTAAAGTTTAAACTTTTAATAATTAAATTTTTAAAATTTAGTATTTAAATTTTAAAATTTAAATTTTTAAATTTTAAAATTTAAAATTTTAATAATTAAATTTTTAAAATTTATTATTTAAATTTTTAAATTTTAAAATTTAAATTTTAATAATTAAATTTTTAAATTTTAAAATTTAAAGTTTTAATAATCAAATTTTTAAAATTCAGTATTTAAATTTTTAAATTTTAAAATTTAAAATTTTAATAATTAAATTTTTAAAATTTAGTATTTAAATTTTTAAATTTTAAAATTTAAAGTTTTAATAATTAAATTTTTAGAATTTAGTATTTAAATATTTAAATTTTAAAATTTAAAGTTTTAATAATTAAATTTTTAAAATTTAGTATTTAAATTTTTAAATTTTAAAGTTTAAAGTTTTAATAATTAAATTTTTAAAATTTAGTATTTAAATTTTTAAATTTTCAAATTTAAAGTTTTAATAATTAAATTTTTAAAATTTAGTATTTAAATTTTTAAATTTTAAAATTTAAAATTTTAATAATTAAATTTTTAAAATTTAGTATTTAAATTTTTAAATTTTAAAATTTAAAGTTTTAATATTTATATTTTTAAAATTTAGTATTTAAATTTTTAAATTTTAAAATTTAAATTTTTAAATTTTAAAATTTAAATTTTTAAATTTAAATTTTTAAATTTAAATTTTTAAATTTTAAAATTTAAAATTTTAGTAATTAAATTTTTAAAATTTAGTATTTAAATTTTTAAATTTTAAAGTTTAAAGTTTTAATAATTAAATTTTTAGAATTTAGTATTTAAATTTTTAAATTTTAAAATTTAAAGTTTTAATATTTAAATTTTTAAAATTTAGTATTTAAATTTTTAAATTTTAAAATTTAAAGTTAAAATAATTAAATTTTTAAAATTTAGTATTTAAATTTTAAAATTTAAATTTTTAAATTTTAAAATTTAAAATTTTAATAATTAAATTTTTAAAAATTAGTATTTAAATTTTTAAATTTTAAAATTTAAAATTTTAATAATTAAATTTTTAAAATTTAGTATTTAAATATTTAAATTTTAAATTTTAAAGATTTAATATTTAAAGTTTTAAAATTTAGTATTTAAATTTTTAAATTTTAAAATTTAAATTTTAATAATTAAAGTTTTAAAATTTAGTATTTAAATTTTTAAATTTTAAAATTTAAAATTTTAATAATTAAATTTTTAAAATTTAGTATTTAAATTTTTAAATTTTCAAATTTAAAGTTTTAATAATTAAATTTTTAAAATTTAGTATTTAAATTTTTAAATGTTCAAATTTAAAGTTTTAATAATTAAATTTTTAAAATTTAGTATTTAAATTTTTAAATTTTAAAATTTAAATTTTTAATAATTAAATTTTTAAAATTTAGTATTTAAATTTTTAAAATTTAAAGTTTTAATAATAAAATTTATAAAATTTAGTATTTAAGTTTTTAAATTTTAAAATTTAAATTTTAATAATTAAATTTTTAAAATTTAGTATTTAAATTTTTAAATTTTAAAATTTAAAGTTTTAATAATTAAATTTTTAAAATTTAGTATTTAAATTTTTAAATTTTAAAATTTAAATTTTTAAATTTAAAATTTTAATAATTAAATTTTTAAATTTTAAAATTTAAAGTTTTAATAATTAAATTTTTAAAATTTAGTATTTAAATTTTTAAATTTTAAAATTTAAATTTTAATAATTAAATTTTTAAATTTTAAAATTTAAAGTTTTAATAATCAAATTTTTAAAATTTAGTATTTAAATTTTTAAATTTTAAAATTTAAAGTTTCAATAATTAAATTTTTAAAATTTAGTATTTAAATTTTTAAATTTTAAAATTTAAATTTTTAAATTTTAAAATTTAAAATTTCAATAATTAAATTTTTAAAATTTAGTATTTAAGTTTTTAAATTTTAAAATTTAAATTTTTAATAATCAAATTTTTAAAATTTATTATTTAAATTTTTAAATTTTAAAGTTTGAAGTTTTAATAATTAAATTTTTAAAATTTAGTATTTAAATTTTAAAATTTAAAATTTTAATAATTAAATTTTTAAAATTTAGCATTTATATTTTTAAATTTTCAAATTTAAAATTTTAATAATTAAATTTTTAAAATTTAGTATTTAAATTTTTAAATTTTAAAATTTAAAATTTTAATAATTAAATTTTTAAAATTTAGTATTTAAATTTTTAAATTTTCAAATTTAAAGTTTTAATAATTAAATTTTTAAAATTTGGTATTTAAATTTTTAAATTTTAAAATTTAAAATTTTAATAATTAAATATTTAAAATTTAGTATTTAAATTTTTAAATTTTAAAATTTAAAGTTTTAATAATTAAATTTTTAAAATTTAGTATTTAAATTTTTAAATTTTAAAATTTAAAATTTTAATAATTAAATTTTTAAAAATTAGTATTTAAATTTTTAAATTTTAAAATTTAAAGTTTTAATAATGAAATTTTTAAAATTTAGTATTTAAATTTTTAAATTTTAAAATTTAAAATTTTAATAATTAAATTTTTAAAATTTATTATTTAAATATTTAAATTTTAAAATTTAAAGATTTAATATTTAAAGTTTTAAAATTTAGTATTTAAATTTTTAAATTTTAAAATTTAAATTTTAATAATTAAAGTTTTAAAATTTAGTATTTAAATTTTTAAATTTTAAAATTTAAAATTTTAATAATTAAATTTTTAAAATTTAGTATTTAAATTTTTAAATTTCCAAATTTAAAGTTTTAATAATTAAATTTTTAAAATTTAGTATTTAAATTTTTAAATTTTAAAATTTAAATTTTTAATAATTAAATTTTTAAAATTTAGTATTTAAATTTTTAAAATTTAAAGTTTTAATAATAAAATTTATAAAATTTAGTATTTAAGTTTTTAAATTTTAAAATTTAAAGTTGTAATAATTAAATTTTTAAAGTTTAGTATTTAAATTTTTAAATTTTAAAGTTGGAAGTTTTAATAATTAAATTTTTAAAATTTAGTATTTAAATTTTAAAATTTAAATTTTTAAATTTTAAAATTTAAAATTTTGATAACTAAATTTTTAAAATTTAGTATTTAAATTTTTAAATTTTAAAATTTAAAGTTTTAATAATTAAATTTTTAAAATTTAGTATTTAAATTTTTAAATTTTAAAATTTAAATTTTTAAATTTAATATTTTAATAATTAAATTTTTAAATTTTAAAATTTAAAGTTTTAATAATTAAATTTTTAAAATTTAGTATTTAAATTTTTAAATTTTAAAATTTAAATTTTAATAATTAAATTTTTAAATTTTAAAATTTAAAGTTTTAATAATCAAATTTTTAAAATTTAGTATTTAAATTTTTAAATTTTAAAATTTAAAATTTTAATAATTAAATTTTTAAAATTTAGTATTTAAATTTTTAAATTTTCAAATTTAAAGTTTTAATAATTAAATTTTTTAAATTTAGTATTTAAATTTTTAAATTTTAAAATTTAAAATTTTAATAATTAAATTTTTAAAATTTAGTATTTAAATTTTTAAATTTTAAAATTTAAAATTTTGATAATTAAATTTTTAAATTTTAAAATTTAAATTTTTAAATTTTAAAATTTAAAATTTTAATAATTAATTTTTAAAATTTAGTATTTAAATTTTTAAATTTTAAAATTTAAAATTTTAATAATTAAATTTTTAAAATTTAGTATTTAAATTTTCAAATTTAAAGTTTTAATAATTAAATTTTTTAAATTTAGTATTTAAATTTTTAAATTTTAAAATTTAAAATTTTAATAATCAAATTTTTAAAATTTATTATTTAAATTTTTAAATTTTAAAGTTTGAAGTTTTAATAATTAAATTTTTAAAATTAGTATTTAAATTTTAAAATTTAAGTTTTTAAATTTTAAAATTTAAAATTTTAATAATTAAATTTTTAAAATTTAGTATTTAAATTTTTAAATTTTAAAATTTAAAGTTTTAATAATTAAATTTTTAAAATTTGTATTTAAATTTTTAAATTTTAAAATTTAAAGTTTTAATAATTAAATTTTTAAATTTTAAAGTTTAAACTTTTAATAATTAAATTTTAAAAATTTAATTATTAAAACTTTAAATTTTAAAATTTAAAATTTTAATAATTAAATTTTTAAAATTTATTATTTAAATTTTTAAATTTTAAAATTTAAATTTTAATAATTAAATTTTTAAATTTTAAAATTTAAAGTTTTAATAATCAAATTTTTAAAATTTAGTATTTAAATTTTTAAATTTTAAAATTTAAAATTTTAATAATTAAATTTTTAAAATTTAGTATTTAAATTTTTAAATTTTAAAATTTAAAGTTTTAATAATTAAATTTTTAGAATTTAGTATTTAAATTTTTAAATTTTAAAATTTAAAGTTTTAATAATTAAATTTTTAAAATTTAGTATTTAAATTTTTAAATTTTAAAGTTTAAAGTTTTAATAATTAAATTTTTAAAATTTAGTATTTAAATTTTTAAATTTTCAAATTTAAAGTTTTAATAATTAAATTTTTAAAATTTAGTATTTAAATTTTTAAATTTTAAAATTTAAAATTTTAATAATTAAATTTTTAAAATTTAGTATTTAAATTTTTAAATTTTAAAATTTAAAGTTTTAATATTTAAATTTTTAAAATTTAGTATTTAAATTTTTAAATTTTAAAATTTAAATTTTTAAATTTTAAAATTTAAATTTTTAAATTTAAATTTTTAAATTTAAATTTTTAAATTTTAAAATTTAAAATTTTAGTAATTAAATTTTTAAAATTTAGTATTTAAATTTTTAAATTTTAAAGTTTAAAGTTTTAATAATTAAATTTTTAAAATTTAGTATTTAAATTTTAAAATTTATATTTTTAAATTTTAAAATTCGAAATTTTAATAATTAAATTTTTACAATTTATTATTTAAATTTTAAAATTTAAAGATTTAATAATTAAATTTTTAAAATTTAGTATTAAAATTTTTAAATTTTAAAGTTTGAAGTTTTAATAATTAAATTTTTAAAATTTAGTATTTAAATTTTAAAATTTAAATTTTTAAATTTTAAAATTTAAAATTTTAATAATAAAATTTTTAAAATTTAGCATTTAAATTTTTAAATTTTCAAATTTAAAGTTTTAATAATTAAATTTTTAAAATTTAGTATTAAAATTTTTAAATTTTAAAGTTTGAAGTTTTAATAATTAAATTTTTAAAATTTAGTATTTAAATTTTTAAATTTTAAAATTTAAAGTTTTAATAATTAAATTTTTAGAATTTAGTATTTAAATTTTTAAATTTTAAAATTTAAAGTTTTAATATTTAAATTTTTAAAATTTAGTATTTAAATTTTTAAATTTTAAAATTTAAAGTTAAAATAATTAAATTTTTAAAATTTAGTATTTAAATTTTAAAATTTAAATTTTTAAATTTTAAAATTTAAAATTTTAATAATTAAATTTTTAAAAATTAGTATTTAAATTTTTAAATTTTAAAATTTAAAATTTTAATAATTAAATTTTTAAAATTTAGTATTTAAATATTTAAATTTTAAATTTTAAAGATTTAATATTTAAAGTTTTAAAATTTAGTATTTAAATTTTTAAATTTTAAAATTTAAATTTTAATAATTAAAGTTTTAAAATTTAGTATTTAAATTTTTAAATTTTAAAATTTAAAATTTTAATAATTAAATTTTTAAAATTTAGTATTTAAATTTTTAAATTTTCAAATTTAAAGTTTTAATAATTAAATTTTTAAAATTTAGTATTTAAATTTTTAAATTTTAAAATTTAAAATTTTAATAATAAAATTTTTAAAATTTAGTATTTAAATTTTTAAATTTTCAAATTTAAAGTTTTAATAATTAAATTTTTAAAATTTAGTATTTAAATTTTTAAATTTTAAAATTTAAATTTTTAATAATTAAATTTTTAAAATTTAGTATTTAAATTTTTAAAATTTAAAGTTTTAATAATAAAATTTATAAAATTTAGTATTTAAGTTTTTAAATTTTAAAATTTAAAGTTGTAATAATTAAATTTTTAAAATTTAGTATTTAAATTTTTAAATTTTAAAGTTGGAAGTTTTAATAATTAAATTTTTAAAATTTAGTATATAAATTTTAAAATTTAAATTTTTAAATTTAAAATTTTGATAACTAAATTTAGTATTTAAATTTTTAAATTTTAAAATTTAAAGTTTTAATAATTAAATTTTTAAAATTTAGTATTTAAATTTTTAAATTTTAAAATTTAAATTTTTAAATTTAAAATTTTAATAACTAAATTTTTAAATTTTAAAATTTAAAGTTTTAATAATTAAATTTTTAAAATTTAGTATTTAAATTTTTAAATTTTAAAATTTAAATTTTAATAATTAAATTTTTAAATTTTAAAATTTAAAGTTTTAATAATCAAATTTTTAAAATTTAGTATTTAAATTTTTAAATTTTAAAATTTAAAGTTTTAATAATTAAATTTTTAAAATTTAGTATTTAAATTTTTAAATTTTAAAATTTAAATTTTTAAATTTTAAAATTTAAAATTTCAATAATTAAATTTTTAAAATTTAGTATTTAAGTTTTTAAATTTTAAAATTTAAATTTTTAATAATCAAATTTTTAAAATTTATTATTTAAATTTTTAAATTTTAAAGTTTGAAGTTTTAATAATTAAATTTTTAAAATTTAGTATTTAAATTTTAAAATTTAAAATTTTAATAATTAAATTTTTAAAATTTAGCATTTAAATTTTTAAATTTTCAAATTTAAAGTTTTAATAATTAAATTTTTAAAATTTAGTATTTAAATTTTTAAATTTTAAAATTTAAAATTTTAATAATTAAATTTTTAAAATTTAGTATTTAAATTTTTAAATTTTCAAATTTAAAATTTTAATAATTAAATATTTAAAATTTAGTATTTAAATTTTTAAATTTTAAAATTTAAAGTTTTAATAATTAAATTTTTAGAATTTAGTATTTAAATTTTTAAATTTTAAAATTTAAAGTTTTAATATTTAAATTTTTAAAATTTAGTATTTAAATTTTTAAATTTTAAAATTTAAAGTTATAATTATTAAATTTTTAAAATTTAGTGTTTAAATTTTAAAATTTAAATTTTTAAATTTTAAAATTTAAAATTTTAATAATTAAATTTTTAAAAATTAGTATTTAAATTTTTAAATTTTAAAATTTAAAGTTTTAATAATGAAATTTTTAAAATTTAGTATTTAAATTTTTAAATTTTAAAATTTAAAATTTTAATAATTAAATTTTTAAAATTTAGTATTTAAATATTTAAATTTTAAAATTTAAAGATTTAATATTTAAAGTTTTAAAATTTAGTATTTAAATTTTTAAATTTTAAAATTTAAATTTTAATAATTAAAGTTTTAAAATTTAGTATTTAAATTTTTAAATTTTAAAATTTAAAATTTTAATAATTAAATTTTTAAAATTTAGTATTTAAATTTTTAAATTTCCAAATTTAAAGTTTTAATAATTAAATTTTTAAAATTTAGTATTTAAATTTTTAAATTTTAAAATTTAAAATTTTAATAATTAAATTTTTAAAATTTAGTATTTAAATTTTTAAATTTCCAAATTTAAAGTTTTAATAATTAAATTTTTAAAATTTAGTATTTAAATTTTAAAATTTAAATTTTTAAATTTAAAATTTTGATAACTAAATTTTTAAAATTTAGTATTTAAATTTTTAAATTTTAAAATTTAAAGTTTTAATAATTAAATTTTTAAAATTTAGTATTTAAATTTTTAAATTTTAAAATTTAAATTTTTAAATTTAAAATTTTAATAATTAAATTTTTAAATTTTAAAATTTAAAGTTTTAATAATTAAATTTTTAAAATTTAGTATTTAAATTTTTAAATTTTAAAATTTAAATTTTAATAATTAAATTTTTAAATTTTAAAATTTAAAGTTTTAATAATCAAATTTTTAAAATTTAGTATTTAAATTTTTAAATTTTAAAATTTAAAGTTATAATAATTAAATTTTTAAAATTTAGTATTTAAATTTTTAAATTTTAAAATTTAAATTTTTAAATTTTAAAATTTAAAATTTCAATAATTAAATTTTTAAAATTTAGTATTTAAGTTTTTAAATTTTAAAATTTAAATTTTTAATAATCAAATTTTTAAAATTTATTATTTAAATTTTTAAATTTTAAAGTTTGAAGTTTTAATAATTAAATTTTTAAAATTTAGTATTTAAATTTTAAAATTTAAAATTTTAATAATTAAATTTTTAAAATTTAGCATTTAAATTTTTAAATTTTAAAATTTAAAGTTTTAATAATTAAATTTTTAAAATTTAGTATTTAAATTTTTAAATTTTAAAATTTAAATTTTTAAATTTAAAATTTTAATAATTAAATTTTTAAATTTTAAAATTTAAAGTTTTAATAATTAAATTTTTAAAATTTAGTATTTAAATTTTTAAATTTTAAAATTTAAATTTTAATAATTAAATTTTTAAATTTTAAAATTTAAAGTTTTAATAATCAAATTTTTAAAATTTAATATTTAAATTTTTAAATTTTAAAATTTAAAGTTTTAATAATTAAATTTTTAAAATTTAGTATTTAAATTTTTAAATTTTAAAATTTAAATTTTTAAATTTTAAAATTTAAAATTTCAATAATTAAATTTTTAAAATTTAGTATTTAAGTTTTTAAATTTTAAAATTTAAATTTTTAATAATCAAATTTTTAAAATTTATTATTTAAATTTTTAAATTTTAAAGTTTGAAGTTTTAATAATTAAATTTTTAAAATTTAGTATTTAAATTTTAAAATTTAAAATTTTAATAATTAAATTTTTAAAATTTAGCATTTAAATTTTTAAATTTTCAAATTTAAAGTTTTAATAATTAAATTTTTAAAATTTAAAATTTTAATAATTAAATTTTTAAAAATTAGTATTTAAATTTTTAAATTTTAAAATTTAAAGTTTTAATAATGAAATTTTTAAAATTTAGTATTTAAATTTTTAAATTTTAAAATTTAAAATTTTAATAATTAAATTTTTAAAATTTAGTATTTAAATATTTAAATTTTAAAATTTAAAGATTTAATATTTAAAGTTTTAAAATTTAGAATTTAAATTTTTAAATTTTAAAATTTAAATTTTAATAATTAAAGTTTTAAAATTTAGTATTTAAATTTTTAAATTTTAAAATTTAAAATTTTAATAATTAAATTTTTAAAATTTAGTATTTAAATTTTTAAATTTCCAAATTTAAAGTTTTAATAATTAAATTTTTAAAATTTAGTATTTAAATTTTTAAATTTTAAAATTTAAAATTTTAATAATTAAATTTTTAAAATTTAGTATTTAAATTTTTAAATTTCCAAATTTAAAGTTTTAATAATTAAATTTTTAAAATTTAGTATTTAAATTTTAAAATTTAAATTTTTAAATTTAAAATTTTGATAACTAAATTTTTAAAATTTAGTATTTAAATTTTTAAATTTTAAAATTTAAAGTTTTAATAATTAAATTTTTAAAATTTAGTATTTAAATTTTTAAATTTTAAAATTTAAATTTTTAAATTTAAAATTTTAATAATTAAATTTTTAAATTTTAAAATTTAAAGTTTTAATAATTAAATTTTTAAAATTTAGTATTTAAATTTTTAAATTTTAAAATTTAAATTTTAATAATTAAATTTTTAAATTTTAAAATTTAAAGTTTTAATAATCAAATTTTTAAAATTTAGTATTTAAATTTTTAAATTTTAAAATTTAAAGTTTTAATAATTAAATTTTTAAAATTTAGTATTTAAATTTTTAAATTTTATAATTTAAATTTTTAAATTTTAAAATTTAAAATTTCAATAATTAAATTTTTAAAATTTAGTATTTAAGTTTTTAAATTTTAAAATTTAAATTTTTAATAATCAAATTTTTAAAATTTATTATTTAAATTTTTAAATTTTAAAGTTTGAAGTTTTAATAATTAAATTTTTAAAATTTAGTATTTAAATTTTAAAATTTAAAATTTTAATAATTAAATTTTTAAAATTTAGCATTTAAATTTTTAAATTTTCAAATTTAAAGTTTTAATAATTAAATTTTTAAAATTTACTATTTAAATTTTTAAATTTTAAAATTTAAAATTTTAATAATTAAATTTTTAAAATTTAGTATTTAAATTTTTAAATTTTCAAATTTAAAGTTTTAATAATTAAATTTTTAAAATTTGGTATTTAAATTTTTAAATTTTAAAATTTAAAATTTTAATAATTAAATATTTAAAATTTAGTATTTAAATTTTTAAATTTTAAAATTTAAAGTTTTAATAATTAAATTTTTAGAATTTAGTATTTAAATTTTTAAATTTTAAAATTTAAAGTTTTAATATTTAAATTTTTAAAATTTAGTATTTAAATTTTTAAATTTTAAAATTTAAAGTTATAATTATTAAATTTTTAAAATTTAGTATTTAAATTTTAAAATTTAAATTTTTAAATTTTAAAATTTAAAATTTTAATAATTAAATTTTTAAAAATTAGTATTTAAATTTTTAAATTTTAAAATTTAAAGTTTTAATAATGAAATTTTTAAAATTTAGTATTTAAATTTTTAAATTTTAAAATTTAAAATTTTAATAATTAAATTTTTAAAATTTAGTATTTAAATATTTAAATTTTAAAATTTAAAGATTTAATATTTAAAGTTTTAAAATTTAGTATTTAAATTTTTAAATTTTAAAATTTAAATTTTTAATAATTAAATTTTTAAAAATTAGTATTTAAATTTTTAAATTTTAAAATTTAAAGTTTTAATAATGAAATTTTTAAAATTTAGTATTTAAATTTTTAAATTTTAAAATTTAAAATTTTAATAATTAAATTTTTAAAATTTAGTATTTAAATATTTAAATTTTAAAATTTAAAGATTTAATATTTAAAGTTTTAAAATTTAGTATTTAAATTTTTAAATTTTAAAATTTAAATTTTAATAATTAAAGTTTTAAAATTTAGTATTTAAATTTTTAAATTTTAAAATTTAAAATTTTAATAATTAAATTTTTAAAATTTAGTATTTAAATTTTTAAATTTCCAAATTTAAAGTTTTAATAATTAAATTTTTAAAATTTAGTATTTAAATTTTTAAATTTTAAAATTTAAAATTTTAATAATTAAATTTTTAAAATTTAGTATTTAAATTTTTAAATTTTCAAATTTAAAGTTTTAATAATTAAATTTTTAAAATTTAGTATTTAAATTTTTAAATTTTAAAATTTAAATTTTTAATAATTAAATTTTTAAAATTTAGTATTTAAATTTTTAAAATTTAAAGTTTTAATAATAAAATTTATAAAATTTAGTATTTAAGTTTTTAAATTTTAAAATTTAAAGTTGTAATAATTAAATTTTTAAAATTTAGTATTTAAATTTTTAAATTTTAAAGTTGGAAGTTTTAATAATTAAATTTTTAAAATTTAGTATTTAAATTTTAAAATTTAAATTTTTAAATTTTAAAATTTAAAATTTTGATAACTAAATTTTTAAAATTTAGTATTTAAATTTTTAAATTTTAAAATTTAAAGTTTTAATAATTAAATTTTTAAAATTTAGTATTTAAATTTTTAAATTTTAAAATTTAAAATTTTAATAATTAAATTTTTAAAATTTAGTATTTAAATTTTTAAATTTTCAAATTTAAAGTTTTAATAATTAAATTTTTAAAATTTAGTATTTAAATTTTTAAATTTTAAAATTTAAATTTTAATAATTAAATTTTTAAATTTTAAAATTTAAAGTTTTAATAATCAAATTTTTAAAATTTAGTATTTAAATTTTTAAATTTTAAAATTTAAAATTTTAATAATTAAATTTTTAAAATTTAGTATTTAAATTTTTAAATTTTCAAATTTAAAGTTTTAATAATTAAATTTTTTAAATTTAGTATTTAAATTTTTAAATTTTAAAATTTAAAATTTTAATAATTAAATTTTTAAAATTTAGTATTTAAATTTTTAAATTTTAAAATTTAAAGTTTTAATATTTAAATTTTTAAAATTTAGTATTTAAATTTTTAAATTTTAAAATTTAAATTTTTAAATTTAAATTTTTAAATTTAAATTTTTAAATTTAAATTTTTAAATTTTAAAATTTAAAATTTTAGTAATTAAATTTTTAAAATTTAGTATTTAAATTTTTAAATTTTAAAGTTTATAGTTTTAATAATTAAATTTTTAAAATGTAGTATTTAAATTTTAAAATTTATATTTTTAAATTTTAAAATTTAAAATTTTAATAATTAAATTTTTACAATTTATTATTTAAATTTTAAAATTTAAAGTTTTAATAATTAAAGTTTTAAAATTTAGTATTAAAATTTTTAAATTTTAAAGTTTGTAGTTTTAATAATTAAATTTGTAAAATTTAGTATTTAAATTTTTAAATTTTAAAATTTAAAGTTTTAATAATTAAATTTTTAAAATTTAGTATTTAAATTTTTAAATTTTAAAATTTAAATTTTTAAATTTTAAAATTTAAAATTTCAATAATTAAATTTTTAAAATTTAGTATTTAAGTTTTTAAATTTTAAAATTTAAAGTTTTAATAATCAAATTTTTAAAATTTATTATTTAAGTTTTTAAATTTTAAAGTTTGAAGTTTTAATAATTAAATTTTTAAAATTAGTATTTAAATTTTAAAATTTAAATTTTTAAATTTTAAAATTTAAAATTTTAATAATTAAATTTTTAAAATTTAGTATTTAAATTTTTAAATTTTAAAATTTAAATTTTAATAATTAAATTTTTAAAATTTGTATTTAAATTTTTAAATTTTAAAATTTAAAGTTTTAATAATTAAATTTTTAAATTTTAAAGTTTAAAATTTTAATAATTAAATTTTTAAAATTTAGTATTTAAATTTTAAAATTTAAAATTTTAATAATAAAATTTTTAAAATTTAGTATTTAAATTTTTAAATTTTAAAATTTAAAGTTTTAATAATTAAATTTTTAAAATTTAGTATTTAAATTTTTAAATTTTAAAATTTAAATTTTAATAATTAAAGTTTTAAAATTTAGTATTTAAATTTTTAAATTTTAAAATTTAAAATTTTAATAATTAAATTTTTAAAATTTAGTATTTAAATTATTAAATTTTCAAATTTAAAGTTTTAATAATTAAATTTTTAAAATTTAGTATTTAAATTTTTAAATTTTAAAATTTAAAGTTTTAATAATTAAATTTTTAAAATTTAGTATTAAAATTTTTAAAATTTAAAGTTTTAATAATAAAATTTATAAAATTTAGTATTTAAGTTTTTAAATTTTAAAATTTAAAGTTGTAATAATTAAATTTTTAAAATTTAGTATTTAAATTTTTAAATTTTAAAGTTGGAAGTTTTAATAATTAAATTTTTAAAATTTAGTATTTAAATTTTAAAATTTAAATTTTTAAATTTTAAAATTTAAAATTTTGATAACTAAATTTTTAAAATTTAGTATTTAAATTTTTAAATTTTAAAATTTAAAATTTTAATAATTAAATTTTTAAAATTTAGTATTTAAATTTTTAAATTTTTAAATTTTAAAATTTAAAGTTTTAATAATTAAGTTTTTAAAATTTAGTATTTAAATTTTTAAATTTTAAAATTTAAATTTTATTAATTAAATTTTTAAATTTTAAAATTTAAAGTTTTAATAATCAAATTTTTAAAATTTAGTATTTAAATTTTTAAATTTTAAAATTTAAAATTTTAATAATTAAATTTTTAAAATTTAGTATTTAAATTTTTAAATTTTAAAATTTAAAGTTTTAATAATTAAATTTTTAGAATTTAGTATTTAAATTTTTAAATTTTAAAATTTAAAGTTTTAATAATTAAATTTTTAAAATTTAGTATTTAAATTTTTAAATTTTAAAGTTTAAAGTTTTAATAATTAAATTTTTATAATTTAGTATTTAAATTTTTAAATTTTCAAATTTAAAGTTTTAATAATTAAATTTTTAAAATTTAGTATTTAAATTTTTAAATTTTAAAATTTAAAATTTTAATAATTAAATTTTTAAAATTTAGTATTTAAATTTTTAAATTTTAAAATTTAAAGTTTTAATATTTAAATTTTTAAAATTTAGTATTTAAATTTTTAAATTTTAAAATTTAAATTTTTAAATTTAAATTTTTAAATTTTAAAATTTAAAATTTTAGTAATTAAATTTTTAAAATTTAGTATTTAAATTTTTAAATTTTAAAGTTTAAAGTTTAAATAATTAAATTTTTAAAATTTGGTATTTAAATTTTAAAATTTATATTTTTAAATTTTAAAATTTAAAATTTTAATAATTAAATTTTTACAATTTATTATTTAAATTTTAAAATTTAAAGATTTAATAATTAAATTTTTAAAATTTAGTATTAAAATTTTTAAATTTTAAAGTTTGAAGTTTTAATAATTAAATTTTTAAAATTTAGTATCTAAATATTTAAATTTTAAAATTTAAAGATTTAATATTTAAAGTTTTAAAATTTAGTATTTAAATTTTTAAATTTTAAAATTTAAAGTTATAATATTTAAATTTTTAAAATTTAGTATTTAAATTTTAAAATTTAAATTTTTAAATTTTAAAATTTAAAATTTTAATAATTAAATTTTTAAAAATTAGTATTTAAATTTTTAATTTTTAAAATTTAAAATCTTAATAATTAAATTTTTAAAATTTAGTATCTAAATATTTAAATTTTAAAATTTAAAGATTTAATATTTAAAGTTTTAAAATTTAGTATTTAAATTTTTAAATTTTAAAATTTAAATTTTAATAATTAAAGTTTTAAAATTTAGTATTTAAATTTTTAAATTTTAAAATTTAAAATTTTAATAATTAAATTTTTAAAATTTAGTATTTAAATTTTTAAATTTTCATATTTAAAGTTTTAATAATTAAATTTTTAGAATTTAGTATTTAAATTTTTAAATTTTAAAATTTAAAGTTTAATAATTAAATTTTTAAAATTTAGTATTTAAATTTTTAAATTTTAAAGTTTAAAGTTTTAATAATTAAATTTTTAAAATTTAGTATTTAAATTTTTAAATTTTAAAATTTAAAATTTCAATGATTAAATTTTTAAAATTTAGTATTTAAGTTTTTAAATTTTAAAATTTAAATTTTTAATAATCAAATTTTTAAAATTTATTATTTAAATTTTTAAATTTTAAAGTTTGAAGTTTTAATAATTAAATTTTTAAAATTTAGTATTTAAATTTTAAAATTTAAATTTTTAAATTTTAAAATTTAAAATTTTAATAATTAAATTTTTAAAATTTAGCATTTAAATTTTTAAATTTTCAAATTTAAAGTTTTAATAATTAAATTTTTAAAATTTAGTATTTAAATTTTTAAATTTTAAAATTTAAAATTTTAATAAATAAATTTTTAAAATTTAGTATTTAAATTTTTAAATTTTCAAATTTAAAGTTTTAATAATTAAATTTTTAAAATTTAGTATTTAAATTTTTAAATTTTAAAATTTAAAATTTTAATAATTAAATTTTTAAAATTTAGTATTTAAATTTTTAAATTTTAAAATTTAAAGTTTTAATAATTAAATTTTTAGAATTTAGTATTTAAATTTTTAAATTTTAAAATTTAAAGTTTTAATATTTAAATTTTTAAAATTTAGTATTTAAATTTTTAAATTTTAAAATTTAAAGTTATAATAATTAAATATTTAAAATTTAGTATTTAAATTTTAAAATTTAAATTTTTAAATTTTAAAATTTAAAATTTTAATAATTAAATTTTTAAAATTAGTATTTAAATTTTTAAATTTTAAAATTTAAAATCTTAATAATTAAATTTTTAAAATTTAGTATTTAAATATTTAAATTTTAAAATTTAAAGATTTAATATTTAAAGTTTTAAAATTTAGTATTTAAATTTTTAAATTTTAAAATTTAAATTTTAATAATTAAAGTTTTAAAATTTAGTATTTAAATTTTTAAATTTTAAAATTTAAAATTTTAAAAATTAAATTTTTAAAATTTAGTATTTAAATTTTTAAATTTTAAAATTTAAAGTTTTAATAATTAAATTTTTAAAATTTAGTATTTAAATTTTTAAATTTTAAAGTTTAAAGATTTAATAATTAAATTTTTAAAATTTAGTATTTAAATTTTTAAATTTTCAAATTTAAAGTTTTAATAATTAAATTTTTAAAATTTAGTATTTAAATTTTTAAATTTTAAAATTTAAATTTTTAAATTTTAAAATTTAAAATTTCAATAATTAAATTTTTAAAATTTAGTATTTAAGTTTTTAAATTTTAAAATTTAAATTTTTAAAATTTAGAATTTAAAAATTTAGTATTTAAATTTTTAAATATTAAAATTTAAAGTTTTAATATTTAAATTTTTAAAATTTAGTATTTAAATTTTTAAATTTTAAAATTTAAATTTTTAAATTTTAAAATTTAAATTTTTAAATTTAAATTTTTAAGTTTAAATTTTTAAATTTAAATTTTTAAATTTTAAAATTTAAAATTTTAGTAATTAAATTTTTAAAATTTATTATTTAAATTTTTAAATTTTAAAGTTTAAAGTTTAAATAATTAAATTTTTAAAATTTAGTATTTAAATTTTAAAATTTATATTTTTAAATTTTAAAATTTAAAATTTTAATAATTAAATTTTTACAATTTATTATTTAAATTTTAAAATTTAAAGATTTAATAATTAAATTTTTAAAATTTAGTATTAAAATTTTTAAATTTTAAAGTTTGAAGTTTTAATAATTAAATTTTTAAAATTTAGTATTTAAATTTTTAAATTTTAAAATTTAAAGTTTTAATAATTAAATTTTTAAAATTTAGTATTTAAATTTTTAAAATTTAAAATTTAAAATTTCAATAATTAAATTTTTAAAATTTAGTATTTAAGTTTTTAAATTTTAAAATTTAAATTTTTAATAATCAAATTTTTAAAATTTATTATTTAAATTTTTAAATTTTAAAGTTTGAAGTTTTAATAATTAAATTTTTAAAATTTAGTATTTAAATTTTAAAATTTAAATTTTTAAATTTTAAAATTTAAAATTTTAATAATTAAATTTTTAAAATTTAGCATTTAAATTTTTAAATTTTCAAATTTAAAGTTTTAATAATTAAATTTTTAAAATTTAGTATTTAAATTTTTAAATTTTAAAATTTAAAATTTTAATAATTAAATTTTTAAAATTTAGTATTTAAATTTTTAAATTTTCAAATTTAAAGTTTTAATAATTAAATTTTTAAAATTTAGTATTTAAATTTTTAAATTTTAAAATTTAAAATTTTAATAATTAAATTTTTAAAATTTAGTATTTAAATTTTTAAATTTTCAAATTTAAAGTTTTAATAATTAAATTTTTAAAATTTAGTATTTAAATTTTTAAATTTTAAAATTTAAAATTTTAATAATTAAATTTTTAAAATTTAGTATTTAAATTTTTAAATTTTAAAATTTAAAGTTTTAATATTTAAATTTTTAAAATTTAGTATTTAAATTTTTAAATTTTAAAATTTAAATTTTTAAATTTTAAAATTTAAATTTTTAAATTTAAATTTTTAAGTTTAAATTTTTAAATTTAAATTTTTAAATTTTAAAATTTAAAATTTTAGTAATTAAATTTTTAAAATTTAGTATTTAAATTTTTAAATTTTAAAGTTTAAAGTTTAAATAATTAAATTTTTAAAATTTAGTATTTAAATTTTAAAATTTATATTTTTAAATTTTAAAATTTAAAATTTTAATAATTAAATTTTTACAATTTATTATTTAAATTTTAAAATTTAAAGATTTAATAATTAAATTTTTAAAATTTAGTATTAAAATTTTTAAATTTTAAAGTTTGAAGTTTTAATAATTAAATTTTTAAAATTTAGTATTTAAATTTTTAAATTTTAAAATTTAAAGTTATAATAATTAAATTTTTAAAATTTAGTATTTAAATTTTTAAATTTTAAAATTTAAAATTTCAATAATTAAATTTTTAAAATTTAGTATTTAAGTTTTTAAATTTTAAAATTTAAATTTTTAATAATCAAATTTTTAAAATTTATTATTTAAATTTTTAAATTTTAAAGTTTGAAGTTTTAATAATTAAATTTTTAAAATTTAGTATTTAAATTTTAAAATTTAAATTTTTAAATTTTAAAATTTAAAATTTTAATAATTAAATTTTTAAAATTTAGCATTTAAATTTTTAAATTTTCAAATTTAAAGTTTTAATAATTAAATTTTTAAAATTTAGTATTTAAATTTTTAAATTTTAAAATTTAAAATTTTAATAATTAAATTTTTAAAATTTAGTATTTAAATTTTTAAATTTTCAAATTTAAAGTTTTAATAATTAAATTTTTAAAATTTAGTATTTAAATTTTTAAATTTTAAAATTTAAAATTTTAATAATTAAATTTTTAAAATTTAGTATTTAAATTTTTAAATTTTAAAATTTAAAGTTATAATAATTAAATTTTTAAAATTTAGTATTTAAATTTTAAAATTTAAATTTTTAAATTTTAAAATTTAAAATTTTAATAATTAAATTTTTAAAAATTAGTATTTAAATTTTTAAATTTTAAAATTTAAAATCTTAATAATTAAATTTTTAAAATTTAGTATTTAAATATTTAAATTTTAAAATTTAAAGATTTAATATTTAGAGTTTTAAAATTTAGTATTTAAATTTTTAAATTTTAAAATTTAAATTTTAATAATTAAAGTTTTAAAATTTAGTATTTAAATTTTTAAATTTTAAAATTTAAAATTTTAATAATTAAATTTTTAAAATTTAGTATTTAAATTTTTAAATTTTCAAATTTAAAGTTTTAATAATTAAATTTTTAAAATTTAGTATTTAAATTTTTAAAATTTAAAGTTTTAATAATAAAATTTATAAAATTTAGTATTTAAGTTTTTAAATTTTAAAATTTAAAGTTGTAATAATTAAATTTTTAAAATTTAGTATTTAAATTTTTAAATTTTAAAGTTGGAAGTTTTAATAATTAAATTTTTAAAATTTAGTATTTAAATTTTAAAATTTAAATTTTTAAATTTTAAAATTTAAAATTTTGATAACTAAATTTTTAAAATTTAGTACTTAAATCTTTAAATTTTAAAATTTAAAGTTTCAATAATTAAATTTTTAAAATTTAGTATTTAAATTTTTAAATTTTAAAATTTAAATTTTTAAATTTAAAATTTTAATAATTAAATTATTAAATTTTAAAATTTAAAGATTTAATAATTAAATTTTTAAAATTTAGTATTTAAATTTTTTAATTTTAAAATTTAAATTTTAATAATTAAATATTTAAATTTTAAAATTTAAAGTTTTAATAATCAAATTTTTAAAATTTATTATTTATATTTTTAAATTTTAAAGTTTGAAGTTTTAATAATTAAATTTTTAAAATTTAGTATTAAATTTTTAAATTTTAAAATTTAAAGTTTTAATAATTAAATTTTTAAAATTTAGTATTTAAATTTTAAAATTTAAATTTTTAAATTTTAAAATTTAAAATTTCAATAATTAAATTTTTAAAATTTAGTATTTAAGTTTTTAAATTTTAAAATTTAAATTTTTAATAATCAAATTTTTAAAATTTATTATTTAAATTTTTAAATTTTAAAGTTTGAAGTTTTAATAATTAAATTTTTAAAATTTAGTATTTAAATTTTAAAATTTAAATTTTTAAATTTTAAAATTTAAATTTTTAAATTTTAAAATTTAAAATTTTAATAATTAAATTTTTAAAATTTAGCATTTAAATTTTTAAATTTTCAAATTTAAAGTTTTAATAATTAAATTTTTAAAATTTAGTATTTAAGTTTTTAAATTTTAAAATTTAAATTTTTAATAATCAAATTTTTAAAATTTATTATTAAAATTTTTAAATTTTAATGTTTGAAGTTTTAATAATTAAATTTTTAAAATTTAGTATTTAAATTTTAAAATTTAAATTTTTAAATTTTAAAATTTAAAATTTTAATAATTAAATTTTTAAAATTTAGCATTTAAATTTTTAAATTTTCAAATTTAAAGTTTTAATAATTAAATTTTTAAAATTTAGTATTTAAATTTTTAAATTTTAAAATTTAAAATTTTAATAATTAAATTTTTAAAATTTAGTTTTTAAATTTTTAAATTTTCAAATTTAAAGTTTTAATAATTAAATTTTTAAAATTTAGTATTTAAATTTTTAAATTTTAAAATTTAAAATTTTAATAATTAAATTTTTAAAATTTAGTATTTAAATTTTTAAATTTAAAGTATTAATAATTAAATTTTTAGAATTTAGTATTTAAATTTTTAAATTTTAAAATTTAAAGTTTTAATATTTAAATTTTTAAAATTTAGTATTTAAATTTTTAAATTTTAAAATTTAAAGTTATAATTATTAAATTTTTAAAATTTAGTATTTAAATTTTAAAATTTAAATTTTTAAATTTTAAAATTTAAAATTTTAATAATTAAATTTTTAAAAATTAGTATTTAAATTTTTAAATTTTAAAATTTAAAGTTTTAATAATGAAATATTTAAAATTTAGTATTTAAATTTTTAAATTTTAAAATTTAAAATTTTAATAATTAAATTTTTAAAATTTAGTATTTAAATATTTAAATTTTAAAATTTAAAGATTTAATATTTAAAGTTTTAAAATTTAGTATTTAAATTTTTAAATTTTAAAATTTAAATTTTAATAATTAAAGTTTTAAAATTTAGTATTTAAATTTTTAAATTTTAAAATTTAAAATTTTAATAATTAAATTTTTAAAATTTAGTATTTAAATTTTTAAATTTCCAAATTTAAAGTTTTAATAATTAAATTTTTAAAATTTAGTATTTAAATTTTTAAATTTTCAAATTTAAAGTTTTAATAATTAAATTTTTAAAATTTAGTATTTAAATTTTTAAATTTTAAAATTTAAATTTTTAAATTTTAAAATTTAAAATTTCAATAATTAAATTTTTAAAATTTAGTATTTAAGTTTTTAAATTTTAAAATTTAAATTTTTAAAATTTAGAATTTAAAAATTTAGTATTTAAATTTTTAAATATTAAAATTTAAAGTTTTAATATTTAAATTTTTAAAATTTAGTATTTAAATTTTTAAATTTTAAAATTTAAATTTTTAAATTTTAAAATTTAAATTTTTAAATTTAAATTTTTAAGTTTAAATTTTTAAATTTAAATTTTTAAATTTTAAAATTTAAAATTTTAGTAATTAAATTTTTAAAATTTATTATTTAAATTTTTAAATTTTAAAGTTTAAAGTTTAAATAATTAAATTTTTAAAATTTAGTATTTAAATTTTAAAATTTATAATTTTAAATTTTAAAATTTAAAATTTTAATAATTAAATTTTTACAATTTATTATTTAAATTTTAAAATTTAAAGATTTAATAATTAAATTTTTAAAATTTAGTATTAAAATTTTTAAATTTTAAAGTTTGAAGTTTTAATAATTAAATTTTTAAAATTTAGTATTTAAATTTTTAAATTTTAAAATTTAAAGTTTTAATAATTAAATTTTTAAAATTTAGTATTTAAATTTTTAAATTTTAAAATTTAAAATTTCAATAATTAAATTTTTAAAATTTAGTATTTAAGTTTTTAAATTTTAAAATTTAAATTTTTAATAATCAAATTTTTAAAATTTATTATTTAAATTTTTAAATTTTAAAGTTTGAAGTTTTAATAATTAAATTTTTAAAATTTAGTATTTAAATTTTAAAATTTAAATTTTTAAATTTTAAAATTTAAAATTTTAATAATTAAATTTTTAAAATTTAGCATTTAAATTTTTAAATTTTCAAATTTAAAGTTTTAATAATTAAATTTTTAAAATTTAGTATTTAAATTTTTAAATTTTAAAATTTAAAATTTTAATAATTAAATTTTTAAAATTTAGTATTTAAATTTTTAAATTTTCAAATTTAAAGTTTTAATAATTAAATTTTTAAAATTTAGTATTTAAATTTTTAAATTTTAAAATTTAAAATTTTAATAATTAAATTTTTAAAATTTAGTATTTAAATTTTTAAATTTTAAAATTTAAAGTTATAATAATTAAATTTTTAAAATTTAGTATTTAAATTTTAAAATTTAAATTTTTAAATTTTAAAATTTAAAATTTTAATAATTAAATTTTTAAAATTTAGTATTTAAATTTTTAAATTTTCAAATTTAAAGTTTTAATAATTAAATTTTTAAAATTTAGTATTTAAATTTTTAAATTTTAAAATTTAAAATTTTAATAATTAAATTTTTAAAATTTAGTATTTAAATTTTTAAATTTTCAAATTTAAAGTTTTAATAATTAAATTTTTAAAATTTAGTATTTAAATTTTTAAATTTTAAAATTTAAAATTTTAATAATTAAATTTTTAAAATTTAGTATTTAAATTTTTAAATTTTAAAATTTAAAGTTTTAATATTTAAATTTTTAAAATTTAGTATTTAAATTTTTAAATTTTAAAATTTAAATTTTTAAATTTTAAAATTTAAATTTTTAAATATAAATTTTTAAGTTTAAATTTTTAAATTTAAATTTTTAAATTTTAAAATTTAAAATTTTAGTAATTAAATTTTTAAAATTTAGTATTTAAATTTTTAAATTTTAAAGTTTAAAGTTTAAATAATTAAATTTTTAAAATTTAGTATTTAAATTTTAAAATTTATATTTTTAAATTTTAAAATTTAAAATTTTAATAATTAAATTTTTACAATTTATTATTTAAATTTTAAAATTTAAAGATTTAATAATTAAATTTTTAAAATTTAGTATTAAAATTTTTAAATTTTAAAGTTTGAAGTTTTAATAATTAAATTTTTAAAATTTAGTATTTAAATTTTTAAATTTTAAAATTTAAAGTTATAATAATTAAATTTTTAAAATTTAGTATTTAAATTTTTAAATTTTAAAATTTAAAATTTCAATAATTAAATTTTTAAAATTTAGTATTTAAGTTTTTAAATTTTAAAATTTAAATTTTTAATAATCAAATTTTTAAAATTTATTATTTAAATTTTTAAATTTTAAAGTTTGAAGTTTTAATAATTAAATTTTTAAAATTTAGTATTTAAATTTTAAAATTTAAATTTTTAAATTTTAAAATTTAAAATTTTAATAATTAAATTTTTAAAATTTAGCATTTAAATTTTTAAATTTTCAAATTTAAAGTTTTAATAATTAAATTTTTAAAATTTAGTATTTAAATTTTTAAATTTTAAAATTTAAAATTTTAATAATTAAATTTTTAAAATTTAGTATTTAAATTTTTAAATTTTCAAATTTAAAGTTTTAATAATTAAATTTTTAAAATTTAGTATTTAAATTTTTAAATTTTAAAATTTAAAATTTTAATAATTAAATTTTTAAAATTTAGTATTTAAATTTTTAAATTTTAAAATTTAAAGTTATAATAATTAAATTTTTAAAATTTAGTATTTAAATTTTAAAATTTAAATTTTTAAATTTTAAAATTTAAAATTTTAATAATTAAATTTTTAAAAATTAGTATTTAAATTTTTAAATTTTAAAATTTAAAATCTTAATAATTAAATTTTTAAAATTTAGTATTTAAATATTTAAATTTTAAAATTTAAAGATTTAATATTTAGAGTTTTAAAATTTAGTATTTAAATTTTTAAATTTTAAAATTTAAATTTTAATAATTAAAGTTTTAAAATTTAGTATTTAAATTTTTAAATTTTAAAATTTAAAATTTTAATAATTAAATTTTTAAAATTTAGTATTTAAATTTTTAAATTTTCAAATTTAAAGTTTTAATAATTAAATTTTTAAAATTTAGTATTTAAATTTTTAAAATTTAAAGTTTTAATAATAAAATTTATAAAATTTAGTATTTAAGTTTTTAAATTTTAAAATTTAAAGTTGTAATAATTAAATTTTTAAAATTTAGTATTTAAATTTTTAAATTTTAAAGTTGGAAGTTTTAATAATTAAATTTTTAAAATTTAGTATTTAAATTTTAAAATTTAAATTTTTAAATTTTAAAATTTAAAATTTTGATAACTAAATTTTTAAAATTTAGTACTTAAATCTTTAAATTTTAAAATTTAAAGTTTCAATAATTAAATTTTTAAAATTTAGTATTTAAATTTTTAAATTTTAAAATTTAAATTTTTAAATTTAAAATTTTAATAATTAAATTATTAAATTTTAAAATTTAAAGATTTAATAATTAAATTTTTAAAATTTAGTATTTAAATTTTTTAATTTTAAAATTTAAATTTTAATAATTAAATATTTAAATTTTAAAATTTAAAGTTTTAATAATCAAATTTTTAAAATTTATTATTTATATTTTTAAATTTTAAAGTTTGAAGTTTTAATAATTAAATTTTTAAAATTTAGTATTAAATTTTTAAATTTTAAAATTTAAAGTTTTAATAATTAAATTTTTAAAATTTAGTATTTAAATTTTAAAATTTAAATTTTTAAATTTTAAAATTTAAAATTTCAATAATTAAATTTTTAAAATTTAGTATTTAAGTTTTTAAATTTTAAAATTTAAATTTTTAATAATCAAATTTTTAAAATTTATTATTTAAATTTTTAAATTTTAAAGTTTGAAGTTTTAATAATTAAATTTTTAAAATTTAGTATTTAAGTTTTTAAATTTTAAAATTTAAATTTTTAATAATCAAATTTTTAAAATTTATTATTAAAATTTTTAAATTTTAATGTTTGAAGTTTTAATAATTAAATTTTTAAAATTTAGTATTTAAATTTTAAAATTTAAATTTTTAAATTTTAAAATTTAAAATTTTAATAATTAAATTTTTAAAATTTAGCATTTAAATTTTTAAATTTTCAAATTTAAAGTTTTAATAATTAAATTTTTAAAATTTAGTATTTAAATTTTTAAATTTTAAAATTTAAAATTTTAATAATTAAATTTTTAAAATTTAGTTTTTAAATTTTTAAATTTTCAAATTTAAAGTTTTAATAATTAAATTTTTAAAATTTAGTATTTAAATTTTTAAATTTTAAAATTTAAAATTTTAATAATTAAATTTTTAAAATTTAGTATTTAAATTTTTAAATTTAAAGTATTAATAATTAAATTTTTAGAATTTAGTATTTAAATTTTTAAATTTTAAAATTTAAAGTTTTAATATTTAAATTTTTAAAATTTAGTATTTAAATTTTTAAATTTTAAAATTTAAAGTTATAATAATTAAATTTTTAAAATTTAGTATTTAAATTTTAAAATTTAAATTTTTAAATTTTAAAATTTAAAATTTTAATAATTAAATTTTTAAAAATTAGTATTTAAATTTTTAAATTTTAAAATTTAAAGTTTTAATAATGAAATATTTAAAATTTAGTATTTAAATTTTTAAATTTTAAAATTTAAAATTTTAATAATTAAATTTTTAAAATTTAGTATTTAAATATTTAAATTTTAAAATTTAAAGATTTAATATTTAAAGTTTTAAAATTTAGTATTTAAATTTTTAAATTTTAAAATTTAAATTTTAATAATTAAAGTTTTAAAATTTAGTATTTAAATTTTTAAATTTTAAAATTTAAAATTTTAATAATTAAATTTTTAAAATTTAGTATTTAAATTTTTAAATTTCCAAATTTAAAGTTTTAATAATTAAATTTTTAAAATTTAGTATTTAAATTTTTAAATTTTCAAATTTAAAGTTTTAATAATTAAATTTTTAAAATTTAGTATTTAAATTTTTAAATTTTAAAATTTTAATTTTTAATAATTAAATTTTTAAAATTTAGTATTTAAATTTTTAAAATTTAAAGTTTTAATAATAAAATTTATAAAATTTAGTATTTAAGTTTTTAAATTTTAAAATTTAAAGTTGTAATAATTAAATTTTTAAAATTTAGTATTTAAATTTTTAAATTTTAAAGTTGGAAGTTTTAATAATTAAATTTTTAAAATTTAGTATTTAAATTTTAAAATTTAAATTTTTAAATTTTAAAATTTAAAATTTTGATAACTAAATTTTTAAAATTTAGTATTTAAATTTTTAAATTTTAAAATTTAAAGTTTTAATAATTAAATTTTTAAAATTTAGTATTTAAATTTTTAAATTTTAAAATTTAAAATCTTAATAATTAAATTTTTAAAATTTAGTATTTAAATATTTAAATTTTAAAATTTAAAGATTTAATATTTAGAGTTTTAAAATTTAGTATTTAAATTTTTAAATTTTAAAATTTAAATTTTAATAATTAAAGTTTTAAAATTTAGTATTTAAATTTTTAAATTTTAAAATTTAAAATTTTAATAATTAAATTTTTAAAATTTATTATTTAAATTTTTAAATTTTCAAATTTAAAGTTTTAATAATTAAATTTTTAAAATTTAGTATTTAAATTTTTAAAAATTTAAAGTTTTAATAATAAAATTTATAAAATTTAGTATTTAAGTTTTTAAATTTTAAAATTTAAAGTTGTAATAATTAAATTTTTAAAATTTAGTATTTAAATTTTTAAATTTTAAAGTTGGAAGTTTTAATAATTAAATTTTTAAAATTTAGTATTTAAATTTTAAAATTTAAATTTTTAAATTTTAAAATTTAAAATTTTGATAACTAAATTTTTAAAATTTAGTACTTAAATCTTTAAATTTTAAAATTTAAAGTTTCAATAATTAAATTTTTAAAATTTAGTATTTAAATTTTTAAATTTTAAAATTTAAATTTTTAAATTTAAAATTTTAATAATTAAATTTTTAAATTTTAAAATTTAAAGTTTTAATAATTAAATTTTTAAAATTTAGTATTTAAATTTTTTAATTTTAAAATTTAAATTTTAATAATTAAATATTTAAATTTTAAAATTTAAAGTTTTAATAATCAAATTTTTAAAATTTAGTATTTAAATTTTTAAATTTTAAAATTTAAAGTTTTAATAATTAAATTTTAAAAATTTAGTATTAAATTTTTAAATTTTAAAATTTAAAATTTTAATAATTAAATTTTTAAAATTTAGTATTTAAATTTTTAAATTTTCAAATTTAAAGTTTTAATAATTAAATTTTTAAAATTTAGTATTTAAATTTTTAAATTTTAAAATTTAAAATTTTAATAATTAAATTTTTAAAATTTAGTATTTAAATTTTTAAATTTTAAAATTTAAAGTTATAATAATTAAATTTTTAAAATTTAGTATTTAAATTTTAAAATTTAAATTTTTAAATTTTAAAATTTAAAATTTTAATAATTAAATTTTTAAAAATTAGTATTTAAATTTTTAAATTTTAAAATTTAAAATCTTAATAATTAAATTTTTAAAATTTAGTATTTAAATATTTAAATTTTAAAATTTAAAGATTTAATATTTAGAGTTTTAAAATTTAGTATTTAAATTTTTAAATTTTAAAATTTAAATTTTAATAATTAAAGTTTTAAAATTTAGTATTTAAATTTTTAAATTTTAAAATTTAAAATTTTAATAATTAAATTTTTAAAATTTAGTATTTAAATTTTTAAATTTTCAAATTTAAAGTTTTAATAATTAAATTTTTAAAATTTAGTATTTAAATTTTTAAAATTTAAAGTTTTAATAATAAAATTTATAAAATTTAGTATTTAAGTTTTTAAATTTTAAAATTTAAAGTTGTAATAATTAAATTTTTAAAATTTAGTATTTAAATTTTTAAATTTTAAAGTTGGAAGTTTTAATAATTAAATTTTTAAAATTTAGTATTTAAATTTTAAAATTTAAATTTTTAAATTTTAAAATTTAAAATTTTGATAACTAAATTTTTAAAATTTAGTACTTAAATCTTTAAATTTTAAAATTTAAAGTTTCAATAATTAAATTTTTAAAATTTAGTATTTAAATTTTTAAATTTTAAAATTTAAATTTTTAAATTTAAAATTTTAATAATTAAATTTTTAAATTTTAAAATTTAAAGATTTAATAATTAAATTTTTAAAATTTAGTATTTAAATTTTTTAATTTTAAAATTTAAATTTTAATAATTAAATATTTAAATTTTAAAATTTAAAGTTTTAATAATCAAATTTTTAAAATTTATTATTTAAATTTTTAAATTTTAAAGTTTGAAGTTTTAATAATTAAATTTTTAAAATTTAGTATTAAATTTTTATATTTTAAAATTTAAAGTTTTAATAATTAAATTTTTAAAATTTAGTATTTAAATTTTAAAATTTAAATTTTTAAATTTTAAAATTTAAAATTTCAATAATTAAATTTTTAAAATTTAGTATTTAAGTTTTTAAATTTTAAAATTTAAATTTTTAATAATCAAATTTTTAAAATTTATTATTTAAATTTTTAAATTTTAAAGTTTGAAGTTTTAATAATTAAATTTTTAAAATTTAGTATTTAAATTTTAAAATTTAAATTTTTAAATTTTAAAATTTAAAATTTTAATAATTAAATTTTTAAAATTTAGCATTTAAATTTTTAAATTTTCAAATTTAAAGTTTTAATAATTAAATTTTTAAAATTTAGTATTTAAGTTTTTAAATTTTAAAATTTAAATTTTTAATAATCAAATTTTTAAAATTTATTATTTAAATTTTTAAATTTTAATGTTTGAAGTTTTAATAATTAAATTTTTAAAATTTAGTATTTAAATTTTAAAATTTAAATTTTTAAATTTTAAAATTTAAAATTTTAATAATTAAATTTTTAAAATTTATTATTTAAATTTTTAAATTTTCAAATTTAAAGTTTTAATAATTAAATTTTTAAAATTTAGTATTTAAATTTTTAAAAATTTAAAGTTTTAATAATAAAATTTATAAAATTTAGTATTTAAGTTTTTAAATTTTAAAATTTAAAGTTGTAATAATTAAATTTTTAAAATTTAGTATTTAAATTTTTAAATTTTAAAGTTGGAAGTTTTAATAATTAAATTTTTAAAATTTAGTATTTAAATTTTAAAATTTAAATTTTTAAATTTTAAAATTTAAAATTTTGATAACTAAATTTTTAAAATTTAGTACTTAAATCTTTAAATTTTAAAATTTAAAGTTTCAATAATTAAATTTTTAAAATTTAGTATTTAAATTTTTAAATTTTAAAATTTAAATTTTTAAATTTAAAATTTTAATAATTAAATTTTTAAATTTTAAAATTTAAAGTTTTAATAATTAAATTTTTAAAATTTAGTATTTAAATTTTTTAATTTTAAAATTTAAATTTTAATAATTAAATATTTAAATTTTAAAATTTAAAGTTTTAATAATCAAATTTTTAAAATTTAGTATTTAAATTTTTAAATTTTAAAATTTAAAGTTTTAATAATTAAATTTTTAAAATTTAGTATTAAATTTTTAAATTTTAAAATTTAAAATTTTAATAATTAAATTTTTAAAATTTAGTATTTAAATTTTTAAATTTTCAAATTTAAAGTTTTAATAATTAAATTTTTAAAATTTAGTATTTAAATTTTTAAATTTTAAAATTTAAAATTTTAATAATTAAATTTTTAAAATTTAGTATTTAAATTTTTAAATTTTAAAATTTAAAGTTATAATAATTAAATTTTTAAAATTTAGTATTTAAATTTTAAAATTTAAATTTTTAAATTTTAAAATTTAAAATTTTAATAATTAAATTTTTAAAAATTAGTATTTAAATTTTTAAATTTTAAAATTTAAAATCTTAATAATTAAATTTTTAAAATTTAGTATTTAAATATTTAAATTTTAAAATTTAAAGATTTAATATTTAGAGTTTTAAAATTTAGTATTTAAATTTTTAAATTTTAAAATTTAAATTTTAATAATTAAAGTTTTAAAATTTAGTATTTAAATTTTTAAATTTTAAAATTTAAAATTTTAATAATTAAATTTTTAAAATTTAGTATTTAAATTTTTAAATTTTCAAATTTAAAGTTTTAATAATTAAATTTTTAAAATTTAGTATTTAAATTTTTAAAATTTAAAGTTTTAATAATAAAATTTATAAAATTTAGTATTTAAGTTTTTAAATTTTAAAATTTAAAGTTGTAATAATTAAATTTTTAAAATTTAGTAATTAAATTTTTAAATTTTAAAGTTGGAAGTTTTAATAATTAAATTTTTAAAATTTAGTATTTAAATTTTAAAATTTAAATTTTTAAATTTTAAAATTTAAAATTTTGATAACTAAATTTTTAAAATTTAGTACTTAAATCTTTAAATTTTAAAATTTAAAGTTTCAATAATTAAATTTTTAAAATTTAGTATTTAAATTTTTAAATTTTAAAATTTAAATTTTTAAATTTAAAATTTTAATAATTAAATTTTTAAATTTTAAAATTTAAAGATTTAATAATTAAATTTTTAAAATTTAGTATTTAAATTTTAAAATTTAAATTTTTAAATTTTAAAATTTAAAATTTCAATAATTAATTTTTAAAATTTAGTATTTAAGTTTTTAAATTTTAAAATTTAAATTTTTAATAATCAAATTTTTAAAATTTATTATTTAAATTTTTAAATTTTAAAGTTTGAAGTTTTAATAATTAAATTTTTAAAATTTAGTATTTAAATTTTAAAATTTAAATTTTTAAATTTTAAAATTTAAAATTTTAATAATTAAATTTTTAAAATTTAGCATTTAAATTTTTAAATTTTCAAATTTAAAGTTTTAATAATTAAATTTTTAAAATTTAGTATTTAAGTTTTTAAATTTTAAAATTTAAATTTTTAATAATCAAATTTTTAAAATTTATTATTTAAATTTTTAAATTTTAATGTTTGAAGTTTTAATAATTAAATTTTTAAAATTTAGTATTTAAATTTTAAAATTTAAATTTTTAAATTTTAAAATTTAAAATTTTAATAATTAAATTTTTAAAATTTAGCATTTAAATTTTTAAATTTTCAAATTTAAAGTTTTAATAATTAAATTTTTAAAATTTAGTATTTAAATTTTTAAATTTTAAAATTTAAAATTTTAATAATTAAATTTTTAAAATTTAGTTTTTAAATTTTTAAATTTTCAAATTTAAAGTTTTAATAATTAAATTTTTAAAATTTAGTATTTAAATTTTTAAATTTTAAAATTTAAAATTTTAATAATTAAATTTTTAAAATTTAGTATTTAAATTTTTAAATTTAAAGTATTAATAATTAAATTTTTAGAATTTAGTATTTAAATTTTTAAATTTTAAAATTTAAAGTTTTAATATTTAAATTTTTAAAATTTAGTATTTAAATTTTTAAATTTTAAAATTTAAAGTTATAATAATTAAATTTTTAAAATTTAGTATTTAAATTTTAAAATTTAAATTTTTAAATTTTAAAATTTAAAATTTTAATAATTAAATTTTTAAAAATTAGTATTTAAATTTTTAAATGTTAAAATTTAAAGTTTTAATAATGAAATATTTAAAATTTAGTATTTAAATTTTTAAATTTTAAAATTTAAAATTTTAATAATTAAATTTTTAAAATTTAGTATTTAAATATTTAAATTTTAAAATTTAAAGATTTAATATTTAAAGTTTTAAAATTTAGTATTTAAATTTTTAAATTTTAAAATTTAAATTTTAATAATTAAAGTTTTAAAATTTAGTATTTAAATTTTTAAA
The DNA here is from genome assembly GCF_024364675.1 of Aethina tumida. Lineage (NCBI taxonomy): Eukaryota > Metazoa > Arthropoda > Insecta > Coleoptera > Nitidulidae > Aethina > Aethina tumida. Next base: position 9,621,180 of record NC_065436.1, read on the forward strand.
TTTTAAAATTTAAAATTTTAATAATTAAATTTTTAAAATTTAGTATTTAAATTTTTAAATTTCCAAATTTAAAGTTTTAATAATTAAATTTTTAAAATTTAGTATTTAAATTTTTAAATTTTCAAATTTAAAGTTTTAATAATTAAATTTTTAAAATTTAGTATTTAAATTTTTAAATTTTAAAATTTTAATTTTTAATAATTAAATTTTTAAAATTTAGTATTTAAATTTTTAAAATTTAAAGTTTTAATAATAAAATTTATAAAATTTAGTATTTAAGTTTTTAAATTTTAAAATTTAAAGTTGTAATAATTAAATTTTTAAAATTTAGTATTTAAATTTTTAAATTTTAAAGTTGGAAGTTTTAATAATTAAATTTTTAAAATTTAGTATTTAAATTTTAAAATTTAAATTTTTAAATTTTAAAATTTAAAATTTTGATAACTAAATTTTTAAAATTTAGTATTTAAATTTTTAAATTTTAAAATTTAAAGTTTTAATAATTAAATTTTTAAAATTTAGTATTTAAATTTTTAAATTTTAAAATTTAAAATCTTAATAATTAAATTTTTAAAATTTAGTATTTAAATATTTAAATTTTAAAATTTAAAGATTTAATATTTAGAGTTTTAAAATTTAGTATTTAAATTTTTAAATTTTAAAATTTAAATTTTAATAATTAAAGTTTTAAAATTTAGTATTTAAATTTTTAAATTTTAAAATTTAAAATTTTAATAATTAAATTTTTAAAATTTATTATTTAAATTTTTAAATTTTCAAATTTAAAGTTTTAATAATTAAATTTTTAAAATTTAGTATTTAAATTTTTAAAAATTTAAAGTTTTAATAATAAAATTTATAAAATTTAGTATTTAAGTTTTTAAATTTTAAAATTTAAAGTTGTAATAATTAAATTTTTAAAATTTAGTATTTAAATTTTTAAATTTTAAAGTTGGAAGTTTTAATAATTAAATTTTTAAAATTTAGTATTTAAATTTTAAAATTTAAATTTTTAAATTTTAAAATTTAAAATTTTGATAACTAAATTTTTAAAATTTAGTACTTAAATCTTTAAATTTTAAAATTTAAAGTTTCAATAATTAAATTTTTAAAATTTAGTATTTAAATTTTTAAATTTTAAAATTTAAATTTTTAAATTTAAAATTTTAATAATTAAATTTTTAAATTTTAAAATTTAAAGTTTTAATAATTAAATTTTTAAAATTTAGTATTTAAATTTTTTAATTTTAAAATTTAAATTTTAATAATTAAATATTTAAATTTTAAAATTTAAAGTTTTAATAATCAAATTTTTAAAATTTAGTATTTAAATTTTTAAATTTTAAAATTTAAAGTTTTAATAATTAAATTTTTAAAATTTAGTATTAAATTTTTAAATTTTAAAATTTAAATTTTTAAATTTTAAAATTTAAAATTTCAATAATTAAATTTTTAAAATTTAGTATTTAAGTTTTTAAATTTTAAAATTTAAATTTTTAATAATCAAATTTTTAAAATTTATTATTTAAATTTTTATATTTTAAAGTTTGAAGTTTTAATAATAAAATGTTTAAAATTTAGTATATAAATTTTAAAATTTAAATTTTTAAATTTTAAAATTTAAAATTTTAATAATTAAATTTTTAAAATTTAGCATTTAAATTTTTAAATTTTCAAATTTAAAGTTTTAATAATTAAATTTTTAAAATTTAGTATTTAAATTTTTAAATTTTAAAATTTAAAATTTTAATAATTAAATTTTTAAAATTTAGTTTTTAAATTTTTAAATTTTCAAATTTAAAGTTTTAATAATTAAATTTTTAAAATTTAGTATTTAAATTTTTAAATTTTAAAATTTAAAATTTTAATAATTAAATTTTTAAAATTTAGTATTTAAATTTTTTAAATTTAAAGTATTAATAATTAAATTTTTAGAATTTAGTATTTAAATTTTTAAATTTTAAAATTTAAAGTTTTAATATTTAAATTTTTAAAATTTAGTATTTAAATTTTTAAATTTTAAAATTTAAAGTTATAATAATTAAATTATTAAAATTTAGTATTTAAATTTTAAAATTTAAATTTTTAAATTTTAAAATTTAAAATTTTAATAATTAAATTTTTAAAAATTAGTATTTAAATTTTTAAATTTTAAAATTTAAAGTTTTAATAATGAAATTTTTAAAATTTAGTATTTAAATTTTTAAATTTTAAAATTTAAAATTTTAATAATTAAATTTTTAAAATTTAGTATTTAAATATTTAAATTTTAAAATTTAAAGATTTAATATTTAAAGTTTTAAAATTTAGTATTTAAATTTTTAAATTTTAAAATTTAAATTTTAATAATTAAAGTTTTAAAATTTAGTAATTAAATTTTTAAATTTTAAAATTTAAAATTTTAATAATTAAATTTTTAAAATTTAGTATTTAAATTTTTAAATTTCCAAATTTAAAGTTTTAATAATTAAATTTTTAAAATTTAGTATTTAAATTTTAAATTTTAAAATTTAAAATTTTAATGATTAAATTTTTAAAATTTAGTATTTAAATTTTTAAATTTTCAAATTTAAAGTTTTAATAATTAAATTTTTAAAATTTAGTATTTAAATTTTTAAATTTTAAAATTTTAATTTTTAATAATTAAATTTTTAAAATTTAGTATTTAAATTTTTAAAATTTAAAGTTTTAATAATAAAATTTATAAAATTTAGTATTTAAGTTTTTAAATTTTAAAATTTAAAGTTGTAATAATTAAATTTTTAAAATTTAGTATTTAAATTTTTAAATTTTAAAGTTGGAAGTTTTAATAATTAAATTTTTAAAATTTAGTATTTAAATTTTAAAATTTAAATTTTTAAATTTTAAAATTTAAAATTTTGATAACTAAATTTTTAAAATTTAGTATTTAAATTTTTAAATTTTAAAATTTAAAGTTTTAATAATTAAATTTTTAAAATTTAGTATTTAAATTTTTAAATTTTAAAATTTAAATTTTTAAATTTAAAATTTTAATAATTAAATTTTTAAATTTAAAATTTTAATAATTAAATTTTTAAATTTTAAAATTTAAAGTTTTAATAATTAAATTTTTAAAATTTAGTATTTAAATTTTTAAATTTTAAAATTTAAATTTTAATAATTAAATTTTTAAATTTTAAAATTTAAAGTTTTAATAATTAAATTTTTAAAATTTAGTATTTAAATTTTTAAATTTTAAAATTTAAAATTTTAATAATTAAATTTTTAAAATTTAGTATTTAAATTTTTAAATTTTCAAATTTAAAGTTTTTATAATTAAATTTTTTAAATTTAGTATTTAAATTTTTAAATTTTAAAATTTAAAATTTTAATAATTAAATTTTTAAAATTTAGTATTTAAATTTTTAAATTTTAAAATTTAAAGTTTTAATATTTAAATTTTTAAAATTTAGTATTTAAATTTTTAAATTTTAAAATTTAAAGTTATAATAATTAAATTTTTAAAATTTAGTATTTAAATTTTAAAATTTAAATTTTTAAATTTTAAAATTTAAAATTTTAATAATTAAATTTTTAAAAATTAGTATTTAAATTTTTAAATTTTAAAATTTAAAATCTGAATAATTAAATTTTTAAAATTTAGTATTTAAATATTTAAATTTTAAAATTTAAAGATTTAATATTTAAAGTTTTAAAATTTAGTATTTAAATTTTTAAATTTTAAAATATAAATTTTAATAATTAAAGTTTTAAAATTTAGTATTTAAATTTTTAAATTTTAAAATTTAAAATTTTAAAAATTAAATTTTTAAAATTTAGTATTTAAATTTTTAAATTTTAAAATTTAAAGTTTTAATAATTAAATTTTTAAAATTTAGTATTTAAATTTTTAAATTTTAAAGTTTAAAGTTTTAATAATTAAATTTTTAAAATTTAGTATTTAAATTTTTAAATTTTCAAATTTAAAGTTTTAATAATTAAATTTTTAAAATTTAGTATTTAAATTTTTAAATTTTAAAATTTAAAATTTTAATAATTAAATTTTTAAAATTTAGTATTTAAATTTTTAAATTTTAAAATTTAAAGTTTTAATATTTAAATTTTTAAAATTTAGTATTTAAATTTTTAAATTTTAAAATTTAAATTTTTAAATTTTAAAATTTAAATTTTTAAATTTAAATTTTTAAATTTAAATTTTTAAATTTAAATTTTTAAATTTTAAAATTTAAAATTTTAGTAATTAAATTTTTAAAATTTAGTATTTCAATTTTTAAATTTTAAAGTTTAAAGTTTTAATAATTAAATTTTTAAAATGTAGTATTTAAATTTTAAAATTTATATTTTTAAATTTTAAAATTTAAAATTTTAATAATTAAATTTTTACAAATTATTATTTAAATTTTAAAATTTAAAGTTTTAATAATTAAAGTTTTAAAATTTAGTATTAAAATTTTTAAATTTTAAAGTTTGGAGTTTTAATAATTAAATTTTTAAAATTTAGTATTTAAATTTTTAAATTTTAAAATTTAAAGTTTTAATAATTAAATTTTTAGAATTTAGTATTTAAATTTTTAAATTTTAAAATTTAAAGTTTTAATATTTAAATTTTTAAAATTTAGTATTTAAATTTTTAAATTTTAAAATTTAAAGTTATAATAATTAAATTTTTAAAATTTAGTATTTAAATTTTAAAATTTAAATTTTTAAATTTTAAAATTTAAAATTTTAATAATTAAATTTTTAAAAATTAGTATTTAAATTTTTAAATTTTAAAATTTAAAATCTTAATAATCAAATTTTTAAAATTTAGTATTTAAATATTTAAATTTTAAAATTTAAAGATTTAATATTTAAAGTTTTAAAATTTAGTATTTAAATTTTTAAATTTTAAAATATAAATTTTAATAATTAAAGTTTTAAAATTTAGTATTTAAATTTTTAAATTTTAAAATTTAAAATTTTAAAAATTAAATTTTTAAAATTTAGTATTTAAATTTTTAAATTTTAAAATTTAAAGTTTTAATAATTAAATTTTTAAAATTTAGTATTTAAATTTTTAAATTTTAAAGTTTAAAGTTTTAATAATTAAATTTTTAAAATTTAGTATTTAAATTTTTAAATTTTCAAATTTAAAGTTTTAATAATTAAATTTTTAAAATTTAGTATTTAAATTTTTAAATTTTAAAATTTAAATTTTTAAATTTTAAAATTTAAATTTTTAAATTTAAATTTTTAAATTTAAATTTTTAAATTTAAATTTTTAAATTTAAATTTTTAAATTTTAAAATTTAAAATTTTAGTAATTAAATTTTTAAAATTTAGTATTTAAATTTTTAAATTTTAAAGTTTAAAGTTTAAATAATTAAATTTTTAAAATTTAGTATTTAAATTTTAAAATTTATATTTTTAAATTATAAAATTTAAAATTTTAATAATTAAATTTTTACAATTTATTATTTAAATTTTAAAATTTAAAGATTTAATAATTAAATTTTTAAAATTTAGTATTAAAATTTTTAAATTTTAAAGTTTGAAGTTTAAATAATTAAATTTTTAAAATTTAGTATTTAAATTTTTAAATTTTAAAGTTTAAAGTTTAAATAAATAAATTTTTAAAATTTAGTATTTAAATTTTAAAATTTATATTTTTAAATTTTAAAATTTAAAGTTTTAATAATTAAATATTTAAAATTTAGTATTTAAATTTTTAAATTTTAAAATTTAAAATTTCAATAATTAAATTTTTAAAATTTAGTATTTAAGTTTTTAAATTTTAAAATTTAAATTTTTAATAATCAAATCTTTAAAATTTATTATTTAAATTTTTAAATTTTAAAGTTTGAAGTTTTAATAATTAAATTTTTAAAATTTAGTATTTAAATTTTAAAATTTAAATTTTTAAATTTTAAAATTTAAAATTTTAATAATTAAATTTTTAAAATTTAGCATTTAAATTTTTAAATTTTCAAATTTAAAGTTTTAATAATTAAATTTTTAAAATTTAGTATTTAAATTTTTAAATTTTAAAATTTAAATTTTAATAATTAAATATTTAAATTTTAAAATTTAAAGTTTTAATAATCAAATTTTTAAAATTTAGTATTTAAAGTTTTAAATTTTAAAATTTAAAGTTTTAATAATTAAATTTTTAAAATTTAGTATTAAATTTTTAAATTTTAAAATTTAAATTTTTAAATTTTAAAATTTAAAATTTCAATAATTAAATTTTTAAAATTTAGTATTTAAGTTTTTAAATTTTAAAATTTAAATTTTTAATAATCAAATTTTTAAAATTTATTATTTAAATTTTTAAATTTAGTATTTAAATTTTAAAATTTAAATTTTTAAATTTTAAAATTTAAAATTTTAATAATTAAATTTTTAAAATTTAGTATTTAAATTTTTAAATTTTAAAATTTAAATTTTAATAATTAAATATTTAAATTTTAAAATTTAAAGTTTTAATAATCAAATTTTTAAAATTTAGCATTTAAATTTTTAAATTTTCAAATTTAAAGTTTTAATAATTAAATTTTTAAAATTTAGTATTTAAATTTTTAAATTTTAAAATTTAAATTTTAATAATTAAATATTTAAATTTTAAAATTTAAAGTTTTAATAATCAAATTTTTAAAATTTAGTATTTAAATTTTTAAATTTTAAAATTTAAAGTTTTAATAATTAAATTTTTAAAATTTAGTATTTAAATTTTTAAATTTTAAAATTTAAATTTTTAAATTTTAAAATTTAAAATTTCAATAATTAAATTTTTAAAATTTAGTATTTAAGTTTTTAAATTTTAAAATTTAAAGTTTTAATAATCAAATTTTTAAAATTTATTATTTAAATTTTTAAATTTTAAAGTTTGAAGTTTTAATAATTAAATTTTTAAAATACTAAATTTTAAAAATTTAAATATTAAAACTTTAAATTTTAAAATTTAAAAATTTAAATACAAAATTCTAAAAATTTAATTATTAAAACTTTAAATTTTAAAATTTAAAAATTTAAATACTAAATTTTAAAAATTTAATTATTAAAATTTTAAATTTTAAAATTTAAAAATTTAAATTTTAAAATTTAAAGTTTTAATAATTAAATTTTTAAAATTTAGTATTTAAATTTTTAAATTTTAAAATTTAAATTTTTAAATTTTAAAATTTAAAATTTCAATAATTAAATTTTTAAAATTTAGTATTTAAGTTTTTAAATTTTAAAATTTAAATTTTTAATAATCAAATTTTTAAAATTTATTATTTAAATTTTTAAATTTTAAAGTTTGAAGTTTTAATAATTAAATTTTTAAAATTTAGTATTTAAATTTTAAAATTTAAATTTTTAAATTTTAAAATTTAAAATTTTAATAATTAAATTTTTAAAATTTAGCATTTAAATTTTTAAATTTTCAAATTTAAAGTTTTAATAATTAAATTTTTAAAATTTAGTATTTAAATTTTTTAAATTTTAAAATTTAAAATTTTAATAATTAAATTTTTAAAATTTAGTATTTAAATTTTTTAAATTTTCAAATTTAAAGTTTTAATAATTTAATTTTTAAAATTTAGTATTTAAATTTTTAAATTTTAAAATTTAAAATTTTAATAATTAAATTTTTAAAATTTAGTATTTAAATTTTTAAATTTTAAAATTTAAAATTTTAATAATTAAATTTTTAAAAATTAGTATTTAAATTTTTAAATTTTAAAATTTAAAATCTTAATAATTAAATTTTTAAAATTTAGTATTTAAATATTTAAATTTTATAATTTAAAGATTTAATATTTAGAGTATTAAAATTTAGTATTTAAATTTTTAAATTTTAAAATTTAAATTTTAATAATTAAAGTTTTAAAATTTAGTATTTAAATTTTTAAATTTTAAAATTTAAAATTTTAATAATTAAATTTTTAAAATTTAGTATTTAAATTTTTAAATTTTCAAATTTAAAGTTTTAATAATTAAATTTTTAAAATTTAGTATTTAAATTTTTAAATTTTAAAATTTAAAATTTTAATAATTAAATTTTTAAAATTTAGTATTTAAATTTTTAAATTTTCAAATTTAAAGTTTTAATAATTAAATTTTTAAAATTTAGTATTTAAATTTTTAAATTTTAAAATTTAAATTTTTAATAATTAAATTTTTAAAATTTAGTATTTAAATTTTTAAAATTTAAAGTTTTAATAATAAAATTTATAAAATTTAGTATTTAAATATTTAAATTTTAAAATTTAAAGTTGTAATAATTAAATTTTTAAAATTTAGTATTTAAATTTTTAAATTTTAAAGTTGGAAGTTTTAATAATTAAATTTTTAAAATTTAGTATTTAAATTTTAAAATTTAAATTTTTAAATTTTAAAATTTAAAATTTTGATAACTAAATTTTTAAAATTTAGTATTTAAATCTTTAAATTTTAAAATTTAAAGATTTAATAATTAAATTTTTAAAATTTAGTATTTAAATTTTTAAATTTTAAAATTTAAATTTTTAAATTTAAAATTTTAATAAATAAATTTTTAAATTTTAAAATTTAAAGTTTTAATAATTAAATTTTTAAAATTTAGTATTTAAATTTTTAAATTTTAAAATTTAAATTTTAATAATTAAATATTTAAATTTTAAAATTTAAAGTTTTAATAATCAAATTTTTAAAATTTAGTATTTAAATTTTTAAATTTTAAAATTTAAAGTTTTAATAATTAAATTTTTAAAATTTAGTATTTAAATTTTTAAATTTTAAAATTTAAATTTTTAAATTTTAAAATTTAAAATTTCAATAATTAAATTTTTAAAATTTAGTATTTAAGTTTTTAAATTTTAAAATTTAAATTTTTAATAATCAAATTTTTAAAATTTATTATTTAAATTTTTAAATTTCAAAGTTTGAAGTTTTAATAATTAAATTTTTAAAATTTAGTATTTAAATTTTAAAATTTAAATTTTTAAATTTTAAAATTTAAAATTTTAATAATTAAATTTTTAAAATTTAGCATTTAAATTTTTAAATTTTCAAATTTAAAGTTTTAATAATTAAATTTTTAAAATTTAGTATTTAAATTTTTAAATTTTAAAATTTAAAATTTTAATAATTAAATTTTTAAAATTTAGTATTTAAATTTTTAAATTTTCAAATTTATAGTTTTAATAATTAAATTTTTAAAATTTAGTATTTAAATTTTTAAATTTTAAAATTTAAAATTTTAATAATTAAATTTTTAAAATTTAGTATTTAAATTTTTAAATTTAAAGTATTAATAATTAAATTTTTAGAATTTAGTATTTAAATTTTTAAATTTTAAAATTTAAAGTTTTAATATTTAAATTTTTAAAATTTAGTATTTAAATTTTTAAATTTTAAAATTTAAAGTTATAATAATTAAATTTTTAAAATTTAGTATTTAAATTTTAAAATTTAAATTTTTAAATTTTAAAATTTAAAATTTTAATAATTAAATTTTTAAAAATTAGTATTTAAATTTTTAAATTTTAAAATTTAAAGTTTTAATAATGAAATTTTTAAAATTTAGTATTTAAATTTTTAAATTTTAAAATTTAAAATTTTAATAATTAAATTTTTAAAATTTAGTATTTAAATATTTAAATTTTAAAATTTAAAGATTTAATATTTAAAGTTTTAAAATTTAGTATTTAAATTTTTAAATTTTAAAATTTAAATTTTAATAATTAAAGTTTTAAAATTTAGTATTTAAATTTTTAAAATTTAAAATTTTAATTTTTAATAATTAAAATTTTAAAATTTAGTATTTAAATTTTTAAAATTTAAAGTTTTAATAATAAAATTTATAAAATTTAGTATTTAAGTTTTTAAATTTTAAAATTTAAAGTTGTAATAATTAAATTTTTAAAATTTAGTATTTAAATTTTTAAATTTTAAAGTTGGAAGTTTTAATAATTAAATTTTTAAAATTTAGTATTTAAATTTTAAAATTTAAATTTTTAAATTTTAAAATTTAAAATTTTGATAACTAAATTTTTAAAATTTAGTATTTAAATTTTTAAATTTTAAAATTTAAATTTTAATAATTAAAGTTTTAAAATTTAGTATTTAAATTTTTAAATTTTAAAATTTAAAATTTTAATAATTAAATTTTTAAAATTTAGTATTTAAATTTTTAAATTTCCAAATTTAAAGCTTTAATAATTAAATTTTTAAAATTTAGTATTTAAATTTTTAAATTTTAAAATTTAAAATTTTAATAATTAAATTTTTAAAATTTAGTATTTAAATTTTTAAATTTTCAAATTTAAAGTTTTAATAATTAAATTTTTAAAATTTAGTATTTAAATTTTTAAATTTTAAAATTTTAATTTTTAATAATTAAAATTTTAAAATTTAGTATTTAAATTTTTAAAATTTAAAGTTTTAATAATAAAATTTATAAAATTTAGTATTTAAATTTTTAAATTTTAAAATTTAAAGTTGTAATAATTAAATTTTTAAAATTTAGTATTTAAATTTTTAAATTTTAAAGTTGGTAGTTTTAATAATTAAATTTTTAAAATTTAGTATTTAAATTTTAAAATTTAAATTTTTAAATTTTAAAATTTAAAATTTTGATAACTAAATTTTTAAAATTTAGTATTTAAATTTTTAAATTTTAAAATTTAAAGTTTTAATAATTAAATTTTTAAAATTTAGTATTTAAATTTTTAAATTTTTAAATTTAAATTTTTAAATTTAAATTTTTAAATTTAAAGTTTTAAATTTTAAAATTTAAAATTTTAGTAATTAAATTTTTAAAATTTAGTATTTAAATTTTTAAATTTTAAAGTTTAAAGTTTTAATAATTAAATTTTTAAAATGTAGTATTTAAATTTTAAAATTTATATTTTTAAATTTTAAAATTTAAAAGTTTAATAATTAAATTTTTACAATTTATTATTTAAATTTTAAAATTTAAAGTTTTAATAATCAAATTTTTAAAATTTATTATTTAAATTTTTAAATTTTAAAGTTTGAAGTTTTAATAATTAAATTTTTAAAATTAGTATTTAAATTTTAAAATTTAAATTTTTAAAATTTAAAATTTAAAATTTTAATAATTAAATTTTTAAAATTTAGTATTTAAATTTTTAAATTTTAAAATTTAAAGTTTTAATAATTAAATTTTTAAAATTTGTATTTAAATTTTTGAATTTTAAAATTTAAAGTTTTAATAATTAAATTTTTAAATTTTAAAGTTTAAACTTTTAATAATTAAATTTTTAAAATTTAGTATTTAAATTTTAAAATTTAAATTTTTAAATTTTAAAATTTAAAATTTTAATAATTAAATTTTTAAAATTTAGTATTTAAATTTTTAAAATTTAAAGTTTTAATAATTAAAATTTTAAAATTTAGTATTTAAGTTTTTAAATTTTAAAATTTAAAGTTTTAATTATTAAATATTTATAATTTAGTATTTAAATTTTTAAATTTTAAAGTTTAAATTTTTAAATTTTAAAATTTAAAGCTTTAATAATTAAATTTTTAAAATTTAGTATTTAAATTTTTAAATTTTAAAATTTAAAATTTTAATAACTAAATTTTTAAAATTTAGTATTTAAATTTTTAAATTTTAAAATTTAAAATTTTAATAATTAAATTTTTAAAATTTAGTATTTAAATTTTTAAATTTTAAAATTTAAATTTTTAAATTTTAAAATTTAAAATTTCAATAATTAAATTTTTAAAATTTAGTATTTATGTTTTTAAATTTTAAAATTTAAAGTTTTAATAATCAAATTTTTAAAATTTAGTATTTAATTTTTAAATTTTAAAGTTTGAAGTTTTAATAATTAAATTTTTAAAATTTAGTATTTAAATTTTAAAATTTAAATTTTTAAATTTTAAAATTTAAAATTTTAATAATTAAATTTTTAAAATTTAGTATTTAAATTTTTAAATTTTAAAATTTAAAGTTTTAATAATTAAATTTTTAAAATTTGTATTTAAATTTTTAAATTTTAAAATTTAAAGTTTTAATAATTAGATTTCTAAAATTTAGTATTTAAATTTTTAAATTCTAAAGTTTAATTTTTAATAATTAAAGTTTTAAAATTTAGTATTTAAATTTTAAAATTTAAATTTTTAAATTTTAAAATTTAAAGTTTTAATAATTAAATTTTTAAAATTTGTATTTAAATTTTAAAATTTAAAGTTTTAATAATTAAATTTTTAAAATTTAGTATTTAAATTTTTAAATTTTAAAATTTATAGTTTTAATAATTAAATTTTTAAAATTTAGTATTTAAATTTTTAAATTTTCAAATTTAAAGTTTTAATTATTAAATTTTTAAAATTTAGTACTTAAGTTTTTAAATTTAAAATTTTAATAATTAAATTTTTAAAATTTAGTATTTAAATTTTTAAATTTTCAAATTTAAAGTTTTTATAATTAAATTTTTTAAATTTAGTATTTAAATTTTTAAATTTTAAAATTTAAAATTTTAATAATTAAATTTTTAAAATTTAGTATTTAAATTTTTAAATTTTCAAATTTAAAGTTTTAATAATTAAATTTTTAAAATTTAGTATTTAAATTTTTAAATTTTAAAATTTTAATTTTTAATAATTAAAATTTTAAAATTTAATATTTAAATTTTTAAAATTTAAAGTTTTAATAATAAAATTTATAAAATTTAGTATTTAAGTTTTTAAATTTTAAAATTTAAAGTTGTAATAATTAAATTTTTAAAATTTAGTATTTAAATTTTTAAATTTTAAAGTTGGAAGTTTTAATAATTAAATTTTTAAAATTTAGTATTTAAATTTTAAAATTTAAATTTTTAAATTTTAAAATTTAAAATTTTGATAACTAAATTTTTAAAATTTAGTATTTAAATTTTTAAATTTTAAAATTTAAATTTTAATAATTAAAGTTTTAAAATTTAGTATTTAAATTTTTAAATTTTAAAATTTAAAATTTTAATAATTAAATTTTTAAAATTTAGTATCTAAATTTTTAAATTTTAAAATTTAAAATTTTAATAATTAAATTTTTAAAATTTAGTATTTAAATTTTTAAATTTTCAAATTTAAAGTTTTAATAATTAAATTTTTAAAATTTAGTATTTAAATTTTTAAATTTTAAAATTTTAATTTTTAATAATTAAAATTTTAAAATTTAGTATTTAAATTTTTAAAATTTAAAGTTTTAATAATAAAATTTATAAAATTTAGTATTTAAATTTTTAAATTTTAAAATTTAAAGTTGTAATAATTAAATTTTTAAAATTTAGTATTTAAATTTTTAAATTTTAAAGTTGGAAGTTTTAATAATTAAATTTTTAAAATTTAGTATTTAAATTTTAAAATTTAAATTTTTAAATTTTAAAATTTAAAATTTTGATAACTAAATTTTTAAAATTTAGTATTTAAATTTTTAAATTTTAAAATTTAAAGTTTTAATAATTAAATTTTTAAAATTTAGTATTTAAATTTTTAAATTTTAAAATTTAAATTTTTAAATTTAAAATTTTAATAATTAAATTTTTAAATTTAAAATTTTAATAATTAAATTTTTAAATTTTAAAATTTAAAGTTTTAAAAATTAAATTTTTAAAATTTAGTATTTAAATTTTTAAATTTTAAAATTTAAAGTTTTAATATTTAAATTTTTAAAATTTAGTATTTAAATTTTTAAATTTTAAAATTTAAATTTTTAAATTTAAATTTTTAAATTTAAAGTTTTAAATTTTAAAATTTAAAATTTTAGTAATTAAATTTTTAAAATTTAGTATTTAAATTTTTAAATTTTAAAGTTTATAGTTTTAATAATTAAATTTTTAAAATGTAGTATTTAAATTTTAAAATTTATATTTTTAAATTTTAAAATTTAAAAGTTTAATAATTAAATTTTTACAATTTATTATTTAAATTTTAAAATTTAAAGTTTTAATAATCAAATTTTTAAAATTTATTATTTAAATTTTTAAATTTTAAAGTTTGAAGTTTTAATAATTAAATTTTTAAAATTAGTATTTAAATTTTAAAATTTAAATTTTTAAATTTAAAATTTTAATAATTAAATTTTTAAAATTTAGTATTTAAATTTTTAAATTTTAAAATTTAAAGTTTTAATAATTAAATTTTTAAAATTTGTATTTAAATTTTTGAATTTAAAAATTTAAAGTTTTAATAATTAAATTTTTAAATTTTAAAGTTTAAACTTTTAATAATTAAATTTTTAAAATTTAGTATTTAAATTTTAAAATTTAAATTTTTAAATTTTAAAATTTAAAATTTTAATAATTAAATTTTTAAAATTTAGTATTTAAATTTTTAAAATTTAAAGTTTTAATAATTAAAATTTTAAAATTTAGTATTTAAGTTTTTAAATTTTAAAATATAAAGTTTTAATTATTAAATATTTATAATTTAGTATTTAAATTTGTAAATTTTAAAGTTTAAATTTTTAAATTTTAAAATTTAAATTTTTAAATTTTAAAATTTAAAGCTTTAATAATTAAATTTTTAAAATTTAGTATTTAAATTTTTAAATTTTAAAATTTAAAATTTTAATAACTAAATTTTTAAAATTTAGTATTTAAATTTTTAAATTTTAAAATTTAAAATTTTAATAATTAAATTTTTAAAATTTAGTATTTAAATTTTTAAATTTTAAAATTTAAATTTTTAAATTTTAAAATTTAAAATTTCAATAATTAAATTTTTAAAATTTAGTATTTATGTTTTTAAATTTTAAAATTTAAAGTTTTAATAATCAAATTTTTAAAATTTAGTATTTAAATTTTTAAATTTTAAAATTTTAATTTTTAATAATTAAAATTTTAAAATTTAGTTTTTAAATTTTTAAAATTTAAAGTTTTAATAATAAAATTTATAAAATTTAGTATTTAAGTTTTTAAATTTTAAAATTTAAAGTTGTAATAATTAAATTTATAAAATTTAGTATTTAAATTTTTAAATTTTAAAGTTGGAAGTTTTAATAATTAAATTTTTAAAATTTAGTATTTAAATTTTAAAATTTAAATTTTTAAATTTTAAAATTTAAAATTTTGATAACTAAATTTTTAAAATTTAGTATTTAAATTTTTAAATTTTAAAATTTAAAGTTTTAAAAATTAAATTTTTAAAATTTAGTATTTAAATTTTTAAATTTTAAAATTTAAATTTTTAAATTTAAAATTTTAATAATTAAATTTTTAAATTTAAAATTTTAATAATTAAATTTTTAAATTTTAAAATTTAAAGTTTTAAAAATTAAATTTTTAAAATTTAGTATTTAAATTTTTAAATTTTAAAATTTAAATTTTAATAATTAAATTTTTAAATTTTAAAATTTAAAGTTTTAATAATTAAATTTTTAAAATTTAGTATTTAAATTTTTAAATTTTAAAATTTAAAATTTTAATAATTAAATTTTTAAAATTTAGTATTTAAATTTTTAAATTTTCAAATTTAAAGTTTTTATAATTAAATTTTTTAAATTTAGTATTTAAATTTTTAAATTTTAAAATTTAAAATTTTAATAATTAAATTTTTAAAATTTAGTATTTAAATTTTTAAATTTTAAAATTTAAAGTTTTAATATTTAAATTTTTAAAATTTAGTATTTAAATTTTTAAATTTTAAAATTTAAATTTTAATAATTAAATATTTAAATTTTAAAATTTAAAGTTTTAATAATCAAATTTTTAAAATTTAGTATTTAAATTTTTAAATTTTAAAATTTAAAGTTTTAATAATTAAATTTTTAAAATTTAGTATTTATATTTTTAAATTTTAAAATTTAAATTTTTAAATTTTAAAATTTAAAATTTCAATAATTAAATTTTTAAAATTTAGTATTTAAGTTTTTAAATTTTAAAATTTAAATTTTTAATAATCAAATTTTTAAAATTTATTATTTAAATTTTTAAATTTCAAAGTTTGAAGTTTTAATAATTAAATTTTTAAAATTTAGTATTTAAATTTTAAAATTTAAATTTTTAAATTTTAAAATTTAAAATTTTAATAATTAAATTTTTAAAATTTAGCATTTAAATTTTTAAATTTTCAAATTTAAAGTTTTAATAATTAAATTTTTAAAATTTAGTATTTAAATTTTTAAATTTTAAAATTTAAAATTTTAATAATTAAATTTTTAAAATTTAGTATTTAAATTTTTAAATTTTCAAATTTAAAGTTTTAATAATTAAATTTTTAAAATTTAGTATTTAAATTTTTAAATTTTAAAATTTAAAATTTTAATAATTAAATTTTTAAAATTTAGTATTTAAATTTTTAAATTTAAAGTATTAATAATTAAATTTTTAGAATTTAGTATTTAAATTTTTAAATTTTAAAATTTAAAGTTTTAATATTTAAATTTTTAAAATTTAGTATTTAAATTTTTAAATTTTAAAATTTAAAGTTATAATAATTAAATTTTTAAAATTTAGTATTTAAATTTTAAAATTTAAATTTTTAAATTTTAAAATTTAAAATTTTAATAATTAAATTTTTAAAAATTAGTATTTAAATTTTTAAATTTTAAAATTTAAAGTTTTAATAATGAAATTTTTAAAATTTAGTATTTAAATTTTTAAATTTTAAAATTTAAAATTTTAATAATTAAATTTTTAAAATTTAGTATTTAAATATTTAAATTTTAAAATTTAAAGATTTAATATTTAAAGTTTTAAAATTTAGTATTTAAATTTTTAAATTTTAAAATTTAAATTTTAATAATTAAAGTTTTAAAATTTAGTATTTAAATTTTTAAATTTTAAAATTTAAAATTTTAATAATTAAATTTTTAAAATTTAGTATTTAAATTTTTAAATTTCCAAATTTAAAGTTTTAATAATTAAATTTTTAAAATTTAGTATTTAAATTTTTAAATTTTAAAATTTAAAATTTTAATAATTAAATTTTTAAAATTTAGTATTTAAATTTTTAAATTTTCAAATTTAAAGTTTTAATAATTAAATTTTTAAAATTTAGTATTTAAATTTTTAAATTTTAAAATTTTAATTTTTAATAATTAAAATTTTAAAATTTAGTATTTAAATTTTTAAAATTTAAAGTTTTAATAATAAAATTTATAAAATTTAGTATTTAAGTTTTTAAATTTTAAAATTTAAAGTTGTAATAATTAAATTTTTAAAATTTAGTATTTAAATTTTTAAATTTTAAAGTTGGAAGTTTTAATAATTAAATTTTTAAAATTTAGTATTTAAATTTTAAAATTTAAATTTTTAAATTTTAAAATTTAAAATTTTGATAACTAAATTTTTAAAATTTAGTATTTAAATTTTTAAATTTTAAAATTTAAATTTTAATAATTAAAGTTTTAAAATTTAGTATTTAAATTTTTAAATTTTAAAATTTAAAATTTTAATAATTAAATTTTTAAAATTTAGTATTTAAATTTTTAAATTTCCAAATTTAAAGTTTTAATAATTAAATTTTTAAAATTTAGTATTTAAATTTTTAAATTTTAAAATTTAAAATTTTAATAATTAAATTTTTAAAATTTAGTATTTAAATTTTTAAATTTTCAAATTTAAAGTTTTAATAATTAAATTTTTAAAATTTAGTATTTAAATTTTTAAATTTTAAAATTTTAATTTTTAATAATTAAAATTTTAAAATTTAGTATTTAAATTTTTAAAATTTAAAGTTTTAATAATAAAATTTATAAAATTTAGTATTTAAATTTTTAAATTTTAAAATTTAAAGTTGTAATAATTAAATTTTTAAAATTTAGTATTTAAATTTTTAAATTTTAAAGTTGGAAGTTTTAATAATTAAATTTTTAAAATTTAGTATTTAAATTTTAAAATTTAAATTTTTAAATTTTAAAATTTAAAATTTTGATAACTAAATTTTTAAAATTTAGTATTTAAATTTTTAAATTTTAAAATTTAAAGTTTTAATAATTAAATTTTTAAAATTTAGTATTTAAATTTTTAAATTTTAAAATTTAAATTTTTAAATTTAAAATTTTAATAATTAAATTTTTAAATTTAAAATTTTAATAATTAAATTTTTAAATTTTAAAATTTAAAGTTTTAAAAATTAAATTTTTAAAATTTAGTATTTAAATTTTTAAATTTTAAAATTTAAAGTTTTAATATTTAAATTTTTAAAATTTAGTATTTAAATTTTTAAATTTTAAAATTTAAATTTTTGAATTTAAATTTTTAAATTTAAAGTTTTAAATTTTAAAATTTAAAATTTTAGTAATTAAATTTTTAAAATTTAGTATTTAAATTTTTAAATTTTAAAGTTTAAAGTTTTAATAATTAAATTTTTAAAATGTAGTATTTAAATTTTAAAATTTATATTTTTAAATTTTAAAATTTAAAAGTTTAATAATTAAATTTTTACAATTTATTATTTAAATTTTAAAATTTAAAGTTTTAATAATCAAATTTTTAAAATTTATTATTTAAATTTTTAAATTTTAAAGTTTGAAGTTTTAATAATTAAATTTTTAAAATTAGTATTTAAATTTTAAAATTTAAATTTTTAAATTTTAAAATTTAAAATTTTAATAATTAAATTTTTAAAATTTAGTATTTAAATTTTTAAATTTTAAAATTTAAAGTTTTAATAATTAAATTTTTAAAATTTGTATTTAAATTTTTGAATTTTAAAATTTAAAGTTTTAATAATTAAATTTTTAAATTTTAAAGTTTAAACTTTTAATAATTAAATTTTTAAAATTTAGTATTTAAATTTTAAAATTTAAATTTTTATATTTTAAAATTTAAAATTTTAATAATTAAATTTTTAAAATTTAGTATTTAAATTTTTAAAATTTAAAGTTTTAATAATTAAAATTTTAAAATTTAGTATTTAAGTTTTTAAATTTTAAAATTTAAAGTTTTAATTATTAAATATTTATAATTTAGTATTTAAATTTTTAAATTTTAAAGTTTAAATTTTTAAATTTTAAAATTTAAATTTTTAAATTTTAAAATTTAAAGCTTTAATAATTAAATTTTTAAAATTTAGTATTTAAATTTTTAAATTTTAAAATTTAAAATTTTAATAACTAAATTTTTAAAATTTAGTATTTAAATTTTTAAATTTTAAAATTTAAAATTTTAATAATTAAATTTTTAAAATTTAGTATTTAAATTTTTAAATTTTAAAATTTAAATTTTTAAATTTTAAAATTTAAAATTTCAATAATTAAATTTTTAAAATTTAGTATTTATGTTTTTAAATTTTAAAATTTAAAGTTTTAATAATCAAATTTTTAAAATTTAGTATTTAATTTTTAAATTTTAAAGTTTGAAGTTTTAATAATTAAATTTTTAAAATTTAGTATTTAAATTTTAAAATTTAAATTTTTAAATTTTAAAATTTAAAATTTTAATAATTAAATTTTTAAAATTTAGTATTTAAATTTTTAAATTTTAAAATTTAAAGTTTTAATAATTAAATTTTTAAAATTTGTATTTAAATTTTTAAATTTTAAAATTTAAAGTTTTAATAATTAGATTTCTAAAATTTAGTATTTAAATTTTTAAATTCTAAAGTTTAATTTTTAATAATTAAATTTTTAAAATTTAGTATTTAAATTTTAAAATTTAAATTTTTAAATTTTAAAATTTAAAGTTTTAATAATTAAATTTTTAAAATTTGTATTTAAATTTTAAAATTTAAAGTTTTAATAATTAAATTTTTAAAATTTAGTATTTAAATTTTTAAATTTTAAAATTTATAGTTTTAATAATTAAATTTTTAAAATTTAGTATTTAAATTTTTAAATTTTCAAATTTAAAGTTTTAATAATTAAATTTTTAAAATTTAGTACTTAAGTTTTTAAATTTAAAATTTTAATAATTAAATTTTTAAAATTTAGTATTTAAATTTTTAAATTTTCAAATTTAAAGTTTTTATAATTAAATTTTTTAAATTTAGTATTTAAATTTTTAAATTTTAAAATTTAAAATTTTAATAATTAAATTTTTAAAATTTAGTATTTAAATTTTTAAATTTTCAAATTTAAAGTTTTAATAATTAAATTTTTAATATTTAGTATTTAAATTTTTAAATTTTAAAATTTTAATTTTTAATAATTAAAATTTTAAAATTTAGAATTTAAATTTTTAAAATTTAAAGTTTTAATAATAAAATTTATAAAATTTAGTATTTAAGTTTTTAAATTTTAAAATTTAAAGTTGTAATAATTAAATTTTTAAAATTTAGTATTTAAATTTTTAAATTTTAAAGTTGGAAGTTTTAATAATTAAATTTTTAAAATTTAGTATTTAAATTTTAAAATTTAAATTTTTAAATTTTAAAATTTAAAATTTTGATAACTAAATTTTTAAAATTTAGTATTTAAATTTTTAAATTTTAAAATTTAAATTTTAATAATTAAAGTTTTAAAATTTAGTATTTAAATTTTTAAATTTTAAAATTTAAAATTTTAATAATTAAATTTTTAAAATTTAGTATTTAAATTTTTAAATTTCCAAATTTAAAGTTTTAATAATTAAATTTTTAAAATTTAGTATTTAAATTTTTAAATTTTAAAATTTAAAATTTTAATAATTAAATTTTTAAAATTTAGTATTTAAATTTTTAAATTTTCAAATTTAAAGTTTTAATAATTAAATTTTTAAAATTTAGTATTTAAATTTTTAAATTTTAAAATTTTAATTTTTAATAATTAAAATTTTAAAATTTAGTATTTAAATTTTTAAATTTTAAAGTTTAAAGTTTTAATAATTAAATTTTTAAAATGTAGTATTTAAATTTTAAAATTTATATTTTTAAATTTTAAAATTTAAAAGTTTAATAATTAAATTTTTACAATTTATTATTTAAATTTTAAAATTTAAAGTTTTAATAATCAAATTTTTAAAATTTATTATTTAAATTTTTAAATTTTAAAGTTTGAAGTTTTAATAATTAAATTTTTAAAATTAGTATTTAAATTTTAAAATTTAAATTTTTAAATTTTAAAATTTAAAATTTTAATAATTAAATTTTTAAAATTTAGTATTTAAATTTTTAAATTTTAAAATTTAAAGTTTTAATAATTAAATTTTTAAAATTTGTATTTAAATTTTTGAATTTTAAAATTTAAAGTTTTAATAATTAAATTTTTAAATTTTAAAGTTTAAACTTTTAATAATTAAATTTTTAAAATTTAGTATTTAAATTTTAAAATTTAAATTTTTAAATTTTAAAATTTAAAATTTTAATAATTAAATTTTTAAAATTTAGTATTTAAATTTTTAAAATTTAAAGTTTTAATAATTAAAATTTTAAAATTTAGTATTTAAGTTTTTAAATTTTAAAATTTAAAGTTTTAATTATTAAATATTTATAATTTAGTATTTAAATTTTTAAATTTTAAAGTTTAAATTTTTAAATTTTAAAATTTAAATTTTTAAATTTTAAAATTTAAAGCTTTAATAATTAAATTTTTAAAATTTAGTATTTAAATTTTTAAATTTTAAAATTTAAAATTTTAATAACTAAATTTTTAAAATTTAGTATTTAAATTTTTAAATTTTAAAATTTAAAATTTTAATAATTAAATTTTTAAAATTTAGTATTTAAATTTTTAAATTTTAAAATTTAAATTTTTAAATTTTAAAATTTAAAATTTCAATAATTAAATTTTTAAAATTTAGTATTTATGTTTTTAAATTTTAAAATTTAAAGTTTTAATAATCAAATTTTTAAAATTTAGTATTTAATTTTTAAATTTTAAAGTTTGAAGTTTTAATAATTAAATTTTTAAAATTTAGTATTTAAATTTTAAAATTTAAATTTTTAAATTTTAAAATTTAAAATTTTAATAATTAAATTTTTAAAATTTAGTATTTAAATTTTTAAATTTTAAAATTTAAAGTTTTAATAATTAAATTTTTAAAATTTGTATTTAAATTTTTAAATTTTAAAATTTAAAGTTTTAATAATTAGATTTCTAAAATTTAGTATTTAAATTTTTAAATTCTAAAGTTTAATTTTTAATAATTAAATTTTTAAAATTTAGTATTTAAATTTTAAAATTTAAATTTTTAAATTTTAAAATTTAAAGTTTTAATAATTAAATTTTTAAAATTTGTATTTAAATTTTAAAATTTAAAGTTTTAATAATTAAATTTTTAAAATTTAGTATTTAAATTTTTAAATTTTAAAATTTATAGTTTTAATAATTAAATTTTTAAAATTTAGTATTTAAATTTTTAAATTTTCAAATTTAAAGTTTTAATAATTAAATTTTTAAAATTTAGTACTTAAGTTTTTAAATTTAAAATTTTAATAATTAAATTTTTAAAATTTAGTATTTAAATTTTTAAATTTTCAAATTTAAAGTTTTTATAATTAAATTTTTTAAATTTAGTATTTAAATTTTTAAATTTTAAAATTTAAAATTTTAATAATTAAATTTTTAAAATTTAGTATTTAAATTTTTAAATTTTCAAATTTAAAGTTTTAATAATTAAATTTTTAAAATTTAGTATTTAAATTTTTAAATTTTAAAATTTTAATTTTTAATAATTAAAATTTTAAAATTTAGAATTTAAATTTTTAAAATTTAAAGTTTTAATAATAAAATTTATAAAATTTAGTATTTAAGTTTTTAAATTTTAAAATTTAAAGTTGTAATAATTAAATTTTTAAAATTTAGTATTTAAATTTTTAAATTTTAAAGTTGGAAGTTTTAATAATTAAATTTTTAAAATTTAGTATTTAAATTTTTAAATTTTAAAATTTAAAATTTTAATAATTAAATTTTTAAAATTTAGTATTTAAATTTTTAAATTTTCAAATTTAAAGTTTTAATAATTAAATTTTTAAAATTTAGTATTTAAATTTTTAAATTTTAAAATTTTAATTTTTAATAATTAAAATTTTAAAATTTAGTATTTAAATTTTTAAAATTTAAAGTTTTAATAATAAAATTTATAAAATTTAGTATTTAAATTTTTAAATTTTAAAATTTAAAGTTGTAATAATTAAATTTTTAAAATTTAGTATTTAAATTTTTAAATTTTAAAGTTGGAAGTTTTAATAATTAAATTTTTAAAATTTAGTATTTAAATTTTAAAATTTAAATTTTTAAATTTTAAAATTTAAAATTTTGATAACTAAATTTTTAAAATTTAGTATTTAAATTTTTAAATTTTAAAATTTAAAGTTTTAATAATTAAATTTTTAAAATTTAGTATTTAAATTTTTAAATTTTAAAATTTAAATTTTTAAATTTAAAATTTTAATAATTAAATTTTTAAAATTTAGTATTTAAATTTTTAAATTTTCAAATTTAAAGTTTTTATAATTAAATTTTTTAAATTTAGTATTTAAATTTTTAAATTTTAAAATTTAAAATTTCAATAATTAAATTTTTAAAATTTAGTATTTATGTTTTTAAATTTTAAAATTTAAAGTTTTAATAATCAAATTTTTAAAATTTAGTATTTAATTTTTAAATTTTAAAGTTTGAAGTTTTAATAATTAAATTTTTAAAATTTAGTATTTAAATTTTAAAATTTAAATTTTTAAATTTTAAAATTTAAAATTTTAATAATTAAATTTTTAAAATTTAGTATTTAAATTTTTAAATTTTAAAATTTAAAGTTTTAATAATTAAATTTTTAAAATTTGTATTTAAATTTTTAAATTTTAAAATTTAAAGTTTTAATAATTAGATTTCTAAAATTTAGTATTTAAATTTTTAAATTCTAAAGTTTAATTTTTAATAATTAAATTTTTAAAATTTAGTATTTAAATTTTAAAATTTAAATTTTTAAATTTTAAAATTTAAAGTTTTAATAATTAAATTTTTAAAATTTGTATTTAAATTTTAAAATTTAAAGTTTTAATAATTAAATTTTTAAAATTTAGTATTTAAATTTTTAAATTTTAAAATTTATAGTTTTAATAATTAAATTTTTAAAATTTAGTATTTAAATTTTTAAATTTTCAAATTTAAAGTTTTAATAATTAAATTTTTAAAATTTAGTACTTAAGTTTTTAAATTTAAAATTTTAATAATTAAATTTTTAAAATTTAGTATTTAAATTTTTAAATTTTCAAATTTAAAGTTTTTATAATTAAATTTTTTAAATTTAGTATTTAAATTTTTAAATTTTAAAATTTAAAATTTTAATAATTAAATTTTTAAAATTTAGTATTTAAATTTTTAAATTTTAAAATTTAAAGTTTTAATATTTAAATTTTTAAAATTTAGTATTTAAATTTTTAAATTTTAAAATTTAAATTTTTAAATTTAAATTTTTAAATTTTAACATTTAAAATTTTAGTAATTAAATTTTTAAAATTTAGTATTTAAATTTTTAAATTTTAAAGTTTAAAGTTTTAATAATTAAATTTTTAAAATGTAGTATTTAAATTTTAAAATTTATATTTTTAAATTTTAAAATTTAAAATTTTAATAATTAAATTTTTACAATTTATTATTTAAATTTTAAAATTTAAAGTTTTAAAAATCAAATTTTTAAAATTTATTATTTAAATTTTTAAATTTTAAAGTTTGAAGTTTTAATAATTAAATTTTTAAAATTAGTATTTAAATTTTAAAATTTAAATTTTTAAATTTTAAAATTTAAAATTTTAATAATTAAATTTTTAAAATTTAGTATTTAAATTTTTAAATTTTAAAATTTAAAGTTTTAATAATTAAATTTTTAAAATTTGTATTTAAATTTTTGAATTTTAAAATTTAAAGTTTTAATAATTAAATTTTTAAATTTTAAAGTTTAAACTTTTAATAATTAAATTTTTAAAATTTAGTATTTAAATTTTAAAATTTAAATTTTTAAATTTTAAAATTTAAAATTTTAATAATTAAATTTTTAAAATTTAGTATTTAAATTTTTAAAATTTAAAGTTTTAATAATTAAAATTTTAAAATTTAGTATTTAAGTTTTTAAATTTTAAAATTTAAAGTTTTAATTATTAAATATTTATAATTTAGTATTTAAATTTTTAAATTTTAAAGTTTAAATTTTTAAATTTTAAAATTTAAATTTTTAAATTTTAAAATTTAAAATTTTAATAACTAAATTTTTAAAATTTAGTATTTAAATTTTTAAATTTTAAATTTTAAAATTTCAATAATTAAATTTTTAAAATTTAGTATTTATGTTTTTAAATTTTAAAATTTAAAGTTTTAATAATCAAATTTTTAAAATTTAGTATTTAATTTTTAAATTTTAAAGTTTGAAGTTTTAATAATTAAATTTTTAAAATTTAGTATTTAAATTTTAAAATTTAAATTTTTAAATTTTAAAATTTAAAATTTTAATAATTAAATTTTTAAAATTTAGTATTTAAATTTTTAAATTTTAAAATTTAAAGTTTTAATAATTAAATTTTTAAAATTTAGTATTTAAATTTTTAAATTTTAAAATTTAAATTTTTAAATTTTAAATTTTAAAATTTCAATAATTAAATTTTTAAAATTTAGTATTTATGTTTTTAAATTTTAAAATTTAAAGTTTTAATAATCAAATTTTTAAAATTTAGTATTTAATTTTTAAATTTTAAAGTTTGAAGTTTTAATAATTAAATTTTTAAAATTTAGTATTTAAATTTTAAAATTTAAATTTTTAAATTTTAAAATTTAAAATTTTAATAATTAAATTTTTAAAATTTAGTATTTAAATTTTTAAATTTTTAAATTTAAAGTTTTAATAATTAAATTTTTAAAATTTGTATTTAAATTTTTAAATTTTAAAATTTAAAATTTTAATAATTAGATTTCTAAAATTTAGTATTTAAATTTTTAAATTCTAAAGTTTAATTTTTTATAATTAAATTTTTAAAATTTAGTATTTAAATTTTAAAATTTAAAGTTTTAAATTTTAAAATTTAAAGTTTTAATAATTAAATTTTTAAAATTTGTATTTAAATTTTAAAATTTAAAGTTTTAATAATTAAATTTTTAAAATTTAGTATTTAAATTTTTAAATTTTAAAATTTAAAGTTTTAATAATTATATTTTTAAAATTTAGTATTTAAATTTTTAAATTTTCAAATTTAAAGTTTTAATAATTAAATTTTTAAAATTTAGTACTTAAGTTTTTAAATTTAAAACTTTAATAATTAAATTTTTAAAATTTAGTATTTAAATTTAAATTTTAAAGTTTAAATTTTTAAATTTTAAAATTTAAATTTTTAAATTTTAAAATTTAAATTTTTAAATTTAAAAATTTAAATATTAAATTTAAAATTTTAATAATTAAATTTTTAAAATTTAGTATTTAAATTTTTAAATTTTATAATTTAAAGTTTTAATAATTAAATTTTTAAAATTTAGTACTTAAATTTTTAAATTTTAAAATTTAAAGTTTTAATAATTAAATTTTTAAAATTTAGTATTTAATTTTTAAAATTTAGTATTTAAGTTTTTAAATTTTAAAATTTAAAGTTTTAATAATCAAATTTTTAAAATTTAGTATTTAAATTTTTAAATTTTAAAGTTTGAAGTTTTAATAATTAAATTTTTAAAATTTAGTATTTAAATTTTAAAATTTAAATTTTTAAATTTTAAAATTTAAATTTTTAAATTTTAAAATTTAAAATTTTAATAATTAAATTTTTAAAATTTAGTATTTAAATTTTTAAATTTTAAAATTTAAAGTTATAATAATTAAATTTTTAAAATTTGGTATTTAAATTTTAAAATTTAAATTTTTAAATTTTAAAATTTAAAATTTTAATAATTAAATTTTTAAAAATTAGTATTTAAATTTTTAAATTTTAAAATTTAAATTTTTAAATTTTAAAATTTAAAGCTTTAATAATTAAATTTTTAAAATTTAGTATTTAAATTTTTAAATTTTAAAATTTAAAATTTTAATAAATAAATTTTTAAAATTTAGTATTTAAATTTTTAAATTTTAAAATTTAAAATTTTAATAATTAAATTTTTAAAATTTAGTATTTAAATTTTTAAATTTTAAAATTTAAAATTTCAATAATTAAATTTTTAAAATTTAGTATTTATGTTTTTAAATTTTAAAATTTAAAGTTTTAATAATCAAATTTTTAAAATTTAGTATTTAATTTTTAAATTTTAAAGTTTGAAGTTTTAATAATTAAATTTTTAAAATTTAGTATTTAAATTTTAAAATTTAAATTTTTAAATTTTAAAATTTAAAATTTTAATAATTAAATTTTTAAAATTTAGTATTTAAATTTTTAAATTTTAAAATTTAAAGTTTTAATAATTAAATTTTTAAAATTTGTATTTAAATTTTTAAATTTTAAAATTTAAAGTTTTAATAATTAGATTTCTAAAATTTAGTATTTAAATTTTTAAATTCTAAAGTTTAATTTTTAATAATTAAATTTTTAAAATTTAGTATTTAAATTTTAAAATTTAAATTTTTAAATTTTAAAATTTAAAGTTTTAATAATTAAATTTTTAAAATTTGTATTTAAATTATAAAATTTAAAGTTTTAATAATTAAATTTTTAAAATTTAGTATTTAAATTTTTAAATTTTAAAATTTAAAGTTTTAATAATTAAATTTTTAAAATTTAGTATTTAAATTTTTAAATTTTCAAATTTAAAGTTTTAATAATTAAATTTTTAAAATTTAGTACTTAAGTTTTTAAATTTAAAACTTTAATAATTAAATTTTTAAAATTTAGTATTTAAATTTTAAATTTTAAAGTTTAAATTTTTAAATTTTAAAATTTAAATTTTTAAATTTTAAAATTTAAATTTTTAAATTTAAAAATTTAAATATTAAATTTAAAATTTTAATAATTAAATTTTTAAAATTTAGTATTTATGTTTTTAAATTTTAAAATTTAAAGTTTTAATAATCAAATTTTTAAAATTTAGTATTTAATTTTTAAATTTTAAAGTTTGAAGTTTTAATAATTAAATTTTTAAAATTTAGTATTTAAATTTTAAAATTTAAATTTTTAAATTTTAAAATTTAAAATTTTAATAATTAAATTTTTAAAATTTAGTATTTAAATTTTTAAATTTTAAAATTTAAAGTTTTAATAATTAAATTTTTAAAATTTGTATTTAAATTTTTAAATTTTAAAATTTAAAGTTTTAATAATTAGATTTCTAAAATTTAGTATTTAAATTTTTAAATTCTAAAGTTTAATTTTTAATAATTAAATTTTTAAAATTTAGTATTTAAATTTTAAAATTTAAATTTTTAAATTTTAAAATTTAAAGTTTTAATAATTAAATTTTTAAAATTTGTATTTAAATTTTAAAATTTAAAGTTTTAATAATTAAATTTTTAAAATTTAGTATTTAAATTTTTAAATTTTAAAATTTAAAGTTTTAATAATTAAATTTTTAAAATTTAGTATTTAAATTTTTAAATTTTCAAATTTAAAGTTTTAATAATTAAATTTTTAAAATTTAGTACTTAAGTTTTTAAATTTAAAACTTTAATAATTAAATTTTTAAAATTTAGTATTTAAATTTTAAATTTTAAAGTTTAAATTTTTAAATTTTAAAATTTAAATTTTTAAATTTTAAAATTTAAATTTTTAAATTTAAAAATTTAAATATTAAATTTAAAATTTTAATAATTAAATTTTTAAAATTTAGTATTTAAATTTTTAAATTTTATAATTTAAAGTTTTAATAATTAAATTTTTAAAATTTAGTACTTAAGTTTTTAAATTTAAAACTTTAATAATTAAATTTTTAAAATTTAGTATTTAAATTTTAAATTTTAAAGTTTAAATTTTTAAATTTTAAAATTTAAATTTTTAAATTTTAAAATTTAAATTTTTAAATTTAAAAATTTAAATATTAAATTTAAAATTTTAATAATTAAATTTTTAAAATTTAGTATTTAAATTTTTAAATTTTATAATTTAAAGTTTTAATAATTAAATTTTTAAAATTTAGTACTTAAATTTTTAAATTTTAAAATTTAAAGTTTTAATAATTAAATTTTTAAAATTTAGTATTCAATTTTTAAAATTTAGTATTTAAGTTTTTAAATTTTAAAATTTAAAGTTTTAATAATCAAATTTTTAAAATTTAGTATTTAAATTTTTAAATTTTAAAGTTTGAAGTTTTAATAATTAAATTTTTAAAATTTAGTATTTAAATTTTAAAATTTAAATTTTTAAATTTTAAAATTTAAAATTTTAATAATTAAATTTTTAAAATTTAGTATTTAAATTTTTAAATTTTAAAATTTAAAGTTATAATAATTAAATTTTTAAAATTTGGTATTTAAATTTTAAAATTTAAATTTTTAAATTTTAAAATTTAAAATTTTAATAATTAAATTTTTAAAAATTAGTATTTAAATTTTTAAATTTTAAAATTTAAATTTTTAAATTTTAAAATTTAAAGCTTTAATAATTAAATTTTTAAAATTTAGTATTTAAATTTTTAAATTTTAAAATTTAAAATTTTAATAACTAAATTTTTAAAATTTAGTATTTAAATTTTTAAATTTTAAAATTTAAAATTTTAATAATTAAATTTTTAAAATTTAGTATTTAAATTTTTAAATTTTAAAATTTAAATTTTTAAATTTTAAAATTTAAAATTTCAATAATTAAATTTTTAAAATTTAGTATTTATGTTTTTAAATTTTAAAATTTAAAGTTTTAATAATCAAATTTTTAAAATTTAGTATTTAATTTTTAAATTTTAAAGTTTGAAGTTTTAATAATTAAATTTTTAAAATTTAGTATTTAAATTTTAAAATTTAAATTTTTAAATTTTAAAATTTAAAATTTTAATAATTAAATTTTTAAAATTTAGTATTTAAATTTTTAAATTTTAAAATTTAAAGTTTTAATAATTAAATTTTTAAAATTTGTATTTAAATTTTTAAATTTTAAAATTTAAAGTTTTAATAATTAGATTTCTAAAATTTAGTATTTAAATTTTTAAATTCTAAAGTTTAATTTTTAATAATTAAATTTTTAAAATTTAGTATTTAAATTTTAAAATTTAAATTTTTAAATTTTAAAATTTAAAGTTTTAATAATTAAATTTTTAAAATTTGTATTTAAATTTTAAAATTTAAAGTTTTAATAATTAAATTTTTAAAATTTAGTATTTAAATTTTTAAATTTTAAAATTTAAAGTTTTAATAATTAAATTTTTAAAATTTAGTATTTAAATTTTTAAATTTTCAAATTTAAAGTTTTAATAATTAAATTTTTAAAATTTAGTATTTAAATTTTAAATTTTAAAGTTTAAATTTTTAAATTTTAAAATTTAAATTTTTAAATTTTAAAATTTAAATTTTTAAATTTAAAAATTTAAATATTAAATTTAAAATTTTAATAATTAAATTTTTAAAATTTAGTATTTAAATTTTTAAATTTTATAATTTAAAGTTTTAATAATTAAATTTTTAAAATTTAGTACTTAAATTTTTAAATTTTAAAATTTAAAGTTTTAATAATTAAATTTTTAAAATTTAGTATTTAATTTTTAAAATTTAGTATTTAAGTTTTTAAATTTTAAAATTTAAAGTTTTAATAATCAAATTTTTAAAATTTAGTATTTAAATTTTTAAATTTTAAAGTTTGAAGTTTTAATAATTAAATTTTTAAAATTTAGTATTTAAATTTTAAAATTTAAATTTTTAAATTTTAAAATTTAAAATTTTAATAATTAAATTTTTAAAATTTAGTATTTAAATTTTTAAATTTTAAAATTTAAATTTTTAAATTATAAAATTTAAAATTTTAATAATTAAATTTTTAAAAATTAGTATTTAAATTTTTAAATTTTAAAATTTAAAGTTTTAATAATGAAATTTTTAAAATTTAGTATTTAAATTTTTAAATTTTAAAATTTAAAATTTTAATAATTAAATTTTTAAAATTTAGTATTTAAATATTTAAATTTTAAAATTTAAAGATTTAATATTTAAAGTTTTAAAATTTAGTATTTAAATTCTTAAATTTTAAAATTTAAATTTTAATAATTAAAGTTTTAAAATTTAGTATTTAAATTTTTAAATTTTAAAATTTAAAATTTTAATAATTAAATTTTTAAAATTTAGTATTTAAATTTTTAAATTTCCAAATTTAAAGTTTTAATAATTAAATTTTTAAAATTTAGTATTTAAATTTTTAAATTTTAAAATTTAAAATTTTAATAATTAAATTTTTAAAATTTAGTATTTAAATTTTTAAATTTTAAAATTTTAATTTTTAATAATTAAAATTTTAAAATTTAGTATTTAAATTTTTAAAATTTAAAGTTTTAATAATAAAATTTATAAAATTTAGTATTTAAGTTTTTAAATTTTAAAATTTAAAGTTGTAATAATTAAATTTTTAAAATTTAGTATTTAAATTTTTAAATTTTAAAGTTGGAAGTTTTAATAATTAAATTTTTAAAATTTAGTATTTAAATTTTAAAATTTAAATTTTTAAATTTTAAAATTTAAAATTTTGATAACTAAATTTTTAAAATTTAGTATTTAATTTTAAAAATTTAATTATTAAAACTTTAAATTTTAAAATTTAAAATTTTGATAAATAAATTTTTAAAATTTAGTATTTAAATTTTTAAATTTTAAAATTTAAAGTTTTAATAATTAAATTTTTAAAATTTAGTATTTAAATTTTTAAATTTTAAAATTTAAATTTTTAAATTTAAAATTTTAATAATTAAATTTTTAAATTTAAAATTTTAATAATTAAATTTTTAAATTTTAAAATTTAAAGTTTTAAAAATTAAATTTTTAAAATTTAGTATTTAAATTTTTAAATTTTAAAATTTAAATTTTAATAATTAAATTTTTAAATTTTAAAATTTAAAGTTTTAATAATTAAATTTTTAAAATTTAATATTTAAATTTTTAAATTTTAAAATTTAAAATTTTAATAATTAAATTTTTAAAATTTAGTATTTAAATTTTTAAATTTTCAAATTTAAAGTTTTTATAATTAAATTTTTTAAATTTAGTATTTAAATTTTTAAATTTTATAATTTAAAATTTTAATAATTAAATTTTTAAAATTTAGTATTTAAATTTTTAAATTTTAAAATTTAAAGTTTTAATATTTAAATTTTTAAAATTTAGTATTTAAATTTTTAAATTTTAAAATTTAAATTTTTAAATTTAAATTTTTAAACTTAAATTTTTAAATTTTAAAATTTAAAATTTTAGTAATTAAATTTTTAAAATTTAGTATTTAAATTTTTAAATTTTAAAGTTTAAAGTTTTAATAATTAAATTTTTAAAACGTAGTTTTTAAATTTTAAAATTTATATTTTTAAATTTTAAAATTTAAAATTTTAATAATTAAATTTTTTACAATTTATTATTTAAATTTTAAAATTTAAAGTTTTAATAATCAAATTTTTAAAATTTATTATTTAAATTTTTAAATTTTAAAGTTTGAAGTTTTAATAATTAAATTTTTAAAATTAGTATTTAAATTTTAAAATTTAAATTTTTAAATTTTAAAATTTTAATAATTAAATTTTTAAAATTTAGTATTTAAATTTTTAAATTTTAAAATTTAAAGTTTTAATAATTAAATTTTTAAAATTTGTATTTAAATTTTTAAATTTTAAAATTTAAAGTTTTAATAATTAAATTTTTAAATTTTAAAGTTCAAACTTTTAATAATTAAATTTTTAAAATTTAGTATTTAAATTTTAAATTTTAAATTTTTAAATTTTAAAATTTAAAATTTTAATAATTAAATTTTTAAAATTTAGTATTTAAATTTTTAAAATTTAAAGTTTTAATAATTAAAATTTTAAAATTTAGTATTTAAGTTTTTAAATTTTAAAATTTAAAGTTTTAATTATTAAATTTTTATAATTTTGTATTTAAATTTTTAAATTTTAAAGTTTAAATTTTTAAATTTTAAAATTTAAATTTTTAAATTTTAAAATTTAAAGCTTTAATAATTAAATTTTTAAAATTTAGTATTTAAATTTTTAAATTTTAAAATTTAAAATTTTAATAACTAAATTTTTAAAATTTAGTATTTAAATTTTTAAATTTTAAAATTTAAAATTTTGATAATTAAATTTTTAAAATTTAGTATTTAAATTTTTAAATTTTAAAATTTAAATTTTTAAATTTTAAAATTTAAAATTTCAATAATTAAATTTTTAAAATTTAGTATTTATGTTTTTAAATTTTAAAATTTAAAGTTTTAATAATCAAATTTTTAAAATTTAGTATTTAATTTTTAAATTTTAAAGTTTGAAGTTTTAATAATTAAATTTTTAAAATTTAGTATTTAAATTTTAAAATTTAAATTTTTAAATTTTAAAATTTAAAATTTTAATAATTAAATTTTTAAAATTTAGTATTTAAATTTTTAAATTTTAAAATTTAAAGTTTTAATAATTAAATTTTTAAAATTTGTATTTAAATTTTAAAATTTAAAGTTCTATTAATTAAATTTTTAAAATTTAGTATTTAAATTTTTAAATTTTAAAATTTAAAGTTTTAATAATTAAATTTTTAAAATTTAGTATTTAAATTTTTAAATTTTCAAATTTAAAGTTTTAATAATTAAATTTTTAACATTTAGTACTTAAGTTTTTAAATTTAAAACTTTAATAATTAAATTTTTAAAATTTAGTATTTAAATTTTAAATTTTAAAGTTTAAATTTTTAAATTTTAAAATTTAAATTTTTAAATTTTAAAATTTAAATTTTTAAATTTAAAAATTTAAATATTAAATTTAAAATTTTAATAATTAAATTTTTAAAATTTAGTATTTAAATTTTTAAATTTTATAATTTAAAGTTTTAATAATTAAATTTTTAAAATTTAGTACTTAAATTTTTAAATTTTAAAATTTAAAGTTTTAATAATTAAATTTTTAAAATTTAGTATTTAATTTTTAAAATTTAGTATTTAAGTTTTTAAATTTTAAAATTTAAAGTTTTAATAATCAAATTTTTAAAATTTAGTATTTAAATTTTTAAATTTTAAAGTTTGAAGTTTTAATAATTAAATTTTTAAAATTTAGTATTTAAATTTAAAATTTAAATTTTTAAATTTTAAAATTTAAAATTTTAATAATTAAATTTTTAAAATTTAGTATTTAAATTTTTAAATTTTATAATTTAAAGTTTTAATAATTAAATTTTTAAAATTTGTATTTAAATTTTTAAATTTTAAAATTTAAAGTTTTAATAATTAAATTTTTAAAATTTAGTATTTAAATTATTAAATTTTAAAATTTAAAATTTTAATAATTAAATTTTTAAAATTTAGTATTTAAATTTTTAAATTCTAAAGTTTAATTTTTAATAATTAAATTTTTAAAATTTGGTATTTAAATTTTAAAATTTAAATTTTTAAATTTTAAAATTTAAAGTTTTAATAATTAAATTTTTAAAATTTGTATTTAAATTTTTAAATTATAAAATTTAAAGTTTTATTAATTAAATTTTTAAAATTTAGTATTTAAATTTTTAAATTTTCAAATTTAAAGTTTTAATAATTAAATTTTTAAAATTTAGTATTTAAATTTATAAATTTTAAAATTTAAAATTTTAATAATTAAATTTTTAAAATTTAGTATTTAAATTTTTAAATTTTAAAATTTAAAGTTTTAATATTTAAATTTTTAAAATTTAGTATTTAAATTCTTAAATTTTAAAATTTAAATTTTTAAATTTTAAAATTTAAATTTTTAAATTTAAATTTTTAAATTTAAATTTTTAAATTTAAATTTTTAAATTTTAAAATTTAAAATTTTAGTAATTAAATTTTTAAAATTTAGTATTTAAATTTTTAAATTTTAAAGTTTAAAGTTTTAATAATTAAATTTTTAAAATTTAGTATTTAAATTTTAAAATTTATATTTTTAAATATTAAAATTTAAAATTTTAATAATTAAATTTTTACAATTTATTATTTAAATTTTAAAATTTAAAGTTTTAATAATTAAATTTTTAAAATTTAGTATTAAAATTTTTAAATTTTAAAGTTTGAAGTTTTAATAATTAAATTTTTAAAATTTAGTAATTAAATTTTTAAATTTTAAAATTTAAAGTTTTAATAATTAAATTTTTAAAATTTAGTATTTAAATTTTAAAATTTAAATTTTTAAATTTTAAAATTTAAAATTTTAATAATTAAATTTTTAAAATTTAGTATTTAAATTTTAAAATTTATATTTTTAAATATTAAAATTTAAAATTTTAATAATTAAATTTTTACAATTTATTATTTAAATTTTAAAATTTAAAGTTTTAATAATTAAATTTTTAAAATTTAGTATTAAAATTTTTAAATTTTAAAGTTTGAAGTTTTAATAATTAAATTTTTAAAATTTAGTATTTAAATTTTAAAATTTAAATTTTTAAATTTTAAAATTTAAAATTTTAATAATTAAATTTTTAAAATTTAGTATTTAAATTTTTAAATTTTAAAATTTAAAGTTTTAATAATTAAATTTTTAAAATTTGTATTTAAATTTTTAAATTTTAAAATTTAAAGTTTTAATAATTAAATTTTTAAAATTTAGTATTTAAATTATTAAATTTTAAAATTTAAAATTTTAATAATTAAATTTTTAAAATTTAGTATTTAAATTTTTAAATTCTAAAGTTTAATTTTTAATAATTAAATTTTTAAAATTTGGTATTTAAATTTTAAAATTTAAATTTTTAAATTTTAAAATTTAAAGTTTTAATAATTAAATTTTTAAAATTTGTATTTAAATTTTTAAATTATAAAATTTAAAGTTTTATTAATTAAATTTTTAAAATTTAGTATTTAAATTTTTAAATTTTCAAATTTAAAGTTTTAATAATTAAATTTTTAAAATTTAGTATTTAAATTTATAAATTTTAAAATTTAAAATTTTAATAATTAAATTTTTAAAATGTAGTATTTAAATTTTTAAATTTTAAAATTTAAAGTTTTAATATTTAAATTTATAAAATTTAGTATTTAAATTTTTAAATTTTAAAATTTAAATTTTTAAATTTTAAAATTTAAAATTTTAATAATTAAATTTTTAAAATTAAGTATTTAAAGTTTTAAATTTTAAAATTTAAATTTTTAAATTTTAAAATTTAAAATTTCAATAATTAAATTTTTAAAATTTAGTATTTAAGTTTTTAAATTTTAAAATTTAATGTTTTAATAATCAAATTTTTAAAATTTAGTATTTAATTTTTAAATTTTAAAGTTTGAAGTTTTAATAATTAAATTTTTAAAATTTGTATTTAAATTTTAAAATTTAAAATTTTAATAATTAAATTTTTAAAATTTAGTATTTAAATTTTTAAATTTTAAAATTTAAAGTTTTAATAATTAAATTTTTAAAATTTGTATTTAAATTTTGAAATTTTAAAATTTAAAGATTTAATAATTAATTTTTTAAAATTTAGTATTTAAATTTTTAAATTCCAAAGTTTAATTTTTAATAATTAAATTTTTAAAATTTAGTATTTAAATTTTAAAATTTAAATGTTTAAATTTTAAAATTTAAAGTTTTAATAATTAAATTTTTAAAATTTGTATTTAAATTTTTAAATTTTAAAATTTAAATATTTAAATTTTAAAATATAAAGTTTTAATAATTAAATTTTTAAAATTTGTATTTAAATTTTTAAATATTAAAATTTAAAGTTTTAATAATTAAAGTTTTAATATTTAGTATTTAAATTTTTAAATTTTAAAATTTAAAATTTTAATAATTAAATTTTTAAAATTTAGTATTTAAATTTTTAAATTTTCAAATTTAAAGTTTTAGTAATTAAATTTTTAAAATTTAGTATTTAAATTTTTAAATTTTAAAATTTAAAATTTTAATAATTAAATTTTTAAAATTTAGTATTTAAATTTTTAAATTTTCAAATTTAAAGTTTTAATAACTAAATTTTTAAAATTTAGTATTTAAATTTTTAAATTTTAAAATTTAAAGTTTTAATAATTAAATTTTTAAAATTTAGTATTTAAATTTTTAAAATTTAAAGTTTTAATAATAAAATTTATAAAATTTAGTATTTAAATTTTTAAATTTTAAAGTTTAAAGTTTTAATAATTAAATTTTTAAAATTTAGTATTTAAATTTTAAAATTTATATTTTTAAATATTAAAATTTAAAATTTTAATAATTAAATTTTTACAATTTATTATTTAAATTTTAAAATTTAAAGTTTTAATAATTAAATTTTTAAAATTTAGTATTAAAATTTTTAAATTTTAAAGTTTGAAGTTTTAATAATTAAATTTTTAAAATTTAGTATTTAAATTTTTAAATTTTAAAATTTAAAGTTTTAATAATTAAATTTTTAAAATTTAGTATTTAAATTTTTAAATTTTAAAATTTAAATTTTTAAATTTAAAATTTCAATAACTAAATTTTTAAAATTTAGTATTTATGTTTTTAAATTTTAAAATTTAAAGTTTTAATAATCAAATTTTTAAAATTTATTATTTAAATTTTTAAATTTTAAAGTTTGAAGTTTTAATAATTAAATTTTTAAAATTTAGTATTAAAATTTTTAAATTTTAAAGTTTGAAGTTTTAATAATTAAATTTTTAAAATTTAGTATTTAAATTTTTAAATTCTAAAGTTTAATTTTTAATAATTAAATTTTTAAAATTTGGTATTTAAATTTTAAAATTTAAATTTTTAAATTTTAAAATTTAAAGTTTTAATAATTAAATTTTTAAAATTTGTATTTAAATTTTTAAATTTTCAAATTTAAAGTTTTAATAATTAAATTTTTAAAATTTAGTATTTAAATTTATAAATTTTAAAATTTAAAATTTTAATAATTAAATTTTTAAAATGTAGTATTTAAATTTTTAAATTTTAAAATTTAAAATTTTAATAATTAAATTTTTAAAATTTAGTATTTAAAGTTTTAAATTTTAAAATTTAAATTTTTAAATTTTAAAATTTAAATTTTTAAATTTCAAAATTTAAAATTTCAATAATTAAATTTTTAAAATTTAGTATTTAAGTTTTTAAATTTTAAAATTTAATGTTTTAATAATCAAATTTTTAAAATTTAGTATTTAATTTTTAAATTTTAAAGTTTGAAGTTTTAATAATTAAATTTTTAAAATTTAGTATTTAAATTTTAAAATTTAAAATTTTAATAATTAAATTTTTAAAATTTAGTATTTAAATTTTTAAATTTTAAAATTTAAAGTTTTAATAATTAAATTTTTAAAATTTGTATTTAAATTTTTAAATTTTTAAATTTAAAGATTTAATAATTAAATTTTTAAAATTTAGTATTTAAATTTTTAAATTCCAAAGTTTAATTTTTAATAATTAAATTTTTAAAATTTAGTATTTAAATTTTAAAATTTAAATGTTTAAATTTTAAAATTTAAAGTTTTAATAATTAAATTTTTAAAATTTGTATTTAAATTTTTAAATTTTAAAATTTAAAGTTTTAATAATTAAATTTTTAAAATTTAGTATTTAAATTTTTAAATTTTAAAATTTAAATTTTTAAATTTTAAAATTTAAAGTTTTAATAATTAAATTTTTAAAATTTGTATTTAAATTTTTAAATATTAAAATTTAAAGTTTTAATAATTAAAGTTTTAATATTTAGTATTTAAATTTTTAAATTTTAAAATTTAAATTTTTAAATTTTAAAATTTAAAATTTTAATAATTAAATTTTTAAATTTTAAAATTTAAAGTTTTAATAATTAAATTTTTAAAATTTAGTATTTAAATTTTTAAAATTTAAAGTTTTAATAATAAAATTTATAAAATTTAGTATTTAAGTTTTTAAATTTTAAAGTTTGAAGTTTTAATAATTAAATTTTTAAAATTTAGTATTTAAATTTTAAAATTTAAATTTTTAAATTTTAAAATTTAAAATTTTAATAATTAAATTTTTAAAATTTAGTATTTAAATTTTTAAAATTTAAAATTTAAAGTTTTAATAATTAAATTTTTAAAATTTGTATTTAAATTTTTAAATTTTAAAATTTAAAGTTTTAATAATTAAATTTTTAAAATTTAGTATTTAAATTATTAAATTTTAAAATTTAAAATTTTAATAATTAAATTTTTAAAATTTAGTATTTAAATTTTTAAATTCTAAAGTTTAATTTTTAATAATTAAATTTTTAAAATTTAGTATTTAAATTTTTAAATTTTTGAAATTTAAAGTTTTAATAATTAAATTTTTAAAATTTGTATTTAAATTTTTAAATTTTTAAATTTAAAGATTTAATAATTAAATTTTTAAAATTTAGTATTTAAATTTTTAAATTCCAAAGTTTAATTTTTAATAATTAAATTTTTAAAATTTAGTATTTAAATTTTAAAATTTAAATGTTTAAATTTTAAAATTTAAAGTTTTAATAATTAAATTTTTAAAATTTGTATTTAAATTTTTAAATTTTAAAATTTAAAGTTTTAATAATTAAATTTTTAAAATTTAGTATTTAAATTTTTAAATTTTAAAATTTAAATTTTTAAATTTTAAAATTTAAAGTTTTAATAATTAAATTTTTAAAATTTAGTATTAAAATTTTTAAATTTTAAAGTTGGAAGTTTTAATAATTAAATTTTTAAAATTTAGTATTTAAATTTTAAAATTTAAATTTTTAAATTTTAAAATTTAAAATTTTGATAACTAAATTTTTAAAATTTAGTATTTAAATTTTTAAATTTTAATATTTAAAGTTTTAATAATTAAATTTTTAAAATTTAGTATTTAAATTTTTAAATTTTAAAATTTAAATTTTTAAATTTTAAAATTTAAAATTTTAATAATTAAATTTTTAAATTTTAAAATTTAAAGTTTTAATAATTAAATTTTTAAAATATAGTATTTAAATTTTTAAATTTTAAAATTTAAATTTTAATAATTAAATTTTTAAATTTTAAAATTTAAAGTTTTAATAATCAAATTTTTAAAATTTAGTATTTAAATTTTTAAATTTTAAAATTTAAAATTTTAATAATTAAATTTTTAAAATTTAGTATTTAAATTTTTAAATTTTCAAATTTAAAGTTTTAATAATTAAATTTTTAAAATTTAGTATTTAAATTTTTAAATTTTAAAATTTA
The DNA here is from genome assembly GCF_024364675.1 of Aethina tumida. NCBI lineage: Eukaryota > Metazoa > Arthropoda > Insecta > Coleoptera > Nitidulidae > Aethina > Aethina tumida. Next base: position 9,661,131 of record NC_065436.1, read on the forward strand.
AAAGTTTAATAATTAAATTTTTAAAATTTAGTATTTAAATTTTTAAATTTTTAAATTTAAAGTTTTAATAATTAAATTTTTAAAATTTAGTATTTAAATTTTTAAATTTTAAAATTTAAATTTTTAAATTTTAAAATTTAAATTTTTTAATTTAAATTTTTAAATTTAAATTTTTAAATTTTAAAATTTAAAATTTTAGTAATTAAATTTTTAAAATTTAGTATTTAAATTTTTAAATTTTAAAGGTTAAAGTTTTAATAATTAAATTTTTAAAATTTAGTATTTAAATTTTAAAATTTATATTTTTAAATTTTAAAATTTAAAATTTTACTAATTAAATTTTTACAATTTATTATTTAAATTTTAAAATTTAAAGTTTTAATAATTAAATTTTTAAAATTTAGTATTAAAATTTTTAAATTTTAAAGTTTGAAGTTTTAATAATTAAATTTTTAAAATTTAGTATTTAAATTTTTAAATTTTTGAAATTTAAAGTTTTAATAATTAAATTTTTAAAATTTAGTATTTAAATTTTTAAATTTTAAAATTTAAATTTTTAAATTTTAAAATTTAAAATTTCAATAATTAAATTTTTAAAATTTAGTATTTAAGTTTTTAAATTTTAAAATTTAAAGTTTTAATAATCAAATTTTTAAAATTTATTATTTAAATTTTTAAATTTTAAAGTTTGAAGTTTTAATAATTAAATTTTTAAAATTAGTATTTAAATTTTAAAATTTAAATTTTTAAATTTTAAAATTTAAATTTTTAAATTTAAAAATTTAAATATTAAATTTAAAATTTTAATAATTAAATTTTTAAAATTTAGTATTTAAATTTTTAAATTTTATAATTTAAAGTTTTAATAATTAAATTTTTAAAATTTAGTACTTAAATTTTTAAATTTTAAAATTTAAAGTTTTAATAATTAAAGTTTTAAAATTTAGTATTTAATTTTTTAAATTTTAAAATTTAAATTTTTAAATTTTAAAATTTAAAATTTCAATAATTAAATTTTTAAAATTTAGTATTTAAGTTTTTAAATTTTAAAATTTAAAGTTTTAATAATCAAATTTTTAAAATTTAGTATTTAAATTTTTAAATTTTAAAGTTTGAAGTTTTAATAATTAAATTTTTAAAATTTAGTATTTAAATTTTAAAATTTAAATTTTTAAATTTTAAAATTTAAAATTTTAATAATTAAATTTTTAAAATTTAGTATTTAAATTTTTAAAATTTAAAATTTAAAGTTTTAATAATTAAATTTTTAAAATTTGTATTTAAATTTTTAAATTTTAAAATTTAAAGTTTTAATAATTAAATTTTTAAAATTTAGTATTTAAATTATTAAATTTTAAAATTTAAAATTTTAATAATTAAATTTTTAAAATTTAGTATTTAAATTTTTAAATTCTAAAGTTTAATTTTTAATAATTAAATTTTTAAAATTTAGTATTTAAATTTTTAAATTTTTGAAATTTAAAGTTTTAATAATTAAATTTTTAAAATTTAGTATTTAAATTTTTAAATTTTAAAATTTAAATTTTTAAATTTTAAAATTTAAAATTTCAATAATTAAATTTTTAAAATTTAGTATTTAAGTTTTTAAATTTTAAAATTTAAAGTTTTAATAATCAAATTTTTAAAATTTATTATTTAAATTTTTAAATTTTAAAGTTTGAAGTTTTAATAATTAAATTTTTAAAATTTAGTATTTAAATTTTTAAATTTTATAATTTAAAGTTTTAATAATTAAATTTTTAAAATTTAGTATTTAAATTTTTAAATTTTAAAATTTAAAGTTTTAATATTTAAATTTTTAAAATTTAGTATTTAAATTTTTAAATTTTAAAATTTAAATTTTTAAATTTTAAAATTTAAATTTTTAAATTTAAATTTTTAAATTTAAATTTTTAAATTTTAAAATTTAAAATTTTAGTAATTAAATTTTTAAAATTTAGTATTTAAATTTTTAAATTTTAAAGTTTAAATTTTTAAATTTTAAAATTTAAATTTTTAAATTTAAATTTTTAAATTTAAATTTTTAAATTTTAAAATTTAAAATTATAATAATTAAATTTTTACAATTTATTATTTAAATTTTAAAATTTAAAGTTTTAATAATTAAATTTTTAAAATTTAGTATTAAAATTTTTAAATTTTAAAGTTTGAAGTTTTAATAATTAAATTTTTAAAATTTAGTATTTAAATTTTTAAATTTTTGAAATTTAAAGTTTTAATAATTAAATTTTTAAAATTTAGTATTTAAATTTTTAAATTTTAAAATTTAAATTTTTAAATTTTAAAATTTAAAATTTCAATAATTAAATTTTTAAAATTTAGTATTTAAGTTTTTAAATTTTAAAATTTAAAGTTTTAATAATCAAATTTTTAAAATTTATTATTTAAATTTTTAAATTTTAAAGTTTGAAGTTTTAATAATTAAATTTTTAAAATTTAGTATTTAAATTTTTAAATTTTATAATTTAAAGTTTTAATAATTAAATTTTTAAAATTTAGTATTTAAATTTTTAAATTTTAAAATTTAAAGTTTTAATATTTAAATTTTTAAAATTTAGTATTTAAATTTTTAAATTTTAAAATTTAAATTTTTAAATTTTAAAATTTAAATTTTTAAATTTAAATTTTTAAATTTAAATTTTTAAATTTTAAAATTTAAAATTTTAGTAATTAAATTTTTAAAATTTAGTATTTAAATTTTTAAATTTTAAAGTTTAAAGTTTTAATAATTAAATTTTTAAAATTTAGTATTTAAATTTTAAAATTTATATTTTTAAATATTAAAATTTAAAATTTTAATAATTAAATTTTTACAATTTATTATTTAAATTTTAAAATTTAAAGTTTTAATAATTAAATTTTTAAAATTTAGTATTTAAATTTTTAAATTTTAAAATTTAAAGTTTTAATATTTAAATTTTTAAAATTTAGTATTTAAATTTTAAAATTTAAATTTTTAAATTTTAAAATCTAAATTTTTAAATTTAAATTTTTAAATTTAAATTTTTAAATTTTAAAGTTTAAAGTTTTAATAATTAAATTTTTAAAATTTAGTATTTAAATTTTAAAATTTATATTTTTAAATATTAAAATTTAAAATTTTAATAATTAAATTTTTACAATTTATTATATAAATTTTAAAATTTAAAGTTTTAATAATTAAATTTTTAAAATTTAGTATTAAAATTTTTAAATTTTAAAGTTTGAAGTTTTAATAATTAAATTTTTAAAATTTAGTATTTAAATTTTTAAATTTTAAAATTTAAAGTTTTAATAATTAAATTTTTAAAATTTAGTATTTAAATTTTTAAATTTTAAAATTTAAATTTTTAAATTTAAAATTTCAATAATTAAATTTTTAAAATTTAGTATTTAAGTTTTTAAATTATAAAATTTAAAGCTTTAATAATCAAATTTTTAAAATTTATTATTTAAATTTTTAAATTTTAAAGTTTGAAGTTTTAATAATTAAATTTTTAAAATTAGTATTTAAATTTTAAAATTTAAATTTTTAAATTTTAAAATTTAAAATTTTAATAATTAAATTTTTACAATTTATTATTTAAATTTTAAAATTTAAAGTTTTAATAATTAAATTTTTAAAATTTAGTATTAAAATTTTTAAATTTTAAAGTTTGAAGTTTTAATAATTAAATTTTTAAAATTTAGTATTTAAATTTTTAAATTTTCAAATTTAAAGTTTTAATAATTAAATTTTTAAAATTTAGTATTTAAATTTTTAAATTTTCAAATTTAAAGTTTTAATAATTAAATTTTTAAAATTTAGTATTAAAATTTTTAAATTTTAAAGTTTGAAGTTTTAATAATTAAATTTTTAAAATTTAGTATTTAAATTTTTAAATTTTAAAATTTAATGTTTTAATAATTAAATTTTTAAAATTTAGTATTTAAATTTTTAAATTTTAAAATTTAAATTTTTAAATTTTAAAATTTAAAATTTCAATAATTAAATTTTTAAAATTTAGTATTTAAGTTTTTAAATTTTAAAATTTAAAGTTTTAATTATCAAATTTTTAAAATTTATTATTTAAATTTTTAAATTTTAAAGTTTGAAGTTTTAATAATTAAATTTTTAAAATTAGTATTTAAATTTAGTATTTTAAATTTTAAAATTAGTATTTTAAATTTTTAAATTTTAAAATTTAAATTTTTAAATTTTAAAATTTAAAATTTTAATAATTAAATTTTTAAAATTTAGTATTTAAATTTTTAAATTTTAAAATTTAAAGTTTTAATAAGTAAATTTTTAAAATTTGTATTTAAATTTTTAAATTTTAAAATTTAAAGTTTTAATAATTAAATTTTTAAATTTTAAAGTTTAAAGTTTTAATAATTAAATTTTTAAAATTTAGTATTTAAATTATAAAATTTAAATTTTTAAATTTTAAAATTTAAAATTTTAATAATTAAATTTTTAAAATTTAGTATTTAAATTTTTAAAATTTAAAGTTTTAATAATTAAAATTTTAAAATTTAGTATTTAAGTTTTTAAATTTTAAAATTTAAAGTTTTAAATTTTAAAATTTAAATTTTTAAATTTAAATTTCTAAATTTAAATTTTTAAATTTTAAAATTTAAAATTTCAATAATTAAATTTTTAAAATTTAGTATTTAAATTTTTAAATTTTAAAATTTAAAGTTTTAATAATTAAATTTTTAAAATTTAGTATTTAAATTTTTAAATTTTAAAATTTAAATTTTTAAATTTTAAAATTTAAAGCTTTAATAATTAAATTTTTAAAATTTAGTATTTAAATTTTTAAATTTTAAAATTTAAAATTTTAATAACTAAATTTTTAAAATTTAGTATTTAAATTTTTAAATTTTAAAATTTAAAATTTTAATAATTAAATTTTTAAAATTTAGTATTTAAATTCTTAAATTTTAAAATTTAAAGTTTTAATAATTAAATTTTTAAAATTTGTATTTAAATTTTTAAATTTTAAAATTTAAAGTTTTAATAATTAAATTTTTAAAATTTAGTATTTAAATTTTTAAATTCTAAAGTTTAATTTTTAATAATTAAATTTTTAAAATTTAGTATTTAAATTTTAAAATTTTAATTTTTAAATTTTAAAATTTAAAGTTTTAATAATTAAATTTTTAAAATTTGTATTTAAATTTTTAAATTTTAAAATTTAAAGTATTAATAATTAAATTTTTAAAATTTAGTGTTTAAATTTTTAAATTTTAAAATTTAAAGTTTTAATAATTAAATTTTTAAAATTTAGTATTTAAATTTTTAAATTTTCAAATTTAAAGTTTTAATAATTAAATTTTTAAAATTTAGTACTTAAGTTTTTAAATTTAAAACTTTAATAATTAAATTTTTAAAATTTAGTATTTAAATTTTAAATTTTAAAGTTTAAATTTTTAAATTTTAAAATTTAAATTTTTAAATTTTAAAATTTAAATTTTTAAATTTTAAAATTTAAATTTTTAAATTTAAAAATTTAAATATTAAATTTAAAATTTTAATAATTAAATTTTTAAAATTTAGTATTTAAATTTTTAAATTTTATAATTTAAAGTTTTAATAATTAAATTTTTAAAATTTAGTACTTAAATTTTTAAATTTTAAAATTTAAAGTTTTAATAATTAAATTTTTAAAATTTAAAATTTCAATAATTAAATTTTTAAAATTTAGTATTTAAGTTTTTAAATTTTAAAATTTAAAGTTTTAATAATCAAATTTTTAAAATTTAGTATTTAAATTTTTAAATTTTAAAGTTTGAAGTTTTAATAATTAAATTTTTAAAATTTAGTATTTAAATTTTTAAATTTTCAAATTTAAAGTTTTAATAATTAAATTTTTAAAATTTAGTATTAAAATTTTTAAATTTTAAAGTTTGAAGTTTTAATAATTAAATTTTTAAAATTTAGTATTTAAATTTTTAAATTTTAAAATTTAAAGTTTTAATAATTAAATTTTTAAAATTTAGTATTTAAATTTTTAAATTTTAAAATTTAAATTTTTAAATTTTAAAATTTAAAATTTCAATAATTAAATTTTTAAAATTTAGTATTTAAGTTTTTAAATTTTAAAATTTAAAGTTTTAATTATCAAATTTTTAAAATTTATTATTTAAATTTTTAAATTTTAAAGTTTGAAGTTTTAATAATTAAATTTTTAAAATTAGTATTTAAATTTAGTATTTTAAATTTTAAAATTAGTATTTTAAATTTTTAAATTTTAAAATTTAAATTTTTAAATTTTAAAATTTAAAATTTTAATAATTAAATTTTTAAAATTTAGTATTTAAATTTTTAAATTTTAAAATTTAAAGTTTTAATATTTAAATTTTTAAAATTTAGTATTTAAATTTTTAAATTTTAAAATTTAAATTTTTAAATTTTAAAATCTAAATTTTTAAATTTAAATTTTTAAATTTAAATTTTTAAATTTTAAAGTTTAAAGTTTTAATAATTAAATTTTTAAAATTTAGTATTTAAATTTTAAAATTTATATTTTTAAATATTAAAATTTAAAATTTTAATAATTAAATTTTTACAATTTATTATATAAATTTTAAAATTTAAAGTTTTAATAATTAAATTTTTAAAATTTAGTATTAAAATTTTTAAATTTTAAAGTTTGAAGTTTTAATAATTAAATTTTTAAAATTTAGTATTTAAATTTTTAAATTTTAAAATTTAAAGTTTTAATAATTAAATTTTTAAAATTTAGTATTTAAATTTTTAAATTTTAAAATTTAAATTTTTAAATTTAAAATTTCAATAATTAAATTTTTAAAATTTAGTATTTAAGTTTTTAAATTATAAAATTTAAAGCTTTAATAATCAAATTTTTAAAATTTATTATTTAAATTTTTAAATTTTAAAGTTTGAAGTTTTAATAATTAAATTTTTAAAATTAGTATTTAAATTTTAAAATTTAAATTTTTAAATTATAAAATTTAAAATTTTAATAATTAAATTTTTACAATTTATTATTTAAATTTTAAAATTTAAAGTTTTAATAATTAAATTTTTAAAATTTAGTATTAAAATTTTTAAATTTTAAAGTTTGAAGTTTTAATAATTAAATTTTTAAAATTTAGTATTTAAATTTTTAAATTTTCAAATTTAAAGTTTTAATAATTAAATTTTTAAAATTTAGTATTTAAATTTTTAAATTTTCAAATTTAAAGTTTTAATAATTAAATTTTTAAAATTTAGTATTAAAATTTTTAAATTTTAAAGTTTGAAGTTTTAATAATTAAATTTTTAAAATTTAGTATTTAAATTTTTAAATTTTAAAATTTAATGTTTTAATAATTAAATTTTTAAAATTTAGTATTTAAATTTTTAAATTTTAAAATTTAAATTTTTAAATTTTAAAATTTAAAATTTCAATAATTAAATTTTTAAAATTTAGTATTTAAGTTTTTAAATTTTAGAATTTAAAGTTTTAATTATCAAATTTTTAAAATTTATTATTTAAATTTTTAAATTTTAAAGTTTGAAGTTTTAATAATTAAATTTTTAAAATTAGTATTTAAATTTAGTATTTTAAATTTTAAAATTAGTATTTTAAATTTTTAAATTTTAAAATTTAAATTTTTAAATTTTAAAATTTAAAATTTTAATAATTAAATTTTTAAAATTTAGTATTTAAATTTTTAAATTTTAAAATTTAAAGTTTTAATAATTAAATTTTTAAATTTTAAAGTTTAAAGTTTTAATAATTAAATTTTTAAAATTTAGTATTTAAATTATAAAATTTAAATTTTTAAATTTTAAAATTTAAAATTTTAATAATTAAATTTTTAAAATTTAGTATTTAAATTTTTAAAATTTAAAGTTTTAATAATTAAAATTTTAAAATTTAGTATTTAAGTTTTTAAATTTTAAAATTTAAAGTTTTAAATTTTAAAATTTAAATTTTTAAATTTTAAAATTTAAATTTTTAAATTTTAAAATTTAAATTTTTAAATTTAAAAATTTAAATATTAAATTTAAAATTTTAATAATTAAATTTTTAAAATTTAGTATTTAAATTTTTAAATTTTATAATTTAAAGTTTTAATAATTAAATTTTTAAAATTTAGTACTTAAATTTTTAAATTTTAAAATTTAAAGTTTTAATAATTAAATTTTTAAAATTTAAAATTTCAATAATTAAATTTTTAAAATTTAGTATTTAAGTTTTTAAATTTTAAAATTTAAAGTTTTAATAATCAAATTTTTAAAATTTAGTATTTAAATTTTTAAATTTTAAAGTTTGAAGTTTTAATAATTAAATTTTTAAAATTTAGTATTTAAATTTTTAAATTTTCAAATTTAAAGTTTTAATAATTAAATTTTTAAAATTTAGTATTAAAATTTTTAAATTTTAAAGTTTGAAGTTTTAATAATTAAATTTTTAAAATTTAGTATTTAAATTTTTAAATTTTAAAATTTAAAGTTTTAATAATTAAATTTTTAAAATTTAGTATTTAAATTTTTAAATTTTAAAATTTAAATTTTTAAATTTAAAATTTCAATAATTAAATTTTTAAAATTTAGTATTTAAGTTTTTAAATTATAAAATTTAAAGCTTTAATAATCAAATTTTTAAAATTTATTATTTAAATTTTTAAATTTTAAAGTTTGAAGTTTTAATAATTAAATTTTTAAAATTAGTATTTAAATTTTAAAATTTAAATTTTTAAATTATAAAATTTAAAATTTTAATAATTAAATTTTTACAATTTATTATTTAAATTTTAAAATTTAAAGTTTTAATAATTAAATTTTTAAAATTTAGTATTAAAATTTTTAAATTTTAAAGTTTGAAGTTTTAATAATTAAATTTTTAAAATTTAGTATTTAAATTTTTAAATTTTCAAATTTAAAGTTTTAATAATTAAATTTTTAAAATTTAGTATTTAAATTTTTAAATTTTCAAATTTAAAGTTTTAATAATTAAATTTTTAAAATTTAGTATTAAAATTTTTAAATTTTAAAGTTTGAAGTTTTAATAATTAAATTTTTAAAATTTAGTATTTAAATTTTTAAATTTTAAAATTTAATGTTTTAATAATTAAATTTTTAAAATTTAGTATTTAAATTTTTAAATTTTAAAATTTAAATTTTTAAATTTTAAAATTTAAAATTTCAATAATTAAATTTTTAAAATTTAGTATTTAAGTTTTTAAATTTTAGAATTTAAAGTTTTAATTATCAAATTTTTAAAATTTATTATTTAAATTTTTAAATTTTAAAGTTTGAAGTTTTAATAATTAAATTTTTAAAATTAGTATTTAAATTTAGTATTTTAAATTTTAAAATTAGTATTTTAAATTTTTAAATTTTAAAATTTAAATTTTTAAATTTTAAAATTTAAAATTTTAATAATTAAATTTTTAAAATTTAGTATTTAAATTTTTAAATTTTAAAATTTAAAGTTTTAATAATTAAATTTTTAAATTTTAAAGTTTAAAGTTTTAATAATTAAATTTTTAAAATTTAGTATTTAAATTATAAAATTTAAATTTTTAAATTTTAAAATTTAAAATTTTAATAATTAAATTTTTAAAATTTAGTATTTAAATTTTTAAAATTTAAAGTTTTAATAATTAAAATTTTAAAATTTAGTATTTAAGTTTTTAAATTTTAAAATTTAAAGTTTTAAATTTTAAAATTTAAATTTTTAAATTTTAAAATTTAAATTTTTAAATTTTAAAATTTAAATTTTTAAATTTAAAAATTTAAATATTAAATTTAAAATTTTAATAATTAAATTTTTAAAATTTAGTATTTAAATTTTTAAATTTTATAATTTAAAGTTTTAATAATTAAATTTTTAAAATTTAGTACTTAAATTTTTAAATTTTAAAATTTAAAGTTTTAATAATTAAATTTTTAAAATTTAAAATTTCAATAATTAAATTTTTAAAATTTAGTATTTAAGTTTTTAAATTTTAAAATTTAAAGTTTTAATAATCAAATTTTTAAAATTTAGTATTTAAATTTTTAAATTTTAAAGTTTGAAGTTTTAATAATTAAATTTTTAAAATTTAGTATTTAAATTTTTAAATTTTCAAATTTAAAGTTTTAATAATTAAATTTTTAAAATTTAGTATTAAAATTTTTAAATTTTAAAGTTTGAAGTTTTAATAATTAAATTTTTAAAATTTAGTATTTAAATTTTTAAATTTTAAAATTTAAAGTTTTAATAATTAAATTTTTAAAATTTAGTATTTAAATTTTTAAATTTTAAAATTTAAATTTTTAAATTTTAAAATTTAAAATTTCAATAATTAAATTTTTAAAATTTAGTATTTAAGTTTTTAAATTTTAAAATTTAAAGTTTTAATTATCAAATTTTTAAAATTTATTATTTAAATTTTTAAATTTTAAAGTTTGAAGTTTTAATAATTAAATTTTTAAAATTAGTATTTAAATTTAGTATTTTAAATTTTAAAATTAGTATTTTAAATTTTTAAATTTTAAAATTTAAATTTTTAAATTTTAAAATTTAAAATTTTAATAATTAAATTTTTAAAATTTAGTATTTAAATTTTTAAATTTTAAAATTTAAAGTTTTAATAATTAAATTTTTAAAATTTGTATTTAAATTTTTAAATTTTAAAATTTAAAGTTTTAATAATTAAATTTTTAAATTTTAAAGTTTAAAGTTTTAATAATTAAATTTTTAAAATTTAGTATTTAAATTATAAAATTTAAATTTTTAAATTTTAAAATTTAAAATTTTAATAATTAAATTTTTAAAATTTAGTATTTAAATTTTTAAAATTTAAAGTTTTAATAATTAAAATTTTAAAATTTAGTATTTAAGTTTTTAAATTTTAAAATTTAAAGTTTTAAATTTTAAAATTTAAATTTTTAAATTTAAATTTCTAAATTTAAATTTTTAAATTTTAAAATTTAAAATTTCAATAATTAAATTTTTTAAATTTAGTATTTAAATTTTTAAATTTTAAAATTTAAAATTTTAATAATTAAATTTTTAAAATTTAGTATTTAAATTTTTAAATTTTAAAATTTAAATTTTTAAATTTTAAAATTTAAAGCTTTAATAATTAAATTTTTAAAATTTAGTATTTAAATTTTTAAATTTTAAAATTTAAAATTTTAATAACTAAATTTTTAAAATTTAGTATTTAAATTTTTAAATTTTAAAATTTAAAATTTTAATAATTAAATTTTTAAAATTTAGTATTTAAATTTTTAAATTTTAAAATTTAAAGTTTTAATAATTAAATTTTTAAAATTTGTATTTAAATTTTTAAATTTTAAAATTTAAAGTTTTAATAATTAAATTTTTAAAATTTAAAATTTCAATAATTAAATTTTTAAAATTTAGTATTTAAGTTTTTAAATTTTAAAATTTAAAGTTTTAATAATCAAATTTTTAAAATTTAGTATTTAAATTTTTAAATTTTAAAGTTTGAAGTTTTAATAATTAAATTTTTAAAATTCAGTATTTAAATTTTAAAATTTAAATTTTTAAATTTTAAAATTTAAAATTTTAATAATTAAATTTTTAAAATTTAGTATTTAAATTTTTAAATTTTAAAATTTAAAGTTTTAATAATTAAATTTTTAAAATTTGTATTTAAATTTTTAAATTTTAAAATTTAAAGTTTTAATAATTAAATTTTTAAAATTTAGTAGTTAATTATTAAATTCTAAAGTTTAATTTTTAATAATTAAATTTTTAAAATTTAGTATTTAAATTTTAAAATTTAAATTTTTAAATTTTAAAATTTAAAGTTTTAATAATTAAATTTTTAAAATTTGTATTTAAATTTTTAAATTTTAAAATTTAAAGTTTTAATAATTAAATTTTTAAAATTTAGTATTTAAATTTTTAAATTTTAAAATTTAAAGTTTTAATAATTAAATTTTTAAAATTTAGTATTTAAATTTTTAAATTTTAAAATTTAAATTTTTAAATTTTAAAATTTAAAATTTCAATAATTAAATTTTTAAAATTTAGTATTTAAGTTTTTAAATTTTAAAATTTAATGTTTTAATAATCAAATTTTTAAAATTTAGTATTTAAATTTTTAAATTTTAAAGTTTGAAGTTTTAATAATTAAATTTTTAAAATTTAGTATTTAAATTTTAAAATTTAAATTTTTAAATTTTAAAATTTAAAATTTTAATAATTAAATTTTTAAAATTTAGTATTTAAATTTTTAAATTTTAAAATTTAAAGTTTTAATAATTAAATTTTTAAAATTTGTATTTATATTTTTAAATTTTAAAATTTAAAGTTTTAATAATTAAATTTTTAAAATTTAGTATTTAAATTTTTAAATTCTAAAGTTTAATTTTTAATAATTAAATTTTTAAAATTTAGTATTTAAATTTTAAAATTTAAATTTTTAAATTTTAAAATTTAAAGTTTTAATAATTAAATTTTTAAAATTTGTATTTAAATTTTTAAATTTTAAAATTTAAAGTTTTAATAATTAAATTTTTAAAATTTAGTATTTAAATTTTTAAATTTTAAAATTTAAAGTTTTAATAATTAAATTTTTAAAATTTAGTATTTAAATTTTTAAATTTTCAAATATAAAGTTTTAATAATTAAATTTTTAAAATTTAGTACTTAAGTTTTTAAATTTAAAACTTTAATAATTAAATTTTTAAAATTTAGTATTTAAATTTTAAATTTTAAAGATTAAATTTTTAAATTTTAAAATTTAAATTTTTAAATTTTAAAATTTAAATTTTTAAATTTAAAAATTTAAATATTAAATTTTTAAATTTAAACATTTAAATATTAAATTTAAAATTTTAATAATTAAATTTTTAAAATTTAGTATTTAAATTTTTAAATTTTATAATTTAAAGTTTTAATAATTAAATTTTTAAAATTTAGTACTTAAATTTTTAAATTTTAAAATTTAAAGTTTTAATAATTAAATTTTTAAAATTTAGTATTTAAATTTTTAAATTTTAAAATTTAAATTTTTAAATTTTAAAATTTAAAATTTCAATAATTAAATTTTTAAAATTTAGTATTTAAGTATTTAAATTTTAAAATTTAAAGTTTTAATAATCAAATTTTTAAAATTTAGTATTTAAATTTTTAAATTTTAAAGTTTGAAGTTTTAATAATTAAATTTTTAAAATTTAGTATTTAAATTTTAAAATTTAAATTTTTAAATTTTAAAATTTAAAATTTTAATAATTAAATTTTTAAAATTTAGTATTTAAATTTTTAAATTTTAAAATTTAAAGTTTTAATAATTAAATTTTTAAAATTTGGATTTATATTTTTAAATTTTAAAATTTAAAGTTTTAATAATTAAATTTTTAAAATTTAGTATTTAAATTTTTAAATTCTAAAGTTTAATTTTTAATAATTAAATTTTTAAAATTTAGTATTTAAATTTTAAAATTTAAATTTTTAAATTTCAAAATTTAAAGTTTTAATAATTAAATTTTTAAAATTTGTATTTAAATTTTTAAATTTTAAAATTTAAAGTTTTAATAATTAAATTTTTAAAATTTAGTATTTAAATTTTTAAATTTTAAAATTTAAAGTTTAAATAATTAAATTTTTAAAATTTAGTATTTAAATTTTTAAATTTTCAAATTTAAAGTTTTAATAATTAAATTTTTAAAATTTAGTACTTAAGTTTTTAAATTTAAAACTTTAATAATTAAATTTTTAAAATTTAGTATTTAAATTTTAAATTTTAAAGATTAAATTTTTAAATTTTAAAATTTAAATTTTTAAATTTTAAAATTTAAATTTTTAAATTTAAAAATTTAAATATTAAATTTTTAAATTTAAACATTTAAATATTAAAATTTTAATAATTAAATTTTTAAAATTTAGTATTTAAATTTTTAAATTTTATAATTTAAAGTTTTAATAATTAAATTTTTAAAATTTAGTACTTAAATTTTTAAATTTTAAAATTTAAAGTTTTAATAATTAAATTTTTAAAATTTAGTATTTAAATTTTTAAATTTTAAAATTTAAATTTTTAAATTTTAAAATTTAAAATTTCAATAATTAAATTTTTAAAATTTAGTATTTAAGTATTTAAATTTTAAAATTTAAAGGTTTAATAATCAAATTTTTAAAATTTAGTATTTAAATTTTTAAATTTTAAAGTTTGAAGTTTTAATAATTAAAATTTTAAAATTTAGTATTTAAATTTTAAAATTTAAATTTTTAAATTTTAAAATTTAAAATTTTAATAATTAAATTTTTAAATTTAGTATTTAAAATTTTAAATTTTAAAATTTAAAGTTTTAATAATTAAATTTTTAAAATTTGTATTTAAATTTTTAAATTTTAAAATTTAAAGTTTTAATAATTAAATTTTTAAAATTTAGTATTTAGATTATTAAATTTTAAAATTTAAAGGTTTAATAATCAAATTTTTAAAATTTAGTATTTAAATTTTTAAATTTTAAAGTTTGAAGTTTTAATAATTAAAATTTTAAAATTTAGTATTTAAATTTTAAAATTTAAATTTTTAAATTTTAAAATTTAAAATTTTAATAATTAAATTTTTAAAATTTAGTATTTAAAATTTTAAATTTTAAAATTTAAAGTTTTAATAATTAAATTTTTAAAATTTGTATTTAAATTTTTAAATTTTAAAATTTAAAGTTTTAATAAATAAATTTTTAAAATTTGTATTTAAATTTTTAAATTATAAAATTTAAAGTTTTAATGATTAAATTTTTAAAATTTAGTATTTAAATTTTTAAATTTTCAAATTTAAAGATTTAATAATTAAATTTTTAAAATTTAGTATTTAAATTTTTAAATTTTAAAATTTAAAATTTTAATAATTAAATTTTTAAAATTTAGTATTTAAATTTTTAAATTTTTAAATTTAAAGTTTTAATATTTAAATTTTTAAAATTTAGTATTTAAATTTTTAAATTTTAAAATTTAAATTTTTAAATTTTAAAATTTAAATTTTTTAATTTAAATTTTTAAATTTAAATTTTTAAATTTTAAAATTTAAAATTTTAGTAATTAAATTTTTAAAATTTAGTATTTAAATTTTTAAATTTTAAAGTTTAAAGTTTTAATAATTAAATTTTTAAAATTTAGTATTTAAATTTTAAAATTTATATTTTTAAATTTTAAAATTTAAAATTTTACTAATTAAATTTTTACAATTTATTATTTAAATTTTAAAATTTAAAGTTTTAATAATTAAATTTTTAAAATTTAGTATTAAAATTTTTAAATTTTAAAGTTTGAAGTTTTAATAATTAAATTTTTAAAATTAGTATTTAAATTTTAAAATTTAAATTTTTAAATTTTAAAATTTAAATTTTTAAATTTTAAAATTTAAAGTTTTAATAATTAAATTTTTAAAATTTGTATTTAAATTTTTAAATTATAAAATTTAAAGTTTTAATGATTAAATTTTTAAAATTTAGTATTTAAATTTTTAAATTTTAAAATTTAAAGTTTTAATAATCAAATTTTTAAAATTTATTATTTAAATTTTTAAATTTTAAAGTTTGAAGTTTTAATAATTAAATTTTTAAAATTAGTATTTAAATTTTAAAATTTAAATTTTTAAATTTTAAAATTTAAATTTTTAAATTTAAAAATTTAAATATTAAATTTAAAATTTTAATAATTAAATTTTTAAAATTTAGTATTTAAATTTTTAAATTTTATAATTTAAAGTTTTAATAATTAAATTTTTAAAATTTAGTACTTAAATTTTTAAATTTTAAAATTTAAAGTTTTAATAATTAAAGTTTTAAAATTTAGTATTTAATTTTTTAAATTTTAAAATTTAAATTTTTAAATTTTAAAATTTAAAATTTCAATAATTAAATTTTTAAAATTTAGTATTTAAGTTTTTAAATTTTAAAATTTAAAGTTTTAATAATCAAATTTTTAAAATTTAGTATTTAAATTTTTAAATTTTAAAGTTTGAAGTTTTAATAATTAAATTTTTAAAATTTAGTATTTAAATTTTAAAATTTAAATTTTTAAATTTTAAAATTTAAAATTTTAATAATTAAATTTTTAAAATTTAGTATTTAAATTTTTAAAATTTAAAATTTAAAGTTTTAATAATTAAATTTTTAAAATTTGTATTTAAATTTTTAAATTTTAAAATTTAAAGTTTTAATAATTAAATTTTTAAAATTTAGTATTTAAATTATTAAATTTTAAAATTTAAAATTTTAATAATTAAATTTTTAAAATTTAGTATTTAAATTTTTAAATTCTAAAGTTTAATTTTTAATAATTAAATTTTTAAAATTTGGTATTTAAATTTTAAAATTTAAATTTTTAAATTTTAAAATTTAAAATTTTAATAATTAAATTTTTACAATTTATTATTTAAATTTTAAAATTTAAAGTTTTAATAATTAAATTTTTAAAATTTAGTATTAAAATTTTTAAATTTTAAAGTTTGAAGTTTTAATAATTAAATTTTTAAAATTTAGTATTTAAATTTTTAAATTTTTGAAATTTAAAGTTTTAATAATTAAATTTTTAAAATTTAGTATTTAAATTTTTAAATTTTAAAATTTAAATTTTTAAATTTTAAAATTTAAAATTTCAATAATTAAATTTTTAAAATTTAGTATTTAAGTTTTTAAATTTTAAAATTTAAAGTTTTAATAATCAAATTTTTAAAATTTATTATTTAAATTTTTAAATTTTAAAGTTTGAAGTTTTAATAATTAAATTTTTAAAATTAGTATTTAAATTTTAAAATTTAAATTTTTAAATTTTAAAATTTAAATTTTTAAATTTAAAAATTTAAATATTAAATTTAAAATTTTAATAATTAAATTTTTAAAATTTAGTATTTAAATGTTTAAATTTTATAATTTAAAGTTTTAATAATTAAATTTTTAAAATTTAGTACTTAAATTTTTAAATTTTAAAATTTAAAGTTTTAATAATTAAAGTTTTAAAATTTAGTATTTAATTTTTTAAATTTTAAAATTTAAATTTTTAAATTTTAAAATTTAAAATTTCAATAATTAAATTTTTAAAATTTAGTATTTAAGTTTTTAAATTTTAAAATTTAAAGTTTTAATAATCAAATTTTTAAAATTTAGTATTTAAATTTTTAAATTTTAAAGTTTGAAGTTTTAATAATTAAATTTTTAAAATTTAGTATTTAAATTTTAAAATTTAAATTTTTAAATTTTAAAATTTAAAATTTTAATAATTAAATTTTTAAAATTTAGTATTTAAATTTTTAAAATTTAAAATTTAAAGTTTTAATAATTAAATTTTTAAAATTTGTATTTAAATTTTTAAATTTTAAAATTTAAAGTTTTAATAATTAAATTTTTAAAATTTAGTATTTAAATTATTAAATTTTAAAATTTAAAATTTTAATAATTAAATTTTTAAAATTTAGTATTTAAATTTTTAAATTCTAAAGTTTAATTTTTAATAATTAAATTTTTAAAATTTGGTATTTAAATTTTAAAATTTAAATTTTTAAATTTTAAAATTTAAAGTTTTAATAATTAAATTTTTAAAATTTGTATTTAAATTTTTAAATTATAAAATTTAAAGTTTTAATAATTAAATTTTTAAAATTTAGTATTTAAATTTTTAAATTTTCAAATTTAAAGTTTTAATAATTAAATTTTTAAAATTTAGTATTTAAATTTATAAATTTTAAAATTTAAAATTTTAATAATTAAATTTTTAAAATTTAGTATTTAAATTTTTAAATTTTAAAATTTAAAGTTTTAATATTTAAATTTTTAAAATTTAGTATTTAAAATTTAAAATTTTAGTAATTAAATTTTTAAAATTTGGTATTTATATTTTTATATTTTAAAGTTTAAAGTTTTAATAATTAAATTTTTAAAATTTAGTATTTAAATTTTAAAATTTATATTTTTAAATATTAAAATTTAAAATTTTAATAATTAAATTTTTACAATTTATTATTTAAATTTTAAAATTTAAAGTTTTAATAATTAAATTTTTAAAATTTAGTATTTAAATTTTTAAATTTTAAAATTTAAAGTTTTAATATTTAAATTTTTAAAATTTAGTATTTAAATTTTTAAATTTTAAAATTTAAATTTTTAATTTTAAAATCTAAATTTTTAAATTTAAATTTTTAAATTTTAAAGTTTAAAGTTTTAATAATTAAATTTTTAAAATTTAGTATTTAAATTTTAAAATTTATATTTTTAAATATTAAAATTTAAAATTTTAATAATTAAATTTTTACAATTTATTATATAAATTTTAAAATTTAAAGTTTTAATAATTAAATTTTTAAAATTTAGTATTAAAATTTTTAAATTTTAAAGTTTGAAGTTTTAATAATTAAATTTTTAAAATTTAGTATTTAAATTTTTAAATTTTAAAATTTAAAGTTTTAATAATTAAATTTTTAAAATTTGGATTTATATTTTTAAATTTTAAAATTTAAAGTTTTAATAATTAAATTTTTAAAATTTAGTATTTAAATTTTTAAATTCTAAAGTTTAATTTTTAATAATTAAATTTTTAAAATTTAGTATTTAAATTTTAAAATTTAAATTTTTAAATTTTAAAATTTAAAGTTTTAATAATTAAATTTTTAAAATTTGTATTTAAATTTTTAAATTTTAAAATTTAAAGTTTTAATAATTAAATTTTTAAAATTTAGTATTTAAATTTTTAAATTTTAAAATTTAAAGTTTTAATAATTAAATTTTTAAAATTTAGTATTTAAATTTTTAAATTTTCAAATTTAAAGTTTTAATAATTAAATTTTTAAAATTTAGTACTTAAGTTTTTAAATTTAAAACTTTAATAATTAAATTTTTAAAATTTAGTATTTAAATTTTAAATTTTAAAGATTAAATTTTTAAATTTTAAAATTTAAATTTTTAAATTTTAAAATTTAAATTTTTAAATTTAAAAATTTAAATATTAAATTTTTAAATTTAAACATTTAAATATTAAAATTTTAATAATTAAATTTTTAAAATTTAGTATTTAAATTTTTAAATTTTATAATTTAAAGTTTTAATAATTAAATTTTTAAAATTTAGTACTTAAATTTTTAAATTTTAAAATTTAAAGTTTTAATAATTAAATTTTTAAAATTTAGTATTTAAATTTTTAATTTTTAAAATTTAAATTTTTAAATTTTAAAATTTAACATTTCAATAATTAAATTTTTAAAATTTAGTATTTAAGTATTTAAATTTTAAAATTTAAAGTTTTAATAATCAAATTTTTAAAATTTAGTATTTAAATTTTTAAATTTTAAAGTTTGAAGTTTTAATAACTAAAATTTTAAAATTTAGTATTTAAATTTTAAAATTTAAATTTTTAAATTTTAAAATTTAAAATTTTAATAATTAAATTTTTAAAATTTAGTATTTAAAATTTTAAATTTTAAAATTTAAAGTTTTAATAATTAAATTTTTAAAATTTGTATTTAAATTTTTAAATTTTAAAATTTAAAGTTTTAATAATTAAATTTTTAAAATTTAGTATTTAAATTATTAAATTTTAAAATTTAAAATTTTAATAATTAAATTTTTAAAATTTAGTATTTAAATTTTTAAATTCTAAAGTTTAATTTTTAATAATTAAATTTTTAAAATTTATTATTTAAATTTTAAAATTTAAATTTTTAAATTTTAAAATTTAAAGTTTTAATAATTAAATTTTTAAAATTTGTATTTAAATTTTTAAATTATAAAATTTAAAGTTTTAATGATTAAATTTTTAAAATTTAGTATTTAAATTTTTAAATTTTCAAATTTAAAGATTTAATAATTAAATTTTTAAAATTTAGTATTTAAATTTTTAAATTTTAAAATTTAAAATTTTTATAATTAAATTTTTAAAATTTAGTATTTAAATTTTTAAATTTTTAAATTTAAAGTTTTAATATTTAAATTTTTAAAATTTAGTATTTAAATTTTAAACTTTTTTTTATTAAAACTTCAAACTTTAAAATTTAAAAATTTAAATACTAAATTTTAAAAATTTGATTATTAAAACTTTAAATTTTAAAATTTAAATACTTAAATACTAAATTTTAAAAATTTAATTATTGAAATTTTAAATTTTAAAATTTAAAAATTTAAATACTAAATTTTAAAAATTTAATTATTAAAACTTTAAATTTTAAAATTTAAAAATTTAAGTACTAAATTTTAAAAATTTAATTATTAAAACTTTAAATTATAAAATTTAAAAATTTAAATACTAAATTTTAAAAATTTAATTATTAAAATTTTAAATTTTAAAATTTAAAAATTTAAGTACTAAATTTTAAAAATTTAATTATTAAAACTTTAAATTATAAAATTTAAAAATTTAAGTACTAAATTTTAAAAATTTAATTATTAAAACTTTAAATTTTAAAATTTATATAATAAATTGTAAAAATTTAATTATTAAAATTTTAAATTTTAATATTTAAAAATATAAATTTTAAAATTTAAATACTAAATTTTAAAAATTTAATTATTAAAACTTTAAACTTTAAAATTTAAAAATTTAAATTTAAAAATTTAGATTTTAAAATTTAAAAATTTAAATTTTAAAATTTAAAAATTTAAATACTAAATTTTAAAAATTTAAATATTAAAACTTTAAATTTTAAAATTTAAAAATTTAAATACTAAATTTTAAAAATTTAATTATTAAAACTTTAAATTTTAAAATTTAAATAATAAATTGTAAAAATTTAATTATTAAAATTTTAAATTTTAATATTTAAAAATATAAATTTTAAAATTTAAATACTAAATTTTAAAAATTTAATTATTAAAACTTTAAACTTTAAAATTTAAAAATTTAAATACTAAATTTTAAAAATTTAATTACTAAAATTTTAAATTTTAAAATTTAAAAATTTAAATTTAAAAATTTAAATTTAAAAATTTAAATTTTAAAATTTAAAAATTTAAATTTTAAAATTTAAAAATTTAAATACTAAATTTTAAAAATTTAAATATTAAAACTTTAAATTTTAAAATTTAAAAATTTAAATACTAAATTTTAAAAATTTAATTATTAAAATTTTAAATTTTAAAATTTATAAATTTAAATACTAAATTTTAAAAATTTAATTATTAAAACTTTAAATTTGAAAATTTAAAAATTTAAATACTAAATTTTAAAAATTTAATTATTAAAACTTTAAATTTTATAATTTAAAAATTTAAATACAAATTTTAAAAATTTAATTATTAAAACTTTAAATTTTAAAATTTAAAAATTTAAATTTTAAAATTTAAATACCAAATTTTAAAAATTTAATTATTAAAAATTAAACTTTAGAATTTAAAAATTTAAATACTAAATTTTAAAAATTTAATTATTAAAATTTTAAATTTTAAAATTTAATAATTTAAATACTAAATTTTAAAAATTTAATTATTAAAACTTTAAATTTTAAAATTTAAAAATTTAAATACAAATTTTAAAAATTTAATTATTAAAACTTTAAATTTTAAATTTTAAAAATTTAAATACTAAATTTTAAAAATTTAATTATTAAAATTTTAAATTTTAAAATTTAAAAATTTAAATTTTAAAATTTAAATACTAAATTTTAAAAATTTAATTATTAAAACTTCAAACTTTAAAATTTAAAAATTTAAATACTAAATTTTAAAAATTTGATTATTAAAACTTTAAATTTTAAAATTTAAAAACTTAAATACTAAATTTTAAAAATTTAATTATTGAAATTTTAAATTTTAAAATTTAAAAATTTAAATTTTAAAATTTAAAAAATTAAATACTAAATTTTAAAACTTTAATTATTAAAACTTTAAATTTTAAAATTTAAAAATTTAAATTTTAAAATTTAAAAATTTAAATTTTAAAATTTAAATACTAATTTTAAAAATTTAATTATTAAAACTTCAAACTTTAAAATTTAAAAATTTTAATACTAAATTTTAAAAATTTAATTATTAAAACTTTAAATTTTAAAATTTAAATAATAAATTGTAAAAATTTAATTAGTAAAATTTTAAATTTTAAAATTTAAAAATATAAATTTTAAAATTTAAATACTAAATTTTAAAAATTTAATTATTAAAACTTTAAACTTTAAAATTTAAAAATTTAAATACTAAATTTTAAAAATTTAATTACTAAAATTTTAAATTTTAAAATTTAAAAATTTAAATTTTAAAATTTAAATTTTTTAATTTAAATTTTTAAATTTAAATTTTTAAATTTTAAAATTTAAAATTTTAGTAATTAAATTTTTAAAATTTAGTATTTAAATTTTTAAATTTTAAAGTTTAAAGTTTTAATAATTAAATTTTTAAAATTTGTATTTAAATTTTTAAATTATAAAATTTAAAGTTTTAATAATTAAATTTTTAAAATTTAGTATTTAAATTTTTAAATTTTCAAATTTAAAGTTTTAATAATTAAATTTTTAAAATTTAGTATTTAAATTTATAAATTTTAAAATTTAAAATTTTAATAATTAAATTTTTAAAATTTAGTATTTAAATTTTTAAATTTTAAAATTTAAAGTTTTAATATTTAAATTTTTAAAATTTAGTATTTAAATTTTTAAATTTTAAAATTTAAATTTTTAAATTTTAAAATTTAAATTTTTAAATTTAAATTTTTAAATTTAAATTTTTAAATTTTAAAATTTAAAATTTTAGTAATTAAATTTTTAAAATTTAGTATTTAAATTTTTAAATTTTAAAGTTTAAAGTTTTAATAATTAAATTTTTAAAATTTAGTATTTAAATTTTAAAATTTATATTTTTAAATATTAAAATTTAAAATTTTAATAATTAAATTTTTACAATTTATTATTTAAATTTTAAAATTTAAAGTTTTAATAATTAAATTTTTAAAATTTAGTATTTAAATTTTTAAATTTTAAAATTTAAAGTTTTAATATTTAAATTTTTAAAATTTAGTATTTAAATTTTTAAATTTTAAAATTTAAATTTTTAAATTTTAAAATCTAAATTTTTAAATTTAAATTTTTAAATTTTAAAGTTTAAAGTTTTAATAATTAAATTTTTAAAATTTAGTATTTAAATTTTAAAATTTATATTTTTAAATATTAAAATTTAAAATTTTAAAAATTAAATTTTTACAATTTATTATATAAATTTTAAAATTTAAAGTTTTAATAATTAAATTTTTAAAATTTAGTACTTAAATTTTTAAATTTTATAATTTAAAGTTTTAATAATTAAATTTTTAAAATTTAGTACTTAAATTTTTAAATTTTAAAATTTAAAGTTTTAATAATTAAATTTTTAAAATTTAGTATTTAAATTTTTAAATTTTATAATTTAAAGTTTTAATAATTAAATTTTTAAAATTTAGTACTTAAATTTTTAAATTTTAAAATTTAAAGTTTTAATAATTAAATTTTTAAAATTTAGTATTTAAATTTTTAAATTTTAAAATTTAAATTTTTAAATTTTAAAATTTAAAATTTCAATAATTAAATTTTTAAAATTTAGTATTTAAGTATTTAAATTTTAAAATTTAAAGTTTTAATAATCAAATTTTTAAAATTTAGTATTTAAATTTTTAAATTTTAAAGTTTGAAGTTTTAATAATTAAATTTTTAAAATTTAGTATTTAAATTTTAAAATTTAAATTTTTAAATTTTAAAATTTAAAATTTTAATAATTAAATTTTTAAAATTTAGTATTTAAATTTTTAAATTTTAAAATTTAAAGTTTTAATAATTAAATTTTTAAAATTTGGATTTATATTTTTAAATTTTAAAATTTAAAGTTTTAATAATTAAATTTTTAAAATTTAGTATTTAAATTTTTAAATTCTAAAGTTTAATTTTTAATAATTAAATTTTTAAAATTTAGTATTTAAATTTTAAAATTTAAATTTTTAAATTTTAAAATTTAAAGTTTTAATAATTAAATTTTTAAAATTTGTATTTAAATTTTTAAATTTTAAAATTTAAAGTTTTAATAATTAAATTTTTAAAATTTAGTATTTAAATTTTTAAATTTTAAAATTTAAAGTTTTAATAATTAAATTTTTAAAATTTAGTATTTAAATTTTTAAATTTTCAAATTTAAAGTTTTAATAATTAAATTTTTAAAATTTAGTACTTAAGTTTTTAAATTTAAAACTTTAATAATTAAATTTTTAAAATTTAGTATTTAAATTTTAAATTTTAAAGATTAAATTTTTAAATTTTATAATTTAAAATTTTAATAATTAAATTTTTAAAATTTAGTATTTAAAATTTTAAATTTTAAAATTTAAAGTTTTAATAATTAAATTTTTAAAATTTGTATTTAAATTTTTAAATTTTAAAATTTAAAGTTTTAATAATTAAATTTTTAAAATTTAGTATTTAAATTATTAAATTTTAAAATTTAAAATTTTAATAATTAAATTTTTAAAATTTAGTATTTAAATTTTTAAATTCTAAAGTTTAATTTTTAATGATTAAATTTTTAAAATTTAGTATTTAAATTTTTAAATTTTCAAATTTAAAGATTTAATAATTAAATTTTTAAAATTTAGTATTTAAATTTTTAAATTTTAAAATTTAAAATTTTAATAATTAAATTTTTAAAATTTAGTATTTAAATTTTTAAATTTTTAAATTTAAAGTTTTAATATTTAAATTTTTAAAATTTAGTATTTAAATTTTTAAATTTTAAAATTTAAATTTTTAAATTTTAAAATTTAAATTTTTTAATTTAAATTTTTAAATTTAAATTTTTAAATTTTAAAATTTAAAATTTTAGTAATTAAATTTTTAAAATTTAGTATTTAAATTTTTAAATTTTAAAGTTTAAAGTTTTAATAATTAAATTTTTAAAATTTAGTATTTAAATTTTAAAATTTATATTTTTAAATTTTAAAATTTAAAATTTTACTAATTAAATTTTTACAATTTATTATTTAAATTTTAAAATTTAAAGTTTTAATAATTAAATTTTTAAAATTTAGTATTAAAATTTTTAAATTTTAAAGTTTGAAGTTTTAATAATTAAATTTTTAAAATTAGTATTTAAATTTTAAAATTTAAATTTTTAAATTTTAAAATTTAAATTTTTAAATTTTAAAATTTAAAGTTTTAATAATTAAATTTTTAAAATTTGTATTTAAATTTTTAAATTATAAAATTTAAAGTTTTAATGATTAAATTTTTAAAATTTAGTATTTAAATTTTTAAATTTTAAAATTTAAAGTTTTAATAATCAAATTTTTAAAATTTATTATTTAAATTTTTAAATTTTAAAGTTTGAAGTTTTAATAATTAAATTTTTAAAATTAGTATTTAAATTTTAAAATTTAAATTTTTAAATTTTAAAATTTAAATTTTTAAATTTAAAAATTTAAATATTAAATTTAAAATTTTAATAATTAAATTTTTAAAATTTAGTATTTAAATTTTTATATTTTATAATTTAAAGTTTTAATAATTAAATTTTTAAAATTTAGTACTTAAATTTTTAAATTTTAAAATTTAAAGTTTTAATAATTAAAGTTTTAAAATTTAGTATTTAATTTTTTAAATTTTAAAATTTAAATTTTTAAATTTTAAAATTTAAAATTTCAATAATTAAATTTTTAAAATTTAGTATTTAAGTTTTTAAATTTTAAAATTTAAAGTTTTAATAATCAAATTTTTAAAATTTAGTATTTAAATTTTTAAATTTTAAAGTTTGAAGTTTTAATAATTAAATTTTTAAAATTTAGTATTTAAATTTTAAAATTTAAATTTTTAAATTTTAAAATTTAAAATTTTAATAATTAAATTTTTAAAATTTAGTATTTAAATTTTTAAAATTTAAAATTTAAAGTTTTAATAATTAAATTTTTAAAATTTGTATTTAAATTTTTAAATTTTAAAATTTAAAGTTTTAATAATTAAATTTTTAAAATTTAGTATTTAAATTATTAAATTTTAAAATTTAAAATTTTAATAATTAAATTTTTAAAATTTAGTATTTAAATTTTTAAATTCTAAAGTTTAATTTTTAATAATTAAATTTTTAAAATTTGGTATTTAAATTTTAAAATTTAAATTTTTAAATTTTAAAATTTAAAATTTTAATAATTAAATTTTTACAATTTATTATTTAAATTTTAAAATTTAAAGTTTTAATAATTAAATTTTTAAAATTTAGTATTAAAATTTTTAAATTTTAAAGTTTGAAGTTTTAATAATTAAATTTTTAAAATTTAGTATTTAAATTTTTAAATTTTTGAAATTTAAAGTTTTAATAATTAAATTTTTAAAATTTAGTATTTAAATTTTTAAATTTTAAAATTTAAATTTTTAAATTTTAAAATTTAAAATTTCAATAATTAAATTTTTAAAATTTAGTATTTAAGTTTTTAAATTTTAAAATTTAAAGTTTTAATAATCAAATTTTTAAAATTTATTATTTAAATTTTTAAATTTTAAAGTTTGAAGTTTTAATAATTAAATTTTTAAAATTAGTATTTAAATTTTAAAATTTAAATTTTTAAATTTTAAAATTTAAATTTTTAAATTTTAAAATTTAAAGTTTTAATAATTAAATTTTTAAAATTTGTATTTAAATTTTTAAATTATAAAATTTAAAGTTTTAATGATTAAATTTTTAAAATTTAGTATTTAAATTTTTAAATTTTAAAATTTAAAGTTTTAATAATCAAATTTTTAAAATTTATTATTTAAATTTTTAAATTTTAAAGTTTGAAGTTTTAATAATTAAATTTTTAAAATTAGTATTTAAATTTTAAAATTTAAATTTTTAAATTTTAAAATTTAAATTTTTAAATTTAAAAATTTAAATATTAAATTTAAAATTTTAATAATTAAATTTTTAAAATTTAGTATTTAAATTTTTAAATTTTATAATTTAAAGTTTTAATAATTAAATTTTTAAAATTTAGTACTTAAATTTTTAAATTTTAAAATTTAAAGTTTTAATAATTAAAGTTTTAAAATTTAGTATTTAATTTTTTAAATTTTAAAATTTAAATTTTTAAATTTTAAAATTTAAAATTTCAATAATTAAATTTTTAAAATTTAGTATTTAAGTTTTTAAATTTTAAAATTTAAAGTTTTAATAATCAAATTTTTAAAATTTAGTATTTAAATTTTTAAATTTTAAAGTTTGAAGTTTTAATAATTAAATTTTTAAAATTTAGTATTTAAATTTTAAAATTTAAATTTTTAAATTTTAAAATTTAAAATTTTAATAATTAAATTTTTAAAATTTAGTATTTAAATTTTTAAAATTTAAAATTTAAAGTTTTAATAATTAAATTTTTAAAATTTGTATTTAAATTTTTAAATTTTAAAATTTAAAGTTTTAATAATTAAATTTTTAAAATTTAGTATTTAAATTATTAAATTTTAAAATTTAAAATTTTAATAATTAAATTTTTAAAATTTAGTATTTAAATTTTAAAATTTTAAAATTTAAATTTTTAAATTTTAAAATCTAAATTTTTAAATTTAAATTTTTAAATTTTAAAGTTTAAAGTTTTAATAATTAAATTTTTAAAATTTAGTATTTAAATTTTAAAATTTATATTTTTAAATATTAAAATTTAAAATTTTAATAATTAAATTTTTACAATTTATTATATAAATTTTAAAATTTAAAGTTTTAATAATTAAATTTTTAAAATTTAGTACTTAAATTTTTAAATTTTATAATTTAAAGTTTTAATAATTAAATTTTTAAAATTTAGTACTTAAATTTTTAAATTTTAAAATTTAAAGTTTTAATAATTAAATTTTTAAAATTTAGTATTTAAATTTTTAAATTTTATAATTTAAAGTTTTAATAATTAAATTTTTAAAATTTAGTACTTAAATTTTTAAATTTTAAAATTTAAAGTTTTAATAATTAAATTTTTAAAATTTAGTATTTAAATTTTTAAATTTTAAAATTTAAATTTTTAAATTTTAAAATTTAAAATTTCAATAATTAAATTTTTAAAATTTAGTATTTAAGTATTTAAATTTTAAAATTTAAAGTTTTAATAATCAAATTTTTAAAATTTAGTATTTAAATTTTTAAATTTTAAAGTTTGAAGTTTTAATAATTAAATTTTTAAAATTTAGTATTTAAATTTTAAAATTTAAATTTTTAAATTTTAAAATTTAAAATTTTAATAATTAAATTTTTAAAATTTAGTATTTAAATTTTTAAATTTTAAAATTTAAAGTTTTAATAATTAAATTTTTAAAATTTGGATTTATATTTTTAAATTTTAAAATTTAAAGTTTTAATAATTAAATTTTTAAAATTTAGTATTTAAATTTTTAAATTCTAAAGTTTAATTTTTAATAATTAAATTTTTAAAATTTAGTATTTAAATTTTAAAATTTAAATTTTTAAATTTTAAAATTTAAAGTTTTAATAATTAAATTTTTAAAATTTGTATTTAAATTTTTAAATTTTAAAATTTAAAATTTTAGTAATTAAATTTTTAAAATTTAGTATTTAAATTTTTAAATTTTAAAGTTTAAAGTTTTAATAATTAAATTTTTAAAATTTAGTATTTAAATTTTAAAATTTATATTTTTAAATTTTAAAATTTAAAATTTTACTAATTAAATTTTTACAATTTATTATTTAAATTTTAAAATTTAAAGTTTTAATAATTAAATTTTTAAAATTTAGTATTAAAATTTTTAAATTTTAAAGTTTGAAGTTTTAATAATTAAATTTTTAAAATTAGTATTTAAATTTTAAAATTTAAATTTTTAAATTTTAAAATTTAAGTTTTTAAATTTTAAAATTTAAAGTTTTAATAATCAAATTTTTAAAATTTATTATTTAAATTTTTAAATTTTAAAGTTTGAAGTTTTAATAATTAAATTTTTAAAATTAGTATTTAAATTTTAAAATTTAAATTTTTAAATTTTAAAATTTAAATTTTTAAATTTTAAAATTTAAAGTTTTAATAATTAAATTTTTAAAATTTGTATTTAAATTTTTAAATTATAAAATTTAAAGTTTTAATGATTAAATTTTTAAAATTTAGTATTTAAATTTTTAAATTTTAAAATTTAAAGTTTTAATAATCAAATTTTTAAAATTTATTATTTAAATTTTTAAATTTTAAAGTTTGAAGTTTTAATAATTAAATTTTTAAAATTAGTATTTAAATTTTAAAATTTAAATTTTTAAATTTTAAAATTTAAATTTTTAAATTTAAAAATTTAAATATTAAATTTAAAATTTTAATAATTAAATTTTTAAAATTTAGTATTTAAATTTTTAAATTTTATAATTTAAAGTTTTAATAATTAAATTTTTAAAATTTAGTACTTAAATTTTCAAATTTTAAAATTTAAAGTTTTAATAATTAAAGTTTTAAAATTTAGTATTTAATTTTTTAAATTTTAAAATTTAAATTTTTAAATTTTAAAATTTAAAATTTCAATAATTAAATTTTTAAAATTTAGTATTTAAGTTTTTAAATTTTAAAATTTAAAGTTTTAATAATCAAATTTTTAAAATTTAGTATTTAAATTTTTAAATTTTAAAGTTTGAAGTTTTAATAATTAAATTTTTAAAATTTAGTATTTAAATTTTAAAATTTAAATTTTTAAATTTTAAAATTTAAAATTTTAATAATTAAATTTTTAAAATTTAGTATTTAAATTTTTAAAATTTAAAATTTAAAGTTTTAATAATTAAATTTTTAAAATTTGTATTTAAATTTTTAAATTTTAAAATTTAAAGTTTTAATAATTAAATTTTTAAAATTTAGTATTTAAATTATTAAATTTTAAAATTTAAAATTTTAATAATTAAATTTTTAAAATTTAGTATTTAAATTTTTAAATTTTAAAATTTAAATTTTTAAATTTTAAAATCTAAATTTTTAAATTTAAATTTTTAAATTTTAAAGTTTAAAGTTTTAATAATTAAATTTTTAAAATTTAGTATTTAAATTTTAAAATTTATATTTTTAAATATTAAAATTTAAAATTTTAATAATTAAATTTTTACAATTTATTATATAAATTTTAAAATTTAAAGTTTTAATAATTAAATTTTTAAAATTTAGTACATAAATTTTTAAATTTTATAATTTAAAGTTTTAATAATTAAATTTTTAAAATTTAGTACTTAAATTTTTAAATTTTAAAATTTAAAGTTTTAATAATTAAATTTTTAAAATTTAGTATTTAAATTTTTAAATTTTATAATTTAAAGTTTTAATAATTAAATTTTTAAAATTTAGTACTTAAATTTTTAAATTTTAAAATTTAAAGTTTTAATAATTAAATTTTTAAAATTTAGTATTTAAATTTTTAAATTTTAAAATTTAAATTTTTAAATTTTAAAATTTAAAATTTCAATAATTAAATTTTTAAAATTTAGTATTTAAGTATTTAAATTTTAAAATTTAAAGTTTTAATAATCAAATTTTTAAAATTTAGTATTTAAATTTTTAAATTTTAAAGTTTGAAGTTTTAATAATTAAATTTTTAAAATTTAGTATTTAAATTTTAAAATTTAAATTTTTAAATTTTAAAATTTAAAATTTTAATAATTAAATTTTTAAAATTTAGTATTTAAATTTTTAAATTTTAAAATTTAAAGTTTTAATAATTAAATTTTTAAAATTTGGATTTATATTTTTAAATTTTAAAATTTAAAGTTTTAATAATTAAATTTTTAAAATTTAGTATTTAAATTTTTAAATTCTAAAGTTTAATTTTTAATAATTAAATTTTTAAAATTTAGTATTTAAATTTTAAAATTTAAATTTTTAAATTTTAAAATTTAAAGTTTTAATAATTAAATTTTTAAAATTTGGATTTATATTTTTAAATTTTAAAATTTAATGTTTTAATAATTAAATTTTTAAAATTTAGTATTTAAATTATTAAATTTTAAAATTTAAAATTTTAATAATTAAATTTTTAAAATTTAGTATTTAAATTTTTAAATTCTAAAGTTTAATTTTTAATAATTAAATTTTTAAAATTTGGTATTTAAATTTTAAAATTTAAATTTTTAAATTTTAAAATTTAAAATTTTAATAATTAAATTTTTACAATTTATTATTTAAATTTTAAAATTTAAAGTTTTAATAATTAAATTTTTAAAATTTAGTATTAAAATTTTTAAATTTTAAAGTTTGAAGTTTTAATAATTAAATTTTTAAAATTTAGTATTTAAATTTTTAAATTTTTGAAATTTAAAGTTTTAATAATTAAATTTTTAAAATTTAGTATTTAAATTTTTAAATTTTAAAATTTAAATTTTTAAATTTTAAAATTTAAAATTTCAATAATTAAATTTTTAAAATTTAGTATTTAAGTTTTTAAATTTTAAAATTTAAAGTTTTAATAATCAAATTTTTAAAATTTATTATTTAAATTTTTAAATTTTAAAGTTTGAAGTTTTAATAATTAAATTTTTAAAATTAGTATTTAAATTTTAAAATTTAAATTTTTAAATTTTAAAATTTAAATTTTTAAATTTTAAAATTTAAAGTTTTAATAATTAAATTTTTAAAATTTGTATTTAAATTTTTAAATTATAAAATTTAAAGTTTTAATGATTAAATTTTTAAAATTTAGTATTTAAATTTTTAAATTTTAAAATTTAAAGTTTTAATAATCAAATTTTTAAAATTTATTATTTAAATTTTTAAATTTTAAAGTTTGAAGTTTTAATAATTAAATTTTTAAAATTAGTATTTAAATTTTAAAATTTAAATTTTTAAATTTTAAAATTTAAATTTTTAAATTTAAAAATTTAAATATTAAATTTAAAATTTTAATAATTAAATTTTTAAAATTTAGTATTTAAATTTTTAAATTTTATAATTTAAAGTTTTAATAATTAAATTTTTAAAATTTAGTACTTAAATTTTTAAATTTTAAAATTTAAAGTTTTAATAATTAAAGTTTTAAAATTTAGTATTTAATTTTTTAAATTTTAAAATTTAAATTTTTAAATTTTAAAATTTAAAATTTCAATAATTAAATTTTTAAAATTTAGTATTTAAGTTTTTAAATTTTAAAATTTAAAGTTTTAATAATCAAATTTTTAAAATTTAGTATTTAAATTTTTAAATTTTAAAGTTTGAAGTTTTAATAATTAAATTTTTAAAATTTAGTATTTAAATTTTAAAATTTAAATTTTTAAATTTTAAAATTTAAAATTTTAATAATTAAATTTTTAAAATTTAGTATTTAAATTTTTAAAATTTAAAATTTAAAGTTTTAATAATTAAATTTTTAAAATTTGTATTTAAATTTTTAAATTTTAAAATTTAAAGTTTTAATAATTAAATTTTTAAAATTTAGTATTTAAATTATTAAATTTTAAAATTTAAAATTTTAATAATTAAATTTTTAAAATTTAGTATTTAAATTTTTAAATTTTAAAATTTAAATTTTTAAATTTTAAAATCTAAATTTTTAAATTTAAATTTTTAAATTTTAAAGTTTAAAGTTTTAATAATTAAATTTTTAAAATTTAGTATTTAAATTTTAAAATTTATATTTTTAAATATTAAAATTTAAAATTTTAATAATTAAATTTTTACAATTTATTATATAAATTTTAAAATTTAAAGTTTTAATAATTAAATTTTTAAAATTTAGTACTTAAATTTTTAAATTTTATAATTTAAAGTTTTAATAATTAAATTTTTAAAATTTAGTACTTAAATTTTTAAATTTTAAAATTTAAAGTTTTAATAATTAAATTTTTAAAATTTAGTATTTAAATTTTTAAATTTTATAATTTAAAGTTTTAATAATTAAATTTTTAAAATTTAGTACTTAAATTTTTAAATTTTAAAATTTAAAGTTTTAATAATTAAATTTTTAAAATTTAGTATTTAAATTTTTAAATTTTAAAATTTAAATTTTTAAATTTTAAAATTTAAAATTTCAATAATTAAATTCTTAAAATTTAGTATTTAAGTATTTAAATTTTAAAATTTAAAGTTTTAATAATCAAATTTTTAAAATTTAGTATTTAAATTTTTAAATTTTAAAGTTTGAAGTTTTAATAATTAAATTTTTAAAATTTAGTATTTAAATTTTTAAATTTTAAAGTTTAAAGTTTTAATAATTAAATTTTTAAAATTTAGTATTTAAATTTTAAAATTTATATTTTTAAATTTTAAAATTTAAAATTTTACTAATTAAATTTTTACAATTTATTATTTAAATTTTAAAATTTAAAGTTTTAATAATTAAATTTTTAAAATTTAGTATTAAAATTTTTAAATTTTAAAGTTTGAAGTTTTAATAATTAAATTTTTAAAATTAGTATTTAAATTTTAAAATTTAAATTTTTAAATTTTAAAATTTAAATTTTTAAATTTTAAAATTTAAAGTTTTAATAATTAAATTTTTAAAATTTGTATTTAAATTTTTAAATTATAAAATTTAAAGTTTTAATGATTAAATTTTTAAAATTTAGTATTTAAATTTTTAAACTTTAAAATTTAAAGTTTTAATAATCAAATTTTTAAAATTTATTATTTAAATTTTTAAATTTTAAAGTTTGAAGTTTTAATAATTAAATTTTTAAAATTAGTATTTAAATTTTAAAATTTAAATTTTAAAATTTAAATTTTTAAATTTAAAAATTTAAATATTAAATTTAAAATTTTAATAATTAAATTTTTAAAATTTAGTATTTAAATTTTTAAATTTTATAATTTAAAGTTTTAATAATTAAATTTTTAAAATTTAGTACTTAAATTTTTAAATTTTAAAATTTAAAGTTTTAATAATTAAAGTTTTAAAATTTAGTATTTAATTTTTTAAATTTTAAAATTTAAATTTTTAAATTTTAAAATTTAAAATTTCAATAATTAAATTTTTAAAATTTAGTATTTAAGTTTTTAAATTTTAAAATTTAAAGTTTTAATAATCAAATTTTTAAAATTTAGTATTTAAATTTTTAAATTTTAAAGTTTGAAGTTTTAATAATTAAATTTTTAAAATTTAGTATTTAAATTTTAAAATTTAAATTTTTAAATTTTAAAATTTAAAATTTTAATAATTAAATTTTTAAAATTTAGTATTTAAATTTTTAAAATTTAAAATTTAAAGTTTTAATAATTAAATTTTTAAAATTTGTATTTAAATTTTTAAATTTTAAAATTTAAAGTTTTAATAATTAAATTTTTAAAATTTAGTATTTAAATTATTAAATTTTAAAATTTAAAATTTTAATAATTAAATTTTTAAAATTTAGTATTTAAATTTTTAAATTTTAAAATTTAAATTTTTAAATTTTAAAATCTAAATTTTTAAATTTAAATTTTTAAATTTTAAAGTTTAAAGTTTTAATAATTAAATTTTTAAAATTTAGTATTTAAATTTTAAAATTTATATTTTTAAATATTAAAATTTAAAATTTTAATAATTAAATTTTTACAATTTATTATATAAATTTTAAAATTTAAAGTTTTAATAATTAAATTTTTAAAATTTAGTACTTAAATTTTTAAATTTTATAATTTAAAGTTTTAATAATTAAATTTTTAAAATTTAGTACTTAAATTTTTAAATTTTAAAATTTAAAGTTTTAATAATTAAATTTTTAAAATTTAGTATTTAAATTTTTAAATTTTATAATTTAAAGTTTTAATAATTAAATTTTTAAAATTTAGTACTTAAAATTTAAATTTTTAAATTTTAAAATTTAAAATTTCAATAATTAAATTTTTAAAATTTAGTATTTAAGTATTTAAATTTTAAAATTTAAAGTTTTAATAATCAAATTTTTAAAATTTAGTATTTAAATTTTTAAATTTTAAAGTTTGAAGTTTTAATAATTAAATTTTTAAAATTTAGTATTTAAATTTTAAAATTTAAATTTTTAAATTTTAAAATTTAAAATTTTAATAATTAAATTTTTAAAATTTAGTATTTAAATTTTTAAAATTTAAAATTTAAAGTTTTAATAATTAAATTTTTAAAATTTGTATTTAAATTTTTAAATTTTAAAATTTAAAGTTTTAATAATTAAATTTTTAAAATTTAGTATTTAAATTATTAAATTTTAAAATTTAAAATTTTAATAATTAAATTTTTAAAATTTAGTATTTAAATTTTTAAATTTTAAAATTTAAATTTTTAAATTTTAAAATCTAAATTTTTAAATTTAAATTTTTAAATTTTAAAGTTTAAAGTTTTAATAATTAAATTTTTAAAATTTAGTATTTAAATTTTAAAATTTATATTTTTAAATATTAAAATTTAAAATTTTAATAATTAAATTTTTACAATTTATTATATAAATTTTAAAATTTAAAGTTTTAATAATTAAATTTTTAAAATTTAGTACTTAAATTTTTAAATTTTATAATTTAAAGTTTTAATAATTAAATTTTTAAAATTTAGTACTTAAATTTTTAAATTTTAAAATTTAAAGTTTTAATAATTAAATTTTTAAAATTTAGTATTTAAATTTTTAAATTTTATAATTTAAAGTTTTAATAATTAAATTTTTAAAATTTAGTACTTAAATTTTTAAATTTTAAAATTTAAAGTTTTAATAATTAAATTTTTAAAATTTAGTATTTAAATTTTTAAATTTTAAAATTTAAATTTTTAAATTTTAAAATTTAAAATTTCAATAATTAAATTCTTAAAATTTAGTATTTAAGTATTTAAATTTTAAAATTTAAAGTTTTAATAATCAAATTTTTAAAATTTAGTATTTAAATTTTTAAATTTTAAAGTTTGAAGTTTTAATAATTAAATTTTTAAAATTTAGTATTTAAATTTTTAAATTTTAAAGTTTAAAGTTTTAATAATTAAATTTTTAAAATTTAGTATTTAAATTTTAAAATTTATATTTTTAAATTTTAAAATTTAAAATTTTACTAATTAAATTTTTACAATTTATTATTTAAATTTTAAAATTTAAAGTTTTAATAATTAAATTTTTAAAATTTAGTATTAAAATTTTTAAATTTTAAAGTTTGAAGTTTTAATAATTAAATTTTTAAAATTAGTATTTAAATTTTAAAATTTAAATTTTTAAATTTTAAAATTTAAATTTTTAAATTTTAAAATTTAAAGTTTTAATAATTAAATTTTTAAAATTTGTATTTAAATTTTTAAATTATAAAATTTAAAGTTTTAATGATTAAATTTTTAAAATTTAGTATTTAAATTTTTAAATTTTAAAATTTAAAGTTTTAATAATCAAATTTTTAAAATTTATTATTTAAATTTTTAAATTTTAAAGTTTGAAGTTTTAATAATTAAATTTTTAAAATTAGTATTTAAATTTTAAAATTTAAATTTTTAAATTTTAAAATTTAAATTTTTAAATTTAAAAATTTAAATATTAAATTTAAAATTTTAATAATTAAATTTTTAAAATTTAGTATTTAAATTTTTAAATTTTATAATTTAAAGTTTTAATAATTAAATTTTTAAAATTTAGTACTTAAATTTTTAAATTTTAAAATTTAAAGTTTTAATAATTAAAGTTTTAAAATTTAGTATTTAATTTTTTAAATTTTAAAATTTAAATTTTTAAATTTTAAAATTTAAAATTTCAATAATTAAATTTTTAAAATTTAGTATTTAAGTTTTTAAATTTTAAAATTTAAAGTTTTAATAATCAAATTTTTAAAATTTAGTATTTAAATTTTTAAATTTTAAAGTTTGAAGTTTTAATAATTAAATTTTTAAAATTTAGTATTTAAATTTTAAAATTTAAATTTTTAAATTTTAAAATTTAAAATTTTAATAATTAAATTTTTAAAATTTAGTATTTAAATTTTTAAATTTTAAAGTTTGAAGTTTTAATAATTAAATTTTTAAAATTTAGTATTTAAATTTTTAAAATTTAAAATTTAAAGTTTTAATAATTAAATTTTTAAAATTTGTATTTAAATTTTTAAATTTTAAAATTTAAAGTTTTAATAATTAAATTTTTAAAATTTAGTATTTAAATTATTAAATTTTAAAATTTAAAATTTTAATAATTAAATTTTTAAAATTTAGTATTTAAATTTTTAAATTTTAAAATTTAAATTTTTAAATTTTAAAATCTAAATTTTTAAATTTAAATTTTTAAATTTTAAAG
The DNA here is from genome assembly GCF_024364675.1 of Aethina tumida. Classification (NCBI taxonomy): domain Eukaryota; kingdom Metazoa; phylum Arthropoda; class Insecta; order Coleoptera; family Nitidulidae; genus Aethina; species Aethina tumida. Next base: position 9,698,161 of record NC_065436.1, read on the forward strand.
TTTAAAGTTTTAATAATTAAATTTTTAAAATTTAGTATTTAAATTTTAAAATTTATATTTTTAAATATTAAAATTTAAAATTTTAATAATTAAATTTTTACAATTTATTATATAAATTTTAAAATTTAAAGTTTTAATAATTAAATTTTTAAAATTTAGTACTTAAATTTTTAAATTTTATAATTTAAAGTTTTAATAATTAAATTTTTAAAATTTAGTACTTAAATTTTTAAATTTTAAAATTTAAAGTTTTAATAATTAAATTTTTAAAATTTAGTATTTAAATTTTTAAATTTTATAATTTAAAGTTTTAATAATTAAATTTTTAAAATTTAGTACTTAAATTTTTAAATTTTAAAATTTAAAGTTTTAATAATTAAATTTTTAAAATTTTGTATTTAAATTTTTAAATTTTAAAATTTAAATTTTTAAATTTTAAAATTTAAAATTTCAATAATTAAATTTTTAAAATTTAGTATTTAAGTATTTAAATTTTAAAATTTAAAGTTTTAATAATCAAATTTTTAAAATTTAGTATTTAAATTTTTAAATTTTAAAGTTTGAAGTTTTAATAATTAAATTTTTAAAATTTAGTATTTAAATTTTTAAATTTTTGAAATTTAAAGTTTTAATAATTAAATTTTTAAAATTTAGTATTTAAATTTTTAAATTTTAAAATTTAAATTTTTAAATTTTAAAATTTAAAATTTCAATAATTAAATTTTTAAAATTTAGTATTTAAGTTTTTAAATTTTAAAATTTAAAGTTTTAATAATCAAATTTTTAAAATTTATTATTTAAATTTTTAAATTTTAAAGTTTGAAGTTTTAATAATTAAATTTTTAAAATTAGTATTTAAATTTTAAAATTTAAATTTTTAAATTTTAAAATTTAAATTTTTAAATTTTAAAATTTAAAGTTTTAATAATTAAATTTTTAAAATTTGTATTTAAATTTTTAAATTATAAAATTTAAAGTTTTAATGATTAAATTTTTAAAATTTAGTATTTAAATTTTTAAATTTTAAAATTTAAAGTTTTAATAATCAAATTTTTAAAATTTATTATTTAAATTTTTAAATTTTAAAGTTTGAAGTTTTAATAATTAAATTTTTAAAATTAGTATTTAAATTTTAAAATTTAAATTTTTAAATTTTAAAATTTAAATTTTTAAATTTAAAAATTTAAATATTAAATTTAAAATTTTAATAATTAAATTTTTAAAATTTAGTATTTAAATTTTTAAATTTTATAATTTAAAGTTTTAATAATTAAATTTTTAAAATTTAGTACTTAAATTTTTAAATTTTAAAATTTAAAGTTTTAATAATTAAAGTTTTAAAATTTAGTATTTAATTTTTTAAATTTTAAAATTTAAATTTTTAAATTTTAAAATTTAAAATTTCAATAATTAAATTTTTAAAATTTAGTATTTAAGTTTTTAAATTTTAAAATTTAAAGTTTTAATAATCAAATTTTTAAAATTTAGTATTTAAATTTTTAAATTTTAAAGTTTGAAGTTTTAATAATTAAATTTTTAAAATTTAGTATTTAAATTTTAAAATTTAAATTTTTAAATTTTAAAATTTAAAATTTTAATAATTAAATTTTTAAAATTTAGTATTTAAATTTTTAAAATTTAAAATTTAAAGTTTTAATAATTAAATTTTTAAAATTTGTATTTAAATTTTTAAATTTTAAAATTTAAAGTTTTAATAATTAAATTTTTAAAATTTAGTATTTAAATTATTAAATTTTAAAATTTAAAATTTTAATAATTAAATTTTTAAAATTTAGTATTTAAATTTTTAAATTTTAAAATTTAAATTTTTAAATTTTAAAATCTAAATTTTTAAATTTAAATTTTTAAATTTTAAAGTTTAAAGTTTTAATAATTAAATTTTTAAAATTTAGTATTTAAATTTTAAAATTTATATTTTTAAATATTAAAATTTAAAATTTTAATAATTAAATTTTTACAATTTATTATATAAATTTTAAAATTTAAAGTTTTAATAATTAAATTTTTAAAATTTAGTACTTAAATTTTTAAATTTTATAATTTAAAGTTTTAATAATTAAATTTTTAAAATTTAGTACTTAAATTTTTAAATTTTAAAATTTAAAGTTTTAATAATTAAATTTTTAAAATTTAGTATTTAAATTTTTAAATTTTATAATTTAAAGTTTTAATAATTAAATTTTTAAAATTTAGTACTTAAATTTTTAAATTTTAAAATTTAAAGTTTTAATAATTAAATTTTTAAAATTTAGTATTTAAATTTTTAAATTTTAAAATTTAAATTTTTAAATTTTAAAATTTAAAATTTCAATAATTAAATTCTTAAAATTTAGTATTTAAGTATTTAAATTTTAAAATTTAAAGTTTTAATAATCAAATTTTTAAAATTTAGTATTTAAATTTTTAAATTTTAAAGTTTGAAGTTTTAATAATTAAATTTTTAAAATTTAGTATTTAAATTTTTAAATTTTAAAGTTTAAAGTTTTAATAATTAAATTTTTAAAATTTAGTATTTAAATTTTAAAATTTATATTTTTAAATTTTAAAATTTAAAATTTTACTAATTAAATTTTTACAATTTATTATTTAAATTTTAAAATTTAAAGTTTTAATAATTAAATTTTTAAAATTTAGTATTAAAATTTTTAAATTTTAAAGTTTGAAGTTTTAATAATTAAATTTTTAAAATTAGTATTTAAATTTTAAAATTTAAATTTTTAAATTTTAAAATTTAAATTTTTAAATTTTAAAATTTAAAGTTTTAATAATTAAATTTTTAAAATTTGTATTTAAATTTTTAAATTATAAAATTTAAAGTTTTAATGATTAAATTTTTAAAATTTAGTATTTAAATTTTTAAACTTTAAAATTTAAAGTTTTAATAATCAAATTTTTAAAATTTATTATTTAAATTTTTAAATTTTAAAGTTTGAAGTTTTAATAATTAAATTTTTAAAATTAGTATTTAAATTTTAAAATTTAAATTTTAAAATTTAAATTTTTAAATTTAAAAATTTAAATATTAAATTTAAAATTTTAATAATTAAATTTTTAAAATTTAGTATTTAAATTTTTAAATTTTATAATTTAAAGTTTTAATAATTAAATTTTTAAAATTTAGTACTTAAATTTTTAAATTTTAAAATTTAAAGTTTTAATAATTAAAGTTTTAAAATTTAGTATTTAATTTTTTAAATTTTAAAATTTAAATTTTTAAATTTTAAAATTTAAAATTTCAATAATTAAATTTTTAAAATTTAGTATTTAAGTTTTTAAATTTTAAAATTTAAAGTTTTAATAATCAAATTTTTAAAATTTAGTATTTAAATTTTTAAATTTTAAAGTTTGAAGTTTTAATAATTAAATTTTTAAAATTTAGTATTTAAATTTTAAAATTTAAATTTTTAAATTTTAAAATTTAAAATTTTAATAATTAAATTTTTAAAATTTAGTATTTAAATTTTTAAAATTTAAAATTTAAAGTTTTAATAATTAAATTTTTAAAATTTGTATTTAAATTTTTAAATTTTAAAATTTAAAGTTTTAATAATTAAATTTTTAAAATTTAGTATTTAAATTATTAAATTTTAAAATTTAAAATTTTAATAATTAAATTTTTAAAATTTAGTATTTAAATTTTTAAATTTTAAAATTTAAATTTTTAAATTTTAAAATCTAAATTTTTAAATTTAAATTTTTAAATTTTAAAGTTTAAAGTTTTAATAATTAAATTTTTAAAATTTAGTATTTAAATTTTAAAATTTATATTTTTAAATATTAAAATTTAAAATTTTAATAATTAAATTTTTACAATTTATTATATAAATTTTAAAATTTAAAGTTTTAATAATTAAATTTTTAAAATTTAGTACTTAAATTTTTAAATTTTATAATTTAAAGTTTTAATAATTAAATTTTTAAAATTTAGTACTTAAATTTTTAAATTTTAAAATTTAAAGTTTTAATAATTAAATTTTTAAAATTTAGTATTTAAATTTTTAAATTTTATAATTTAAAGTTTTAATAATTAAATTTTTAAAATTTAGTACTTAAAATTTAAATTTTTAAATTTTAAAATTTAAAATTTCAATAATTAAATTTTTAAAATTTAGTATTTAAGTATTTAAATTTTAAAATTTAAAGTTTTAATAATCAAATTTTTAAAATTTAGTATTTAAATTTTTAAATTTTAAAGTTTGAAGTTTTAATAATTAAATTTTTAAAATTTAGTATTTAAATTTTAAAATTTAAATTTTTAAATTTTAAAATTTAAAATTTTAATAATTAAATTTTTAAAATTTAGTATTTAAATTTTTAAAATTTAAAATTTAAAGTTTTAATAATTAAATTTTTAAAATTTGTATTTAAATTTTTAAATTTTAAAATTTAAAGTTTTAATAATTAAATTTTTAAAATTTAGTATTTAAATTATTAAATTTTAAAATTTAAAATTTTAATAATTAAATTTTTAAAATTTAGTATTTAAATTTTTAAATTTTAAAATTTAAATTTTTAAATTTTAAAATCTAAATTTTTAAATTTAAATTTTTAAATTTTAAAGTTTAAAGTTTTAATAATTAAATTTTTAAAATTTAGTATTTAAATTTTAAAATTTATATTTTTAAATATTAAAATTTAAAATTTTAATAATTAAATTTTTACAATTTATTATATAAATTTTAAAATTTAAAGTTTTAATAATTAAATTTTTAAAATTTAGTACTTAAATTTTTAAATTTTATAATTTAAAGTTTTAATAATTAAATTTTTAAAATTTAGTACTTAAATTTTTAAATTTTAAAATTTAAAGTTTTAATAATTAAATTTTTAAAATTTAGTATTTAAATTTTTAAATTTTATAATTTAAAGTTTTAATAATTAAATTTTTAAAATTTAGTACTTAAATTTTTAAATTTTAAAATTTAAAGTTTTAATAATTAAATTTTTAAAATTTAGTATTTAAATTTTTAAATTTTAAAATTTAAATTTTTAAATTTTAAAATTTAAAATTTCAATAATTAAATTCTTAAAATTTAGTATTTAAGTATTTAAATTTTAAAATTTAAAGTTTTAATAATCAAATTTTTAAAATTTAGTATTTAAATTTTTAAATTTTAAAGTTTGAAGTTTTAATAATTAAATTTTTAAAATTTAGTATTTAAATTTTTAAATTTTAAAGTTTAAAGTTTTAATAATTAAATTTTTAAAATTTAGTATTTAAATTTTAAAATTTATATTTTTAAATTTTAAAATTTAAAATTTTACTAATTAAATTTTTACAATTTATTATTTAAATTTTAAAATTTAAAGTTTTAATAATTAAATTTTTAAAATTTAGTATTAAAATTTTTAAATTTTAAAGTTTGAAGTTTTAATAATTAAATTTTTAAAATTAGTATTTAAATTTTAAAATTTAAATTTTTAAATTTTAAAATTTAAATTTTTAAATTTTAAAATTTAAAGTTTTAATAATTAAATTTTTAAAATTTGTATTTAAATTTTTAAATTATAAAATTTAAAGTTTTAATGATTAAATTTTTAAAATTTAGTATTTAAATTTTTAAATTTTAAAATTTAAAGTTTTAATAATCAAATTTTTAAAATTTATTATTTAAATTTTTAAATTTTAAAGTTTGAAGTTTTAATAATTAAATTTTTAAAATTAGTATTTAAATTTTAAAATTTAAATTTTTAAATTTTAAAATTTAAATTTTTAAATTTAAAAATTTAAATATTAAATTTAAAATTTTAATAATTAAATTTTTAAAATTTAGTATTTAAATTTTTAAATTTTATAATTTAAAGTTTTAATAATTAAATTTTTAAAATTTAGTACTTAAATTTTTAAATTTTAAAATTTAAAGTTTTAATAATTAAAGTTTTAAAATTTAGTATTTAATTTTTTAAATTTTAAAATTTAAATTTTTAAATTTTAAAATTTAAAATTTCAATAATTAAATTTTTAAAATTTAGTATTTAAGTTTTTAAATTTTAAAATTTAAAGTTTTAATAATCAAATTTTTAAAATTTAGTATTTAAATTTTTAAATTTTAAAGTTTGAAGTTTTAATAATTAAATTTTTAAAATTTAGTATTTAAATTTTAAAATTTAAATTTTTAAATTTTAAAATTTAAAATTTTAATAATTAAATTTTTAAAATTTAGTATTTAAATTTTTAAATTTTAAAGTTTGAAGTTTTAATAATTAAATTTTTAAAATTTAGTATTTAAATTTTTAAAATTTAAAATTTAAAGTTTTAATAATTAAATTTTTAAAATTTGTATTTAAATTTTTAAATTTTAAAATTTAAAGTTTTAATAATTAAATTTTTAAAATTTAGTATTTAAATTATTAAATTTTAAAATTTAAAATTTTAATAATTAAATTTTTAAAATTTAGTATTTAAATTTTTAAATTTTAAAATTTAAATTTTTAAATTTTAAAATCTAAATTTTTAAATTTAAATTTTTAAATTTTAAAGTTTAAAGTTTTAATAATTAAATTTTTAAAATTTAGTATTTAAATTTTAAAATTTATATTTTTAAATATTAAAATTTAAAATTTTAATAATTAAATTTTTACAATTTATTATATAAATTTTAAAATTTAAAGTTTTAATAATTAAATTTTTAAAATTTAGTACTTAAATTTTTAAATTTTATAATTTAAAGTTTTAATAATTAAATTTTTAAAATTTAGTACTTAAATTTTTAAATTTTAAAATTTAAAGTTTTAATAATTAAATTTTTAAAATTTAGTATTTAAATTTTTAAATTTTATAATTTAAAGTTTTAATAATTAAATTTTTAAAATTTAGTACTTAAATTTTTAAATTTTAAAATTTAAAGTTTTAATAATTAAATTTTTAAAATTTTGTATTTAAATTTTTAAATTTTAAAATTTAAATTTTTAAATTTTAAAATTTAAAATTTCAATAATTAAATTTTTAAAATTTAGTATTTAAGTATTTAAATTTTAAAATTTAAAGTTTTAATAATCAAATTTTTAAAATTTAGTATTTAAATTTTTAAATTTTAAAGTTTGAAGTTTTAATAATTAAATTTTTAAAATTTAGTATTTAAATTTTAAAATTTAAATTTTTAAATTTTAAAATTTAAAATTTTAATAATTAAATTTTTAAAATTTAGTATTTAAATTTTTAAATTTTAAAATTTAAAGTTTTAATAATTAAATTTTTAAAATTTGGATTTATATTTTTAAATTTTAAAATTTAAAGTTTTAATAATTAAATTTTTAAAATTTAGTATTTAAATTTTTAAATTCTAAAGTTTAATTTTTAATAATTAAATTTTTAAAATTTAGAATTTAAATTTTAAAATTTAAATTTTTAAATTTTAAATTTTAAAGTTTTAATAATTAAATTTTTAAAATTTGGATTTATATTTTTAAATTTTAAAATTTAAAGTTTTAATAATTAAATTTTTAAAATTTAGTATTTAAATTATTAAATTTTAAAATTTAAAATTTTAATAATTAAATTTTTAAAATTTAGTATTTAAATTTTTAAATTCTAAAGTTTAATTTTTAATAATTAAATTTTTAAAATTTGGTATTTAAATTTTAAAATTTAAATTTTTAAATTTTAAAATTTAAAATTTTAATAATTAAATTTTTACAATTTATTATTTAAATTTTAAAATTTAAAGTTTTAATAATTAAATTTTTAAAATTTAGTATTAAAATTTTTAAATTTTAAAGTTTGAAGTTTTAATAATTAAATTTTTAAAATTTAGTATTTAAATTTTTAAATTTTTGAAATTTAAAGTTTTAATAATTAAATTTTTAAAATTTAGTATTTAAATTTTTAAATTTTAAAATTTAAATTTTTAAATTTTAAAATTTAAAATTTCAATAATTAAATTTTTAAAATTTAGTATTTAAGTTTTTAAATTTTAAAATTTAAAGTTTTAATAATCAAATTTTTAAAATTTATTATTTAAATTTTTAAATTTTAAAGTTTGAAGTTTTAATAATTAAATTCTTAAAATTAGTATTTAAATTTTAAAATTTAAAGTTTTAATAATTAAATTTTTAAAATTTGTATTTAAATTTTTAAATTATAAAATTTAAAGTTTTAATGATTAAATTTTTAAAATTTAGTATTTAAATTTTTAAATTTTAAAATTTAAAGTTTTAATAATCAAATTTTTAAAATTTATTATTTAAATTTTTAAATTTTAAAGTTTGAAGTTTTAATAATTAAATTTTTAAAATTAGTATTTAAATTTTAAAATTTAAATTTTTAAATTTTAAAATTTAAATTTTTAAATTTAAAAATTTAAATATTAAATTTAAAATTTTAATAATTAAATTTTTAAAATTTTGTATTTAAATTTTTAAATTTTATAATTTAAAGTTTTAATAATTAAATTTTTAAAATTTAGTACTTAAATTTTTAAATTTTAAAATTTAAAGTTTTAATAATTAAAGTTTTAAAATTTAGTATTTAATTTTTTAAATTTTAAAATTTAAATTTTTAAATTTTAAAATTTAAAATTTCAATAATTAAATTTTTAAAATTTAGTATTTAAGTTTTTAAATTTTAAAATTTAAAGTTTTAATAATCAAATTTTTAAAATTTAGTATTTAAATTTTTAAATTTTAAAGTTTGAAGTTTTAATAATTAAATTTTTAAAATTTAGTATTTAAATTTTAAAATTTAAATTTTTAAATTTTAAAATTTAAAATTTTAATAATTAAATTTTTAAAATTTAGTATTTAAATTTTTAAAATTTAAAATTTAAAGTTTTAATAATTAAATTTTTAAAATTTGTATTTAAATTTTTAAATTTTAAAATTTAAAGTTTTAATAATTAAATTTTTAAAATTTAGTATTTAAATTATTAAATTTTAAAATTTAAAATTTTAATAATTAAATTTTTAAAATTTAGTATTTAAATTTTTAAATTTTAAAATTTAAATTTTTAAATTTTAAAATCTAAATTTTTAAATTTAAATTTTTAAATTTTAAAGTTTAAAGTTTTAATAATTAAATTTTTAAAATTTAGTATTTAAATTTTAAAATTTATATTTTTAAATATTAAAATTTAAAATTTTAATAATTAAATTTTTACAATTTATTATATAAATTTTAAAATTTAAAGTTTTAATAATTAAATTTTTAAAATTTAGTACTTAAATTTTTAAATTTTATAATTTAAAGTTTTAATAATTAAATTTTTAAAATTTAGTACTTAAATTTTTAAATTTTAAAATTTAAAGTTTTAATAATTAAATTTTTAAAATTTAGTATTTAAATTTTTAAATTTTATAATTTAAAGTTTTAATAATTAAATTTTTAAAATTTAGTACTTAAATTTTTAAATTTTAAAATTTAAAGTTTTAATAATTAAATTTTTAAAATTTAGTATTTAAATTTTTAAATTTTAAAGTTTGAAGTTTTAATAATTAAATTTTTAAAATTTAGTATTTAAATTTTAAAATTTAAATTTTTAAATTTTAAAATTTAAAATTTTAATAATTAAATTTTTAAAATTTAGTATTTAAATTTTTAAATTTTAAAGTTTGAAGTTTTAATAATTAAATTTTTAAAATTTAGTATTTAAATTTTTAAATTTTAAAGTTTAAAGTTTTAATAATTAAATTTTTAAAATTTAGTATTTAAATTTTAAAATTTATATTTTTAAATTTTAAAATTTAAAATTTTACTAATTAAATTTTTACAATTTATTATTTAAATTTTAAAATTTAAAGTTTTAATAATTAAATTTTTAAAATTTAGTATTAAAATTTTTAAATTTTAAAGTTTGAAGTTTTAATAATTAAATTTTTAAATTTAGTATTTAAATTTTAAAATTTAAATTTTTAAATTTTAAAATTTAAATTTTTAAATTTTAAAATTTAAAGTTTTAATAATTAAATTTTTAAAATTTGTATTTGAATTTTTAAATTATAAAATTTAAAGTTTTAATGATTAAATTTTTAAAATTTAGTATTTAAATTTTTAAATTTTAAAATTTAAAGTTTTAATAATCAAATTTTTAAAATTTATTATTTAAATTTTTAAATTTTAAAGTTTGAAGTTTTAATAATTAAATTTTTAAAATTAGTATTTAAATTTTAAAATTTAAATTTTTAAATTTTAAAATTTAAATTTTTAAATTTAAAAATTTAAATATTAAATTTAAAATTTTAATAATTAAATTTTTAAAATTTAGTATTTAAATTTTTAAATTTTATAATTTAAAGTTTTAATAATTAAATTTTTAAAATTTAGTACTTAAATTTTTAAATTTTAAAATTTAAAGTTTTAATAATTAAAGTTTTAAAATTTAGTATTTAATTTTTTAAATTTTAAAATTTAAATTTTTAAATTTTAAAATTTAAAATTTCAATAATTAAATTTTTAAAATTTAGTATTTAAGTTTTTAAATTTTAAAATTTAAAGTTTTAATAATCAAATTTTTAAAATTTAGTATTTAAATTTTTAAAATTTAAAATTTAAAGTTTTAATAATTAAATTTTTAAAATTTGTATTTAAATTTTTAAATTTTAAAATTTAAAGTTTTAATAATTAAATTTTTAAAATTTAGTATTTAAATTATTAAATTTTAAAATTTAAAATTTTAATAATTAAATTTTTAAAATTTAGTATTTAAATTTTTAAATTCTAAAGTTTAATTTTTAATAATTAAATTTTTAAAATTTGGTATTTAAATTTTAAAATTTAAATTTTTAAATTTTAAAATTTAAAATTTTAATAATTAAATTTTTACAATTTATTATTTAAATTTTAAAATTTAAAGTTTTAATAATTAAATTTTTAAAATTTAGTATTAAAATTTTTAAATTTTAAAGTTTGAAGTTTTAATAATTAAATTTTTAAAATTTAGTATTTAAATTTTTAAATTTTTGAAATTTAAAGTTTTAATAATTAAATTTTTAAAATTTAGTATTTAAATTTTTAAATTTTAAAATTTAAATTTTTAAATTTTAAAATTTAAAATTTCAATAATTAAATTTTTAAAATTTAGTATTTAAGTTTTTAAATTTTAAAATTTAAAGTTTTAATAATCAAATTTTTAAAATTTATTATTTAAATTTTTAAATTTTAAAGTTTGAAGTTTTAATAATTAAATTTTTAAAATTAGTATTTAAATTTTAAAATTTAAATTTTTAAATTTTAAAATTTAAATTTTTAAATTTTAAAATTTAAAGTTTTAATAATTAAATTTTTAAAATTTGTATTTAAATTTTTAAATTATAAAATTTAAAGTTTTAATGATTAAATTTTTAAAATTTAGTATTTAAATTTTTAAATTTTAAAATTTAAAGTTTTAATAATCAAATTTTTAAAATTTATTATTTAAATTTTTAAATTTTAAAGTTTGAAGTTTTAATAATTAAATTTTTAAAATTAGTATTTAAATTTTAAAATTTAAATTTTTAAATTTCAAAATTTAAATTTTTAAATTTAAAAATTTAAATATTAAATTTAAAATTTTAATAATTAAATTTTTAAAATTTAGTATTTAAATTTTTAAATTTTATAATTTAAAGTTTTAATAATTAAATTTTTAAAATTTAGTACTTAAATTTTTAAATTTTAAAATTTAAATTTTTAAATTTTAAAATTTAAAATTTCAATAATTAAATTTTTAAAATTTAGTATTTAAGTTTTTAAATTTTAAAATTTAAAGTTTTAATAATCAAATTTTTAAAATTTAGTATTTAAATTTTTAAATTTTAAAGTTTGAAGTTTTAATAATTAAATTTTTAAAATTTAGTATTTAAATTTTAAAATTTAAATTTTTAAATTTTAAAATTTAAAATTTCAATAATTAAATTTTTAAAATTTAGTATTTAAGTTTTTAAATTTTAAAATTTAAAGTTTTAATAATCAAATTTTTAAAATTTAGTATTTAAATTTTTAAATTTTAAAGTTTGAAGTTATAATAATTAAATTTTTAAAATTTAGTATTTAAATTTTAAAATTTAAATTTTTAAATTTTAAAATTTAAAATTTTAATAATTAAATTTTTAAAATTTAGTATTTAAATTTTTAAAATTTAAAATTTAAAGTTTTAATAATTAAATTTTTAAAATTTGTATTTAAATTTTTAAATTTTAAAATTTAAAGTTTTAATAATTAAATTTTTAAAATTTAGTATTTAAATTATTAAATTTTAAAATTTAAAATTTTAATAATTAAATTTTTAAAATTTAGTATTTAAATTTTTAAATTTTAAAATTTAAATTTTTAAATTTTAAAATCTAAATTTTTAAATTTAAATTTTTAAATTTTAAAGTTTAAAGTTTTAATAATTAAATTTTTAAAATTTAGTATTTAAATTTTAAAATTTATATTTTTAAATATTAAAATTTAAAATTTTAATAATTAAATTTTTACAATTTATTATATAAATTTTAAAATTTAAAGTTTTAATAATTAAATTTTTAAAATTTAGTACTTAAATTTTTAAATTTTATAATTTAAAGTTTTAATAATTAAATTTTTAAAATTTAGTACTTAAATTTTTAAATTTTAAAATTTAAAGTTTTAATAATTAAATTTTTAAAATTTAGTATTTAAATTTTTAAATTTTATAATTTAAAGTTTTAATAATTAAATTTTTAAAATTTAGTACTTAAATTTTTAAATTTTAAAATTTAAAGTTTTAATAATTAAATTTTTAAAATTTAGTATTTAAATTTTTAAATTTTAAAATTTAAATTTTTAAATTTTAAAATTTAAAATTTCAATAATTAAATTTTTAAAATTTAGTATTTAAGTATTTAAATTTTAAAATTTAAAGTTTTAATAATCAAATTTTTAAAATTTAGTATTTAAATTTTTAAATTTTAAAGTTTGAAGTTTTAATAATTAAATTTTTAAAATTTAGTATTTAAATTTTAAAATTTAAATTTTTAAATTTTAAAATTTAAAATTTTAATAATTAAATTTTTAAAATTTAGTATTTAAATTTTTAAATTTTAAAATTTAAAGTTTTAATAATTAAATTTTTAAAATTTGGATTTATATTTTTAAATTTTAAAATTTAAAGTTTTAATAATTAAATTTTTAAAATTTAGTATTTAAATTTTTAAATTCTAAAGTTTAATTTTTAATAATTAAATTTTTAAAATTTAGTATTTAAATTTTAAAATTTAAATTTTTAAATTTTAAAATTTAAAGTTTTAATAATTAAATTTTTAAAATTTGGATTTATATTTTTAAATTTTAAAATTTAAAGTTTTAATAATTAAATTTTTAAAATTTAGTATTTAAATTATTAAATTTTAAAATTTAAAATTTTAATAATTAAATTTTTAAAATTTAGTATTTAAATTTTTAAATTCTAAAGTTTAATTTTTAATAATTAAATTTTTAAAATTTGGTATTTAAATTTTAAAATTTAAATTTTTAAATTTTAAAATTTAAAATTTTAATAATTAAATTTTTACAATTTATTATTTAAATTTTAAAATTTAAAGTTTTAATAATTAAATTTTTAAAATTTAGTATTAAAATTTTTAAATTTTAAAGTTTGAAGTTTTAATAATTAAATTTTTAAAATTAGTATTTAAATTTTAAAATTTAAATTTTTAAATTTTAAAATTTAAATTTTTAAATTTAAAAATTTAAATATTAAATTTAAAATTTTAATAATTAAATTTTTAAAATTTAGTATTTAAATTTTTAAATTTTATAATTTAAAGTTTTAATAATTAAATTTTTAAAATTTAGTACTTAAATTTTTAAATTTTAAAATTTAAAGTTTTAATAATTAAAGTTTTAAAATTTAGTATTTAATTTTTTAAATTTTAAAATTTAAATTTTTAAATTTTAAAATTTAAAATTTCAATAATTAAATTTTTAAAATTTAGTATTTAAGTTTTTAAATTTTAAAATTTAAAGTTTTAATAATCAAATTTTTAAAATTTAGTATTTAAATTTTTAAATTTTAAAGTTTGAAGTTTTAATAATTAAATTTTTAAAATTTAGTATTTAAATTTTAAAATTTTAAAATTTAGTATTTAAATTTTAAAATTTATATTATTAAATATTAAAATTTAAAATTTTAATAATTAAATTTTTACAATTTATTATATAAATTTTAATATTTAAAGTTTTAATAATTAAATTTTTAAAATTTAGTACTTAAATTTTTAAATTTTATAATTTAAAGTTTTAATAATTAAATTTTTAAAATTTAGTACTTAAATTTTTAAATTTTAAAATTTAAAGTTTTAATAATTAAATTTTTAAAATTTAGTATTTAAATTTTTAAATTTTATAATTTAAAGTTTTAATAATTAAATTTTTAAAATTTAGTACTTAAATTTTTAAATTTTAAAATTTAAAGTTTTAATAATTAAATTTTTAAAATTTAGTATTTAAATTTTTAAATTTTAAAATTTAAATTTTTAAATTTTAAAATATAAAATTTCAATAATTAAATTTTTAAAATTTAGTATTTAAGTATTTAAATTTTAAAATTTAAAGTTTTAATAATCAAATTTTTAAAATTTAGTATTTAAATTTTTAAATTTTAAAGTTTGAAGTTTTAATAATTAAATTTTTAAAATTTAGTATTTAAATTTTTAAATTTTAAAGTTTAAAGTTTTAATAATTAAATTTTTAAAATTTAGTATTTAAATTTTAAAATTTATATTTTTAAATTATAAAATTTAAAATTTTACTAATTAAATTTTTACAATTTATTATTTAAATTTTAAAATTTAAAGTTTTAATAATTAAATTTTTAAAATTTAGTATTAAAATTTTTAAATTTTAAAGTTTGAAGTTTTAATAATTAAATTTTTAAAATTAGTATTTAAATTTTAAAATTTAAATTTTTAAATTTTAAAATTTAAATTTTTAAATTTTAAAATTTAAAGTTTTAATAATTAAATTTTTAAAATTTGTATTTAAATTTTTAAATTATAAAATTTAAAGTTTTAATGATTAAATTTTTAAAATTTAGTATTTAAATTTTTAAATTTTAAAATTTAAAGTTTTAATAATCAAATTTTTAAAATTTATTATTTAAATTTTTAAATTTTAAAGTTTGAAGTTTTAATAATTAAATTTTTAAAATTAGTATTTAAATTTTAAAATTTAAATTTTTAAATTTTAAAATTTAAATTTTTAAATTTAAAAATTTAAATATTAAATTTAAAATTTTAATAATTAAATTTTTAAAATTTAGTATTTAAATTTTTAAATTTTATAATTTAAAGTTTTAATAATTAAATTTTTAAAATTTAGTACTTAAATTTTTAAATTTTAAAATTTAAAGTTTTAATAATTAAAGTTTTAAAATTTAGTATTTAATTTTTTAAATTTTAAAATTTAAATTTTTAAATTTTAAAATTTAAAATTTCAATAATTAAATTTTTAAAATTTAGTATTTAAGTTTTTAAATTTTAAAATTTAAAGTTTTAATAATCAAATTTTTAAAATTTAGTATTTAAATTTTTAAATTTTAAAGTTTGAAGTTTTAATAATTAAATTTTTAAAATTTAGTATTTAAATTTTAAAATTTAAATTTTTAAATTTTAAAATTTAAAATTTTAATAATTAAATTTTTAAAATTTAGTATTTGAATTTTTAAAATTTAAAATTTAAAGTTTTAATAATTAAATTTTTAAAATTTGTATTTAAATTTTTAAATTTTAAAATTTAAAGTTTTAATAATTAAATTTTTAAAATTAGTATTTAAATTTTAAAATTTAAATTTTTAAATTTTAAAATTTAAATTTTTAAATTTTAAAATTTAAAGTTTTAATAATTAAATTTTTAAAATTTGTATTTAAATTTTTAAATTATAAAATTTAAAGTTTTAATGATTAAATTTTTAAAATTTATTATTTAAATTTTTAAATTTTAAAGTTTGAAGTTTTAATAATTAAATTTTTAAAATTAGTATTTAAATTTTAAAATTTAAATTTTTAAATTTTAAAATTTAAATTTTTAAATTTAAAAATTTAAATATTAAATTTAAAATTTTAATAATTAAATTTTTAAAATTTAGTATTTAAATTTTTAAATTTTATAATTTAAAGTTTTAATAATTAAATTTTTAAAATTTAGTACTTAAATTTTTAAATTTTAAAATTTAAAGTTTTAATAATTAAAGTTTTAAAATTTAGTATTTAATTTTTTAAATTTTAAAATTTAAATTTTTAAATTTTAAAATTTAAAATTTCAATAATTAAATTTTTAAAATTTAGTATTTAAGTTTTTAAATTTTAAAATTTAAAGTTTTAATAATCAAATTTTTAAAATTTAGTATTTAAATTTTTAAATTTTAAAGTTTGAAGTTTTAATAATTAAATTTTTAAAATTTAGTATTTAAATTTTAAAATTTAAATTTTTAAATTTTAAAATTTAAAATTTCAATAATTAAATTTTTAAAATTTAGTATTTAAGTTTTTAAATTTTAAAATTTAAAGTTTTAATAATCAAATTTTTAAAATTTAGTATTTAAATTTTTAAATTTTAAAGTTTGAAGTTTTAATAATTAAATTTTTAAAATTTAGTATTTAAATTTTAAAATTTAAATTTTTAAATTTTAAAATTTAAAATTTTAATAATTAAATTTTTAAAATTTAGTATTTAAATTTTTAAAATTTAAAATTTAAAGTTTTAATAATTAAATTTTTAAAATTTGTATTTAAATTTTTAAATTTTAAAATTTAAAGTTTTAATAATTAAATTTTTAAAATTTAGTATTTAAATTATTAAATTTTAAAATTTAAAATTTTAATAATTAAATTTTTAAAATTTAGTATTTAAATTTTTAAATTTTAAAATTTAAATTTTTAAATTTTAAAATCTAAATTTTTAAATTTAAATTTTTAAATTTTAAAGTTTAAAGTTTTAATAATTAAATTTTTAAAATTTAGTATTTAAATTTTAAAATTTATATTTTTAAATATTAAAATTTAAAATTTTAATAATTAAATTTTTACAATTTATTATATAAATTTTAAAATTTAAAGTTTTAATAATTAAATTTTTAAAATTTAGTACTTAAATTTTTAAATTTTATAATTTAAAGTTTTAATAATTAAATTTTTAAAATTTAGTACTTAAATTTTTAAATTTTAAAATTTAAAGTTTTAATAATTAAATTTTTAAAATTTAGTATTTAAATTTTTAAATTTTATAATTTAAAGTTTTAATAATTAAATTTTTAAAATTTAGTACTTAAATTTTTAAATTTTAAAATTTAAAGTTTTAATAATTAAATTTTTAAAATTTAGTATTTAAATTTTTAAATTTTAAAATTTAAATTTTTAAATTTTAAAATTTAAAATTTCAATAATTAAATTTTTAAAATTTAGTATTTAAGTATTTAAATTTTAAAATTTAAAGTTTTAATAATCAAATTTTTAAAATTTAGTATTTAAATTTTTAAATTTTAAAGTTTGAAGTTTTAATAATTAAATTTTTAAAATTTAATATTTAAATTTTAAAATTTAAATTTTTAAATTTTAAAATTTAAAATTTTAATAATTAAATTTTTAAAATTTAGTATTTAAATTTTTAAATTTTAAAGTTTGAAGTTTTAATAATTAAATTTTTAAAATTTAGTATTTAAATTTTTAAATTTTAAAGTTTAAAGTTTTAATAATTAAATTTTTAAAATTTAGTATTTAAATTTTAAAATTTATATTTTTAAATTTTAAAATTTAAAATTTTACTAATTAAATTTTTACAATTTATTATTTAAATTTTAAAATTTAAAGTTTTAATAATTAAATTTTTAAAATTTAGTATTAAAATTTTTAAATTTTAAAGTTTGAAGTTTTAATAATTAAATTTTTAAAATTAGTATTTAAATTTTAAAATTTAAATTTTTAAATTTTAAAATTTAAATTTTTAAATTTTAAAATTTAAAGTTTTAATAATTAAATTTTTAAAATTTGTATTTAAATTTTTAAATTATAAAATTTAAAGTTTTAATGATTAAATTTTTAAAATTTGGTATTTAAATTTTTAAATTTTAAAATTTAAAGTTTTAATAATCAAATTTTTAAAATTTATTATTTAAATTTTTAAATTTTAAAGTTTGAAGTTTTAATAATTAAATTTTTAAAATTAGTATTTAAATTTTAAAATTTAAATTTTTAAATTTTAAAATTTAAATTTTTAAATTTTAAAATTTAAATTTTTAAATTTAAAAATTTAAATATTAAATTTAAAATTTTAATAATTAAATTTTTAAAATTTAGTATTTAAATTTTTAAATTTTATAATTTAAAGTTTTAATAATTAAATTTTTAAAATTTAGTACTTAAATTTTTAAATTTTAAAATTTAAAGTTTTAATAATTAAAGTTTTAAAATTTAGTATTTAATTTTTTAAATTTTAAAATTTAAATTTTTAAATTTTAAAATTTAAAATTTCAATAATTAAATTTTTAAAATTTAGTATTTAAGTTTTTAAATTTTAAAATTTAAAGTTTTAATAATCAAATTTTTAAAATTTAGTATTTAAATTTTTAAATTTTAAAGTTTGAAGTTTTAATAATTAAATTTTTAAAATTTAGTATTTAAATTTTAAAATTTAAATTTTTAAATTTTAAAATTTAAAATTTTAATAATTAAATTTTTAAAATTTAGTATTTAAATTTTTAAAATTTAAAATTTAAAGTTTTAATAATTAAATTTTTAAAATTTGTATTTAAATTTTTAAATTTTAAAATTTAAAGTTTTAATAATTAAATTTTTAAAATTTAGTATTTAAATTATTAAATTTTAAAATTTAAAATTTTAATAATTAAATTTTTAAAATTTAGTATTTAAATTTTTAAATTTTAAAATTTAAATTTTTAAATTTTAAAATCTAAATTTTTAAATTTAAATTTTTAAATTTTAAAGTTTAAAGTTTTAATAATTAAATTTTTAAAATTTAGTATTTAAATTTTAAAATTTATATTTTTAAATATTAAAATTTAAAATTTTAATAATTAAATATTTACAATTTATTATATAAATTTTAAAATTTAAAGTTTTAATAATTAAATTTTTAAAATTTAGTACTTAAATTTTTAAATTTTATAATTTAAAGTTTTAATAATTAAATTTTTAAAATTTAGTACTTAAATTTTTAAATTTTAAAATTTAAAGTTTTAATAATTAAATTTTTAAAATTTAGTATTTAAATTTTTAAATTTTATAATTTAAAGTTTTAATAATTAAATTTTTAAAATTTAGTACTTAAATTTTTAAATTTTAAAATTTAAAGTTTTAATAATTAAATTTTTAAAATTTAGTATTTAAATTTTTAAATTTTAAAATTTAAATTTTTAAATTTTAAAATTTAAAATTTCAATAATTAAATTTTTAAAATTTAGTATTTAAGTATTTAAATTTTAAAATTTAAAGTTTTAATAATCAAATTTTTAAAATTTAGTATTTAAATTTTTAAATTTTAAAGTTTGAAGTTTTAATAATTAAATTTTTAAAATTTAGTATTTAAATTTTAAAATTTAAATTTTTAAATTTTAAAATTTAAAATTTTAATAATTAAATTTTTAAAATTTAGTATTTAAATTTTTAAATTTTAAAGTTTGAAGTTTTAATAATTAAATTTTTAAAATTTAGTATTTAAATTTTTAAATTTTAAAGTTTAAAGTTTTAATAATTAAATTTTTAAAATTTAGTATTTAAATTTTAAAATTTATATTTTTAAATTTTAAAATTTAAAATTTTACTAATTAAATTTTTACAATTTATTATTTAAATTTTAAAATTTAAAGTTTTAATAATTAAATTTTTAAAATTTAGTATTAAAATTTTTAAATTTTAAAGTTTGAAGTTTTAATAATTAAATTTTTAAAATTAGTATTTAAATTTTAAAATTTAAATTTTTAAATTTTAAAATTTAAATTTTTAAATTTTAAAATTTAAATTTTTAAATTTTAAAATTTAAAGTTTTAATAATTAAATTTTTAAAATTTGTATTTAAATTTTTAAATTATAAAATTTAAAGTTTTAATGATTAAATTTTTAAAATTTAGTATTTAAATTTTTAAATTTTAAAATTTAAAGTTTTAATAATCAAATTTTTAAAATTTATTATTTAAATTTTTAAATTTTAAAATTTGAAGTTTTAATAATTAAATTTTTAAAATTAGTATTTAAATTTTAAAATTTAAATTTTTAAATTTTAAAATTTAAATTTTTAAATTTAAAAATTTAAATATTAAATTTAAAATTTTAATAATTAAATTTTTAAAATTTAGTATTTAAATTTTTAAATTTTATAATTTAAAGTTTTAATAATTAAATTTTTAAAATTTAGTACTTAAATTTTTAAATTTTAAAATTTAAAGTTTTAATAATTAAAGTTTTAAAATTTAGTATTTAATTTTTTAAATTTTAAAATTTAAATTTTTAAATTTTAAAATTTAAAATTTCAATAATTAAATTTTTAAAATTTAGTATTTAAGTTTTTAAATTTTAAAATTTAAAGTTTTAATAATCAAATTTTTAAAATTTAGTATTTAAATTTTTAAATTTTAAAGTTTGAAGTTTTAATAATTAAATTTTTAAAATTTAGTATTTAAATTTTAAAATTTAAATTTTTAAATTTAAAATTTTAATAATTAAATTTTTAAAATTTAGTATTTAAATTTTTAAAATTTAAAATTTAAAGTTTTAATAATCAAATTTTTAAAATTTGTATTTAAATTTTTAAATTTTAAAGTTTGAAGTTTTAATAATTAAATTTTTAAAATTTAGTATTTAAATTTTTAAATTTTTGAAATTTAAAGTTTTAATAATTAAATTTTTAAAATTTAGTATTTAAATTTTTAAATTTTAAAATTTAAATTTTTAAATTTTAAAATTTAAAATTTCAATAATTAAATTTTTAAAATTTAGTATTTAAGTTTTTAAATTTTAAAATTTAAAGTTTTAATAATCAAATTTTTAAAATTTATTATTTAAATTTTTAAATTTTAAAGTTTGAAGTTTTAATAATTAAATTTTTAAAATTAGTATTTAAATTTTAAAATTTAAATTTTTAAATTTTAAAATTTAAATTTTTAAATTTTAAAATTTAAAGTTTTAATAATTAAATTTTTAAAATTTGTATTTAAATTTTTAAATTATAAAATTTAAAGTTTTAATGATTAAATTTTTAAAATTTAGTATTTAAATTTTTAAATTTTAAAATTTAAAGTTTTAATAATCAAATTTTTAAAATTTATTATTTAAATTTTTAAATTTTAAAGTTTGAAGTTTTAATAATTAAATTTTTAAAATTAGTATTTAAATTTTAAAATTTAAATTTTTAAATTTTAAAATTTAAATTTTTAAATTTAAAAATTTAAATATTAAATTTAAAATTTTAATAATTAAATTTTTAAAATTTAGTATTTAAATTTTTAAATTTTATAATTTAAAGTTTTAATAATTAAATTTTTAAAATTTAGTACTTAAATTTTTAAATTTTAAAATTTAAAGTTTTAATAATTAAAGTTTTAAAATTTAGTATTTAATTTTTTAAATTTTAAAATTTAAATTTTTAAATTTTAAAATTTAAAATTTCAATAATTAAATTTTTAAAATTTAGTATTTAAGTTTTTAAATTTTAAAATTTAAAGTTTTAATAATCAAATTTTTAAAATTTAGTATTTAAATTTTTAAATTTTAAAGTTTGAAGTTTTAATAATTAAATTTTTAAAATTTAGTATTTAAGTTTTAAAATTTAAATTTTTAAATTTTAAAATTTAAAATTTCAATAATTAAATTTTTAAAATTTAGTATTTAAGTTTTTAAATTTTAAAATTTAAAGTTTTAATAATCAAATTTTTAAAATTTAGTATTTAAATTTTTAAATTTTAAAGTTTGAAGTTTTAATAATTAAATTTTTAAAATTTAGTATTTAAATTTTAAAATTTAAATTTTTAAATTTTAAAATTTAAAATTTTAATAATTAAATTTTTAAAATTTAGTATTTAAATTTTTAAAATTTAAAATTTAAAGTTTTAATAATTAAATTTTTAAAATTTGTATTTAAATTTTTAAATTTTAAAATTTAAAGTTTTAATAATTAAATTTTTAAAATTTAGTATTTAAATTATTAAATTTTAAAATTTAAAATTTTAATAATTAAATTTTTAAAATTTAGTATTTAAATTTTTAAATTTTAAAATTTAAATTTTTAAATTTTAAAATCTAAATTTTTAAATTTAAATTTTTAAATTTTAAAGTTTAAAGTTTTAATAATTAAATTTTTAAAATTTAGTATTTAAATTTTAAAATTTATATTTTTAAATATTAAAATTTAAAATTTTAATAATTAAATTTTTACAATTTATTATATAAATTTTAAAATTTAAAGTTTTAATAATTAAATTTTTAAAATTTAGTATTTAAATTTTTAAATTTTAAAATTTAAATTTTTAAATTTTAAAATTTAAAATTTCAATAATTAAATTTTTAAAATTTAGTATTTAAGTATTTAAATTTTAAAATTTAAAGTTTTAATAATCAAATTTTTAAAATTTAGTATTTAAATTTTTAAATTTTAAAGTTTGAAGTTTTAATAATTAAATTTTTAAAATTTAGTATTTAAATTTTAAAATTTAAATTTTTAAATTTTA
This sequence comes from Aethina tumida, assembly GCF_024364675.1. Lineage (NCBI taxonomy): Eukaryota > Metazoa > Arthropoda > Insecta > Coleoptera > Nitidulidae > Aethina > Aethina tumida. The sequence goes on from NC_065436.1 coordinate 9,720,789, forward strand.
AAATTTAAAATTTTAATAATTAAATTTTTAAAATTTAGTATTTAAATTTTTAAATTTTAAAGTTTGAAGTTTTAATAATTAAATTTTTAAAATTTAGTATTTAAATTTTTAAATTTTAAAGTTTAAAGTTTTAATAATTAAATTTTTAAAATTTAGTATTTAAATTTTAAAATTTATATTTTTAAATTTTAAAATTTAAAATTTTACTAATTAAATTTTTACAATTTATTATTTAAATTTTAAAATTTAAAGTTTTAATAATTAAATTTTTAAAATTTAGTATTAAAATTTTTAAATTTTAAAGTTTGAAGTTTTAATAATTAAATTTTTAAAATTAGTATTTAAATTTTAAAATTTAAATTTTTAAATTTTAAAATTTAAATTTTTAAATTTTAAAATTTAAATTTTTAAATTTTAAAATTTAAAGTTTTAATAATTAAATTTTTAAAATTTGTATTTAAATTTTTAAATTATAAAATTTAAAGTTTTAATGATTAAATTTTTAAAATTTAGTATTTAAATTTTTAAATTTTAAAATTTAAAGTTTTAATAATCAAATTTTTAAAATTTATTATTTAAATTTTTAAATTTTAAAGTTTGAAGTTTTAATAATTAAATTTTTAAAATTAGTATTTAAATTTTAAAATTTAAATTTTTAAATTTTAAAATTTAAATTTTTAAATTTAAAAATTTAAATATTAAATTTAAAATTTTAATAATTAAATTTTTAAAATTTAGTATTTAAATTTTTAAATTTTATAATTTAAAGTTTTAATAATTAAATTTTTAAAATTTAGTACTTAAATTTTTAAATTTTAAAATTTAAAGTTTTAATAATTAAAGTTTTAAAATTTAGTATTTAATTTTTTAAATTTTAAAATTTAAATTTTGTAATTTTAAAATTTAAAATTTCAATAATTAAATTTTTAAAATTTAGTATTTAAGTTTTTAAATTTTAAAATTTAAAGTTTTAATAATCAAATTTTTAAAATTTAGTATTTAAATTTTTAAATTTTAAAGTTTGAAGTTTTAATAATTAAATTTTTAAAATTTAGTATTTAAATTTTAAAATTTAAATTTTTAAATTTTAAAATTTAAAATTTTAATAATTAAATTTTTAAAATTTAGTATTTAAATTTTTAAAATTTAAAATTTAAAGTTTTAATAATTAAATTTTTAAAATTTGTATTTAAATTTTTAAATTTTAAAATTTAAAGTTTTAATAATTAAATTTTTAAAATTTAGTATTTAAATTATTAAATTTTAAAATTTAAAATTTTAATAATTAAATTTTTAAAATTTAGTATTTAAATTTTTAAATTCTAAAGTTTAATTTTTAATAATTAAATTTTTAAAATTTGGTATTTAAATTTTAAAATTTAAATTTTTAAATTTTAAAATTTAAAATTTTAATAATTAAATTTTTACAATTTATTATTTAAATTTTAAAATTTAAAGTTTTAATAATTAAATTTTTAAAATTTAGTATTAAAATTTTTAAATTTTAAAGTTTGAAGTTTTAATAATTAAATTTTTAAAAATTAGTATTTAAATTTTTAAATTTTTGAAATTTAAAGTTTTAATAATTAAATTTTTAAAATTTAGTATTTAAATTTTTAAATTTTAAAATTTAAATTTTTAAATTTTAAAATTTAAAATTTCAATAATTAAATTTTTAAAATTTAGTATTTAATTTTTTAAATTTTAAAATTTAAAGTTTTAATAATCAAATTTTTAAAATTTATTATTTAAATTTTTAAATTTTAAAGTTTGAAGTTTTAATAATTAAATTTTTAAAATTAGTATTTAAATTTTAAAATTTAAATTTTTAAATTTTAAAATTTAAATTTTTAAATTTTAAAATTTAAAGTTTTAATAATTAAATTTTTAAAATTTGTATTTAAATTTTTAAATTATAAAATTTAAAGTTTTAATGATTAAATTTTTAAAATTTAGTATTTAAATTTTTAAATTTTAAAATTTAAAGTTTTAATAATCAAATTTTTAAAATTTATTATTTAAATTTTTAAATTTTAAAGTTTGAAGTTTTAATAATTAAATTTTTAAAATTAGTATTTAAATTTTAAAATTTAAATTTTTAAATTTTAAAATTTAAATTTTTAAATTTAAAAATTTAAATATTAAATTTAAAATTTTAATAATTAAATTTTTAAAATTTAGTATTTAAATTTTTAAATTTTATAATTTAAAGTTTTAATAATTAAATTTTTAAAATTTAGTACTTAAATTTTTAAATTTTAAAATTTAAAGTTTTAATAATTAAAGTTTTAAAATTTAGTATTTAATTTTTTAAATTTTAAAATTTAAATTTTTAAATTTTAAAATTTAAAATTTCAATAATTAAATTTTTAAAATTTAGTATTTAAGTTTTTAAATTTTAAAATTTAAAGTTTTAATAATCAAATTTTTAAAATTTAGTATTTAAATTTTTAAATTTTAAAGTTTGAAGTTTTAATAATTAAATTTTTAAAATTTAGTATTTAAATTTTAAAATTTAAATTTTTAAATTTTAAAATTTAAAATTTCAATAATTAAATTTTTAAAATTTAGTATTTAAGTTTTTAAATTTTAAAATTTAAAGTTTTAATAATCAAATTTTTAAAATTTAGTATTTAAATTTTTAAATTTTAAAGTTTGAAGTTTTAATAATTAAATTTTTAAAATTTAGTATTTAAATTTTAAAATTTAAATTTTTAAATTTTAAAATTTAAAATTTTAATAATTAAATTTTTAAAATTTAGTATTTAAATTTTTAAAATTTAAAATTTAAAGTTTTAATAATTAAATTTTTAAAATTTGTATTTAAATTTTTAAATTTTAAAATTTAAAGTTTTAATAATTAAATTTTTAAAATTTAGTATTTAAATTATTAAATTTTAAAATTTAAAATTTTAATAATTAAATTTTTAAAATTTAGTATTTAAATTTTTAAATTTTAAAATTTAAATTTTTAAATTTTAAAATCTAAATTTTTAAATTTAAATTTTTAAATTTTAAAGTTTAAAGTTTTAATAATTAAATTTTTAAAATTTAGTATTTAAATTTTAAAATTTATATTTTTAAATATTAAAATTTAAAATTTTAATAATTAAATTTTTACAATTTATTATATAAATTTTAAAATTTAAAGTTTTAATAATTAAATTTTTAAAATTTAGTACTTAAATTTTTAAATTTTATAATTTAAAGTTTTAATAATTAAATTTTTAAAATTTAGTACTTAAATTTTTAAATTTTAAAATTTAAAGTTTTAATAATTAAATTTTTAAAATTTAGTATTTAAATTTTTAAATTTTATAATTTAAAGTTTTAATAATTAAATTTTTAAAATTTAGTACTTAAATTTTTAAATTTTAAAATTTAAAGTTTTAATAATTAAATTTTTAAAATTTAGTATTTAAATTTTTAAATTTTAAAATTTAAATTTTTAAATTTTAAAATTTAAAATTTCAATAATTAAATTTTTAAAATTTAGTATTTAAGTATTTAAATTTTAAAATTTAAAGTTTTAATAATCAAATTTTTAAAATTTAGTATTTAAATTTTTAAATTTTAAAGTTTGAAGTTTTAATAATTAAATTTTTAAAATTTAGTATTTAAATTTTAAAATTTAAATTTTTAAATTTTAAAATTTAAAATTTTAATAATTAAATTTTTAAAATTTAGTATTTAAATTTTTAAATTTTAAAGTTTGAAGTTTTAATAATTAAATTTTTAAAATTTAGTATTTAAATTTTTAAATTTTAAAGTTTAAAGTTTTAATAATTAAATTTTTAAAATTTAGTATTTAAATTTTAAAATTTATATTTTTAAATTTTAAAATTTAAAATTTTACTAATTAAATTTTTACAATTTATTATTTAAATTTTAAAATTTAAAGTTTTAATAATTAAATTTTTAAAATTTAGTATTAAAATTTTTAAATTTTAAAGTTTGAAGTTTTAATAATTAAATTTTTAAAATTAGTATTTAAATTTTAAAATTTAAATTTTTAAATTTTAAAATTTAAATTTTTAAATTTTAAAATTTAAAGTTTTAATAATTAAATTTTTAAAATTTGTATTTAAATTTTTAAATTATAAAATTTAAAGTTTTAATGATTAAATTTTTAAAATTTAGTATTTAAATTTTTAAATTTTAAAATTTAAAGTTTTAATAATCAAATTTTTAAAATTTATTATTTAAATTTTTAAATTTTAAAGTTTGAAGTTTTAATAATTAAATTTTTAAAATTAGTATTTAAATTTTAAAATTTAAATTTTTAAATTTTAAAATTTAAATTTTTAAATTTAAAAATTTAAATATTAAATTTAAAATTTTAATAATTAAATTTTTAAAATTTAGTATTTAAATTTTTAAATTTTATAATTTAAAGTTTTAATAATTAAATTTTTAAAATTTGGTACTTAAATTTTTAAATTTTAAAATTTAAAGTTTTAATAATTAAAGTTTTAAAATTTAGTATTTAATTTTTTAAATTTTAAAATTTAAATTTTTAAATTTTAAAATTTAAAATTTTAATAATTAAATTTTTAAAATTTAGTATTTAAATTTTTAAATTTTAAAATTTAAATTTTTAAATTTTAAAATCTAAATTTTTAAATTTAAATTTTTAAATTTTAAAGTTTAAAGTTTTAATAATTAAATTTTTAAAATTTGTATTTAAATTTTTAAATTTTAAAATTTAAAGTTTTAATAATTAAATTTTTAAAATTTAGTATTTAAATTATTAAATTTTAAAATTTAAAATTTTAATAATTAAATTTTTAAAATTTAGTATTTAAATTTTTAAATTTTAAAATTTAAATTTTTAAATTTTAAAATCTAAATTTTTAAATTTAAATTTTTAAATTTTAAAGTTTAAAGTTTTAATAATTAAATTTTTAAAATTTAGTATTTAAATTTTAAAATTTATATTTTTAAATATTAAAATTTAAAATTTTAATAATTAAATTTTTACAATTTATTATATAAATTTTAAAATTTAAAGTTTTAATAATTAAATTTTTAAAATTTAGTACTTAAATTTTTAAATTTTATAATTTAAAGTTTTAATAATTAAATTTTTAAAATTTAGTACTTAAATTTTTAAATTTTAAAATTTAAAGTTTTAATAATTAAATTTTTAAAATTTAGTATTTAAATTTTTAAATTTTATAATTTAAAGTTTTAATAATTAAATTTTTAAAATTTAGTACTTAAATTTTTAAATTTTAAAATTTAAAGTTTTAATAATTAAATTTTTAAAATTTAGTATTTAAATTTTTAAATTTTAAAATTTAAATTTTTAAATTTTAAAATTTAAAATTTCAATAATTAAATTTTTAAAATTTAGTATTTAAGTATTTAAATTTTAAAATTTAAAGTTTTAATAATCAAATTTTTAAAATTTAGTATTTAAATTTTTAAATTTTAAAGTTTGAAGTTTTAATAATTAAATTTTTAAAATTTAGTATTTAAATTTTAAAATTTAAATTTTTAAATTTTAAAATTTAAAGTTTTAATAATCAAATTTTTAAAATTTAGTATTTAAATTTTTAAATTTTAAAGTTTGAAGTTTTAATAATTAAATTTTTAAAATTTAGTATTTAAATTTTAAAATTTAAATTTTTAAATTTTAAAATTTAAAATTTCAATAATTAAATTTTTAAAATTTAGTATTTAAGTTTATAAATTTTAAAATTTAAAGTTTTAATAATCAAATTTTTAAAATTTAGTATTTAAATTTTTAAATTTTAAAGTTTGAAGTTTTAATAATTAAATTTTTAAAATTTAGTATTTAAATTTTAAAATTTAAATTTTTAAATTTTAAAATTTAAAATTTTAATAATTAAATTTTTAAAATTTAGTATTTAAATTTTTAAAATTTAAAATTTAAAGTTTTAATAATTAAATTTTTAAAATTTGTATTTAAATTTTTAAATTTTAAAATTTAAAGTTTTAATAATTAAATTTTTAAAATTTAGTATTTAAATTATTAAATTTTAAAATTTAAAATTTTAATAATTAAATTTTTAAAATTTAGTATTTAAATTTTAAAATTTATATTTTTAAATATTAAAATTTAAAATTTTAATAATTAAATTTTTACAATTTATTATATAAATTTTAAAATTTAAAGTTTTAATAATTAAATTTTTAAAATTTAGTACTTAAATTTTTAAATTTTATAATTTAAAGTTTTAATAATTAAATTTTTAAAATTTAGTACTTAAATTTTTAAATTTTAAAATTTAAAGTTTTAATAATTAAATTTTTAAAATTTAGTATTTAAGTTTTTAAATTTTAAAATTTAAAGTTTTAATAATCAAATTTTTAAAATTTAGTATTTAAATTTTTAAATTTTAAAGTTTGAAGTTTTAATAATTAAATTTTTAAAATTTAGTATTTAAATTTTAAAATTTAAATTTTTAAATTTTAAAATTTAAAATTTTAATAATTAAATTTTTAAAATTTAGTATTTAAATTTTTAAAATTTAAAATTTAAAGTTTTAATAATTAAATTTTTAAAATTTGTATTTAAATTTTTAAATTTTAAAATTTAAAGTTTTAATAATTAAATTTTTAAAATTTAGTATTTAAATTATTAAATTTTAAAATTTAAAATTTTAATAATTAAATTTTTAAAATTTAGTATTTAAATTTTTAAATTTTAAAATTTAAATTTTTAAATTTTAAAATCTAAATTTTTAAATTTAAATTTTTAAATTTTAAAGTTTAAAGTTTTAATAATTAAATTTTTAAAATTTAGTATTTAAATTTTAAAATTTATATTTTTAAATATTAAAATTTAAAATTTTAATAATTAAATTTTTACAATTTATTATATAAATTTTAAAATTTAAAGTTTTAATAATTAAATTTTTAAAATTTAGTACTTAAATTTTTAAATTTTATAATTTAAAGTTTTAATAATTAAATTTTTAAAATTTAGTACTTAAATTTTTAAATTTTAAAATTTAAAGTTTTAATAATTAAATTTTTAAAATTTAGTATTTAAATTTTTAAATTTTATAATTTAAAGTTTTAATAATTAAATTTTTAAAATTTAGTACTTAAATTTTTAAATTTTAAAATTTAAAGTTTTAATAATTAAATTTTTAAAATTTAGTATTTAAATTTTTAAATTTTAAAATTTAAATTTTTAAATTTTAAAATTTAAAATTTCAATAACTAAATTTTTAAAATTTAGTATTTAAGTATTTAAATTTTAAAATTTAAAGTTTTAATAATCAAATTTTTAAAATTTAGTATTTAAATTTTTAAATTTTAAAGTTTGAAGTTTTAATAATTAAATTTTTAAAATTTAGTATTTAAATTTTAAAATTTAAATTTTTAAATTTTAAAATTTAAAGTTTTAATAATCAAATTTTTAAAATTTAGTATTTAAATTTTTAAATTTTAAAGTTTGAAGTTTTAATAATTAAATTTTTAAAATTTAGTATTTAAATTTTAAAATTTAAATTTTTAAATTTTAAAATTTAAAATTTCAATAATTAAATTTTTAAAATTTAGTATTTAAGTTTTTAAATTTTAAAATTTAAAGTTTTAATAATCAAATTTTTAAAATTTAGTATTTAAATTTTTAAATTTTAAAGTTTGAAGTTTTAATAATTAAATTTTTAAAATTTAGTATTTAAATTTTAAAATTTAAATTTTTAAATTTTAAAATTTAAAATTTTAATAATTAAATTTTTAAAATTTAGTATTTAAATTTTTAAAATTTAAAATTTAAAGTTTTAATAATTAAATTTTTAAAATTTGTATTTAAATTTTTAAATTTTAAAATTTAAAGTTTTAATAATTAAATTTTTAAAATTTAGTATTTAAATTATTAAATTTTAAAATTTAAAATTTTAATAATTAAATTTTTAAAATTTAGTATTTAAATTTTTAAATTTTAAAATTTAAATTTTTAAATTTTAAAATCTAAATTTTTAAATTTAAATTTTTAAATTTTAAAGTTTAAAGTTTTAATAATTAAATTTTTAAAATTTAGTATTTAAATTTTAAAATTTATATTTTTAAATATTAAAATTTAAAATTTTAATAATTAAATTTTTACAATTTATTATATAAATTTTAAAATTTAAAGTTTTAATAATTAAATTTTTAAAATTTAGTACTTAAATTTTTAAATTTTATAATTTAAAGTTTTAATAATTAAATTTTTAAAATTTAGTACTTAAATTTTTAAATTTTAAAATTTAAAGTTTTAATAATTAAATTTTTAAAATTTAGTATTTAAATTTTTAAATTTTATAATTTAAAGTTTTAATAATTAAATTTTTAAAATTTAGTACTTAAATTTTTAAATTTTAAAATTTAAAGTTTTAATAATTAAATTTTTAAAATTTAGTATTTAAATTTTTAAATTTTAAAATTTAAATTTTTAAATTTTAAAATTTAAAATTTCAATAATTAAATTTTTAAAATTTAGTATTTAAGTATTTAAATTTTAAAATTTAAAGTTTTAATAATCAAATTTTTAAAATTTAGTATTTAAATTTTTAAATTTTAAAGTTTGAAGTTTTAATAATTAAATTTTTAAAATTTAGTATTTAAATTTTAAAATTTAAATTTTTAAATTTTAAAATTTAAAATTTTAATAATTAAATTTTTAAAATTTAGTATTTAAATTTTTAAAATTTAAAATTTAAAGTTTTAATAATTAAATTTTTAAAATTTGTATTTAAATTTTTAAATTTTAAAATTTAAAGTTTTAATAATTAAATTTTTAAAATTTAGTATTTAAATTATTAAATTTTAAAATTTAAAATTTTAATAATTAAATTTTTAAAATTTAGTATTTAAATTTTTAAATTCTAAAGTTTAATTTTTAATAATTAAATTTTTAAAATTTGGTATTTAAATTTTAAAATTTAAATTTTTAAATTTTAAAATTTAAAATTTTAATAATTAAATTTTTACAATTTATTATTTAAATTTTAAAATTTAAAGTTTTAATAATTAAATTTTTAAAATTTAGTATTAAAATTTTTAAATTTTAAAGTTTGAAGCTTTAATAATTAAATTTTTAAAATTTAGTATTTAAATTTTTAAATTTTTGAAATTTAAAGTTTTAATAATTAAATTTTTAAAATTTAGTATTTAAATTTTTAAATTTTAAAATTTAAATTTTTAAATTTTAAAATTTAAAATTTCAATAATTAAATTTTTAAAATTTAGTATTTAAGTTTTTAAATTTTAAAATTTAAAGTTTTAATAATCAAATTTTTAAAATTTATTATTTAAATTTTTAAATTTTAAAGTTTGAAGTTTTAATAATTAAATTTTTAAAATTAGTATTTAAATTTTAAAATTTAAATTTTTAAATTTTAAAATTTAAATTTTTAAATTTAAAAATTTAAATATTAAATTTAAAATTTTAATAATTAAATTTTTAAAATTTAGTATTTAAATGTTTAAATTTTATAATTTAAAGTTTTAATAATTAAATTTTTTAAATTTAGTACTTAAATTTTTAAATTTTAAAATTTAAAGTTTTAATAATTAAAGTTTTAAAATTTAGTATTTAATTTTTTAAATTTTAAAATTTAAATTTTTAAATTTTAAAATTTAAAATTTCAATAATTAAATTTTTAAAATTTAGTATTTAAGTTTTTAAATTTTAAAATTTAAAGTTTTAATAATCAAATTTTTAAAATTTAGTATTTAAATTTTTAAATTTTAAAGTTTGAAGTTTTAATAATTAAATTTTTAAAATTTAGTATTTAAATTTTAAAATTTAAATTTTTAAATTTTAAAATTTAAAATTTTAATAATTAAATTTTTAAAATTTAGTATTTAAATTTTTAAAATTTAAAATTTAAAGTTTTAATAATTAAATTTTTAAAATTTGTATTTAAATTTTTAAATTTTAAAATTTAAAGTTTTAATAATTAAATTTTTAAAATTTAGTATTTAAATTATTAAATTTTAAAATTTAAAATTTTAATAATTAAATTTTTAAAATTTAGTATTTAAATTTTTAAATTCTAAAGTTTAATTTTTAATAATTAAATTTTTAAAATTTGGTATTTAAATTTTAAAATTTAAATTTTTAAATTTTAAAATTTAAAGTTTTAATAATTAAATTTTTAAAATTTGTATTTAAATTTTTAAATTATAAAATTTAAAGTTTTAATAATTAAATTTTTAAAATTTAGTATTTAAATTTTTAAATTTTCAAATTTAAAGTTTTAATAATTAAATTTTTAAAATTTAGTATTTAAATTTATAAATTTTAAAATTTAAAATTTTAATAATTAAATTTTTAAAATTTAGTATTTAAATTTTTAAATTTTAAAATTTAAAGTTTTAATATTTAAATTTTTAAAATTTAGTATTTAAATTTTTAAATTTTAAAATTTAAATTTTTAAATTTTAAAATTTAAATTTTTAAATTTAAATTTTTAAATTTAAATTTTTAAATTTTAAAATTTAAAATTTTAGTAATTAAATTTTTAAAATTTAGTATTTAAATTTTTAAATTTTAAAGTTTAAAGTTTTAATAATTAAATTTTTAAAATTTAGTATTTAAATTTTAAAATTTATATTTTTAAATATTAAAATTTAAAATTTTAATAATTAAATTTTTACAATTTATTATTTAAATTTTAAAATTTAAAGTTTTAATAATTAAATTTTTAAAATTTAGTATTTAAATTTTTAAATTTTAAAATTTAAAGTTTTAATATTTAAATTTTTAAAATTTAGTATTTAAATTTTTAAATTTTAAAATTTAAATTTTTAAATTTTAAAATCTAAATTTTTAAATTTAAATTTTTAAATTTTAAAGTTTAAAGTTTTAATAATTAAATTTTTAAAATTTAGTATTTAAATTTTAAAATTTATATTTTTAAATATTAAAATTTAAATTTTAAAATTTAAATTTTTAAATTTTAAAATCTAAATTTTTAAATTTAAATTTTTAAATTTTAAAGTTTAAAGTTTTAATAATTAAATTTTTAAAATTTAGTATTTAAATTTTAAAATTTATATTTTTAAATATTAAAATTTAAAATTTTAATAATTAAATTTTTACAATTTATTATATAAATTTTAAAATTTAAAGTTTTAATAATTAAATTTTTAAAATTTAGTACTTAAATTTTTAAATTTTATAATTTAAAGTTTTAATAATTAAATTTTTAAAATTTAGTACTTAAATTTTTAAATTTTAAAATTTAAAGTTTTAATAATTAAATTTTTAAAATTTAGTATTTAAATTTTTAAATTTTATAATTTAAAGTTTTAATAATTAAATTTTTAAAATTTAGTACTTAAATTTTTAAATTTTAAAATTTAAAGTTTTAATAATTAAATTTTTAAAATTTAGTATTTAAATTTTTAAATTTTAAAATTTAAATTTTTAAATTTTAAAATTTAAAATTTCAATAACTAAATTTTTAAAATTTAGTATTTAAGTATTTAAATTTTAAAATTTAAAGTTTTAATAATCAAATTTTTAAAATTTAGTATTTAAATTTTTAAATTTTAAAGTTTGAAGTTTTAATAATTAAATTTTTAAAATTTAGTATTTAAATTTTAAAATTTAAATTTTTAAATTTTAAAATTTAAAGTTTTAATAATCAAATTTTTAAAATTTAGTATTTAAATTTTTAAATTTTAAAGTTTGAAGTTTTAATAATTAAATTTTTAAAATTTAGTATTTAAATTTTAAAATTTAAATTTTTAAATTTTAAAATTTAAAATTTCAATAATTAAATTTTTAAAATTTAGTATTTAAGTTTTTAAATTTTAAAATTTAAAGTTTTAATAATCAAATTTTTAAAATTTAGTATTTAAATTTTTAAATTTTAAAGTTTGAAGTTTTAATAATTAAATTTTTAAAATTTAGTATTTAAATTTTAAAATTTAAATTTTTAAATTTTAAAATTTAAAATTTTAATAATTAAATTTTTAAAATTTAGTATTTAAATTTTTAAAATTTAAAATTTAAAGTTTTAATAATTAAATTTTTAAAATTTGTATTTAAATTTTTAAATTTTAAAATTTAAAGTTTTAATAATTAAATTTTTAAAATTTAGTATTTAAATTATTAAATTTTAAAATTTAAAATTTTAATAATTAAATTTTTAAAATTTAGTATTTAAATTTTTAAATTTTAAAATTTAAATTTTTAAATTTTAAAATCTAAATTTTTAAATTTAAATTTTTAAATTTTAAAGTTTAAAGTTTTAATAATTAAATTTTTAAAATTTAGTATTTAAATTTTAAAATTTATATTTTTAAATATTAAAATTTAAAATTTTAATAATTAAATTTTTACAATTTATTATATAAATTTTAAAATTTAAAGTTTTAATAATTAAATTTTTAAAATTTAGTACTTAAATTTTTAAATTTTATAATTTAAAGTTTTAATAATTAAATTTTTAAAATTTAGTACTTAAATTTTTAAATTTTAAAATTTAAAGTTTTAATAATTAAATTTTTAAAATTTAGTATTTAAATTTTTAAATTTTATAATTTAAAGTTTTAATAATTAAATTTTTAAAATTTAGTACTTAAATTTTTAAATTTTAAAATTTAAAGTTTTAATAATTAAATTTTTAAAATTTAGTATTTAAATTTTTAAATTTTAAAATTTAAATTTTTAAATTTTAAAATTTAAAATTTCAATAATTAAATTTTTAAAATTTAGTATTTAAGTATTTAAATTTTAAAATTTAAAGTTTTAATAATCAAATTTTTAAAATTTAGTATTTAAATTTTTAAATTTTAAAGTTTGAAGTTTTAATAATTAAATTTTTAAAATTTAGTATTTAAATTTTAAAATTTAAATTTTTAAATTTTAAAATTTAAAATTTTAATAATTAAATTTTTAAAATTTAGTATTTAAATTTTTAAAATTTAAAATTTAAAGTTTTAATAATTAAATTTTTAAAATTTGTATTTAAATTTTTAAATTTTAAAATTTAAAGTTTTAATAATTAAATTTTTAAAATTTAGTATTTAAATTATTAAATTTTAAAATTTAAAATTTTAATAATTAAATTTTTAAAATTTAGTATTTAAATTTTTAAATTCTAAAGTTTAATTTTTAATAATTAAATTTTTAAAATTTGGTATTTAAATTTTAAAATTTAAATTTTTAAATTTTAAAATTTAAAATTTTAATAATTAAATTTTTACAATTTATTATTTAAATTTTAAAATTTAAAGTTTTAATAATTAAATTTTTAAAATTTAGTATTAAAATTTTTAAATTTTAAAGTTTGAAGCTTTAATAATTAAATTTTTAAAATTTAGTATTTAAATTTTTAAATTTTTGAAATTTAAAGTTTTAATAATTAAATTTTTAAAATTTAGTATTTAAATTTTTAAATTTTAAAATTTAAATTTTTAAATTTTAAAATTTAAAATTTCAATAATTAAATTTTTAAAATTTAGTATTTAAGTTTTTAAATTTTAAAATTTAAAGTTTTAATAATCAAATTTTTAAAATTTATTATTTAAATTTTTAAATTTTAAAGTTTGAAGTTTTAATAATTAAATTTTTAAAATTAGTATTTAAATTTTAAAATTTAAATTTTTAAATTTTAAAATTTAAATTTTTAAATTTAAAAATTTAAATATTAAATTTAAAATTTTAATAATTAAATTTTTAAAATTTAGTATTTAAATGTTTAAATTTTATAATTTAAAGTTTTAATAATTAAATTTTTTAAATTTAGTACTTAAATTTTTAAATTTTAAAATTTAAAGTTTTAATAATTAAAGTTTTAAAATTTAGTATTTAATTTTTTAAATTTTAAAATTTAAATTTTTAAATTTTAAAATTTAAAATTTCAATAATTAAATTTTTAAAATTTAGTATTTAAGTTTTTAAATTTTAAAATTTAAAGTTTTAATAATCAAATTTTTAAAATTTAGTATTTAAATTTTTAAATTTTAAAGTTTGAAGTTTTAATAATTAAATTTTTAAAATTTAGTATTTAAATTTTAAAATTTAAATTTTTAAATTTTAAAATTTAAAATTTTAATAATTAAATTTTTAAAATTTAGTATTTAAATTTTTAAAATTTAAAATTTAAAGTTTTAATAATTAAATTTTTAAAATTTGTATTTAAATTTTTAAATTTTAAAATTTAAAGTTTTAATAATTAAATTTTTAAAATTTAGTATTTAAATTATTAAATTTTAAAATTTAAAATTTTAATAATTAAATTTTTAAAATTTAGTATTTAAATTTTTAAATTCTAAAGTTTAATTTTTAATAATTAAATTTTTAAAATTTGGTATTTAAATTTTAAAATTTAAATTTTTAAATTTTAAAATTTAAAGTTTTAATAATTAAATTTTTAAAATTTGTATTTAAATTTTTAAATTATAAAATTTAAAGTTTTAATAATTAAATTTTTAAAATTTAGTATTTAAATTTTTAAATTTTCAAATTTAAAGTTTTAATAATTAAATTTTTAAAATTTAGTATTTAAATTTATAAATTTTAAAATTTAAAATTTTAATAATTAAATTTTTAAAATTTAGTATTTAAATTTTTAAATTTTAAAATTTAAAGTTTTAATATTTAAATTTTTAAAATTTAGTATTTAAATTTTTAAATTTTAAAATTTAAATTTTTAAATTTTAAAATTTAAATTTTTAAATTTAAATTTTTAAATTTAAATTTTTAAATTTTAAAATTTAAAATTTTAGTAATTAAATTTTTAAAATTTAGTATTTAAATTTTTAAATTTTAAAGTTTAAAGTTTTAATAATTAAATTTTTAAAATTTAGTATTTAAATTTTAAAATTTATATTTTTAAATATTAAAATTTAAAATTTTAATAATTAAATTTTTACAATTTATTATTTAAATTTTAAAATTTAAAGTTTTAATAATTAAATTTTTAAAATTTAGTATTTAAATTTTTAAATTTTAAAATTTAAAGTTTTAATATTTAAATTTTTAAAATTTAGTATTTAAATTTTTAAATTTTAAAATTTAAATTTTTAAATTTTAAAATCTAAATTTTTAAATTTAAATTTTTAAATTTTAAAGTTTAAAGTTTTAATAATTAAATTTTTAAAATTTAGTATTTAAATTTTAAAATTTATATTTTTAAATATTAAAATTTAAAATTTTAATAATTAAATTTTTACAATTTATTATATAAATTTTAAAATTTAAAGTTTTAATAATTAAATTTTTAAAATTTAGTATTAAAATTTTTAAATTTTAAAGTTTGAAGTTTTAATAATTAAATTTTTAAAATTTAGTATTTAAATTTTTAAATTTTAAAATTTAAAGTTTTAATAATTAAATTTTTAAAATTTATTATTTAAATTTTTAAATTTTAAAGTTTGAAGTTTTAATAATTAAATTTTTAAAATTAGTATTTAAATTTTAAAATTTAAATTTTTAAATTTTAAAATTTAAAATTTTAATAATTAAATTTTTAAAATTTAGTATTTAAATTTTAAAATTTATATTTTTAAATATTAAAATTTAAAATTTTAATAATTAAATTTTTAAAATTTGTATTTAAATTTTTAAATTTTAAAATTTAAAGTTTTAATAATTAAATTTTTAAAATTTGTATTTAAATTTTTAAATTTTAAAATTTAAAGTTTTAATAATTAAATTTTTAAAATTTAGTATTTAAATTATTAAATTTTAAAATTTAAAATTTTAATAATTAAATTTTTAAAATTTAGTATTTAAATTTTTAAATTCTAAAGTTTAATTTTTAATAATTAAATTTTTAAAATTTGGTATTTAAATTTTAAAATTTAAATTTTTAAATTTTAAAATTTAAAGTTTTAATAATTAAATTTTTAAAATTTGTATTTAAATTTTTAAATTATAAAATTTAAAGTTTTAATAATTAAATTTTTAAAATTTAGTATTTAAATTTTTAAATTTTCAAATTTAAAGTTTTAATAATTAAATTTTTAAAATTTAGTATTTAAATTTATAAATTTTAAAATTTAAAATTTTAATAATTAAATTTTTAAAATTTAGTATTTAAATTTTTAAATTTTAAAATTTAAAGTTTTAATATTTAAATTTTTAAAATTTAGTATTTAAATTTTTAAATTTTAAAATTTAAATTTTTAAATTTTAAAATTTAAATTTTTAAATTTAAATTTTTAAATTTAAATTTTTAAATTTTAAAATTTAAAATTTTAGTAATTAAATTTTTAAAATTTAGTATTTAAATTTTTAAATTTTAAAGTTTAAAGTTTTAATAATTAAATTTTTAAAATTTAGTATTTAAATTTTAAAATTTATATTTTTAAATATTAAAATTTAAAATTTTAATAATTAAATTTTTACAATTTATTATTTAAATTTTAAAATTTAAAGTTTTAATAATTAAATTTTTAAAATTTAGTATTTAAATTTTTAAATTTTAAAATTTAAAGTTTTAATATTTAAATTTTTAAAATTTAGTATTTAAATTTTTAAATTTTAAAATTTAAATTTTTAAATTTTAAAATCTAAATTTTTAAATTTAAATTTTTAAATTTTAAAGTTTAAAGTTTTAATAATTAAATTTTTAAAATTTAATATTTAAATTTTAAAATTTATATTTTTAAATATTAAAATTTAAAATTTTAATAATTAAATTTTTACAATTTATTATATAAATTTTAAAATTTAAAGTTTTAATAATTAAATTTTTAAAATTTAGTATTAAAATTTTTAAATTTTAAAGTTTGAAGTTTTAATAATTAAATTTTTAAAATTTAGTATTTAAATTTTTAAATTTTAAAATTTAAAGTTTTAATAATTAAATTTTTAAAATTTAGTATTTAAATTTTTAAATTTTAAAATTTAAATTTTTAAATTTAAAATTTCAATAATTAAATTTTTAAAATTTAGTATTTAAGTTTTTAAATTATAAAATTTAAAGTTTTAATAATCAAATTTTTAAAATTTATTATTTAAATTTTTAAATTTTAAAGTTTGAAGTTTTAATAATTAAATTTTTAAAATTAGTATTTAAATTTTAAAATTTAAATTTTTAAATTTTAAAATTTAAAATTTTAATAATTAAATTTTTAAAATTTAGTATTTAAATTTTAAAATTTATATTTTTAAATATTAAAATTTAAAATTTTAATAATTAAATTTTTACAATTTATTATTTAAATTTTAAAATTTAAAGTTTTAATAATTAAATTTTTAAAATTTAGTATTAAAATTTTTAAATTTTAAAGTTTGAAGTTTTAATAATTAAATTTTTAAAATTTAGTATTTAAATTTTTAAATTTTCAAATTTAAAGTTATAATAATTAAATTTTTAAAATTTAGTATTTAAATTTTTAAATTTTCAAATTTAAAGTTTTAATAATTAAATTTTTAAAATTTAGTATTAAAATTTTTAAATTTTAAAGTTTGAAGTTTTAATAATTAAATTTTTAAAATTTAGTATTTAAATTTTTAAATTTTAAAATTTAAAGTTTTAATAATTAAATTTTTAAAATTTAGTATTTAAATTTT
Organism: Aethina tumida; assembly: GCF_024364675.1. Lineage (NCBI taxonomy): Eukaryota > Metazoa > Arthropoda > Insecta > Coleoptera > Nitidulidae > Aethina > Aethina tumida. The sequence goes on from NC_065436.1 coordinate 9,738,289, forward strand.
TAAATTTTAAAATTTAAATTTTTAAATTTTAAAATTTAAAATTTCAATAATTAAATTTTTAAAATTTAGTATTTAAGTTTTTAAATTTTAAAATTTAAAGTTTTAATTATCAAATTTTTAAAATTTATTATTTAAATTTTTAAATTTTAAAGTTTGAAGTTTTAATAATTAAATTTTTAAAATTAGTATTTAAATTTTAAAATTTAAATTTTTAAATTTTAAAATTTAAAATTTTAATAATTAAATTTTTAAAATTTAGTATTTAAATTTTTAAATTTTAAAATTTAAAGTTTTAATAATTAAATTTTTAAAATTTGTATTTAAATTTTTAAATTTTAAAATTTAAAGTTTTAATAATTAAATTTTTAAATTTTAAAGTTTAAAGTTTTAATAATTAAATTTTTAAAATTTAGTATTTAAATTTTAAAATTTAAATTTTTAAGTTTTAAAATTTAAAATTTTAATAATTAAATTTTTAAAATTTAGTATTTAAATTTTAAAATTTATATTTTTAAATATTAAAATTTAAAATTTTAATAATTAAATTTTTACAATTTATTATTTAAATTTTAAAATTTAAAGTTTTAATAATTAAATTTTTAAAATTTAGTATTAAAATTTTTAAATTTTAAAGTTTGAAGTTTTAATAATTAAATTTTTAAAATTTAGTATTTAAATTTTTAAATTTTCAAATTTAAAGTTTTAATAATTAAATTTTTAAAATTTAGTATTTAAATTTTTAAATTTTCAAATTTAAAGTTTTAATAATTAAATTTTTAAAATTTAGTATTAAAATTTTTAAATTTTAAAGTTTGAAGTTTTAATAATTAAATTTTTAAAATTTAGTATTTAAATTTTTAAATTTTAAAATTTAAAGTTTTAATAATTAAATTTTTAAAATTTAGTATTTAAATTTTTAAATTTTATAATTTAAAGTTTTAATAATTAAATTTTTAAAATTTAGTACTTAAATTTTTAAATTTTAAAATTTAAAGTTTTAATAATTAAATTTTTAAAATTTAGTATTTAAATTTTTAAATTTTAAAATTTAAATTTTTAAATTTTAAAATTTAAAATTTCAATAATTAAATTTTTAAAATTTAGTATTTAAGTATTTAAATTTTAAAATTTAAAGTTTTAATAATCAAATTTTTAAAATTTAGTATTTAAATTTTTAAATTTTAAAGTTTGAAGTTTTAATAATTAAATTTTTAAAATTTAGTATTTAAATTTTAAAATTTAAATTTTTAAATTTTAAAATTTAAAATTTTAATAATTAAATTTTTAAAATTTAGTATTTAAATTTTTAAAATTTAAAATTTAAAGTTTTAATAATTAAATTTTTAAAATTTGTATTTAAATTTTTAAATTTTAAAATTTAAAGTTTTAATAATTAAATTTTTAAAATTTAGTATTTAAATTATTAAATTTTAAAATTTAAAATTTTAATAATTAAATTTTTAAAATTTAGTATTTAAATTTTTAAATTCTAAAGTTTAATTTTTAATAATTAAATTTTTAAAATTTGGTATTTAAATTTTAAAATTTAAATTTTTAAATTTTAAAATTTAAAATTTTAATAATTAAATTTTTACAATTTATTATTTAAATTTTAAAATTTAAAGTTTTAATAATTAAATTTTTAAAATTTAGTATTAAAATTTTTAAATTTTAAAGTTTGAAGCTTTAATAATTAAATTTTTAAAATTTAGTATTTAAATTTTTAAATTTTTGAAATTTAAAGTTTTAATAATTAAATTTTTAAAATTTAGTATTTAAATTTTTAAATTTTAAAATTTAAATTTTTAAATTTTAAAATTTAAAATTTCAATAATTAAATTTTTAAAATTTAGTATTTAAGTTTTTAAATTTTAAAATTTAAAGTTTTAATAATCAAATTTTTAAAATTTATTATTTAAATTTTTAAATTTTAAAGTTTGAAGTTTTAATAATTAAATTTTTAAAATTAGTATTTAAATTTTAAAATTTAAATTTTTAAATTTTAAAATTTAAATTTTTAAATTTAAAAATTTAAATATTAAATTTAAAATTTTAATAATTAAATTTTTAAAATTTAGTATTTAAATGTTTAAATTTTATAATTTAAAGTTTTAATAATTAAATTTTTTAAATTTAGTACTTAAATTTTTAAATTTTAAAATTTAAAGTTTTAATAATTAAAGTTTTAAAATTTAGTATTTAATTTTTTAAATTTTAAAATTTAAATTTTTAAATTTTAAAATTTAAAATTTCAATAATTAAATTTTTAAAATTTAGTATTTAAGTTTTTAAATTTTAAAATTTAAAGTTTTAATAATCAAATTTTTAAAATTTAGTATTTAAATTTTTAAATTTTAAAGTTTGAAGTTTTAATAATTAAATTTTTAAAATTTAGTATTTAAATTTTAAAATTTAAATTTTTAAATTTTAAAATTTAAAATTTTAATAATTAAATTTTTAAAATTTAGTATTTAAATTTTTAAAATTTAAAATTTAAAGTTTTAATAATTAAATTTTTAAAATTTGTATTTAAATTTTTAAATTTTAAAATTTAAAGTTTTAATAATTAAATTTTTAAAATTTAGTATTTAAATTATTAAATTTTAAAATTTAAAATTTTAATAATTAAATTTTTAAAATTTAGTATTTAAATTTTTAAATTCTAAAGTTTAATTTTTAATAATTAAATTTTTAAAATTTGGTATTTAAATTTTAAAATTTAAATTTTTAAATTTTAAAATTTAAAGTTTTAATAATTAAATTTTTAAAATTTGTATTTAAATTTTTAAATTATAAAATTTAAAGTTTTAATAATTAAATTTTTAAAATTTAGTATTTAAATTTTTAAATTTTCAAATTTAAAGTTTTAATAATTAAATTTTTAAAATTTAGTATTTAAATTTATAAATTTTAAAATTTAAAATTTTAATAATTAAATTTTTAAAATTTAGTATTTAAATTTTTAAATTTTAAAATTTAAAGTTTTAATATTTAAATTTTTAAAATTTAGTATTTAAATTTTTAAATTTTAAAATTTAAATTTTTAAATTTTAAAATTTAAATTTTTAAATTTAAATTTTTAAATTTAAATTTTTAAATTTTAAAATTTAAAATTTTAGTAATTAAATTTTTAAAATTTAGTATTTAAATTTTTAAATTTTAAAGTTTAAAGTTTTAATAATTAAATTTTTAAAATTTAGTATTTAAATTTTAAAATTTATATTTTTAAATATTAAAATTTAAAATTTTAATAATTAAATTTTTACAATTTATTATTTAAATTTTAAAATTTAAAGTTTTAATAATTAAATTTTTAAAATTTAGTATTTAAATTTTTAAATTTTAAAATTTAAAGTTTTAATATTTAAATTTTTAAAATTTAGTATTTAAATTTTTAAATTTTAAAATTTAAATTTTTAAATTTTAAAATCTAAATTTTTAAATTTAAATTTTTAAATTTTAAAGTTTAAAGTTTTAATAATTAAATTTTTAAAATTTAGTATTTAAATTTTAAAATTTATATTTTTAAATATTAAAATTTAAAATTTTAATAATTAAATTTTTACAATTTATTATATAAATTTTAAAATTTAAAGTTTTAATAATTAAATTTTTAAAATTTAGTATTAAAATTTTTAAATTTTAAAGTTTGAAGTTTTAATAATTAAATTTTTAAAATTTAGTATTTAAATTTTTAAATTTTAAAATTTAAAGTTTTAATAATTAAATTTTTAAAATTTATTATTTAAATTTTTAAATTTTAAAGTTTGAAGTTTTAATAATTAAATTTTTAAAATTAGTATTTAAATTTTAAAATTTAAATTTTTAAATTTTAAAATTTAAAATTTTAATAATTAAATTTTTAAAATTTAGTATTTAAATTTTAAAATTTATATTTTTAAATATTAAAATTTAAAATTTTAATAATTAAATTTTTAAAATTTGTATTTAAATTTTTAAATTTTAAAATTTAAAGTTTTAATAATTAAATTTTTAAAATTTGTATTTAAATTTTTAAATTTTAAAATTTAAAGTTTTAATAATTAAATTTTTAAAATTTAGTATTTAAATTATTAAATTTTAAAATTTAAAATTTTAATAATTAAATTTTTAAAATTTAGTATTTAAATTTTTAAATTCTAAAGTTTAATTTTTAATAATTAAATTTTTAAAATTTGGTATTTAAATTTTAAAATTTAAATTTTTAAATTTTAAAATTTAAAGTTTTAATAATTAAATTTTTAAAATTTGTATTTAAATTTTTAAATTATAAAATTTAAAGTTTTAATAATTAAATTTTTAAAATTTAGTATTTAAATTTTTAAATTTTCAAATTTAAAGTTTTAATAATTAAATTTTTAAAATTTAGTATTTAAATTTATAAATTTTAAAATTTAAAATTTTAATAATTAAATTTTTAAAATTTAGTATTTAAATTTTTAAATTTTAAAATTTAAAGTTTTAATATTTAAATTTTTAAAATTTAGTATTTAAATTTTTAAATTTTAAAATTTAAATTTTTAAATTTTAAAATTTAAATTTTTAAATTTAAATTTTTAAATTTAAATTTTTAAATTTTAAAATTTAAAATTTTAGTAATTAAATTTTTAAAATTTAGTATTTAAATTTTTAAATTTTAAAGTTTAAAGTTTTAATAATTAAATTTTTAAAATTTAGTATTTAAATTTTAAAATTTATATTTTTAAATATTAAAATTTAAAATTTTAATAATTAAATTTTTACAATTTATTATTTAAATTTTAAAATTTAAAGTTTTAATAATTAAATTTTTAAAATTTAGTATTTAAATTTTTAAATTTTAAAATTTAAAGTTTTAATATTTAAATTTTTAAAATTTAGTATTTAAATTTTTAAATTTTAAAATTTAAATTTTTAAATTTTAAAATCTAAATTTTTAAATTTAAATTTTTAAATTTTAAAGTTTAAAGTTTTAATAATTAAATTTTTAAAATTTAATATTTAAATTTTAAAATTTATATTTTTAAATATTAAAATTTAAAATTTTAATAATTAAATTTTTACAATTTATTATATAAATTTTAAAATTTAAAGTTTTAATAATTAAATTTTTAAAATTTAGTATTAAAATTTTTAAATTTTAAAGTTTGAAGTTTTAATAATTAAATTTTTAAAATTTAGTATTTAAATTTTTAAATTTTAAAATTTAAAGTTTTAATAATTAAATTTTTAAAATTTAGTATTTAAATTTTTAAATTTTAAAATTTAAATTTTTAAATTTAAAATTTCAATAATTAAATTTTTAAAATTTAGTATTTAAGTTTTTAAATTATAAAATTTAAAGTTTTAATAATCAAATTTTTAAAATTTATTATTTAAATTTTTAAATTTTAAAGTTTGAAGTTTTAATAATTAAATTTTTAAAATTAGTATTTAAATTTTAAAATTTAAATTTTTAAATTTTAAAATTTAAAATTTTAATAATTAAATTTTTAAAATTTAGTATTTAAATTTTAAAATTTATATTTTTAAATATTAAAATTTAAAATTTTAATAATTAAATTTTTACAATTTATTATTTAAATTTTAAAATTTAAAGTTTTAATAATTAAATTTTTAAAATTTAGTATTAAAATTTTTAAATTTTAAAGTTTGAAGTTTTAATAATTAAATTTTTAAAATTTAGTATTTAAATTTTTAAATTTTCAAATTTAAAGTTATAATAATTAAATTTTTAAAATTTAGTATTTAAATTTTTAAATTTTCAAATTTAAAGTTTTAATAATTAAATTTTTAAAATTTAGTATTAAAATTTTTAAATTTTAAAGTTTGAAGTTTTAATAATTAAATTTTTAAAATTTAGTATTTAAATTTTTAAATTTTAAAATTTAAAGTTTTAATAATTAAATTTTTAAAATTTAGTATTTAAATTTTTAAATTTTAAAATTTAAATTTTTAAATTTTAAAATTTAAAATTTCAATAATTAAATTTTTAAAATTTAGTATTTAAGTTTTTAAATTTTAAAATTTAAAGTTTTAATTATCAAATTTTTAAAATTTATTATTTAAATTTTTAAATTTTAAAGTTTGAAGTTTTAATAATTAAATTTTTAAAATTAGTATTTAAATTTTAAAATTTAAATTTTTAAATTTTAAAATTTAAAATTTTAATAATTAAATTTTTAAAATTTAGTATTTAAATTTTTAAATTTTAAAATTTAAAGTTTTAATAATTAAATTTTTAAAATTTGTATTTAAATTTTTAAATTTTAAAATTTAAAGTTTTAATAATTAAATTTTTAAATTTTAAAGTTTAAAGTTTTAATAATTAAATTTTTAAAATTTAGTATTTAAATTTTAAAATTTAAATTTTTAAATTTTAAAATTTAAAATTTTAATAATTAAATTTTTAAAATTTAGTATTTAAATTTTAAAATTTATATTTTTAAATATTTAAATTTAAAATTTTAATAATTAAATTTTTACAATTTATTATTTAAATTTTAAAATTTAAAGTTTTAATAATTAAATTTTTAAAATTTAGTATTAAAATTTTTAAATTTTAAAGTTTGAAGTTTTAATAATTAAATTTTTAAAATTTAGTATTTAAATTTTTAAATTTTCAAATTTAAAGTTTTAATAATTAAATTTTTAAAATTTAGTATTTAAATTTTTAAATTTTCAAATTTAAAGTTTTAATAATTAAATTTTTAAAATTTAGTATTAAAATTTTTAAATTTTAAAGTTTGAAGTTTTAATAATTAAATTTTTAAAATTTAGTATTTAAATTTTTAAATTTTAAAATTTAAAGTTTTAATAATTAAATTTTTAAAATTTAGTATTTAAATTTTTAAATTTCAAAATTTAAATTTTTAAATTTTAAAATTTAAAATTTCAATAATTAAATTTTTAAAATTTAGTATTTAAGTTTTTAAATTTTAAAATTTAAAGTTTTAATTATCAAATTTTTAAAATTTATTATTTAAATTTTTAAATTTTAAAGTTTGAAGTTTTAATAATTAAATTTTTAAAATTAGTATTTAAATTTTAAAATTTAAATTTTTAAATTTTAAAATTTAAAATTTTAATAATTAAATTTTTAAAATTTAGTATTTAAATTTTTAAATTTTAAAATTTAAAGTTTTAATAATTAAATTTTTAAAATTTGTATTTAAATTTTTAAATTTTAAAATTTAAAGTTTTAATAATTAAATTTTTAAATTTTAAAGTTTAAAGTTTTAATAATTAAATTTTTAAAATTTAGTATTTAAATTTTAAAATTTAAATTTTTAAATTTTAAAATTTAAAATTTTAATAATTAAATTTTTAAAATTTAGTATTTAAATTTTTAAAATTTAAAGTTTTAATAATTAAAATTTTAAAATTTAGTATTTAAGTTTTTAAATTTTAAAATTTAAAGTTTTAAATTTTAAAATTTAAATTTTTAAATTTAAATTTCTAAATTTAAATTTTTAAATTTTAAAATTTAAAATTTCAATAATTAAATTTTTAAAATTTAGTATTTAAATTTTTAAATTTTAAAATTTAAAGTTTTAATAATTAAATTTTTAAAATTTAGTATTTAAATTTTTAAATTTTAAAATTTAAATTTTTAAATTTTAAAATTTAAAGCTTTAATAATAAATTTTTAAAATTTAGTATTTAAATTTTTAAATTTTAAAATTTAAAATTTTAATAACTAAATTTTTAAAATTTAGTATTTAAATTTTTAAATTTTAAAATTTAAAATTTTAATAATTAAATTTTTAAAATTTAGTATTTAAATTTTTAAATTTTAAAATTTAAAGTTTTAATAATTAAATTTTTAAAATTTGTATTTAAATTTTTAAATTTTAAAATTTAAAGTTTTAATAATTAAATTTTTAAAATTTAGTATTTGAATTTTTAAATTTTCAAATTTAAAGTTTTAATAATTAAATTTTTAAAATTTAGTATTTAAATTTATAAATTTTAAAATTTAAAATTTTAATAATTAAATTTTTAAAATTTAGTATTTAAATTTTTAAATTTTAAAATTTAAAGTTTTAATATTTAAATTTTTAAAATTTAGTATTTAAATTTTTAAATTTTAAAATTTAAATTTTTAAATTTTAAAATTTAAATTTTTAAATTTAAATTTTTAAATTTAAATTTTTAAATTTTAAAATTTAAATTTTTAAATTTTAAAATTTAAAATTTTAGTAATTAAATTTTTAAAATTTAGTATTTAAATTTTTAAATTTTAAAGTTTAAAGTTTTAATAATTAAATTTTTAAAATTTAGTATTTAAATTTTAAAATTTATATTTTTAAATATTAAAATTTAAAATTTTAATAATTAAATTTTTACAATTTATTATTTAAATTTTAAAATTTAAAGTTTTAATAATTAAATTTTTAAAATTTAGTATTTAAATTTTTAAATTTTAAAATTTAAAGTTTTAATATTTAAATTTTTAAAATTTAGTATTTAAATTTTTAAATTTTAAAATTTAAATTTTTAAATTTTAAAATCTAAATTTTTAAATTTAAATTTTTAAATTTAAATTTTTAAATTTTAAAGTTTAAAGTTTTAATAATTAAATTTTTAAAATTTAGTATTTAAATTTTAAAATTTATATTTTTAAATATTAAAATTTAAAATTTTAATAATTAAATTTTTACAATTTATTATATAAATTTTAAAATTTAAAGTTTTAATAATTAAATTTTTAAAATTTAGTATTAAAATTTTTAAATTTTAAAGTTTGAAGTTTTAATAATTAAATTTTTAAAATTTAGTATTTAAATTTTTAAATTTTAAAATTTAAAGTTTTAATAATTAAATTTTTAAAATTTAGTATTTAAATTTTTAAATTTTAAAATTTAAATTTTTAAATTTAAAATTTCAATAATTAAATTTTTAAAATTTAGTATTTAAGTTTTTAAATTATAAAATTTAAAGTTTTAATAATCAAATTTTTAAAATTTATTATTTAAATTTTTAAATTTTAAAGTTTGAAGTTTTAATAATTAAATTTTTAAAATTAGTATTTAAATTTTAAAATTTAAATTTTTAAATTTTAAAATTTAAAATTTTAATAATTAAATTTTTAAAATTTAGTATTTAAATTTTAAAATTTATATTTTTAAATATTAAAATTTAAAATTTTAATAATTAAATTTTTACAATTTATTATTTAAATTTTAAAATTTAAAGTTTTAATAATTAAATTTTTAAAATTTAGTATTAAAATTTTTAAATTTTAAAGTTTGAAGTTTTAATAATTAAATTTTTAAAATTTAGTATTTAAATTTTTAAATTTTCAAATTTAAAGTTTTAATAATTAAATTTTTAAAATTTAGTATTTAAATTTTTAAATTTTCAAATTTAAAGTTTTAATAATTAAATTTTTAAAATTTAGTATTAAAATTTTTAAATTTTAAAGTTTGAAGTTTTAATAATTAAATTTTTAAAATTTAGTATTTAAATTTTTAAATTTTAAAATTTAAAGTTTTAATAATTAAATTTTTAAAATTTAGTATTTAAATTTTTAAATTTTAAAATTTAAATTTTTAAATTTTAAAATTTAAAATTTCAATAATTAAATTTTTAAAATTTAGTATTTAAGTTTTTAAATTTTAAAATTTAAAGTTTTAATTATCAAATTTTTAAAATTTATTATTTAAATTTTTAAATTTTAAAGTTTGAAGTTTTAATAATTAAATTTTTAAAATTAGTATTTAAATTTTAAAATTTAAATTTTTAAATTTTAAAATTTAAAATTTTAATAATTAAATTTTTAAAATTTAGTATTTAAATTTTTAAATTTTAAAATTTAAAGTTTTAATAATTAAATTTTTAAAATTTGTATTTAAATTTTTAAATTTTAAAATTTAAAGTTTTAATAATTAAATTTTTAAATTTTAAAGTTTAAAGTTTTAATAATTAAATTTTTAAAATTTAGTATTTAAATTTTAAAATTTAAATTTTTAAATTTTAAAATTTAAAATTTTAATAATTAAATTTTTAAAATTTAGTATTTAAATTTTTAAAATTTAAAGTTTTAATAATTAAAATTTTAAAATTTAGTATTTAAGTTTTTAAATTTTAAAATTTAAAATTTTAAATTTTAAAATTTAAATTTTTAAATTTAAATTTCTAAATTTAAATTTTTAAATTTTAAAATTTAAAATTTCAATAATTAAATTTTTAAAATTCAGTATTTAAATTTTTAAATTTTAAAATTTAAAGTTTTAATAATTAAATTTTTAAAATTTAGTATTTAAATTTTTAAATTTTAAAATTTAAATTTTTAAATTTTAAAATTTAAAATTTTAATAACTAAATTTTTAAAATTTAGTATTTAAATTTTTAAATTTTAAAATTTAAAATTTTAATAATTAAATTTTTAAAATTTAGTATTTAAATTTTTAAAATTTAAAGTTTTAATAATTAAAATTTTAAAATTTAGTATTTAAGTTTTTAAATTTTAAAATTTAAAGTTTTAAATTTTAAAATTTAAATTTTTAAATTTAAATTTCTAAATTTAAATTTTTAAATTTTAAAATTTAAAATTTCAATAATTAAATTTTTAAAATTTAGTATTTAAATTTTTAAATTTTAAAATTTAAAGTTTTAATAATTAAATTTTTAAAATTTAGTATTTAAATTTTTAAATTTTAAAATTTAAATTTTTAAATTTTAAAATTTAAAATTTTAATAACTAAATTTTTAAAATTTAGTATTTAAATTTTTAAATTTTAAAATTTAAAATTTTAATAATTAAATTTTTAAAATTTAGTATTTAAATTTTTAAATTTTAAAATTTAAAGTTTTAATAATTAAATTTTTAAAATTTGTATTTAAATTTTTAAATTTTAAAATTTAAAGTTTTAATAATTAAATTTTTAAAATTTAGTATTTAAATTTTTAAATTCTAAAGTTTAATTTTTAATAATTAAATTTTTAAAATTTAGAATTTAAATTTTAAAATTTTAATTTTTAAATTTTAAAATTTAAAGTTTTAATAATTAAATTTTTAAAATTTGTATTTAAATTTTTAAATTTTAAAATTTAAAGTATTAATAATTAAATTTTTAAAATTTAGTATTTAAATTTTTAAATTTTAAAATTTAAAGTTTTAATAATTAAATTTTTAAAATTTAGTATTTAAATTTTTAAATTTTCAAATTTAAAGTTTTAATAATTAAATTTTTAAAATTTAGTACTTAAGTTTTTAAATTTAAAACTTTAATAATTAAATTTTTAAAATTTAGTATTTAAATTTTAAATTTTAAAGTTTAAATTTTTAAATTTTAAAATTTAAATTTTTAAATTTTAAAATTTAAATTTTTAAATTTTAAAATTTAAATTTTTAAATTTAAAAATTTAAATATTAAATTTAAAATTTTAATAATTAAATTTTTAAAATTTAGTATTTAAATTTTTAAATTTTATAATTTAAAGTTTTAATAATTAAATTTTTAAAATTTAGTACTTAAATTTTTAAATTTTAAAATTTAAAGTTTTAATAATTAAATTTTTAAAATTTAAAATTTCAATAATTAAATTTTTAAAATTTAGTATTTAAGTTTTTAAATTTTAAAATTTAAAGTTTTAATAATCAAATTTTTAAAATTTAGTATTTAAATATTTAAATTTTAAAGTTTGAAGTTTTAATAATTAAATTTTTAAAATTTAGTATTTAAATTTTAAAATTTAAATTTTTAAATTTTAAAATTTAAAATTTTAATAATTAAATTTTTAAAATTTAGTATTTAAATTTTTAAATTTTAAAATTTAAAGTTTTAATAATTAAATTTTTAAAATTTGTATTTAAATTTTTAAATTTTAAAATTTAAAGTTTTAATAATTAAATTTTTAAAATTTAGTAGTTAAATTATTAAATTCTAAAGTTTAATTTTTAATAATTAAATTTTTAAAATTTAGTATTTAAAGTTTAAAATTTAAATTTTTAAATTTTAAAATTTAAAGTTTTAATAATTAAATTTTTAAAATTTGTATTTAAATTTTTAAATTTTAAAATTTAAAGTTTTAATAATTAAATTTTTAAAATTTAGTATTTAAATTTTTAAATTTTAAAATTTAAAGTTTTAATAATTAAATTTTTAAAATTTAGTATTTAAATTTTTAAATTTTAAAATTTAAATTTTTAAATTTTAAAATTTAAAATTTCAATAATTAAATTTTTAAAATTTAGTATTTAAGTTTTTAAATTTTAAAATTTAAAGTTTTAATAATCAAATTTTTAAAATTTAGTATTTAAATTTTTAAATCTTAAAGTTTGAAGTTTTAATAATTAAATTTTTAAAATTTAGTATTTAAATTTTAAAATTTAAATTTTTAAATTTTAAAATTTAAAATTTTAATAATTAAATTTTTAAAATTTAGTATTTAAATTTTTAAATTTTAAAATTTAAAGTTTTAATAATTAAATTTTTAAAATTTGTATTTATATTTTTAAATTTTAAAATTTAAAGTTTTAATAATTAAATTTTTAAAATTTAGTATTTAAATTTTTAAATTCTAAAGTTTAATTTTTAATAATTAAATTTTTAAAATTTAGTATTTAAATTTTAAAATTTAAATTTTTAAATTTTAAAATTTAAAGTTTTAATAATTAAATTTTTAAAATTTGTATTTAAATTTTTAAATTTTAAAATTTAAAGTTTTAATAATTAAATTTTTAAAATTTAGTATTCAAATTTTTAAATTTTAAAATTTAAAGTTTTAATAATTAAATTTTTAAAATTTAGTATTTAAATTTTTAAATTTTCAAATTTAAAGTTTTAATAATTAAATTTTTAAAATTTAGTACTTAAGTTTTTAAATTTAAAACTTTAATAATTAAATTTTTAAAATTTAGTATTTAAATTTTAAATTTTAAAGATTAAATTTTTAAATTTAAACATTTAAATATTAAATTTAAAATTTTAATAATTAAATTTTTAAAATTTAGTATTTAAATTTTTAAATTTTATAATTTAAAGTTTTAATAATTAAATTTTTAAAATTTAGTACTTAAATTTTTAAATTTTAAAATTTAAAGTTTTAATAATTAAATTTTTAAAATTTAGTATTTAAATTTTTAAATTTTAAAATTTAAATTTTTAAATTTTAAAATTTAAAATTTCAATAATTAAATTTTTAAAATTTAGTATTTAAGTATTTAAATTTTAAAATTTAAAGTTTTAATAATCAAATTTTTAAAATTTAGTATTTAAATTTTTAAATTTTAAAGTTTGAAGTTTTAATAATTAAATTTTTAAAATTTAGTATTTAAATTTTAAAATTTAAATTTTTAAATTTTAAAATTTAAAATTTTAATAATTAAATTTTTAAAATTTAGTATTTAAATTTTTAAATTTTAAAATTTAAAGTTTTAATAATTAAATTTTTAAAATTTGTATTTATATTTTTAAATTTTAAAATTTAAAGTTTTAATAATTAAATTTTTAAAATTTAGTATTTAAATTTTTAAATTCTAAAGTTTAATTTTTAATAATTAAATTTTTAAAATTTAGTATTTAAATTTTAAAATTTAAATTTTTAAATTTTAAAATTTAAAGTTTTAATAATTAAATTTTTAAAATTTGTATTTAAATTTTTAAATTTTAAAATTTAAAGTTTTAATAATTAAATTTTTAAAATTTAGTATTTAAATTTTTAAATTTTAAAATTTAAAGTTTTAATAATTAAATTTTTAACATTTAGTATTTAAATTTTTAAATTTTCAAATTTAAAGTTTTAATAATTAAATTTTTAAAATTTAGTATTTAAGTTTTTAAAGTTAAAACTTTAATAATTAAATTTTTAAAATTTAGTATTTAAATTTTAAATTTTAAAGATTAAATTTTTAAATTTTAAAATTTAAATTTTTAAATTTTAAAATTTAAATTTTTAAATTTAAAAATTTAAATATTAAATTTTTAAATTTAAACATTTAAATATTAAATTTAAAATTTTAATAATTAAATTTTTAAAATTTAGTATTTAAATTTTTAAATTTTATAATTTAAAGTTTTAATAATTAAATTTTTAAAATTTAGTACTTAAATTTTTAAATTTTAAAATTTAAAGTTTTAATAATTAAATTTTTAAAATTTAGTATTTAAATTTTTAAATTTAAAATTTAAATTTTTAAATTTTAAAATTTAAAATTTCAATAATTAAATTTTTAAAATTTAGTATTTAAGTATTTAAATTTTAAAATTTAAAGTTTTAATAATCAAATTATTAAAATTTAGTATTTAAATTTTTAAATTTTAAAGTTTGAAGTTTTAATAATTAAAATTTTAAAATTTAGTATTTAAATTTTAAAATTTAAATTTTTAAATTTTAAAATTTAAAATTTTAATAATTAAATTTTTAAAATTTAGTATTTAAAATTTTAAATTTTAAAATTTAAAGTTTTAATAATTAAATTTTTAAAATTTGTATTTAAATTTTTAAATTTTAAAATTTAAAGTTTTAATAATTAAATTTTTAAAATTTAGTATTTAAATTATTAAATTTTAAAATTTAAAATTTTAATAATTAAATTTTTAAAATTTAGTATTTAAATTTTTAAATTCTAAAGTTTAATTTTTAATAATTAAATTTTTAAAATTTATTATTTAAATTTTAAAATTTAAATTTTTAAATTTTAAAATTTAAAGTTTTAATAATTAAATTTTTAAAATTTGTATTTAAATTTTTAAATTATAAAATTTAAAGTTTTAATGATTAAATTTTTAAAATTTAGTATTTAAATTTTTAAATTTTCAAATTTAAAGTTTTAATAATTAAATATTTAAAATTTAGTATTTAAATTTTTAAATTTTAAAATTTAAAATTTTAATAATTAAATTTTTAAAATTTTGTATTTAAATTTTTAAATTTTAAAATTTAATGTTTTAATATTTAAATTTTTAAAATTTAGTATTTAAATTTTTAAATTTTAAAATTTAAAGTTTTAATATTTAAATTTTTAAAATTTAGTATTTAAATTTTTAAATTTTAAAATTGAAATTTTTAAATTTTAAAATTTAAATTTTTAAATTTAAATTTTTAAATTTAAATTTTTAAATTTTAAAATTTAAAATTTTAATAATTAAATTTTTAAAATTTAGTATTTAAATTTTTAAATTTTAAAGTTTAAAGTTTTAATAATTAAATTTTTAAAATTTAGTATTTAAATTTTAAAATTTATATTTTTAAATATTAAAATTTAAAATTTTAATAATTAAATTTTTACAATTTATTATTTAAATTTTAAAATTTAAAGTTTTAATAATTAAATTTTTAAAATTTAGTATTTAAATTTTTAAATTTTAAAATTTAAAGTTTTAATATTTAAATTTTTAAAATTTAGTATTTAAATTTTTAAATTTTAAAATTTAAATTTTTAAATTTTAAAATCTAAATTTTTAAATTTAAATTTTTAAATTTTAAAGGTTAAAGTTTTAATAATTAAATTTTTAAAATTTAGTATTTAAATTTTAAAATTTATATTTTTAAATATTAAAATTTAAAATTTTAATAATTAAATTTTTACAATTTATTATATAAATTTTAAAATTTAAAGTTTTAATAATTAAATTTTTAAAATTTAGTATTAAAATTTTTAAATTTTAAAGTTTGAAGTTTTAATAATTAAATTTTTAAAATTTAGTATTTAAATTTTTAAATTTTAAAATTTAAAGTTTTAATAATTAAATTTTTAAAATTTAGTATTTAAATTTTTAAATTTTAAAATTTAAATTTTTAAATTTAAAATTTCAATAATTAAATTTTTAAAATTTAGTATTTAAGTTTTTAAATTATAAAATTTAAAGTTTTAATAATCAAATTTTTAAAATTTATTATTTAAATTTTTAAATTTTAAAGTTTGAAGTTTTAATAATTAAATTTTTAAAATTAGTATTTAAATTTTAAAATTTAAATTTTTAAATTTTAAAATTTAAAATTTTAATAATTAAATTTTTAAAATTTAGTATTTAAATTTTAAAATTTATATTTTTAAATATTAAAATTTAAAATTTTAATAATTAAATTTTTACAATTTATTATTTAAATTTTAAAATTTAAAGTTTTAATAATTAAATTTTTAAAATTTAGTATTAAAATTTTTAAATTTTAAAGTTTGAAGTTTTAATAATTAAATTTTTAAAATTTAGTATTTAAATTTTTAAATTTTCAAATTTAAAGTTTTGATAATTAAATTTTTAAAATTTAGTATTTAAATTTTTAAATTTTCAAATTTAAAGTTTTAATAATTAAATTTTTAAAATTTAGTATTAAAATTTTTAAATTTTAAAGTTTGAAGTTTTAATAATTAAATTTTTAAAATTTAGTATTTAAATTTTTAAATTTTAAAATTTAAAGTTTTAATAATTAAATTTTTAAAATTTAGTATTTAAATTTTTAAATTTTCAAATTTAAAGTTTTAATAATTAAATTTTTAAAATTTAGTACTTAAGTTTTTAAATTTAAAACTTTAATAATTAAATTTTTAAAATTTAGTATTTAAATTTTAAATTTTAAAGTTTAAATTTTTAAATTTTAAAATTTAAATTTTTAAATTTTAAAATTTAAATTTTTAAATTTTAAAATTTAAATTTTTAAATTTAAAAATTTAAATATTAAATTTAAAATTTTAATAATTAAATTTTTAAAATTTAGTATTTAAATTTTTAAATTTTATAATTTAAAGTTTTAATAATTAAATTTTTAAAATTTAGTACTTAAATTTTTAAATTTTAAAATTTAAAGTTTTAATAATTAAATTTTTAAAATTTAAAATTTCAATAATTAAATTTTTAAAATTTAGTATTTAAGTTTTTAAATTTTAAAATTTAAAGTTTTAATAATCAAATTTTTAAAATTTAGTATTTAAATATTTGAATTTTAAAGTTTGAAGTTTTAATAATTAAATTTTTAAAATTTAGTATTTAAATTTTAAAATTTAAATTTTTAAATTTTAAAATTTAAAATTTTAATAATTAAATTTTTAAAATTTAGTATTTAAATTTTTAAATTTTAAAATTTAAAGTTTTAATAATTAAATTTTTAAAATTTGTATTTAAATTTTTAAATTTTAAAATTTAAAGTTTTAATAATTAAATTTTTAAAATTTAGTAGTTAAATTATTAAATTCTAAAGTTTAATTTTTAATAATTAAATTTTTAAAATTTAGTATTTAAAGTTTAAAATTTAAATTTTTAAATTTTAAAATTTAAAGTTTTAATAATTAAATTTTTAAAATTTGTATTTAAATTTTTAAATTTTAAAATTTAAAGTTTTAATAATTAAATTTTTAAAATTTAGTATTTAAATTTTTAAATTTTAAAATTTAAAGTTTTAATAATTAAATTTTTAAAATTTAGTATTTAAATTTTTAAATTTTAAAATTTAAATTTTTAAATTTTAAAATTTAAAATTTCAATAATTAAATTTTTAAAATTTAGTATTTAAGTTTTTAAATTTTAAAATTTAAAGTTTTAATAATCAAATTTTTAAAATTTAGTATTTAAATTTTTAAATCTTAAAGTTTGAAGTTTTAATAATTAAATTTTTAAAATTTAGTATTTAAATTTTAAAATTTAAATTTTTAAATTTTAAAATTTAAAATTTTAATAATTAAATTTTTAAAATTTAGTATTTAAATTTTTAAATTTTAAAATTTAAAGTTTTAATAATTAAATTTTTAAAATTTGTATTTATATTTTTAAATTTTAAAATTTAAAGTTTTAATAATTAAATTTTTAAAATTTAGTATTTAAATTTTTAAATTCTAAAGTTTAATTTTTAATAATTAAATTTTTAAAATTTAGTATTTAAATTTTAAAATTTAAATTTTTAAATTTTAAAATTTAAAGTTTTAATAATTAAATTTTTAAAATTTGTATTTAAATTTTTAAATTTTAAAATTTAAAGTTTTAATAATTAAATTTTTAAAATTTAGTATTCAAATTTTTAAATTTTAAAATTTAAAGTTTTAATAATTAAATTTTTAAAATTTAGTATTTAAATTTTTAAATTTTCAAATTTAAAGTTTTAATAATTAAATTTTTAAAATTTAGTACTTAAGTTTTTAAATTTAAAACTTTAATAATTAAATTTTTAAAATTTAGTATTTAAATTTTAAATTTTAAAGATTAAATTTTTAAATTTAAACATTTAAATATTAAATTTAAAATTTTAATAATTAAATTTTTAAAATTTAGTATTTAAATTTTTAAATTTTATAATTTAAAGTTTTAATAATTAAATTTTTAAAATTTAGTACTTAAATTTTTAAATTTTAAAATTTAAAGTTTTAATAATTAAATTTTTAAAATTTAGTATTTAAATTTTTAAATTTTAAAATTTAAATTTTTAAATTTTAAAATTTAAAATTTCAATAATTAAATTTTTAAAATTTAGTATTTAAGTATTTAAATTTTAAAATTTAAAGTTTTAATAATCAAATTTTTAAAATTTAGTATTTAAATTTTTAAATTTTAAAGTTTGAAGTTTTAATAATTAAATTTTTAAAATTTAGTATTTAAATTTTAAAATTTAAATTTTTAAATTTTAAAATTTAAAATTTTAATAATTAAATTTTTAAAATTTAGTATTTAAATTTTTAAATTTTAAAATTTAAAGTTTTAATAATTAAATTTTTAAAATTTGTATTTATATTTTTAAATTTTAAAATTTAAAGTTTTAATAATTAAATTTTTAAAATTTAGTATTTAAATTTTTAAATTCTAAAGTTTAATTTTTAATAATTAAATTTTTAAAATTTAGTATTTAAATTTTAAAATTTAAATTTTTAAATTTTAAAATTTAAAGTTTTAATAATTAAATTTTTAAAATTTGTATTTAAATTTTTAAATTTTAAAATTTAAAGTTTTAATAATTAAATTTTTAAAATTTAGTATTTAAATTTTTAAATTTTAAAATTTAAAGTTTTAATAATTAAATTTTTAACATTTAGTATTTAAATTTTTAAATTTTCAAATTTAAAGTTTTAATAATTAAATTTTTAAAATTTAGTACTTAAGTTTTTAAAGTTAAAACTTTAATAATTAAATTTTTAAAATTTAGTATTTAAATTTTAAATTTTAAAGATTAAATTTTTAAATTTTAAAATTTAAATTTTTAAATTTTAAAATTTAAATTTTTAAATTTAAAAATTTAAATATTAAATTTTTAAATTTAAACATTTAAATATTAAATTTAAAATTTTAATAATTAAATTTTTAAAATTTAGTATTTAAATTTTTAAATTTTATAATTTAAAGTTTTAATAATTAAATTTTTAAAATTTAGTACTTAAATTTTTAAATTTTAAAATTTAAAGTTTTAATAATTAAATTTTTAAAATTTAGTATTTAAATTTTTAAATTTAAAATTTAAATTTTTAAATTTTAAAATTTAAAATTTCAATAATTAAATTTTTAAAATTTAGTATTTAAGTATTTAAATTTTAAAATTTAAAGTTTTAATAATCAAATTTTTAAAATTTAGTATTTAAATTTTTAAATTTTAAAGTTTGAAGTTTTAATAATTAAAATTTTAAAATTTAGTATTTAAATTTTAAAATTTAAATTTTTAAATTTTAAAATTTAAAATTTTAATAATTAAATTTTTAAAATTTAGTATTTAAAATTTTAAATTTTAAAATTTAAAGTTTTAATAATTAAATTTTTAAAATTTGTATTTAAATTTTTAAATTTTAAAATTTAAAGTTTTAATAATTAAATTTTTAAAATTTAGTATTTAAATTATTAAATTTTAAAATTTAAAATTTTAATAATTAAATTTTTAAAATTTAGTATTTAAATTTTTAAATTCTAAAGTTTAATTTTTAATAATTAAATTTTTAAAATTTATTATTTAAATTTTAAAATTTAAATTTTTAAATTTTAAAATTTAAAGTTTTAATAATTAAATTTTTAAAATTTGTATTTAAATTTTTAAATTATAAAATTTAAAGTTTTAATGATTAAATTTTTAAAATTTAGTATTTAAATTTTTAAATTTTCAAATTTAAAGTTTTAATAATTAAATATTTAAAGTTTAGTATTTAAATTTTTAAATTTTAAAATTTAAAATTTTAATAATTAAATTTTTAAAATTTTGTATTTAAATTTTTAAATTTTAAAATTTAAAGTTTTAATATTTAAATTTTTAAAATTTAGTATTTAAATTTTTAAATTTTAAAATTTAAAGTTTTAATATTTAAATTTTTAAAATTTAGTATTTAAATTTTTAAATTTTAAAATTGAAATTTTTAAATTTTAAAATTTAAATTTTTAAATTTAAATTTTTAAATTTAAATTTTTAAATTTTAAAATTTAAAATTTTAATAATTAAATTTTTAAAATTTAGTATTTAAATTTTTAAATTTTAAAGTTTAAAGTTTTAATAATTAAATTTTTAAAATTTAGTATTTAAATTTTAAAATTTATATTTTTAAATATTAAAATTTAAAATTTTAATAATTAAATTTTTACAATTTATTATTTAAATTTTAAAATTTAAAGTTTTAATAATTAAATTTTTAAAATTTAGTATTTAAATTTTTAAATTTTAAAATTTAAAGTTTTAATATTTAAATTTTTAAAATTTAGTATTTAAATTTTTAAATTTTAAAATTTAAATTTTTAAATTTTAAAATCTAAATTTTTAAATTTAAATTTTTAAATTTTAAAGGTTAAAGTTTTAATAATTAAATTTTTAAAATTTAGTATTTAAATTTTAAAATTTATATTTTTAAATATTAAAATTTAAAATTTTAATAATTAAATTTTTACAATTTATTATATAAATTTTAAAATTTAAAGTTTTAATAATTAAATTTTTAAAATTTAGTATTAAAATTTTTAAATTTTAAAGTTTGAAGTTTTAATAATTAAATTTTTAAAATTTAGTATTTAAATTTTTAAATTTTAAAATTTAAAGTTTTAATAATTAAATTTTTAAAATTTAGTATTTAAATTTTTAAATTTTAAAATTTAAATTTTTAAATTTTAAAATTTAAATTTTTAAATTTAAAAATTTAAATATTAAATTTAAAATTTTAATAATTAAATTTTTAAAATTTAGTATTTAAATTTTTAAATTTTATAATTTAAAGTTTTAATAATTAAATTTTTAAAATTTAGTACTTAAATTTTTAAATTTTAAAATTTAAAGTTTTAATAATTAAATTTTTAAAATTTAAAATTTCAATAATTAAATTTTTAAAATTTAGTATTTAAGTTTTTAAATTTTAAAATTTAAAGTTTTAATAATCAAATTTTTAAAATTTAGTATTTAAATATTTAAATTTTAAAGTTTGAAGTTTTAATAATTAAATTTTTAAAATTTAGTATTTAAATTTTAAAATTTAAATTTTTAAATTTTAAAATTTAAAATTTTAATAATTAAATTTTTAAAATTTAGTATTTAAATTTTTAAATTTTAAAATTTAAAGTTTTAATAATTAAATTTTTAAAATTTGTATTTAAATTTTTAAATTTTAAAATTTAAAGTTTTAATAATTAAATTTTTAAAATTTAGTAGTTAAATTATTAAATTCTAAAGTTTAATTTTTAATAATTAAATTTTTAAAATTTAGTATTTAAAGTTTAAAATTTAAATTTTTAAATTTTAAAATTTAAAGTTTTAATAATTAAATTTTTAAAATTTGTATTTAAATTTTTAAATTTTAAAATTTAAAGTTTTAATAATTAAATTTTTAAAATTTAGTATTTAAATTTTTAAATTTTAAAATTTAAAGTTTTAATAATTAAATTTTTAAAATTTAGTATTTAAATTTTTAAATTTTAAAATTTAAATTTTTAAATTTTAAAATTTAAAATTTCAATAATTAAATTTTTAAAATTTAGTATTTAAGTTTTTAAATTTTAAAATTTAAAGTTTTAATAATCAAATTTTTAAAATTTAGTATTTAAATTTTTAAATCTTAAAGTTTGAAGTTTTAATAATTAAATTTTTAAAATTTAGTATTTAAATTTTAAAATTTAAATTTTTAAATTTTAAAATTTAAAATTTTAATAATTAAATTTTTAAAATTTAGTATTTAAATTTTTAAATTTTAAAATTTAAAGTTTTAATAATTAAATTTTTAAAATTTGTATTTATATTTTTAAATTTTAAAATTTAAAGTTTTAATAATTAAATTTTTAAAATTTAGTATTTAAATTTTTAAATTCTAAAGTTTAATTTTTAATAATTAAATTTTTAAAATTTAGTATTTAAATTTTAAAATTTAAATTTTTAAATTTTAAAATTTAAAGTTTTAATAATTAAATTTTTAAAATTTGTATTTAAATTTTTAAATTTTAAAATTTAAAGTTTTAATAATTAAATTTTTAAAATTTAGTATTCAAATTTTTAAATTTTAAAATTTAAAGTTTTAATAATTAAATTTTTAAAATTTAGTATTTAAATTTTTAAATTTTCAAATTTAAAGTTTTAATAATTAAATTTTTAAAATTTAGTACTTAAGTTTTTAAATTTAAAACTTTAATAATTAAATTTTTAAAATTTAGTATTTAAATTTTAAATTTTAAAGATTAAATTTTTAAATTTAAACATTTAAATATTAAATTTAAAATTTTAATAATTAAATTTTTAAAATTTAGTATTTAAATTTTTAAATTTTATAATTTAAAGTTTTAATAATTAAATTTTTAAAATTTAGTACTTAAATTTTTAAATTTTAAAATTTAAAGTTTTAATAATTAAATTTTTAAAATTTAGTATTTAAATTTTTAAATTTTAAAATTTAAATTTTTAAATTTTAAAATTTAAAATTTCAATAATTAAATTTTTAAAATTTAGTATTTAAGTATTTAAATTTTAAAATTTAAAGTTTTAATAATCAAATTTTTAAAATTTAGTATTTAAATTTTTAAATTTTAAAGTTTGAAGTTTTAATAATTAAATTTTTAAAATTTAGTATTTAAATTTTAAAATTTAAATTTTTAAATTTTAAAATTTAAAATTTTAATAATTAAATTTTTAAAATTTAGTATTTAAATTTTTAAATTTTAAAATTTAAAGTTTTAATAATTAAATTTTTAAAATTTGTATTTATATTTTTAAATTTTAAAATTTAAAGTTTTAATAATTAAATTTTTAAAATTTAGTATTTAAATTTTTAAATTCTAAAGTTTAATTTTTAATAATTAAATTTTTAAAATTTAGTATTTAAATTTTAAAATTTAAATTTTTAAATTTTAAAATTTAAAGTTTTAATAATTAAATTTTTAAAATTTGTATTTAAATTTTTAAATTTTAAAATTTAAAGTTTTAATAATTAAATTTTTAAAATTTAGTATTTAAATTTTTAAATTTTAAAATTTAAAGTTTTAATAATTAAATTTTTAACATTTAGTATTTAAATTTTTAAATTTTCAAATTTAAAGTTTTAATAATTAAATTTTTAAAATTTAGTACTTAAGTTTTTAAAGTTAAAACTTTAATAATTAAATTTTTAAAATTTAGTATTTAAATTTTAAATTTTAAAGATTAAATTTTTAAATTTTAAAATTTAAATTTTTAAATTTTAAAATTTAAATTTTTAAATTTAAAAATTTAAATATTAAATTTTTAAATTTAAACATTTAAATATTAAATTTAAAATTTTAATAATTAAATTTTTAAAATTTAGTATTTAAATTTTTAAATTTTATAATTTAAAGTTTTAATAATTAAATTTTTAAAATTTAGTACTTAAATTTTTAAATTTTAAAATTTAAAGTTTTAATAATTAAATTTTTAAAATTTAGTATTTAAATTTTTAAATTTAAAATTTAAATTTTTAAATTTTAAAATTTAAAATTTCAATAATTAAATTTTTAAAATTTAGTATTTAAGTATTTAAATTTTAAAATTTAAAGTTTTAATAATCAAATTTTTAAAATTTAGTATTTAAATTTTTAAATTTTAAAGTTTGAAGTTTTAATAATTAAAATTTTAAAATTTAGTATTTAAATTTTAAAATTTAAATTTTTAAATTTTAAAATTTAAAATTTTAATAATTAAATTTTTAAAATTTAGTATTTAAAATTTTAAATTTTAAAATTTAAAGTTTTAATAATTAAATTTTTAAAATTTGTATTTAAATTTTTAAATTTTAAAATTTAAAGTTTTAATAATTAAATTTTTAAAATTTAGTATTTAAATTATTAAATTTTAAAATTTAAAATTTTAATAATTAAATTTTTAAAATTTAGTATTTAAATTTTTAAATTCTAAAGTTTAATTTTTAATAATTAAATTTTTAAAATTTATTATTTAAATTTTAAAATTTAAATTTTTAAATTTTAAAATTTAAAGTTTTAATAATTAAATTTTTAAAATTTGTATTTAAATTTTTAAATTATAAAATTTAAAGTTTTAATGATTAAATTTTTAAAATTTAGTATTTAAATTTTTAAATTTTCAAATTTAAAGTTTTAATAATTAAATATTTAAAATTTAGTATTTAAATTTTTAAATTTTAAAATTTAAAATTTTAATAATTAAATTTTTAAAATTTTGTATTTAAATTTTTAAATTTTAAAATTTAAAGTTTTAATATTTAAATTTTTAAAATTTAGTATTTAAATTTTTAAATTTTAAAATTTAAAGTTTTAATATTTAAATTTTTAAAATTTAGTATTTAAATTTTTAAATTTTAAAATTGAAATTTTTAAATTTTAAAATTTAAATTTTTAAATTTAAATTTTTAAATTTAAATTTTTAAATTTTAAAATTTAAAATTTTAATAATTAAATTTTTAAAATTTAGTATTTAAATTTTTAAATTTTAAAGTTTAAAGTTTTAATAATTAAATTTTTAAAATTTAGTATTTAAATTTTAAAATTTATATTTTTAAATATTAAAATTTAAAATTTTAATAATTAAATTTTTACAATTTATTATTTAAATTTTAAAATTTAAAGTTTTAATAATTAAATTTTTAAAATTTAGTATTTAAATTTTTAAATTTTAAAATTTAAAGTTTTAATATTTAAATTTTTAAAATTTAGTATTTAAATTTTTAAATTTTAAAATTTAAATTTTTAAATTTTAAAATCTAAATTTTTAAATTTAAATTTTTAAATTTTAAAGGTTAAAGTTTTAATAATTAAATTTTTAAAATTTAGTATTTAAATTTTAAAATTTATATTTTTAAATATTAAAATTTAAAATTTTAATAATTAAATTTTTACAATTTATTATATAAATTTTAAAATTTAAAGTTTTAATAATTAAATTTTTAAAATTTAGTATTAAAATTTTTAAATTTTAAAGTTTGAAGTTTTAATAATTAAATTTTTAAAATTTAGTATTTAAATTTTTAAATTTTAAAATTTAAAGTTTTAATAATTAAATTTTTAAAATTTAGTATTTAAATTTTTAAATTTTAAAATTTAAATTTTTAAATTTAAAATTTCAATAATTAAATTTTTAAAATTTAGTATTTAAGTTTTTAAATTATAAAATTTAAAGTTTTAATAATCAAATTTTTAAAATTTATTATTTAAATTTTTAAATTTTAAAGTTTGAAGTTTTAATAATTAAATTTTTAAAATTAGTATTTAAATTTTAAAATTTAAATTTTTAAATTTTAAAATTTAAAATTTTAATAATTAAATTTTTAAAATTTAGTATTTAAATTTTAAAATTTATATTTTTAAATATTAAAATTTAAAATTTTAATAATTAAATTTTTACAATTTATTATTTAAATTTTAAAATTTAAAGTTTTAATAATTAAATTTTTAAAATTTAGTATTAAAATTTTTAAATTTTAAAGTTTGAAGTTTTAATAATTAAATTTTTAAAATTTAGTATTTAAATTTTTAAATTTTCAAATTTAAAGTTTTGATAATTAAATTTTTAAAATTTAGTATTTAAATTTTTAAATTTTCAAATTTAAAGTTTTAATAATTAAATTTTTAAAATTTAGTATTAAAATTTTTAAATTTTAAAGTTTGAAGTTTTAATAATTAAATTTTTAAAATTTAGTATTTAAATTTTTAAATTTTAAAATTTAAAGTTTTAATAATTAAATTTTTAAAATTTAGTATTTAAATTTTTAAATTTTAAAATTTAAATTTTTAAATTTTAAAATTTAAAATTTCAATAATTAAATTTTTAAAATTTAGTATTTAAGTTTTTAAATTTTAAAATTTAAAGTTTTAATTATCAAATTTTTAAAATTTATTATTTAAATTTTTAAATTTTAAAGTTTGAAGTTTTAATAATTAAATTTTTAAAATTAGTATTTAAATTTTAAAATTTAAATTTTTAAATTTTAAAATTTAAAATTTTAATAATTAAATTTTTAAAATTTAGTATTTAAATTTTTAAATTTTAAAATTTAAAGTTTTAATAATTAAATTTTTAAAATTTGTATTTAAATTTTTAAATTTTAAAATTTAAAGTTTTAATAATTAAATTTTTAAATTTTAAAGTTTAAAGTTTTAATAATTAAATTTTTAAAATTTAGTATTTAAATTTTAAAATTTAAATTTTTAAATTTTAAAATTTAAAATTTCAATAATTAAATTTTTAAAATTTTGTATTTAAATTTTTAAAATTTAAAGTTTTAATAATTAAAATTTTAAAATTTAGTATTTAAATTTTTAAATTTTAAAATTTAAAGTTTTAATAATTAAATTTTTAAAATTTAGTATTTAAATTTTTAAATTTTAAAATTTAAATTTTTAAATTTTAAAATTTAAAGCTTTAATAATTAAATTTTTAAAATTTAGTATTTAAATTTTTAAATTTTAAAATTTAAAATTTTAATAACTAAATTTTTAAAATTTAGTATTTAAATTTTTAAATTTTAAAATTTAAAATTTTAATAATTAAATTTTTAAAATTTAGTATTTAAATTTTTAAATTTTAAAATTTAAAGTTTTAATAATTAAATTTTTAAAATTTGTATTTAAATTTTTAAATTTTTAAATTTAAAGTTTTAATAATTAAATTTTTAAAATTTAGTATTTAAATTTTTAAATTCTAAAGTTTAATTTTTAATAATTAAATTTTTAAAATTTAGTATTTAAATTTTAAAATTTTAATTTTTAAATTTTAAAATTTAAAGTTTTAATAATTAAATTTTTAAAATTTGTATTTAAATTTTTAAATTTTAAAATTTAAAGTATTAATAATTAAATTTTTAAAATTTAGTATTTAAATTTTTAAATTTTAAAATTTAAAGTTTTAATAATTAAATTTTTAAAATTTAGTATTTAAATTTTTAAATTTTCAAATTTAAAGTTTTAATAATTAAATTTTTAAAATTTAGTACTTAAGTTTTTAAATTTAAAACTTTAATAATTAAATTTTTAAAATTTAGTATTTAAATTTTAAATTTTAAAGTATAAATTTTTAAATTTTAAAATTTAAATTTTTAAATTTTAAAATTTAAATTTTTAAATTTTAAAATTTAAATTTTTAAATTTAAAAATTTAAATATTAAATTTAAAATTTTAATAATTAAATTTTTAAAATTTAGTATTTAAATTTTTAAATTTTATAATTTAAAGTTTTAATAATTAAATTTTTAAAATTTAGTACTAAAATTTTTAAATTTTAAAATTTAAAGTTTTAATAATTAAATTTTTAAAATTTAAAATTTCAATAATTAAATTTTTAAAATTTAGTATTTAAGTTTTTAAATTTTAAAATTTAAAGTTTTAATAATCAAATTTTTAAAATTTAGTATTTAAATTTTTAAATTTTAAAGTTTGAAGTTTTAATAATTAAATTTTTAAAATTTAGTATTTAAATTTTAAAATTTAAATTTTTAAATTTTAAAATTTAAAATTTTAATAATTAAATTTTTAAAATTTAGTATTTAAATTTTTAAATTTTAAAATTTAAAGTTTTAATAATTAAATTTTTAAAATTTGTATTTAAATTTTTAAATTTTAAAATTTAAAGTTTTAATAATTAAATTTTTAAAATTTAGTAGTTAAATTATTAAATTCTAAAGTTTAATTTTTAATAATTAAATTTTTAAAATTTAGTATTTAAATTTTAAAATTTAAATTTTTAAATTTTAAAATTTAAAGTTTTAATAATTAAATTTTTAAAATTTGTATTTAAATTTTTAAATTTTAAAATTTAAAGTTTTAATAATTAAATTTTTAAAATTTAGTATTTAAATTTTTAAATTTTAAAATTTAAAGTTTTAATAATTAAATTTTTAAAATTTAGTATTTAAATTTTTAAATTTTAAAATTTAAATTTTTAAATTTTAAAATTTAAAATTTCAATAATTAAATTTTTAAAATTTAGTATTTAAGTTTTTAAATTTTAAAATTTAAAGTTTTAATAATCAAATTTTTAAAATTTAGTATTTAAATTTTTAAATTTTAAAGTTTGAAGTTTTAATAATTAAATTTTTAAAATTTAGTATTTAAATTTTAAAATTTAAATTTTTAAATTTTAAAATTTAAAATTTTCATAATTAAATTTTTAAAATTTAGTATTTAAATTTTTAAATTTTAAAATTTAAAGTTTTAATAATTAAATTTTTAAAATTTGTATTTATATTTTTAAATTTTAAAATTTAAAGTTTTAATAATTAAATTTTTAAAATTTAGTATTTAAATTTTTAAATTCTAAAGTTTAATTTTTAATAAATAAATTTTTAAAATTTAGTATTTAAATTTTAAAATTTAAATTTTTAAATTTTAAAATTTAAAGTTTTAATAATTAAATTTTTAAAATTTGTATTTAAATTTTTAAATTTTAAAATTTAAAGTTTTAATAATTAAATTTTTAAAATTTAGTATTTAAATTTTTAAATTTTAAAATTTAAAGTTTTAATAATTAAATTTTTAAAATTTAGTATTTAAATTTTTAAATTTTCAAATTTAAAGTTTTAATAATTAAATTTTTAAAATTTAGTACTTAAGTTTTTAAATTTAAAACTTTAATAATTAAATTTTTAAAATTTAGTATTTAAATTTTAAATTTTAAAGATTAAATTTTTAAACTTTAAAATTTAAATTTTTAAATTTTAAAATTTAAAGTTTTAATAATTAAATTTTTAAAATTTAGTATTTAAATTTTTAAATTTTAAAATTTAAAGTTTTAATAATTAAATTTTTAAAATTTAGTATTTAAATTTTTAAATTTTAAAATTTAAATTTTTAAATTTTAAAATTTAAAATTTCAATAATTAAATTTTTAAAATTTAGTATTTAAGTTTTTAAATTTTAAAATTTAAAGTTTTAATAATCAAATTTTTAAAATTTAGTATTTAAATTTTTAAATTTTAAAGTTTGAAGTTTTAATAATTAAATTTTTAAAATTTAGTATTTAAATTTTAAAATTTAAATTTTTAAATTTTAAAATTTAAAATTTTAATAATTAAATTTTTAAAATTTAGTATTTAAATTTTTAAATTTTAAAATTTAAAGTTTTAATAATTAAATTTTTAAAATTTGTATTTATATTTTTAAATTTTAAAATTTAAAGTTTTAATAATTAAATTTTTAAAATTTAGTATTTAAATTTTTAAATTCTAAAGTTTAATTTTTAATAATTAAATTTTTAAAATTTAGTATTTAAATTTTAAAATTTAAATTTTTAAATTTTAAAATTTAAAGTTTTAATAATTAAATTTTTAAAATTTGTATTTAAATTTTTAAATTTTTAAATTTAAAGTTTTAATAATTAAATTTTTAAAATTTAGTATTTAAATTTTTAAATTTTAAAATTTAAAGTTTTAATAATTAAATTTTTAAAATTTAGTATTTAAATTTTTAAATTTTCAAATTTAAAGTTTTAATAATTAAATTTTTAAAATTTAGTACTTAAGTTTTTAAATTTAAAACTTTAATAATTAAATTTTTAAAATTTAGTATTTAAATTTTAAATTTTAAAGATTAAATTTTTAAATTTTAAAATTTAAATTTTTAAATTTTAAAATTTAAATTTTTAAATTTTAAAATTTAAATTTTTAAATTTAAAAATTTAAATATTAAATTTTTAAATTTAAACATTTAAATATTAAATTTAAAATTTTAATAATTAAATTTTTAAAATTTAGTATTTAAATTTTTAAATTTTATAATTTAAAGTTTTAATAATTAAATTTTTAAAATTTAGTACTTAAATTTTTAAATTTTAAAATTTAAAGTTTTAATAATTAAATTTTTAAAATTTAGTATTTAAATTTTTAAATTTTAAAATTTAAATTTTTAAATTTTAAAATTTAAAATTTCAATAATTAAATTTTTAAAATTTAGTATTTAAGTATTTAAATTTTAAAATTTAAAGTTTTAATAATCAAATTTTTAAAATTTAGTATTTAAATTTTTAAATTTTAAAATTTCAATAATTAAATTTTTAAAATTTAGTATTTAAGTATTTAAATTTTAAAATTTAAAGTTTTAATAATTAAATTTTTAAAATTTAGTATTTAAATTTTAAAATTTAAATTTTTAAATTTTAAAATTTAAAATTTTAATAATTAAATTTTTAAAATTTAGTATTTAAATTTTTAAATTTTCAAATTTAAAGTTTTAATAATTAAATTTTTAAAATTTAGTACTTAAGTTTTTAAATTTAAAACTTTAATAATTAAATTTTTAAAATTTAGTAGTTAAATTATTAAATTCTAAAGTTTAATTTTTAATAATTAAATTTTTAAAATTTAGTATTTAAATTTTAAAATTTAAATTTTTAAATTTTAAAATTTAAAGTTTTAATAATTAAATTTTTAAAATTTGTATTTAAATTTTTAAATTTTAAAATTTAAAGTTTTAATAATTAAATTTTTAAAATTTAGTATTTAAATTTTTAAATTTTAAAATTTAAAGTTTTAATAATTAAATTTTTAAAATTTAGTATTTAAATTTTTAAATTTTAAAATTTAAATTTTTAAATATTAAAATTTAAAATTTCAATAATTAAATTTTTAAAATTTAGTATTTAAGTTTTTAAATTTTAAAATTTAAAGTTTTAATAATCAAATTTTTAAAATTTAGTATTTAAATTTTTAAATTTTAAAGTTTGAAGTTTTAATAATTAAATTTTTAAAATTTAGTATTTAAATTTTAAAATTTAAATTTTTAAATTTTAAAATTTAAAATTTTAATAATTAAATTTTTAAAATTTAGTATTTAAATTTTTAAATTTTAAAATTTAAAGTTTTAATAATTAAATTTTTAAAATTTGTATTTATATTTTTAAATTTTAAAATTTAAAGTTTTAATAATTAAATTTTTAAAATTTAGTATTTAAATTTTTAAATTCTAAAGTTTAATTTTTAATAATTAAATTTTTAAAATTTAGTATTTAAATTTTAAAATTTAAATTTTTAAATTTTAAAATTTAAAGTTTTAATAATTAAATTTTTAAAATTTGTATTTAAATTTTTAAATTTTTAAATTTAAAGTTTTAATAATTAAATTTTTAAAATTTAGTATTTAAATTTTTAAATTTTAAAATTTAAAGTTTTAATAATTAAATTTTTAAAATTTAGTATTTAAATTTTTAAATTTTCAAATTTAAAGTTTTAATAATTAAATTTTTAAAATTTAGTATTTAAATTTTAAATTTTAAAGATTAAATTTTTAAATTTTAAAATTTAAATTTTTAAATTTTAAAATTTAAATTTTTAAATTTAAAAATTTAAATATTAAATTTTTAAATTTAAACATTTAAATATTAAATTTAAAATTTTAATAATTAAATTTTTAAAATTTAGTATTTAAATTTTTAAATTTTATAATTTAAAGTTTTAATAATTAAATTTTTAAAATTTAGTACTTAAATTTTTAAATTTTAAAATTTAAAGTTTTAATAATTAAATTTTTAAAATTTAGTATTTAAATTTTTAAATTTTAAAATTTAAATTTTTAAATTTTAAAATTTAAAATTTCAATAATTAAATTTTTAAAATTTAGTATTTAAGTATTTAAATTTTAAAATTTAAAGTTTTAATAATCAAATTTTTAAAATTTAGTATTTAAATTTTTAAATTTTAAAATTTCAATAATTAAATTTTTAAAATTTAGTATTTAAGTATTTAAATTTTAAAATTTAAAGTTTTAATAATTAAATTTTTAAAATTTAGTATTTAAATTTTAAAATTTAAATTTTTAAATTTTAAAATTTAAAATTTTAATAATTAAATTTTTAAAATTTAGTATTTAAATTTTTAAATTTTCAAATTTAAAGTTTTAATAATTAAATTTTTAAAATTTAGTACTTAAGTTTTTAAATTTAAAACTTTAATAATTAAATTTTTAAAATTTAGTATTTAAATTTTAAATTTTAAAGATTAAATTTTTAAACTTTAAAATTTAAATTTTTAAATTTTAAAATTTAAAGTTTTAATAATTAAATTTTTAAAATTTAGTAGTTAAATTATTAAATTCTAAAGTTTAATTTTTAATAATTAAATTTTTAAAATTTAGTATTTAAATTTTAAAATTTAAATTTTTAAATTTTAAAATTTAAAGTTTTAATAATTAAATTTTTAAAATTTGTATTTAAATTTTTAAATTTTAAAATTTAAAGTTTTAATAATTAAATTTTTAAAATTTAGTATTTAAATTTTTAAATTTTAAAATTTAAAGTTTTAATAATTAAATTTTTAAAATTTAGTATTTAAATTTTTAAATTTTAAAATTTAAATTTTTAAATTTTAAAATTTAAAATTTCAATAATTAAATTTTTAAAATTTAGTATTTAAGTTTTTAAATTTTAAAATTTAAAGTTTTAATAATCAAATTTTTAAAATTTAGTATTTAAATTTTTAAATTGTAAAGTTTGAAGTTTTAATAATTAAATTTTTAAAATTTAGTATTTAAATTTTAAAATTTAAATTTTTAAATTTTAAAATTTAAAATTTTAATAATAAAATTTTTAAAATTTAGTATTTAAATTTTTAAATTTTAAAATTTAAAGTTTTAATAATTAAATTTTTAAAATTTGTATTTATATTTTTAAATTTTAAAATTTAAAGTTTTAATAATTAAATTTTTAAAATTTAGTATTTAAATTTTTAAATTCTAAAGTTTAATTTTTAATAATTAAATTTTTAAAATTTAGTATTTAAATTTTAAAATTTAAATTTTTAAATTTTAAAATTTAAAGTTTTAATAATTAAATTTTTAAAATTTGTATTTAAATTTTTAAATTTTTAAATTTAATGTTTTAATAATTAAATTTTTAAAATTTAGTATTTAAATTTTTAAATTTTAAAATTTAAAGTTTTAATAATTAAATTTTTAAAATTTAGTATTTAAATTTTTAAATTTTCAAATTTAAAGTTTTAATAATTAAATTTTTAAAATTTAGTACTTAAGTTTTTAAATTTAAAACTTTAATAATTAAATTTTTAAAATTTAGTATTTAAATTTTAAATTTTAAAGATTAAATTTTTAAATTTTAAAATTTAAATTTTTAAATTTTAAAATTTAAATTTTTAAATTTAAAAATTTAAATATTAAATTTTTAAATTTAAACATTTAAATATTAAATTTAAAATTTTAATAATTAAATTTTTAAAATTTAGTATTTAAATTTTTAAATTTTATAATTTAAAGTTTTAATAATTAAATTTTTAAAATTTAGTACTTAAATTTTTAAATTTTAAAATTTAAAGTTTTAATAATTAAATTTTTAAAATTTAGTATTTAAATTTTTAAATTTTAAAATTTAAATTTTTAAATTTTAAAATTTAAAATTTCAATAATTAAATTTTTAAAATTTAGTATTTAAGTATTTAAATTTTAAAATTTAAAGTTTTAATAATCAAATTTTTAAAATTTAGTATTTAAATTTTTAAATTTTAAAATTTCAATAATTAAATTTTTAAAATTTAGTATTTAAGTATATAAATTTTAAAATTTAAAGTTTTAATAATTAAATTTTTAAAATTTAGTATTTAAATTTTAAAATTTAAATTTTTAAATTTTAAAATTTAAAATTTTAATAATTAAATTTTTAAAATTTAGTATTTAAATTTTTAAATTTTAAAATTTAAAGTTTTAATAATTAAATTTTTAAAATTTGTATTTATATTTTTAAATTTTAAAATTTAAAGTTTTAATAATTAAATTTTTAAAATTTAGTATTTAAATTTTTAAATTCTAAAGTTTAATTTTTAATAATTAAATTTTTAAAATTTAGTATTTAAATTTTAAAATTTAAATTTTTAAATTTTAAAATTTAAAGTTTTAATAATTAAATTTTTAAAATTTAGTATTTAAATTTTTAAATTTTAAAATTTAAAGTTTTAATAATTAAATTTTTAAAATTTAGTATTTAAATTTTTAAAATTTTCAAATTTAAAGTTTTAATAATTAAATTTTTAAAATTTAGTACTTAAGTTTTTAAATTTAAAACTTTAATAATTAAATTTTTAAAATTTAGTATTTAAATTTTAAATTTTAAAGATTAAATTTTTAAATTTTAAAATTTAAATTTTTAAATTTTAAAATTTAAATTTTTAAATTTAAAAATTTAAATATTAAATTTTTAAATTTAAACATTTAAATATTAAATTTAAAATTTTAATAATTAAATTTTTAAAATTTAGTATTTAAATTTTTAAATTTTATAATTTAAAGTTTTAATAATTAAATTTTTAAAATTTAGTACTTAAATTTTTAAATTTTAAAATTTAAAGTTTTAATAATTAAATTTTTAAAATTTGTATTTATATTTTTAAATTTTAAAATTTAAAGTTTTAATAATTAAATTTTTAAAATTTAGTATTTAAATTTTTAAATTTTAAAATTTAAAGTTTTAATAATTAAATTTTTAAAATTTAGTATTTAAATTTTTAAAATTTTCAAATTTAAAGTTTTAATAATTAAATTTTTAAAATTTAGTACTTAAGTTTTTAAATTTAAAACTTTAATAATTAAATTTTTAAAATTTAGTATTTAAATTTTAAATTTTAAAGATTAAATTTTTAAATTTTAAAATTTAAATTTTTAAATTTTAAAATTTAAATTTTTAAATTTAAAAATTTAAATATTAAATTTTTAAATTTAAACATTTAAATATTAAATTTAAAATTTTAATAATTAAATTTTTAAAATTTAGTATTTAAATTTTTAAATTTTATAATTTAAAGTTTTAATAATTAAATTTTTAAAATTTAGTACTTAAATTTTTAAATTTTAAAATTTAAAGTTTTAATAATTAAATTTTTAAAATTTAGTATTTAAATTTTTAAATTTTAAAATTTAAATTTTTAAATTTTAAAATTTAAAATTTCAATAATTAAATTTTTAAAATTTAGTATTTAAGTATTTAAATTTTAAAATTTAAAGTTTTAATAATCAAATTTTTAAAATTTAGTATTTAAATTTTTAAATTTTAAAGTTTGAAGTTTTAATAATTAAAATTTTAAAATTTAGTATTTAAATTTTAAAATTTAAATTTTTAAATTTTAAAATTTAAAATTTTAATAATTAAATTTTTAAAATTTAGTATTTAAAATTTTAAATTTTAAAATTTAAAGTTTTAATAATTAAATTTTTAAAATTTGTATTTAAATTTTTAAATTTTAAAATTTAAAGTTTTAATAATTAAATTTTTAAAATTTAGTATTTAAATTATTAAATTTTAAAATTTAAAATTTTAATAATTAAATTTTTAAAATTTTGTATTTAAATTTTTAAATTTTAAAATTTAAAGTTTTAATAATTAAATTTTTAAAATTTAGTATTTAAATTATTAAATTTTAAAATTTAAAATTTTAATAATTAAATTTTTAAAATTTAGTATTTAAATTTTTAAATTCTAAAGTTTAATTTTTAATAATTAAATTTTTAAAATTTATTATTTAAATTTTAAAATTTAAAATTTTAAATTTTAAAATTTAAAGTTTTAAATTTTAAAATTTAAATTTTTAAATTTAAATTTTTAAATTTTAAAATTTAAAATTTCAATAATTAAATTTTTAAAATTTAGTATTTAAATTTTTAAATTTTAAAATTTAAAGTTTTAATAATTAAATTTTTAAAATTTAGTATTTAAATTTTTAAATTTTAAAATTTAAATTTTTAAATTTTAAAATTTAAATTTTTAAATTTTAAAATTTAAAGCTTTAATAATTAAATTTTTAAAATTTAGTATTTAAATTTTTAAATTTTAAAATTTAAAATTTTAATAACTAAATTTTTAAAATTTAGTATTTAAATTTTTAAATTTTAAAATTTAAATTTTTAAATTTTAAAATTTAAAATTTCAATAATTAAATTTTTAAAATTTAGTATTTAAGTTTTTAAATTTTAAAATTTAAAGTTTTAATAATCAAATTTTTAAAATTTAGTATTTAATTTTTAAATTTTAAAGTTTGAAGTTTTAATAATTAAATTTTTAAAATTTAGTATTTAAATTTTAAAATTTAAATTTTTAAATTTTAAAATTTAAAATTGTAATAATTAAATTTTTAAAATTTAGTATTTAAATTTTTAAATTTTAAAATTTAAAGTTTTAATAATTAAATTTTTAAAATTTGTATTTAAATTTTTAAATTTTAAAATATAAAGTTTTAATAATTAAATTTTTAAAATTTAGTATTTAAATTTTTAAGTTCTAAAGTTTAATTTTTAATAATTAAATTTTTAAAATTTAGTATTTAAATTTTAAAATTTAAATTTTTAAATTTTAAAATTTAAAGTTTTAATAATTAAATTTTTAAAATTTGTATTTAAATTTTTAAATTTTAAAATTTAAAGTTTTAATAATTAAATTTTTAAAATTTAGTATTTAAATTTTTAAATTTTAAAATTTAAAGTTTTAATAATTAAATTTTTAAAATTTAGTATTTAAATTTTTAAATTTTCAAATTTAAAGTTTTAATAATTAAATTTTTAAAATTTAGTACTTAAGTTTTTAAATTTAAAACTTTAATAATTAAATTTTTAAAATTTAGTATTTAAATTTTAAATTTTAAAGTTTAAATTTTTAAATTTTAAAATTTAAATTTTTAAATTTTAAAATTTAAATTTTTAAATTTTAAAATTTAAATTTTTAAATTTTAAAATTTAAATTTTTAAATTTAAAAATTTAAATATTAAATTTAAAATTTTAATAATTAAATTTTTAAAATTTAGTATTTAAATTTTTAAATTTTATAATTTAAAGTTTTAATAATTAAATTTTTAAAATTTAGTACTTAAATTTTTAAATTTTAAAATTTAAAGTTTTAATAATTAAATTTTTAAAATTTAGTATTTAAATTTTAAATTTTAAAGTTTAAATTTTTAAATTTTAAAATTTAAATTTTTAAATTTTAATATTTAAATTTTTAAATTTTAAAATTTAAATTTTTAAATTTAAAAATTTAAATATTAAATTTAAAATTTTAATAATTAAATTTTTAAAATTTAGTATTTAAATTTTTAAATTTTATAATTTAAAGTTTTAATAATTAAATTTTTAAAATTTAGTACTTAAATTTTTAAATTTTAAAATTTAAAGTTTTAATAATTAAATTTTTAAAATTTAGTATTTAAATTTTTAAATTTTAAAATTTAAATTTTTAAATTTTAAAATTTAAAATTTCAATAATTAAATTTTTAAAATTTAGTATTTAAGTTTTTAAATTTTAAAATTTAAAGTTTTAATAATCAAATTTTTAAAATTTAGTATTTAAATTTTTAAATTTTAAAGTTTGAAGTTTTAATAATTAAATTTTTTAAATTTAGTATTTAAATTTTAAAATTTAAATTTTTAAATTTTAAAATTTAAAATTTTAATAATTAAATTTTTAAAATTTAGTATTTAAATTTTTAAATTTTAAAATTTAAAGTTTTAATAATTAAATTTTTAAAATTTGTATTTAAATTTTTAAATTTTAAAATTTAAAGTTTTAATAATTAAATTTTTAAAATTTAGTATTTAAATTATTAAATTTTAAAATTTAAAATTTTAATAATTAAATTTTTAAAATTTAGTATTTAAATTTTTAAATTCTAAAGTTTAATTTTTAATAATTAAATTTTTAAAATTTCTTATTTAAATTTTTAAAATTTGTATTTAAATTTTTAAATTATAAAATTTAAAGTTTTAATGATTAAATTTTTAAAATTTAGTATTTAAATTTTTAAATTTTCAAATTTAAAGTTTTAATAATTAAATTTTTAAAATTTAGTATTTAAATTTTTAAATTTTAAAATTTAAAATTTTAATAATTAAATTTTTAAAATTTAGTATTTAAATTTTTAAATTTTAAAATTTAAAGTTTTAATATTTAAATTTTTAAAATTTAGTATTTAAATTTTTAAATTTTAAAATTTAAATTCTTAAATTTTAAAATTTAAATTTTTAAATTTAAATTTTTAAATTTAAATTTCTAAATTTTAAAATTTAAAATTTTAGTAATTAAATTTTTAAAATTTAGTATTTAAATTTTTAAATTTTAAAGTTTAAAGTTTTAATAATTAAATTTTTAAAATTTAGTATTTAAATTTTAAAATTTATATTTTTAAATTTTAAAATTTAAAATTTTAATAATTAAATTTTTACAATTTACTATTTAAATTTTAAAATTTAAAGTTTTAATAATTAAATTTTTAAAATTTAGTATTAAAATTTTTAAATTTTAAAGTTTGAAGTTTTAATAATTAAATTTTTAAAATTTAGTATTTAAATTTTTAAATTTTAAAATTTAAAGTTTTAATAATTAAATTTTTAAAATTTAGTATTTAAATTTTTGAATTTTAAAATTTAAATTTTTAAATTTAAAATTTCAATAATTAAATTTTTAAAATTTAGTATTTAAGTTTTTAAATTTTAAAATTTAAAGTTTTAATAATCAAATTTTTAAAATTTAGTATTTAAATTTTTAAATTTTAAAGTTTAAAGTTTTAATAATTAAATCTTTAAAATTTAGTATTTAAATTTTAAAATTTAAATTTTTAAATTTTAGAATTTAAAATTTTAATAATTAAATTTTTAAAATTTAGTATTTAAATTTTTAAATTTTAAAATTTAAAGTTTTAATAATTAAATTTTTAAAATTTGTATTTAAATTTTTAAATTTTAAAGTTTAAAGTTTTAATAATTAAATTTTTATAATTTAGTATTTAAATTTTTAAATTTTAAAGTTTAAATTTTTAAATTTTAAAATTTAAATTTTTAAATTTAAATTTCTAAATTTAAATTTTTAAATTTTAAAATTTAAAATTTCAATAATTAAATTTTTAAAACTTAGTATTTAAATTATTAAATTTAAAATTTTAATAATTAAATTTTTAAATTTTAAAATTTAAAGTTTTAATAATTATATTTTGATAATTTAGTATTTAAATTTTTAAATTTTAAAATATAAAGTTTTAATAATTAAATTTTTAAAATTTAGTATTTAAATTTTTAAATTTTAAAATTTAAAGTTTTAATAATTAAATTTTTAAAATTCATTATTTAAATTTTTAAATTTTAAAATTTAAAGTTTTAATAATTAAATTTTTAAAATTTAGTATTTAAATTTTTAAATTTTAAAATTTAAAATTTCAATAATTAAATTTTTAAAATTTAGTATTTAAGTATTTAAATTTTAAAATTTAAAGTTTTAATAATTAAATTTTTAAAATTCATTATTTAAATTTTTAAATTTTAAAATTTAAAGTTTTAATAATTATATTTTTATAATTTAGTATTTAAATTTTTAAATTTTAAAATTTAAAATTTCAATAATTAAATTTTTAAAATTTAGTATTTAAGTATTTAAATTTTAAAATTTAAAGTTTTAATAATCAAATTTTTAAAATTTAGTATTTAAATTTTTAAATTTTAAAGTTTGAAGTTTTAATAATTAAATTTTTAAAATTTAGTATTTAAATTTTAAAATTTAAATTTTTAAATTTTAAAATTTAAAATTTTAATAATTAAATTTTTAAAATTTAGTATTTAAATTTTTAAATTTTAAAATTTAAAGTTTTAATAATTAAATTTTTAAAATTTGTATTTATATTTTTAAATTTTAAAATTCAAAGTTTTAATAATTAAATTTTTAAAATTTAGTATTTAAATTTTTAAATTTTCAAATTTAAAGTTTTAATAATTAAATTTTTAAAATTTAGTACTTAAGTTTTTAAATTTAAAACTTTAATAATTAAATTTTTAAAATTTAGTATTTAAATTTTAAATTTTAAAGATTAAATTTTTAAATTTTAAAATTTAAATTTTTAAATTTTAAAATTTAAATTTTTAAATTTAAAAATTTAAATATTAAATTTTTAAATTTAAACATTTAAATATTAAATTTAAAATTTTAATAATTAAATTTTTAAAATTTAGTATTTAAATTTTTAAATTTTATAATTTAAAGTTTTAATAATTAAATTTTTAAAATTTAGTACTTAAATTTTTAAATTTTAAAATTTAAAGTTTTAATAATTAAATTTTTAAAATTTAGTATTTAAATTTTTAAATTTTAAAATTTAAATTTTTAAATTTTAAAATTTAATATTTCAATAATTAAATTTTTAAAATTTAGTATTTAAGTATTTAAATTTTAAAATTTAAAGTTTTAATAATCAAATTTTTAAAATTTAGTATTTAAATTTTTAAATTTTAAAGTTTGAAGTTTTAATAATTAAAATTTTAAAATTTAGTATTTAAATTTTAAAATATAAAGTTTTAATAATTAAATTTTTAAAATTTGTATTTAAATTTTTAAATTTTAAAATTTAAAGTTTTAATAATTAAATTTTTAAAATTTAGTATTTAAATTATTAAATTTTAAAATTTAAAATTTTAATAATTAAATTTTTAAAATTTTGTATTTAAATTTTTAAATTTTATAATTTAAAGTTTTAATAATTAAATTTTTAAAATTTAGTATTTAAATTATTAAATTTTAAAATTTAAAATTTTAATAATTAAATTTTTAAAATTTAGTATTTAAATTTTTAAATTCTAAAGTTTAATTTTTAATAATTAAATTTTTAAAATTTAGTATTTAAATTTTAAAATTTAAATTTTTAAATTTTAAAATTTAAAGTTTTAATAATTAAATTTTTAAAATTTGTATTTAAATTTTTAAATTTTAAAATTTAAAGTTTTAATAATTAAATTTTTAAAATTTAGTATTTAAATTTTTAAATTTTAAAATTTAAAGTTTTAATAATTAAATTTTTAAAATTTAGTATTTAAATTTTTAAATTTTCAAATTTAAAGTTTTAATAATTAAATTTTTAAAATTTAGTACTTAAGTTTTTAAATTTAAAACTTTAATAATTAAATTTTTAAAATTTAGTATTTAAATTTTAAATTTTAAAGATTAAATTTTTAAATTTTAAAATTTAAATTTTTAAATTTTAAAATTTAAATTTTTAAATTTAAAAATTTAAATATTAAATTTTTAAATTTAAACATTTAAATATTAAATTTAAAATTTTAATAATTAAATTTTTAAAATTTAGTATTTAAATTTTTAAATTTTATAATTTAAAGTTTTAATAATTAAATTTTTAAAATTTAGTACTTAAATTTTTA
Organism: Aethina tumida; assembly: GCF_024364675.1. Lineage (NCBI taxonomy): Eukaryota > Metazoa > Arthropoda > Insecta > Coleoptera > Nitidulidae > Aethina > Aethina tumida. The sequence goes on from NC_065436.1 coordinate 9,779,737, forward strand.
AATTTTAAAATTTAAAGTTTTAATAATTAAATTTTTAAAATTTAGTATTTAAATTTTTAAATTTTAAAATTTAAATTTTTAAATTTTAAAATTTAAAATTTCAATAATTAAATTTTTAAAATTTAGTATTTAAGTATTTAAATTTTAAAATTTAAAGTTTTAATAATCAAATTTTTAAAATTTAGTATTTAAATTTTTAAATTTTAAAGTTTGAAGTTTTAATAATTAAAATTTTAAAATTTAGTATTTAAATTTTAAAATTTAAATTTTTAAATTTTAAAATTTAAAATTTTAATAATTAAATTTTTAAAATTTAGTATTTAAAATTTTAAATTTTAAAATTTAAAGTTTTAATAATTAAATTTTTAAAATTTGTATTTAAATTTTTAAATTTTAAAATTTAAAGTTTTAATAATTAAATTTTTAAAATTTAGTATTTAAATTATTAAATTTTAAAATTTAAAATTTTAATAATTAAATTTTTAAAATTTTGTATTTAAATTTTTAAATTTTAAAATTTAAAGTTTTAATAATTAAATTTTTAAAATTTAGTATTTAAATTATTAAATTTTAAAATTTAAAATTTTAATAATTAAATTTTTAAAATTTAGTATTTAAATTTATAAATTCTAAAGTTTAATTTTTAATAATTAAATTTTTAAAATTTATTATTTAAATTTTAAAATTTAAAATTTTAAATTTTAAAATTTAAAGTTTTAAATTTTAAAATTTAAATTTTTAAATTTAAATTTTTAAATTTTAAAATTTAAAATTTCAATAATTAAATTTTTAAAATTTAGTATTTAAATTTTTAAATTTTAAAATTTAAAGTTTTAATAATTAAATTTTTAAAATTTAGTATTTAAATTTTTAAATTTTAAAATTTAAATTTTTAAATTTTAAAATTTAAATTTTTAAATTTTAAAATTTAAAGCTTTAATAATTAAATTTTTAAAATTTAGTATTTAAATTTTTAAATTTTAAAATTTAAAATTTTAATAACTAAATTTTTAAAATTTAGTATTTAAATTTTTAAATTTTAAAATTTAAATTTTTAAATTTTAAAATTTAAAATTTCAATAATTAAATTTTTAAAATTTAGTATTTAAGTTTTTAAATTTTAAAATTTAAAGTTTTAATAATCAAATTTTTAAAATTTAGTATTTAATTTTTAAATTTTAAAGTTTGAAGTTTTAATAATTAAATTTTTAAAATTTAGTATTTAAATTTTAAAATTTAAATTTTTAAATTTTAAAATTTAAAATTGTAATAATTAAATTTTTAAAATTTAGTATTTAAATTTTTAAATTTTAAAATTTAAAGTTTTAATAATTAAATTTTTAAAATTTGTATTTAAATTTTTAAATTTTAAAATATAAAGTTTTAATAATTAAATTTTTAAAATTTAGTATTTAAATTTTTAAGTTCTAAAGTTTAATTTTTAATAATTAAATTTTTAAAATTTAGTATTTAAATTTTAAAATTTAAATTTTTAAATTTTAAAATTTAAAGTTTTAATAATTAAATTTTTAAAATTTGTATTTAAATTTTTAAATTTTAAAATTTAAAGTTTTAATAATTAAATTTTTAAAATTTAGTATTTAAATTTTTAAATTTTAAAATTTAAAGTTTTAATAATTAAATTTTTAAAATTTAGTATTTAAATTTTTAAATTTTCAAATTTAAAGTTTTAATAATTAAATTTTTAAAATTTAGTACTTAAGTTTTTAAATTTAAAACTTTAATAATTAAATTTTTAAAATTTAGTATTTAAATTTTAAATTTTAAAGTTTAAATTTTTAAATTTTAAAATTTAAATTTTTAAATTTTAAAATTTAAATTTTTAAATTTTAAAATTTAAATTTTTAAATTTTAAAATTTAAATTTTTAAATTTAAAAATTTAAATATTAAATTTAAAATTTTAATAATTAAATTTTTAAAATTTAGTATTTAAATTTTTAAATTTTATAATTTAAAGTTTTAATAATTAAATTTTTAAAATTTAGTACTTAAATTTTTAAATTTTAAAATTTAAAGTTTTAATAATTAAATTTTTAAAATTTAGTATTTAAATTTTAAATTTTAAAGTTTAAATTTTTAAATTTTAAAATTTAAATTTTTAAATTTTAATATTTAAATTTTTAAATTTTAAAATTTAAATTTTTAAATTTAAAAATTTAAATATTAAATTTAAAATTTTAATAATTAAATTTTTAAAATTTAGTATTTAAATTTTTAAATTTTATAATTTAAAGTTTTAATAATTAAATTTTTAAAATTTAGTACTTAAATTTTTAAATATTAAAATTTAAAGTTTTAATAATTAAATTTTTAAAATTTAGTATTTAAATTTTTAAATTTTAAAATTTAAATTTTTAAATTTTAAAATTTAAAATTTCAATAATTAAATTTTTAAAATTTAGTATTTAAGTTTTTAAATTTTAAAATTTAAAGTTTTAATAATCAAATTTTTAAAATTTAGTATTTAAATTTTTAAATTTTAAAGTTTGAAGTTTTAATAATTAAATTTTTTAAATTTAGTATTTAAATTTTAAAATTTAAATTTTTAAATTTTAAAATTTAAAATTTTAATAATTAAATTTTTAAAATTTAGTATTTAAATTTTTAAATTTTAAAATTTAAAGTTTTAATAATTAAATTTTTAAAATTTGTATTTAAATTTTTAAATTTTAAAATTTAAAGTTTTAATAATTAAATTTTTAAAATTTAGTATTTAAATTATTAAATTTTAAAATTTAAAATTTTAATAATTAAATTTTTAAAATTTAGTATTTAAATTTTTAAATTCTAAAGTTTAATTTTTAATAATTAAATTTTTAAAATTTATTATTTAAATTTTTAAAATTTGTATTTAAATTTTTAAATTATAAAATTTAAAGTTTTAATGATTAAATTTTTAAAATTTAGTATTTAAATTTTTAAATTTTCAAATTTAAAGTTTTAATAATTAAATTTTTAAAATTTAGTATTTAAATTTTTAAATTTTAAAATTTAAAATTTTAATAATTAAATTTTTAAAATTTAGTATTTAAATTTTTAAATTTTAAAATTTAAAGTTTTAATATTTAAATTTTTAAAATTTAGTATTTAAATTTTTAAATTTTAAAATTTAAATTCTTAAATTTTAAAATTTAAATTTTTAAATTTAAATTTTTAAATTTAAATTTCTAAATTTTAAAATTTAAAATTTTAGTAATTAAATTTTTAAAATTTAGTATTTAAATTTTTAAATTTTAAAGTTTAAAGTTTTAATAATTAAATTTTTAAAATTTAGTATTTAAATTTTAAAATTTATATTTTTAAATTTTAAAATTTAAAATTTTAATAATTAAATTTTTACAATTTACTATTTAAATTTTAAAATTTAAAGTTTTAATAATTAAATTTTTAAAATTTAGTATTAAAATTTTTAAATTTTAAAGTTTGAAGTTTTAATAATTAAATTTTTAAAATTTAGTATTTAAATTTTTAAATTTTAAAATTTAAAGTTTTAATAATTAAATTTTTAAAATTTAGTATTTAAATTTTTGAATTTTAAAATTTAAATTTTTAAATTTAAAATTTCAATAATTAAATTTTTAAAATTTAGTATTTAAGTTTTTAAATTTTAAAATTTAAAGTTTTAATAATCAAATTTTTAAAATTTAGTATTTAAATTTTTAAATTTTAAAGTTTAAAGTTTTAATAATTAAATCTTTAAAATTTAGTATTTAAATTTTAAAATTTAAATTTTTAAATTTTAGAATTTAAAATTTTAATAATTAAATTTTTAAAATTTAGTATTTAAATTTTTAAATTTTAAAATTTAAAGTTTTAATAATTAAATTTTTAAAATTTGTATTTAAATTTTTAAATTTTAAAGTTTAAAGTTTTAATAATTAAATTTTTATAATTTAGTATTTAAATTTTTAAATTTTAAAGTTTAAATTTTTAAATTTTAAAATTTAAATTTTTAAATTTAAATTTCTAAATTTAAATTTTTAAATTTTAAAATTTAAAATTTCAATAATTAAATTTTTAAAACTTAGTATTTAAATTATTAAATTTAAAATTTTAATAATTAAATTTTTAAATTTTAAAATTTAAAGTTTTAATAATTATATTTTTATAATTTAGTATTTAAATTTTTAAATTTTAAAATATAAAGTTTTAATAATTAAATTTTTAAAATTTAGTATTTAAATTTTTAAATTTTAAAATTTAAAGTTTTAATAATTAAATTTTTAAAATTCATTATTTAAATTTTTAAATTTTAAAATTTAAAGTTTTAATAATTAAATTTTTAAAATTTAGTATTTAAATTTTTAAATTTTAAAATTTAAAATTTCAATAATTAAATTTTTAAAATTTAGTATTTAAGTATTTAAATTTTAAAATTTAAAGTTTTAATAATTAAATTTTTAAAATTCATTATTTAAATTTTTAAATTTTAAAATTTAAAGTTTTAATAATTATATTTTTATAATTTAGTATTTAAATTTTTAAATTTTAAAATTTAAAATTTCAATAATTAAATTTTTAAAATTTAGTATTTAAGTATTTAAATTTTAAAATTTAAAGTTTTAATAATCAAATTTTTAAAATTTAGTATTTAAATTTTTAAATTTTAAAGTTTGAAGTTTTAATAATTAAATTTTTAAAATTTAGTATTTAAATTTTAAAATTTAAATTTTTAAATTTTAAAATTTAAAGTTTTAATAATTAAATTTTTAAAATTTAGTACTTAAGTTTTTAAATTTAAAACTTTAATAATTAAATTTTTAAAATTTAGTATTTAAATTTTAAATTTTAAAGATTAAATTTTTAAATTTTAAAATTTAAATTTTTAAATTTTAAAATTTAAATTTTTAAATTTAAAAATTTAAATATTAAATTTTTAAATTTAAACATTTAAATATTAAATTTAAAATTTTAATAATTAAATTTTTAAAATTTAGTATTTAAATTTTTAAATTTTATAATTTAAAGTTTTAATAATTAAATTTTTAAAATTTAGTACTTAAATTTTTAAATTTTAAAATTTAAAGTTTTAATAATTAAATTTTTAAAATTTAGTATTTAAATTTTTAAATTTTAAAATTTAAATTTTTAAATTTTAAAATTTAATATTTCAATAATTAAATTTTTAAAATTTAGTATTTAAGTATTTAAATTTTAAAATTTAAAGTTTTAATAATCAAATTTTTAAAATTTAGTATTTAAATTTTTAAATTTTAAAGTTTGAAGTTTTAATAATTAAAATTTTAAAATTTAGTATTTAAATTTTAAAATTTAAAGTTTTAATAATTAAATTTTTAAAATTTGTATTTAAATTTTTAAATTTTAAAATTTAAAGTTTTAATAATTAAATTTTTAAAATTTAGTATTTAAATTATTAAATTTTAAAATTTAAAATTTTAATAATTAAATTTTTAAAATTTTGTATTTAAATTTTTAAATTTTATAATTTAAAGTTTTAATAATTAAATTTTTAAAATTTAGTATTTAAATTATTAAATTTTAAAATTTAAAATTTTAATAATTAAATTTTTAAAATTTAGTATTTAAATTTTTAAATTCTAAAGTTTAATTTTTAATAATTAAATTTTTAAAATTTATTATTTAAATTTTAAAATTTAAAATTTTAAATTTTAAAATTTAAAGTTTTAATAATTAAATTTTTAAAATTTGTATTTAAATTTTTAAATTTTAAAATTTAAAGTTTTAATAATTAAATTTTTAAAATTTGTATTTAAATTTTTAAATTTTAAAATTTAAAGTTTTAATAATTAAATTTTTAAAATTTAGTAATTAAATTTTTAAATTTTCAAATTTAAAGTTTTAATAATTAAATATTTAAAATTTAGTATTTAAATTTTTAAATTTTAAAATTTAAAATTTTAATAATTAAATTTTTAAAATTTTGTATTTAAATTTTTAAATTTTAAAATTTAAAGTTTTAATATTTAAATTTTTAAAATTTAGTATTTAAATTTTTAAATTTAAATTTATAAATTTAAATTTTTAAATTTTAAAATTTAAAATTTTAGTAATTAAATTTTTAAAATTTAGTATTTAAATTTTAAAATTTAAAGTTTTAATAATTAAATTTTTAAAATTTAGTATTAAAATTTTTAAATTTTAAAGTTTGAAGTTTTAATAATTAAATTTTTAAAATTTAGTATTTAAATTTTTAAATTTTAAGATTTAAAGTTTTAATAATTAAATTTTTAAAATTTAGTATTTCAATTTTAAAATTTAAATTTTAAAATTTAAAATATTAATAATTAAATTTTTAAAATTTAGTATTTAAATTTTTAAAATTTAAAGTTTTAATAATTAAAATTTTAAAATTTAGTATTTAAGTTTTTAAATTTTAAAATTTAAAGTTTTAAATTTTAAAATTTAAATTTTTAAATTTAAATTTTTAAATTTTAAAATTTAAAATTTCAATAATTAAATTTTTAAAATTTAGTATTTAAATTTTTAAATTTTAAAATTTAAAGTTTTAATAATTAAATTTTTAAAATTTAGTATTTAAATTTTTAAATTTTAAAATTTAAATTTTTAAATTTTAAAATTTAAAGCTTTAATAATTAAATTTTTAAAATTTAGTATTTAAATTTTTAAATTTTAAAATTTAAAATTTTAATAACTAAATTTTTAAAATTTAGTATTTAAATTTTTAAATTTTAAAATTTAAATTTTTAAATTTTTAAATTTAAAATTTCAATAATTAAATTTTTAAAATTTAGTATTTAAGTTTTTAAATTTTAAAATTTAAAGTTTTAATAATCAAATTTTTAAAATTTAGTATTTAATTTTTAAATTTTAAAGTTTGAAGTTTTAATAATTAAATTTTTAAAATTTGTATTTAAATTTTTAAATTTTAAAATATAAAGTTTTAATAATTAAATTTTTAAAATTTAGTATTTAAATTTTTAAATTCTAAAGTTTAATTTTTAATAATTAAATTTTTAAAATTTAGTATTTAAATTTTAAAATTTAAATTTTTAAATTTTAAAATTTAAAGTTTTAATAATTAAATTTTTAAAATTTGTATTTAAATTTTTAAATTTTAAAATTTAAAGTTTTAACAATTAAATTTTTAAAATTTAGTATTTAAATTTTTAAATTTTAAAATTTAAAGTTTTAATAATTAAATTTTTAAAATTTAGTATTTAAATTTTTAAATTTTCAAATTTAAAGTTTTAATAATTAAATTATTAAAATTTAGTACTTAAGTTTTTAAATTTAAAACTTTAATAATTAAATTTTTAAAATTTAGTATTTAAATTTTAAATTTTAAAGTTTAAATTTTTAAATTTTAAAATTTAAATTTTTAAATTTTAAAATTTAAATTTTTAAATTTTAAAATTTAAATTTTTAAATTTTAAAATTTAAATTTTTAAATTTAAAAATTTAAATATTAAATTTAAAATTTTAATAATTAAATTTTTAAAATTTAGTATTTAAATTTTTAAATTTTATAATTTAAAGTTTTAATAATTAAATTTTTAAAATTTAGTACTTAAATTTTTAAATTTTAAAATTTAAAGTTTTAATAATTAAATTTTTAAAATTTAGTATTTAAATTTTAAATTTTAAAGTTTAAATTTTTAAATTTTAAAATTTAAATTTTTAAATTTTAATATTTAAATTTTTAAATTTTAAAATTTAAATTTTTAAATTTAAAAATTTAAATATTAAATTTAAAATTTTAATAATTAAATTTTTAAAATTTAGTATTTAAATTTTTAAATTTTATAATTTAAAGTTTTAATAATTAAATTTTTAAAATTTAGTACTTAAATTTTTAAATTTTAAAATTTAAAGTTTTAATAATTAAATATTTAAAATTTAGTATTTAAATTTTTAAATTTTAAAATTTAAATTTTTAAATTTTAAAATTTAAAATTTCAATAATTAAATTTTTAAAATTTAGTATTTAAGTTTTTAAATTTTAAAATTTAAAGTTTTAATAATCAAATTTTTAAAATTTAGTATTTAAATTTTTAAATTTTAAAGTTTGAAGTTTTAATAATTAAATTTTTTAAATTTAGTATTTAAATTTTAAAATTTAAATTTTTAAATTTTAAAATTTAAAATTTTAATAATTAAATTTTTAAAATTTAGTATTTAAATTTTTAAATTTTAAAATTTAAAGTTTTAATAATTAAATTTTTAAAATTTGTATTTAAATTTTTAAATTTTAAAATTTAAAGTTTTAATAATTAAATTTTTAAAATTTAGTATTTAAATTATTAAATTTTAAAATTTAAAATTTTAATAATTAAATTTTTAAAATTTAGTATTTAAATTTTTAAATTCTAAAGTTTAATTTTTAATAATTAAATTTTTAAAATTTATTATTTAAATTTTTAAAATTTGTATTTAAATTTTTAAATTATAAAATTTAAAGTTTTAATGATTAAATTTTTAAAATTTAGTATTTAAATTTTTAAATTTTCAAATTTAAAGTTTTAATAATGAAATTTTTAAAATTTAGTATTTAAATTTTTAAATTTTAAAATTTAAAATTTTAATAATTAAATTTTTAAAATTTAGTATTTAAATTTTTAAATTTTAAAATTTAAAGTTTTAATATTTAAATTTTTAAAATTTAGTATTTAAATTTTTAAATTTTAAAATTTAAATTCTTAAATTTTAAAATTTAAATTTTTAAATTTAAATTTTTAAATTTAAATTTTTAAATTTTAAAATTTAAAATTTTAGTAATTAAATTTTTAAAATTTAGTATTTAAATTTTTAAATTTTAAAGTTTAAAGTTTTAATAATTAAATTATTAAAATTTAGTATTTAAATTTTAAAATTTATATTTTTAAATTTTAAAATTTAAAATTTTAATAATTAAATTTTTACAATTTACTATTTAAATTTTAAAATTTAAAGTTTTAATAATTAAATTTTTAAAATTTAGTATTAAAATTTTTAAATTTTAAAGTTTGAAGTTTTAATAATTAAATTTTTAAAATTTAGTATTTAAATTTTTAAATTTTAAAATTTAAAGTTTTAATAATTAAATTTTTAAAATTTAGTATTTAAATTTTTGAATTTTAAAATTTAAATTTTTAAATTTAAAATTTCAATAATTAAATTTTTAAAATTTAGTATTTAAGTTTTTAAATTTTAAAATTTAAAGTTTTAATAATCAAATTTTTAAAATTTAGTATTTAAATTTTTAAATTTTAAAGTTTAAAGTTTTAATAATTAAATTTTTAAAATTTAGTATTTAAATTTTAAAATTTAAATTTTTAAATTTTAAAATTTAAAATTTTAATAATTAAATTTTTAAAATTTAGTATTTAAATTTTTAAATTTTAAAATTTAAAGTTTTAATAATTAAATTTTTAAAATTTGTATTTAAATTTTTAAATTTTAAAGTTTAAATTTTTAAATTTTAAAATTTAAATTTTTAAATTTAAATTTCTAAATTTAAATTTTTAAATTTTAAAATTTAAAATTTCAATAATTAAATTTTTAAAACTTAGTATTTAAATTATTAAATTTAAAATTTTAATAATTAAATTTTTAAATTTTAAAATTTAAAGTTTTAATAATTATATTTTTATAATTTAGTATTTAAATTTTTAAATTTTAAAATATAAAGTTTTAATAATTAAATTTTTAAAATTTAGTATTTAAATTTTTAAATTTTAAAATTTAAAGTTTTAATAATTAAATTTTTAAAATTCATTATTTAAATTTTTAAATTTTAAAATTTAAAGTTTTAATAATTAAATTTTTAAAATTTGTATTTAAATTTTTAAATTTTAAAATTTAAAATTTTAATAATTAAATTTTTAAAATTTAGTATTTAAATTTTTAAATCCTAAAGTTTAGTTTTTAATAATTAAATTTTTAAAATTTAGTATTTAAATTTTAAAATTTAAATTTTTAAATTTTAAAATTTAAAGTTTTAATAATTAAATTTTTAAAATTTGTATTTAAATTTTTAAATTTTAAAATTTAAAGTTTTAATAATTAAATTTTTAAAATTTAGTATTTAAATTTTTAAATTTTAAAATTTAAAGTTTTAATAATTAAATTTTTAAAATTTAGTATTTAAATTTTAAAATTTATATTTTTAAATTTTAAAATTTATATTTTTAAATTTTAAAATTTAAAATTTTAATAATTAAATTTTTACAATTTATTATTTAAATTTTAAAATTTAAAGTTTTAATAATTAAATTTTTAAAATTTAGTATTTAAATTTTTAAATTTTCAAATTTAAAATTTTAATAATTAAATTTTTAAAATTTAGTATTTAAATTTTTAAATTTTAAAATTTAAAGTTTTAACAATTAAATTTTTAAAATTTAGTATTTAAATTTTTAAATTTTAAAATATAAAGTTTTAATAATTAAATTTTTAAAATTTAGTATTTAAATTTTTAAATTATAAAATTTAAAATTTTAATAATTAAATTTTTAAAATTTAGTATTTAAATTGTTAAATTTTCAAATTTAAAATTTTAATAATTAAATTTTTAAAATTTAGTATTTAAATTTTTAAATATTAAAATTTAAATTTTAATAATTAAATTTTAATAATTTAGTATTTAAATTTTTAAATTTTAAAATTTAAAGATTTAATAATTAAATTTTTAAAATTTAGTATTTAAATTTTTAAATTTTAAAATTTAAAATTTTAATAATTAAATTTTTAAAATTTAGTATTTAAAATTTTTAAATTTAAAATTTAATAATTAAATTTAGTATTTAAATTTTTAAATTTTAAAATTTAAAGTTATAACAATTAAATTTTTAAAATTTAGTATTTAAATTTTTAAATTTTAAAATTTAAAGTTTTAATAATTAAATTTATAAAATTTATTATTTAAATTTTAAAATTTTAAAATTTAAAATTTTAATAATTAAATTTTTAGAATTTAGTATTTAAATTTTTAAATTTTAAAATTTAATAATTAAATTTAGTATTTAAATTTTTAAATTTTAAAATTTAAAGTTATAACAATTAAATTTTTAAAATTTAGTATTTAAATTTTTAAATTTTAAAATATAAAGTTTTAATAATTAAATTTTTAAAATTTAGTATTTAAATTTTTAAATTTTAAAATTTAAAATTTTAATAATTAAATTTTTAAAATTTAGCATTTAAATTTTTAAATTTTCAAATTTAAAGTTTTAATAATTAAATTTTTAAAATTTAGTATTTAAATTTTTAAATTTTAAAATTTAAAATTTTAATAATTAAATTTTTAAAATTTAGTATTTAAATTTTTAAATTTTCAAATTTAAAGTTTTAATAATTAAATTTTTAAAATTTAGTATTTAAATTTTTAAATTTTAAAATTTAAAATTTTAATAATTAAATTTTTAAAATTTAGTATTTAAATTTTAAATTTTAAAATTTAAAGTTTTAATAATTAAATTTTTAGAATTTAGTATTTAAATTTTTAAATTTTAAAATTTAAAGTTTTAATATTTAAATTTTTAAAATTTAGTATTTAAATTTTTAAATTTTAAAATTTAAAGTTATAATAATTAAATTTTTAAAATTTAGTATTTAAATTTTAAAATTTAAATATTTAAATTTTAAAATTTAAAATTTTAATAATTAAATTTTTAAAAATTAGTATTTAAATTTTTAAATTTTAAAATTTATAGTTTTAATAATGAAATTTTTAAAATTTAGTATTTAAATTTTTAAATTTTAAAATTTAAAATTTTAATAATTAAATTTTTAAAATTTAGTATTTAAATATTTAAATTTTAAAATTTAAAGATTTAATATTTAAAGTTTTAAAATTTAGTATTTAAATTTTTAAATTTTAAAATTTAAATTTTAATAATTAAAGTTTTAAAATTTAGTATTTAAATTTTTAAATTTTAAAATTTAAAATTTTAATAATTAAATTTTTAAAATTTAGTATTTAAATTTTTAAATTTTCAAATTTAAAGTTTTAATAATTAAATTTTTAAAATTTAGTATTTAAATTTTTAAATTTTAAAATTTAAAGTTTTAATAATTAAATTTTTAAAATTTAGTATTTAAATTTTTAAAATTTAAAGTTTTAATAATAAAATTTATAAAATTTAGTATTTAAGTTTTTAAATTTTAAAATTTAAAGTTTTAATAATTAAATTTTTAAAATTTAGTATTTAAATTTTTAAATTTTAAAGTTGGAAGTTTTAATAATTAAATTTTTAAAATTTAGTATTTAAATTTTAAAATTTAAATTTTTAAATTTTAAAATTTAAAATTTTAATAATTAAATTTTTAAAATTTAGTATTTAAATTTTTAAATTTTAAAATTTAAAGTTTTAATAATTAAATTTTTAAAATTTAGTATTTAAATTTTTAAAATTTAAAGTTTTAATAAAAAAATTTATAAAATTTAGTATTTAAGTTTTTAAATTTTAAAATTTAAAGTTTTAATAATCAAATTTTTAAAATTTAGTATTTAATTTTAAAAATTTGTATAATTTAGTATTTAAATTTTAAAGTTTGAAGTTTTAATAATTAAATTTTTAAAATTTAGTATTTAAATTTTTAAATTTTAAAATTTAAAGTTTTAATAATTAAATTTTTAAAATTTAGTATTTAAATTTTTAAATTTTAAAATGTAAATTTTCAAATTTTAAAATTTAAAATTTTAATAATTAAATTTTTAAATTTTAAAATTTAAAGTTTTAATAATTAAATTTTTAAAATTTAGTATTTAAATTTTAAAATTTAAATTTTTAAATTTTAAAATTTAAAATTTTGATAACTAAATTTTTAAAATTAAGTATTTAAATTTTTAAATTTTAAAATATAAAGTTTTAATAATTAAATTTTTAAAATTTAGTATTTAAATTTTTAAATTTTAAAATTTAAATTTTTAAATTTTAAAATTTAAAATTTTAATAATTAAATTTTTAAATTTTAAAATTTAAAGTTTTAATAAATAAATTTTTAAAATTTAATATTTAAATTTTTAAATTTTAAAATTTAAATTTTAATAATTAAATTTTTAAATTTTCAAATTTAAAGTTTTAATAATTAAATTTTTAAAATTTAGTATTTAAATTTTTAAATTTTAAAATTTAAAATTTTAATAATTAAATTTTTAAAATTTAGTATTTAAATTTTAAATTTTAAAATTTAAAGTTTTAATAATTAAATTTTTAGAATTTAGTATTTAAATTTTTAAATTTTAAAATTTAAAGTTTTAATATTTGAATTTTTAAAATTTAGTATTTAAATTTTTAAATTTTAAAATTTAAAGTTATAATAATTAAATTTTTAAAATTTAGTATTTAAATTTTAAAATTTAAATATTTAAATTTTAAAATTTAAAATTTTAATAATTAAATTTTTAAAAATTAGTATTTAAATTTTTAAATTTTAAAATTTATAGTTTTAATAATGAAATTTTTAAAATTTAGTATTTAAATTTTTAAATTTTAAAATTTAAAATTATAATAATTAAATTTTTAAAATTTAGTATTTAAATATTTAAATTTTAAAATTTAAAGATTTAATATTTAAAGTTTTAAAATTTAGTATTTAAATTTTTAAATTTTAAAATTTAAATTTTAATAATTAAAGTTTTAAAATTTAGTATTTAAATTTTTAAATTTTAAAATTTAAAATTTTAATAATTAACTTTTTAAAATTTAGTATTTAAATTTTTAAATTTTCAAATTTAAAGTTTTAATAATTAAATTTTTAAAATTTAGTATTTAAATTTTTAAATTTTAAAATTTAAAGTTTTAATAATTAAATTTTTAAAATTTAGTATTTAAATTTTTAAAATTTAAAGTTTTAATAATAAAATTTATAAAATTTAGTATTTAAGTTTTTAAATTTTAAAATTTAAAGTTTTAATAATTAAATTTTTAAAATTTAGTATTTAAATTTTTAAATTTTAAAGTAGGAAGTTTTAATAATTAAATTTTTAAAATTTAGTATTTAAATTTTAAAATTTAAATTTTTAAATTTTAAAATTTAAAATTTTAATAATTAAATTTTTAAAATTTAGTATTTAAATTTTTAAATTTTAAAATTTAAAGTTTTAATAATTAAATTTTTAAAATTTAGTATTTAAATTTTTAAAATTTAAAGTTTTAATAAAAAAATTTATAAAATTTAGTATTTAAGTTTTTAAATTTTAAAATTTAAAGTTTTAATAATCAAATTTTTAAAATTTAGTATTTAATTTTTAAATTTTAAAGTTTGAAGTTTTAATAATTAAATTTTTAAAATTTAGTATTTAAATTTTTAAATTTTAAAATTTAAAGTTTTAATAATTAAATTTTTAAAATTTAGTATTTAAATTTTTAAATTTTAAAATGTAAATTTTCAAATTTTAAAATTTAAAATTTTAATAATTAAATTTTTAAATTTTAAAATTTAAAGTTTTAATAATTAAATTTTTAAAATTTAGTATTTAAATTTTAAAATTTAAATTTTTAAATTTTAAAATTTAAAATTTTGATAACTAAATTTTTAAAATTTAGTATTTAAATTTTTAAATTTTAAAATATAAAGTTTTAATAATTAAATTTTTAAAATTTAGTATTTAAATTTTTAAATTTTAAAATTTAAATTTTTAAATTTTAAAATTTAAAATTTTAAATTTTAAAATTTAAAATTTTAATAATTAAATTTTTAAATTTTAAAATTTAAAGTTTTAATAAATAAATTTTTAAAATTTAATATTTAAATTTTTAAATTTTAAAATTTAAATTTTAATAATTAAATTTTTAAATTTTAAAATTTAAAGTTTTAATAATTATATTTTTATAATTTAGTATTTAAATTTTTAAATTTTAAAATTTAAAGTTTTAATAATTAAATTTTTAAAATTTAGTATTTAAATTTTTAAAATTTAAAGTTTTAATAAAAAAATTTATAAAATTTAGTATTTAAGTTTTTAAATTTTAAAATTTAAAGTTTTAATAATCAAATTTTTAAAATTTAGTATTTAATTTTTAAATTTTAAAGTTTGAAGTTTTAATAATCAAATTTTTAAAATTTAGTATTTAATTTTTAAATTTTAAAGTTTGAAGTTTTAATAATTAAATTTTTAAAATTTAGTATTTAAATTTTTAAATTTTAAAATTTAAAGTTTTAATAATTAAATTTTTAAAATTTAGTATTTAAATTTTTAAATTTTAAAATGTAAATTTTCAAATTTTAAAATTTAAAATTTTAATAATTAAATTTTTAAATTTTAAAATTTAAAGTTTTAATAATTAAATTTTTAAAATTTAGTATTTAAATTTTAAAATTTAAATTTTTAAATTTTAAAATTTAAAATTTTGATAACTAAATTTTTAAAATTTAGTATTTAAATTTTTAAATTTTAAAATATAAAGTTTTAATAATTAAATTTTTAAAATTTAGTATTTAAATTTTTAAATTTTAAAATTTAAATTTTTAAATTTTAAAATTTAAAATTTTAATAATTAAATTTTTAAATTTTAAAATTTAAAGTTTTAATAAATAAATTTTTAAAATTTAATATTTAAATTTTTAAATTTTAAAATTTAAATTTTAATAATTAAATTTTTAAATTTTAAAATTTAAAGTTTTAATAATTAAATTTTTAAAATTTAGTATCTAAATTTTTAAATTTTAAAATTTAAAATTTTAATAATTAAATTTTTAAAATTTAGTATTTAAATTTTTAAATTTTAAAATTTAATATTTTAATAATTAAATTTTTAAAATTTAGTATTTAAATTTTTAAATTTTAAAATTTAAAGTTTTAATATTTAAATTTTTAAAATTTAGTATTTAAATTTTTAAATTTTAAAATATAAATTTTTAAATTTAAATTTTTAAATTTTAAAATTTAAAATTTTAGTAATTAAATTTTTAAAATTTATTATTTAAATTTTTAAATTTTAAAGTTTAAAGTTTTAATAATTAAATTTTTAAAATTTAGTATTTAAATTTTAAAATTTATATTTTTAAATTTTAAAATTTAAAATTTTAATAATTAAATTTATACAATTTATTATTTAAATTTTAAAATTTAAAGTTTTAATAATTAAATTTTTAAAATTTAGTATTAAAATTTTTAATTTTTAAAGTTTGAAGTTTTAATAATTAAATTTTTAAAATTTAGTATTTAAATTTTTAAATATTAAAATTTAAAGTTTTAATAATTAAATTTTTAAAATTTAGTATTTAAATTTTTAAATTTTAAAATTTAAATTTTAAAATTTAAAATTTCAATAATTAAATTTTTAAAATTTAGTATTTAAGTTTTTAAATTTTAAAATTTAAAGTTTTAATAATCAAATTTTTAAAATTTATTATTTAAATTTTTAAATTTTAAAGTTTGAAGTTTTAATAATTAAATTTTTAAAATTTAGTATTTAAATTTTAAAATTTAAATTTTAAAATTTAAATTTTTAAATTTTAAAATTTAAAATTTTAATAATTAAATTTTTAAAATTTAGTATTTAAATTTTTAAATTTTAAAATTTAAAGTTTTAATAATTAAATTTTTAAAATTTGTATTTAAATTTTTAAATTTTAAAATTTAAAGTTTTAATAATTAAATTTTTAAAATTTAGTATTTAAATTTCTAAATTTATATTTTTAAATCTTAAAATTTAAAATTTTAATAATTAAATTTTTACAATTTATTATTTAAATTTTAAAATTTAAAGTTTTAATAATTAAATTTTTAAAATTTAGTATTTAAATTTTTAAATTTTAAAATATAAAGTTTTAATAATTAAATTTTTAAAATTTAGTATTTAAATTTTTAAATTTTAAAATTTAAAATTTTAATAATTAAATTTTTAAAATTTAGTATTTAAATATTTAAATTTTAAAATTTAAAGATTTAATATTTAAAGTTTTAAAATTTAGTATTTAAATTTTTAAATTTTAAAATATAAATTTTAATAATTAAAGTTTTAAAATTTAGTATTTAAAATTTTAAACTTTAAAATTTAAAGTTTTAATAATTAAATTTTTAAAATTTAGTATTTAAATTTTTAAATTTTAAAATTTAAAGTTTTAATAATTAAATTTTTAAAATTTAGTATTTAAATTTTAAAATTTAAAATTTTAATAATTAAATTTTTAAAATTTAGTATTTAAATTTTTAAATTTTCAAATTTAAAGTTTTAATAATTAAATTTTTAAAATTTAGTATTTAAATTTTTAAATTTTAAAATTTAAAATTTTAATAATTAAATTTTTAAAATTTAGTATTTAAATATTTAAATTTTAAAATTTAAAGATTTAATATTTAAAGTTTTAAAATTTAGTATTTAAATTTTTAAATTTTAAAATTTAAAATTTTAATAATTAAATTTTTAAAATTTAGTATTTAAATATTTAAATTTTAAAATTTAAAGATTTAATATTTAAAGTTTTAAAATTTAGTATTTAAATTTTTAAATTTTAAAATATAAATTTTAATAATTAAAGTTTTAAAATTTAGTATTTAAAATTTTAAACTTTAAAATTTAAAGTTTTAATAATTAAATTTTTAAAATTTAGTATTTAAATTTTTAAATTTTAAAATTTAAAGTTTTAATAATTAAATTTTTAAAATTTAGTATTTAAATTTTAAAATTTAAAATTTTAATAATTAAATTTTTAAAATTTAGTATTTAAATTTTTAAATTTTCAAATTTAAAGTTTTAATAATTAAATTTTTAAAATTTAGTATTTAAATTTTTAAATTTTAAAATTTCAAATTTTAATAATTAAATTTTTAAAATTTAGTATTTAAATATTTAAATTTTAAAATTTAAAGATTTAATATTTAAAGTTTTAAAATTTAGTATTTAAATTTTTAAATTTTAAAATATAAATTTTAATAATTAAAGTTTTAAAATTTAGTATTTAAAATTTTAAACTTTAAAATTTAAAGTTTTAATAATTAAATTTTTAAAATTTAGTATTTAAATTTTTAAATTTTAAAATATAAATTTTTAAATTTAAATTTTTAAATTTTAAAATTTAAAATTTTAGTAATTAAATTTTTAAAATTTATTATTTAAATTTTTAAATTTTAAAGTTAAAGTTTTAATAATTAAATTTTTAAAATTTAGTATTTAAATTTTAAAATTTATATTTTTAAATTTTAAAATTTAAAATTTTAATAATTAAATTTTTACAATTTATTATTTAAATTTTAAAATTTAAAGTTTTAATAATTAAATTTTTAAAATTTAGTATTTAAATTTTTAAATTTTAAAATTTAAATTTTTAAATTTTAAAATTTAAAATTTCAATAATTAAATTTTTAAAATTTAGTATTTAAGTTTTTAAATTTTAAAATTTAAAGTTTTAATAATCAAATTTTTAAAATTTATTATTTAAATTTTTAAATTTTAAAGTTTGAAGTTTTAATAATTAAATTTTTAAAATTTAGTATTTAAATTTTAAAATTTAAATTTTTAAATTTTAAAATTTAAAATTTTAATAATTAAATTTTTAAAATTTAGTATTTAAATTTTTAAATTTTAAAATTTAAAGTTTTAATAATTAAATTTTTAAAATTTGTATTTAAATTTTTAAATTTTAAAATTTAAAGTTTTAATAATTAAATTTTTAAAATTTAGTATTTAAATTTCAAAATTTATATTTTTAAATTTTAAAATTTAAAATTTTAATAATTAAATTTTTACAATTTATTATTTAAATTTTAAAATTTAAAGTTTTAATAATTAAATTTTTAAAATTTAGTATTTAAATTTTTAAATTTTAAAATATAAAGTTTTAATAATTAAATTTTTAAAATTTAGTATTTAAATTTTTAAATTTTAAAATTTAAAATTTTAATAATTAAATTTTTAAAATTTAGTATTTAAATATTTAAATTTTAAAATTTAAAGATTTAATATTTAAAGTTTTAAAATTTAGTATTTAAATTTTTAAATTTTAAAATTTAAATTTTAATAATTAAAGTTTTAAAATTTAGTATTTAAAATTTTAAACTTTAAAATTTAAAGTTTTAATAATTAAATTTTTAAAATTTAGTATTTAAATTTTTAAATTTTAAAATTTAAAGTTTTAATAATTAAATTTTTAAAATTTAGTATTTAAATTTTAAATTTTAAAATTTAAAATTTTAATAATTAAATTTTTAAAATTTAGTATTTAAATTTTTAAATTTTCAAATTTAAAGTTTTAATAATTAAATTTTTAAAATTTAGTATTTAAATTTTTAAATTTTAAAATTTAAATTTTAATAATTAAATTTTAATAATTTAGTATTTAAATTTTTAAATTTTAAAATTTAAAGTTTTAATAATTAAATTTTTAAAATTTAGTATTTAAATTTTTAAATTTCAAATTTAAAATTTTAATAATTAAATTTTTAAAATTTAGTATTTAAATTTTTAAATTTTAAAATTTAAAGTTTTAACAATTAAATTTTTAAAATTTAGTATTTAAATTTTTAAATTTTAAAATATAAAGTTTTAATAATTAAATTTTTAAAATTTAGTATTTAAATTTTTAAATTATAATATTTAAAATTTTAATAATTAAATTTTTAAAATTTAGTATTTAAATTTTTAAATTTTCAAATTTAAAGTTTTAATAATTAAATTTTTAAAATTTAGTATTTAAATTTTTAAATTTTAAAATTTAAATTTTAATAATTAAATTTTAATAATTTAGTATTTAAATTTTTAAATTTTAAAATTTAAAGTTTTAATAATTAAATTTTTAAAATTTATTATTTAAATTTTTAAATTTTAAAATATAAAGTTTTAATAATTAAATTTTTAAAATTTAGTATTTAAATTATTAAATTTTAAAATTTAAAATTTTAATAATTAAATTTTTAAAATTTAGTATTTAAATTTTTAAATTTTCAAATTTAAAGTTTTAATAATTAAATTTTTAAAATTTAGTATTTAAATTTTTAAATTTTAAAATTTAAAATTTTAATAATTAAATTTTTAAAATTTAGTATTTAAAATTTTTAAATTTAAAAGTTAATAATTAAATTTAGTATTTAAATTTTTAAATTTTAAAATTTAAAGTTTTAATAATTAAATTTTTAAAATTTATTATTTAAATTTTAAAATTTTAAAATTTAAAATTTTAATAATTAAATTTTTAAAATTTAGTATTTAAATTTTTAAATTTTAAAATTTAATAATTAAATTTAGTATATAAATTTTTAAATTTTAAAATTTAAAGTTATTACAATTAAATTTTTAAAATTTAGTATTTAAATTTTTAAATTTTAAAATATAAAGTTTTAATAATTAAATTTTTAAAATTTAGTATTTAAATTTTTAAATTTTAAAATTTAAAATTTTAATAATTAAATTTTTAAAATTTAGAATTTAAATTTTTAAATTTTCAAATTTAAAGTTTTAATAATTAAATTTTTAAAATTTAGTATTTAAATTTTTAAATTTTAAAATTTAAAATTTTAATAATTAAATTTTTAAAATTTAGTATATAAATTTTTAAATTTTAAAATTTAATAATTAAATTTAGTATATAAATTTTTAAATTTTAAAATTTAAAGTTATTACAATTAAATTTTTAAAATTTAGTATTTAAATTTTTAAATTTTAAAATATAAAGTTTTAATAATTAAATTTTTAAAATTTAGTATTTAAATTTTTAAATTTTAAAATTTAAAATTTTAATAATTAAATTTTTAAAATTTAGCATTTAAATTTTTAAATTTTCAAATTTAAAGTTTTAATAATTAAATTTTTAAAATTTAGTATTTAAATTTTTAAATTTTACAATTTAAAATTTTAATAATTAAATTTTTAAAATTTAGTATTTAAATTTTTAAATTTTCAAATTTAAAGTTTTAATAATTAAATTTTTAAAATTTAGTATTTAAATTTTTAAATTTTAAAATTTAAAATTTTAATAATTAAATTTTTAAAATTTAGTATTTAAATTTTTAAAATTTAAAGTTTTAATAATAAAATTTATAAAATTTAGTATTTAATTTTTAAATTTTAAAGTTTGAAGTTTTAATAATTAAATTTTTAAAATTTAGTATTTAAATTTTTAAATTTTAAAATTTAAAGTTTTATTAATTAAATTTTTAAAATTTAGTATTTAAATTTTAAAATTTTAAAATTTAAATTTTTAAATTTTAAAATTTTAAATTTTAATAATTAAATTTTTAAATTTTAAAATTTAAAGTTTTAATAATTAAATTTTTAAAATTTAGTATTTAAATTTTTAAATTTTAAAATTTAAAGTTTTAATAATTAAATTTTTAAAATTTAGTATTTAAATTTTTAAATTTTCAAATTTAAAGTTTTAATAATTAAATTTTTAAAATTTAGTATTTAAATTTTTAAATTTTAAAATTTAAAATTTTAATAATTAAATTTTTAAAATTTAGTATTTAAATTTTTAAAATTTAAAGTTTTAATAATAAAATTTATAAAATTTAGTATTTAAGTTTTTAAATTTTAAAATTTAAAGTTTTAATAATTAAATTTTTTAAAATTTAGTATTTAAATTTTTAAATTTTAAAGTTGGAAGTTTTAATAATTAAATTTTTAAAATTTAGTATTTAAATTTTAAAATTTAAATTTTTAAATTTTAAAATTTAAAATTTTAATAATTAAATTTTTAAAATTTAGTATTTAAATTTTTAAATTTTAAAATTTAAAGTTTTAATAATTAAATTTTTAAATTTTAAAATTTAAAGTTTTAATAATTAAATTTTTAAAATTTAGTATTTAAATTTTAAAATTTAAATTTTTAAATTTTAAAATTTAAAATTTTGATAACTAAATTTTTAAAATTTAGTATTTAAATTTTTAAATTTTAAAATATAAAGTTTTAATAATTAAATTTTTAAAATTTAGTATTTAAATTTTTAAATTTTAAAATTTAAATTTTTAAATTTTAAAATTTAAAATTTTAATAATTAAATTTTTAAATTTTAAAATTTAAAGTTTTAATAAATAAATTTTTAAAATTTAATATTTAAATTTTAAAATTTAAATTTTAATAATTAAATTTTTAAATTTTAAAATTTAAAGTTTTAATAATTAAATTTTTAAAATTTAGTATTTAAATTTTTAAATTTTAAAATTTAAAATTTTAATAATTAAATTTTTAAAATTTAGTATTTAAATTTTTAAATTTTCAAATTTAAAGTTTTAATAATTAAATTTTTAAAATTTAGTATTTAAATTTTTAAATTTTAAAATTTAATATTTTAATAATTAAATTTTTAAAATTTAGTATTTAAATTTTTAAATTTTAAAATTTAAAGTTTTAATATTTAAATTTTTAAAATTTAGTATTTAAATTTTTAAATTTTAAAATATAAATTTTTAAATTTAAATTTTTAAATTTTAAAATTTAAAATTTTAGTAATTAAATTTTTAAAATTTATTATTTAAATTTTTAAATTTTAAAGTTTAAAGTTTTAATAATTAAATTTTTAAAATTTAGTATTTAAATTTTAAAATTTATATTTTTAAATTTTAAAATTTAAAATTTTAATAATTAAATTTATACAATTTATTATTTAAATTTTAAAATTTAAAGTTTTAATAATTAAATTTTTAAAATTTAGTATTAAAATTTTTAAATTTTAAAGTTTGAAGTTTTAATAATTAAATTTTTAAAATTTAGTATTTAAATTTTTAAATATTAAAATTTAAAGTTTTAATAATTAAATTTTTAAAATTTAGTATTCAAATTTTTAAATTTTAAAATTTAAATTTTTAAATTTTAAAATTTAAAATTTCAATAATTAAATTTTTAAAATTTAGTATTTAAGTTTTTAAATTTTAAAATTTAAAGTTTTAATAATCAAATTTTTAAAATTTATTATTTAAATTTTTAAATTTTAAAGTTTGAAGTTTTAATAATTAAATTTTTAAAATTTAGTATTTAAATTTTTAAATTTTAAAATTTAAATTTTTAAATTTTAAAATTTAAAATTTTAATAATTAAATTTTTAAATTTTAAAATTTAAAATTTTAATAAATAAATTTTTAAAATTTAATATTTAAATTTTAAAATTTAAATTTTAATAATTAAATTTTTAAATTTTAAAATTTAAAGTTTTAATAATTAAATTTTTAAAATTTAGTATTTAAATTTTTAAATTTTAAAATTTAAAATTTTAATAATTAAATTTTTAAAATTTAGTATTTAAATTTTTAAATTTTCAAATTTAAAGTTTTAATAATTAAATTTTTAAAATTTAGTATTTAAATTTTTAAATTTTAAAATTTAATATTTTAATAATTAAATTTTTAAAATTTAGTATTTAAATTTTTAAATTTTAAAATTTAAAGTTTTAATATTTAAATTTTTAAAATTTAGTATTTAAATTTTTAAATTTTAAAATATAAATTTTTAAATTTAAATTTTTAAATTTTAAAATTTAAAATTTTAGTAATTAAATTTTTAAAATTTATTATTTAAATTTTTAAATTTTAAAGTTTAAAGTTTTAATAATTAAATTTTTAAAATTTAGTATTTAAATTTTAAAATTTATATTTTTAAATTTTAAAATTTAAAATTTTAATAATTAAATTTATACAATTTATTATTTAAATTTTAAAATTTAAAGTTTTAATAATTAAATTTTTAAAAT
This sequence comes from Aethina tumida, assembly GCF_024364675.1. Lineage (NCBI taxonomy): Eukaryota > Metazoa > Arthropoda > Insecta > Coleoptera > Nitidulidae > Aethina > Aethina tumida. Next base: position 9,803,307 of record NC_065436.1, read on the forward strand.
TTAGTATTAAAATTTTTAAATTTTAAAGTTTGAAGTTTTAATAATTAAATTTTTAAAATTTAGTATTTAAATTTTTAAATATTAAAATTTAAAGTTTTAATAATTAAATTTTTAAAATTTAGTATTCAAATTTTTAAATTTTAAAATTTAAATTTTTAAATTTTAAAATTTAAAATTTCAATAATTAAATTTTTAAAATTTAGTATTTAAGTTTTTAAATTTTAAAATTTAAAGTTTTAATAATCAAATTTTTAAAATTTATTATTTAAATTTTTAAATTTTAAAGTTTGAAGTTTTAATAATTAAATTTTTAAAATTTAGTATTTAAATTTTAAAATTTAAATTTTTAAATTTTAAAATTTAAAATTTTAATAATTAAATTTTTTAAATTTAGTATTTAAATTTTTAAATTTTAAAATTTAAAATTTTAATAATTAAATTTTTAAAATTTGTATTTAAATTTTTAAATTTTAAAATTTAAAGTTTTAATAATTAAATTTTTAAAATTTAGTATTTAAATTTTAAAATTTATATTTTTAAATTTTAAAATTTAAAATTTTAATAATTAAATTTTTACAATTTATTATTTAAATTTTAAAATTTAAAGTTTTAATAATTAAATTTTTAAAATTTAGTATTTAAATTTTTAAATTTTAAAATATAAAGTTTTAATAATTAAATTTTTAAAATTTAGTATTTAAATTTTTAAATTTTAAAATTCAAAATTTTAATAATTAAATTTTTAAAATTTAGTATTTAAATTTTTAAATTTTCAAATTTAAAGTTTTAATAATTAAATTTTTAAAATTTAGTATTTAAATTTTTAAATTTTAAAATTTAAATTTTTAAATTTTAAAATTTAAAATTTTAATAATTAAATTTTTAAATTTTAAAATTTAAAGTTTTAATAATTAAATTTTTAAAATTTAGTATTTAAATTTTTAAATTTTAAAATTTAAAGTTTTAATAATTAAATTTTTAAAATTTAGTATTTAAATTTTTAAATTTTCAAATTTAAAGTTTTAATAATTAAATTTTTAAAATTTAGTATTTAAATTTTTAAATTTTAAAATTTAAAATTTTAATAATTAAATTTTTAAAATTTAGTATTTAAATTTTTAAAATTTAAAGTTTTAATAATAAAATTTATAAAATTTAGTATTTAAGTTTTTAAATTTTAAAATTTAAAGTTTTAATAATTAAATTTTTTAAAATTTAGTATTTAAATTTTTAAATTTTAAAGTTGGAAGTTTTAATAATTAAATTTTTAAAATTTAGTATTTAAATTTTAAAATTTAAATTTTTAAATTTTAAAATTTATAATTTTAATAATTAAATTTTTAAAATTTAGTATTTAAATTTTTAAATTTTAAAATTTAAAGTTTTAATAATTAAATTTTTAAAATTTAGTATTTAAATTTTTAAAATTTAAAGTATTAATAAAAAAATTTATAAAATTTAGTATTTAAGTTTTTAAATTTTAAAATTTAAAGTTTTAATAATCAAATTTTTAAAATTTAGTATTTAATTTTTAAATTTTAAAGTTTGAAGTTTTAATAATTAAATTTTTAAAATTTAGTATTTAAATTTTTAAATTTTAAAACTTAAAGTTTTAATAATTAAATTTTTAAAATTTAGTATTTAAATTTTTAAATTTTAAAATGTAAATTTTCAAATTTTAAAATTTAAAATTTTAATAATTAAATTTTTAAATTTTAAAATTTAAAGTTTTAATAATTAAATTTTTAAAATTTAGTATTTAAATTTTAAAATTTAAATTTTTAAATTTTAAAATTTAAAATTTTGATAACTAAATTTTTAAAATTTAGTATTTAAATTTTTAAATTTTAAAATATAAAGTTTTAATAATTAAATTTTTAAAATTTAGTATTTAAATTTTTAAATTTTAAAATTTAAATTTTTAAATTTTAAAATTTAAAATTTTAATAATTAAATTTTTAAATTTTAAAATTTAAAGTTTTAATAAATAAATTTTTAAAATTTAATATTTAAATTTTTAAATTTTAAAATTTAAATTTTAATAATTAAATTTTTAAATTTTAAAATTTAAAGTTTTAATAATTAAATTTTTAAAATTTAGTATTTAAATTTTTAAATTTTAAAATTTAAAATTTTAATAATTAAATTTTTAAAATTTAGTATTTAAATTTTTAAATTTTCAAATTTAAAGTTTTAATAATTAAATTTTTAAAATTTAGTATTTAAATTTTTAAATTTTAAAATTTAATATTTTAATAATTAAATTTTTAAAATTTAGTATTTAAATTTTTAAATTTTAAAATTTAAAGTTTTAATATTTAAATTTTTAAAATTTAGTATTTAAATTTTTAAATTTTAAAATATAAATTTTTAAATTTAAATTTTTAAATTTTAAAATTTAAAATTTTAGTAATTAAATTTTTAAAATTTATTATTTAAATTTTTAAATTTTAAAGTTTAAAGTTTTAATAATTAAATTTTTAAAATTTAGTATTTAAATTTTAAAATTTATATTTTTAAATTTTAAAATTTAAAATTTTAATAATTAAATTTATACAATTTATTATTTAAATTTTAAAATTTAAAGTTTTAATAATTAAATTTTTAAAATTTAGTATTAAAATTTTTATATTTTAAAGTTTGAAGTTTTAATAATTAAATTTTTAAAATTTAGTATTTAAATTTTTAAATATTAAAATTTAAAGTTTTAATAATTAAATTTTTAAAATTTAGTATTTAAATTTTTAAATTTTAAAATTTAAATTTTTAAATTTTAAAATTTAAAATTTCAATAATTAAATTTTTAAAATTTAGTATTTAAGTTTTTAAATTTTAAAATTTAAAGTTTTAATAATCAAATTTTTAAAATTTATTATTTAAATTTTTAAATTTTAAAGTTTGAAGTTTTAATAATTAAATTTTTAAAATTTAGTATTTAAATTTTAAAATTTAAATTTTTAAATTTTAAAATTTAAAATTTTAATAATTAAATTTTTTAAATTTAGTATTTAAATTTTTAAATTTTAAAATTTAAAATTTTAATAATTAAATTTTTAAAATTTGTATTTAAATTTTTAAATTTTAAAATTTAAAGTTTTAATAATTAAATTTTTAAAATTTAGTATTTAAATTATTAAATTTTAAAATTTAAAATTTTAATAATTAAATTTTTAAAATTTAGTATTTAAATTTTTAAATTTTAAAATTTAAATTTTTAAATTTTAAAATCTAAATTTTTAAATTTAAATTTTTAAATTTTAAAGTTTAAAGTTATAATAATTAAATTTTTAAAATTTAGTATTTAAATTTTAAAATTTATATTTTTAAATATTAAAATTTAAAATTTTAATAATTAAATTTTTACAATTTATTATATAAATTTTAAAATTTAAAGTTTTAATAATTAAATTTTTAAAATTTAGTACTTAAATTTTTAAATTTTATAATTTAAAGTTTTAATAATTAAATTTTTAAAATTTAGTACTTAAATTTTTAAATTTTAAAATTTAAAGTTTTAATAATTAAATTTTTAAAATTTAGTATTTAAATTTTTAAATTTTATAATTTAAAGTTTTAATAATTAAATTTTTAAAATTTAGTACTTAAATTTTTAAATTTTAAAATTTAAAGTTTTAATAATTAAATTTTTAAAATTTAGTATTTAAATTTTTAAATTTTAAAATTTAAATTTTTAAATTTTAAAATTTAAAATTTCAATAATTAAATTTTTAAAATTTAGTATTTAAGTATTTAAATTTTAAAATTTAAAGTTTTAATAATCAAATTTTTAAAATTTAGTATTTAAATTTTTAAATTTTAAAGTTTGAAGTTTTAATAATTAAATTTTTAAAATTTAGTATTTAAATTTTAAAATTTAAATTTTTAAATTTTAAAATTTAAAGTTTTAATAATCAAATTTTTAAAATTTAGTATTTAAATTTTTAAATTTTAAAGTTTGAAGTTTTAATAATTAAATTTTTAAAATTTAGTATTTAAATTTTTAAAATTTAAAATTTAATATTTTAATAATTAAATTTTTAAAATTTAGTATTTAAATTTTTAAATTTTAAAATTTAAAGTTTTAATATTTAAATTTTTAAAATTTAGTATTTAAATTTTTAAATTTTAAAATTTAAAGTTTTAATATTTAAATTTTTAAAATTTAGTATTTAAATTTTTAAATTTTAAAATATAAATTTTTAAATTTAAATTTTTAAATTTTAAAATTTAAAATTTTAGTAATTAAATTTTTAAAATTTATTATTTAAATTTTTAAATTTTAAAGTTTAAAGTTTTAATAATTAAATTTTTAAAATTTAGTATTTAAATTTTAAAATTTATATTTTTAAATTTTAAAATTTAAAATTTTAATAATTAAATTTATACAATTTATTATTTAAATTTTAAAATTTAAAGTTTTAATAATTAAATTTTTAAAATTTAGTATTAAAATTTTTAAATTTTAAAGTTTGAAGTTTTAATAATTAAATTTTTAAAATTTAGTATTTAAATTTTTAAATATTAAAATTTAAAGTTTTAATAATTAAATTTTTAAAATTTAGTATTCAAATTTTTAAATTTTAAAATTTAAATTTTTAAATTTTAAAATTTAAAATTTCAATAATTAAATTTTTAAAATTTAGTATTTAAGTTTTTAAATTTTAAAATTTAAAGTTTTAATAATCAAATTTTTAAAATTTATTATTTAAATTTTTAAATTTTAAAGTTTGAAGTTTTAATAATTAAATTTTTAAAATTTAGTATTTAAATTTTTAAATTTTAAAATTTAAATTTTTAAATTTTAAAATTTAAAATTTTAATAATTAAATTTTTAAATTTTAAAATTTAAAGTTTTAATAAATAAATTTTTAAAATTTAATATTTAAATTTTAAAATTTAAATTTTAATAATTAAATTTTTAAATTTTAAAATTTAAAGTTTTAATAATTAAATTTTTAAAATTTAGTATTTAAATTTTTAAATTTTAAAATTTAAAATTTTAATAATTAAATTTTTAAAATTTAGTATTTAAATTTTTAAATTTTCAAATTTAAAGTTTTAATAATTAAATTTTTAAAATTTAGTATTTAAATTTTTAAATTTTAAAATTTAATATTTTAATAATTAAATTTTTAAAATTTAGTATTTAAATTTTTAAATTTTAAAATTTAAAGTTTTAATATTTAAATTTTTAAAATTTAGTATTTAAATTTTTAAATTTTAAAATATAAATTTTTAAATTTAAATTTTTAAATTTTAAAATTTAAAATTTTAGTAATTAAATTTTTAAAATTTATTATTTAAATTTTTAAATTTTAAAGTTTAAAGTTTTAATAATTAAATTTTTAAAATTTAGTATTTAAATTTTAAAATTTATATTTTTAAATTTTAAAATTTAAAATTTTAATAATTAAATTTATACAATTTATTATTTAAATTTTAAAATTTAAAGTTTTAATAATTAAATTTTTAAAATTTAGTATTAAAATTTTTAAATTTTAAAGTTTGAAGTTTTAATAATTAAATTTTTAAAATTTAGTATTTAAATTTTTAAATATTAAAATTTAAAGTTTTAATAATTAAATTTTTAAAATTTAGTATTCAAATTTTTAAATTTTAAAATTTAAATTTTTAAATTTTAAAATTTAAAATTTCAATAATTAAATTTTTAAAATTTAGTATTTAAGTTTTTAAATTTTAAAATTTAAAGTTTTAATAATCAAATTTTTAAAATTTATTATTTAAATTTTTAAATTTTAAAGTTTGAAGTTTTAATAATTAAATTTTTAAAATTTAGTATTTAAATTTTAAAATTTAAATTTTTAAATTTTAAAATTTAAAATTTTAATAATTAAATTTTTTAAATTTAGTATTTAAATTTTTAAATTTTAAAATTTAAAATTTTAATAATTAAATTTTTAAAATTTGTATTTAAATTTTTAAATTTTAAAATTTAAAGTTTTAATAATTAAATTTTTAAAATTTAGTATTTAAATTTTAAAATTTATATTTTTAAATTTTAAAATTTAAAATTTTAATAATTAAATTTTTACAATTTATTATTTAAATTTTAAAATTTAAAGTTTTAATAATTAAATTTTTAAAATTTAGTATTTAAATTTTTAAATTTTAAAATATAAAGTTTTAATAATTAAATTTTTAAAATTTAGTATTTAAATTTTTAAATTTTAAAATTCAAAATTTTAATAATTAAATTTTTAAAATTTAGTATTTAAATTTTTAAATTTTCAAATTTAAAGTTTTAATAATTAAATTTTTAAAATTTAGTATTTAAATTTTTAAATTTTAAAATTTAAATTTTTAAATTTTAAAATTTAAAATTTTAATAATTAAATTTTTAAATTTTAAAATTTAAAGTTTTAATAATTAAATTTTTAAAATTTAGTATTTAAATTTTTAAATTTTAAAATTTAAAGTTTTAATAATTAAATTTTTAAAATTTAGTATTTAAATTTTTAAATTTTCAAATTTAAAGTTTTAATAATTAAATTTTTAAAATTTAGTATTTAAATTTTTAAATTTTAAAATTTAAAATTTTAATAATTAAATTTTTAAAATTTAGTATTTAAATTTTTAAAATTTAAAGTTTTAATAATAAAATTTATAAAATTTAGTATTTAAGTTTTTAAATTTTAAAATTTAAAGTTTTAATAATTAAATTTTTTAAAATTTAGTATTTAAATTTTTAAATTTTAAAGTTGGAAGTTTTAATAATTAAATTTTTAAAATTTAGTATTTAAATTTTAAAATTTAAATTTTTAAATTTTAAAATTTATAATTTTAATAATTAAATTTTTAAAATTTAGTATTTAAATTTTTAAATTTTAAAATTTAAAGTTTTAATAATTAAATTTTTAAAATTTAGTATTTAAATTTTTAAAATTTAAAGTATTAATAAAAAAATTTATAAAATTTAGTATTTAAGTTTTTAAATTTTAAAATTTAAAGTTTTAATAATCAAATTTTTAAAATTTAGTATTTAATTTTTAAATTTTAAAGTTTGAAGTTTTAATAATTAAATTTTTAAAATTTAGTATTTAAATTTTTAAATTTTAAAACTTAAAGTTTTAATAATTAAATTTTTAAAATTTAGTATTTAAATTTTTAAATTTTAAAATGTAAATTTTCAAATTTTAAAATTTAAAATTTTAATAATTAAATTTTTAAATTTTAAAATTTAAAGTTTTAATAATTAAATTTTTAAAATTTAGTATTTAAATTTTAAAATTTAAATTTTTAAATTTTAAAATTTAAAATTTTGATAACTAAATTTTTAAAATTTAGTATTTAAATTTTTAAATTTTAAAATATAAAGTTTTAATAATTAAATTTTTAAAATTTAGTATTTAAATTTTTAAATTTTAAAATTTAAATTTTTAAATTTTAAAATTTAAAATTTTAATAATTAAATTTTTAAATTTTAAAATTTAAAGTTTTAATAAATAAATTTTTAAAATTTAATATTTAAATTTTTAAATTTTAAAATTTAAATTTTAATAATTAAATTTTTAAATTTTAAAATTTAAAGTTTTAATAATTAAATTTTTAAAATTTAGTATTTAAATTTTTAAATTTTAAAATTTAAAATTTTAATAATTAAATTTTTAAAATTTAGTATTTAAATTTTTAAATTTTCAAATTTAAAGTTTTAATAATTAAATTTTTAAAATTTAGTATTTAAATTTTTAAATTTTAAAATTTAATATTTTAATAATTAAATTTTTAAAATTTAGTATTTAAATTTTTAAATTTTAAAATTTAAAGTTTTAATATTTAAATTTTTAAAATTTAGTATTTAAATTTTTAAATTTTAAAATATAAATTTTTAAATTTAAATTTTTAAATTTTAAAATTTAAAATTTTAGTAATTAAATTTTTAAAATTTATTATTTAAATTTTTAAATTTTAAAGTTTAAAGTTTTAATAATTAAATTTTTAAAATTTAGTATTTAAATTTTAAAATTTAAATTTTTAAATTTTAAAATTTAAAATTTTAATAATTAAATTTTTTAAATTTAGTATTTAAATTTTTAAATTTTAAAATTTAAAATTTTAATAATTAAATTTTTAAAATTTGTATTTAAATTTTTAAATTTTAAAATTTAAAGTTTTAATAATTAAATTTTTAAAATTTAGTATTTAAATTTTAAAATTTATATTTTTAAATTTTAAAATTTAAAATTTTAATAATTAAATTTTTACAATTTATTATTTAAATTTTAAAATTTAAAGTTTTAATAATTAAATTTTTAAAATTTAGTATTTAAATTTTTAAATTTTAAAATATAAAGTTTTAATAATTAAATTTTTAAAATTTAGTATTTAAATTTTTAAATTTTAAAATTCAAAATTTTAATAATTAAATTTTTAAAATTTAGTATTTAAATTTTTAAATTTTCAAATTTAAAGTTTTAATAATTAAATTTTTAAAATTTAGTATTTAAATTTTTAAATTTTAAAATTTAAATTTTTAAATTTTAAAATTTAAAATTTTAATAATTAAATTTTTAAATTTTAAAATTTAAAGTTTTAATAATTAAATTTTTAAAATTTAGTATTTAAATTTTTAAATTTTAAAATTTAAAGTTTTAATAATTAAATTTTTAAAATTTAGTATTTAAATTTTTAAATTTTCAAATTTAAAGTTTTAATAATTAAATTTTTAAAATTTAGTATTTAAATTTTTAAATTTTAAAATTTAAAATTTTAATAATTAAATTTTTAAAATTTAGTATTTAAATTTTTAAAATTTAAAGTTTTAATAATAAAATTTATAAAATTTAGTATTTAAGTTTTTAAATTTTAAAATTTAAAGTTTTAATAATTAAATTTTTTAAAATTTAGTATTTAAATTTTTAAATTTTAAAGTTGGAAGTTTTAATAATTAAATTTTTAAAATTTAGTATTTAAATTTTAAAATTTAAATTTTTAAATTTTAAAATTTATAATTTTAATAATTAAATATTTAAAATTTAGTATTTAAATTTTTAAATTTTAAAATTTAAAGTTTTAATAATTAAATTTTTAAAATTTAGTATTTAAATTTTTAAAATTTAAAGTATTAATAAAAAAATTTATAAAATTTAGTATTTAAGTTTTTAAATTTTAAAATTTAAAGTTTTAATAATCAAATTTTTAAAATTTAGTATTTAATTTTTAAATTTTAAAGTTTGAAGTTTTAATAATTAAATTTTTAAAATTTAGTATTTAAATTTTTAAATTTTAAAACTTAAAGTTTTAATAATTAAATTTTTAAAATTTAGTATTTAAATTTTTAAATTTTAAAATGTAAATTTTCAAATTTTAAAATTTAAAATTTTAATAATTAAATTTTTAAATTTTAAAATTTAAAGTTTTAATAATTAAATTTTTAAAATTTAGTATTTAAATTTTAAAATTTAAATTTTTAAATTTTAAAATTTAAAATTTTGATAACTAAATTTTTAAAATTTAGTATTTAAATTTTTAAATTTTAAAATATAAAGTTTTAATAATTAAATTTTTAAAATTTAGTATTTAAATTTTTAAATTTTAAAATTTAAATTTTTAAATTTTAAAATTTAAAATTTTAATAATTAAATTTTTAAATTTTAAAATTTAAAGTTTTAATAAATAAATTTTTAAAATTTAATATTTAAATTTTTAAATTTTAAAATTTAAATTTTAATAATTAAATTTTTAAATTTTAAAATTTAAAGTTTTAATAATTAAATTTTTAAAATTTAGTATTTAAATTTTTAAATTTTAAAATTTAAAATTTTAATAATTAAATTTTTAAAATTTAGTATTTAAATTTTTAAATTTTCAAATTTAAAGTTTTAATAATTAAATTTTTAAAATTTAGTATTTAAATTTTTAAATTTTAAAATTTAATATTTTAATAATTAAATTTTTAAAATTTAGTATTTAAATTTTTAAATTTTAAAATTTAAAGTTTTAATATTTAAATTTTTAAAATTTAGTATTTAAATTTTTAAATTTTAAAATATAAATTTTTAAATTTAAATTTTTAAATTTTAAAATTTAAAATTTTAGTAATTAAATTTTTAAAATTTATTATTTAAATTTTTAAATTTTAAAGTTTAAAGTTTTAATAATTAAATTTTTAAAATTTAGTATTTAAATTTTAAAATTTATATTTTTAAATTTTAAAATTTAAAATTTTAATAATTAAATTTATACAATTTATTATTTAAATTTTAAAATTTAAAGTTTTAATAATTAAATTTTTAAAATTTAGTATTAAAATTTTTATATTTTAAAGTTTGAAGTTTTAATAATTAAATTTTTAAAATTTAGTATTTAAATTTTTAAATATTAAAATTTAAAGTTTTAATAATTAAATTTTTAAAATTTAGTATTTAAATTTTTAAATTTTAAAATTTAAATTTTTAAATTTTAAAATTTAAAATTTCAATAATTAAATTTTTAAAATTTAGTATTTAAGTTTTTAAATTTTAAAATTTAAAGTTTTAATAATCAAATTTTTAAAATTTATTATTTAAATTTTTAAATTTTAAAGTTTGAAGTTTTAATAATTAAATTTTTAAAATTTAGTATTTAAATTTTAAAATTTAAATTTTTAAATTTTAAAATTTAAAATTTTAATAATTAAATTTTTTAAATTTAGTATTTAAATTTTTAAATTTTAAAATTTAAAATTTTAATAATTAAATTTTTAAAATTTGTATTTAAATTTTTAAATTTTAAAATTTAAAGTTTTAATAATTAAATTTTTAAAATTTAGTATTTAAATTATTAAATTTTAAAATTTAAAATTTTAATAATTAAATTTTTAAAATTTAGTATTTAAATTTTTAAATTTTAAAATTTAAATTTTTAAATTTTAAAATCTAAATTTTTAAATTTAAATTTTTAAATTTTAAAGTTTAAAGTTATAATAATTAAATTTTTAAAATTTAGTATTTAAATTTTAAAATTTATATTTTTAAATATTAAAATTTAAAATTTTAATAATTAAATTTTTACAATTTATTATATAAATTTTAAAATTTAAAGTTTTAATAATTAAATTTTTAAAATTTAGTACTTAAATTTTTAAATTTTATAATTTAAAGTTTTAATAATTAAATTTTTAAAATTTAGTACTTAAATTTTTAAATTTTAAAATTTAAAGTTTTAATAATTAAATTTTTAAAATTTAGTATTTAAATTTTTAAATTTTATAATTTAAAGTTTTAATAATTAAATTTTTAAAATTTAGTACTTAAATTTTTAAATTTTAAAATTTAAAGTTTTAATAATTAAATTTTTAAAATTTAGTATTTAAATTTTTAAATTTTAAAATTTAAATTTTTAAATTTTAAAATTTAAAATTTCAATAATTAAATTTTTAAAATTTAGTATTTAAGTATTTAAATTTTAAAATTTAAAGTTTTAATAATCAAATTTTTAAAATTTAGTATTTAAATTTTTAAATTTTAAAGTTTGAAGTTTTAATAATTAAATTTTTAAAATTTAGTATTTAAATTTTAAAATTTAAATTTTTAAATTTTAAAATTTAAAGTTTTAATAATCAAATTTTTAAAATTTAGTATTTAAATTTTTAAATTTTAAAGTTTGAAGTTTTAATAATTAAATTTTTAAAATTTAGTATTTAAATTTTAAAATTTAAATTTTTAAATTTTAAAATTTAAAATTTCAATAATTAAATTTTTAAAATTTAGTATTTAAGTTTTTAAATTTTAAAATTTAAAGTTTTAATAATCAAATTTTTAAAATTTAGTATTTAAATTTTTAAATTTTAAAGTTTGAAGTTTTAATAATTAAATTTTTAAAATTTAGTATTTAAATTTTAAAATTTAAATTTTTAAATTTTAAAATTTAAAATTTTAATAATTAAATTTTTAAAATTTAGTATTTAAATTTTTAAAATTTAAAATTTAAAGTTTTAATAATTAAATTTTTAAAATTTGTATTTAAATTTTTAAATTTTAAAATTTAAAGTTTTAATAATTAAATTTTTAAAATTTAGTATTTAAATTATTAAATTTTAAAATTTAAAATTTTAATAATTAAATTTTTAAAATTTAGTATTTAAATTTTTAAATTTTAAAATTTAAATTTTTAAATTTTAAAATCTAAATTTTTAAATTTAAATTTTTAAATTTTAAAGTTTAAAGTTTTAATAATTAAATTTTTAAAATTTAGTATTTAAATTTTAAAATTTATATTTTTAAATATTAAAATTTAAAATTTTAATAATTAAATTTTTACAATTTATTATATAAATTTTAAAATTTAAAGTTTTAATAATTAAATTTTTAAAATTTAGTACTTAAATTTTTAAATTTTATAATTTAAAGTTTTAATAATTAAATTTTTAAAATTTAGTACTTAAATTTTTAAATTTTAAAATTTAAAGTTTTAATAATTAAATTTTTAAAATTTAGTATTTAAGTTTTTAAATTTTAAAATTTAAAGTTTTAATAATCAAATTTTTAAAATTTAGTATTTAAATTTTTAAATTTTAAAGTTTGAAATTTTAATAATTAAATTTTTAAAATTTAGTATTTAAATTTTAAAATTTAAATTTTTAAATTTTAAAATTTAAAATTTTAATAATTAAATTTTTAAAATTTAGTATTTAAATTTTTAAAATTTAAAATTTAAAGTTTTAATAATTAAATTTTTAAAATTTGTATTTAAATTTTTAAATTTTAAAATTTAAAGTTTTAATAATTAAATTTTTAAAATTTAGTATTTAAATTATTAAATTTTAAAATTTAAAATTTTAATAATTAAATTTTTAAAATTTAGTATTTAAATTTTTAAATTTTAAAATTTAAATTTTTAAATTTTAAAATCTAAATTTTTAAATTTAAATTTTTAAATTTTAAAGTTTAAAGTTTTAATAATTAAATTTTTAAAATTTAGTATTTAAATTTTAAAATTTATATTTTTAAATATTAAAATTTAAAATTTTAATAATTAAATTTTTACAATTTATTATATAAATTTTAAAATTTAAAGTTTTAATAATTAAATTTTTAAAATTTAGTACTTAAATTTTTAAATTTTATAATTTAAAGTTTTAATAATTAAATTTTTAAAATTTAGTACTTAAATTTTTAAATTTTAAAATTTAAAGTTTTAATAATTAAATTTTTAAAATTTAGTATTTAAATTTTTAAATTTTATAATTTAAAGTTTTAATAATTAAATTTTTAAAATTTAGTACTTAAATTTTTAAATTTTAAAATTTAAAGTTTTAATAATTAAATTTTTAAAATTTAGTATTTAAATTTTTAAATTTTAAAATTTAAATTTTTAAATTTTAAAATTTAAAATTTCAATAATTAAATTTTTAAAATTTAGTATTTAAGTATTTAAATTTTAAAATTTAAAGTTTTAATAATCAAATTTTTAAAATTTAGTATTTAAATTTTTAAATTTTAAAGTTTGAAGTTTTAATAATTAAATTTTTAAAATTTAGTATTTAAATTTTAAAATTTAAATTTTTAAATTTTAAAATTTAAAGTTTTAATAATCAAATTTTTAAAATTTAGTATTTAAATTTTTAAATTTTAAAGTTTGAAGTTTTAATAATTAAATTTTTAAAATTTAGTATTTAAATTTTAAAATTTAAATTTTTAAATTTTAAAATTTAAAATTTCAATAATTAAATTTTTAAAATTTAGTATTTAAGTTTTTAAATTTTAAAATTTAAAGTTTTAATAATCAAATTTTTAAAATTTAGTATTTAAATTTTTAAATTTTAAAGTTTGAAGTTTTAATAATTAAATTTTTAAAATTTAGTATTTAAATTTTAAAATTTAAATTTTTAAATTTTAAAATTTAAAATTTTAATAATTAAATTTTTAAAATTTAGTATTTAAATTTTTAAAATTTAAAATTTAAAGTTTTAATAATTAAATTTTTAAAATTTGTATTTAAATTTTTAAATTTTAAAATTTAAAGTTTTAATAATTAAATTTTTAAAATTTAGTATTTAAATTATTAAATTTTAAAATTTAAAATTTTAATAATTAAATTTTTAAAATTTAGTATTTAAATTTTTAAATTTTAAAATTTAAATTTTTAAATTTTAAAATCTAAATTTTTAAATTTAAATTTTTAAATTTTAAAGTTTAAAGTTTTAATAATTAAATTTTTAAAATTTAGTATTTAAATTTTAAAATTTATATTTTTAAATATTAAAATTTAAAATTTTAATAATTAAATTTTTACAATTTATTATATAAATTTTAAAATTTAAAGTTTTAATAATTAAATTTTTAAAATTTAGTACTTAAATTTTTAAATTTTATAATTTAAAGTTTTAATAATTAAATTTTTAAAATTTAGTACTTAAATTTTTAAATTTTAAAATTTAAAGTTTTAATAATTAAATTTTTAAAATTTAGTATTTAAATTTTTAAATTTTATAATTTAAAGTTTTAATAATTAAATTTTTAAAATTTAGTACTTAAATTTTTAAATTTTAAAATTTAAAGTTTTAATAATTAAATTTTTAAAATTTAGTATTTAAATTTTTAAATTTTAAAATTTAAATTTTTAAATTTTAAAATTTAAAATTTCAATAATTAAATTTTTAAAATTTAGTATTTAAGTATTTAAATTTTAAAATTTAAAGTTTTAATAATCAAATTTTTAAAATTTAGTATTTAAATTTTTAAATTTTAAAGTTTGAAGTTTTAATAATTAAATTTTTAAAATTTAGTATTTAAATTTTAAAATTTAAATTTTTAAATTTTAAAATTTAAAATTTTAATAATTAAATTTTTAAAATTTAGTATTTAAATTTTTAAAATTTAAAATTTAAAGTTTTAATAATTAAATTTTTAAAATTTGTATTTAAATTTTTAAATTTTAAAATTTAAAGTTTTAATAATTAAATTTTTAAAATTTAGTATTTAAATTATTAAATTTTAAAATTTAAAATTTTAATAATTAAATTTTTAAAATTTAGTATTTAAATTTTTAAATTCTAAAGTTTAATTTTTAATAATTAAATTTTTAAAATTTGGTATTTAAATTTTAAAATTTAAATTTTTAAATTTTAAAATTTAAAATTTTAATAATTAAATTTTTACAATTTATTATTTAAATTTTAAAATTTAAAGTTTTAATAATTAAATTTTTAAAATTTAGTATTAAAATTTTTAAATTTTAAAGTTTGAAGTTTTAATAATTAAATTTTTAAAATTTAGTATTTAAATTTTTAAATTTTTGAAATTTAAAGTTTTAATAATTAAATTTTTAAAATTTAGTATTTAAATTTTTAAATTTTAAAATTTAAATTTTTAAATTTTAAAATTTAAAATTTCAATAATTAAATTTTTAAAATTTAGTATTTAAGTTTTTAAATTTTAAAATTTAAAGTTTTAATAATCAAATTTTTAAAATTTATTATTTAAATTTTTAAATTTTAAAGTTTGAAGTTTTAATAATTAAATTTTTAAAATTAGTATTTAAATTTTAAAATTTAAATTTTTAAATTTTAAAATTTAAATTTTTAAATTTAAAAATTTAAATATTAAATTTAAAATTTTAATAATTAAATTTTTAAAATTTAGTATTTAAATGTTTAAATTTTATAATTTAAAGTTTTAATAATTAAATTTTTTAAATTTAGTACTTAAATTTTTAAATTTTAAAATTTAAAGTTTTAATAATTAAAGTTTTAAAATTTAGTATTTAATTTTTTAAATTTTAAAATTTAAATTTTTAAATTTTAAAATTTAAAATTTCAATAATTAAATTTTTAAAATTTAGTATTTAAGTTTTTAAATTTTAAAATTTAAAGTTTTAATAATCAAATTTTTAAAATTTAGTATTTAAATTTTTAAATTTTAAAGTTTGAAGTTTTAATAATTAAATTTTTAAAATTTAGTATTTAAATTTTAAAATTTAAATTTTTAAATTTTAAAATTTAAAATTTTAATAATTAAATTTTTAAAATTTAGTATTTAAATTTTTAAAATTTAAAATTTAAAGTTTTAATAATTAAATTTTTAAAATTTGTATTTAAATTTTTAAATTTTAAAATTTAAAGTTTTAATAATTAAATTTTTAAAATTTAGTATTTAAATTATTAAATTTTAAAATTTAAAATTTTAATAATTAAATTTTTAAAATTTAGTATTTAAATTTTTAAATTCTAAAGTTTAATTTTTAATAATTAAATTTTTAAAATTTGGTATTTAAATTTTAAAATTTAAATTTTTAAATTTTAAAATTTAAAGTTTTAATAATTAAATTTTTAAAATTTGTATTTAAATTTTTAAATTATAAAATTTAAAGTTTTAATAATTAAATTTTTAAAATTTAGTATTTAAATTTTTAAATTTTCAAATTTAAAGTTTTAATAATTAAATTTTTAAAATTTAGTATTTAAATTTATAAATTTTAAAATTTAAAATTTTAATAATTAAATTTTTAAAATTTAGTATTTAAATTTTTAAATTTTAAAATTTAAAGTTTTAATATTTAAATTTTTAAAATTTAGTATTTAAATTTTTAAATTTTAAAATTTAAATTTTTAAATTTTAAAATTTAAATTTTTAAATTTAAATTTTTAAATTTAAATTTTTAAATTTTAAAATTTAAAATTTTAGTAATTAAATTTTTAAAATTTAGTATTTAAATTTTTAAATTTTAAAGTTTAAAGTTTTAATAATTAAATTTTTAAAATTTAGTATTTAAATTTTAAAATTTATATTTTTAAATATTAAAATTTAAAATTTTAATAATTAAATTTTTACAATTTATTATTTAAATTTTAAAATTTAAAGTTTTAATAATTAAATTTTTAAAATTTAGTATTTAAATTTTTAAATTTTAAAATTTAAAGTTTTAATATTTAAATTTTTAAAATTTAGTATTTAAATTTTTAAATTTTAAAATTTAAATTTTTAAATTTTAAAATCTAAATTTTTAAATTTAAATTTTTAAATTTTAAAGTTTAAAGTTTTAATAATTAAATTTTTAAAATTTAGTATTTAAATTTTAAAATTTATATTTTTAAATATTAAAATTTAAAATTTTAATAATTAAATTTTTACAATTTATTATATAAATTTTAAAATTTAAAGTTTTAATAATTAAATTTTTAAAATTTAGTATTTAAATTTTTAAATTTTAAAATATAAAGTTTTAATAATTAAATTTTTAAAATTTAGTATTTAAATTTTTAAATTTTAAAATTCAAAATTTTAATAATTAAATTTTTAAAATTTAGTATTTAAATATTTAAATTTTAAAATTTAAAGATTTAATATTTAAAGTTTTAAAATTTAGTATTTAAATTTTTAAATTTTAAAATTTAAATTTTAATAATTAAAGTTTTAAAATTTAGTATTTAAAATTTTAAACTTTAAAATTTAAAGTTTTAATAATTAAATTTTTAAAATTTAGTATTTAAATTTTTAAATTTTAAAATTTAAAGTTTTAATAATTAAATTTTTAAAATTTAGTATTTAAATTTTAAATTTTAAAATTTAAAATTTTAATAATTAAATTTTTAAAATTTAGTATTTAAATTTTTAAATTTTCAAATTTAAAGTTTTAATAATTAAATTTTTAAAATTTAGTATTTAAATTTTTAAATTTTAAAATTTAAATTTTAATAATTAAATTTTAATAATTTAGTATTTAAATTTTTAAATTTTAAAATTTAAAGTTTTAATAATTAAATTTTTAAAATTTAGTATTTAAATTTTTAAATTTCAAATTTAAAATTTTAATAATTAAATTTTTAAAATTTAGTATTTAAATTTTTAAATTTTAAAATTTAAAGTTTTAACAATTAAATTTTTAAAATTTTGTATTTAAATTTTTAAATTTTAAAATATAAAGTTTTAATAATTAAATTTTTAAAATTTAGTATTTAAATTTTTAAATTATAATATTTAAAATTTTAATAATTAAATTTTTAAAATTTAGTATTTAAATTTTTAAATTTTCAAATTTAAAGTTTTAATAATTAAATTTTTAAAATTTAGTATTTAAATTTTTAAATTTTAAAATTTAAATTTTAATAATTAAATTTTATTAATTTAGTATTTAAATTTTTAAATTTTAAAATTTAAAGTTTTAATAATTAAATTTTTAAAATTTATTATTTAAATTTTTAAATTTTAAAATATAAAGTTTTAATAATTAAATTTTTAAAATTTAGTATTTAAATTATTAAATTTTAAAATTTAAAATTTTAATAATTAAATTTTTAAAATTTAGTATTTAAATTTTTAAATTTTCAAATTTAAAGTTTTAATAATTAAATTTTTAAAATTTAGTATTTAAATTTTTAAATTTTAAAATTTAAAATTTTAATAATTAAATTTTTAAAATTTAGTATTTAAATTTTTAAATTTTAAAATTTAATAATTAAATTTAGTATATAAATTTTTAAATTTTAAAATTTAAAGTTATTACAATTAAATTTTTAAAATTTAGTATTTAAATTTTTAAATTTTAAAATATAAAGTTTTAATAATTAAATTTTTAAAATTTAGTATTTAAATTTTTAAATTTTAAAATTTAAAATTTTAATAATTAAATTTTTAAAATTTAGCATTTAAATTTTTAAATTTTCAAATTTAAAGTTTTAATAATTAAATTTTTAAAATTTAGTATTTAAATTTTTAAATTTTAAAATTTAAAATTTTAATAATTAAATTTTTAAAATTTAGTATTTAAATTTTTAAATTTTAAAATTTAAAATTTTAATAATTAAATTTTTAAAATTTAGTATTTAAATTTTTAAAATTTAAAGTTTTAATAATAAAATTTATAAAATTTAGTATTTAAGTTTTTAAATTTTAAAATTTAAAATTTTAATAATTAAATTTTTTAAAATTTAGTATTTAAATTTTTAAATTTTAAAGTTGGAAGTTTTAATAATTAAATTTTTAAAATTTAGTATTTAAATTTTAAAATTTAAATTTTTAAATTTTAAAATTTAAAATTTTAATAATTAAATTTTTAAAATTTAGTATTTAAATTTTTAAATTTTAAAATTTAAAGTTTTAATAATTAAATTTTTAAAATTTAGTATTTAAATTTTTAAAATTTAAAGTTTTAATAATAAAATTTATAAAATTTAGTATTTAATTTTTAAATTTTAAAGTTTGAAGTTTTAATAATTAAATTTTTAAAATTTAGTATTTAAATTTTTAAATTTTAAAATTTAAAGTTTTAATAATTAAATTTTTAAAATTTAGTATTTAAATTTTTAAATTTTAAAATTTAAATTTTTAAATTTTAAAATTTAAAATTTTAATAATTAAATTTTTAAATTTTAAAATTTAAAGTTTTAATAATTAAATTTTTAAAATTTAGTATTTAAATTTTAAAATTTAAATTTTTAAATTTTAAAATTTAAAATTTTGATAACTAAATTTTTAAAATTTAGTATTTAAATTTTTAAATTTTAAAATTTAAAGTTTTAATAATTAAATTTTTAAAATTTAGTATTTAAATTTTTAAATTTTAAAATTTAAATTTTTAAATTTTAAAATTTAAAATTTTAATAATTAAATTTTTAATTTTAAAATTTAAAGTTTTAATAATTAAATTTTTAAAATTTAATATTTAAATTTTTAAATTTTAAAATTTAAATTTTAATAATTAAATTTTTAAATTTTAAAATTTAAAGTTTTAATAATTAAATTTTTAAAATTTAGTATTTAAATTTTTAAATTTTAAAATTTAAAATTTTAATAATTAAATTTTTAAAATTTAGTATTTAAATTTTTAAATTTTCAAATTTAAAGTTTTAATAATTAAATTTTTAAAATTTAGTATTTAAATTTTTAAATTTTAAAATTTAAAATTTTAATAATTAAATTTTTAAAATTTAGTATTTAAATTTTTAAATTTTAAAATTTAAAGTTTTAATATTTAAATTTTTAAAATTTAGTATTTAAATTTTTAAATTTTAAAATTTAAATTTTTAAATTTAAATTTTTAAATTTAAATTTTTAAATTTTAAAATTTAAAATTTTAGTAATTAAATTTTTAAAATTTAGTATTTAAATTTTTAAATTTTAAAGTTTAAAGTTTTAATAATTAAATTTTTAAAATTTAGTATTTAAATTTTAAAATTTATATTTTTAAATTTTAAAATTTAAAATTTAAAATTTTAATAATTAAATTTATACAATTTATTATTTAAATTTTAAAATTTAAAGTTTTAATAATTAAATTTTTAAAATTTAGTATTAAAATTTTTAAATTTTAAAGTTTGAAGTTTTAATAATTAAATTTTTAAAATTTAGTATTTAAATTTTTAAATTTTAAAATTTAAAGTTTTAATAATTAAATTTTTAAAATTTAGTATTTAAATTTTTAAATTTTAAAATTTAAAATTTCAATAATTAAATTTTTAAAATTTAGTATTTAAGTTTTTAAATTTTAAAATTTAAAGTTTTAATAATCAAATTTTTAAAATTTATTATTTAAATTTTTAAATTTTAAAGTTTGAAGTTTTAATAATTAAATTTTTAAAATTTAGTATTTAAATTTTTAAATTATAAAATTTAAAGTTTTAATAATTAAATTTTTAAAATTTGTATTTAAATTTTTAAATTTTAAAATTTAAATTTATAATAATTAAATTTTTAAATTTTAAAGTTTAAAGTTTTAATAATTAAATTTTTAAAATTTAGTATTTAAATTTTAAAATTTAAATTTTTAAATTTTAAAATTTATAATTTTAATAATTAAATTTTTAAAATTTAGTATTTAAATTTTTAAAATTTGAAGTTTTAATAATTAAAATTTTAAAATTTAGTATTTAAGTTTTTAAATTTTAAAATTTAAAGTTTTAATAATTAAATTTTTAAATTTTAAAGTTTAAAGTTTTAATAATTAAATTTTTAAAATTTAGTATTTAAATTTTAAAATTTAAATTTTTAAATTTTAAAATTTATAATTTTAATAATTAAATTTTTAAAATTTAATATTTAAATTATTAAATTTAAAATTTTAATAATTAAATTTTTAAAATTTAGTATTTAAATTTTTAAATTTTAAAATTTAAAGTTTTAATAATTAAATTTTTAAAATTTAGTATTTAAATTTTTATTTTAAAATTTAAATTTTTAAATTTTAAAATTTAAAGCTTTAATAATTAAATTTTTAAAATTTAGTATTTAAATTTTTAAATTTTAAAATTTAAAATTTTAATAACTAAATTTTTA
Source organism: Aethina tumida (assembly GCF_024364675.1). Taxonomy (NCBI): domain Eukaryota; kingdom Metazoa; phylum Arthropoda; class Insecta; order Coleoptera; family Nitidulidae; genus Aethina; species Aethina tumida. The sequence goes on from NC_065436.1 coordinate 9,824,516, forward strand.
AAATTTAGTATTTAAATTTTTAAATTTTAAAGTTTAAATTTTTAAATTTTAAAATTTAAATTTTAATAATTAAATTTTTAAATTTTAAAATTTAAAGTTTTAATAATTAAATTTTTAAAATTTAGTATTTAAATTTTTAAATTTTAAAATTTAAAATTTTAATAATTAAATTTTTAAAATTTAGTATTTAAATTTTTAAATTTTCAAATTTAAAGTTTTAATAATTAAATTTTTAAAATTTAGTATTTAAATTTTTAAATTTTAAAATTTAAAATTTTAATAATTAAATTTTTAAAATTTAGTATTTAAATTTTTAAATTTTAAAATTTAAAGTTTTAATATTTAAATTTTTAAAATTTAGTATTTAAATTTTTAAATTTTAAAATTTAAATTTTTAAATTTAAATTTTTAAATTTAAATTTTTAAATTTTAAAATTTAAAATTTTAGTAATTAAATTTTTAAAATTTAGTATTTAAATTTTTAAATTTTAAAGTTTAAAGTTTTAATAATTAAATTTTTAAAATTTAGTATTTAAATTTTAAAATTTATATTTTTAAATTTTAAAATTTAAAATTTAAAATTTTAATAATTAAATTTATACAATTTATTATTTAAATTTTAAAATTTAAAGTTTTAATAATTAAATTTTTAAAATTTAGTATTAAAATTTTTAAATTTTAAAGTTTGAAGTTTTAATAATTAAATTTTTAAAATTTAGTATTTAAATTTTTAAATTTTAAAATTTAAAGTTTTAATAATTAAATTTTTAAAATTTAGTATTTAAATTTTTAAATTTTAAAATTTAAAATTTCAATAATTAAATTTTTAAAATTTAGTATTTAAGTTTTTAAATTTTAAAATTTAAAGTTTTAATAATCAAATTTTTAAAATTTATTATTTAAATTTTTAAATTTTAAAGTTTGAAGTTTTAATAATTAAATTTTTAAAATTTAGTATTTAAATTTTTAAATTATAAAATTTAAAGTTTTAATAATTAAATTTTTAAAATTTGTATTTAAATTTTTAAATTTTAAAATTTAAATTTATAATAATTAAATTTTTAAATTTTAAAGTTTAAAGTTTTAATAATTAAATTTTTAAAATTTAGTATTTAAATTTTAAAATTTAAATTTTTAAATTTTAAAATTTATAATTTTAATAATTAAATTTTTAAAATTTAGTATTTAAATTTTTAAAATTTGAAGTTTTAATAATTAAAATTTTAAAATTTAGTATTTAAGTTTTTAAATTTTAAAATTTAAAGTTTTAATAATTAAATTTTTAAATTTTAAAGTTTAAAGTTTTAATAATTAAATTTTTAAAATTTAGTATTTAAATTTTAAAATTTAAATTTTTAAATTTTAAAATTTATAATTTTAATAATTAAATTTTTAAAATTTAATATTTAAATTATTAAATTTAAAATTTTAATAATTAAATTTTTAAAATTTAGTATTTAAATTTTTAAATTTTAAAATTTAAAGTTTTAATAATTAAATTTTTAAAATTTAGTATTTAAATTTTTATTTTAAAATTTAAATTTTTAAATTTTAAAATTTAAAGCTTTAATAATTAAATTTTTAAAATTTAGTATTTAAATTTTTAAATTTTAAAATTTAAAATTTTAATAACTAAATTTTTAAAATTTAGTATTTAAATTTTTAAATTTTAAAGTTTAAATTTTTAAATTTTAAAATTTAAATTTTTAAATTTTAAAATTTAAATTTTTAAATTTAAATTTCTAAATTTAAATTTTTAAATTTTAAAATTTAAAATTTCAATAATTAAATTTTTAAAATTTAATATTTAAATTATTAAATTTAAAATTTTAATAATTAAATTTTTAAAATTTAGTATTTAAATTTTTAAATTTTAAAATTTAAAGTTTTAATAATTAAATTTTTAAAATTTAGTATTTAAATTTTTAAATTTTAAAATTTAAATTTTTAAATTTTAAAATTTAAAATTTTAATAATTAAATTTTTAAATTTTAAAATTTAAAGTTTTAATAATTAAATTTTTAAAATTTAGTATTTAAATTTTTAAATTTTAAAATTTAAAGTTTTAATAATTAAATTTTTAAAATTTGGTATTTAAATTTTTAAATTTTCAAATTTAAAGTTTTAATAATTAAATTTTTAAAATTTAGTATTTAAATTTTTAAATTTTCAAATTTAAAGTTTTAATAATTAAATTTTTAAAATTTAGTATTTAAATTTTTAAATTTTAAAATTTAAAATTTTAATAATTAAATTTTTAAAATTTAGTATTTAAATTTTTAAAATTTAAAGTTTTAATAATAAAATTTATAAAATTTAGTATTTAAGTTTTTAAATTTTAAAATTTAAAGTTTTAATAATTAAATTTTTTAAAATTTAGTATTTAAATTTTTAAATTTTAAAGTTGGAAGTTTTAATAATTAAATTTTTAAAATTTAGTATTTAAATTTTAAAATTTAAATTTTTAAATTTTAAAATTTAAAATTTTAATAATTAAATTTTTAAATTTTAAAATTTAAAGTTTTAATAATTAAATTTTTAAAATTTAGTATTTAAATTTTTAAATTTTAAAATTTAAAGTTTTAATAATTAAATTTTTAAAATTTAGTATTTAAATTTTTAAATTTTCAAATTTAAAGTTTTAATAATTAAATTTTTAAAATTTAGTATTTAAATTTTTAAATTTTAAAATTTAAAATTTTAATAATTAAATTTTTAAAATTTAGTATTTAAATTTTTAAAATTTAAAGTTTTAATAATAAAATTTATAAAATTTAGTATTTAAGTTTTTAAATTTTAAAATTTAAAGTTTTAATAATTAAATTTTTTAAAATTTAGTATTTAAATTTTTAAATTTTAAAGTTGGAAGTTTTAATAATTAAATTTTTAAAATTTAGTATTTAAATTTTAAAATTTAAATTTTTAAATTTTAAAATTTAAAATTTTAATAATTAAATTTTTAAAATTTAGTATTTAAATTTTTAAATTTTAAAATTTGAAGTTTTAATAATTAAATTTTTAAAATTTAGTATTTAAATTATTAAAATTTAAAGTTTTAATAAAAAAATTTATAAAATTTAGTATTTAAGTTTTAAAATTTTAAAATTTAAAGTTTTAATAATCAAATTTTTAAAATTTAGTATTTAATTTTTAAATTTTAAAGTTTGAAGTTTTAATAATTAAATTTTTAAAATTTAGTATTTAAATTTTTAAATTTTAAAATGTAAATTTTCAAATTTTAAAATTTAAAATTTTAATAATTAAATTTTTAAATTTTAAAATTTAAAGTTTTAATAATTAAATTTTTAAAATTTAGTATTTAAATTTTAAAATTTAAATTTTTAAATTTTAAAATTTAAAATTTTGATAACTAAATTTTTAAAATTTAGTATTTAAATTTTTAAATTTTAAAATATAAAGTTTTAATAATTAAATTTTTAAAATTTAGTATTTAAATTTTTAAATTTTAAAATTTAAATTTTTAAATTTTAAAATTTAAAATTTTAATAATTAAATTTTTAAATTTTAAAATTTAAAGTTTTAATAAATAAATTTTTAAAATTTAATATTTAAATTTTTAAATTTTAAAATTTAAATTTTAATAATTAAATTTTTAAATTTTAAAATTTAAAGTTTTAATAATTAAACTTTTAAAATTTAGTATTTAAATTTTTAAATTTTAAAATTTAAAATTTTAATAATTAAATTTTTAAAATTTAGTATTTAAATTTTTAAATTTTCAAATTTAAAGTTTTAATAATTAAATTTTTAAAATTTAGTATTTAAATTTTTAAATTTTAAAATTTAATATTTTAATAATTAAATTTTTAAAATTTAGTATTTAAATTTTTAAATTTTAAAATTTAAAGTTTTAATATTTAAATTTTTAAAATTTAGTATTTAAATTTTTAAATTTTAAAATATAAATTTTTAAATTTAAATTTTTAAATTTTAAAATTTAAAATTTTAGTAATTAAATTTTTAAAATTTATTATTTAAATTTTTAAATTTTAAAGTTTAAAGTTTTAATAATTAAATTTTTAAAATTTAGTATTTAAATTTTAAAATTTATATTTTTAAATTTTAAAATTTAAAATTTTAATAATTAAATTTATACAATTTATTATTTAAATTTTAAAATTTAAAGTTTTAATAATTAAATTTTTAAAATTTAGTATTAAAATTTTTAAATTTTAAAGTTTGAAGTTTTAATAATTAAATTTTTAAAATTTAGTATTTAAATTTTTAAATATTAAAATTTAAAGTTTTAATAATTAAATTTTTAAAATTTAGTATTTAAATTTTTAAATTTTAAAATTTAAATTTTTAAATTTTAAAATTTAAAATTTCAATAATTAAATTTTTAAAATTTAGTATTTAAGTTTTTAAATTTTAAAATTTAAAGTTTTAATAATCAAATTTTTAAAATTTATTATTTAAATTTTTAAATTTTAAAGTTTGAAGTTTTAATAATTAAATTTTTAAAATTTAGTATTTAAATTTTAAAATTTAAATTTTTAAATTTTAAAATTTAAAATTTTAATAATTAAATTTTTTAAATTTAGTATTTAAATTTTTAAATTTTAAAATTTAAAATTTTAATAATTAAATTTTTAAAATTTGTATTTAAATTTTTAAATTTTAAAATTTAAAGTTTTAATAATTAAATTTTTAAAATTTAGTATTTAAATTTTAAAATTTATATTTTTAAATTTTAAAATTTAAAATTTTAATAATTAAATTTTTACAATTTATTATTTAAATTTTAAAATTTAAAGTTTTAATAATTAAATTTTTAAAATTTAGTATTTAAATTTTTAAATTTTAAAATATAAAGTTTTAATAATTAAATTTTTAAAATTTAGTATTTAAATTTTTAAATTTTAAAATTTAAAATTTTAATAATTAAATTTTTAAAATTTAGTATTTAAATATTTAAATTTTAAAATTTAAAGATTTAATATTTAAAGTTTTAAAATTTAGTATTTAAATTTTTAAATTTTAAAATTTAAATTTTAATAATTAAAGTTTTAAAATTTAGTATTTAAAATTTTAAACTTTAAAATTTAAAGTTTTAATAATTAAATTTTTAAAATTTAGTATTTAAATTTTTAAATTTTAAAATTTAAAGTTTTAATAATTAAATTTTTAAAATTTAGTATTTAAATTTTAAATTTTAAAATTTAAAATTTTAATAATTAAATTTTTAAAATTTAGTATTTAAATTTTTAAATTTTCAAATTTAAAGTTTTAATAATTAAATTTTTAAAATTTAGTATTTAAATTTTTAAATTTTAAAATTTAAATTTTAATAATTAAATTTTAATAATTTAGTATTTAAATTTTTAAATTTTAAAATTTAAAGTTTTAATAATTAAATTTTTAAAATTTAGTATTTAAATTTTTAAATTTCAAATTTAAAATTTTAATAATTAAATTTTTAAAATTTAGTATTTAAATTTTTAAATTTTAAAATATAAAGTTTTAATAATTAAATTTTTAAAATTTAGTATTTAAATTTTTAAATTATAATATTTAAAATTTTAATAATTAAATTTTTAAAATTTAGTATTTAAATTTTTAAATTTTCAAATTTAAAGTTTTAATAATTAAATTTTTAAAATTTAGTATTTAAATTTTTAAATTTTAAAATTTAAATTTTAATAATTAAATTTTAATAATTTAGTATTTAAATTTTTAAATTTTAAAATTTAAAGTTTTAATAATTAAATTTTTAAAATTTATTATTTAAATTTTTAAATTTTAAAATATAAAGTTTTAATAATTAAATTTTTAAAATTTAGTATTTAAATTATTAAATTTTAAAATTTAAAATTTTAATAATTAAATTTTTAAAATTTAGTATTTAAATTTTTAAATTTTCAAATTTAAAGTTTTAATAATTAAATTTTTAAAATTTAGTATTTAAATTTTTAAATTTTAAAATTTAAAATTTTAATAATTAAATTTTTAAAATTTAGTATTTAAAATTTTTAAATTTAAAATTTAATAATTAAATTTAGTATTTAAATTTTTAAATTTTAAAATTTAAAGTTTTAATAATTAAATTTTTAAAATTTATTATTTAAATTTTAAAATTTTAAATTTTAAAATTTTAAAATTTAAAATTTTAATAATTAAATTTTTAAAATTTAGTATTTAAATTTTTAAATTTTAAAATTTAATAATTAAATTTAGTATATAAATTTTTAAATTTTAAAATTTAAAGTTATTACAATTAAATTTTTAAAATTTAGTATTTAAATTTTTAAATTTTAAAATATAAAGTTTTAATAATTAAATTTTTAAAATTTAGTATTTAAATTTTTAAATTTTAAAATTTAAAATTTTAATAATTAAATTTTTAAAATTTAGCATTTAAATTTTTAAATTTTCAAATTTAAAGTTTTAATAATTAAATTTTTAAAATTTAGTATTTAAATTTTTAAATTTTAAAATTTAAAATTTTAATAATTAAATTTTTAAAATTTAGTATTTAAATTTTTAAATTTTCAAATTTAAAGTTTTAATAATTAAATTTTTAAAATTTAGTATTTAAATTTTTAAATTTTAAAATTTAAAATTTTAATAATTAAATTTTTAAAATTTAGTATTTAAATTTTTAAAATTTAAAGTTTTAATAATAAAATTTATAAAATTTAGTATTTAAGTTTTTAAATTTTAAAATTTAAAGTTTTAATAATTAAATTTTTTAAAATTTAGTATTTAAATTTTTAAATTTTAAAGTTGAAAGTTTTAATAATTAAATTTTTAAAATTTAGTATTTAAATTTTAAAATTTAAATTTTTAAATTTTAAAATTTAAAATTTTAATAATTAAATTTTTAAAATTTAGTATTTAAATTTTTAAATTTTAAAATTTAAAGTTTTAATAATTAAATTTTTAAAATTTAGTATTTAAATTTTTAAAATTTAAAGTTTTAATAATAAAATTTATAAAATTTAGTATTTAATTTTTAAATTTTAAAGTTTGAAGTTTTAATAATTAAATTTTTAAAATTTAGTATTTAAATTTTTAAATTTTAAAATTTAAAGTTTTAATAATTAAATTTTTAAAATTTAGTATTTAAATTTTTAAATTTTAAAATTTAAATTTTTAAATTTTAAAATTTAAAATTTTAATAATTAAATTTTTAAATTTTAAAATTTAAAGTTTTAATAATTAAATTTTTAAAATTTAGTATTTAAATTTTAAAATTTAAATTTTTAAATTTTAAAATTTAAAATTTTGATAACTAAATTTTTAAAATTTAGTATTTAAATTTTTAAATTTTAAAATTTAAAGTTTTAATAATTAAATTTTTAAAATTTATTATTAAAATTTTTAAATTTTAAAGTTTGAAGTTTTAATAATTAAATTTTTAAAATTTAGTATTTAAATTTTTAAATTTTCAAATTTAAAGTTTTAATAATTAAATTTTTAAAATTTAGTATTTAAATTTTTAAATTTTAAAATTTAATATTTTAATAACTAAATTTTTAAAATTTAGTATTTAAATTTTTAAATTTTAAAGTTTAAATTTTTAAATTTTAAAATTTAAATTTTTAAATTTTAAAATTTAAATTTTTAAATTTAAATTTCTAAATTTAAATTTTTAAATTTTAAAATTTAAAATTTCAATAATTAAATTTTTAAAATTTAATATTTAAATTATTAAATTTAAAATTTTAATAATTAAATTTTTAAAATTTAGTATTTAAATTTTTAAATTTTAAAATTTAAAGTTTTAATAATTAAATTTTTAAAATTTAGTATTTAAATTTTTATTTTAAAATTTAAATTTTTAAATTTTAAAATTTAAAGCTTTAATAATTAAATTTTTAAAATTTAGTATTTAAATTTTTAAATTTTAAAATTTAAAATTTTAATAACTAAATTTTTAAAATTTAGTATTTAAATTTTTAAATTTTAAAGTTTAAATTTTTAAATTTTAAAATTTAAATTTTTAAATTTTAAAATTTAAATTTTTAAATTTAAATTTCTAAATTTAAATTTTTAAATTTTAAAATTTAAAATTTCAATAATTAAATTTTTAAAATTTAATATTTAAATTATTAAATTTAAAATTTTAATAATTAAATTTTTAAAATTTAGTATTTAAATTTTTAAATTTTAAAATTTAAAGTTTTAATAATTAAATTTTTAAAATTTAGTATTTAAATTTTTATTTTAAAATTTAAATTTTAAAATTTAAAGCTTTAATAATTAAATTTTTAAAATTTAGTATTTAAATTTTTAAATTTTAAAATTTAAAATTTTAATAATTAAATTTTTAAATTTTAAAATTTAAAGTTTTAATAAATAAATTTTTAAAATTTAATATTTAAATTTTTAAATTTTAAAATTTAAATTTTAATAATTAAATTTTTAAATTTTAAAATTTAAAGTTTTAATAATTAAATTTTTAAAATTTAGTATTTAAATTTTTAAATTTTAAAATTTAAAATTTTAATAATTAAATTTTTAAAATTTAGTATTTAAATTTTTAAATTTTCAAATTTAAAGTTTTAATAATTAAATTTTTAAAATTTAGTATTTAAATTTTTAAATTTTAAAATTTAATATTTTAATAATTAAATTTTTAAAATTTAGTATTTAAATTTTTAAATTTTAAAATTTAAAGTTTTAATATTTAAATTTTTAAAATTTAGTATTTAAATTTTTAAATTTTAAAATATAAATTTTTAAATTTAAATTTTTAAATTTTAAAATTTAAAATTTTAGTAATTAAATTTTTAAAATTTATTATTTAAATTTTTAAATTTTAAAGTTTAAAGTTTTAATAATTAAATTTTTAAAATTTAGTATTTAAATTTTAAAATTTATATTTTTAAATTTTAAAATTTAAAATTTTAATAATTAAATTTATACAATTTATTATTTAAATTTTAAAATTTAAAGTTTTAATAATTAAATTTTTAAAATTTAGTATTAAAATTTTTAAATTTTAAAGTTTGAAGTTTTAATAATTAAATTTTTAAAATTTAGTATTTAAATTTTTAAATATTAAAATTTAAAGTTTTAATAATTAAATTTTTAAAATTTAGTATTTAAATTTTTAAATTTTAAAATTTAAATTTTTAAATTTTAAAATTTAAAATTTCAATAATTAAATTTTTAAAATTTAGTATTTAAGTTTTTAAATTTTAAAATTTAAAGTTTTAATAATCAAATTTTTAAAATTTATTATTTAAATTTTTAAATTTTAAAGTTTGAAGTTTTAATAATTAAATTTTTAAAATTTAGTATTTAAATTTTAAAATTTAAATTTTTAAATTTTAAAATTTAAAATTTCAATAATTAAATTTTTAAAATTTAGTATTTAAATTTTTAAATTTTAAAATTTAAAGTTTTAATAATTAAATTTTTAAAATTTGTATTTAAATTTTTAAATTTTAAAATTTAAAGTTTTAATAATTAAATTTTTAAAATTTAGTATTTAAATTTTAAAATTTATATTTTTAAATTTTAAAATTTAAAATTTTAATAATTAAATTTTTACAATTTATTATTTAAATTTTAAAATTTAAAGTTTTAATAATTAAATTTTTAAAATTTAGTATTTAAATTTTTAAATTTTAAAATATAAAGTTTTAATAATTAAATTTTTAAAATTTAGTATTTAAATTTTTAAATTTTAAAATTTAAAATTTTAATAATTAAATTTTTAAAATTTAGTATTTAAATATTTAAATTTTAAAATTTAAAGATTTAATATTTAAAGTTTTAAAATTTAGTATTTAAATTTTTAAATTTTAAAATTTAAATTTTAATAATTAAAGTTTTAAAATTTAGTATTTAAAATTTTAAACTTTAAAATTTAAAGTTTTAATAATTAAATTTTTAAAATTTAGTATTTAAATTTTTAAATTTTAAAATTTAAAGTTTTAATAATTAAATTTTTAAAATTTAGTATTTAAATTTTAAATTTTAAAATTTAAAATTTTAATAATTAAATTTTTAAAATTTAGTATTTAAATTTTTAAATTTTCAAATTTAAAGTTTTAATAATTAAATTTTTAAAATTTAGTATTTAAATTTTTAAATTTTAAAATTTAAATTTTAATAATTAAATTTTAATAATTTAGTATTTAAATTTTTAAATTTTAAAATTTAAAGTTTTAATAATTAAATTATTAAAATTTAGTATTTAAATTTTTAAATTTCAAATTTAAAATTTTAATAATTAAATTTTTAAAATTTAGTATTTAAATTTTTAAATTTTAAAATTTAAAGTTTTAACAATTAAATTTTTAAAATTTAGTATTTAAATTTTTAAATTTTAAAATATAAAGTTTTAATAATTAAATTTTTAAAATTTAGTATTTAAATTTTTAAATTATAATATTTAAAATTTTAATAATTAAATTTTTAAAATTTAGTATTTAAATTTTTAAATTTTCAAATTTAAAGTTTTAATAATTAAATTTTTAAAATTTAGTATTTAAATTTTTAAATTTTAAAATTTAAATTTTAATAATTAAATTTTAATAATTTAGTATTTAAATTTTTAAATTTTAAAATATAAAGTTTTAATAATTAAATTTTTAAAATTTAGTATTTAAATTATTAAATTTTAAAATTTAAAATTTTAATAATTAAATTTTTAAAATTTAGTATTTAAATTTTTAAATTTTCAAATTTAAAGTTTTAATAATTAAATTTTTAAAATTTAGTATTTAAATTTTTAAATTTTAAAATTTAAAATTTTAATAATTAAATTTTTAAAATTTAGTTTTTAAAATTTTTAAATTTAAAATTTAATAATTAAATTTAGTATTTAAATTTTTAAATTTTAAAATTTAAAGTTTTAATAATTAAATTTTTAAAATTTATTATTTAAATTTTAAAATTTTAAAATTTAAAATTTTAATAATTAAATTTTTAAAATTTAGTATTTAAATTTTTAAATTTTAAAATTTAATAATTAAATTTAGTATATAAATTTTTAAATTTTAAAATTTAAAGTTATTACAATTAAATTTTTAAAATTTAGTATTTAAATTTTTAAATTTTAAAATATAAAGTTTTAATAATTAAATTTTTAAAATTTAGTATTTAAATTTTTAAATTTTAAATTTAAAATTTTAATAATTAAATTTTTAAAATTTAGCATTTAAATTTTTAAATTTTCAAATTTTAAGTTTTAATAATTAAATTTTTAAAATTTAGTATTTAAATTTTTAAATTTTAAAATTTAAAATTTTAATAATTAAATTTTTAAAATTTAGTATTTAAATTTTTAAATTTTCAAATTTAAAGTTTTAATAATTAAATTTTTAAAATTTAGTATTTAAATTTTTAAATTTTAAAATTTAAAATTTTAATAATTAAATTTTTAAAATTTAGTATTTAAATTTTTAAAATTTAAAGTTTTAATAATAAAATTTATAAAATTTAGTATTTAAGTTTTTAAATTTTAAAATTTAAAGTTTTAATAATTAAATTTTTTAAAATTTAGTATTTAAATTTTTAAATTTTAAAGTTGGAAGTTTTAATAATTAAATTTTTAAAATTTAGTATTTAAATTTTAAAATTTAAATTTTTAAATTTTAAAATTTAAAATTTTAATAATTAAATTTTTAAAATTTAGTATTTAAATTTTTAAATTTTAAAATTTAAAGTTTTAATAATTAAATTTTTAAAATTTAGTATTTAAATTTTTAAAATTTAAAGTTTTAATAATAAAATTTATAAAATTTAGTATTTAATTTTTAAATTTTAAAGTTTGAAGTTTTAATAATTAAATTTTTAAAATTTAGTATTTAAATTTTTAAATTTTAAAATTTAAAGTTTTAATAATTAAATTTTTAAAATTTAGTATTTAAATTTTTAAATTTTAAAATTTAAATTTTTAAATTTTAAAATTTAAAATTTTAATAATTAAATTTTTAAATTTTAAAATTTAAAGTTTTAATAATTAAATTTTTAAAATTTAGTATTTAAATTTTAAAATTTAAATTTTTAAATTTTAAAATTTAAAATTTTGATAACTAAATTTTTAAAATTTAGTATTTAAATTTTTAAATTTTAAAATTTAAAGTTTTAATAATTAAATTTTTAAAATTTAGTATTTAAATTTTTAAATTTTAAAATTTAAATTTTTAAATTTTAAAATTTAAAATTTTAATAATTAAATTTTTAATTTTAAAATTTAAAGTTTTAATAATTAAATTTTTAAAATTTAATATTTAAATTTTTAAATTTTAAAATTTAAATTTTAATAATTAAATTTTTAAATTTTAAAATTTAAAGTTTTAATAATTAAATTTTTAAAATTTAGTATTTAAATTTTTAAATTTTAAAATTTAAAATTTTAATAATTAAATTTTTAAAATTTAGTATTTAAATTTTTAAATTTTCAAATTTAAAGTTTTAATAATTAAATTTTTAAAATTTAGTATTTAAATTTTTAAATTTTAAAATTTAAAATTTTAATAATTAAATTTTTAAAATTTAGTATTTAAATTTTTAAATTTTAAAATTTAAAGTTTTAATATTTAAATTTTTAAAATTTAGTATTTAAATTTTTAAATTTTAAAATTTAAATTTTAAAATTTAAATTTTTAAATTTAAATTTTTAAATTTAAATTTTTAAATTTTAAAATTTAAAATTTTAGTAATTAAATTTTTATAATTTAGTATTTAAATTTTTAAATTTTAAAGTTTAAAGTATTAATAATTAAATTTTTAAAATTTAGTATTTAAATTTTAAAATTTATATTTTTAAATTTTAAAATTTAAAATTTTAATAATTAAATTTATACAATTTATTATTTAAATTTTAAAATTTAAAGTTTTAATAATTAAATTTTTAAAATTTAGTATTAAAATTTTTAAATTTTAAAGTTTGAAGTTTTAATAATTAAATTTTTAAAATTTAGTATTTAAATTTTTAAATTTTAAAATTTAAAGTTTTAATAATTAAATTTTTAAAATTTAGTATTTAAATTTTTAAATTTTTAAATTTTAAAATTTAAAATTTCAATAATTAAATTTTTAAAATTTAGTATTTAAGTTTTTAAATTTTAAAATTTAAAGTTTTAATAATCAAATTTTTAAAATTTATTATTTAAATTTTTAAATTTTAAAGTTTGAAGTTTTAATAATTAAATTTTTAAAATTTAGTATTTAAATTTTTAAATTATAAAATTTAAAGTTTTAATAATTAAATTTTTAAAATTTGTATTTAAATTTTTAAATTTTAAAATTTAAATTTATAATAATTAAATTTTTAAATTTTAAAGTTTAAAGTTTTAATAATTAAATTTTTAAAATTTAGTATTTAAATTTTAAAATTTAAATTTTTAAATTTTAAAATTTATAATTTTAATAATTAAATTTTTAAAATTTAGTATTTAAATTTTTAAAATTTGAAGTTTTAATAATTAAAATTTTAAAATTTTGTATTTAAGTTTTTAAATTTTAAAATTTAAAGTTTTAATAATTAAATTTTTAAATTTTATGTTTAAAGTTTTAATAATTAAATTTTTAAAATTTAGTATTTAAATTTTAAAATTTATAATTTTAATAATTAAATTTTTAAAATTTAATATTTAAATTATTAAATTTAAAATTTTAATAATTAAATTTTTAAAATTTGGTATTTAAATTTTTAAATTTTAAAATTTAAAGTTTTAATAATTAAATTTTTAAAATTTAGTATTTAAATTTTTATTTTAAAATTTAAATTTTTAAATTTTAAAATTTAAAGCTTTAATAATTAAATTTTTAAAATTTAGTATTTAAATTTTTAAATTTTAAAATTTAAAATTTTAATAACTAAATTTTTAAAATTTAGTATTTAAATTTTTAAATTTTAAAGTTTAAATTTTTAAATTTTAAAATTTAAATTTTTAAATTTTAAAATTTAAATTTTTAAATTTAAATTTCTAAATTTAAATTTTTAAATTTTAAAATTTAAAATTTCAATAATTAAATTTTTAAAATTTAATATTTAAATTATTAAATTTAAAATTTTAATAATTAAATTTTTAAAATTTGGTATTTAAATTTTTAAATTTTAAAATTTAAAGTTTTAATAATTAAATTTTTAAAATTTAGTATTTAAATTTTTATTTTAAAATTTAAATTTTTAAATTTTAAAATTTAAAGCTTTAATAATTAAATTTTTAAAATTTAGTATTTAAATTTTTAAATTTTAAAATTTAAAGTTTTAATAATTAAATTTTTAAAATTTAGTATTTAAATTTTTAAAATTTAAAGTTTTAATAATAAAATTTATAAAATTTAGTATTTAATTTTTAAATTTTAAAGTTTGAAGTTTTAATAATTAAATTTTTAAAATTTAGTATTTAAATTTTTAAATTTTAAAATTTAAAATTTCAATAATTAAATTTTTAAAATTTAGTATTTAAGTTTTTAAATTTTAAAATTTAAAGTTTTAATAATCAAATTTTTAAAATTTATTATTTAAATTTTTAAATTTTAAAGTTTGAAGTTTTAATAATTAAATTTTTAAAATTTAGTATTTAAATTTTAAAATTTAAATTTTTAAATTTTAAAATTTAAAATTTCAATAATTAAATTTTTAAAATTTAGTATTTAAATTTTTAAATTTTAAAATTTAAAGTTTTAATAATTAAATTTTTAAAATTTGTATTTAAATTTTTAAATTTTAAAATTTAAAGTTTTAATAATTAAATTTTTAAAATTTAGTATTTAAATTTTAAAATTTATATTTTTAAATTTTAAAATTTAAAATTTTAATAATTAAATTTTTCCAATTTATTATTTAAATTTTAAAATTTAAAGTTTTAATAATTAAATTTTTAAAATTTAGTATTTAAATTTTTAAATTTTAAAATATAAAGTTTTAATAATTAAATTTTTAAAATTTAGTATTTAAATTTTTAAATTTTAAAATTTAAAATTTTAATAATTAAATTTTTAAAATTTAGTATTTAAATATTTAAATTTTAAAATTTAAAGATTTAATATTTAAAGTTTTAAAATTTAGTATTTAAATTTTTAAATTTTAAAATTTAAATTTTAATAATTAAAGTTTTAAAATTTAGTATTTAAAATTTTAAACTTTAAAATTTAAAGTTTTAATAATTAAATTTTTAAAATTTAGTATTTAAATATTTAAATTTTAAAATTTAAAGATTTAATATTTAAAGTTTTAAAATTTAGTATTTAAATTTTTAAATTTTAAAATTTAAATTTTAATAATTAAAGTTTTAAAATTTAGTATTTAAAATTTTAAACTTTAAAATTTAAAGTTTTAATAATTAAATTTTTAAAATTTAGTATTTAAATTTTTAAATTTTAAAATTTAAAGTTTTAATAATTAAATTTTTAAAATTTAGTATTTAAATTATTAAATTTTAAAATTTAAAGTTTTAACAATTAAATTTTTAAAATTTAGTATTTAAATTTTTAAATTTTAAAATATAAAGTTTTAATAATTAAATTTTTAAAATTTAGTATTTAAATTTTTAAATTATAATATTTAAAATTTTAATAATTAAATTTTTAAAATTTAGTATTTAAATTTTTAAATTTTCAAATTTAAAGTTTTAATAATTAAATTTTTAAAATTTAGTATTTAAATTTTTAAATTTCAAATTTAAAATTTTAATAATTAAATTTTTAAAATTTAGTATTTAAAATTTTTAAATTTAAAATTTAATAATTAAATTTAGTATTTAAATTTTTAAATTTTAAAATTTAAAGTTTTAATAATTAAATTTTTAAAATTTATTATTTAAATTTTAAAATTTTAAAATTTAAAATTTTAATAATTAAATTTTTAAAATTTAGTATTTAAATTTTTAAATTTTAAAATTTAATAATTAAATTTAGTATATAAATTTTTAAATTTTAAAATTTAAAGTTATTACAATTAAATTTTTAAAATTTAGTATTTAAATTTTTAAATTTTAAAATATAAAGTTTTAATAATTAAATTTTTAAAATTTAGTATTTAAATTTTTAAATTTTAAAATTTAAAATTTTAATAATTAAATTTTTAAAATTTAGCATTTAAATTTTTAAATTTTCAAATTTTAAGTTTTAATAATTAAATTTTTAAAATTTAGTATTTAAATTTTTAAATTTTAAAATTTAAAATTTTAATAATTAAATTTTTAAAATTTAGTATTTAAATTTTTAAATTTTCAAATTTAAAGTTTTAATAATTAAATTTTTAAAATTTAGTATTTAAATTTTTAAATTTTAAAATTTAAAATTTTAATAATTAAATTTTTAAAATTTAGTATTTAAATTTTTAAAATTTAAAGTTTTAATAATAAAATTTATAAAATTTAGTATTTAAGTTTTTAAATTTTAAAATTTAAAGTTTTAATAATTAAATTTTTTAAAATTTAGTATTTAAATTTTTAAATTTTAAAGTTGGAAGTTTTAATAATTAAATTTTTAAAATTTAGTATTTAAATTTTAAAATTTAAATTTTTAAATTTTAAAATTTAAAATTTTAATAATTAAATTTTTAAAATTTAGTATTTAAATTTTTAAATTTTAAAATTTAAAGTTTTAATAATTAAATTTTTAAAATTTAGTATTTAAATTTTTAAAATTTAAAGTTTTAATAATAAAATTTATAAAATTTAGTATTTAATTTTTAAATTTTAAAGTTTGAAGTTTTAATAATTAAATTTTTAAAATTTAGTATTTAAATTTTTAAATTTTAAAATTTAAAGTTTTAATAATTAAATTTTTAAAATTTAGTATTTAAATTTTTAAATTTTAAAATTTAAATTTTTAAATTTTAAAATTTAAAATTTTAATAATTAAATTTTTAAATTTTAAAATTTAAAGTTTTAATAATTAAATTTTTAAAATTTAGTATTTAAATTTTTAAATTTTAAAATTTAAAATTTTGATAACTAAATTTTTAAAATTTAGTATTTAAATTTTTAAATTTTAAAATTTAAAGTTTTAATATTTAAATTTTTAAAATTTAGTATTTAAATTTTTAAATTTTAAAATTTAAATTTTAAAATTTAAATTTTTAAATTTAAATTTTTAAATTTAAATTTTTAAATTTTAAAATTTAAATTTTTAAATTTTAAAATTTAAAATTTTAATAATTAAATTTTTAATTTTAAAATTTAAAGTTTTAATAATTAAATTTTTAAAATTTAATATTTAAATTTTTAAATTTTAAAATTTAAATTTTAATAATTAAATTTTTAAATTTTAAAATTTAAAGTTTTAATAATTAAATTTTTAAAATTTAGTATTTAAATTTTTAAATTTTAAAATTTAAAATTTTAATAATTAAATTTTTAAAATTTAGTATTTAAATTTTTAAATTTTCAAATTTAAAGTTTTAATAATTAAATTTTTAAAATTTAGTATTTAAATTTTTAAATTTTAAAATTTAAAATTTTAATAATTAAATTTTTAAAATTTAGTATTTAAATTTTTAAATTTTAAAATTTAAAGTTTTAATATTTAAATTTTTAAAATTTAGTATTTAAATTTTTAAATTTTAAAATTTAAATTTTAAAATTTAAATTTTTAAATTTAAATTTTTAAATTTAAATTTTTAAATTTTAAAATTTAAAATTGTAGTAATTAAATTTTTAAAATTTAGTATTTAAATTTTTAAATTTTAAAGTTTAAAGTATTAATAATTAAATTTTTAAAATTTAGTATTTAAATTTTAAAATTTATATTTTTAAATTTTAAAATTTAAAATTTTAATAATTAAATTTATACAATTTATTATTTAAATTTTAAAATTTAAAGTTTTAATAATTAAATTTTTAAAATTTAGTATTAAAATTTTTAAATTTTAAAGTTTGAAGTTTTAATAATTAAATTTTTAAAATTTAGTATTTAAATTTTTAAATTTTAAAATTTAAAGTTTTAATAATTAAATTTTTAAAATTTAGTATTTAAATTTTTAAATTTTTAAATTTTAAAATTTAAAATTTCAATAATTAAATTTTTAAAATTTAGTATTTAAGTTTTTAAATTTTAAAATTTAAAGTTTTAATAATCAAATTTTTAAAATTTATTATTTAAATTTTTAAATTTTAAAGTTTGAAGTTTTAATAATTAAATTTTTAAAATTTAGTATTTAAATTTTTAAATTATAAAATTTAAAGTTTTAATAATTAAATTTTTAAAATTTGTATTTAAATTTTTAAATTTTAAAATTTAAATTTATAATAATTAAATTTTTAAATTTTAAAGTTTAAAGTTTTAATAATTAAATTTTTAAAATTTAGTATTTAAATTTTAAAATTTAAATTTTTAAATTTTAAAATTTATAATTTTAATAATTAAATTTTTAAAATTTAGTATTTAAATTTTTAAAATTTGAAGTTTTAATAATTAAAATTTTAAAATTTAGTATTTAAGTTTTTAAATTTTAAAATTTAAAGTTTTAATAATTAAATTTTTAAATTTTAAAGTTTAAAGTTTTAATAATTAAATTTTTAAAATTTAGTATTTAAATTTTAAAATTTATAATTTTAATAATTAAATTTTTAAAATTTAATATTTAAATTATTAAATTTAAAATTTTAATAATTAAATTTTTAAAATTTGGTATTTAAATTTTTAAATTTTAAAATTTAAAGTTTTAATAATTAAATTTTTAAAATTTAGTATTTAAATTTTTATTTTAAAATTTAAATTTTTAAATTTTAAAATTTAAAGCTTTAATAATTAAATTTTTAAAATTTAGTATTTAAATTTTTAAATTTTAAAATTTAAAATTTTAATAACTAAATTTTTAAAATTTAGTATTTAAATTTTTAAATTTTAAAGTTTAAATTTTTAAATTTTAAAATTTAAATTTTTAAATTTTAAAATTTAAATTTTTAAATTTAAATTTTTAAATTTAAATTTTTAAATTTTAAAATTTAAAATTTCAATAATTAAATTTTTAAAATTTAATATTTAAATTATTAAATTTAAAATTTTAATAATTAAATTTTTAAAATTTAGTATTTAAATTTTTAAATTTTAAAATTTAAAGTTTTAATAATTAAATTTTTAAAATTTAGTATTTAAATTTTTATTTTAAAATTTAAATTTTTAAATTTTAAAATTTAAAGCTTTAATAATTAAATTTTTAAAATTTAGTATTTAAATTTTTAAATTTTAAAATTTAAAATTTTAATAATTAAATTTTTAAAATTTAGTATTTAAATTTTTAAATTTTAAAATTTAAAGTTTTAATAATTCAATTTTTAGAATTTAGTATTTAAATTTTTAAATTTTAAAATTTAAATTTTTAAATTTTAAAATTTAAAATATCAATAATTAAATTTTTAAAATTTAGTATTCAAGTTTTTAAATTTTAAAATTTAAAGTTTTAATAATCAAATTTTTAAAATTTAGTATTTAAATTTTTAAAATTTAAAGTTTTAATAATTAAATTTTTATAATTTAGTATTTAAATTTTTAAATTTTAAAGTTAAAATTTTTAAATTTTAAAATTAAAATTTTTAAATTTTAAAATTTAAATTTTTAAATTTAAATTTCTAAATTTAAATTTTTAAATTTAAATTTCTAAATTTAAATTTTTAAATTTTAAAATTTAAAATTTCAATAATTAAATTTGTAAAATTTAATATTTAAATTATTAAATTTAAAATTTTAATAATTAAATTTTTAAAATTGAGTATTTAAATTTTTAAATTTTAAAATTTAAAGTTTTAATAATTAAATTTTTAAAATTTAGTATTTAAATTTTTAAATTTTAAAATTTAAATTTTTAAATTTTAAAATTTAAAATTTTAATAATTAAATTTTTAAATTTTAAAATTTAAAGTTTTAATAATTAAATTTTTAAAATTTAGTATTTAAATTTTAAAATTTAAATTTTTAAATTTTAAAATTTAAAATTTTGATAACTAAATTTTTAAAATTTAGTATTTAAATTTTTAAATTTTAAAATTTAAAGTTTTAATAATTAAATTTTTAAAATTTAGTATTTAAATTTTTAAATTTTAAAATTTAAATTTTTAAATTTTAAAATTTAAAATTTTAATAATTAAATTTTTAATTTTAAAATTTAAAGTTTTAATAATTAAATTTTTAAAATTTAATATTTAAATTTTTAAATTTTAAAATTTAAATTTTAATAATTAAATTTTTAAATTTTAAAATTTAAAGTTTTAATAATTAAATTTTTAAAATTTAGTATTTAAATTTTTAAATTTTAAAATTTAAAATTTTAATAATTAAATTTTTAAAATTTAGTATTTAAATTTTTAAATTTTCAAATTTAAAGTTTTAATAATTAAATATTTAAAATTTAGTATTTAAATTTTTAAATTTTAAAATTTAAAATTTTAATAATTAAATTTTTAAAATTTAGTATTTAAATTTTTAAATTTTAAAATTTAAAGTTTTAATATTTAAATTTTTAAAATTTAGTATTTAAATTTTTAAATTTTAAAATTTAAATTTTAAAATTTAAATTTTTAAATTTAAATTTTTAAATTTAAATTTTTAAATTTTAAAATTTAAAATTTTAGTAATTAAATTTTTAAAATTTAGTATTTAAATTTTTAAATTTTAAAGTTTAAAGTATTAATAATTAAATTTTTAAAATTTAGTATTTAAATTTTAAAATTTATATTTTTAAATTTTAAAATTTAAAATTTTAATAATTAAATTTATACAATTTATTATTTAAATTTTAAAATTTAAAGTTTTAATAATTAAATTTTTAAAATTTAGTATTAAAATTTTTAAATTTTAAAGTTTGAAGTTTTAATAATTAAATTTTTAAAATTTAGTATTTAAATTTTTAAATTTTAAAATTTAAAGTTTTAATAATTAAATTTTTAAAATTTAGTATTTAAATTTTTAAATTTTTAAATTTTAAAATTTAAAATTTCAATAATTAAATTTTTAAAATTTAGTATTTAAGTTTTTAAATTTTAAAATTTAAAGTTTTAATAATCAAATTTTTAAAATTTATTATTTAAATTTTTAAATTTTAAAGTTTGAAGTTTTAATAATTAAATTTTTAAAATTTAGTATTTAAATTTTTAAATTATAAAATTTAAAGTTTTAATAATTAAATTTTTAAAATTTGTATTTAAATTTTTAAATTTTAAAATTTAAATTTATAATAATTAAATTTTTAAATTATAAAGTTTAAAGTTTTAATAATTAAATTTTTAAAATTTAGTATTTAAATTTTAAAATTTAAATTTTTAAATTTTTAAATTTATAATTTTAATAATTAAATTTTTAAAATTTAGTATTTAAATTTTTAAAATTTGAAGTTTTAATAATTAAAATTTTAAAATTTAGTATTTAAGTTTTTAAATTTTAAAATTTAAAGTTTTAATAATTAAATTTTTAAATTTTAAAGTTTAAAGTTTTAATAATTAAATTTTTAAAATTTAGTATTTAAATTTTAAAATTTATAATTTTAATAATTAAATTTTTAAAATTTAATATTTAAATTATTAAATTTAAAATTTTAATAATTAAATTTTTAAAATTTAGTATTTAAATTTTTAAATTTTAAAATTTAAAGTTTTAATAATTAAATTTTTAAAATTTAGTATTTAAATTTTTATTTTAAAATTTAAATTTTTAAATTTTAAAATTTAAAGCTTTAATAATTAAATTTTTAAAATTTAGTATTTAAATTTTTAAATTTTAAAATTTAAAATTTTAATAACTAAATTTTTAAAATTTAGTATTTAAATTTTTAAATTTTAAAGTTTAAATTTTTAAATTTTAAAATTTAAATTTTTAAATTTTAAAATTTAAATTTTTAAATTTAAATTTCTAAATTTAAATTTTTAAATTTTAAAATTTAAAATTTCAATAATTAAATTTTTAAAATTTAATATTTAAATTTTTAAATTTTAAAGTTAAAATTTTTAAATTTTAAAATTAAAATTTTTAAATTTTAAAATTTAAATTTTTAAATTTAAATTTCTAAATTTAAATTTTTAAATTTAAATTTCTAAATTTAAATTTTTAAATTTTAAAATTTAAAATTTCAATAATTAAATTTGTAAAATTTAATATTTAAATTATTAAATTTAAAATTTTAATAATTAAATTTTTAAAATTGAGTATTTAAATTTTTAAATTTTAAAATTTAAAGTTTTAATAATTAAATTTTTAAAATTTAGTATTTAAATTTTTAAATTTTAAAATTTAAATTTTTAAATTTTAAAATTTAAAATTTTAATAATTAAATTTTTAAATTTTAAAATTTAAAGTTTTAATAATTAAATTTTTAAAATTTAGTATTTAAATTTTAAAATTTAAATTTTTAAATTTTAAAATTTAAAATTTTGATAACTAAATTTTTAAAATTTAGTATTTAAATTTTTAAATTTTAAAATTTAAAGTTTTAATAATTAAATTTTTAAAATTTAGTATTTAAATTTTTAAATTTTAAAATTTAAATTTTTAAATTTTAAAATTTAAAATTTTAATAATTAAATTTTTAATTTTAAAGTTTAAAGTTTTAATAATTAAATTTTTAAAATTTAATATTTAAATTTTTAAATTTTAAAATTTAAATTTTAATAATTAAATTTTAATAATTTTAAAATTTAAAGTTTTAATAATTAAAATTTTAAAATTTAGTATTTAAATTTTTAAATTTTAAAATTTAAAATTTTAATAATTAAATTTTTAAAATTTAGTATTTAAATTTTTAAATTTTCAAATTTAAAGTTTTAATAATTAAATTTTTAAAATTTAGTATTTAAATTTTTAAATTTTAAAATTTAAAATTTTAATAATTAAATTTTTAAAATTTAGTATTTAAATTTTTAAATTTTAAAATTTAAAGTTTTAATATTTATATTTTTAAAATTTAGTATTTAAATTTTTAAATTTTAAAATTTAAAATTTTAGTAATTAAATTTTTAAAATTTAGTATTTAAATTTTTAAATTTTAAAGTTTAAAGTATTAATAATTAAATTTTTAAAATTTAGTATTTAAATTTTAAAATTTATATTTTTAAATTTTAAAATTTAAAATTTTAATAATTAAATTTATACAATTTATTATTTAAATTTTAAAATTTAAAGTTTTAATAATTAAATTTTTAAAATTTAGTATTAAAATTTTTAAATTTTAAAGTTTGAAGTTTTAATAATTAAATTTTTAAAATTTAGTATTTAAATTTTTAAATTTTAAAATTTAAAGTTTTAATAATTAAATTTTTAAAATTTAGTATTTAAATTTTTAAATTTTTAAATTTTAAAATTTAAAATTTCAATAATTAAATTTTTAAAATTTAGTATTT
Organism: Aethina tumida; assembly: GCF_024364675.1. Taxonomy (NCBI): domain Eukaryota; kingdom Metazoa; phylum Arthropoda; class Insecta; order Coleoptera; family Nitidulidae; genus Aethina; species Aethina tumida. The sequence continues at coordinate 9,847,780 of NC_065436.1, forward strand.
AAGTTTTTAAATTTTAAAATTTAAAGTTTTAATAATCAAATTTTTAAAATTTATTATTTAAATTTTTAAATTTTAAAGTTTGAAGTTTTAATAATTAAATTTTTAAAATTTAGTATTTAAATTTTTAAATTATAAAATTTAAAGTTTTAATAATTAAATTTTTAAAATTTGTATTTAAATTTTTAAATTTTAAATTTATAATAATTAAATTTTTAAATTTTAAAGTTTAAAGTTTTAATAATTAAATTTTTAAAATTTAGTATTTAAATTTTAAAATTTAAATTTTTAAATTTTAAAATTTATAATTTTAATAATTAAATTTTTAAAATTTAGTATTTAAATTTTTAAAATTTGAAGTTTTAATAATTAAAATTTTAAAATTTAGTATTTAAGTTTTTATATTTTAAAATTTAAAGTTTTAATAATTAAATTTTTAAATTTTAAAGTTTAAAGTTTTAATAATTAAATTTTTAAAATTTAGTATTTAAATTTTAAAATTTATAATTTTAATAATTAAATTTTTAAAATTTAATATTTAAATTATTAAATTTAAAATTTTAATAATTAAATTTTTAAAATTTAGTATTTAAATTTTTAAATTTTAAAATTTAAAGTTTTAATAATTAAATTTTTAAAATTTAGTATTTAAATTTTTATTTTAAAATTTAAATTTTTAAATTTTAAAATTTAAAGCTTTAATAATTAAATTTTTAAAATTTAGTATTTAAATTTTTAAATTTTAAAATTTAAAATTTTAATAACTAAATTTTTAAAATTTAGTATTTAAATTTTTAAATTTTAAAGTTTAAATTTTTAAATTTTAAAATTTAAATTTTTAAATTTTAAAATTTAAATTTTTAAATTTAAATTTCTAAATTTAAATTTTTAAATTTTAAAATTTAAAATTTCAATAATTAAATTTTTAAAATTTAATATTTAAATTATTAAATTTAAAATTTTAATAATTAAATTTTTAAAATTTAGTATTTAAATTTTTAAATTTTAAAATTTAAAGTTTTAATAATTAAATTTTTAAAATTTAGTATTTAAATTTTTATTTTAAAATTTAAATTTTTAAATTTTAAAATTTAAAGCTTTAATAATTAAATTTTTAAAATTTAGTATTTAAATTTTTAAATTTTAAAATTTAAAATTTTAATAATTAAATTTTTAAAATTTAGTATTTAAATTTTTAAATTTTAAAATTTAAAGTTTTAATAATTCAATTTTTAAAATTTAGTATTTAAATTTTTAAATTTTAAAATTTAAATTTTTAAATTTTAAAATTTAAAATATCAATAATTAAATTTTTAAAATTTAGTATTCAAGTTTTTAAATTTTAAAATTTAAAGTTTTAATAATCAAATTTTTAAAATTTAGTATTTAAATTTTTAAAATTTAAAGTTTTAATAATTAAATTTTTATAATTTAGTATTTAAATTTTTTAATTTTAAAGTTAAAATTTTTAAATTTTAAAATTAAAATTTTTAAATTTTAAAATTTAAATTTTTAAATTTAAATTTCTAAATTTAAATTTTTAAATTTAAATTTCTAAATTAAAATTTTTAAATTTTAAAATTTAAAATTTCAATAATTAAATTTGTAAAATTTAATATTTAAATTATTAAATTTAAAATTTTAATAATTAAATTTTTAAAATTGAGTATTTAAATTTTTAAATTTTAAAATTTAAAGTTTTAATAATTAAATTTTTAAAATTTAGTATTTAAATTTTTATTTTAAAATTTAAATTTTTAAATTTTAAAATTTAAAGCTTTAATAATTAAATTTTTAAAATTTAGTATTTAAATTTTTAAATTTTAAAATTTAAAATTTTAATAATTAAATTTTTAAAATTTAGTATTTAAATTTTAAAATTTAAAGTTTTTATATTCAAATTTTTAAAATTTAGTATTTAAATTTCTAAATTTTAAAATTTAAATTTATAATAATTAAATATTTAAAATTTAGTATTTAAATTTTAAAATTTAAATTTTTAATAATTAAATTTTTAAAATTTAGTATTTATATTTTTAAATTTTAAAGTTTAAATTTTTAAATTTTAAAATTTAAATTTTTAAATTTTAAAATTTAAATTTTTAAATTTAAATATTTAAATATTAAATTTAAAATTTTAATAATTAAATTTTTAAAATTTAGTATTTAAATTTTTAAATTTTAAAATTTAAAATTTTAATAATTAAATTTTTAAAATTTAGTATTTAAATTTTTAAATTTTAAAATTTAAATTTTTAAATTTTAAAATTTAAAATTTCAATAATTAAATTTTTAAAATTTAGTATTTAAGTTTTTAAATTTTAAAATTTAAAGTTTTAATAATCAAATTTTTAAAATTTAGTATTTAAATTTTTAAATTTTAAAATTTAAAGTTTTAATAATTAAATTTTTAAAATTTAGTATTTAAATTTTTAAATTTTAAAATTTAAATTTTTAAATTTTAAAATTTAAAATTTCAATAATTAAATTTTTAAAATTTAGTATTTAAGTTTTTAAATTTTAAAATTTAAAGTTTTAATAATCAAATTTTTAAAATTTAGTATTTAAATTTTTAAATTTTAAAGTTTGAAGTTTTAATAATTAAACTTTTAAAATTTAGTATTTAAATTTTAAAATTTAAATTTTTAAATTTTAAAATTTAAAATTTTAATAATTAAATTTTTAAAATTTAGTATTTAAATTTTAAAATTTAAAGTTTTAATAATTAAATTTTTAAAATTTGTATTTAAATTTTTAAATTGTAAAATTTAAAGTTTTAATAATTAAATTTTTAAAATTTAGTATTTAAATTTTTAAATTTTAAAATTTAAAGTTTTAATAATTAAATTTTTAAAATTTAGTATTTAAATTTTTAAATTTTCAAATTTAAAGTTTTAATAATTAAATTTTTAAAATTTAGTATTTAAATTTTTAAATTTAAATCTTTAATAATTAAATTTTTAGAATTTAGTATTTAAATTTTTAAATTTTAAAATTTCAAGTTTTAATATTTAAATTTTTAAAATTTAGTATTTAAATTTTTAAATTTTAAAATTTAAATTTATAATAATTAAATATTTAAAATTTAAAGTTTTAATAATTAAATTTTTAAAATTTAGTATTTAAATTTTTAAATTTTAAAATTTAAATTTTAATAATTAAATTTTTAAAATTTAGTATTTAAATTTTTAAAATTTAAAATTTAAATTTTTAAATTTTAAAATTTAAAATTTTAATAATTAAATTTTTAAAATTTAGTATTTAAATTTTTAAATTTTCAAATTTAAAGTTTTAATAATTAAATTTTTAAAATTTAGTATTTAAATTTTTAAATTTTAAAATTTAAAATTTTAATAATTAAATTTTTAAAATTTAGTATTTAAATTTTTAAATTTTAAAATTTAAAGTTTTAATATTTAAATTTTTAAAATTTAGTATTTAAATTTTTAAATTTTAAAATTTAAATTTTTAAATTTAAATTTTTAAATTTAAATTTTTAAATTTTAAAATTTAAAATTTTAGTAATTAAATTTTTAAAATTTAGTATTTAAATTTTTAAATTTTAAAGTTTAAAGTTTTAATAATTAAATTTTTAAAATTTAGTATTTAAATTTTAAAATTTATATTTTTAAATTTTAAAATTTAAAATTTTAATAATTAAATTTATACAATTTATTATTTAAATTTTAAAATTTAAAGTTTTAATAATTAAATTTTTAAAATTTAGTATTAAAATTTTTAAATTTTAAAGTTTGAAGTTTTAATAATTAAATTTTTAAAATTTAGAATTTAAATTTTTAAATTTTAAAATTTAAAGTTTTAATAATTAAATTTTTAAAATTTAGTATTTAAATTTTTAAATTTTTAAATTTTAAAATTTAAAATTTCAATAATTAAATTTTTAAAATTTAGTATTTAAGTTTTTAAATTTTAAAATTTAAAGCTTTAATAATTAAATTTTTAAAATTTAGTATTTAAATTTTAAAATTTAAAGTTTTAATAATTAAATTTTTTAAAATTTAGTATTTAAATTTTTAAATTTTCAAATTTAAAGTTTTAATAATTAAATTTTTAAAATTTAGTATTTAAATTTTTAAATTTACATCTTTAATAATTAAATTTTTAGAATTTAGTATTTAAATTTTTAAATTTTAAAATTTCAAGTTTTAATATTTAAATTTTTAAAATTTAGTATTTAAATTTTTAAATTTTAAAATTTAAATTTATAATAATTAAATATTTAAAATTTAGTATTTAAATTTTAAAATTTAAATTTTTAAATTTTAAAATTTAAAGTTTTAATAATTAAATTTTTAAAATTTAGTATTTAAATTTTTAAATTTTAAAATTTAAATTTTAATAATTAAATTTTTAAAATTTAGTATTTAAATTTTTAAAATTTAAAATTTAAATTTTTAAATTTTAAAATTTAAAATTTTAATAATTAAATTTTTAAAATTTAGTATTTAAATTTTTAAATTTTAAAATTTAAAGTTTTAATAATTAAATTTTTAAAATTTAGTATTTAAATTTTTAAATTTTAAAATTTAAATTTTTAAATTTTAAAATTTAAAATTTCAATAATTAAATTTTTAAAATTTAGTATTTAAGTTTTTAAATTTAAAACTTTAATAATTAAATTTTTAAAATTTAGTATTTAAATTTTTATATTTTAAAATTTAAAGTTTTAATAATTAAATTTTTAGAATTTAGTATTTAAATTTTTAAATTTTAAAATTTAAAGTTTTAATATTTAAATTTTCAAAATTTAGTATTTAAATTTTTAAATTTTAAAATTTAAATTTATAATAATTATATATTTAAAATTTAGTATTTAAATTTTAAAATTTAAATTTTTAATAATTAAATTTTTAAAATTTAGTATTTATATTTTTAAATTTTAAAGTTTAAATTTTTAAATTTTAAAATTTAAATTTTTAAATTTTAAAATTTAAATTTTTAAATTTAAATATTTAAATATTAAATTTAAAATTTTAATAATTAAATTTTTAAAATTTATTATTTAAATTTTTAAATTTTAAAATTTAAAGTTTTAATAATTAAATTTTTAAAATTTAGTATTTAAATTTTTAAATTTTTAAATTTTAAAATTTAAAATTTCAATAATTAAATTTTTAAAATTTAGTATTTAAGTTTTTAAATTTTAAAATTTAAAGTTTTAATAATCAAATTTTTAAAATTTATTATTTAAATTTTTAAATTTTAAAGTTTGAAGTTTTAATAATTAAATTTTTAAAATTTAGTATTTAAATTTTTAAATTATAAAATTTAAAGTTTTAATAATTAAATTTTTAAAATTTGTATTTAAATTTTTAAATTTTAAAATTTAAATTTATAATAATTAAATTTTTAAATTTTAAAGTTTAAAGTTTTAATAATTAAATTTTTAAAATTTAGTATTTAAATTTTAAAATTTAAATTTTTAAATTTTAAAATTTATAATTTTAATAATTAAATTTTTAAAATTTAGTATTTAAATTTTTAAAATTTGAAGTTTTAATAATTAAAATTTTAAAATTTAGTATTTAAGTTTTTAAATTTTAAAATTTAAAGTTTTAATAATTAAATTTTTAAATTTTAAAGTTTAAGGTTTTAATAATTAAATTTTTAAAATTTAGTATTTAAATTTTAAAATTTAAATTTTTAAATTTTAAAATTTATAATTTTAATAATTAAATTTTTAAAATTTAATATTTAAATTATTAAATTTATAATTTTAATAATTAAATTTTTAAAATTTAGTATTTAAATTTTTAAATTTTAAAATTTAAAGTTTTAATAATTAAATTTTTAAAATTTAGTATTTAAATTTTTATTTTAAAATTTAAATTTTTAAATTTTAAAATTTAAAGCTTTAATAATTAAATTTTTAAAATTTAGTATTTAAATTTTTAAATTTTAAAATTTAAAATTTTAATAACTAAATTTTTAAAATTTAGTATTTAAATTTTTAAATTTTAAAGTTTAAATTTTTAAATTTTAAAATTTAAATTTTTAAATTTTAAAATTTAAATTTTTAAATTTAAATTTCTAAATTTAAATTTTTAAATTTTAAAATTTAAAATTTCAATAATTAAATTTTTAAAATTTAATATTTAAATTATTAAATTTAAAATTTTAATAATTAAATTTTTAAAATTTAGTATTTAAATTTTTAAATTTTTAAATTTAAAGTTTTAATAATTAAATTTTTAAAATTTAGTATTTAAATTTTTATTTTAAAATTTAAATTTTTAAATTTTAAAATTTAAAGCTTTAATAATTAAATTTTTAAAATTTAGTATTTAAATTTTTAAATTTTAAAATTTAAAATTTTAATAACTAAATTTTTAAAATTTAGTATTTAAATTTTTAAATTTTAAAATTTAAAGTTTTAATAATTAAATTTTTAAAATTTAGTATTTAAATTTTTAAATTTTAAAATTTAAATTTTTAAATTTTAAAATTTAAAATATCAATAATTAAATTTTTAAAATTTAGTATTCAAGTTTTTAAATTTTAAAATTTAAAGTTTTAATAATCAAATTTTTAAAATTTAGTATTTAAATTTTTAAATTTTAAAATTTAAATTTTTAAATTTAAATATTTAAATATTAAATTTAAAATTTTAATAATTAAATTTTTAAAATTTAGTATTTAAATTTTTAAATTTTAAAATTTAAAGTTTTAATAATTAAATTTTTAAAATTTAGTATTTAAATTTTTAAATTTTAAAATTTAAATTTTTAAATTTTAAAATTTAAAGCTTTAATAATTAAATTTTTAAAATTTTGTATTTAAATTTATAAATTTTAAAATTTAAAATTTTAATAACAAAATTTTTAAAATTTAGTATTTAAATTTTTAAATTTTAAAATTTAAAGTTTTAATAATTAAATTTTTAAAATTTAGTATTTAAATTTTTAAATTTTAAAATTTAAATTTTTAAATTTTAAAATTTAAAATTTCAATAATTAAATTTTTAAAATTTAGTATTTAAGTTTTTAAATTTTAAAATTTAAAGTTTTAATAATCAAATTTTTAAAATTTAGTATTTAAATTTTTAAATTTTAAAGTTTGAAGTTTTAATAATTAAATTTTTAAAATTTAGTATTTAAATTTTTAAATTTTAAAATTTAAAATTTTAATAATTAAATTTTTAAAATTTAGTATTTAAATTTTAAAATTTAAAGTTTTAATAATTAAATTTTTAAAATTTAGTATTTAAATTTTTAAATTTTCAAATTTAAAGTTTTAATAATTAAATTTTTAAAATTTAGTATTTAAATTTTTAAATTTACATCTTTAATAATTAAATTTTTAGAATTTAGTATTTAAATTTTTAAATTTTAAAATTTCAAGTTTTAATATTTAAATTTTTAAAATTTAGTATTTAAATTTTTAAATTTTAAAATTTAAATTTATAATAATTAAATATTTAAAATTTAGTATTTAAATTTTTAAATTTAAATTTTTAAATTTTAAAATTTAAAGTTTTAATAATTAAATTTTTAAAATTTAGTATTTAAATTTTTAAATTTTAAAATTTAAATTTTAATAATTAAATTTTTAAAATTTAGTATTTAAATTTTTAAAATTTAAAATTTAAATTTTTAAATTTTAAAATTTAAAATTTTAATAATTAAATTTTTAAAATTTAGTATTTAAATTTTTAAATTTTAAAATTTAAAGTTTTAATAATTAAATTTTTAAAATTTAGTATTTAAATTTTTAAATTTTAAAATTTAAATTTTTAAATTTTAAAATTTAAAATTTCAATAATTAAATTTTTAAAATTTAGTATTTAAGTTTTTAAATTTAAAACTTTAATAATTAAATTTTTAAAATTTAGTATTTAAATTTTTATATTTTAAAATTTAAAGTTTTAATAATTAAATTTTTAGAATTTAGTATTTAAATATTTCAATTTTAAAATTTAAAGTTTTAATATTTAAATTTTCAAAATTTAGTATTTAAATTTTTAAATTTTAAAATTTAAATTTATAATAATTATATATTTAAAATTTAGTATTTAAATTTTAAAATTTAAATTTTTAATAATTAAATTTTTAAAATTTAGTATTTATATTTTTAAATTTTAAAGTTTAAATTTTTAAATTTTAAAATTTAAATTTTTAAATTTTAAAATTTAAATTTTTAAATTTAAATATTTAAATATTAAATTTAAAATTTTAATAATTAAATTTTTAAAATTTATTATTTAAATTTTTAAATTTTAAAATTTAAAGTTTTAATAATTAAATTTTTAAAATTTAGTATTTAAATTTTTAAATTTTAAAATTTAAATTTTTAAATTTTAAAATTTAAAGCTTTAATAATTAAATTTTTAAAATTTTGTATTTAAATTTTTAAATTTTAAAATTTAAAATTTTAATAACTAAATTTTTAAAATTTAGTATTTAAATTTTTAAATTTTAAAATTTAAAGTTTTAATAATTAAATTTTTAAAATTTAGTATTTAAATTTTTAAATTTTAAAATTTAAATTTTTAAATTTTAAAATTTAAAATTTCAATAATTAAATTTTTAAAATTTAGTATTTAAGTTTTTAAATTTTAAAATTTAAAGTTTTAATAATCAAATTTTTAAAATTTAGTATTTAAATTTTTAAATTTTAAAGTTTGAAGTTTTAATAATTAAATTTTTAAAATTTAGTATTTAAATTTTAAAATTTAAATTTTTAAATTTTAAAATTTAAAATTTTAATAATTAAATTTTTAAAATTTAGTATTTAAATTTTAAAATTTAAAGTTTTAATAATTAAATTTTTAAAATTTGTATTTAAATTTTTAAATTTTAAAATTTAAAGTTTTAATAATTAAATTTTTAAAATTTAGTATTTAAATTTTTAAATTCTAAAGTTTAATTTTTAATAATTAAATTTTTAAAATTTTGTATTTAAATTTTAAAATTTAAATTTTTAAATTTTAAAATTTAAAGTTTTAATAATTAAATTTTTAAAATTTAGTATTTAAATTTTTAAATTTTAAAATTTAAAGTTTTAATAATTAAATTTTTAAAATTTATTATTTAAATTTTTAAATTTTCAAATTTAAAGTTTTAATAATTAAATTTTTAAAATTTAGTATTTAAATTTATAAATTTAAAACTTTATTAATTAAATTTTTAAAATTTAGTATTTAAATTTTTAAATTTTAAAATTTAAAGTTTTAATAATTAAATTTTTAGAATTTAGTATTTAAATTTTTAAATTTTAAAATTTTAAGTTTTATTGTTTAAATTTTTAAAATTTAGTATTAAAATTTTTAAATTTTAAAATTTAAATTTATAATAATTAAATATTTAAAATTTGGTATTTAAATTTTAAAATTTAAATTTTTAAATTTTAATATTTAAAATTTTAATAATTAAATTTTAAAAATTTAGTATTTAAATATTAAAATTTTAAAATTTAAAGATTTAATATTTAAAGTTTTAAAGTTTAGTATTTAAATTTTTAAATTTTAAAATTTAAAATTTTAATAATTGAATTTTTAAAATTTAGTATTTAAATATTTAAATTTTAAAATTTAAAGATTTAATATTTAAAGTATTAAAATTTAGTATTTAAATTTTTAAATTTTAAAATTTAAATTTTAATAATTAAAGTTTTAAAATTTAGTATTTAAAATTTTAAATTTTAAAATTTAAAATTTTAATAATTAAATTTTTAAAATTTTGTATTTAAATTTTTAAATTATAAAATTAAAAGTTTTAATAATTAAATTTTTAAAATTTGTATTTAAATTTTTAAATTTTAAAATTTAAAGTTTTAATAATTAAATTTTTAAAATTTAGTATTTAAATTTTTAAATTTTAAAATTTAAATTTTAATAATTAAATTTTTAAAATTTAGTATTTAAATTTTTAAAATTTAAAATTTAAATTTTTAAATTTTAAAATTTTAAATTTTAATAATTAAATTTTTAAAATTTAGTATTTAAATTTTTAAATTTTAAAATTTAAAGTTTTAATAATTAAATTTTTAAAATTTAGTATTTAAATTTTTAAATTTTAAAATTTAAATTTTTAAATTTTAAAATTTAAAATTTCAATAATTAAATTTTTAAAATTTAGTATTTAAGTTTTTAAATTTAAAACTTTAATAATTAAATTTTTAAAATTTAGTATTTAAATTTTTATATTTTAAAATTTAAAGTTTTAATAATTAAATTTTTAGAATTTAGTATTTAAATTTTTAAATTTTAAAATTTAAAGTTTTAATATTTAAATTTTTAAAATTTAGTATTTAAATTTTTAAATTTTAAAATTTACAGTTTTAATAATTAAATTTTTAGAATTTAGTATTTAAATTTTTAAATTTTAAAATTTAAAGTTTTAATATTTAAATTTTTAAAATTTAGTATTTAAATTTTTAAATTTTAAAATTTAAATTTATAATAATTAAATATTTAAATTTGGTATTTAAATTTTAAAATTTAAATTTTTAATAATTAAATTTTTAAAATTTAGTATTTAAAATTTTAAATTTTAAAGTTTAAATTTTTAAATTTTAAAATTTAAATTTTTAAATTTTAAAATTTAAATTTTTAAATTTAAATATTTAAATATTAAATTTAAAATTTTAATAATTAAATTTTTAAAATTTAGTATTTAAATTTTTAAATTTTAAAATTTAAAGTTTTAATAATTAAATTTTTAAAATTTAGTATTTAAGTTTTTAAATTTTAAAATTTAAAGTTTTAATAATCAAATTTTTAAAATTTAGTATTTAAATTTTTAAATTTTAAAGTTTGAAGTTTTAATAATTAAATTTTTAAAATTTAGTATTCAAATTTTAAAATTTAAATTTTTAAATTTTAAAATTTAAAATTTTAATAATTAAATTTTTAAAATTTAGTATTTAAATTTTAAAATTTAAAGTTTTAATAATTAAATTTTTAAAATTTGTATTTAAATTTTTAAATTTTAAAATTTAAAGTTTTAATAATTAAATTTTTAAAATTTAGTATTTAAATTTTTAAATTCTAAAGTTTAATTTTTAATAATTAAATTTTTAAAATTTAGTATTTAAATTTTAAAATTTAAATTTTTATATTTTAAAATTTAAAGTTTTAATAATTAAATTTTTAAAATTTAGTATTTAAATTTTTAAATTTTAAAATTTAAATTTATAATAATTATATATTTAAAATTTAGTATTTAAATTTTAAAATTTAAATTTTTAATAATTAAATTTTTAAAATTTAGTATTTATATTTTTAAATTTTAAAGTTTAAATTTTTAAATTTTAAAATTTAAATTTTTAAATTTTAAAATTTAAATTTTTAAATTTAAATATTTAAATATTAAATTTAAAATTTTAATAATTAAATTTTTAAAATTTAGTATTTAAATTTATAAATTTTAAAATTTAAAGTTTTAATAATTAAATTTTTAAAATTTAGTATTTAAATTTTTAAATTTTAAAATTTAAATTTTTAAATTTTAAAATTTAAAGCTTTAATAATTAAATTTTTAAAATTTTGTATTTAAATTTTTAAATTTTAAAATTTAAAATTTTAATAACTAAATTTTTAAAATTTAGTATTTAAATTTTTAAATTTTAAAATTTAAAGTTTTAATAATTAAATTTTTAAAATTTAGTATTTAAATTTTTAAATTTTAAAATTTAAATTTTTAAATTTTAAAATTTAAAATTTCAATAATTAAATTTTTAAAATTTAGTATTTAAGTTTTTAAATTTTAAAATTTAAAGTTTTAATAATCAAATTTTTAAAATTTAGTATTTAAATTTTTAAATTTTAAAGTTTGAAGTTTTAATAATTAAATTTTTAAAATTTAGTATTTAAATTTTAAAATTTAAATTTTTAAATTTTAAAATTTAAAATTTTAATAATTAAATTTTTAAAATTTAGTATTTAAATTTTAAAATTTAAAGTTTTAATAATTAAATTTTTAAAATTTAGTATTTAAATTTTTAAATTTTAAAATTTAAATTTTAATAATTAAATTTTTAAAATTTAGTATTTAAATTTTTAAAATTTAAAATTTAAATTTTTAAATTTTAAAATTTAAAATTTTAATAATTAAATTTTTAAAATTTAGTATTTAAATTTTTAAATTTTAAAATTTAAAGTTTTAATAATTAAATTTTTAAAATTTAGTATTTAAATTTTTAAATTTTAAAATTTAAATTTTTAAATTTTAAAATTTAAAATTTCAATAATTAAATTTTTAAAATTTAGTATTTAAGTTTTTAAATTTAAAACTTTAATAATTAAATTTTTAAAATTTAGTATTTAAATTTTTATATTTTAAAATTTAAAGTTTTAATAATTAAATTTTTAGAATTTAGTATTTAAATTTTTAAATTTTAAAATTTAAAGTTTTAATATTTAAATTTTTAAAATTTAGTATTTAAATTTTTAAATTTTAAAATTTAAATTTATAATAATTATATATTTAAAATTTAGTATTTAAATTTTAAAATTTAAATTTTTAATAATTAAATTTTTAAAATTTAGTATTTATATTTTTAAATTTTAAAGTTTAAATTTTTAAATTTTAAAATTTAAATTTTTAAATTTTAAAATTTAAATTTTTAAATTTAAATATTTAAATATTAAATTTAAAATTTTAATAATTAAATTTTTAAAATTTAGTATTTAAATTTTTAAATTTTAAAATTTAAAGTTTTAATAATTAAATTTTTAAAATTTAGTATTTAAATTTTTAAATTTTAAAATTTAAATTTTTAAATTTTAAAATTTAAAGCTTTAATAATTAAATTTTTAAAATTTTGTATTTAAATTTTTAAATTTTAATAACTAAATTTTTAAAATTTAGTATTTAAATTTTTAAATTTTAAAATTTAAAGTTTTAATAATTAAATTTTTAAAATTTAGTATTTAAATTGATAAATTTTAAAATTTAAATTTTTAAATTTTAAAATTTAAAATTTCAATAATTAAATTTTTAAAATTTAGTATTTAAGTTTTTAAATTTTAAAATTTAAAGTTTTAATAATCAAATTTTTAAAATTTAGTATTTAAATTTTTAAATTTTAAAGTTTGAAGTTTTAATAATTAAATTTTTAAAATTTAGTATTTAAATTTTAAAATTTAAATTTTTAAATTTTAAAATTTAAAATTTTAATAATTAAATTTTTAAAATTTAGTATTTAAATTTTAAAATTTAAAGTTTTAATAATTAAATTTTTAAAATTTGTATTTAAATTTTTAAATTTTAAAATTTAAAGTTTTAATAATTAAATTTTTAAAATTTAGTATTTAAATTTTTAAATTCTAAAGTTTAATTTTTAATAATTAAATTTTTAAAATTTTGTATTTAAATTTTAAAATTTAAATTTTTAAATTTTAAAATTTAAAGTTTTAATAATTAAATTTTTAAAATTTAGTATTTAAATTTTTAAATTTTAAAATTTAAAGTTTTAATAATTAAATTTTTAAAATTTATTATTTAAATTTTTAAATTTTCAAATTTAAAGTTTTAATAATTAAATTTTTAAAATTTAGTATTTAAATTTTTAAATTTAAAACTTTAATAATTAAATTTTTAAAATTTAGTATTTAAATTTTTAAATTTTAAAATTTAAAGTTTTAATAATTAAATTTTTAGAATTTAGTATTTAAATTTTTAAATTTTAAAATTTTAAGTTTTATTATTTAAATTTTTAAAATTTAGTATTAAAATTTTTAAATTTTAAAATTTAAATTTATAATAATTAAATATTTAAAATTTAGTATTTAAATTTTAAAATTTAAATTTTTAAATTTTAATATTTAAAATTTTAATAATTAAATTTTAGTATTTAAATATTTAAATTTTAAAAATTTAATTATTAAAACTTTTAATTTTAAAATTTAAAAATTTAAATACAAAATTTTAAAAATTTAATTATTAAAACTTTAAATTTTAAAATTTAAAATTTTAAATACTAAATTTTAAAACTTTAATTATTAAAATTTAAATTTTAAAATTTAAAAATTTAAATACTAAATTTTAATACTTTAAATATTAAATCTTTAAATTTTAAAATTTAAATATTTAAATACTAAATTTTAAAAATTTAATTATTAAAATTTTAAATTTTAAAATTTAAAAATTTAAATACTAAACTTTAAAACTTTAAATATTAAATCTTTAAATTTTAAAATTTAAATTTTTAAATTTTAAAATTTAAAATTTTAATAATTAAATTTTTAAAATTTAGTATTTAAATTTTAAAATTTAAAGTTTTAATAATTAAATTTTTAAAATTTGTATTAGTATTTAAATTTTTATATTTTAAAATTTAATTTTTAATAATTAAATTTTTAGAATTTAGTATTTAAATTTTTAAATTTTAAAATTTAAAGTTTTAATATTTAAATTTTTAAAATTTAGTATTTAAATTTTTAAATTTTAAAATTTACAGTTTTAATAATTAAATTTTTAGAATTTAGTATTTAAATTTTTAAATTTTAAAATTTAAAGTTTTAATATTTAAATATTTAAAATTTAGTATTTAAATTTTTAAATTTTAAAATTTAAATTTATAATAATTAAATATTTAAAATTTAGTATTTAAATTTTAAAATTTAAATTTTTAATAATTAAATTTTTAAAATTTAGTATTTAAATTTTTAAATTTTAAAGTTTAAATTTTTAAATTTTAAAATTTAAATTTTTAAATTTTAAAATTTAAATTTTTAAATTTAAATATTTAAATATTAAATTTAAAATTTTAATAATTAAATTTTTAAAATTTAGTATTTAAATTTTTAAATTTTAAAATTTAAAGTTTTAATAATTAAATTTTTAAAATTTAGTATTTAAATTTTTAAATTTTAAAATTTAAATTTTTAAATTTTAAAATTTAAAGCTTTAATAATAAAATTTTTAAAATTTAGTATTTAAATTTTTAAATTTTAAAATTTAAAATTTTAATAACTAAATTTTTAAAATTTAGTATTTAAATTTTAAAATTTTAAAATTTAAAGTTTTAATAATTATATTTTTAAAATTTAGTATTTAAATTTTTAAATTTTAAAATTTAAATTTTTAAATTTTAAAATTTAAAATTTCAATAATTAAATTTTTAAAATTTAGTATTTAAGTTTTTAAATTTTAAAATTTAAAGTTTTAATAATCAAATTTTTAAAATTTAGTATTTAAATTTTTAAATTTTAAAGTTTGAAGTTTTAATAATTAAATTTTTAAAATTTAGCATTTAAATTTTAAAATTTAAATTTTTAAATTTTAAAATTTAAAATTTTAATAATTAAATTTTTAAAATATAGTATTTAAATTTTAAAATTTAAAGTTTTAATAATTAAATTTTTAGAATTTAGTATTTAAATTTTTAAATTTTAAAATTTCAAGTTTTAATATTTAAATTTTTAAAATTTAGTATTTAAATTTTTAAATTTTAAAATTTAAATTTATAATAATTAAATATTTAAAATTTAGTATTTAAATTTTAAAATTTAAATTTTTAAATTTTAAAATTTAAAGTTTTAATAATTAAATTTTTAAAATTTGTATTTAAATTTTTAAATTTTAAAATTTAAAGTTTTAATAATTAAATTTTTAAAATTTAGTATTTAAATTTTTAAATTTTAAAATTTAAATTTTTAAATTTTAAAATTTAAAATTTCAATAATTAAATTTTTAAAATTTAGTATTTAAGTTTTTAAATTTTAAAATTTAAAGTTTTAATAATCAAATTTTTAAAATTTAGTATTTAAATTTTTAAATTTTAAAGTTTGAAGTTTTAATAATTAAATTTTTAAAATTTAGCATTTAAATTTTAAAATTTAAATTATTAAATTTTAAAATTTAAAATTTTAATAATTAAATTTTTAAAATTTAGTATTTAAATTTTAAAATTTAAAGTTTTAATAATTAAATGTTTAAAATTTGTATTTAAATTTTTAAATTTTAAAATTTAAAGTTATAATAATTAAATTTTTAAAATTTAGTATTTAAATTTTTATATTTTAAAATTTAAAGTTTTAACAATTAAATTTTTAAAATTTAGTATTTAAATTTTTAAATTTTAAAATTTAAATTTTAATAATTAAATTTTTAAAATTTAGTATTTAAATTTTTAAAATTTAAAGTTTTAATAATTAAATTTTTAAAATTTAGTATTTAAGTTTTTAAATTTTAAAATTTAAAGTTTTAAAATTAAATTTTTAAAATTTAGTATTTAAATTTTTAAATTTTAAAGTTTGAAGTTTTAATAATTAAATTTTTAAAATTTAGTATTTAAATTTTAAAATTTAAATTTTTAAATTTTAAAATTTAAAATTTTAATAACTAAATTTTTAAAATTTAGTATTTAAATTTTTAAATTTTAAAATTTAAAGTTTTAATAATTAAATTTTTAAAATTTAGTTTTTAAATTTTTAAATTTTAAAATTTAAATTTTTAAATTTTAAAATTTAAAATTTCAATAATTAAATTTTTAAAATTTAGTATTTAAATTTTTAAATTTTAAAGTTTGAAGTTTTAATAATTAATTTTTAAAATTTAGTATTTAAATTTTAAAATTTAAATTTTTAAATTTTAAAATTTAAAGTTTTAATAATTAAATTTTTAAAATTTAGTATTTAAATTTTTAAATTTTAAAGTTTGAAGTTTTAATAAATAATTTTTAAAATTTAGTATTTAAATTTTAAAATTTAAATTTTTAAATTTTAAAATTTAAAATTTTAATAATTAAATTTTTAAAATTTAGTATTTAAATTTTTAAATTTTGAAATTTAAAGTTTTAATAATTAAATTTTTAAAATTTGTATTTAAATTTATAAATTTTAAAATTTAAAGTTTTAATAATTAAATTTTTAAAATTTAGTTTTTAAATTTTTAAATTTTAAAATTTAAATTTTTAAATTTTAAAATTTAAAATTTCAATAATTAAATTTTTAAAATTTATTATTTAAATTTTTAAATTTTAAAGTTTGAAGTTTTAATAATTAATTTTTAAAATTTAGTATTTAAATTTTAAAATTTAAATTTTTAAATTTTAAAATTTAAAGTTTTAATAATTAAATTTTTAAAATTTAGTATTTAAATTTTTAAATTTTAAAGTTTGAAGTTTTAATAAATAATTTTTAAAATTTAGTATTTAAATTTTAAAATTTAAATTTTTAAATTTTAAAATTTAAAATTTTAATAATTAAATTTTTAAAATTTAGTATTTAAATTTTTAAATTTTGAAATTTAAAGTTTTAATAATTAAATTTTTAAAATTTGTATTTAAATTTATAAATTTTAAAATTTAAAGTTTTAATAATTAAATTTTTAAAATTTAGTATTTAAATTTTTAAATTTTAAAGTTTAAAGTTTTAATAATTAAATTTTTAAAATATAGTATTTTAATTTTAAAATTTAAATTTTTAAATTTTAAAATTTAAAATTTCAATAATTAAATTTTTAAAATTTAGTATTTAAGTTTTTAAATTTTAAAATTTAAAGTTTTAATAATCAAATTTTTAAAATTTAGTATTTAAATTTTTAAATTTTAAAGTTTGAAGTTTTAATAATTAAATTTTTAAAATTTAGTATTTTAATTTTAAAATTTAAATTCTTAAATTTTAAAATTTAAAATTTTAATAATTAAATTTTTAAAATTTAGTATTTAAATTTTAGAATTTAAAGTTTTAATAATTAAATTTTTAAAATTTGTATTTAAATTTTTAAATTTTAAAATTTAAAGTTTTAATAATTAAATTTTTAAAATTTAGTATTTAAATTTTTAAATTCTAAAGTTTAATTTTTAATAATTAAATTTTTAAAATTTTGTATTTAAATTTTAAAATTTAAATTTTTAAATTTTAAAATTTAAAGTTTTAATAATTAAATTTTTAAAATTTAGTATTTAAATTTTTAAATTTTAAAATTTAAAGTTTTAATAATTAAATTTTTAAAATTTATTATTTAAATTTTTAAATTTTCAAATTTAAAGTTTTAATAATTAAATTTTTAAAATTTAGTATTTAAATTTTTAAATTTAAAACTTTAATAATTAAATTTTTAAAATTTAGTATTTAAATTTTTAAATTTTAAAATTTAAAGTTTTAATAATTAAATTTTTAGAATTTAGTATTTAAATTTTTAAATTTTAAAATTTCAAGTTTTAATATTTAAATTTTTAAAATTTAGTATTTAAATTTTTAAATTTTAAAATTTAAATTTATAATAATTAAATATTTAAAATTTAGTATTTAAATTTTAAAATTTAAATTTTTAAATTTTAAAATTTAAAATTTTAATAATTAAATTTTAAAAATTTAGTATTTAAATATTTAAATTTTAAAATTTAAAGATTTAATATATAAAGTTTTAAAGTTTAGTATTTAAATTTTTAAATTTTAAAATTTCAAGTTTTAATATTTAAATTTTTAAAATTTAGTATTTAAATTTTTAAATTTTAAAATTTAAATTTATAATAATTAAATATTTAAAATTTAGTATTTAAATTTTAAAATTTAAATTTTTAAATTTTAAAATTTAAAATTTTAATAATTAAATTTTAAAAATTTAGTATTTAAATATTTAAATTTTAAAATTTAAAGATTTAATATATAAAGTTTCAAAGTTTAGTATTTAAATTTTTAAATTTTAAAATTTAAAATTTTAATAATTAAATTTTTAAAATTTAGTATTTAAATATTTAAATTTTAAAATTTAAAGATTTAATATTTAAAGTTTTAAAATTTAGTATTTAAATTTTTAAATTTTAAAATTTAAATTTTAATAATTAAAGTTTTAAAATTTAGTATTTAAAATTTTAAACTTTAAAATTTAAAGTTTTAATAATTAAATTTTTAAAATTTAGTATTTAAATTTTTAAATTTTAAAATTAAAAGTTTTAAAAATTAAATTTTTAAAATTTGTATTTAAATTTTTAAATTTTAAAATTTAAAGTTTTAATAATTAAATTTTTAAAATTTAGGATTTAAATTTTTAAATTTTAAAATTAAAGTTTTAATAATTAAATTTTTAAAATTTAGTATTTAAATTTTTAAATTTTAAAATTTAAAGTTTTAATAATTAAATTTTTAAAATTTGTATTTAAATTTTTAAATTTTAAAATTTAAAGTTATAATAATTAAATTTTTAAAATTTAGTATTTAAATTTTTATATTTTAAAATTTAAAGTTTTAACAATTAAATTTTTAAAATTTAGTATTTAAATTTTTAAATTTTAAAATTTAAATTTTAATAATTAAATTTTTAAAATTTAGTATTTAAATTTTTAAAATTTAAAGTTTTAATAATTAAATTTTTAAAATTTAGTATTTAAGTTTTGAAATTTTAAAATTTAAAGTTTTAATAATTAAATTTTTAAAATTTAGTATTTAAATTTTAAAATTTAAATTTTTAAATTTTAAAATTTAAAATTTTAATAACTAAATTTTTAAAATTTATTATTTAAATTTTTAAATTTTAAAATTTAAAGTTTTAATAATTAAATTTTTAAAATTTAGTTTTTAAATTTTTAAATTTTAAAATTTAAATTTTTAAATTTTAAAATTTAAAATTTCAATAATTAAATTTTTAAAATTTAGTATTTAAATTTTTAAATTTTAAAGTTTGAAGTTTTAATAATTAATTTTTAAAATTTAGTATTTAAATTTTAAAATTTAAATTTTTAAATTTTAAAATTTAAAGTTTTAATAATTAAATTTTTAAAATTTAGTATTTAAATTTTTAAATTTTAAAGTTTAAAGTTTTAATAATTAAATTTTTAAAATATAGTATTTTAATTTTAAAATTTAAATTTTTAAATTTTAAAATTTAAAATTTTAATAATTAAATTTTTAAAATTTAGTATTTAAATTTTTAAATTTTAAAATTTAAAGTTATAATAATTAAATTTTTAAAATTTGGTATTTAAATTTTAAAATTTAAAGTTTTAATAATTAAATTTTTAAAATGTAGTATTTAAATTTTAAAATTTAAATTTTTAAATTTTAAAATTTAAAGTTTTAATAATTAAATTTTTAAAATTTAGTATTTAAATTTTTAAATTTTAAAATTTAAATTTTTAAATTTTAAAATTTAAAATTTCAATAATTAAATTTTTAAAATTTAGTATTTAAGTTTTTAAATTTAAAACTTTAATAATTAAATTTCTAAAATTTAGTATTTAAATTTTTATATTTTAAAATTTAATTTTTAATAATTAAATTTTTAGAATTTAGTATTTAAATTTTTAAATTTTAAAATTTAAAGTTTTAATATTTAAATTTTTAAAATTTAGTATTTAAATTTTTAAATTTTAAAATTTACAGTTTTAATAATTAAATTTTTAGAATTTAGTATTTAAATTTTTAAATTTTAAAATTTAAAGTTTTAATATTTAAATATTTAAAATTTAGTATTTAAATTTTTAAATTTTAAAATTTAAATTTATAATAATTAAATATTTAAAATTTAGTATTTAAATTTTAAAATTTAAATTTTTAATAATTAAATTTTTAAAATTTAGTATTTAAATTTTTAAATTTTAAAGTTTAAATTTTTAAATTTTAAAATTTAAATTTTTAAATTTTAAAATTTAAATTTTTAAATTTAAATATTTAAATATTAAATTTAAAATTTTAATAATTAAATTTTTAAAATTTAGTATTTAAATTTTTAAATTTTAAAATTTAAAGTTTTAATAATTAAATTTTTAAAATTTAGTATTTAAATTTTTAAATTTTAAAATTTAAATTTTTAAATTTTAAAATTTAAAGCTTTAATAATAAAATTTTTAAAATTTAGTATTTAAATTTTTAAATTTTAAAATTTAAAATTTTAATAACTAAATTTTTAAAATTTAGTATTTAAATTTTAAAATTTTAAAATTTAAAGTTTTAATAATTATATTTTTAAAATTTAGTATTTAAATTTTTAAATTTTAAAATTTAAATTTTTAAATTTTAAAATTTAAAATTTCTATAATTAAATTTTTAAAATTTAGTATTTAAGTTTTTAAATTTTAAAATTTAAAGTTTTAATAATCAAATTTTTAAAATTTAGTATTTAAATTTTTAAATTTTAAAGTTTGAAGTTTTAATAATTAAATTTTTAAAATTTAGCATTTAAATTTTAAAATTTAAATTTTTAAATTTTAAAATTTAAAATTTTAATAATTAAATTTTTAAAATATAGTATTTAAATTTTAAAATTTAAAGTTTTAATAATTAAATTTTTAGAATTTAGTATTTAAATTTTTAAATTTTAAAATTTCAAGTTTTAATATTTAAATTTTTAAAATTTAGTATTTAAATTTTTAAATTTTAAAACTTAAATTTATAATAATTAAATATTTAAAATTTAGTATTTAAATTTTAAAATTTAAATTTTTAAATTTTAAAATTTAAAGTTTTAATAATTAAATTTTTAAAATTTGTATTTAAATTTTTAAATTTTAAAATTTAAATTTTAATAATTAAATTTTTAAAATTTACTATTTAAATTTTTAAAATTTAAAATTTAAAGTTTTAATAATTAAATTTTTAAAATTTAGTATTTAAATTTTTAAATTTTAAAATTTAAATTTTTAAATTTTAAAATTTAAAATTTCAATAATTAAATTTTTAAAATTTAGTATTTAAGTTTTTAAATTTTAAAATTTAAAGTTTTAATAATCAAATTTTTAAAATTTAGTATTTAAATTTTTAAATTTTAAAGTTTGAAGTTTTAATAATTAAATTTTTAAAATTTAGCATTTAAATTTTAAAATTTAAATTATTAAATTTTAAAATTTAAAATTTTAATAATTAAATTTTTAAAATTTAGTATTTAAATTTTTAAATTTTCAAATTTAAAGTTTTAATAATTAAATTTTTAAAATTTAGTATTTAAATTTTTAAATTAAAAACTTTAATAATTAAATTTTTAAAATTTAGTATTTAAATTTTTAAATTTTAAAATTTAAAGTTTTAATAATTAAATTTTTAGAATTTAGTATTTAAATTTTTAAATTTTAAAATTTCAAGTTTTAATATTTAAATTTTTAAAATTTAGTATTTAAATTTTTAAATTTTAAAATTTAAATTTATAATAATTAAATATTTAAAATTTAGTATTTAAATTTTAAAATTTAAATTTTTAAATTTTAAAATTTAAAGTTTTAATAATTAACTATTTAAAATTTGTATTTAAATTTTTAAATTTTAAAATTTAAAGTTTTAATAATTAAATTTTTAAAATTTAGTATTTAAATTTTTAAATTTTAAAATTTAAATTTTAATAATTAAATTTTTAAAATTTAGTATTTAAATTTTTAAAATTTAAAATTTAAATTTTTAAATTTTAAAATTTAAAATTTTAATAATTAAATTTATAAAATTTAGTATTTAAATTTTTAAATTTTAAAATTTAAAGTTTTAATAATTAAATTTTTAGAATTTAGTATTTAAATTTTTAAATTTTAAAATTTAAAGTTTTAATATTTAAATTTTTAAAATTTAGTATTTAAATTTTTAAATTTTACAATTTAAATTTTTAAATTTAAATATTTAAATATTAAATTTACAATTTTAATAATTAAATTTTTAAAATTTAGTATTTAAATTTTTAAATTTTAAAATTTAAAGTTTTAATAATTAAATTTTTAAAATTTAGTATTTAAATTTTTAAATTTTAAAGTTTAAATTTTTAAATTTTAAAATTTAAATTTTTAAATTTTAAAATTTAAATTTTTAAATTTAAATATTTAAATATTAAATTTACAATTTTAATAATTAAATTTTTAAAATTTAGTATTTAAATTTTTAAATTTTAAAATTTAAAGTTTTAATAATTAAATTTTTAAAATTTGGTATTTAAATTTTTAAATTTTAAAATTTAAATTTTTAAATTTTAAAATTTAAAGCTTTAATAATTAAATTTTTAAAATTTTGTATTTAAATTTTTAAATTTTAAAATTTAAAATTTTAATAACTAAATTTTTAAAATTTAGTATTTAAATTTTTAAATTTTAAAATTTAAAGTTTTAATAATTAAATTTTTAAAATTTAGTATTTAAATTTTTAAATTTTAAAATTTAAATTTTTAAATTTTAAAATTTAAAATTTCAATAATTAAATTTTTAAAATTTAGTATTTAAGTTTTTAAATTTTAAAATTTAAAGTTTTAATAATCAAATTTTTAAAATTTAGTATTTAAATTTTTAAATTTTAAAGTTTGAAGTTTTAATAATTAAATTTTTAAAATTTAGTATTTAAATTTAAAATTTAAATTTTTAAATTTTAAAATTTAAAATTTTAATAATTAAATTTTTAAAATTTAGTATTTAAATTTTAAAATTTAAAGTTTTAATAATTAAATTTTTAAAATTTGTATTTAAATTTTTAAATTTTAAAATTTAAAGTTTTAATAATTAAATTTTTAAAATTTAGTATTTAAATTTTAAAATTCCAAAGTTTAATTTTTAATAATTAAATTTTTAAAATTTAGTATTTAAATTTTTAAATTTTAAAATTTAAAGTTTTAATAATTAAATTTTTAAAATTTATTATTTAAATTTTTAAATTTAAAGTTTTAATAATTAAATTTTTAAAATTTGGTATTTAAATTTTTAAATTTAAAACTTTAATAATTAAATTTATAAAATTTAGTATTTAAATTTTTAAATTTTAAAATTTAAAGTTTTAATAATTAAATTTTTAGAATTTAGTATTTAAATTTTTAAATTTTAAAATTTCAAGTTTTAATATTTAAATTTTTAAAATTTAGTATTTAAATTTTTAAATTTTAAAATTTAAATTTATAATAATTAAATATTTAAAATTTAGTATTTAAATTTTAAAATTTAAATTTTTAAATTTTAAAATTTAAAATTTTAATAATTAAATTTTTAAAATCTAGTATTTAAATTTTTAAAATTTAAAGTTTTAATAATTAAATTTTTAAAATTTAGTATTTAAGTTTTTAAATTTTAAAATTTAAAGTTTTAATAACTAAATTTTTAAAATTTAGTATTTAAATTTTTAAATTTTAAAATTTAAAGTTTTAATAATTAAATTTTTATAATTTAGTAATTAAATTTTTAAATTTTAAAATTAAAAGTTTTAATAATTAAATTTTTAAAATTTGTATTTAAATTTTTAAATTTTAAAATTTAAAGTTTTAATAATTAAATTTTTAAAATTTAGTATTTAAATTTTTAAATTTTAAAATTAAAAGTTTTAATAATTAAATTTTTAAAATTTGTATTTAAATTTTTAAATTTTAAAATTTAAAGTTTTAATAATTAAATTTTTAAAATTTAGTATTTAAATTTTTAAATTTTAAAATTTAAAGTTTTAATAATTAAATTTTTAAAATTTAGTATTTAAATTTTTAAATTTTAAAATTTAAAGTTTTAATAATTAAATTTTTAAAATTTGTATTTAAATTTTTAAATTTTAAAATTTAAAGTTATAATAATTAAATTTTTAAAATTTAGTATTTAAATTTTTATATTTTAAAATTTAAAGTTTTAACAATTAAATTTTTAAAATTTAGTATTTAAATTTTTAAATTTTAAAATTTAAATTTTAATAATTAAATTTTTAAAATTTAGTATTTAAATTTTTAAAATTTAAAGTTTTAATAATTAAATTTTTAAAATTTAGTATTTAAGTTTTTAAATTTTAAAATTTAAAGTTTTAATAACTAAATTTTTAAAATTTAGTATTTAAATTTTTAAATTTTAAAATTTAAAGTTTTAATAATTAAATTTTTAAAATTTAGTATTTAAATTTTTAAATTTTAAAATTTAAAGTTTTAATAATTAAATTTTTAAAATTTGTATTTAAATTTATAAATTTTAAAATTTAAAGTTTTAATAATTAAATTTTTAAAATTTAGTATTTAAATTTTTATATTCTAAAGTTTAATTTGTAATAATTAAATTTTTAAAATTTAGTATTTAAATTTTAAAATTTAAATTTTTAAATTTTAAAATTTAAAGTTTTAATAATTAAATTTTTAAAATTTAGTATTTAAATTTTTAAATTTTAAAATTTAAAGTTTTAATAATTAAATTTTTAAAATTTAGTATTTAAATTTTTAAATTTTCAAATTTAAAGTTTTAATAATTAAATTTTTAAAATTTAGTATTTAAATTTTTAAATTAAAAACTTTAATAATTAAATTTTTAAAATTTAGTATTTAAATTTTTAAATTTTAAAATTTAAAGTTTTAATAATTAAATTTTTAGAATTTAGTATTTAAATTTTTAAATTTTAAAATTTCAAGTTTTAATATTTAAATTTTTAAAATTTAGTATTTAAATTTTTAAATTTTAAAATTTAAATTTATAATAATTAAATATTTAAAATTTAGTATTTAAATTTTAAAATTTAAATTTTTAAATTTTAAAATTTAAAGTTTTAATAATTAACTATTTAAAATTTGTATTTAAATTTTTAAATTTTAAAATTTAAAGTTTTAATAATTAAATTTTTAAAATTTAGTATTTAAATTTTTAAATTTTAAAATTTAAATTTTAATAATTAAATTTTTAAAATTTAGTATTTAAATTTTTAAAATTTAAAATTTAAATTTTTAAATTTTAAAATTTAAAATTTTAATAATTAAATTTATAAAATTTAGTATTTAAATTTTTAAATTTTAAAATTTAAAGTTTTAATAATTAAATTTTTAGAATTTAGTATTTAAATTTTTAAATTTTAAAATTTAAAGTTTTAATATTTAAATTTTTAAAATTTAGTATTTAAATTTTTAAATTTTACAATTTAAATTTTTAAATTTAAATATTTAAATATTAAATTTACAATTTTAATAATTAAATTTTTAAAATTTAGTATTTAAATTTTTAAATTTTAAAATTTAAAGTTTTAATAATTAAATTTTTAAAATTTAGTATTTAAATTTTTAAATTTTAAAGTTTAAATTTTTAAATTTTAAAATTTAAATTTTTAAATTTTAAAATTTAAATTTTTAAATTTAAATATTTAAATATTAAATTTACAATTTTAATAATTAAATTTTTAAAATTTAGTATTTAAATTTTTAAATTTTAAAATTTAAAGTTTTAATAATTAAATTTTTAAAATTTGGTATTTAAATTTTTAAATTTTAAAATTTAAATTTTTAAATTTTAAAATTTAAAGCTTTAATAATTAAATTTTTAAAATTTTGTATTTAAATTTTTAAATTTTAAAATTTAAAATTTTAATAACTAAATTTTTAAAATTTAGTATTTAAATTTTTAAATTTTAAAATTTAAAGTTTTAATAATTAAATTTTTAAAATTTAGTATTTAAATTTTTAAATTTTAAAATTTAAATTTTTAAATTTTAAAATTTAAAATTTCAATAATTAAATTTTTAAAATTTAGTATTTAAGTTTTTAAATTTTAAAATTTAAAGTTTTAATAATCAAATTTTTAAAATTTAGTATTTAAATTTTTAAATTTTAAAGTTTGAAGTTTTAATAATTAAATTTTTAAAATTTAGTATTTAAATTTAAAATTTAAATTTTTAAATTTTAAAATTTAAAATTTTAATAATTAAATTTTTAAAATTTAGTATTTAAATTTTAAAATTTAAAGTTTTAATAATTAAATTTTTAAAATTTGTATTTAAATTTTTAAATTTTAAAATTTAAAGTTTTAATAATTAAATTTTTAAAATTTAGTATTTAAATTTTTAAATTTTAAAATTAAAAGTTTTAATAATTAAATTTTTAAAATTTGTATTTAAATTTTTAAATTTTAAAATTTAAAGTTTTAATAATTAAATTTTTAAAATTTAGTATTTAAATTTTTAAATTTTAAAATTTAAAGTTTTAATAATTAAATTTTTAAAATTTAGTATTTAAATTTTTAAATTTTAAAATTTAAAGTTTTAATAATTAAATTTTTAAAATTTGTATTTAAATTTTTAAATTTTAAAATTTAAAGTTATAATAATTAAATTTTTAAAATTTAGTATTTAAATTTTTATATTTTAAAATTTAAAGTTTTAACAATTAAATTTTTAAAATTTAGTATTTAAATTTTTAAATTTTAAAATTTAAATTTTAATAATTAAATTTTTAAAATTTAGTATTTAAATTTTTAAAATTTAAAGTTTTAATAATTAAATTTTTAAAATTTAGTATTTAAGTTTTTAAATTTTAAAATTTAAAGTTTTAATAACTAAATTTTTAAAATTTAGTATTTAAATTTTTAAATTTTAAAATTTAAAGTTTTAATAATTAAATTTTTAAAATTTAGTATTTAAATTTTTAAATTTTAAAATTTAAAGTTTTAATAATTAAATTTTTAAAATTTGTATTTAAATTTATAAATTTTAAAATTTAAAGTTTTAATAATTAAATTTTTAAAATTTAGTATTTAAATTTTTATATTCTAAAGTTTAATTTGTAATAATTAAATTTTTAAAATTTAGTATTTAAATTTTAAAATTTAAATTTTTAAATTTTAAAATTTAAAGTTTTAATAATTAAATTTTTAAAATTTAGTATTTAAATTTTTAAATTTTAAAATTTAAAGTTTTAATAATTAAATTTTTAAAATTTAGTATTTAAATTTTTAAATTTTCAAATTTAAAGTTTTAATAATTAAATTTTTAAAATTTAGTATTTAAATTTTTAAATTAAAAACTTTAATAATTAAATTTTTAAAATTTAGTATTTAAATTTTTAAATTTTAAAATTTAAAGTTTTAATAATTAAATTTTTAGAATTTAGTATTTAAATTTTTAAATTTTAAAATTTCAAGTTTTAATATTTAAATTTTTAAAATTTAGTATTTAAATTTTTAAATTTTAAAATTTAAATTTATAATAATTAAATATTTAAAATTTAGTATTTAAATTTTAAAATTTAAATTTTTAAATTTTAAAATTTAAAGTTTTAATAATTAACTATTTAAAATTTGTATTTAAATTTTTAAATTTTAAAATTTAAAGTTTTAATAATTAAATTTTTAAAATTTAGTATTTAAATTTTTAAATTTTAAAATTTAAATTTTAATAATTAAATTTTTAAAATTTAGTATTTAAATTTTTAAAATTTAAAATTTAAATTTTTAAATTTTAAAATTTAAAATTTTAATAATTAAATTTATAAAATTTAGTATTTAAATTTTTAAATTTTAAAATTTAAAGTTTTAATAATTAAATTTTTAGAATTTAGTATTTAAATTTTTAAATTTTAAAATTTAAAGTTTTAATATTTAAATTTTTAAAATTTAGTATTTAAATTTTTAAATTTTACAATTTAAATTTTTAAATTTAAATATTTAAATATTAAATTTACAATTTTAATAATTAAATTTTTAAAATTTAGTATTTAAATTTTTAAATTTTAAAATTTAAAGTTTTAATAATTAAATTTTTAAAATTTAGTATTTAAATTTTTAAATTTTAAAGTTTAAATTTTTAAATTTTAAAATTTAAATTTTTAAATTTTAAAATTTAAATTTTTAAATTTAAATATTTAAATATTAAATTTACAATTTTAATAATTAAATTTTTAAAATTTAGTATTTAAATTTTTAAATTTTAAAATTTAAAGTTTTAATAATTAAATTTTTAAAATTTGGTATTTAAATTTTTAAATTTTAAAATTTAAATTTTTAAATTTTAAAATTTAAAGCTTTAATAATTAAATTTTTAAAATTTTGTATTTAAATTTTTAAATTTTAAAATTTAAAATTTTAATAACTAAATTTTTAAAATTTAGTATTTAAATTTTTAAATTTTAAAATTTAAAGTTTTAATAATTAAATTTTTAAAATTTAGTATTTAAATTTTTAAATTTTAAAATTTAAATTTTTAAATTTTAAAATTTAAAATTTCAATAATTAAATTTTTAAAATTTAGTATTTAAGTTTTTAAATTTTAAAATTTAAAGTTTTAATAATCAAATTTTTAAAATTTAGTATTTAAATTTTTAAATTTTAAAGTTTGAAGTTTTAATAATTAAATTTTTAAAATTTAGTATTTAAATTTAAAATTTAAATTTTTAAATTTTAAAATTTAAAATTTTAATAATTAAATTTTTAAAATTTAGTATTTAAATTTTAAAATTTAAAGTTTTAATAATTAAATTTTTAAAATTTGTATTTAAATTTTTAAATTTTAAAATTTAAAGTTTTAATAATTAAATTTTTAAAATTTAGTATTTAAATTTTAAAATTCCAAAGTTTAATTTTTAATAATTAAATTTTTAAAATTTAGTATTTAAATTTTTAAATTTTAAAATTTAAAGTTTTAATAATTAAATTTTTAAAATTTATTATTTAAATTTTTAAATTTAAAGTTTTAATAATTAAATTTTTAAAATTTGGTATTTAAATTTTTAAATTTAAAACTTTAATAATTAAATTTATAAAATTTAGTATTTAAATTTTTAAATTTTAAAATTTAAAGTTTTAATAATTAAATTTTTAGAATTTAGTATTTAAATTTTTAAATTTTAAAATTTCAAGTTTTAATATTTAAATTTTTAAAATTTAGTATTTAAATTTTTAAATTTTAAAATTTAAATTTATAATAATTAAATATTTAAAATTTAGTATTTAAATTTTAAAATTTAAATTTTTAAATTTTAAAATTTAAAATTTTAATAATTAAATTTTTAAAATCTAGTATTTAAATTTTTAAAATTTAAAGTTTTAATAATTAAATTTTTAAAATTTAGTATTTAAGTTTTTAAATTTTAAAATTTAAAGTTTTAATAACTAAATTTTTAAAATTTAGTATTTAAATTTTTAAATTTTAAAATTTAAAGTTTTAATAATTAAATTTTTATAATTTAGTATTTAAATTTTTAAATTTTAAAATTAAAAGTTTTAATAATTAAATTTTTAAAATTTGTATTTAAATTTTTAAATTTTAAAATTTAAAGTTTTAATAATTAAATTTTTAAAATTTAGTATTTAAATTTTTAAATTTTAAAATTAAAAGTTTTAATAATTAAATTTTTAAAATTTGTATTTAAATTTTTAAATTTTAAAATTTAAAGTTTTAATAATTAAATTTTTAAAATTTAGTATTTAAATTTTTAAATTTTAAAATTTAAAGTTTTAATAATTAAATTTTTAAAATTTAGTATTTAAATTTTTAAATTTTAAAATTTAAAGTTTTAATAATTAAATTTTTAAAATTTGTATTTAAATTTTTAAATTTTAAAATTTAAAGTTATAATAATTAAATTTTTAAAATTTAGTATTTAAATTTTTATATTTTAAAATTTAAAGTTTTAACAATTAAATTTTTAAAATTTAGTATTTAAATTTTTAAATTTTAAAATTTAAATTTTAATAATTAAATTTTTAAAATTTAGTATTTAAATTTTTAAAATTTAAAGTTTTAATAATTAAATTTTTAAAATTTAGTATTTAAGTTTTTAAATTTTAAAATTTAAAGTTTTAATAACTAAATTTTTAAAATTTAGTATTTAAATTTTTAAATTTTAAAATTTAAAGTTTTAATAATTAAATTTTTAAAATTTAGTATTTAAATTTTTAAATTTTAAAATTTAAAGTTTTAATAATTAAATTTTTAAAATTTGTATTTAAATTTATAAATTTTAAAATTTAAAGTTTTAATAATTAAATTTTTAAAATTTAGTATTTAAATTTTTAAATTTTAAAGTTTAAAGTTTTAATAATTAAATTTTTAAAATTTAGTATTTAAATTTTAAAATTTAAATTTTTAAATTTTAAAATTTAAAATTTTAATAATTAAATTTTTAAAATCTAGTATTTAAATTTTTAAATTTTAAAATTTAAAATTATAATAAATAAATTTTTAAAATTTAGTATTTAAATTTTTAAATTTTAAAATTTAAAGTTTTAATAATTAAATTTTTAAAATGTAGTATTTAAATTTTAAAATTTAAATTTTTAAATTTTAAAATTTAAAGTTTTAATAATTAAATTTTTAAAATTTAGTATTTAAATTTTTAAATTTTAAGATTTAAAGTTTTAACAATTAAATTTTTAAAATTTAGTATTTAAATTTTTAAATTTTAAAATTTAAATTTTAATAATTAAATTTTTAAAATTTAGTATTTAAATTTTTAAAATTTTAAATTTAAATTTTTAAATTTTAAAATTTAAAATTTTAATAACTAAATTTTTAAAATTTAGTATTTAAATTTTTAAATTTTAAAATTTAAAGTTTTAATAATTAAATTTTTAAAATTTAGTATTTAAATTTTTAAATTTTAAAATTTAAATTTTTAAATTTTAAAATTTAAAATTTCAATAATTAAATTTTTAAAATTTAGTATTTAAATTTTTAAATTTAAAACTTTAATAATTAAATTTTTAAAATTTAGTATTTAAATTTTTATATTTTAAAATTTAAAGTTTTAATAATTAAATTTTTAGAATTTAGTATGTAAATTTTTAAATTTTAAAATTTAAAGTTTTAATATTTAAATTTTTAAAATTTAGTATTTAAATTTTTAAATTTTAAAATTTAAAGTTTTAATAATTAAATTTTTAGAATTTAGTATTTAAATTTTTAAATTTTAAAGTTTAAATTTTTAAATTTTAAAATTTAAATTTTTAAATTTTAAAATTTAAATTTTTCAAATTTAAATATTTAAATATTAAATTTAGAAATTTAATAATTAAATTTTTAAAATTTAGTATTTAAATTTTTAAATATTAAAATTTAAAGTTTTAATAATTAAATTTTTAAAATTTAGTATTTAAATTTTTAAATTTTAAAATTTAAATTTTTAAATTTTAAAATTTAAAGCTTTAATAATTAAATTTTTAAAATTTTGTATTTAAATTTTTAAATTTTATAATTTAAAATTTTAATAACTAAATTTTTAAAATTTAGTATTTAAATTTTTAAATTTTAAAATTTAAAGTTTTAATAATTAAATTTTTAAAATTTAGTATTTAAATTTTTAAATTTTAAAATTTAAATTTTTAAATTTTAAAATTTAAAATTTCAATAATTAAATTTTTAAAATTTAGTATTTAAGTTTTTAAATTTTAAAATTTATAGTTTTAATAATCAAATTTTTAAAATTTAATATTTAAATTTTTAAATTTTAAAGTTTGAAGTTTTAATAATTAAATTTTTAAAATTTAGTATTTAAATTTTTAAATTTTAAAATTTAAAGTTTTAATAATTAAATTTTTAAAATTTATTATTTAAATTTTTAAATTTTCAAATTTAAAGTTTTAATAATTAAATTTTTAAAATTTAGTATTTAAATTTTTAAATTTAAAACTTTAATAATTAAATTTTTAAAATTTAGTATTTAAATTTTTAAATTTTAAAATTTAAAGTTTTAATAATTAAATTTTTAGAATTTAGTATTTAAATTTTTAAATTTTAAAATTTCAAGTTTTAATATTTAAATTTTTAAAATTTAGTATTTAAATTTTTAAATTTTAAAATTTAAATTTATAATAATTAAATATTTAAAATTTAGTATTTAAATTTTAAAATTTAAATTTTTAAATTTTAAAATTTAAAGTTTTAATAATTAAATTTTTAAAATTTATTATTTAAATTTTTAAATTTTCAAATTTAAAGTTTTAATAATTAAATTTTTAAAATTTAGTATTTAAATTTTTAAATTTAAAACTTTAATAATTAAATTTTTAAAATTTAGTATTTAAATATTTAAATTTTAAAATTTAAAGATTTAATATATAAAGTTTTAAAATTTAGTATATAAATTTTTAAATTTTAAAATTTAAAATTTTAATAATTAAATTTTTAAAATTTAGTATTTAAATATTTAAATTTTAAAATTTAAAGATTTAATATTTAAAATTTTAAAATTTAGTATTTAAATTTTTAAATTTTAAAATTTAAATTTTAATAATTAAAGTTTTAAAATTTAGTATTTAAAATTTTAAACTTTAAAATTTAAAGTTTTAATAATTAAATTTTTATAATTTAGTATTTAAATTTTTAAATTTTAAAATTAAAAGTTTTAATAATTAAATTTTTAAAATTTGTTTTAAATTTTTAAATTTTAAAATTTAATGTTTTAATAATTAAATTTTTAAAATTTAGTATTTAAATTTTTAAATTTTAAAATTTAAAGTTTTAATAATTAAATTTTTAAAATTTAGTATTTAAATTTTTAAATTTTAAAATTTAAAGTTTTAATAATTAAATTTTTAAAATTTGTATTTAAATTTTTAAATTTTAAAATTTAAAGTTATAATAAATAAATTTTTAAAATTTAGTATTTAAATATTTAAATTTTAATATTTAAAGTTTTAATAATTAAATTTTTAAAATTTATTATTTAAATTTTTAAATTTTCAAATTTAAAGTTTTAATAATTAAATTTTTAAAATTTAGTATTTAAATTTTTAAATTTTAATATTTAAATTTTTAAATTTTAAAATTTAAAGTTTTAATAATTAAATTTTTAAAATTTAGTATTTAAATTTTTAAATTTTAAAATTTAAAGTTTTAATAATTAAATTTTTAAAATTTATTATTTAAATTTTTAAATTTTCAAATTTAAAGTTTTAATAATTAAATTTTTAAAATTTAGTATTTAAATTTTTAAATTTAAAACTTTAATAATTAAATTTTTAAAATTTAGTATTTAAATTTTTAAATTTTAAAATTTAAAGTTTTAATAATTAAATTTTTAGAATTTAGTATTTAAATTTTTAAATTTTAAAATTTCATGTTTTAATATTTAAATTTTTAAAATTTAGTATTTAAATTTTTAAATTTTAAAATTTAAATTTATAATAATTAAATATTTAAAATTTAGTATTTAAATTTTAAAATTTAAATTTTTAAATTTTAAAATTTAAAGTTTTAATAATTAAATTTTTAAAATTTATTATTTAAATTTTTAAATTTTCAAATTTAAAGTTTTAATAATTAAATTTTTAAAATTTAGTATTTAAATTTTTAAATTTAAAACTTTAATAATTAAATTTTTAAATTTTAGTATTTAAATATTTAAATTTTAAAATTTAAAGATTTAATATATAAAGTTTTAAAGTTTAGTATTTAAATTTTTAAATTTTAAAATTTAAAATTTTAATAATTAAATTTTTAAAATTTAGTATTTAAATATTTAAATTTTAAAATTTAAAGATTTAATATTTAAAATTTTAAAATTTAGTATTTAAATTTTTAAATTTTAAAATTTAAATTTTAATAATTAAAGTTTTAAAATTTAGTATTTAAAATTTTAAACTTTAAAATTTAAAGTTTTAATAATTAAATTTTTATAATTTAGTATTTAAATTTTTAAATTTTAAAATTAAAAGTTTTAATAATTAAATTTTTAAAATTTGTATTTAAATTTTTAAATTTTAAAATTTAAAGTTTTAATAATTAAATTTTTAAAATTTAGTATTTAAATTTTTAAATTTTAAAATTTAAAGTTTTAATAATTAAATTTTTAAAATTTAGTATTTAAAATTTTAAATTTTAAAATTTAAAGTTATAATAATTAAATTTTTAAAATTTGTATTTAAATTTTTAAATTTTAAAATTTAAAGTTATAATAATTAAATTTTTAAAATTTAGTATTTAAATTTTTATATTTTAAAATTTAAAGTTTTAACAATTAAATTTTTAAAATTTAGTATTTAAATTTTTAAATTTTAAAATTTAAATTTTAATAATTAAATTTTTAAAATTTAGTATTTAAATTTTTAAAATTTAAAGTTTTAATAATTAAATTTTTAAAATTTAGTATTTAAGTTTTTAAATTTTAAAATTTAAAGTTTTAATAATTAAATTTTTAAAATTTAGTATTTAAATTTTATAATTTAAATTTTTAAATTTTAAAATTTAAAATTTTAATAACTAAATTTTTAAAATTTAGTATTTAAATTTTTAAATTTTAAAATTTAAAGTTTAATAATTAAATTTTTAAAATTTAGTATTTAAATTTTTAAATTTTAAAATTTAAATTTTTAAATTTTAAAATTTAAATTTTTAAATTTTAAAATTTAAAATTTCAATAATTAAATTTTTAAAATTTAGTATTTAAATTTTTAAATTTTAAAGTTTGAAATTTTGATAATTAATTTTTAAAATTTAGTATTTAAATTTTAAAATTTAAAAATTTAAATTTTAAAATTTAAAGTTTTAATAACTAAATTTTTAAAATTTAGTATTTAAATTTTTAAATTTTAAAATTTAAAGTTTTAATAATTAAATTTTTAAAATTTAGTATTTAAATTTTTAAATTTTAAAATTTAAAGTTTTAATAATTAAATTTTTAAAATTTGTATTTAAATTTATAAATTTTAAAATTTAAAGTTTTAATAATTAAATTTTTAAAATTTAGTATTTAAATTTTTATATTCTAAAGTTTAATTTGTAATAATTAAATTTTTAAAATTTAGTATTTAAATTTTAAAATTTAAATTTTTAAATTTTAAAATTTAAAGTTTTAATAATTAAATTTTTAAAATTTAGTATTTAAATTTTTAAATTTTAAAATTTAAAGTTTTAATAATTAAATTTTTAAAATTTAGTATTTAAATTTTTAAATTTTCAAATTTAAAGTTTTAATAATTAAATTTTTAAAATTTAGTATTTAAATTTTTAAATTAAAAACTTTAATAATTAAATTTTTAAAATTTAGTATTTAAATTTTTAAATTTTAAAATTTAAAGTTTTAATAATTAAATTTTTAGAATTTAGTATTTAAATTTTTAAATTTTAAAATTTCAAGTTTTAATATTTAAATTTTTAAAATTTAGTATTTAAATTTTTAAATTTTAAAATTTAAATTTATAATAATTAAATATTTAAAATTTAGTATTTAAATTTTAAAATTTAAATTTTTAAATTTTAAAATTTAAAGTTTTAATAATTAACTATTTAAAATTTGTATTTAAATTTTTAAATTTTAAAATTTAAAGTTTTAATAATTAAATTTTTAAAATTTAGTATTTAAATTTTTAAATTTTAAAATTTAAATTTTAATAATTAAATTTTTAAAATTTAGTATTTAAATTTTTAAAATTTAAAATTTAAATTTTTAAATTTTAAAATTTAAAATTTTAATAATTAAATTTATAAAATTTAGTATTTAAATTTTTAAATTTTAAAATTTAAAGTTTTAATAATTAAATTTTTAGAATTTAGTATTTAAATTTTTAAATTTTAAAATTTAAAGTTTTAATATTTAAATTTTTAAAATTTAGTATTTAAATTTTTAAATTTTACAATTTAAATTTTTAAATTTAAATATTTAAATATTAAATTTACAATTTTAATAATTAAATTTTTAAAATTTAGTATTTAAATTTTTAAATTTTAAAATTTAAAGTTTTAATAATTAAATTTTTAAAATTTAGTATTTAAATTTTTAAATTTTAAAGTTTAAATTTTTAAATTTTAAAATTTAAATTTTTAAATTTTAAAATTTAAATTTTTAAATTTAAATATTTAAATATTAAATTTACAATTTTAATAATTAAATTTTTAAAATTTAGTATTTAAATTTTTAAATTTTAAAATTTAAAGTTTTAATAATTAAATTTTTAAAATTTGGTATTTAAATTTTTAAATTTTAAAATTTAAATTTTTAAATTTTAAAATTTAAAGCTTTAATAATTAAATTTTTAAAATTTTGTATTTAAATTTTTAAATTTTAAAATTTAAAATTTTAATAACTAAATTTTTAAAATTTAGTATTTAAATTTTTAAATTTTAAAATTTAAAGTTTTAATAATTAAATTTTTAAAATTTAGTATTTAAATTTTTAAATTTTAAAATTTAAATTTTTAAATTTTAAAATTTAAAATTTCAATAATTAAATTTTTAAAATTTAGTATTTAAGTTTTTAAATTTTAAAATTTAAAGTTTTAATAATCAAATTTTTAAAATTTAGTATTTAAATTTTTAAATTTTAAAGTTTGAAGTTTTAATAATTAAATTTTTAAAATTTAGTATTTAAATTTAAAATTTAAATTTTTAAATTTTAAAATTTAAAATTTTAATAATTAAATTTTTAAAATTTAGTATTTAAATTTTAAAATTTAAAGTTTTAATAATTAAATTTTTAAAATTTGTATTTAAATTTTTAAATTTTAAAATTTAAAGTTTTAATAATTAAATTTTTAAAATTTAGTATTTAAATTTTAAAATTCCAAAGTTTAATTTTTAATAATTAAATTTTTAAAATTTAGTATTTAAATTTTTAAATTTTAAAATTTAAAGTTTTAATAATTAAATTTTTAAAATTTATTATTTAAATTTTTAAATTTAAAGTTTTAATAATTAAATTTTTAAAATTTGGTATTTAAATTTTTAAATTTAAAACTTTAATAATTAAATTTATAAAATTTAGTATTTAAATTTTTAAATTTTAAAATTTAAAGTTTTAATAATTAAATTTTTAGAATTTAGTATTTAAATTTTTAAATTTTAAAATTTCAAGTTTTAATATTTAAATTTTTAAAATTTAGTATTTAAATTTTTAAATTTTAAAATTTAAATTTATAATAATTAAATATTTAAAATTTAGTATTTAAATTTTAAAATTTAAATTTTTAAATTTTAAAATTTAAAATTTTAATAATTAAATTTTTAAAATCTAGTATTTAAATTTTTAAAATTTAAAGTTTTAATAATTAAATTTTTAAAATTTAGTATTTAAGTTTTTAAATTTTAAAATTTAAAGTTTTAATAACTAAATTTTTAAAATTTAGTATTTAAATTTTTAAATTTTAAAATTTAAAGTTTTAATAATTAAATTTTTATAATTTAGTATTTAAATTTTTAAATTTTAAAATTAAAAGTTTTAATAATTAAATTTTTAAAATTTGTATTTAAATTTTTAAATTTTAAAATTTAAAGTTTTAATAATTAAATTTTTAAAATTTAGTATTTAAATTTTTAAATTTTAAAATTAAAAGTTTTAATAATTAAATTTTTAAAATTTGTATTTAAATTTTTAAATTTTAAAATTTAAAGTTTTAATAATTAAATTTTTAAAATTTAGTATTTAAATTTTTAAATTTTAAAATTTAAAGTTTTAATAATTAAATTTTTAAAATTTAGTATTTAAATTTTTAAATTTTAAAATTTAAAGTTTTAATAATTAAATTTTTAAAATTTGTATTTAAATTTTTAAATTTTAAAATTTAAAGTTATAATAATTAAATTTTTAAAATTTAGTATTTAAATTTTTATATTTTAAAATTTAAAGTTTTAACAATTAAATTTTTAAAATTTAGTATTTAAATTTTTAAATTTTAAAATTTAAATTTTAATAATTAAATTTTTAAAATTTAGTATTTAAATTTTTAAAATTTAAAGTTTTAATAATTAAATTTTTAAAATTTAGTATTTAAGTTTTTAAATTTTAAAATTTAAAGTTTTAATAACTAAATTTTTAAAATTTAGTATTTAAATTTTTAAATTTTAAAATTTAAAGTTTTAATAATTAAATTTTTAAAATTTAGTATTTAAATTTTTAAATTTTAAAATTTAAAGTTTTAATAATTAAATTTTTAAAATTTGTATTTAAATTTATAAATTTTAAAATTTAAAGTTTTAATAATTAAATTTTTAAAATTTAGTATTTAAATTTTTAAATTTTAAAGTTTAAAGTTTTAATAATTAAATTTTTAAAATTTAGTATTTAAATTTTAAAATTTAAATTTTTAAATTTTAAAATTTAAAATTTTAATAATTAAATTTTTAAAATCTAGTATTTAAATTTTTAAATTTTAAAATTTAAAATTATAATAAATAAATTTTTAAAATTTAGTATTTAAATTTTTAAATTTTAAAATTTAAAGTTTTAATAATTAAATTTTTAAAATGTAGTATTTAAATTTTAAAATTTAAATTTTTAAATTTTAAAATTTAAAGTTTTAATAATTAAATTTTTAAAATTTAGTATTTAAATTTTTAAATTTTAAGATTTAAAGTTTTAACAATTAAATTTTTAAAATTTAGTATTTAAATTTTTAAATTTTAAAATTTAAATTTTAATAATTAAATTTTTAAAATTTAGTATTTAAATTTTTAAAATTTTAAATTTAAATTTTTAAATTTTAAAATTTAAAATTTTAATAACTAAATTTTTAAAATTTAGTATTTAAATTTTTAAATTTTAAAATTTAAAGTTTTAATAATTAAATTTTTAAAATTTAGTATTTAAATTTTTAAATTTTAAAATTTAAATTTTTAAATTTTAAAATTTAAAATTTCAATAATTAAATTTTTAAAATTTAGTATTTAAATTTTTAAATTTAAAACTTTAATAATTAAATTTTTAAAATTTAGTATTTAAATTTTTATATTTTAAAATTTAAAGTTTTAATAATTAAATTTTTAGAATTTAGTATGTAAATTTTTAAATTTTAAAATTTAAAGTTTTAATATTTAAATTTTTAAAATTTAGTATTTAAATTTTTAAATTTTAAAATTTAAAGTTTTAATAATTAAATTTTTAGAATTTAGTATTTAAATTTTTAAATTTTAAAGTTTAAATTTTTAAATTTTAAAATTTAAATTTTTAAATTTTAAAATTTAAATTTTTCAAATTTAAATATTTAAATATTAAATTTAGAAATTTAATAATTAAATTTTTAAAATTTAGTATTTAAATTTTTAAATATTAAAATTTAAAGTTTTAATAATTAAATTTTTAAAATTTAGTATTTAAATTTTTAAATTTTAAAATTTAAATTTTTAAATTTTAAAATTTAAAGCTTTAATAATTAAATTTTTAAAATTTTGTATTTAAATTTTTAAATTTTATAATTTAAAATTTTAATAACTAAATTTTTAAAATTTAGTATTTAAATTTTTAAATTTTAAAATTTAAAGTTTTAATAATTAAATTTTTAAAATTTAGTATTTAAATTTTTAAATTTTAAAATTTAAATTTTTAAATTTTAAAATTTAAAATTTCAATAATTAAATTTTTAAAATTTAGTATTTAAGTTTTTAAATTTTAAAATTTATAGTTTTAATAATCAAATTTTTAAAATTTAATATTTAAATTTTTAAATTTTAAAGTTTGAAGTTTTAATAATTAAATTTTTAAAATTTAGTATTTAAATTTTTAAATTTTAAAATTTAAAGTTTTAATAATTAAATTTTTAAAATTTATTATTTAAATTTTTAAATTTTCAAATTTAAAGTTTTAATAATTAAATTTTTAAAATTTAGTATTTAAATTTTTAAATTTAAAACTTTAATAATTAAATTTTTAAAATTTAGTATTTAAATTTTTAAATTTTAAAATTTAAAGTTTTAATAATTAAATTTTTAGAATTTAGTATTTAAATTTTTAAATTTTAAAATTTCAAGTTTTAATATTTAAATTTTTAAAATTTAGTATTTAAATTTTTAAATTTTAAAATTTAAATTTATAATAATTAAATATTTAAAATTTAGTATTTAAATTTTAAAATTTAAATTTTTAAATTTTAAAATTTAAAGTTTTAATAATTAAATTTTTAAAATTTATTATTTAAATTTTTAAATTTTCAAATTTAAAGTTTTAATAATTAAATTTTTAAAATTTAGTATTTAAATTTTTAAATTTAAAACTTTAATAATTAAATTTTTAAAATTTAGTATTTAAATATTTAAATTTTAAAATTTAAAGATTTAATATATAAAGTTTTAAAATTTAGTATATAAATTTTTAAATTTTAAAATTTAAAATTTTAATAATTAAATTTTTAAAATTTAGTATTTAAATATTTAAATTTTAAAATTTAAAGATTTAATATTTAAAATTTTAAAATTTAGTATTTAAATTTTTAAATTTTAAAATTTAAATTTTAATAATTAAAGTTTTAAAATTTAGTATTTAAAATT
This sequence comes from Aethina tumida, assembly GCF_024364675.1. Classification (NCBI taxonomy): domain Eukaryota; kingdom Metazoa; phylum Arthropoda; class Insecta; order Coleoptera; family Nitidulidae; genus Aethina; species Aethina tumida. The sequence continues at coordinate 9,888,548 of NC_065436.1, forward strand.
TTAAACTTTAAAATTTAAAGTTTTAATAATTAAATTTTTATAATTTAGTATTTAAATTTTTAAATTTTAAAATTAAAAGTTTTAATAATTAAATTTTTAAAATTTGTTTTAAATTTTTAAATTTTAAAATTTAATGTTTTAATAATTAAATTTTTAAAATTTAGTATTTAAATTTTTAAATTTTAAAATTTAAAGTTTTAATAATTAAATTTTTAAAATTTAGTATTTAAATTTTTAAATTTTAAAATTTAAAGTTTTAATAATTAAATTTTTAAAATTTGTATTTAAATTTTTAAATTTTAAAATTTAAAGTTATAATAAATAAATTTTTAAAATTTAGTATTTAAATATTTAAATTTTAATATTTAAAGTTTTAATAATTAAATTTTTAAAATTTATTATTTAAATTTTTAAATTTTCAAATTTAAAGTTTTAATAATTAAATTTTTAAAATTTAGTATTTAAATTTTTAAATTTTAATATTTAAATTTTTAAATTTTAAAATTTAAAGTTTTAATAATTAAATTTTTAAAATTTAGTATTTAAATTTTTAAATTTTAAAATTTAAAGTTTTAATAATTAAATTTTTAAAATTTATTATTTAAATTTTTAAATTTTCAAATTTAAAGTTTTAATAATTAAATTTTTAAAATTTAGTATTTAAATTTTTAAATTTAAAACTTTAATAATTAAATTTTTAAAATTTAGTATTTAAATTTTTAAATTTTAAAATTTAAAGTTTTAATAATTAAATTTTTAGAATTTAGTATTTAAATTTTTAAATTTTAAAATTTCATGTTTTAATATTTAAATTTTTAAAATTTAGTATTTAAATTTTTAAATTTTAAAATTTAAATTTATAATAATTAAATATTTAAAATTTAGTATTTAAATTTTAAAATTTAAATTTTTAAATTTTAAAATTTAAAGTTTTAATAATTAAATTTTTAAAATTTATTATTTAAATTTTTAAATTTTCAAATTTAAAGTTTTAATAATTAAATTTTTAAAATTTAGTATTTAAATTTTTAAATTTAAAACTTTAATAATTAAATTTTTAAATTTTAGTATTTAAATATTTAAATTTTAAAATTTAAAGATTTAATATATAAAGTTTTAAAGTTTAGTATTTAAATTTTTAAATTTTAAAATTTAAAATTTTAATAATTAAATTTTTAAAATTTAGTATTTAAATATTTAAATTTTAAAATTTAAAGATTTAATATTTAAAATTTTAAAATTTAGTATTTAAATTTTTAAATTTTAAAATTTAAATTTTAATAATTAAAGTTTTAAAATTTAGTATTTAAAATTTTAAACTTTAAAATTTAAAGTTTTAATAATTAAATTTTTATAATTTAGTATTTAAATTTTTAAATTTTAAAATTAAAAGTTTTAATAATTAAATTTTTAAAATTTGTATTTAAATTTTTAAATTTTAAAATTTAAAGTTTTAATAATTAAATTTTTAAAATTTAGTATTTAAATTTTTAAATTTTAAAATTTAAAGTTTTAATAATTAAATTTTTAAAATTTAGTATTTAAAATTTTAAATTTTAAAATTTAAAGTTATAATAATTAAATTTTTAAAATTTGTATTTAAATTTTTAAATTTTAAAATTTAAAGTTATAATAATTAAATTTTTAAAATTTAGTATTTAAATTTTTATATTTTAAAATTTAAAGTTTTAACAATTAAATTTTTAAAATTTAGTATTTAAATTTTTAAATTTTAAAATTTAAATTTTAATAATTAAATTTTTAAAATTTAGTATTTAAATTTTTAAAATTTAAAGTTTTAATAATTAAATTTTTAAAATTTAGTATTTAAGTTTTTAAATTTTAAAATTTAAAGTTTTAATAATTAAATTTTTAAAATTTAGTATTTAAATTTTATAATTTAAATTTTTAAATTTTAAAATTTAAAATTTTAATAACTAAATTTTTAAAATTTAGTATTTAAATTTTTAAATTTTAAAATTTAAAGTTTAATAATTAAATTTTTAAAATTTAGTATTTAAATTTTTAAATTTTAAAATTTAAATTTTTAAATTTTAAAATTTAAATTTTTAAATTTTAAAATTTAAAATTTCAATAATTAAATTTTTAAAATTTAGTATTTAAATTTTTAAATTTTAAAGTTTGAAATTTTGATAATTAATTTTTAAAATTTAGTATTTAAATTTTAAAATTTAAAAATTTAAATTTTAAAATTTAAAGTTTTAATAATTAAATTTTTAAAATTTAGTATTTAAATTTTTAAATTTTAAAGTTTGAAGTTTTAATAATTAATTTTTAAAATTTAGTATTTAAATTTTAAAATTTAAATTTTTAAATTTTAAAATTTAAAATTTTAATAATTAAATTTTTAAAATTTAGTATTTAAATTTTTAAATTTTAAAATTTAAATTTTTAAATTTTAAAATTTAAAGCTTTAATAATTAAATTTTTAAAATTTAGTATTTAAATTTTTAAATTCTAAAGTTTAATTTTTAATAATTAAATTTTTAAAATTTAGTATTTAAATTTTAAAATTTAAATTTTTAAATTTTAAAATTTAAAGTTTTAATAATTAAATTTTTAAAATTTGTATTTAAATTTTTAAATTTTAAAATTTAAAGTTTTAATAATTAAATTTTTAGAATTTAGTATTTAAATTTTTAAATTTTAAAATTTAAAGTTTTAATATTTAAATTTTTAAAATTTAGTATTTAAATTTTTAAATTTTAAAATTTAAATTTATAATAATTAAATATTTAAAATTTAGTATTTAAATTTTAAAATTTAAATTTTTAATAATTAAATTTTTAAAATTTAGTATTTAAATTTTTAAATTTTAAAGTTTAAATTTTTAAATTTTAAAATTTAAATTTTTAAATTTTAAAATTTAAATTTTTAAATTTAAAAATTTAAATATTAAATTTAAAATTTTAATAATTAAATTTTTAAAATTTAGTATTTAAATTTTTAAATTTTAAAATTTAAAGTTTTAATAATTAAATTTTTAAAATTTAGTATTTAAATTTTTAAATTTTAAAATTTAAATTTTAAAATTTAAAGCTTTAATAATTAAATTTTTAAAATTTAGTATTTAAATTTTTAAATTATAAAATTTAAAATATTAATAACTAAATTTTTAAAATTTTGTATTTAAATTTTTAAATTTTAAAATTTAAAGTTTTAATAATTAAATTTTTAAAATTTAGTATTTAAATTTTTAAATTTTAAAATTTAAATTTTTAAATTTTAAAATTTAAAATTTCAACAATTAAATTTTTAAAATTTAGTATTTAAGTTTTTAAATTTTAAAATTTAAAGTTTTAATAATCAAATTTTTAAAATTTAGTATTTAAATTTTTAAATTTTAAAGTTTGAAGTTTTAATAATTAAATTTTTAAAATTTAGTATTTAAATTTTTAAATTTTAAAATTTAAAATTTTAATAATTAAATTTTTAAAATATAGTATTTACATTTTTAAATTTTAAAATTTAAAGTTTTAATAATTAAATTTTTAAAATTTGTATTTAAATTTTTAAATTTTAAAATTTAAATTTTAATAATTAAATTTTTAAAATTTAGTATTTAAATTTTTAAAATTTAAAATTTAAATTTTTAAATTTTAAAATTTAAAATTTTAATAACTAAATTTTTAAAATTTAGTATTTAAATTTTTAAATTTTAAAATTTAAAGTTTTAATAATTAAATTTTTAAAATTTAGTATTTAAATTTTTAAATTTTAAAATTTAAATTTTTAAATTTTAAAATTTAAAATTTCAATAATTAAATTTTTAAAATTTAGTATTTAAATTTTTATATTTTAAAATATAAAGTTTTAATAATTAAATTTTTAGAATATAGTATTTAAATTTTTAAATTTTAAAATTTAAAATTTCAATAATTAAATTTTTAAAATTTAGTATTTAAATTTTTATATTTTAAAATTTAAAGTTTTAACAATTAAATTTTTAAAATTTAGTATTTAAATTTTTAAATTTTAAAATTTAAATTTTAATAATTAAATTTTTAAAATTTAGTATTTAAATTTTTAAAATTTAAAGTTTTAATAATTAAATTTTTAAAATTTAGTATTTAAGTTTTTAAATTTTAAAATTTAAAGTTTTAATAATTAAATTTTTAAAATTTAGTATTTAAATTTTTAAATTTTAAAGTTTGAAGTTTTAATAATTAAATTTTTAAAATTTAGTATTTAAATTTTAAAATTTAAATTTTTAAATTTTAAAATTTAAAATTTTAATAACTAAATTTTTAAAATTTAGTATTTAAATTTTTAAATTTTAAAATTTAAAGTTTTAATAATTAAATTTTTAAAATTTAGTATTTAAATTTTTAAATTTTAAAATTTAAATTTTTAAATTTTAAAATTTAAAATTTCAATAATTAAATTTTTAAAATTTAGTATTTAAATTTTTAAATTTTAAAGTTTGAAATTTTAATAATTAATTTTTAAAATTTAGTATTTAATTTTTAAAATTTAAAAATTTAAATTTTAAAATTTAAAGTTTTAATAATTAAATTTTTAAAATTTAGTATTTAAATTTTTAAATTTTAAAGTTTGAAGTTTTAATAATTAATTTTTAAAATTTAGTATTTAAATTTTAAAATTTAAAAATTTAAATTTTAAAATTTAAAGTTTTAATATTTAAATTTTTAAAATTTAGTATTTAAATTTTTAAATTTAAAATTTTAATAATTAAATTTTTAAAATTTATTACTTAAATTTTTAAATTTTCTAATTTAAAGTTTTAATAATTAAATTTTTAAAATTTAGTATTTAAATTTTAAAATTTAAATATTTAATATTTAAATTTTTAAAATTTAAAGATTTAATATTTAAATTTTTAAAATTTAGTATTTAAATTTTTAAATATTCAAATTTAAAGTTTTAATAATTAAATTTTTAAAATTTAGTATTTAAATTTTTAAAATTTGAAATTTAAATTTTTAAATTTTAAAATTTAAAATTTTAATAACTAAATTTTTAAAATTTAGTATTTAAATTTTTAAATTTTAAAATTTAAAGTTTTAATAATTAAATTTTTAAAATTTAGTATTTAAATTTTTAAATTTAAAATTTTAATAATTAAATTTTTAAAATTTAGTATTTAAATTTTTAAATTTAAAGTTTTAATAATTAAATTTTTAAAATTTAGTATTTAAATTTTTAAATTTTAAAATTTAAAGATTTAATATTTCAATTTTTAAAATTTAGTATTTAAATTTTTAAATTTTCAAATTTAAAGTTTTAATAATTAAATTTTTAAAATTTAGTATTTAAATTTTTAAATTTTAAAATTTAAAGTTTTAATAATTAAATTTTTAAAATTTGTATTTAAATTTATAAATTTTAAAATTTAAAGTTTTAATAATTAAATTTTTAAAATTTAGTATTTAAATTTTTAAATTTTAAAGTTTAAAGTTTTAATAATTAAATTTTTAAAATATAGTATTTACATTTTTAAATTTTAAAATTTAAAGTTTTAATAATTAAATTTTTAAAATTTGTATTTAAATTTTTAAATTTTAAAATTTAAATTTTAATAATTAAATTTTTAAAATTTAGTATTTAAATTTTTAAAATTTAAAATTTAAATTTTTAAATTTTAAAATTTAAAATTTTAATAACTAAATTTTTAAAATTTAGTATTTAAATTTTTAAATTTTAAAATTTAAAGTTTTAATAATTAAATTTTTAAAATTTAGTATTTAAATTTTTAAATTTTAAAATTTAAATTTTTAAATTTTAAATTTAAAATTTCAATAATTAAATTTTTAAAATTTAGTATTTAAATTTTTATATTTTAAAATTTAAAGTTTTAATAATTAAATTTTTAGAATATAGTATTTAAATTTTTAAATTTTAAAATTTAAAATTTCAATAATTAAATTTTTAAAATTTAGTATTTAAATTTTAAAATTTAAATTTTTAAATTTTAAAATTTAAAATTTTAATAACTAAATTTTTAAAATTTAGTATTTAAATTTTTAAATTTTAAAATTTAAAGTTTTAATAATTAAATTTTTAAAATTTAGTATTTAAATTTTTAAATTTTAAAATTTAAATTTTTAAATTTTAAAATTTAAAATTTCAATAATTAAATTTTTAAAATTTAGTATTTAAATTTTTAAATTTTAAAGTTTGAAATTTTAATAATTAATTTTTAAAATTTAGTATTTAAATTTTAAAATTTAAAAATTTAAATTTTAAAATTTAAAGTTTTAATAATTAAATTTTTAAAATTTAGTATTTAAATTTTTAAATTTTAAAGTTTGAAGTTTTAATAATTAATTTTTAAAATTTAGTATTTAAATTTTAAAATTTAAAAATTTAAATTTTAAAATTTAAAGTTTTAATATTTAAATTTTTAAAATTTAGTATTTAAATTTTTAAATTTAAAATTTTAATAATTAAATTTTTAAAATTTATTACTTAAATTTTTAAATTTTCTAATTTAAAGTTTTAATAATTAAATTTTTAAAATTTAGTATTTAAATTTTAAAATTTAAATATTTAATATTTAAATTTTTAAAATTTAAAGATTTAATATTTAAATTTTTAAAATTTAGTATTTAAATTTTTAAATATTCAAATTTAAAGTTTTAATAATTAAATTTTTAAAATTTAGTATTTAAATTTTTAAATTTTAAAATTTAAAGATTTAATATTTAAATTTTTAAAATTTAGTATTTAAATTTTTAAATTTTCAAATTTAAAGTTTTAATAATTAAATTTTTAAAATTTAGTATTTAAATTTTTAAATTTAAAATTTTAATAATTAAATTTTTAAAATTTAGTATTTAAATTTTTAAATTTTAAAATTTAAAGTTTTAATAATTAAATTTTTAAAATTTAGTATTTAAATTTTTAAATTTTAAAATTTAAAGATTTAATATTTCAATTTTTAAAATTTAGTATTTAAATTTTTAAATTTTCAAATTTAAAGTTTTAATAATTAAATTTTTAAAGTTTAGTATTTAAATTTTTAAATTTTAAAATTTAAATTTTTAAATTTTAAATTTAAAATTTCAATAATTAAATTTTTAAAATTTAGTATTTAAATTTTTATATTTTAAAATTTAAAGTTTTAATAATTAAATTTTTAGAATATAGTATTTAAATTTTTAAATTTTAAAATTTAAAATTTCAATAATTAAATTTTTAAAATTTAGTATTTAAATTTTAAAATTTAAATTTTTAAATTTTAAAATTTAAAATTTTAATAACTAAATTTTTAAAATTTAGTATTTAAATTTTTAAATTTTAAAATTTAAAGTTTTAATAATTAAATTTTTAAAATTTAGTATTTAAATTTTTAAATTTTAAAATTTAAATTTTTAAATTTTAAAATTTAAAATTTCAATAATTAAATTTTTAAAATTTAGTATTTAAATTTTTAAATTTTAAAGTTTGAAATTTTAATAATTAATTTTTAAAATTTAGTATTTAAATTTTAAAATTTAAAAATTTAAATTTTAAAATTTAAAGTTTTAATAATTAAATTTTTAAAATTTAGTATTTAAATTTTTAAATTTTAAAGTTTGAAGTTTTAATAATTAATTTTTAAAATTTAGTATTTAAATTTTAAAATTTAAAAATTTAAATTTTAAAATTTAAAGTTTTAATATTTAAATTTTTAAAATTTAGTATTTAAATTTTTAAATTTAAAATTTTAATAATTAAATTTTTAAAATTTATTACTTAAATTTTTAAATTTTCTAATTTAAAGTTTTAATAATTAAATTTTTAAAATTTAGTATTTAAATTTTAAAATTTAAATATTTAATATTTAAATTTTTAAAATTTAAAGATTTAATATTTAAATTTTTAAAATTTAGTATTTAAATTTTTAAATATTCAAATTTAAAGTTTTAATAATTAAATTTTTAAAATTTAGTATTTAAATTTTTAAATTTTAAAATTTAAAGATTTAATATTTAAATTTTTAAAATTTAGTATTTAAATTTTTAAATTTTCAAATTTAAAGTTTTAATAATTAAATTTTTAAAATTTAGTATTTAAATTTTTAAATTTAAAATTTTAATAATTAAATTTTTAAAATTTAGTATTTAAATTTTTAAATTTTAAAATTTAAAGTTTTAATAATTAAATTTTTAAAATTTAGTATTTAAATTTTTAAATTTTAAAATTTAAAGATTTAATATTTCAATTTTTAAAATTTAGTATTTAAATTTTAAAATTTAAATTTTTAAATTTTAAAATTTAAAATTTTAATAATTAAATTTTTAAAATTTAGTATTTAAATTTTTAAATTTTAAAATTTAAAGTTATAATAATTAAATTTTTAAAATTTAAAGTTTTAATAATTAAATTTTTAAAATTTGTATTTAAATTTTTAAATTTTAAAATTTAAAGTTTTAATAATTAAATTTTTAGAATTTAGTATTTAAATTTTTAAATTTTAAAATTTAAAGTTTTAATATTTAAATTTTTAAAATTTAGTATTTAAATTTTTAAATTTTAAAATTTAAATTTATAATAATTAAACTTTTAAAATTTAGTATTTAAATTTTAAAATTTAAATTTTTAATAATTAAATTTTTAAAATTTAGTATTTAAATTTTTAAATTTTAAAGTTTAAATTTTTAAATTTTAAAATTTAAATTTTTAAATTTTAAAATTTAAATTTTTAAATTTAAAAATTTAAATATTAAATTTAAAATTTTAATAATTAAATTTTTAAAATTTAGTATTTAAATTTTTAAATTTTAAAATTTAAAGTTTTAATAATTAAATTTTTAAAATTTAGTATTTAAATTTTTAAATTTTAAAATTTAAATTTTTAAATTTTAAAATTTAAAGCTTTAATAATTAAATTTTTAAAATTTAGTATTTAAATTTTTAAATTATAAAATTTAAAATATTAATAACTAAATTTTTAAAATTTTGTATTTAAATTTTTAAATTTTAAAATTTAAAGTTTTAATAATTAAATTTTTAAAATTTAGTATTTAAATTTTTAAATTTTAAAATTTAAATTTTTAAATTTTAAAATTTAAAATTTCAACAATTAAATTTTTAAAATTTAGTATTTAAGTTTTTAAATTTTAAAATTTAAAGTTTTAATAATCAAATTTTTAAAATTTAGTATTTAAATTTTTAAATTTTAAAGTTTGAAGTTTTAATAATTAAATTTTTAAAATTTAGTATTTAAATTTTTAAATTTTAAAATTTAAAGTTTTAATAATTAAATTTTTAAAATTTAGTATTTAAATTTTTAAATTTTAAAATTTAAATTTTTAAATTTTAAAATTTAAAATTTCAACAATTAAATTTTTAAAATTTAGTATTTAAGTTTTTAAATTTTAAAATTTAAAGTTTTAATAATCAAATTTTTAAAATTTAGTATTTAAATTTTTAAATTTTAAAGTTTGAAGTTTTAATAATTAAATTTTTAAAATTTAGTATTTAAATTTTTAAATTTTAAAATTTAAAATTTTAATAATTAAATTTTTAAAATTTAGTATTTAAGTTTTTAAATTTTAAAATTTAAAGTTTTAATAATTAAATTTTTAAAATTTAGTATTTAAATTTTAAAATTTAAATTTTTAAATTTTAAAATTTAAAATTTTAATAACTAAATTTTTAAAATTTAGTATTTAAATTTTAAAATTTAAATTTTTAAATTTTAAAATTTAAAATTTCAATAATTAAATTTTTAAAATTTAGTATTTAAATTTTTAAATTTTAAAGTTTGAAATTTTGATAATTAATTTTTAAAATTTAGTATTTAAATTTTAAAATTTAAAAATTTAAATTTTAAAATTTAAAGTTTTAATAATTAAATTTTTAAAATTTAGTATTTAAATTTTTAAATTTTAAAGTTTGAAGTTTTAATAATTAATTTTTAAAATTTAGTATTTAAATTTTAAAATTTAAATTTTTAAATTTTAAAATTTAAAATTTTAATAATTAAATTTTTAAAATTTAGTATTTAAATTTTTAAATTTTAAAATTTAAAGTTTTAATAATTAAATTTTTAAAATTTGTATTTAAATTTATAAATTTTAAAATTTAAAGTTTTAATAATTAAATTTTTAAAATTTAGTATTTAAATTTTTAAATTTTAAAGTTTAAAGTTTTAATAATTAAATTTTTAAAATTTAGTATTTAAATTTTAAAATTTAAAATTTTAAATTTTAAAATTTAAAATTTTAATAATTAAATTTTTAAAATTTAGTATTTAAATTTTTAAATTTTAAAATTTAAAGTTATAATAATTAAATTTTTAAAATTTAGTATTTAAATTTTTAAATTTTAAAATTTAAAGTTTTAATAATTAAATTTTTAAAATGTAGTATTTAAATTTTAAAATTTAAATTTTTAAATTTTAAAATTTAAAGTTTTAATAATTAAATTTTTAAAATTTAGTATTTAAATTTTTAAATTTTAAAATTTAAAGTTTTAACAATTAAATTTTTAAAATTTAGTATTTAAATTTTTAAATTTTAAAATTTAAATTTTAATAATTAAATTTTTAAAATTTAGTATTTAAATTTTTAAAATTTGAAATTTAAATTTTTAAATTTTAAAATTTAAAATTTTAATAACTAAATTTTTAAAATTTAGTATTTAAATTTTTAAATTTTAAAATTTAAAGTTTTAATAATTAAATTTTTAAAATTTAGTATTTAAATTTTTAAATTTTAAAATTTAAATTTTTAAATTTTAAAATTTAAAATTTCAATAATTAAATTTTTAAAATTTAGTATTTAAATTTTTATATTTTAAAATTTAAAGTTTTAATAATTAAATTTTTAGAATATAGTATTTAAATTTTTAAATTTTAAAATTTAAAGTTTTAATATTTAAATTTTTAAAATTTAGTATTTAAATTTTTAAATTTTAAAATTTAAATTTATAATAATTAAATATTTAAAATTTAGTATTTAAATTTTAAAATTTAAATTTTTAATAATTAAATTTTTAAAATTTAGTATTTAAATTTTTAAATTTTAAAGTTTAAATTTTTAAATTTTAAAATTTAAATTTTTAAATTTTAAAATTTAAATTTTTAAACTTAAAAATTTAAATATGAAATTTAAAATTTTAATAATTAAATTTTTAAAATTTAGTATTTAAATTTTTAAATTTTAAAATTTAAATTTTTAAATTTTAAAATTTAAAGCTTTAATAATTAAATTTTTAAAATTTAGTATTTAAATTTTTAAAATTTAAAATATTAATAACTAAATTTTTAAAATTTTGTATTTAAATTTTTAAATTTTAAAATTTAAAGTTTTAATAATTAAATTTTTAAAATTTAGTATTTAAATTTTTAAATTTTAAAATTTAAATTTTTAAATTTTAAAATTTAAAATTTCAATAATTAAATTTTTAAAATTTAGTATTTAAGTTTTTAAATTTTAAAATTTAAAGTTTTAATAATCAAATTTTTAAAATTTAGTATTTAAATTTTTAAATTTTAAAGTTTGAAGTTTTAATAATTAAATTTTTAAAATTTAGTATTTAAATTTTAAAATTTAAATTTTTAAATTTTAAAATTTAAAATTTTAATAATTAAATTTTTAAAATTTAGTATTTAAATTTTTAAATTTTAAAATTTAAAGTTTTAATAATTAATTTTTTAAAATTTGTATTTAAATTTTTAAATTTTAAAATTTAAAGTTTTAATAATTAAATTTTTAAAATTTAGTATTTAAATTTTTAAATTCTAAAGTTTAATTTTTAATAATTAAATTTTTAAAATTTAGTATTTAAATTTTAAAATTTAAATTTTTAAATTTTAAAATTTAAAGTTTTAATAATTAAATTTTTAAAATTTGTATTTAAATTTTTAAATTTTAAAATTTAAAGTTTTAATAATTAAATTTTTAGAATTTAGTATTTAAATTTTTAAATTTTAAAATTTAAAGTTTTAATATTTAAATTTTTAAAATTTAGTATTTAAATTTTTAAATTTTAAAATTTAAATTTATAATAATTAAATATTTAAAATTTAGTATTTAAATTTTAAAATTTAAATTTTTAATAATTAAATTTTTAAAATTTAGTATTTAAATTTTTAAATTTTAAAGTTTAAATTTTTAAATTTTAAAATTTAAATTTTTAAATTTTAAAATTTAAATTTTTAAATTTAAAAATTTAAATATTAAATTTAAAATTTTAATAATTAAATTTTTAAAATTTAGTATTTAAATTTTTAAATTTTAAAATTTAAAGTTTTAATAATTAAATTTTTAAAATTTAGTATTTAAATTTTTAAATTTTAAAATTTAAATTTTTAAATTTTAAAATTTAAAGTTTTAATAATTAAATTTTTAAAATTTAGTATTTAAATTTTTAAATTTTAAAATTTAAATTTTTAAACTTAAAAATTTAAATATGAAATTTAAAATTTTAATAATTAAATTTTTAAAATTTAGTATTTAAATTTTTAAATTTTAAAATTTAAATTTTTAAATTTTAAAATTTAAAGCTTTAATAATTAAATTTTTAAAATTTAGTATTTAAATTTTTAAAATTTAAAATATTAATAACTAAATTTTTAAAATTTTGTATTTAAATTTTTAAATTTTAAAATTTAAAGTTTTAATAATTAAATTTTTAAAATTTAGTATTTAAATTTTTAAATTTTAAAATTTAAATTTTTAAATTTTAAAATTTAAAATTTCAATAATTAAATTTTTAAAATTTAGTATTTAAGTTTTTAAATTTTAAAATTTAAAGTTTTAATAATCAAATTTTTAAAATTTAGTATTTAAATTTTTAAATTTTAAAGTTTGAAGTTTTAATAATTAAATTTTTAAAATTTAGTATTTAAATTTTAAAATTTAAATTTTTAAATTTTAAAATTTAAAATTTTAATAATTAAATTTTTAAAATTTAGTATTTAAATTTTTAAATTTTAAAATTTAAAGTTTTAATAATTAATTTTTTAAAATTTGTATTTAAATTTTTAAATTTTAAAATTTAAAGTTTTAATAATTAAATTTTTAAAATTTAGTATTTAAATTTTTAAATTCTAAAGTTTAATTTTTAATAATTAAATTTTTAAAATTTAGTATTTAAATTTTAAAATTTAAATTTTTAAATTTTAAAATTTAAAGTTTTAATAATTAAATTTTTAAAATTTGTATTTAAATTTTTAAATTTTAAAATTTAAAGTTTTAATAATTAAATTTTTAGAATTTAGTATTTAAATTTTTAAATTTTAAAATTTAAAGTTTTAATATTTAAATTTTTAAAATTTAGTATTTAAATTTTTAAATTTTAAAATTTAAATTTATAATAATTAAATATTTAAAATTTAGTATTTAAATTTTAAAATTTAAATTTTTAATAATTAAATTTTTAAAATTTAGTATTTAAATTTTTAAATTTTAAAGTTTAAATTTTTAAATTTTAAAATTTAAATTTTTAAATTTTAAAATTTAAATTTTTAAATTTAAAAATTTAAATATTAAATTTAAAATTTTAATAATTAAATTTTTAAAATTTAGTATTTAAATTTTTAAATTTTAAAATTTAAAGTTTTAATAATTAAATTTTTAAAATTTAGTATTTAAATTTTTAAATTTTAAAGTTTGAAGTTTTAATAATTAAATTTTTAAAATTTAGTATTTAAATTTTTAAATTTTAAAATTTAAAATTTTAATAATTAAATTTTTAAAATATAGTATTTACATTTTTAAATTTTGAAATTTAAAGTTTTAATAATTAAATTTTTAAAATTTGTATTTAAATTTTTAAATTTTAAAATTTAAATTTTAATAATTAAATTTTTAAAATTTAGTATTTAAATTTTTAAAATTTAAAATTTAAATTTTTAAATTTTAAAATTTAAAATTTTAATAACTAAATTTTTAAAATTTAGTATTTAAATTTTTAAATTTTAAAATTTAAAGTTTTAATAATTAAATTTTTAAAATTTAGTATTTAAATTTTTAAATTTTAAAATTTAAATTTTTAAATTTTAAAATTTAAAATTTCAATAATTAAATTTTTAAAATTTAGTATTTAAATTTTTATATTTTAAAATTTAAAGTTTTAATAATTAAATTTTTAGAATATAGTATTTAAATTTTTAAATTTTAAAATTTAAAATTTCAATAATTAAATTTTTAAAATTTAGTATTTAAATTTTTATATTTTAAAATTTAAAGTTTTAACAATTAAATTTTTAAAATTTAGTATTTAAATTTTTAAATTTTAAAATTTAAATTTTAATAATTAAATTTTTAAAATTTAGTATTTAAATTTTTAAAATTTAAAGTTTTAATAATTAAATTTTTAAAATTTAGTATTTAAGTTTTTAAATTTTAAAATTTAAAGTTTTAATAATTAAATTTTTAAAATTTAGTATTTAAATTTTTAAATTTTAAAGTTTGAAGTTTTAATAATTAAATTTTTAAAATTTAGTATTTAAATTTTAAAATTTAAATTTTTAAATTTTAAAATTTAAAATTTTAATAACTAAATTTTTAAAATTTAGTATTTAAATTTTTAAATTTTAAAATTTAAAGTTTTAATAATTAAATTTTTAAAATTTAGTATTTAAATTTTTAAATTTTAAAATTTAAATTTTTAAATTTTAAAATTTAAAATTTCAATAATTAAATTTTTAAAATTTAGTATTTAAATTTTTAAATTTTAAAGTTTGAAATTTTAATAATTAATTTTTAAAATTTAGTATTTAAATTTTAAAATTTAAAAATTTAAATTTTAAAATTTAAAGTTTTAATAATTAAATTTTTAAAATTTAGTATTTAAATTTTTAAATTTTAAAGTTTGAAGTTTTAATAATTAATTTTTAAAATTTAGTATTTAAATTTTAAAATTTAAAAATTAAATTTTAAAATTTAAAGTTTTAATATTTAAATTTTTAAAATTTAGTATTTAAATTTTTAAATTTAAAATTTTAATAATTAAATTTTTAAAATTTATTACTTAAATTTTTAAATTTTCTAATTTAAAGTTTTAATAATTAAATTTTTAAAATTTAGTATTTAAATTTTAAAATTTAAATATTTAATATTTAAATTTTTAAAATTTAAAGATTTAATATTTAAATTTTTAAAATTTAGTATTTAAATTTTTAAATATTCAAATTTAAAGTTTTAATAATTAAATTTTTAAAATTTAGTATTTAAATTTTTAAATTCTAAAATTTAAAGATTTAATATTTAAATTTTTAAAATTTAGTATTTAAATTTTTAAATTTTCAAATTTAAAGTTTTAATAATTAAATTTTTAAAATTTAGTATTTAAATTTTTAAATTTAAAATTTTAATAATTAAATTTTTAAAATTTAGTATTTAAATTTTTAAATTTTAAAATTTAAAGTTTTAATAATTAAATTTTTAAAATTTAGTATTTAAATTTTTAAATTTTAAAATTTAAAGATTTAATATTTCAATTTTTAAAATTTAGTATTTAAATTTTTAAATTTTCAAATTTAAAGTTTTAATAATTAAATTTTTAAAATTTAGTATTTAAATTTTTAAATTTTAAAATTTAAAGTTTTAATAATTAAATTTTTAAAATTTGTATTTAAATTTTTAAATTTTAAAATTTAAAGTTTTAATAATTAAATTTTTAAAATTTAGTATTTAAATTTTTAAATTTTAAAATTAAAAGTTTTAATAATTAAATTTTTAAAATTTGTATTTAAATTTTTAAATTTTAAAATTTAAAGTTTTAATAATTAAATTTTTAAAATTTAGTATTTAAATTTTTAAATTTTCAAATTTAAAGTTTTAATAATTAAATTTTTAAAATTTAGTATTTAAATTTTTAAATTTTAAAATTTAAAATTTTAATAATTAAATTTTTAAAATATAGTATTTACATTTTTAAATTTTAAAATTTAAAGTTTTAATAATTAAATTTTTAAAATTTAGTATTTAAATTTTTAAATTCTAAAGTTTAATTTTTAATAATTAAATTTTTAAAATTTAGTATTTAAATTTTAAAATTTAAATTTTTAAATTTTAAAATTTAAAGTGTTAATAATTAAATTTTTAAAATTTGTATTTAAATTTTTAAATTTTAAAATTTAAAGTTTTAATAATTAAATTTTTAAAATTTAGTATTTAAATTTTTAATTTTAAAATTTAAAGTTTTAATAATTAAATTTTTAAAATTTAGTATTTAAATTTTTAAATTTTCAAATTTAAAGTTTTAATAATTAAATTTTTAAAATTTAGTATTTAAATTTTTAAATTTTAAAATTTAAAATTTTAATAATTAAATTTTTAAAATATAGTATTTACATTTTTAAATTTTAAAATTTAAAGTTTTAATAATTAAATTTTTAAAATTTAGTATTTAAATTTTTAAATTCTAAAGTTTAATTTTTAATAATTAAATTTTTAAAATTTAGTATTTAAATTTTAAAATTTAAATTTTTAAATTTTAAAATTTAAAGTGTTAATAATTAAATTTTTAAAATTTGTATTTAAATTTTTAAATTTTAAAATTTAAAGTTTTAATAATTAAATTTTTAAAATTTAGTATTTAAATTTTTAATTTTAAAATTTAAAGTTTTAATAATTAAATTTTTAAAATTTAGTATTTAAATTTTTAAATTTTCAAATTTAAAGTTTTAATAATTAAATTTTTAAAATTTAGTATTTAAATTATTAAATTTAAAACTTTAATAATTAAATTTTTAAAATTTAGTATTTAAATTTTTAAATTTTAAAATTTAAAGATTTAATATTTAATGTTTTAAAATTTAGTATTTAAATTTTTAAATTTTAAAATTTAAATTTTAATAATTAAAGTTTTAAAATTTAGTATTTAAAATTTTAAACTTTAAAATATAAAGTTTTAATAATTAAATTTTTAAAATTTAGTATTTAAATTTTTAAATTTTAAAATTAAAAGTTTTAATAATTAAATTTTTAAAATTTGTATTTAAATTTTTAAATTTTAAAATTTAAAGTTTTAATAATTAAATTTTTAAAATTTAGTATTTAAATTTTTAAATTTTAAAATTAAAAGTTTTAATAATTAAATTTTTAAAATTTGTATTTAAATTTTTAAATTTTAAAATTTAAAGTTTTAATAATTAAATTTTTAAAATTTGTATTTAAATTTTTAAATTTTAAAATTTAAAGTTTTAATAATTAAATTTTTAAAATTTAGTATTTAAATTTTAAAATTTAAATTTTTAAATTTTAAAATTTAAAATTTTAATAATTAAATTTTTAAAATTTAGTATTTAAATTTTTAAATTTTAAAATTTAAAGTTATAATAATTAAATTTTTAAAATTTAAAGTTTTAATAATTAAATTTTTAAAATTTGTATTAAAATTTTTAAATTTTAAAATTTAAAGTTTTAATAATTAAATTTTTAGAATTTAGTATTTAAATTTTTAAATTTTAAAATTTAAAGTTTTAATATTTAAATTTTTAAAATTTAGTATTTAAATTTTTAAATTTTAAAATTTAAATTTATAATAATTAAATTTTTAAAATTTAGTATTTAAATTTTAAAATTTAAATTTTTAATAATTAAATTTTTAAAATTTAGGATTTAAATTTTTAAATTTTAAAGTTTAAATTTTTAAATTTTAAAATTTAAATTTTTAAATTTAAAAATTTAAATATTAAATTTAAAATTTTAATAATTAAATTTTTAAAATTTAGTATTTAAATTTTTAAATTTTAAAATTTAAAGTTTTAATAATTAAATTTTTAAAATTTAGTATTTAAATTTTTAAATTTTAAAATTTAAATTTTTAAATTTTAAAATTTAAAGCTTTAATAATTAAATTTTTAAAATTTAGTATTTAAATTTTTAAATTATAAAATTTAAAATATTAATAACTAAATTTTTAAAATTTTGTATTTAAATTTTTAAATTTTAAAATTTAAAGTTTTAATAATTAAATTTTTAAAATTTAGTATTTAAATTTTTAAATTTTAAAATTTAAATTTTTAAATTTTAAAATTTAAAATTTCAACAATTAAATTTTTAAAATTTAGTATTTAAGTTTTTAAATTTTAAAATTTAAAGTTTTAATAATCAAATTTTTAAAATTTAGTATTTAAATTTTTAAATTTTAAAGTTTGAAGTTTTAATAATTAAATTTTTAAAATTTAGTATTTAAATTTTTAAATTTTAAAATTTAAAATTTTAATAATTAAATTTTTAAAATATAGTATTTACATTTTTAAATTTTAAAATTTAAAGTTTTAATAATTAAATTTTTAAAATTTAGTATTTAAATTTTTAAATTCTAAAGTTTAATTTTTAATAATTAAATTTTTAAAATTTAGTATTTAAATTTTAAAATTTAAATTTTTAAATTTTAAAATTTAAAGTGTTAATAATTAAATTTTTAAAATTTGTATTTAAATTTTTAAATTTTAAAATTTAAAGTTTTAATAATTAAATTTTTAAAATTTAGTATTTAAATTTTTAATTTTAAAATTTAAAGTTTTAATAATTAAATTTTTAAAATTTAGTATTTAAATTTTTAAATTTTCAAATTTAAAGTTTTAATAATTAAATTTTTAAAATTTAGTATTTAAATTTTTAAATTTTAAAATTTAAAGTTATAATAATTAAATTTTTAAAATTTAAAGTTTTAATAATTAAATTTTTAAAATTTGTATTAAAATTTTTAAATTTTAAAATTTAAAGTTTTAATAATTAAATTTTTAGAATTTAGTATTTAAATTTTTAAATTTTAAAATTTAAAGTTTTAATATTTAAATTTTTAAAATTTAGTATTTAAATTTTTAAATTTTAAAATTTAAATTTATAATAATTAAATTTTTAAAATTTAGTATTTAAATTTTAAAATTTAAATTTTTAATAATTAAATTTTTAAAATTTAGTATTTAAATTTTTAAATTTTAAAGTTTAAATTTTTAAATTTTAAAATTTAAATTTTTAAATTTTAAAATTTAAATTTTTAAATTTAAAAATTTAAATATTAAATTTAAAATTTTAATAATTAAATTTTTAAAATTTAGTATTTAAATTTTTAAATTTTAAAATTTAAAGTTTTAATAATTAAATTTTTAAAATTTAGTATTTAAATTTTTAAATTTTAAAATTTAAATTTTTAAATTTTAAAATTTAAAGCTTTAATAATTAAATTTTTAAAATTTAGTATTTAAATTTTTAAATTATAAAATTTAAAATATTAATAACTAAATTTTTAAAATTTTGTATTTAAATTTTTAAATTTTAAAATTTAAAGTTTTAATAATTAAATTTTTAAAATTTAGTATTTAAATTTTTAAATTTTAAAATTTATATTTTTAAATTTTAAAATTTAAAATTTCAACAATTAAATTTTTAAAATTTAGTATTTAAGTTTTTAAATTTTAAAATTTAAAGTTTTAATAATCAAATTTTTAAAATTTAGTATTTAAATTTTTAAATTTTAAAGTTTGAAGTTTTAATAATTAAATTTTTAAAATTTAGTATTTAAATTTTTAAATTTTAAAATTTAAAATTTTAATAATTAAATTTTTAAAATATAGTATTTACATTTTTAAATTTTAAAATTTAAAGTTTTAATAATTAAATTTTTAAAATTTAGTATTTAAATTTTTAAATTCTAAAGTTTAATTTTTAATAATTAAATTTTTAAAATTTAGTATTTAAATTTTAAAATTTAAATTTTTAAATTTTAAAATTTAAAGTGTTAATAATTAAATTTTTAAAATTTGTATTTAAATTTTTAAATTTTAAAATTTAAAGTTTTAATAATTAAATTTTTAAAATTTAGTATTTAAATTTTTAATTTTAAAATTTAAAGTTTTAATAATTAAATTTTTAAAATTTAGTATTTAAATTTTTAAATTTTCAAATTTAAAGTTTTAATAATTAAATTTTTAAAATTTAGTATTTAAATTTTTAAATTTTAAAATTTAAAGATTTAATATTTAATGTTTTAAAATTTAGTATTTAAATTTTTAAATTTTAAAATTTAAATTTTAATAATTAAAGTTTTAAAATTTAGTATTTAAAATTTTAAACTTTAAAATATAAAGTTTTAATAATTAAATTTTTAAAATTTAGTATTTAAATTTTTAAATTTTAAAATTAAAAGTTTTAATAATTAAATTTTTAAAATTTGTATTTAAATTTTTAAATTTTAAAATTTAAAGTTTTAATAATTAAATTTTTAAAATTTAGTATTTAAATTTTTAAATTTTAAAATTAAAAGTTTTAATAATTAAATTTTTAAAATTTATATTTAAATTTTTAAATTTTAAAATTTAAAGTTTTAATAATTAAATTTTTAAAATTTGTATTTAAATTTATAAATTTTAAAATTTAAAGTTTTAATAATTAAATTTTTAAAATTTAGTATTTAAATTTTTAAATTTTAAAATTAAAAGTTTTAATAATTAATTTTTTAAAATTTGTATTTAAATTTTTAAATTTTAAAATTTAAAGTTTTAATAATTAAATTTTTAAAATTTAGTATTTAAATTTTTAAATTTAAAATTTTAATAATTAAATTTTTAAAATTTAGTATTTAAATTTTTAAATTTTAAAATTTAAAGTTTTAATAATTAAATTTTTAAAATTTAGTATTTAAATTTTTAAATTTTAAAATTTAAAGATTTAATATTTCAATTTTTAAAATTTAGTATTTAAATTTTTAAATTTTCAAATTTAAAGTTTTAATAATTAAATTTTTAAAATTTAGTATTTAAATTTTTAAATTTTAAAATTTAAAGTTTTAATAATTAAATTTTTAAAATTTGTATTTAAATTTATAAATTTTAAAATTTAAAGTTTTAATAATTAAATTTTTAAAATTTAGTATTTAAATTTTTAAATTTTAAAGTTTAAAGTTTTAATAATTAAATTTTTAAAATTTAGTATTTAAATTTTAAAATTTAAATTTTTAAATTTTAAAATTTAAAATTTTAATAATTAAATTTTTAAAATTTAGTATTTAAATTTTTAAATTTTAAAATTTAAAGTTATAATAATTAAATTTTTAAAATTTAAAGTTTTATTAATTAAATTTTTAAAATTTGTATTAAAATTTTTAAATTTTAAAATTTAAAGTTTTAATAATTAAATTTTTAGAATTTAGTATTTAAATTTTTAAATTTTAAAATTTAAAGTTTTAATATTTAAATTTTTAAAATTTAGTATTTAAATTTTTAAATTTTAAAATTTAAATTTATAATAATTAAATTTTTAAAATTTAGTATTTAAATTTTAAAATTTAAATTTTTAATAATTAAATTTTTGAAATTTAGTATTTAAATTTTTAAATTTTAAAGTTTAAATTTTTAAATTTTAAAATTTAAATTTTTAAATTTTAAAATTTAAATTTTTAAATTTAAAAATTTAAATATTAAATTTAAAATTTTAATAATTAAATTTTTAAAATTTAGTATTTAAATTTTTAAATTATAAAATTTAAAATATTAATAACTAAATTTTTAAAATTTTGTATTTAAATTTTTAAATTTTAAAATTTAAAGTTTTAATAATTAAATTTTTAAAATTTAGTATTTAAATTTTTAAATTTTAAAATTTAAATTTTTAAATTTTAAAATTTAAAATTTCAACAATTAAATTTTTAAAATTTAGTATTTAAGTTTTTAAATTTTAAAATTTAAAGTTTTAATAATCAAATTTTTAAAATTTAGTATTTAAATTTTTAAATTTTAAAGTTTGAAGTTTTAATAATTAAATTTTTAAAATTTAGTATTTAAATTTTTAAATTTTAAAATTTAAAATTTTAATAATTAAATTTTTAAAATATAGTATTTACATTTTTAAATTTTAAAATTTAAAGTTTTAATAATTAAATTTTTAAAATTTAGTATTTAAATTTTTAAATTCTAAAGTTTAATTTTTAATAATTAAATTTTTAAAATTTAGTATTTAAATTTTAAAATTTAAATTTTTAAATTTTAAAATTTAAAGTGTTAATAATTAAATTTTTAAAATTTGTATTTAAATTTTTAAATTTTAAAATTTAAAGTTTTAATAATTAAATTTTTAAAATTTAGTATTTAAATTTTTAATTTTAAAATTTAAAGTTTTAATAATTAAATTTTTAAAATTTAGTATTTAAATTTTTAAATTTTCAAATTTAAAGTTTTAATAATTAAATTTTTAAAATTTAGTATTTAAATTATTAAATTTAAAACTTTAATAATTAAATTTTTAAAATTTAGTATTTAAATTTTTAAATTTTAAAATTTAAAGATTTAATATTTAATGTTTTAAAATTTAGTATTTAAATTTTTAAATTTTAAAATTTAAATTTTAATAATTAAAGTTTTAAAATTTAGTATTTAAAATTTTAAACTTTAAAATATAAAGTTTTAATAATTAAATTTTTAAAATTTTGTATTTAAATTTTTAAATTTTAAAATTAAAAGTTTTAATAATTAAATTTTTAAAATTTGTATTTAAATTTTTAAATTTTAAAATTTAAAGTTTTAATAATTAAATTTTTAAAATTTAGTATTTAAATTTTTAAATTTTAAAATTAAAAGTTTTAATAATTAAATTTTTAAAATTTATATTTAAATTTTTAAATTTTAAAATTTAAAGTTTTAATAATTAAATTTTTAAAATTTGTATTTAAATTTTTAAATTTTAAAATTTAAAGTTTTAATAATTAAATTTTTAAAATTTAGTATTTAAATTTTTAAATTTTAAAATTAAAAGTTTTAATAATTAATTTTTTAAAATTTGTATTTAAATTTTTAAATTTTAAAATTTAAAGTTTTAATAATTAAATTTTTAAAATTTAGTATTTAAATTTTTAAATTTAAAATTTTAATAATTAAATTTTTAAAATTTAGTATTTAAATTTTTAAATTTTAAAATTTAAAGTTTTAATAATTAAATTTTTAAAATTTAGTATTTAAATTTTTAAATTTTAAAATTTAAAGATTTAATATTTCAATTTTTAAAATTTAGTATTTAAATTTTTAAATTTTCAAATTTAAAGTTTTAATAATTAAATTTTTAAAATTTAGTATTTAAATTTTTAAATTTTAAAATTTAAAGTTTTAATAATTAAATTTTTAAAATTTGTATTTAAATTTATAAATTTTAAAATTTAAAGTTTTAATAATTAAATTTTTAAAATTTAGTATTTAAATTTTTAAATTTTAAAGTTTAAAGTTTTAATAATTAAATTTTTAAAATTTAGTATTTAAATTTTAAAATTTAAATTTTTAAATTTTAAAATTTAAAATTTTAATAATTAAATTTTTAAAATTTAGTATCTAAATTTTTAAATTTTAAAATTTAAAGTTATAATAATTAAATTTTTAAAATTTAAAGTTTTAATAATTAAATTTTTAAAATTTGTATTAAAATTTTTAAATTTTAAAATTTAAAGTTTTAATAATTAAATTTTTAGAATTTAGTATTTAAATTTTTAAATTTTAAAATTTAAAGTTTTAATATTTAAATTTTTAAAATTTAGTATTTAAATTTTTAAATTTTAAAATTTAAATTTATAATAATTAAATTTTTAAAATTTAGTATTTAAATTTTAAAATTTAAATTTTTAATAATTAAATTTTTAAAATTTAGTATTTAAATTTTTAAATTTTAAAGTTTAAATTTTTAAATTTTAAAATTTAAATTTTTAAATTTTAAAATTTAAATTTTTAAATTTAAAAATTTAAATATTAAATTTAAAATTTTAATAATTAAATTTTTAAAATTTAGTATTTAAATTTTTAAATTATAAAATTTAAAATATTAATAACTAAATTTTTAAAATTTTGTATTTAAATTTTTAAATTTTAAAATTTAAAGTTTTAATAATTAAATTTTTAAAATTTAGTATTTAAATTTTTAAATTTTAAAATTTAAATTTTTAAATTTTAAAATTTAAAATTTCAACAATTAAATTTTTAAAATTTAGTATTTAAGTTTTTAAATTTTAAAATTTAAAGTTTTAATAATCAAATTTTTAAAATTTAGTATTTAAATTTTTAAATTTTAAAATTTAAATTTTTAAATTTTAAAATTTAAAGCTTTAATAATTAAATTTTTAAAATTTAGTATTTAAATTTTTAAATTATAAAATTTAAAATATTAATAACTAAATTTTTAAAATTTTGTATTTAAATTTTTAAATTTTAAAATTTAAAGTTTTAATAATTAAATTTTTAAAATTTAGTATTTAAATTTTTAAATTTTAAAATTTAAATTTTTAAATTTTAAAATTTAAAATTTCAACAATTAAATTTTTAAAATTTAGTATTTAAGTTTTTAAATTTTAAAATTTAAAGTTTTAATAATCAAATTTTTAAAATTTAGTATTTAAATTTTTAAATTTTAAAGTTTGAAGTTTTAATAATAAAATTTTTAAAATTTAGTATTTAAATTTTTAAATTTTAAAATTTAAAATTTTAATAATTAAATTTTTAAAATATAGTATTTACATTTTTAAATTTTAAAATTTAAAGTTTTAATAATTAAATTTTTAAAATTTAGTATTTAAATTTTTAAATTCTAAAGTTTAATTTTTAATAATTAAATTTTTAAAATTTAGTATTTAAATTTTAAAATTTAAATTTTTAAATTTTAAAATTTAAAGTGTTAATAATTAAATTTTTAAAATTTGTATTTAAATTTTTAAATTTTAAAATTTAAAGTTTTAATAATTAAATTTTTAAAATTTAGTATTTAAATTTTTAATTTTAAAATTTAAAGTTTTAATAATTAAATTTTTAAAATTTAGTATTTAAATTTTTAAATTTTCAAATTTAAAGTTTTAATAATTAAATTTTTAAAATTTAGTATTTAAATTATTAAATTTAAAACTTTAATAATTAAATTTTTAAAATTTAGTATTTAAATTTTTAAATTTTAAAATTTAAAGATTTAATATTTAATGTTTTAAAATATAGTATTTAAATTTTTAAATTTTAAAATTTAAATTTTAATAATTAAAGTTTTAAAATTTAGTATTTAAAATTTTAAACTTTAAAATTTAAAGTTTTAATAATTAAATTTTTAAAATTTAGTATTTAAATTTTTAAATTTTAAAATTAAAAGTTTTAATAATTAAATTTTTAAAATTTGTATTTAAATTTTTAAATTTTAAAATTTAAAGTTTTAATAATTAAATTTTTAAAATTTAGTATTTAAATTTTTAAATTTTAAAATTAAAAGTTTTAATAATTAAATTTTTAAAATTTTTATTTAAATTTTTAAATTTTAAAATTTAAAGTTTTAATAATTAAATTTTTAAAATTTGTATTTAAATTTTTAAATTTAAAAATTTAAAGTTTTAATAATTAAATTTTTAAAATTTAGTATTTAAATTTTTAAATTTTAAAATTAAAAGTTTTAATAATTAATTTTTTAAAATTTGTATTTAAATTTTTAAATTTTAAAATTTAAAGTTTTAATAATTAAATTTTTAAAATTTAGTATTTAAATTTTTAAATTTTAATATTTAAAGTTTTAATAATTATATTTTTAAAATTTAGTATTTAAATTTTTAAATTATAAAATTTAAAGTTTTAATAATTAAATTTTTAAAATTTGTATTTAAATTTTTAAATTTTAAAATTTAAAGTTTTAATAATTAAATTTTTAAAATTTAGTATTTAAATTTTTAAATTTTAAAATTTAAAGTTTTAACAATTAAATTTTTAAAATTTAGTATTTAAATTTTTAAAATTTAAAGTTTTAATAATTAAATTTTTAAAATTAAGTATTTAAGTTTTTAAATTTTAAAATTTAAAGTTTTAATAATTAAATTTTTAAAATTTAGTATTTAAATTTTTAAATTTTAAAGTTTGAAGTTTTAATAATTAAATTTTTAAAATTTAGTATTTAAATTTTAAAATTTAAATTTTTAAATTTTAAAATTTAAAATTTTAATAACTAAATTTTTAAAATTTAGTATTTAAATTTTTAAATTTTAAAATTTAAAGTTTTAATGATTAAATTTTTAAAATTTAGTATTTAAATTTTTAAATTTTAAAGTTTAAATTTTTAAATTTTAAAATTTAAAATTTCAATAATTAAATTTTTAAAATTTAGTATTTAAATTTTTAAATTTTAAAGTTTGAAGTTTTAATAATTAATTTTTAAAATTTAGTACTTAAATTTTAAAATTTAAAGTTTTAATAATTAAATTTTTAAAATTTGTATATAAATTTATAAATTTTAAAATTTAAAGTTTTAATAATTAAATTTTTAAAATTTAGTATTTAAATTTTTAAATTTTAAAGTTTAAAGTTTTAATAATTAAATTTTTAAAATTTAGTATTTAAATTTTTAAATTTTAAAATATAAAGTTTTAATAATGAAATTTTTAAAATTTAGTATTTAAATTTTTAAATTTTAAAATTTAAATTTATAATAATTAAATTTTTAAAATTTAGTATTTAAATTTTAAAATTTAAATTTTTAATAATTAAATTTTTAAAATTTAGTATTTAAATTTTTAAATTTTAAAGTTTAAATTTTTAAATTTTAAAATTTAAATTTTTAAATTTTAAAATTTAAATTTTTAAATTTAAAAATTTAAATATTAAATTTAAAATTTTAATAATTAAATTTTTAAAATTTAGTATTTAAATTTTTAAATTTTAAAATTTAAAGTTTTAATAATTAAATTTTTAAAATTTAGTATTTAAATTTTTAAATTTTAAAATTTAAATTTTTAAATTTTAAAATTTAAAGCTTTAATAATTAAATTTTTAAAATTTAGTATTTAAATTTTTAAATTATAAAATTTAAAATATTAATAACTAAATTTTTAAAATTTTGTATTTAAATTTTTAAATTTTAAAATTTAAAGTTTTAATAATTAAATTTTTAAAATTTAGTATTTAAATTTTTAAATTTTAAAATTTAAATTTTTAAATTTTAAAATTTAAATTTTTAAATTTTAAAATTTAAAATTTCAACAATTAAATTTTTAAAATTTAGTATTTAAGTTTTTAAATTTTAAAATTTAAAGTATTAATAATCAAATTTTTAAAATTTAGTATTTAAATTTTTAAATTTTAAAGTTTGAAGTTTTAATAATTAAATTTTTAAAATTTAGTATTTAAATTTTTAAATTTTAAAATTTAAAATTTTAATAATTAAATTTTTAAAATATAGTATTAAATTTTTAAATTTTAAAATTTAAAGTTTTAATAATTAAACTTTTAAAATTTGTATTTAAATTTTTAAATTTTAAAATTTAAAGTTTTAATAATTAAATTTTTAAAATTTAGTATTTAAATTTTTAAATTCTAAAGTTTAATTTTTAATAATTAAATTTTTAAAATTTAGTATTTAAATTTTAAAATTTAAATTTTTAAATTTTAAAATTTAAAGTGTTAATAATTAAATTTTTAAAATTTGTATTTAAATTTTTAAATTTTAAAATTTAAAGTTTTAATAATTAAATTTTTAAAATTTAGTATTTAAATTTTTAATTTTAAAATTTAAAGTTTTAATAATTAAATTTTTAAAATTTAGTATTTAAATTTTTAAATTTTCAAATTTGAAGTTTTAATAATTAAATTTTTAAAATTTAGTATTTAAATTATTAAATTTAAAACTTTAATAATTAAATTTTTAAAATTTAGTATTTAAATTTTTAAATTTTAAAATTTAAAGACTTAATATTTAATGTTTTAAAATTTAGTATTTAAATTTTTAAATTTTAAAATTTAAATTTTAATAATTAAATTTTTAAAATTTAGTATTTAAATTTTTAAAATTTAAAGTTTTAATAATTAAATTTTTAAAATTTAGTATTTAAGTTTTTAAATTTTAAAATTTAAAGTTTTAATAATTAAATTTTTAAAATTTAGTATTTAAATTTTTAAATTTTAAAGTTTGAAGTTTTAATAATTAAATTTTTAAAATTTAGTATTTAAATTTTAAAATTTAAATTTTTAAATTTTAAAATTTAAAATTTTAATAACTAAATTTTTAAAATTTAGTATTTAAATTTTTAAATTTTAAAATTTAAAGTTTTAATAATTAAATTTTTAAAATTTAGTATTTAAATTTTTAAATTTTAAAATTTAAATTTTTAAATTTTAAAATTTAAAATTTCAATAATTAAATTTTTAAAATTTAGTATTTAAATTTTTAAATTTTAAAGTTTGAAATTTTAATAATTAATTTTTAAAATTTAGTATTTAAATTTTAAAATTTAAAAATTTAAATTTTAAAATTTAAAGTTTTAATAATTAAATTTTTAAAATTTAGTATTTAAATTTTTAAATTTTAAAGTTTGAAGTTTTAATAATTAATTTTTAAAATTTAGTATTTAAATTTTAAAATTTAAAAATTAAATTTTAAAATTTAAAGTTTTAATATTTAAATTTTTAAAATTTAGTATTTAAATTTTTAAATTTAAAATTTTAATAATTAAATTTTTAAAATTTATTACTTAAATTTTTAAATTTTCTAATTTAAAGTTTTAATAATTAAATTTTTAAAATTTAGTATTTAAATTTTAAAATTTAAATATTTAATATTTAAATTTTTAAAATTTAAAGATTTAATATTTAAATTTTTAAAATTTAGTATTTAAATTTTTAAATATTCAAATTTAAAGTTTTAATAATTAAATTTTTAAAATTTAGTATTTAAATTTTTAAATTCTAAAATTTAAAGATTTAATATTTAAATTTTTAAAATTTAGTATTTAAATTTTTATATTTTCAAATTTAAAGTTTTAATAATTAAATTTTTAAAATTTAGTATTTAAATTTTTAAATTTAAAATTTTAATAATTAAATTTTTAAAATTTAGCATTTAAATTTTTAAATTTTAAAATTTAAAGTTTTAATAATTAAATTTTTAAAATTTGTATTAAAATTTTTAAATTTTAAAATTTAAAGTTTTAATAATTAAATTTTTAGAATTTAGTATTTAAATTTTTAAATTTTAAAATTTAAAGTTTTAATATTTAAATTTTTAAAATTTAGTATTTAAATTTTTAAATTTTAAAATTTAAATTTATAATAATTAAATTTTTAAAATTTAGTATTTAAATTTTAAAATTTAAATTTTTAATAATTAAATTTTTAAAATTTAGTATTTAAATTTTTAAATTTTAAAGTTTAAATTTTTAAATTTTAAAATTTAAATTTTTAAATTTTAAAATTTAAATTTTTAAATTTAAAAATTTAAATATTAAATTTAAAATTTTAATAATTAAATTTTTAAAATTTAGTATTTAAATTTTTAAATTTTAAAATTTAAAGTTTTAATAATTAAATTTTTAAAATTTAGTATTTAAATTTTTAAATTTTAAAATTTAAATTTTTAAATTTTAAAATTTAAAGCTTTAATAATTAAATTTTTAGAATATAGTATTTAAATTTTTAAATTTTAAAATTTAAAATTTCAATAATTAAATTTTTAAAATTTAGTATTTAAATTTTTATATTTTAAAATTTAAAGTTTTAACAATTAAATTTTTAAAATTTAGTATTTAAATTTTTAAATTTTAAAATTTAAATTTTAATAATTAAATTTTTAAAATTTAGTATTTAAATTTTTAAAATTTAAAGTTTTAATAATTAAATTTTTAAAATTTAGTATTTAAGTTTTTAAATTTTAAAATTTAAAGTTTTAATAATTAAATTTTTAAAATTTAGTATTTAAATTTTTAAATTTTAAAGTTTGAAGTTTTAATAATTAAATTTTTAAAATTTAGTATTTAAATTTTAAAATTTAAATTTTTAAATTTTAAAATTTAAAATTTTAATAACTAAATTTTTAAAATTTAGTATTTAAATTTTTAAATTTTAAAATTTAAAGTTTTAATAATTAAATTTTTAAAATTTAGTATTTAAATTTTTAAATTTTAAAATTTAAATTTTTAAATTTTAAAATTTAAAATTTCAATAATTAAATTTTTAAAATTTAGTATTTAAATTTTTAAATTTTAAAGTTTGAAATTTTAATAATTAATTTTTAAAATTTAGTATTTAAATTTTAAAATTTAAAAATTTAAATTTTAAAATTTAAAGTTTTAATAATTAAATTTTTAAAATTTAGTATTTAAATTTTTAAATTTTAAAGTTTGAAGTTTTAATAATTAATTTTTAAAATTTAGTATTTAAATTTTAAAATTTAAAAATTAAATTTTAAAATTTAAAGTTTTAATATTTAAATTTTTAAAATTTAGTATTTAAATTTTTAAATTTAAAATTTTAATAATTAAATTTTTAAAATTTATTACTTAAATTTTTAAATTTTCTAATTTAAAGTTTTAATAATTAAATTTTTAAAATTTAGTATTTAAATTTTAAAATTTAAATATTTAATATTTAAATTTTTAAAATTTAAAGATTTAATATTTAAATTTTTAAAATTTAGTATTTAAATTTTTAAATATTCAAATTTAAAGTTTTAATAATTAAATTTTTAAAATTTAGTATTTAAATTTTTAAATTCTAAAATTTAAAGATTTAATATTTAAATTTTTAAAATTTAGTATTTAAATTTTTAAATTTTCAAATTTAAAGTTTTAATAATTAAATTTTTAAAATTTAGTATTTAAATTTTTAAATTTAAAATTTTAATAATTAAATTTTTAAAATTTAGTATTTAAATTTTTAAATTTTAAAATTTAAAGTTTTAATAATTAAATTTTTAAAATTTAGTATTTAAATTTTTAAATTTTAAAATTTAAAGATTTAATATTTCAATTTTTAAAATTTAGTATTTAAATTTTTAAATTTTCAAATTTAAAGTTTTAATAATTAAATTTTTAAAATTTAGTATTTAAATTTTTAAATTTTAAAATTTAAAGTTTTAATAATTAAATTTTTAAAATTTGTATTAAAATTTTTAAATTTTAAAATTTAAAGTTTTAATAATTAAATTTTTAGAATTTAGTATTTAAATTTTTAAATTTTAAAATTTAAAGTTTTAATATTTAAATTTTTAAAATTTAGTATTTAAATTTTTAAATTTTAAAATTTAAATTTATAATAATTAAATTTTTAAAATTTAGTATTTAAATTTTAAAATTTAAATTTTTAATAATTAAATTTTTAAAATTTAGTATTTAAATTTTTAAATTTTAAAGTTTAAATTTTTAAATTTTAAAATTTAAATTTTTAAATTTTAAAATTTGAATTTTTAAATTTAAAAATTTAAATATTAAATTTAAAATTTTAATAATTAAATTTTTAAAATTTAGTATTTAAATTTTTAAATTTTAAAATTTAAAGTTTTAATAATTAAATTTTTAAAATTTAGTATTTAAATTTTTAAATTTTAAAATTTAAATTTTTAAATTTTAAAATTTAAAGCTTTAATAATTAAATTTTTAGAATATAGTATTTAAATTTTTAAATTTTAAAATTTAAAATTTCAATAATTAAATTTTTAAAATTTAGTATTTAAATTTTTATATTTTAAAATTTAAAGTTTTAACAATTAAATTTTTAAAATTTAGTATTTAAATTTTTAAATTTTAAAATTTAAATTTTAATAATTAAATTTTTAAAATTTAGTATTTAAATTTTTAAAATTTAAAGTTTTAATAATTAAATTTTTAAAATTTATTATTTAAGTTTTTAAATTTTAAAATTTAAAGTTTTAATAATTAAATTTTTAAAATTTAGTATTTAAATTTTTAAATTTTAAAGTTTGAAGTTTTAATAATTAAATTTTTAAAATTTAGTATTTAAATTTTAAAATTTAAATTTTTAAATTTTAAAATTTAAAATTTTAATAACTAAATTTTTAAAATTTAGTATTTAAATTTTTAAATTTTAAAATTTAAAGTTTTAATAATTAAATTTTTAAAATTTAGTATTTAAATTTTTAAATTTTAAAATTTAAATTTTTAAATTTTAAAATTTAAAATTTCAATAATTAAATTTTTAAAATTTAGTATTTAAATTTTTAAATTTTAAAGTTTGAAATTTTAATAATTAATTTTTAAAATTTAGTATTTAAATTTTAAAATTTAAAAATTTAAATTTTAAAATTTAAAGTTTTAATAATTAAATTTTTAAAATTTAGTATTTAAATTTTTAAATTTTAAAGTTTGAAGTTTTAATAATTAATTTTTAAAATTTAGTATTTAAATTTTAAAATTTAAAAATTAAATTTTAAAATTTAAAGTTTTAATATTTAAATTTTTAAAATTTAGTATTTAAATTTTTAAATTTAAAATTTTAATAATTAAATTTTTAAAATTTATTACTTAAATTTTTAAATTTTCTAATTTAAAGTTTTAATAATTAAATTTTTAAAATTTAGTATTTAAATTTTAAAATTTAAATATTTAATATTTAAATTTTTAAAATTTAAAGATTTAATATTTAAATTTTTAAAATTTAGTATTTAAATTTTTAAATATTCAAATTTAAAGTTTTAATAATTAAATTTTTAAAATTTAGTATTTAAATTTTTAAATTCTAAAATTTAAAGATTTAATATTTAAATTTTTAAAATTTAGTATTTAAATTTTTAAATTTTCAAATTTAAAGTTTTAATAATTAAATTTTTAAAATTTAGTATTTAAATTTTGAAATTTAAAATTTTAATAATTAAATTTTTAAAATTTAGTATTTAAATTTTTAAATTTTAAAATTTAAAGTTTTAATAATTAAATTTTTAAAATTTAGTATTTAAATTTTTAAATTTTAAAATTTAAAGATTTAATATTTCAATTTTTAAAATTTAGTATTTAAATTTTTAAATTTTCAAATTTAAAGTTTTAATAATTAAATTTTTAAAATTTAGTATTTAAATTTTTAAATTTTAAAATTTAAAGTTTTAATAATTAAATTTTTAAAATTTGTATTAAAATTTTTAAATTTTAAAATTTAAAGTTTTAATAATTAAATTTTTAGAATTTAGTATTTAAATTTTTAAATTTTAAAATTTAAAGTTTTAATATTTAAATTTTTAAAATTTAGTATTTAAATTTTTAAATTTTAAAATTTAAATTTATAATAATTAAATTTTTAAAATTTAGTATTTAAATTTTAAAATTTAAATTTTTAATAATTAAATTTTTAAAATTTAGTATTTAAATTTTTAAATTTTAAAGTTTAAATTTTTAAATTTTAAAATTTAAATTTTTAAATTTTAAAATTTAAATTTTTAAATTTAAAAATTTAAATATTAAATTTAAAATTTTAATAATTAAATTTTTAAAATTTAGTATTTAAATTTTTAAATTTTAAAATTTAAAGCTTTAATAATTAAATTTTTAAAATTTAGTATTTAAATTTTTAAATTTTAAAATTTAAATTTTTAAATTTTAAAATTTAAAGCTTTAATAATTAAATTTTTAAAATTTAGTATTTAAATTTTTAAATTATAAAATTTAAAATATTAATAACTAAATTTTTAATATTTTGTATTTAAATTTTTAAATTTTAAAATTTAAAGTTTTAATAATTAAATTTTTAAAATTTAGTATTTAAATTTTTAAATTTTAAAATTTATATTTTTAAATTTTAAAATTTAAAATTTCAACAATTAAATTTTTAAAATTTAGTATTTAAGTTTTTAAATTTTAAAATTTAAAGTTTTAATAATCAAATTTTTAAAATTTAGTATTTAAATTTTTAAATTTTAAAGTTTGAAGTTTTAATAATTAAATTTTTAAAATTTAGTATTTAAATTTTTAAATTTTAAAATTTAAAATTTTAATAATTAAATTTTTAAAATATAGTATTTACATTTTTAAATTTTAAAATTTAAAGTTTTAATAATTAAATTTTTAAAATTTAGTATTTAAATTTTTAAATTCTAAAGTTTAATTTTTAATAATTAAATTTTTAAAATTTAGTATTTAAATTTTAAAATTTAAATTTTTAAATTTTAAAATTTAAAGTGTTAATAATTAAATTTTTAAAATTTGTATTTAAATTTTTAAATTTTAAAATTTAAAGTTTTAATAATTAAATTTTTAAAATTTAGTATTTAAATTTTTAATTTTAAAATTTAAAGTTTTAATAATTAAATTTTTAAAATTTAGTATTTAAATTTTTAAATTTTCAAATTTAAAGTTTTAATAATTAAATTTTTAAAATTTAGTATTTAAATTATTAAATTTAAAACTTTAATAATTAAATTTTTAAAATTTAGTATTTAAATTTTTAAATTTTAAAATTTAAAGATTTAATATTTAATGTTTTAAAATTTAGTATTTAAATTTTTAAATTTTAAAATTTAAATTTTAATAATTAAAGTTTTAAAATTTAGTATTTAAAATTTTAAACTTTAAAATATAAAGTTTTAATAATTAAATTTTTAAAATTTAGTATTTAAATTTTTAAATTTTAAAATTAAAAGTTTTAATAATTAAATTTTTAAAATTTGTATTTAAATTTTTAAATTTTAAAATTTAAAGTTTTAATAATTAAATTTTTAAAATTTAGTATTTAAATTTTTAAATTTTAAAATTAAAAGTTTTAATAATTAAATTTTTAAAATTTGTATTTAAATTTTTAAATTTTAAAATTTAAAGTTTTAATAATTAAATTTTTAAAATTTGTATTTAAATTTTTAAATTTTAAAATTTAAAGTTTTAATAATTAAATTTTTAAAATTTAGTATTTAAATTTTAAAATTTAAATTTTTAAATTTTAAAATTTAAAATTTTAATAATTAAATTTTTAAAATTTAGTATTTAAATTTTTAAATTTTAAAATTTAAAGTTATAATAATTAAATTTTTAAAATTTAAAGTTTTAATAATTAAATTTTTAAAATTTGTATTAAAATTTTTAAATTTTAAAATTTAAAGTTTTAATAATTAAATTTTTAGAATTTAGTATTTAAATTTTTAAATTTTAAAATTTAAAGTTTTAATATTTAAATTTTTAAAATTTAGTATTTAAATTTTTAAATTTTAAAATTTAAATTTATAATAATTAAATTTTTAAAATTTAGTATTTAAATTTTAAAATTTAAATTTTTAATAATTAAATTTTTAAAATTTAGGATTTAAATTTTTAAATTTTAAAGTTTAAATTTTTAAATTTTAAAATTTAAATTTTTAAATTTAAAAATTTAAATATTAAATTTAAAATTTTAATAATTAAATTTTTAAAATTTAGTATTTAAATTTTTAAATTTTAAAATTTAAAGTTTTAATAATTAAATTTTTAAAATTTAGTATTTAAATTTTTAAATTTTAAAATTTAAATTTTTAAATTTTAAAATTTAAAGCTTTAATAATTAAATTTTTAAAATTTAGTATTTAAATTTTTAAATTATAAAATTTAAAATATTAATAACTAAATTTTTAAAATTTTGTATTTAAATTTTTAAATTTTAAAATTTAAAGTTTTAATAATTAAATTTTTAAAATTTAGTATTTAAATTTTTAAATTTTAAAATTTAAATTTTTAAATTTTAAAATTTAAAATTTCAACAATTAAATTTTTAAAATTTAGTATTTAAGTTTTTAAATTTTAAAATTTAAAGTTTTAATAATCAAATTTTTAAAATTTAGTATTTAAATTTTTAAATTTTAAAGTTTGAAGTTTTAATAATTAAATTTTTAAAATTTAGTATTTAAATTTTTAAATTTTAAAATTTAAAATTTTAATAATTAAATTTTTAAAATATAGTATTTACATTTTTAAATTTTAAAATTTAAAGTTTTAATAATTAAATTTTTAAAATTTAGTATTTAAATTTTTAAATTCTAAAGTTTAATTTTTAATAATTAAATTTTTAAAATTTAGTATTTAAATTTTAAAATTTAAATTTTTAAATTTTAAAATTTAAAGTGTTAATAATTAAATTTTTAAAATTTGTATTTAAATTTTTAAATTTTAAAATTTAAAGTTTTAATAATTAAATTTTTAAAATTTAGTATTTAAATTTTTAATTTTAAAATTTAAAGTTTTAATAATTAAATTTTTAAAATTTAGTATTTAAATTTTTAAATTTTCAAATTTAAAGTTTTAATAATTAAATTTTTAAAATTTAGTATTTAAATTTTTAAATTTTAAAATTTAAAGTTATAATAATTAAATTTTTAAAATTTAAAGTTTTAATAATTAAATTTTTAAAATTTGTATTAAAATTTTTAAATTTTAAAATTTAAAGTTTTAATAATTAAATTTTTAGAATTTAGTATTTAAATTTTTAAATTTTAAAATTTAAAGTTTTAATATTTAAATTTTTAAAATTTAGTATTTAAATTTTTAAATTTTAAAATTTAAATTTATAATAATTAAATTTTTAAAATTTAGTATTTAAATTTTAAAATTTAAATTTTTAATAATTAAATTTTTAAAATTTAGTATTTAAATTTTTAAATTTTAAAGTTTAAATTTTTAAATTTTAAAATTTAAATTTTTAAATTTAAAAATTTAAATATTAAATTTAAAATTTTAATAATTAAATTTTTAAAATTTAGTATTTAAATTTTTAAATTTTAAAATTTAAAGTTTTAATAATTAAATTTTTAAAATTTAGTATTTAAATTTTTAAATTTTAAAATTAAAATTTTTAAATTTTAAAATTTAAAGCTTTAATAATTAAATTTTTAAAATTTAGTATTTAAATTTTTAAATTATAAAATTTAAAATATTAATAACTAAATTTTTAAAATTTTGTATTTAAATTTTTAAATTTTAAAATTTAAAGTTTTAATAATTAAATTTTTAAAATTTAGTATTTAAATTTTTAAATTTTAAAATTTATATTTTTAAATTTTAAAATTTAAAATTTCAACAATTAAATTTTTAAAATTTAGTATTTAAGTTTTTAAATTTTAAAATTTAAAGTTTTAATAATCAAATTTTTAAAATTTAGTATTTAAATTTTTAAATTTTAAAGTTTGAAGTTTTAATAATTAAATTTTTAAAATTTAGTATTTAAATTTTTAAATTTTAAAATTTAAAATTTTAATAATTAAATTTTTAAAATATAGTATTTACATTTTTAAATTTTAAAATTTAAAGTTTTAATAATAAAATTTTTAAAATTTAGTATTTAAATTTTTAAATTCTAAAGTTTAATTTTTAATAATTAAATTTTTAAAATTTAGTATTTAAATTTTAAAATTTAAATTTTTAAATTTTAAAATTTAAAGTGTTAATAATTAAATTTTTAAAATTTGTATTTAAATTTTTAAATTTTAAAATTTAAAGTTTTAATAATTAAATTTTTAAAATTTAGTATTTAAATTTTTAATTTTAAAATTTAAAGTTTTAATAATTAAATTTTTAAAATTTAGTATTTAAATTTTTAAATTTTCAAATTTAAAGTTTTAATAATTAAATTTTTAAAATTTAGTATTTAAATTATTAAATTTAAAACTTTAATAATTAAATTTTTAAAATTTAGTATTTAAATTTTTAAATTTTAAAATTTAAAGATTTAATATTTAATGTTTTAAAATTTAGTATTTAAATTTTTAAATTTTAAAATTTAAATTTTAATAATTAAAGTTTTAAAATTTAGTATTTAAAATTTTAAACTTTAAAATATAAAGTTTTAATAATTAAATTTTTAAAATTTAGTATTTAAATTTTTAAATTTTAAAATTAAAAGTTTTAATAATTAAATTTTTAAAATTTGTATTTAAATTTTTAAATTTTAAAATTTAAAGTTTTAATAATTAAATTTTTAAAATTTAGTATTTAAATTTTTAAATTTTAAAATTAAAAGTTTTAATAATTAAATTTTTAAAATTTATATTTAAATTTTTAAATTTTAAAATTTAAAGTTTTAATAATTAAATTTTTAAAATTTGTATTTAAATTTTTAAATTTTAAAATTTAAAGTTTTAATAATTAAATTTTTAAAATTTAGTATTTAAATTTTTAAATTTTAAAATTAAAAGTTTTAATAATTAATTTTTTAAAATTTGTATTTAAATTTTTAAATTTTAAAATTTAAAGTTTTAATAATTAAATTTTTAAAATTTAGTATTTAAATTTTTAAATTTAAAATTTTAATAATTAAATTTTTAAAATTTAGTATTTAAATTTTTAAATTTTAAAATTTAAAGTTTTAATAATTAAATTTTTAAAATTTAGTATTTAAATTTTTAAATTTTAAAATTTAAAGATTTAATATTTCAATTTTTAAAATTTAGTATTTAAATTTTTAAATTTTCAAATTTAAAGTTTTAATAATTAAATTTTTAAAATTTAGTATTTAAATTTTTAAATTTTAAAATTTAAAGTTTTAATAATTAAATTTTTAAAATTTGTATTTAAATTTATAAATTTTAAAATTTAAAGTTTTAATAATTAAATTTTTAAAATTTAGTATTTAAATTTTTAAATTTTAAAGTTTAAAGTTTTAATAATTAAATTTTTAAAATTTAGTATTTAAATTTTAAAATTTAAATTTTTAAATTTTAAAATTTAAAATTTTAATAATTAAATTTTTAAAATTTAGTATTTAAATTTTTAAATTTTAAAATTTAAAGTTATAATAATTAAATTTTTAAAATTTAAAGTTTTATTAATTAAATTTTTAAAATTTGTATTAAAATTTTTAAATTTTAAAATTTAAAGTTTTAATAATTAAATTTTTAGAATTTAGTATTTAAATTTTTAAATTTTAAAATTTAAAGTTTTAATATTTAAATTTTTAAAATTTAGTATTTAAATTTTTAAATTTTAAAATTTAAATTTATAATAATTAAATTTTTAAAATTTAGTATTTAAATTTTAAAATTTAAATTTTTAATAATTAAATTTTTAAAATTTAGTATTTAAATTTTTAAATTTTAAAATTTAAAGTTTTAATAATTAAATTTTTAAAATTTAGTATTTAAATTTTTAAATTTTAAAATTTAAAGTTTTAATAATTAAATTTTTAAAATTTGTATTTAAATTTATAAATTTTAAAATTTAAAGTTTTAATAATTAAATTTTTAAAATTTAGTATTTAAATTTTTAAATTTTAAAGTTTAAAGTTTTAATAATTAAATTTTTAAAATTTAGTATTTAAATTTTAAAATTTAAATTTTTAAATTTTAAAATTTAAAATTTTAATAATTAAATTTTTAAAATTTAGTATTTAAATTTTTAAATTTTAAAATTTAAAGTTATAATAATTAAATTTTTAAAATTTAAAGTTTTATTAATTAAATTTTTAAAATTTGTATTAAAATTTTTAAATTTTAAAATTTAAAGTTTTAATAATTAAATTTTTAGAATTTAGTATTTAAATTTTTAAATTTTAAAATTTAAAGTTTTAATATTTAAATTTTTAAAATTTAGTATTTAAATTTTTAAATTTTAAAATTTAAATTTATAATAATTAAATTTTTAAAATTTAGTATTTAAATTTTAA
Source organism: Aethina tumida (assembly GCF_024364675.1). Taxonomy (NCBI): domain Eukaryota; kingdom Metazoa; phylum Arthropoda; class Insecta; order Coleoptera; family Nitidulidae; genus Aethina; species Aethina tumida. The sequence goes on from NC_065436.1 coordinate 9,927,801, forward strand.
AATTTAAATTTTTAATAATTAAATTTTTAAAATTTAGTATTTAAATTTTTAAATTTTAAAGTTTAAATTTTTAAATTTTAAAATTTAAATTTTTAAATTTAAAAATTTAAATATTAAATTTAAAATTTTAATAATTAAATTTTTAAAATTTAGTATTTAAATTTTTAAATTTTAAAATTTAAAGTTTTAATAATTAAATTTTTAAAATTTAGTATTTAAATTTTTAAATTTTAAAATTTAAATTTTTAAATTTTAAAATTTAAAGCTTTAATAATTAAATTTTTAAAATTTAGTATTTAAATTTTTAAATTATAAAATTTAAAATATTAATAACTAAATTTTTAAAATTTTGTATTTAAATTTTTAAATTTTAAAATTTAAAGTTTTAATAATTAAATTTTTAAAATTTAGTATTTAAATTTTTAAATTTTAAAATTTAAATTTTTAAATTTTAAAATTTAAAATTTCAACAATTAAATTTTTAAAATTTAGTATTTAAGTTTTTAAATTTTAAAATTTAAAGTTTTAATAATCAAATTTTTAAAATTTAGTATTTAAATTTTTAAATTTTAAAGTTTGAAGTTTTAATAATTAAATTTTTAAAATTTAGTATTTAAATTTTTAAATTTTAAAATTTAAAATTTTAATAATTAAATTTTTAAAATATAGTATTTACATTTTTAAATTTTAAAATTTAAAGTTTTAATAATTAAATTTTTAAAATTTAGTATTTAAATTTTTAAATTCTAAAGTTTAATTTTTAATAATTAAATTTTTAAAATTTAGTATTTAAATTTTAAAATTTAAATTTTTAAATTTTAAAATTTAAAGTGTTAATAATTAAATTTTTAAAATTTGTATTTAAATTTTTAAATTTTAAAATTTAAAGTTTTAATAATTAAATTTTTAAAATTTAGTATTTAAATTTTTAATTTTAAAATTTAAAGTTTTAATAATTAAATTTTTAAAATTTAGTATTTAAATTTTTAAATTTTCAAATTTAAAGTTTTAATAATTAAATTTTTAAAATTTAGTATTTAAATTTTTAAATTTTAAAATTTAAAGTTATAATAATTAAATTTTTAAAATTTAAAGTTTTAATAATTAAATTTTTAAAATTTGTATTAAAATTTTTAAATTTTAAAATTTAAAGTTTTAATAATTAAATTTTTAGAATTTAGTATTTAAATTTTTAAATTTTAAAATTTAAAGTTTTAATATTTAAATTTTTAAAATTTAGTATTTAAATTTTTAAATTTTAAAATTTAAATTTATAATAATTAAATTTTTAAAATTTAGTATTTAAATTTTAAAATTTAAATTTTTAATAATTAAATTTTTAAAATTTAGTATTTAAATTTTTAAATTTTAAAGTTTAAATTTTTAAATTTTAAAATTTAAATTTTTAAATTTAAAAATTTAAATATTAAATTTAAAATTTTAATAATTAAATTTTTAAAATTTAGTATTTAAATTTTTAAATTTTAAAATTTAAAGTTTTAATAATTAAATTTTTAAAATTTAGTATTTAAATTTTTAAATTTTAAAATTTAAATTTTTAAATTTTAAAATTTAAAGCTTTAATAATTAAATTTTTAAAATTTAGTATTTAAATTTTTAAATTATAAAATTTAAAATATTAATAACTAAATTTTTAAAATTTTGTATTTAAATTTTTAAATTTTAAAATTTAAAGTTTTAATAATTAAATTTTTAAAATTTAGTATTTAAATTTTTAAATTTTAAAATTTATATTTTTAAATTTTAAAATTTAAAATTTCAACAATTAAATTTTTAAAATTTAGTATTTAAGTTTTTAAATTTTAAAATTTAAAGTTTTAATAATCAAATTTTTAAAATTTAGTATTTAAATTTTTAAATTTTAAAGTTTGAAGTTTTAATAATTAAATTTTTAAAATTTAGTATTTAAATTTTTAAATTTTAAAATTTAAAATTTTAATAATTAAATTTTTAAAATATAGTATTTACATTTTTAAATTTTAAAATTTAAAGTTTTAATAATAAAATTTTTAAAATTTAGTATTTAAATTTTTAAATTCTAAAGTTTAATTTTTAATAATTAAATTTTTAAAATTTAGTATTTAAATTTTAAAATTTAAATTTTTAAATTTTAAAATTTAAAGTGTTAATAATTAAATTTTTAAAATTTGTATTTAAATTTTTAAATTTTAAAATTTAAAGTTTTAATAATTAAATTTTTAAAATTTAGTATTTAAATTTTTAATTTTAAAATTTAAAGTTTTAATAATTAAATTTTTAAAATTTAGTATTTAAATTTTTAAATTTTCAAATTTAAAGTTTTAATAATTAAATTTTTAAAATTTAGTATTTAAATTATTAAATTTAAAACTTTAATAATTAAATTTTTAAAATTTAGTATTTAAATTTTTAAATTTTAAAATTTAAAGATTTAATATTTAATGTTTTAAAATTTAGTATTTAAATTTTTAAATTTTAAAATTTAAATTTTAATAATTAAAGTTTTAAAATTTAGTATTTAAAATTTTAAACTTTAAAATATAAAGTTTTAATAATTAAATTTTTAAAATTTAGTATTTAAATTTTTAAATTTTAAAATTAAAAGTTTTAATAATTAAATTTTTAAAATTTGTATTTAAATTTTTAAATTTTAAAATTTAAAGTTTTAATAATTAAATTTTTAAAATTTAGTATTTAAATTTTTAAATTTTAAAATTAAAAGTTTTAATAATTAAATTTTTAAAATTTATATTTAAATTTTTAAATTTTAAAATTTAAAGTTTTAATAATTAAATTTTTAAAATTTGTATTTAAATTTTTAAATTTTAAAATTTAAAGTTTTAATAATTAAATTTTTAAAATTTAGTATTTAAATTTTTAAATTTTAAAATTAAAAGTTTTAATAATTAATTTTTTAAAATTTGTATTTAAATTTTTAAATTTTAAAATTTAAAGTTTTAATAATTAAATTTTTAAAATTTAGTATTTAAATTTTTAAATTTAAAATTTTAATAATTAAATTTTTAAAATTTAGTATTTAAATTTTTAAATTTTAAAATTTAAAGTTTTAATAATTAAATTTTTAAAATTTAGTATTTAAATTTTTAAATTTTAAAATTTAAAGATTTAATATTTCAATTTTTAAAATTTAGTATTTAAATTTTTAAATTTTCAAATTTAAAGTTTTAATAATTAAATTTTTAAAATTTAGTATTTAAATTTTTAAATTTTAAAATTTAAAGTTTTAATAATTAAATTTTTAAAATTTGTATTTAAATTTATAAATTTTAAAATTTAAAGTTTTAATAATTAAATTTTTAAAATTTAGTATTTAAATTTTTAAATTTTAAAGTTTAAAGTTTTAATAATTAAATTTTTAAAATTTAGTATTTAAATTTTAAAATTTAAATTTTTAAATTTTAAAATTTAAAATTTTAATAATTAAATTTTTAAAATTTAGTATTTAAATTTTTAAATTTTAAAATTTAAAGTTATAATAATTAAATTTTTAAAATTTAAAGTTTTATTAATTAAATTTTTAAAACTTGTATTAAAATTTTTAAATTTTAAAATTTAAAGTTTTAATAATTAAATTTTTAGAATTTAGTATTTAAATTTTTAAATTTTAAAATTTAAAGTTTTAATATTTAAATTTTTAAAATTTAGTATTTAAATTTTTAAATTTTAAAATTTAAATTTATAATAATTAAATTTTTAAAATTTAGTATTTAAATTTTAAAATTTAAATTTTTAATAATTAAATTTTTAAAATTTAGTATTTAAATTTTTAAATTTTAAAGTTTAAATTTTTAAATTTTAAAATTTAAATTTTTAAATTTTAAAATTTAAATTTTTAAATTTAAAAATTTAAATATTAAATTTAAAATTTTAATAATTAAATTTTTAAAATTTAGTATTTAAATTTTTAAATTATAAAATTTAAAATATTAATAACTAAATTTTTAAAATTTTGTATTTAAATTTTTAAATTTTAAAATTTAAAGTTTTAATAATTAAATTTTTAAAATTTAGTATTTAAATTTTTAAATTTTAAAATTTAAATTTTTAAATTTTAAAATTTAAAATTTCAACAATTAAATTTTTAAAATTTAGTATTTAAGTTTTTAAATTTTAAAATTTAAAGTTTTAATAATCAAATTTTTAAAATTTAGTATTTAAATTTTTAAATTTTAAAGTTTGAAGTTTTAATAATTAAATTTTTAAAATTTAGTATTTAAATTTTTAAATTTTAAAATTTAAAATTTTAATAATTAAATTTTTAAAATATAGTATTTACATTTTTAAATTTTAAAATTTAAAGTTTTAATAATTAAATTTTTAAAATTTAGTATTTAAATTTTTAAATTCTAAAGTTTAATTTTTAATAATTAAATTTTTAAAATTTAGTATTTAAATTTTAAAATTTAAATTTTTAAATTTTAAAATTTAAAGTGTTAATAATTAAATTTTTAAAATTTGTATTTAAATTTTTAAATTTTAAAATTTAAAGTTTTAATAATTAAATTTTTAAAATTTAGTATTTAAATTTTTAATTTTAAAATTTAAAGTTTTAATAATTAAATTTTTAAAATTTAGTATTTAAATTTTTAAATTTTCAAATTTAAAGTTTTAATAATTAAATTTTTAAAATTTAGTATTTAAATTATTAAATTTAAAACTTTAATAATTAAATTTTTAAAATTTAGTATTTAAATTTTTAAATTTTAAAATTTAAAGATTTAATATTTAATGTTTTAAAATTTAGTATTTAAATTTTTAAATTTTAAAATTTAAATTTTAATAATTAAAGTTTTAAAATTTAGTATTTAAAATTTTAAACTTTAAAATATAAAGTTTTAATAATTAAATTTTTAAAATTTAGTATTTAAATTTTTAAATTTTAAAATTAAAAGTTTTAATAATTAAATTTTTAAAATTTGTATTTAAATTTTTAAATTTTAAAATTTAAAGTTTTAATAATTAAATTTTTAAAATTTAGTATTTAAATTTTTAAATTTTAAAATTAAAAGTTTTAATAATTAAATTTTTAAAATTTATATTTAAATTTTTAAATTTTAAAATTTAAAGTTTTAATAATTAAATTTTTAAAATTTGTATTTAAATTTTTAAATTTTAAAATTTAAAGTTTTAATAATTAAATTTTTAAAATTTAGTATTTAAATTTTTAAATTTTAAAATTAAAAGTTTTAATAATTAATTTTTTAAAATTTGTATTTAAATTTTTAAATTTTAAAATTTAAAGTTTTAATAATTAAATTTTTAAAATTTAGTATTTAAATTTTTAAATTTAAAATTCTAATAATTAAATTTTTAAAATTTAGTATTTAAATTTTTAAATTTTAAAATTTAAAGTTTTAATAATTAAATTTTTAAAATTTAGTATTTAAATTTTTAAATTTTAAAATTTAAAGATTTAATATTTCAATTTTTAAAATTTAGTATTTAAATTTTTAAATTTTCAAATTTAAAGTTTTAATAATTAAATTTTTAAAATTTAGTATTTAAATTTTTAAATTTTAAAATTTAAAGTTTTAATAATTAAATTTTTAAAATTTGTATTTAAATTTATAAATTTTAAAATTTAAAGTTTTAATAATTAAATTTTTAAAATTTAGTATTTAAATTTTTAAATTTTAAAGTTTAAAGTTTTAATAATTAAATTTTTAAAATTTAGTATTTAAATTTTAAAATTTAAATTTTTAAATTTTAAAATTTAAAATTTTAATAATTAAATTTTTAAAATTTAGTATTTAAATTTTTAAATTTTAAAATTTAAAGTTATAATAATTAAATTTTTAAAATTTAAAGTTTTAATAATTAAATTTTTAAAATTTGTATTAAAATTTTTAAATTTTAAAATTTAAAGTTTTAATAATTAAATTTTTAGAATTTAGTATTTAAATTTTTAAATTTTAAAATTTAAAGTGTTAATATTTAAATTTTTAAAATTTAGTATTTAAATTTTTAAATTTTAAAATTTAAATTTATAATAATTAAATTTTTAAAATTTAGTATTTAAATTTTAAAATTTAAATTTTTAATAATTAAATTTTTAAAATTTAGTATTTAAATTTTTAAATTTTAAAGTTTAAATTTTTAAATTTTAAAATTTAAATTTTTAAATTTTAAAATTTAAATTTTTAAATTTAAAAATTTAAATATTAAATTTAAAATTTTAATAATTAAATTTTTAAAATTTAGTATTTAAATTTTTAAATTATAAAATTTAAAATATTAATAACTAAATTTTTAAAATTTTGTATTTAAATTTTTAAATTTTAAAATTTAAAGTTTTAATAATTAAATTTTTAAAATTTAGTATTTAAATTTTTAAATTTTAAAATTTAAATTTTTAAATTTTAAAATTTAAAATTTCAACAATTAAATTTTTAAAATTTAGTATTTAAGTTTTTAAATTTTAAAATTTAAAGTTTTAATAATCAAATTTTTAAAATTTAGTATTTAAATTTTTAAATTTTAAAATTTAAATTTTTAAATTTTAAAATTTAAAGCTTTAATAATTAAATTTTTAAAATTTAGTATTTAAATTTTTAAATTATAAAATTTAAAATATTAATAACTAAATTTTTAAAATTTTGTATTTAAATTTTTAAATTTTAAAATTTAAAGTTTTAATAATTAAATTTTTAAAATTTAGTATTTAAATTTTTAAATTTTAAAATTTAAATTTTTAAATTTTAAAATTTAAAATTTCAACAATTAAATTTTTAAAATTTAGTATTTAAGTTTTTAAATTTTAAAATTTAAAGTTTTAATAATCAAATTTTTAAAATTTAGTATTTAAATTTTTAAATTTTAAAGTTTGAAGTTTTAATAATTAAATTTTTAAAATTTAGTATTTAAATTTTTAAATTTTAAAATTTAAAATTTTAATAATTAAATTTTTAAAATATATTATTTACATTTTTAAATTTTAAAATTTAAAGTTTTAATAATTAAATTTTTAAAATTTAGTATTTAAATTTTTAAATTCTAAAGTTTAATTTTTAATAATTAAATTTTTAAAATTTAGTATTTAAATTTTAAAATTTAAATTTTTAAATTTTAAAATTTAAAGTGTTAATAATTAAATTTTTAAAATTTGTATTTAAATTTTTAAATTTTAAAATTTAAAGTTTTAATAATTAAATTTTTAAAATTTAGTATTTAAATTTTTAATTTTAAAATTTAAAGTTTTAATAATTAAATTTTTAAAATTTAGTATTTAAATTTTTAAATTTTCAAATTTAAAGTTTTAATAATTAAATTTTTAAAATTTAGTATTTAAATTATTAAATTTAAAACTTTAATAATTAAATTTTTAAAATTTAGTATTTAAATTTTTAAATTTTAAAATTTAAAGATTTAATATTTAATGTTTTAAAATTTAGTATTTAAATTTTTAAATTTTAAAATTTAAATTTTAATAATTAAAGTTTTAAAATTTAGTATTTAAAATTTTAAACTTTAAAATTTAAAGTTTTAATAATTAAATTTTTAAAATTTAGTATTTAAATTTTTAAATTTTAAAATTAAAAGTTTTAATAATTAAATTTTTAAAATTTGTATTTAAATTTTTAAATTTTAAAATTTAAAGTTTTAATAATTAAATTTTTAAAATTTAGTATTTAAATTTTTAAATTTTAAAATTAAAAGTTTTAATAATTAAATTTTTAAAATTTGTATTTAAATTTTTAAATTTTAAAATTTAAAGTTTTAATAATTAAATTTTTAAAATTTGTATTTAAATTTTTAAATTTAAAAATTTAAAGTTTTAATAATTAAATTTTTAAAATTTAGTATTTAAATTTTTAAATTTTAAAATTAAAAGTTTTAATAATTAATTTTTTAAAATTTGTATTTAAATTTTTAAATTTTAAAATTTAAAGTTTTAATAATTAAATTTTTAAAATTTAGTATTTAAATTTTTAAATTTTAATATTTAAAGTTTTAATAATTATATTTTTAAAATTTAGTATTTAAATTTTTAAATTATAAAATTTAAAGTTTTAATAATTAAATTTTTAAAATTTGTATTTAAATTTTTAAATTTTAAAATTTAAAGTTTTAATAATTAAATTTTTAAAATTTAGTATTTAAATTTTTAAATTTTAAAATTTAAAGTTTTAACAATTAAATTTTTAAAATTTAGTATTTAAATTTTTAAAATTTAAAGTTTTAATAATTAAATTTTTAAAATTAAGTATTTAAGTTTTTAAATTTTAAAATTTAAAGTTTTAATAATTAAATTTTTAAAATTTAGTATTTAAATTTTTAAATTTTAAAGTTTGAAGTTTTAATAATTAAATTTTTAAAATTTAGTATTTAAATTTTAAAATTTAAATTTTTAAATTTTAAAATTTAAAATTTTAATAACTAAATTTTTAAAATATAGTATTTAAATTTTTAAATTTTAAAATTTAAAGTTTTAATGATTAAATTTTTAAAATTTAGTATTTAAAATTTTAAATTTTAAAGTTTAAATTTTTAAATTTTAAAATTTAAAATTTCAATAATTAAATTTTTAAAATTTAGTATTTAAATTTTTAAATTTTAAAGTTTGAAGTTTTAATAATTAATTTTTAAAATTTAGTATTTAAATTTTAAAATTTAAAGTTTTAATAATTAAATTTTTAAAATTTGTATATAAATTTATAAATTTTAAAATTTAAAGTTTTAATAATTAAATTTTTAAAATTTAGTATTTAAATTTTTAAATTTTAAAGTTTAAAGTTTTAATAATTAAATTTTTAAAATTTAGTATTTAAATTTTTAAATTTTAAAATATAAAGTTTTAATAATGAAATTTTTAAAATTTAGTATTTAAATTTTTAAATTTTAAAATTTAAATTTATAATAATTAAATTTTTAAAATTTAGTATTTAAATTTTAAAATTTAAATTTTTAATAATTAAATTTTTAAAATTTAGTATTTAAATTTTTAAATTTTAAAGTTTAAATTTTTAAATTTTAAAATTTAAATTTTTAAATTTTAAAATTTAAATTTTTAAATTTAAAAATTTAAATATTAAATTTAAAATTTTAATAATTAAATTTTTAAAATTTAGTATTTAAATTTTTAAATTTTAAAATTTAAAGTTTTAATAATTAAATTTTTAAAATTTAGTATTTAAATTTTTAAATTTTAAAATTTAAATTTTTAAATTTTAAAATTTAAAGCTTTAATAATTAAATTTTTAAAATTTAGTATTTAAATTTTTAAATTATAAAATTTAAAATATTAATAACTAAATTTTTAAAATTTTGTATTTAAATTTTTAAATTTTAAAATTTAAAGTTTTAATAATTAAATTTTTAAAATTTAGTATTTAAATTTTTAAATTTTAAAATTTAAATTTTTAAATTTTAAAATTTAAATTTTTAAATTTTAAAATTTAAAATTTCAACAATTAAATTTTTAAAATTTAGTATTTAAGTTTTTAAATTTTAAAATTTAAATTATTAATAATCAAATTTTTAAAATTTAGTATTTAAATTTTTAAATTTTAAAGTTTGAAGTTTTAATAATTAAATTTTTAAAATTTAGTATTTAAATTTTTAAATTTTAAAATTTAAAATTTTAATAATTAAATTTTTAAAATATAGTATTAAATTTTTAAATTTTAAAATTTAAAGTTTTAATAATTAAATTTTTAAAATTTGTATTTAAATTTTTAAATTTTAAAATTTAAAGTTTTAATAATTAAATTTTTAAAATTTAGTATTTAAATTTTTAAATTCTAAAGTTTAATTTTTAATAATTAAATTTTTAAAATTTAGTATTTAAATTTTAAAATTTAAATTTTTAAATTTTAAAATTTAAAGTGTTAATAATTAAATTTTTAAAATTTGTATTTAAATTTTTAAATTTTAAAATTTAAAGTTTTAATAATTAAATTTTTAAAATTTAGTATTTAAATTTTTAATTTTAAAATTTAAAGTTTTAATAATTAAATTTTTAAAATTTAGTATTTAAATTTTTAAATTTTCAAATTTGAAGTTTTAATAATTAAATTTTTAAAATTTAGTATTTAAATTATTAAATTTAAAACTTTAATAATTAAATTTTTAAAATTTAGTATTTAAATTTTTAAATTTTAAAATTTAAAGACTTAATATTTAATGTTTTAAAATATAGTATTTAAATTTTTAAATTTTAAAATTTAAATTTTAATAATTAAAGTTATAAAATTTAGTATTTAAAATTTTAAACTTTAAAATTTAAAGTTTTAATAATTAAATTTTTAAAATTTAGTATTTAAATTTTTAAATTTTAAAATTAAAAGTTTTAATAATTAAATTTTTAAAATTTGTATTTAAATTTTTAAATTTTAAAATTTAAAGTTTTAATAATTAAATTTTTAAAATTTAGTATTTAAATTTTTAAATTTTAAAATTTAAAGTTTTAATAATTAAATTTTTAAAATTTGTATTTAAATTTTTAAATTTTAAAATTTAAAGTTTTAATAATTAAATTTTTAAAGTTTAGTATTTAAATTTTTAAATTTTAAAATTTAAAGTTTTAACAATTAAATTTTTAAAATTTAGTATTTAAATTTTTAAAATTTAGTATTTAAATTTTTAAAATTTAAAGTTTTAATAATTAAATTTTTAAAATTAAGTATTTAAGTTTTTAAATTTTAAAATTTAATGTTTTAATAATTAAATTTTTAAAATTTAGTATTTAAATTTTTAAATTTTAAAGTTTGAAGTTTTAATAATTAAATTTTTAAAATTTAGTATTTAAATTTTAAAATTTAAATTTTTAAATTTTAAAATTTAAAATTTTAATAACTAAATTTTTAAAATTTAGTATTTAAATTTTTAAATTTTAAAATTTAAAGTTTTAATGATTAAATTTTTAAAATTTAGTATTTAAATTTTTAAATTTTAAAGTTTAAATTTTTAAATTTTAAAATTTAAAATTTCAATAATTAAATTTTTAAAATTTAGTATTTAAATTTTTAAATTTTAAAGTTTAAAGTTTTAATAATTAATTTTTTAAAATTTGTATTTAAATTTTTAAATTTTAAAATTTAAAGTTTTAATAATTAAATTTTTAAAATTTAGTATTTAAATTTTTAAATTATAAAATTTAAAGTTTTAATAATTAAATTTTTAAAATTTGTATTTAAATTTATAAATTTTAAAATTTAAAGTTTTAATAATTAATTTTTAAAATTTAGTATTTAAATTTTTAAATTTAAAATTTTAATAATTAAATTTTTAAAATTTAGTATTTAAATTTTTAAATTTTAAAATTTAAAGTTTTAATAATTAAATTTTTAAAATTTAGTATTTAAATTTTTAAATTTTAAAATTTAAAGATTTAATATTTCAATTTTTAAAATTTAGTATTTAAATTTTTAAATTTTCAAATTTAAAGTTTTAATAATTAAATTTTTAAAATTTAGTATTTAAATTTTTAAATTTTAAAATTTAAAGTTTTAATAATTAAATTTTTAAAATTTGTATTTAAATTTATAAATTTTAAAATTTAAAGTTTTAATAATTAAATTTTTAAAATTTAGTATTTAAATTTTTAAATTTTAAAGTTTAAAGTTTTAATAATTAAATTTTTAAAATTTAGTATTTAAATTTTAAAATTTAAATTTTTAAATTTTAAAATTTAAAATTTTAATAATTAAATTTTTAAAATTTAGTATTTAAATTTTTAAATTTTAAAATTTAAAGTTATAATAATTAAATTTTTAAAATTTAGTATTTAAATTTTAAAATTTAAATTTTTAAATTTTAAAATTTAAAGTTTTAATAATTAAATTTTTAAAATTTGTATTTAAATTTTTAAATTTTAAAATTTAAAGTTTTAATAATTAAATTTTTAGAATTTAGTATTTAAATTTTTAAATTTTAAAATTTAAAGTTTTAATATTTAAATTTTTAAAATTTAGTATTTAAATTTTTAAATTTTAAAATTTAAATTTATAATAATTAAATTTTTAAAATTTAGTATTTAAATTTTAAAATTTAAATTATTAATAATTAAATTTTTAAAATTTAGTATTTAAATTTTTAAATTTTAAAGTTTAAATTTTTAAATTTTAAAATTTAAATTTTTAAATTTTAAAATTTAAATTTTTAAATTTAAAAATTTAAATATTAAATTTAAAATTTTAATAATTAAATTTTTAAAATTTAGTATTTAAATTTTTAAATTTTAAAATTTAAAGTTTTAATAATTAAATTTTTAAAATTTAGTATTTAAATTTTTAAATTTTAAAATTTAAATTTTTAAATTTTAAAATTTAAAGCTTTAATAATTAAATTTTTAAAATTTAGTATTTAAATTTTTAAATTATAAAATTTAAAATATTAATAACTAAATTTTTAAAATTTTGTATTTAAATTTTTAAATTTTAAAATTTAAAGTTTTAATAATTAAATTTTTAAAATTTAGTATTTAAATTTTTAAATTTTAAAATTTAAATTTTTAAATTTTAAAATTTAAAATTTCAACAATTAAATTTTTAAAATTTAGTATTTAAGTTTTTAAATTTTAAAATTTAAAGTTTTAATAATCAAATTTTTAAAATTTAGTATTTAAATTTTTAAATTTTTAAGTTTGAAGTTTTAATAATTAAATTTTTAAAATTTAGCATTTAAATTTTTAAATTTTAAAATTTAAAGTTTTAATAATTAAATTTTTAAAATTTAGTATTTAAATTTTTAATTTTAAAATTTAAAGTTTTAATAATTAAATTTTTAAAATTTAGTATTTAAATTATTAAATTTAAAACTTTAATAATTAAATTTTTAAAATTTAGTATTTAAATTTTTAAATTTTAAAATTTAAAGATTTAATATTTAATGTTTTAAAATTTAGTATTTAAATTTTTAAATTTTAAAATTTAAATTTTAATAATTAAAGTTTTAAAATTTAGTATTTAAAATTTTAAACTTTAAAATTTAAAGTTTTAATAATTAAATTTTTAAAATTTAGTATTTAAATTTTTAAATTTTAAAATTAAAAGTTTTAATAATTAAATTTTTAAAATTTGTATTTAAATTTTTAAATTTTAAAATTTAAAGTTTTAATAATTAAATTTTTAAAATTTAGTATTTAAATTTTTAAATTTTAAAATTTAAAGTTTTAATAATTAAATTTTTAAAATTTGTATTTAAATTTTTAAATTTTAAAATTTAAAGTTTTAATAATTAAATTTTTAAAATTTGTATTTAAATTTTTAAATTTTAAAATTTAAAGTTTTAATAATTAAATTTTTAAAATATAGTATTTAAATTTTTAAATTTTAAAATTAAAAGTTTTAATAATTAATTTTTTAAAATTTGTATTTAAATTTTTAAATTTTAAAATTTAAAGTTTTAATAATTAAATTTTTAAAATTTAGTATTTAAATTTTTAAATTTTAATATTTAAAGTTTTAATAATTAAATTTTTAAAATTTAGTATTTAAATTTTTAAATTATAAAATTTAAAGTTTTAATAATTAAATTTTTAAAATTTGTATTTAAATTTTTAAATTTTAAAATTTAAAGTTTTAATAATTAAATTTTTAAAATTTAGTATTTAAATTTTTAAATTTTAAAATTTAAAGTTTTAACAATTAAATTTTTAAAATTTAGTATTTAAATTTTTAAAATTTAAAGTTTTAATAATTAAATTTTTAAAATTAAGTATTTAAGTTTTTAAATTTTAAAATTTAAAGTTTTAATAATTAAATTTTTAAAATTTAGTATTTAAATTTTTAAATTTTAAAGTTTGAAGTTTTAATAATTAAATTCTTAAAATTTAGTATTTAAATTTTAAAATTTAAATTTTTAAATTTTAAAATTTAAAATTTTAATAACTAAATTTTTAAAATTTAGTATTTAAATTTTTAAATTTTAAAATTTAAAGTTTTAATGATTAAATTTTTAAAATTTAGTATTTAAATTTTTAAATTTTAAAGTTTGAAGTTTTAATAATTAATTTTTAAAATTAAGTATTTAAATTTTAAAATTTAAAGTTTTAATAATTAAATTTTTAAAATTTGTATTTAAATTTATAAATTTTAAAATTTAAAGTTTTAATAATTAAATTTTTAAAATTTAGTATTTAAATTTTTAAATTTTAAAGTTTAAAGTTTTAATAATTAAATTTTTAAAATTTAGTATTTAAATTTTTAAATTTTAAAATATAAAGTTTTAATAATGAAATTTTTAAAATTTAGTATTTAAATTTTTAAATTTTAAAATTTAAATTTATAATAATTAAATTTTTAAAATTTAGTATTTAAATTTTAAAATTTAAATTTTTAATAATTAAATTTTTAAAATTTAGTATTTAAATTTTTAAATTTTAAAGTTTAAATTTTTAAATTTTAAAATTTAAATTTTTAAATTTTAAAATTTAAATTTTTAAATTTAAAAATTTAAATATTAAATTTAAAATTTTAATAATTAAATTTTTAAAATTTAGTATTTAAATTTTTAAATTTTAAAATTTAAAGTTTTAATAATTAAATTTTTAAAATTTAGTATTTAAATTTTTAAATTTTAAAATTTAAATTTTTAAATTTTAAAATTTAAAGTTTTAATAATTAAATTTTTAAAATTTAGTATTTAAATTTTTAAATTATAAAATTTAAAATATTAATAACTAAATTTTTAAAATTTTGTATTTAAATTTTTAAATTTTAAAATTTAAAGTTTTAATAATTAAATTTTTAAAATTTAGTATTTAAATTTTTAAATTTTAAAATTTAAATTTTTAAATTTTAAAATTTAAAATTTCAACAATTAAATTTTTAAAATTTAGTATTTAAGTTTTTAAATTTTAAAATTTAAAGTTTTAATAATCAAATTTTTAAAATTTAGTATTTAAATTTTTAAATTTTAAAGTTTGAAGTTTTAATAATTAAATTTTTAAAATTTAGTATTTAAATTTTTAAATTTTAAAATTTAAAATTTTAATAATTAAATTTTTAAAATATAGTATTTACATTTTTAAATTTTAAAATTTAAAGTTTTAATAATTAAATTTTTAAAATTTGTATTTAAATTTTTAAATTATAAAATTTAAAGTTTTAATAATTAAATTTTTAAAATTTAGTATTTAAATTTTTAAATTCTAAAGTTTAATTTTTAATAATTAAATTTTTAAAATTTAGTATTTAAATTTTAAAATTTAAATTTTTAAATTTTAAAATTTAAAGTGTTAATAATTAAATTTTTAAAATTTGTATTTAAATTTTTAAATTTTAAAATTTAAAGTTTTAATAATTAAATTTTTAAAATTTGTATTTAAATTTTTAAATTTTAAAATTTAAAGTTTTAATAATTAAATTTTTAAAATTTAGTATTTAAATTATTAAATTTAAAACTTTAATAATTAAATTTTTAAAATTTAGTATTTAAATTTTTAAATTTTAAAATTTAAAGATTTAATATTTAATGTTTTAAAATTTAGTATTTAAATTTTTAAATTTTAAAATTTAAATTTTAATAATTAAAGTTTTAAAATTTAGTATTTAAAATTTTAAACTTTAAAATTTAAAGTTTTAATAATTAAATTTTTAAAATTTAGTATTTAAATTTTTAAATTTTAAAATTAAAAGTTTTAATAATTAAATTTTTAAAATTTGTATTTAAATTTTTAAATTTTAAAATTTAAAGTTTTAATAATTAAATTTTTAAAATTTAGTATTTAAATTTTTAAATTTTAAAATTTAAAGTTTTAATAATTAAATTTTTAAAATTTGTATTTAAATTTTTAAATTTTAAAATTTAAAGTTTTAATAATTAAATTTTTAAAATTTGTATTTAAATTTTTAAATTTTAAAATTTAAAGTTTTAATAATTAAATTTTTAAAATTTAGTATTTAAATTTTTAAATTTTAAAATTAAAAGTTTTAATAATTAATTTTTTAAAATTTGTATTTAAATTTTTAAATTTTAAAATTTAAAGTTTTAATAATTAAATTTTTAGAATTTAGTATTTAAATTTTTAAATTTTAATATTTAAAGTTTTAATAATTAAATTTTTAAAATTTAGTATTTAAATTTTTAAATTATAAAATTTAAAGTTTTAATAATTAAATTTTTAAAATTTAGTATTTAAATTTTTAAATTTTAAAATTTAAAGTTTTAACAATTAAATTTTTAAAATTTAGTATTTAAATTTTTAAAATTTAAAGTTTTAATAATTAAATTTTTAAAATTAAGTATTTAAGTTTTTAAATTTTAAAATTTAAAGTTTTAATAATTAAATTTTTAAAATTTAGTATTTAAATTTTTAAATTTTAAAGTTTGAAGTTTTAATAATTAAATTTTTAAAATTTAGTATTTAAATTTTAAAATTTAAATTTTTAAATTTTAAAATTTAAAATTTTAATAACTAAATTTTTAAAATTTAGTATTTAAATTTTTAAATTTTAAAATTTAAAGTTTTAATGATTAAATTTTTAAAATTTAGTATTTAAATTTTTAAATTTTAAAGTTTAAATTTTTAAATTTTAAAATTTAAAATTTCAATAATTAAATTTTTAAAATTTAGTATTTAAATTTTTAAATTTTAAAGTTTGAAGTTTTAATAATTAATTTTTAAAATTTAGTATTTAAATTTTAAAATTTAAAGTTTTAATAATTAAATTTTTAAAATTTGTATTTCAATTTATAAATTTTAAAATTTAAAGTTTTAATAATTAAATTTTTAAAATTTAGTATTTAAATTTTTAAATTTTAAAGTTTAAAGTTTTAATAATTAAATTTTTAAAATTTAGTATTTAAATTTTTAAATTTTAAAATATAAAGTTTTAATAATGAAATTTTTAAAATTTAGTATTTAAATTTTTAAATTTTAAAATTTAAAATTTTAATAATTAAATTTTTAAAATTTAGTATTTAAATTTTTAAATTTTAAAATTTAAAGTTTTAATAATTAAATTTTTAAAATTTAGTATTTAAATTTTTAAATTTTTAAAATTTAATATTTAAGTTTTTAAATTTTAATATATAAAGTTTTAATAATTAAATTTTTAAAATTTAGTATTTAAACTTTTAAATTTTAAAGTTTGAAGTTTTAATAATTAATTTTTAAAATTTAGTATTTAAATTATAAAATTTAAATTTTTAAATTTTAAAATTTAAAATTTCAATAATTAAATTTTTAAAATTTAGTATTTAAATTTTTAAATTTTAAAGTTTAAAATTTCAATAATTAAGTTTTTAAAATTTAGTATTTAAGTTTTTAAATTTTAAAATTTAAAGTTTTAATAATTAAATTTTTAAAATTTAGTATTTAAATTTTTAAATTTTAAAGTTTGAAGTTTTAATAATTAATTTTTAAAATTTAGTATTTAAATTTTAAAATTTAAATTTATAAATTTTAAAATTTAAAATTTTAATAATTAAATTTTTAAAATTTAGTATTTAAATTTTTAAATTTTAAAATTTATAGTTTTAATAATTAAATTTTTAAAATTTGTATTTAAATTTATAAATTTTAAAATTTAAAATTTTAATAATTAAATTTTTAAAATGTGGTATTTAAATTTTAAAATTTAAATTTTTAAATTTTATAATTTAAAATTTTAATAATTAAATTTTTAAAATTTAGTATTTAAATTTAAAATTTTTAAATATAAAGTTTTAATAATGAAATTTTTAAAATTTAATATTTAAATTTTTAAATTTTAAAATTTAAAATTTTAATTATTAAATTTTTAAAATTTAGTATTTAAATTTTTAAATTTTAAAATTTAAATTTTAATAATTAAAGTTTTAAAATTTAGTATTTAAAATTTTAAACTTTAAAATTTAAAGATTTAATATTTAAATTTTTAAAATTTAGTATTTAAATTTTTAAATTTTCAAATTTAAAGTTTTAATAATTAAATTTTTAAAATTTAGTATTTAAATTTTTAAATTTAAAATTTTAATAATTAAATTTTTAAAATTTAGTATTTAAATTTTTAAATTTTAAAATTTAAAGTTTTAATAATTAAATTTTTAAAATTTAGTATTTAAATTTTTAAATTTTAAAATTTAAATTTTTAAATTTTAAAATTTAAAGTTTTAATAATTAAATTTTTAAAATTTAGTATTTAAATTTTTAAATTATAAAATTTAAAATATTAATAACTAAATTTTTAAAATTTTGTATTTAAATTTTTAAATTTTAAAATTTAAAGTTTTAATAATTAAATTTTTAAAATTTAGTATTTAAATTTTTAAATTTTAAAATTTAAATTTTTAAATTTTAAAATTTAAAATTTCAACAATTAAATTTTTAAAATTTAGTATTTAAGTTTTTAAATTTTAAAATTTAAAGTTTTAATAATCAAATTTTTAAAATTTAGTATTTAAATTTTTAAATTTTAAAGTTTGAAGTTTTAATAATTAAATTTTTAAAATTTAGTATTTAAATTTTTAAATTTTAAAATTTAAAATTTTAATAATTAAATTTTTAAAATATAGTATTTACATTTTTAAATTTTAAAATTTAAAGTTTTAATAATTAAATTTTTAAAATTTGTATTTAAATTTTTAAATTATAAAATTTAAAGTTTTAATAATTAAATTTTTAAAATTTAGTATTTAAATTTTTAAATTCTAAAGTTTAATTTTTAATAATTAAATTTTTAAAATTTAGTATTTAAATTTTAAAATTTAAATTTTTAAATTTTAAAATTTAAAGTGTTAATAATTAAATTTTTAAAATTTGTATTTAAATTTTTAAATTTTAAAATTTAAAGTTTTAATAATTAAATTTTTAAAATTTGTATTTAAATTTTTAAATTTTAAAATTTAAAGTTTTAATAATTAAATTTTTAAAATTTAGTATTTAAATTATTAAATTTAAAACTTTAATAATTAAATTTTTAAAATTTAGTATTTAAATTTTTAAATTTTAAAATTTAAAGATTTAATATTTAATGTTTTAAAATTTAGTATTTAAATTTTTAAATTTTAAAATTTAAATTTTAATAATTAAAGTTTTAAAATTTAGTATTTAAAATTTTAAACTTTAAAATTTAAAGTTTTAATAATTAAATTTTTAAAATTTAGTATTTAAATTTTTAAATTTTAAAATTAAAAGTTTTAATAATTAAATTTTTAAAATTTGTATTTAAATTTTTAAATTTTAAAATTTAAAGTTTTAATAATTAAATTTTTAAAATTTAGTATTTAAATTTTTAAATTTTAAAATTTAAAGTTTTAATAATTAAATTTTTAAAATTTGTATTTAAATTTTTAAATTTTAAAATTTAAAGTTTTAATAATTAAATTTTTAAAATTTGTATTTAAATTTTTAAATTTTAAAATTTAAAGTTTTAATAATTAAATTTTTAAAATTTAGTATTTAAATTTTTAAATTTTAAAATTAAAAGTTTTAATAATTAATTTTTTAAAATTTGTATTTAAATTTTTAAATTTTAAAATTTAAAGTTTTAATAATTAAATTTTTAGAATTTAGTATTTAAATTTTTAAATTTTAATATTTAAAGTTTTAATAATTAAATTTTTAAAATTTAGTATTTAAATTTTTAAATTATAAAATTTAAAGTTTTAATAATTAAATTTTTAAAATTTAGTATTTAAATTTTTAAATTTTAAAATTTAAAGTTTTAACAATTAAATTTTTAAAATTTAGTATTTAAATTTTTAAAATTTAAAGTTTTAATAATTAAATTTTTAAAATTATGTATTTAAGTTTTTAAATTTTAAAATTTAAAGTTTTAATAATTAAATTTTTAAAATTTAGTATTTAAATTTTTAAATTTTAAAGTTTGAAGTTCTAATAATTAAATTTTTAAAATTTAGTATTTGAATTTTAAAATTTAAATTTTTAAAATTTAAAATTTAAAATTTTAATAACTAAATTTTTAAAATTTAGTATTTAAATTTTTAAATTTTAAAATTTAAAGTTTTAATGATTAAATTTTTAAAATTTAGTATTTAAATTTTTAAATTTTAAAGTTTAAATTTTTAAATTTTAAAATTTAAAATTTCAATAATTAAATTTTTAAAATTTAGTATTTAAATTTTTAAATTTTAAAGTTTGAAGTTTTAATAATTAATTTTTAAAATTTAGTATTTAAATTTTAAAATTTAAAGTTTTAATAATTAAATTTTTAAAATTTGTATTTCAATTTATAAATTTTAAAATTTAAAGTTTTAATAATTAAATTTTTAAAATTTAGTATTTAAATTTTTAAATTTTAAAGTTTAAAGTTTTAATAATTAAATTTTTAAAATTTAGTATTTAAATTTTTAAATTTTAAAATATAAAGTTTTAATAATGAAATTTTTAAAATTTAGTATTTAAATTTTTAAATTTTAAAATTTAAAATTTTAATAATTAAATTTTTAAAATTTAGTATTTAAATTTTTAAATTTTAAAATTTAAAGTTTTAATAATTAAATTTTTAAAATTTAGTATTTAAATTTTTAAATTTTTAAAATTTAATATTTAAGTTTTTAAATTTTAATATATAAAATTTTAATAATTAAATTTTTAAAATTTAGTATTTAAACTTTTAAATTTTAAAGTTTGAAGTTTTAATAATTAATTTTTAAAATTTAGTATTTAAATTATAAAATTTAAATTTTTAAATTTTAAAATTTAAAATTTCAATAATTAAATTTTTAAAATTTAGTATTTAAATTTTTAAATTTTAAAGTTTAAAATTTCAATAATTAAGTTTTTAAAATTTAGTATTTAAGTTTTTAAATTTTAAAATTTAAAGTTTTAATAATTAAATTTTTAAAATTTAGTATTTAAATTTTTAAATTTTAAAGTTTGAAGTTTTAATAATTAATTTTTAAAATTTAGTATTTAAATTTTAAAATTTAAATTTATAAATTTTAAAATTTAAAATTTTAATAATTAAATTTTTAAAATTTAGTATTTAAATTTTTAAATTTTAAAATTTATAGTTTTAATAATTAAATTTTTAAAATTTGTATTTAAATTTATAAATTTTAAAATTTAAAATTTTAATAATTAAATTTTTAAAATGTGGTATTTAAATTTTAAAATTTAAATTTTTAAATTTTATAATTTAAAATTTTAATAATTAAATTTTTAAAATTTAGTATTTAAATTTAAAATTTTTAAATATAAAGTTTTAATAATGAAATTTTTAAAATTTAATATTTAAATTTTTAAATTTTAAAATTTAAAATTTTAATTATTAAATTTTTAAAATTTAGTATTTAAATTTTTAAATTTTAAAATTTAAATTTTAATAATTAAAGTTTTAAAATTTAGTATTTAAAATTTTAAACTTTAAAATTTAAAGATTTAATATTTAAATTTTTAAAATTTAGTATTTAAATTTTTAAATTTTCAAATTTAAAGTTTTAATAATTAAATTTTTAAAATTTAGTATTTAAATTTTTAAATTTAAAATTTTAATAATTAAATTTTTAAAATTTAGTATTTAAATTTTTAAATTTTAAAATTTAAAGTTTTAATAATTAAATTTTTAAAATTTAGTATTTAAATTTTTAAATTTTCAAATTTAAAGTTTTAATAATTAAATTTTTAAAATTTAGTATTTAAATTTTTAAATTTAAAATTTTAATAATTAAATTTTTAAAATTTAGTATTTAAATTTTTAAATTTTAAAATTTAAAGTTATAATAATTAAATTTTTAAAATTTAGTATTTAAATTTTAAAATTTAAATTTTTAAATTTTAAAATTTAAAGTTTTAATAATTAAATTTTTAAAATTTGTATTTAAATTTTAAAATTTTAAAATTTAAAGTTTTAATAATTAAAATTTTAGAATTTAGTATTTAAATTTTTAAATTTTAAAATTTAAAGTTTTAATATTTAAATTTTTAAAATTTAGTATTTAAATTTTTAAATTTTAAATTTTAAATTTATAATAATTAAATTTTTAAAATTTAGTATTTAAATTTTAAAATTTAAATTTTTAATAATTAAATTTTTAAAATTTAGTATTTAAATTTTTAAATTTTAAAGTTTAAATTTTTAAATTTTAAAATTTAAATTTTTAAATTTTAAAATTTAAATTTTTAAATTTAAAAATTTAAATATTAAATTTAAAATTTTAATAATTAAATTTTTAAAATTTAGTATTTAAATTTTTAAATTTTAAATTTTAAAGTTTTAATAATTAAATTTTTAAAATTTAGTATTTAAATTTTTAAATTTTAAAATTTAAAGCTTTAATAATTAAATTTTTAAAATTTAGTATTTAAATTTTTAAATTATAAAATTTAAAATATTAATAACTAAATTTTTAAAATTTTGTATTTAAATTTTTAAATTTTAAAATTTAAAATTTTAATAATTAAATTTTTAAAATTTAGTATTTAAATTTTTAAATTTTAAAATTTAAATTTTTAAATTTTAAAATTTAAAATTTCAACAATTAAATTTTTAAAATTTAGTATTTAAGTTTTTAAATTTTAAAATTTAAATTTATAATAATTAAATTTTTAAAATTTAGTATTTAAATTTTAAAATTTAAATTTTTAATAATCAAATTTTTAAAATTTAGTATTTAAATTTTTAAATTTTAAAGTTTGAAGTTTTAATAATTAAATTTTTAAAATTTAGTATTTAAATTTTTAAATTTTAAAATTTAAAATTTTAATAATTAAATTTTTAAAATATAGTATTTACATTTTTAAATTTTAAAATTTAAAGTTTTAATAATTAAATTTTTAAAATTTGTATTTAAATTTTTAAATTTTAAAATTTAAAGTTTTAATAATTAAATTTTTAAAATTTAGTATTTAAATTTTTAAATTCTAAAGTTTAATTTTTAATAATTAAATTTTTAAAATTTAGTATTTAAATTTTAAAATTTAAATTTTTAAATTTTAAAATTTAAATTTTTAAATTTTAAAATTTAAAGTGTTAATAATTAAATTTTTAAAATTTGTATTTAAATTTTTAAATTTTAAAATTTAAAGTTTTAATAATTAAATTTTTAAAATTTAGTATTTAAATTTTTAATTTTAAAATTTAAAGTTTTAATAATTAAATTTTTAAAATTTAGCATTTAAATTTTTAAATTTTCAAATTTAAAGTTTTAATAATTAAATTTTTAAAATTTAGTATTTAAATTATTAAATTTAAAACTTTAATAATTAAATTTTTTAAATTTAGTATTTAAATTTTTAAATTTTAAAATTTAAAGATTTAATATTTAATGTTTTAAAATTTAGTATTTAAATTTTTAAATTTTAAAATTTAAATTTTAATAATGAAAGTTTTAAAATTTAGTATTTAAAATTTTAAACTTTAAAATTTAAAGTTTTAATAATTAAATTTTTAAAATTTAGTATTTAAATTTTTAAATTTTAAAATTAAAAGTTTTAATAATTAAATTTTTAAAATTTGTATTTAAATTTTTAAATTTTAAAATTTAAAGTTTTAATAATTAAATTTTTAAAATTTAGTATTTAAATTTTTAAAAATTAAAATTTAAAGTTTTAATAATTAAATTTTTAAAATTTGTATTTAAATTTTTAAATTTTAAAATTTAAAGTTTTAATAATTAAATTTTTAAAATTTGTATTTAAATTTTTAAATTTTAAAATTTAAAGTTTTAATAATTAAATTTTTAAAATTTAGTATTTAAATTTTTAAATTTTAAAATTAAAAGTTTTAATAATTAATTTTTTAAAATTTGTATTTAAATTTTTAAATTTTAAAATTTAAAGTTTTAATAATTAAATTTTTAAAATTTAGTATTTAAATTTTTAAATTTTAATATTTAAAGTTTTAATAATTAAATTTTTAAAATTTAGTATTTAAATTTTTAAATTATAAAATTTAAAGTTTTAATAATTAAATTTTTAAAATTTGTATTTAAATTTTTAAATTTTAAAATTTAAAGTTTTAATAATTAAATTTTTAAAATTTGTATTTAAATTTTTAAATTTTAAAATTTAAAGTTTTAATAATTAAATTTTTAAAATTTAGTATTTAAATTTTTAAATTTTAAAATTTAAAGTTTTAACAATTAAATTTTTAAAATTTAGTATTTAAATTTTTAAAATTTAAAGTTTTAATAATTAAATTTTTAAAATTAAGTATTTAAGTTTTTAAATTTTAAAATTTAAAGTTTTAATAATTAAATTTTTAAAATTTAGTATTTAAATTTTTAAATTTTAAAGTTTGAAGTTTTAATAATTAAATTTTTAAAATTTGTATTTAAATTTATAAATTTTAAAATTTAAAGTTTTAATAATTAAATTTTTAAAATTTAGTATTTAAATTTTTAAATTTTAAAGTTTAAAGTTTTAATAATTATATTTTTAAAATTTAGTATTTAAATTTTTAAATTTTAAAATATAAAGTTTTAATAATGAAATTTTTAAAATTTAGTATTTAAATTTTTAAATTTTAAAATTTAAAATTTTAATAATTAAATTTTTAAAATTTAGTATTTAAATTTTTAAATTTTAAAATTTAAAGTTTTAATAATTAAATTTTTAAAATTTAGTATTTAAATTTTTAAAATTTAGTATTTAAATTTTTAAATTTTTAAAATTTAATATTTAAGTTTTAAAATTTTAATATATAAAGTTTTAATAATTAAATTTTTAAAATTTAGTATTTAAATTTTTAAATTTTAAAGTTTGAAGTTTTAATAATTAATTTTTAAAATTTAGTATTTAAATTATAAAATTTAAATTTTTAAATTTTAAAGTTTAAAATTTCAATAATTAAGTTTTTAAAATTTAGTATTTAAGTTTTTAAATTTTAAAATTTAAAGTTTTAATAATTAAATTTTTAAAATTTAGTATTTAAATTTTTAAATTTTAAAGTTTGAAGTTTTAATAATTAATTTTTAAACTTTAGTATTTAAATTTTAAAATTTAAATTTTTAAATTTTAAAATTTAAAATTTTAATAATTAAATTTTTAAAATTTGTATTTAAATTTATAAATTTTAAAATTTAAAGTTTTAATAATTAAATTTTTAAAATGTTTTATTTAAATTTTAAAATTTAAATTTTTAAATTTTATAATTTAAAATATTAATAATTAAATTTTTAAAATTTAGTATTTAAATTTAAAATTTTTAAATATAAAGTTTTAATAATGAAATTTTTAAAATTTAGTATTTAAATTTTTAAATTTTAAAATTTAAAATTTTAATTATTAAATTTTTAAAATTTAGTATTTAAATATTTAAATTTTAAAATTTAAAGATTTAATATTTAAAGTTTTAAAATTTAGTATTTAAATTTTTAAATTTTAAAATTTAAATTTTAATAATTAAAGTTTTAAAATTTAGTATTTAAAATTTTAAACTTTAAAATTTAAAGTTTTAATAATTAAATTTTTAAAATTTAGTATTTAAATTTTTAAATTTTAAAATTTAAATTTTTAAATTTTAAAATTTAAAATTTCAATAATTAAATTTTTAAAATTTAGTATTTAAGTTTTTAAATTTTAAAATTTAAAGTTTTAATAATCAAATTTTTAAAATTTAGTATTTAAATTTTTAAATTTTAAAGTTTAATTTTTAATAATTAAATTTTTAAAATTTAGTATTTAAATTTTAAAATTTAAATTTTTAAATTTTAAAATTTAAATTTTTAAATTTTAAAATTTAAAATTTCAATAATTAAATTTTTAAAATTTAGTATTTAAGTTTTTAAATTTTAAAATTTAAAGTTTTAATAATTAAATTTTTAAAATTTAGTATTTATATTTTAAAATTTAAATTTTTAAATTTTAAAATTTAAAATTTTAATAATTAAATTATTAAAATTTAGTATTTAAATTTTTAAATTTTAAAATTTAAAGTTTTAATAATTAAATTTTTAAAATTTGTATTTAAATTTTTAAATTTTAAAATTTAAAGTTTTAATAATTAAATTTTTAAAATTTAGTATTTAAATTTTTAAATTTTAAAATTTAAAGTTTTAATAATTAAATTTTTAAAATTTAGTATTTAAGTTTTTAAATTTTAAAATTTAAATTTATAATAATTAAATTTTTAAAATTTAGTATTTAAATTTTAAAATTTAAATTTTTAATAATCAAATTTTTAAAATTTAGTATTTAAATTTTTAAATTTTAAAATTTAAAGTTTTAATAATTAAATTTTTAAAATTTGTATTTAAATTTTTAAATTTTAAAATTTAAAGTTTTAATAATTAAATTTTTAAAATTTAGTATTTAAATTTTTAAAAATTAAAATTTAAAGTTTTAATAATTAAATTTTTAAAATTTGTATTTAAATTTTTAAATTTTAAAATTTAAAGTTTTAATAATTAAATTTTTAAAATTTGTATTTAAATTTTTAAATTTTAAAATTTAAAGTTTTAATAATTAAATTTTTAAAATTTAGTATTTAAATTTTTAAATTTTAAAATTAAAAGTTTTAATAATTAATTTTTTAAAATTTGTATTTAAATTTTTAAATTTTAAAATTTAAAGTTTTAATAATTAAATTTTTAAAATTTAGTATTTAAATTTTTAAATTTTAATATTTAAAGTTTTAATAATTAAATTTTTAAAATTTAGTATTTAAATTTTTAAATTATAAAATTTAAAGTTTTAATAATTAAATTTTTAAAATTTGTATTTAAATTTTTAAATTTTAAAATTTAAAGTTTTAATAATTAAATTTTTAAAATTTGTATTTAAATTTTTAAATTTTAAAATTTAAAGTTTTAATAATTAAATTTTTAAAATTTAGTATTTAAATTTTTAAATTTTAAAATTTAAAGTTTTAACAATTAAATTTTTAAAATTTAGTATTTAAATTTTTAAAATTTAAAGTTTTAATAATTAAATTTTTAAAATTAAGTATTTAAGTTTTTAAATTTTAAAATTTAAAGTTTTAATAATTAAATTTTTAAAATTTAGTATTTAAATTTTTAAATTTTAAAGTTTGAAGTTTTAATAATTAAATTTTTAAAATTTGTATTTAAATTTATAAATTTTAAAATTTAAAGTTTTAATAATTAAATTTTTAAAATTTAGTATTTAAATTTTTAAATTTTAAAGTTTAAAGTTTTAATAATTATATTTTTAAAATTTAGTATTTAAATTTTTAAATTTTAAAATATAAAGTTTTAATAATGAAATTTTTAAAATTTAGTATTTAAATTTTTAAATTTTAAAATTTAAAATTTTAATAATTAAATTTTTAAAATTTAGTATTTAAATTTTTAAATTTTAAAATTTAAAGTTTTAATAATTAAATTTTTAAAATTTAGTATTTAAATTTTTAAAATTTAGTATTTAAATTTTTAAATTTTTAAAATTTAATATTTAAGTTTTAAAATTTTAATATATAAAGTTTTAATAATTAAATTTTTAAAATTTAGTATTTAAATTTTTAAATTTTAAAGTTTGAAGTTTTAATAATTAATTTTTAAAATTTAGTATTTAAATTATAAAATTTAAATTTTTAAATTTTAAAGTTTAAAATTTCAATAATTAAGTTTTTAAAATTTAGTATTTAAGTTTTTAAATTTTAAAATTTAAAGTTTTAATAATTAAATTTTTAAAATTTAGTATTTAAATTTTTAAATTTTAAAGTTTGAAGTTTTAATAATTAATTTTTAAACTTTAGTATTTAAATTTTAAAATTTAAATTTTTAAATTTTAAAATTTAAAATTTTAATAATTAAATTTTTAAAATTTGTATTTAAATTTATAAATTTTAAAATTTAAAGTTTTAATAATTAAATTTTTAAAATGTTTTATTTAAATTTTAAAATTTAAATTTTTAAATTTTATAATTTAAAATATTAATAATTAAATTTTTAAAATTTAGTATTTAAATTTAAAATTTTTAAATATAAAGTTTTAATAATGAAATTTTTAAAATTTAGTATTTAAATTTTTAAATTTTAAAATTTAAAATTTTAATTATTAAATTTTTAAAATTTAGTATTTAAATATTTAAATTTTAAAATTTAAAGATTTAATATTTAAAGTTTTAAAATTTAGTATTTAAATTTTTAAATTTTAAAATTTAAATTTTAATAATTAAAGTTTTAAAATTTAGTATTTAAAATTTTAAACTTTAAAATTTAAAGTTTTAATAATTAAATTTTTAAAATTTAGTATTTAAATTTTTAAATTTTAAAATTTAAATTTTTAAATTTTAAAATTTAAAATTTCAATAATTAAATTTTTAAAATTTAGTATTTAAGTTTTTAAATTTTAAAATTTAAAGTTTTAATAATCAAATTTTTAAAATTTAGTATTTAAATTTTTAAATTTTAAAGTTTAATTTTTAATAATTAAATTTTTAAAATTTAGTATTTAAATTTTAAAATTTAAATTTTTAAATTTTAAAATTTAAATTTTTAAATTTTAAAATTTAAAATTTCAATAATTAAATTTTTAAAATTTAGTATTTAAGTTTTTAAATTTTAAAATTTAAAGTTTTAATAATTAAATTTTTAAAATTTAGTATTTATATTTTAAAATTTAAATTTTTAAATTTTAAAATTTAAAATTTTAATAATTAAATTATTAAAATTTAGTATTTAAATTTTTAAATTTTAAAATTTAAAGTTTTAATAATTAAATTTTTAAAATTTGTATTTAAATTTTTAAATTTTAAAATTTAAAGTTTTAATAATTAAATTTTTAAAATTTAGTATTTAAATTTTTAAATTTTAAAATTTAAAGTTTTAATAATTAAATTTTTAAAATTTAGTATTTAAGTTTTTAAATTTTAAAATTTAAATTTATAATAATTAAATTTTTAAAATTTAGTATTTAAATTTTAAAATTTAAATTTTTAATAATCAAATTTTTAAAATTTAGTATTTAAATTTTTAAATTTTAAAGTTTGAAGTTTTAATAATTAAATTTTTAAAATTTAGTATTTAAATTTTTAAATTTTAAAATTTAAAATTTTAATAATTAAATTTTTAAAATATAGTATTTACATTTTTAAATTTTAAAATTTAAATTTTTAAATTTAAAAATTTAAATATTAAATTTAAAATTTTAATAATTAAATTTTTAAAATTTAGTATTTAAATTTTTAAATTTTAAAATTTAAAGTTTTAATAATTAAATTTTTAAAATTTAGTATTTAAATTTTTAAATTTTAAAATTTAAATTTTTAAATTTTAAAATTTAAAGTTTTAATAATTAAATTTTTAAAATTTAGTATTTAAATTTTTAAATTATAAAATTTAAAATATTAATAACTAAATTTTTAAAATTTTGTATTTAAATTTTTAAATTTTAAAATTTAAAGTTTTAATAATTAAATTTTTAAAATTTAGTATTTAAATTTTTAAATTTTAAAATTTAAATTTTTAAATTTTAAAATTTAAAATTTCAACAATTAAATTTTTAAAATTTAGTATTTAAGTTTTTAAATTTTAAAATTTAAAGTTTTAATAATCAAATTTTTAAAATTTAGTATTTAAATTTTTAAATTTTAAAGTTTGAAGTTTTAATAATTAAATTTTTAAAATTTAGTATTTAAATTTTTAAATTTTAAAATTTAAAATTTTAATAATTAAATTTTTAAAATATAGTATTTACATTTTTAAATTTTAAAATTTAAAGTTTTAATAATTAAATTTTTAAAATTTGTATTTAAATTTTTAAATTATAAAATTTAAAGTTTTAATAATTAAATTTTTAAAATTTAGTATTTAAATTTTTAAATTCTAAAGTTTAATTTTTAATAATTAAATTTTTAAAATTTAGTATTTAAATTTTAAAATTTAAATTTTTAAATTTTAAAATTTAAAGTGTTAATAATTAAATTTTTAAAATTTGTATTTAAATTTTTAAATTTTAAAATTTAAAGTTTTAATAATTAAATTTTTAAAATTTGTATTTAAATTTTTAAATTTTAAAATTTAAAGTTTTAATAATTAAATTTTTAAAATTTAGTATTTAAATTATTAAATTTAAAACTTTAATAATTAAATTTTTAAAATTTAGTATTTAAATTTTTAAATTTTAAAATTTAAAGATTTAATATTTAATGTTTTAAAATTTAGTATTTAAATTTTTAAATTTTAAAATTTAAATTTTAATAATTAAAGTTTTAAAATTTAGTATTTAAAATTTTAAACTTTAAAATTTAAAGTTTTAATAATTAAATTTTTAAAATTTAGTATTTAAATTTTTAAATTTTAAAATTAAAAGTTTTAATAATTAAATTTTTAAAATTTGTATTTAAATTTTTAAATTTTAAAATTTAAAGTTTTAATAATTAAATTTTTAAAATTTAGTATTTAAATTTTTAAATTTTAAAATTTAAAGTTTTAATAATTAAATTTTTAAAATTTGTATTTAAATTTTTAAATTTTAAAATTTAAAGTTTTAATAATTAAATTTTTAAAATTTGTATTTAAATTTTTAAATTTTAAAATTTAAAGTTTTAATAATTAAATTTTTAAAATTTAGTATTTAAATTTTTAAATTTTAAAATTAAAAGTTTTAATAATTAATTTTTTAAAATTTGTATTTAAATTTTTAAATTTTAAAATTTAAAGTTTTAATAATTAAATTTTTAGAATTTAGTATTTAAATTTTTAAATTTTAATATTTAAAGTTTTAATAATTAAATTTTTAAAATTTAGTATTTAAATTTTTAAATTATAAAATTTAAAGTTTTAATAATTAAATTTTTAAAATTTAGTATTTAAATTTTTAAATTTTAAAATTTAAAGTTTTAACAATTAAATTTTTAAAATTTAGTATTTAAATTTTTAAAATTTAAAGTTTTAATAATTAAATTTTTAAAATTAAGTATTTAAGTTTTTAAATTTTAAAATTTAAAGTTTTAATAATTAAATTTTTAAAATTTAGTATTTAAATTTTTAAATTTTAAAGTTTGAAGTTTTAATAATTAAATTTTTAAAATTTAGTATTTAAATTTTAAAATTTAAATTTTTAAATTTTAAAATTTAAAATTTTAATAACTAAATTTTTAAAATTTAGTATTTAAATTTTTAAATTTTAAAATTTAAAGTTTTAATGATTAAATTTTTAAAATTTAGTATTTAAATTTTTAAATTTTAAAGTTTAAATTTTTAAATTTTAAAATTTAAAATTTCAATAATTAAATTTTTAAAATTTAGTATTTAAATTTTTAAATTTTAAAGTTTGAAGTTTTAATAATTAATTTTTAAAATTTAGTATTTAAATTTTAAAATTTAAAGTTTTAATAATTAAATTTTTAAAATTTGTATTTCAATTTATAAATTTTAAAATTTAAAGTTTTAATAATTAAATTTTTAAAATTTAGTATTTAAATTTTTAAATTTTAAAGTTTAAAGTTTTAATAATTAAATTTTTAAAATTTAGTATTTAAATTTTTAAATTTTAAAATATAAAGTTTTAATAATGAAATTTTTAAAATTTAGTATTTAAATTTTTAAATTTTAAAATTTAAAATTTTAATAATTAAATTTTTAAAATTTAGTATTTAAATTTTTAAATTTTAAAATTTAAAGTTTTAATAATTAAATTTTTAAAATTTAGTATTTAAATTTTTAAATTTTTAAAATTTAATATTTAAGTTTTTAAATTTTAATATATAAAGTTTTAATAATTAAATTTTTAAAATTTAGTATTTAAACTTTTAAATTTTAAAGTTTGAAGTTTTAATAATTAATTTTTAAAATTTAGTATTTAAATTATAAAATTTAAATTTTTAAATTTTAAAATTTAAAATTTCAATAATTAAATTTTTAAAATTTAGTATTTAAATTTTTAAATTTTAAAGTTTAAAATTTCAATAATTAAGTTTTTAAAATTTAGTATTTAAGTTTTTAAATTTTAAAATTTAAAGTTTTAATAATTAAATTTTTAAAATTTAGTATTTAAATTTTTAAATTTTAAAGTTTGAAGTTTTAATAATTAATTTTTAAAATTTAGTATTTAAATTTTAAAATTTAAATTTATAAATTTTAAAATTTAAAATTTTAATAATTAAATTTTTAAAATTTAGTATTTAAATTTTTAAATTTTAAAATTTATAGTTTTAATAATTAAATTTTTAAAATTTGTATTTAAATTTATAAATTTTAAAATTTAAAATTTTAATAATTAAATTTTTAAAATGTGGTATTTAAATTTTAAAATTTAAATTTTTAAATTTTATAATTTAAAATTTTAATAATTAAATTTTTAAAATTTAGTATTTAAATTTAAAATTTTTAAATATAAAGTTTTAATAATGAAATTTTTAAAATTTAATATTTAAATTTTTAAATTTTAAAATTTAAAATTTTAATTATTAAATTTTTAAAATTTAGTATTTAAATTTTTAAATTTTAAAATTTAAATTTTAATAATTAAAGTTTTAAAATTTAGTATTTAAAATTTTAAACTTTAAAATTTAAAGATTTAATATTTAAATTTTTAAAATTTAGTATTTAAATTTTTAAATTTTCAAATTTAAAGTTTTAATAATTAAATTTTTAAAATTTAGTATTTAAATTTTTAAATTTAAAATTTTAATAATTAAATTTTTAAAATTTAGTATTTAAATTTTTAAATTTTAAAATTTAAAGTTTTAATAATTAAATTTTTAAAATTTAGTATTTAAATTTTTAAATTTTCAAATTTAAAGTTTTAATAATTAAATTTTTAAAATTTAGTATTTAAATTTTTAAATTTAAAATTTTAATAATTAAATTTTTAAAATTTAGTATTTAAATTTTTAAATTTTAAAATTTAAAGTTATAATAATTAAATTTTTAAAATTTAGTATTTAAATTTTAAAATTTAAATTTTTAAATTTTAAAATTTAAAGTTTTAATAATTAAATTTTTAAAATTTGTATTTAAATTTTAAAATTTTAAAATTTAAAGTTTTAATAATTAAAATTTTAGAATTTAGTATTTAAATTTTTAAATTTTAAAATTTAAAGTTTTAATATTTAAATTTTTAAAATTTAGTATTTAAATTTTTAAATTTTAAATTTTAAATTTATAATAATTAAATTTTTAAAATTTAGTATTTAAATTTTAAAATTTAAATTTTTAATAATTAAATTTTTAAAATTTAGTATTTAAATTTTTAAATTTTAAAGTTTAAATTTTTAAATTTTAAAATTTAAATTTTTAAATTTTAAAATTTAAATTTTTAAATTTAAAAATTTAAATATTAAATTTAAAATTTTAATAATTAAATTTTTAAAATTTAGTATTTAAATTTTTAAATTTTAAATTTTAAAGTTTTAATAATTAAATTTTTAAAATTTAGTATTTAAATTTTTAAATTTTAAAATTTAAAGCTTTAATAATTAAATTTTTAAAATTTAGTATTTAAATTTTTAAATTATAAAATTTAAAATATTAATAACTAAATTTTTAAAATTTTGTATTTAAATTTTTAAATTTTAAAATTTAAAATTTTAATAATTAAATTTTTAAAATTTAGTATTTAAATTTTTAAATTTTAAAATTTAAATTTTTAAATTTTAAAATTTAAAATTTCAACAATTAAATTTTTAAAATTTAGTATTTAAGTTTTTAAATTTTAAAATTTAAATTTATAATAATTAAATTTTTAAAATTTAGTATTTAAATTTTAAAATTTAAATTTTTAATAATCAAATTTTTAAAATTTAGTATTTAAATTTTTAAATTTTAAAGTTTGAAGTTTTAATAATTAAATTTTTAAAATTTAGTATTTAAATTTTTAAATTTTAAAATTTAAAATTTTAATAATTAAATTTTTAAAATATAGTATTTACATTTTTAAATTTTAAAATTTAAAGTTTTAATAATTAAATTTTTAAAATTTGTATTTAAATTTTTAAATTTTAAAATTTAAAGTTTTAATAATTAAATTTTTAAAATTTAGTATTTAAATTTTTAAATTCTAAAGTTTAATTTTTAATAATTAAATTTTTAAAATTTAGTATTTAAATTTTAAAATTTAAATTTTTAAATTTTAAAATTTAAATTTTTAAATTTTAAAATTTAAAGTGTTAATAATTAAATTTTTAAAATTTGTATTTAAATTTTTAAATTTTAAAATTTAAAGTTTTAATAATTAAATTTTTAAAATTTAGTATTTAAATTTTTAATTTTAAAATTTAAAGTTTTAATAATTAAATTTTTAAAATTTAGCATTTAAATTTTTAAATTTTCAAATTTAAAGTTTTAATAATTAAATTTTTAAAATTTAGTATTTAAATTATTAAATTTAAAACTTTAATAATTAAATTTTTTAAATTTAGTATTTAAATTTTTAAATTTTAAAATTTAAAGATTTAATATTTAATGTTTTAAAATTTAGTATTTAAATTTTTAAATTTTAAAATTTAAATTTTAATAATGAAAGTTTTAAAATTTAGTATTTAAAATTTTAAACTTTAAAATTTAAAGTTTTAATAATTAAATTTTTAAAATTTAGTATTTAAATTTTTAAATTTTAAAATTAAAAGTTTTAATAATTAAATTTTTAAAATTTGTATTTAAATTTTTAAATTTTAAAATTTAAAGTTTTAATAATTAAATTTTTAAAATTTAGTATTTAAATTTTTAAAAATTAAAATTTAAAGTTTTAATAATTAAATTTTTAAAATTTGTATTTAAATTTTTAAATTTTAAAATTTAAAGTTTTAATAATTAAATTTTTAAAATTTGTATTTAAATTTTTAAATTTTAAAATTTAAAGTTTTAATAATTAAATTTTTAAAATTTAGTATTTAAATTTTTAAATTTTAAAATTAAAAGTTTTAATAATTAATTTTTTAAAATTTGTATTTAAATTTTTAAATTTTAAAATTTAAAGTTTTAATAATTAAATTTTTAAAATTTAGTATTTAAATTTTTAAATTTTAATATTTAAAGTTTTAATAATTAAATTTTTAAAATTTAGTATTTAAATTTTTAAATTATAAAATTTAAAGTTTTAATAATTAAATTTTTAAAATTTGTATTTAAATTTTTAAATTTTAAAATTTAAAGTTTTAATAATTAAATTTTTAAAATTTGTATTTAAATTTTTAAATTTTAAAATTTAAAGTTTTAATAATTAAATTTTTAAAATTTAGTATTTAAATTTTTAAATTTTAAAATTTAAAGTTTTAACAATTAAATTTTTAAAATTTAGTATTTAAATTTTTAAAATTTAAAGTTTTAATAATTAAATTTTTAAAATTAAGTATTTAAGTTTTTAAATTTTAAAATTTAAAGTTTTAATAATTAAATTTTTAAAATTTAGTATTTAAATTTTTAAATTTTAAAGTTTGAAGTTTTAATAATTAAATTTTTAAAATTTGTATTTAAATTTATAAATTTTAAAATTTAAAGTTTTAATAATTAAATTTTTAAAATTTAGTATTTAAATTTTTAAATTTTAAAGTTTAAAGTTTTAATAATTATATTTTTAAAATTTAGTATTTAAATTTTTAAATTTTAAAATATAAAGTTTTAATAATGAAATTTTTAAAATTTAGTATTTAAATTTTTAAATTTTAAAATTTAAAATTTTAATAATTAAATTTTTAAAATTTAGTATTTAAATTTTTAAATTTTAAAATTTAAAGTTTTAATAATTAAATTTTTAAAATTTAGTATTTAAATTTTTAAAATTTAGTATTTAAATTTTTAAATTTTTAAAATTTAATATTTAAGTTTTAAAATTTTAATATATAAAGTTTTAATAATTAAATTTTTAAAATTTAGTATTTAAATTTTTAAATTTTAAAGTTTGAAGTTTTAATAATTAATTTTTAAAATTTAGTATTTAAATTATAAAATTTAAATTTTTAAATTTTAAAGTTTAAAATTTCAATAATTAAGTTTTTAAAATTTAGTATTTAAGTTTTTAAATTTTAAAATTTAAAGTTTTAATAATTAAATTTTTAAAATTTAGTATTTAAATTTTTAAATTTTAAAGTTTGAAGTTTTAATAATTAATTTTTAAACTTTAGTATTTAAATTTTAAAATTTAAATTTTTAAATTTTAAAATTTAAAATTTTAATAATTAAATTTTTAAAATTTGTATTTAAATTTATAAATTTTAAAATTTAAAGTTTTAATAATTAAATTTTTAAAATGTTTTATTTAAATTTTAAAATTTAAATTTTTAAATTTTATAATTTAAAATATTAATAATTAAATTTTTAAAATTTAGTATTTAAATTTAAAATTTTTAAATATAAAGTTTTAATAATGAAATTTTTAAAATTTAGTATTTAAATTTTTAAATTTTAAAATTTAAAATTTTAATTATTAAATTTTTAAAATTTAGTATTTAAATATTTAAATTTTAAAATTTAAAGATTTAATATTTAAAGTTTTAAAATTTAGTATTTAAATTTTTAAATTTTAAAATTTAAATTTTAATAATTAAAGTTTTAAAATTTAGTATTTAAAATTTTAAACTTTAAAATTTAAAGTTTTAATAATTAAATTTTTAAAATTTAGTATTTAAATTTTTAAATTTTAAAATTTAAATTTTTAAATTTTAAAATTTAAAATTTCAATAATTAAATTTTTAAAATTTAGTATTTAAGTTTTTAAATTTTAAAATTTAAAGTTTTAATAATCAAATTTTTAAAATTTAGTATTTAAATTTTTAAATTTTAAAGTTTAATTTTTAATAATTAAATTTTTAAAATTTAGTATTTAAATTTTAAAATTTAAATTTTTAAATTTTAAAATTTAAATTTTTAAATTTTAAAATTTAAAATTTCAATAATTAAATTTTTAAAATTTAGTATTTAAGTTTTTAAATTTTAAAATTTAAAGTTTTAATAATTAAATTTTTAAAATTTAGTATTTATATTTTAAAATTTAAATTTTTAAATTTTAAAATTTAAAATTTTAATAATTAAATTATTAAAATTTAGTATTTAAATTTTTAAATTTTAAAATTTAAAGTTTTAATAATTAAATTTTTAAAATTTGTATTTAAATTTTTAAATTTTAAAATTTAAAGTTTTAATAATTAAATTTTTAAAATTTAGTATTTAAATTTTTAAATTTTAAAATTTAAAGTTTTAATAATTAAATTTTTAAAATTTAGTATTTAAATTTTTAAATTTTCAAATTTAAAGTTTTAATAATTAAATTTTTAAAATTTAGTATTTAAATTTTTAAATTTAAAACTTTAATAATTAAATTTTTAAAATTTAGTATTTAAATTTTTAAATTTTAAAATTTAAAGTTTTAATAATTAAATTTTCAGAATTTAGTATTTAAATTTTTAAATTTTAAAATTTCAAGTTTTAATATTTAAATTTTTAAAATTTAGTATTTAAATTTTTAAATTTTAAAATTTAAATTTATAATAATTAAATATTTAAAATTTAGTATTTAAATTTTAAAATTTAAATTTTTAAATTTTAAAATTTAAAATTTTAATAATTAAATTTTAAAAATTTAGTATTTAATTATTTAAATTTTAAAATTTAAAGATTTAATATTTAAAGTTTTAAAGTTTAGTATTTAAATTTTTAAATTTTAAAATTTAAAATTTTAATAATTAAATTTTTAAAATTTAGTATTTAAATATTTAAATTTTAAAATTTAAAGATTTAATATTTAAAGTTTTAAAATTTAGTATTTAAATTTTTAAATTTTAAAATTTAAATTTTAATAATTAAAGTTTTAAAATTTAGTATTTAAAATTTTAAACTTTAAAATTTAAAGTTTTAATAGTTAAATTTTTAAAATTTAGTATTTAAATTTTTAAATTTTAAAATTTAAAGTTTTAATAATTAAATTTTTAAAATTTAGTATTTAAATTTTTAAATTATAAAATTTAAAGTTTTAATAATTAAATTTTTAAAATTTGTATTTAAGTTTTTAAATTTTAAAATTTAAAGTTTTAATAATTAAATTTTTAAAATTTAGTATTTAAATTTTTAAATTTTAAAATTTAAAGTTTTAACAATTAAATTTTTAAAATTTAGTATTTAAATTTTTAAAATTTAAAGTTTTAATAATTAAATTTTTAAAATTTAGTATTTAAGTTCTTAAATTTTAAAATTTAAAGTTTTAATAATTAAATTTTTAAAATTTAGTATTTAAATTTTTAAATTTTAAAGTTTGAAGTTTTAATAATTAAATTTTTAAAATTTAGTATTTAAATTTTAAAATTTAAAATTTTAATAACTAAATTTTTAAAATTTCGTATTTAAATTTTTAAATTTTAAAATTTAAAGTTTTAATAATTAAATTTTTAAAATTTAGTATTTAAATTTTTAAATTTTAAAATTTAAATTTTTAAATTTTAAAATTTAAAATTTCAATAATTAAATTTTTAAAATTTAGTATTTAAAATTTTAGATTTTAAAGTTTGAAGTTTTAATAATTAATTTTTAAAATTTAGTATTTAAATTTTAAAATTTAAATTTTTAAATTTTAAAATTTAAAGTTTTAATAATTAAATTTTTAAAATTTAGTATTTAAATTTTTAAATTTTAAAGTTTGAAGTTTTAATAATTAAATTTTTAAAATTTAGTATTTAAATTTTAAAATTTAAATTTTTAAATTTTAAAATTTAAAATTTTAATAACTAAATTTTTAAAATTTAGTATTTAAATTTTTAAATTTTAAAATTTAAAGTTTTAATGATTAAATTTTTAAAATTTAGTATTTAAATTTTTAAATTTTAAAATTTAAATTTTTAAATTTTAAAATTTAAAATTTCAATAATTAAATTTTTAAAATTTAGTATTTAAATTTTTAAATTTTAAAGTTTGAAGTTTTAATAATTAATTTTTAAAATTTAGTATTTAAATTTTAAAATTTAAATTTTTAAATTTTAAAATTTAAAATTTTAATAATTAAATTTTTAAAATTTAGTATTTAAATTTTTAAATTTTAAAATTTAAAGTTTTAATAATTAAATTTTTAAAATTTGTATTTAAATTTATAAATTTTAAAATTTAAAGTTTTATTAATTAAATTTTTAAAATTTAGTATTTTAATTTTTAAATTTTAAAGTTTAAAGTTTTAATAATTAAATTTTTAAAATTTAGTATTTAAATTTTAAAATTTGAATTTTTAAATTTTAAAATTTAAAATTTTAATAATTAAATTTTTAAAATTTAGTATTTAAAATTTTAAACTTTAAAGTTTAAAGTTTTAATAGTTAAATTTTTAAAATTTATTATTTAAATTTTAAAATATAAAGTTTTAATAATGAAATTTTTAAAATTTAGTATTTAAATTTTTAAATTTTAAAATTTAAAATTTTAATAATTAAATTTTTAAAATTTAGTATTTAAATTTTTAAATTTTAAAATTTAAAGTTTTAATAATTAAATTTTTAATATTTAGTATTTAAATTTTTAAATTTTAAAATTTAAATTTTTAAATTTTAAAATTTAAAATTTCAATAATTAAATTTTTAAAATTTAATATTTAAGTTTTTAAATTTTAAAATTTAAAGTTTTAATAATTAAATTTTTAAAATTTAGTATTTAAATTTTTAAATTTTAAAGTTTGAAGTTTTAATAATTAATTTTTAAAATTTAGTATTTAAATTATAAAATTTAAATTTTTAAATTTTAAAATTTAAAATTTCAATAATTAAATTTTTAAAATTTAGTATTTAAATTTTTAAATTTTAAAGTTTAAAATTTCAATAATTAAATTTTTAAAATTTAGTATTTAAGTTTTTAAATTTTAAAATTTAAAGTTTTAATAATTAAATTTTTAAAATTTGGTATTTAAATTTTTAAATTTTAAAGTTTGAAGTTTTAATAATTAATTTTTAAAATTTAGTATTTAAATTTTAAAATTTAAATTTTTAAATTTTAAAATTTAAAATTTTAATAATTAAATTTTTAAAATTTAGTATTTATATTTTTAAATTTTAAAATTTAAAGTTTTAATAATTAAATATTTAAAATTTGTATTTAAATTTATAAATTTTAAAATTTAAAGTTGTAATAATTAAATTTTTAAAATTTAGTATTTAAATTTATAAATTTTTTAAATTTAATGTTTTAATAATTAAATTTTTAAAATGTAGTATTTAAATTTTAATATTTAAATTTTTAAATTTTATAATTTAAAATTTTAATAATTAAATTTTTAAAATTTAGTATTTAAATTTTTAAATTTTAAAATTTAAATTTTAATAATTATAGTTTTAAAATTTAGTATTTAAAATTTTAAACTTTAAAATTTAAAGTTTTAATAATTAAATTTTTAAAATTTAGTATTTAAATTTTTAAATTTTAAAATTTAAATTTTTAAATTTTAAAATTTAAATTTTTAAATTTTAAAATTTAAAATTTCAATAATTAAATTTTTAAAATTTAGTATTTAAGTTTATAAATTTTAAAATTTAAAGTTTTAATAATCAAATTTTTAAAATTTAGTATTTAAATTTTTAAATTTTAAAGTTTGAAGTTTTAATAATTAAATTTTTAAAATTTAGTATTTAAATTTTAAAATTTAAATTTTTAAATTTTAAAATTTAAAATTTTAATAATTAAATTTTTAAAATTTAGTATTTAAATTTTTAAATTTTGAAATTTAAAGTTTTAATAATTAAATTTTTAAAATTTGTATTTAAATTTTTAAATTTTAAAATTTAAAGTTTTAATAATTAAATTTTTAAAATTTAGTATTTAAATTTTTAAATTCCAAAGTTTAATTTTTAATAATTAAATTTTTAAAATTTAGTATTTAAATTTTAAAATTTAAATTTTTAAATTTTAAAATTTAAAGTTTTAATAATTAAATTTTTAAAATTTGTATTTAAATTTTTAAATTTTAAAATTTAAAGTTTTAATAATTAAATTTTTAAAATTTAGTATTTAAATTTTTAAATTTAAAACTTTAATAATTAAATTTTTAAAATTTAGTATTTAAATTTTTAAATTTTAAAATTTAAAGTTTTAATAATTAAATTTTTAGAATTTAGTATTTAAATTTTTAAATTTTAAAATTTCAAGTTTTAATATTTAAATTTTTAAAATTTAGTATTTAAATTTTTAAATTTTAAAATTTAAATTTATAATAATTAAATATTTAAAATTTAGTATTTAAATTTTAAAATTTAAATTTTTAAATTTTAAAATTTAAAATTTTAATAATTAAATTTTAAAAATTTAGTATTTAAATATTTAAATTTTAAAATTTAAAGATTTAATATTTAAAGTTTTAAAGTATAGTATTTAAATTTTTAAATTTTAAAATTTAAAATTTTGATAATTAAATTTTTAAAATTTAGTATTTAAATATTTAAATTTTAAAATTTAAAGATTTAATATTTAAAGTTTTAATATTTGGTATTTAAATTTTTAAATTTTAAAATTTAAATTTTAATAATTAAAGTTTTTAAATTTAGTATTTAAAATTTTAAACTTTAAAATTTAAAGTTTTAATAGTTAAATTTTTAAAATTTAGTATTTAAATTTTTAAATTTTAAAATTTAAAGTTTTAATAATTAAATTTTTAAAATTTAGTATTTAAATTTTTAAATTATAAAATTTAAAGTTTTAATAATTAAATTTTTAAAATTTGTATTTAAGTTTTTAAATTTTAAAATTTAAAGTTTTAATAATTAAATTTTTAAAATTTAGTATTTAAATTTTTAAATTTTAAAATTTAAAGTTTTAACAATTAAATTTTTAAAATTTAGTATTTAAATTTTTAAAATTTAAAGTTTTAATAATTAAATTTTTAAAATTTAGTATTTAAGTTCTTAAATTTTAAAATTTAAAGTTTTAATAATTAAATTTTTAAAATTTAGTATTTAAATTTTTAAATTTTAAAGTTTGAAGTTTTAATAATTAAATTTTTAAAATTTAGTATTTAAATTTTAAAATTTAAAATTTTAATAACTAAATTTTTAAATTTTCGTATTTAAATTTTTAAATTTTAAAATTTAAAGTTTTAATAATTAAATTTTTAAAATTTAGTATTTAAATTTTTAAATTTTAAAATTTAAATTTTTAAATTTTAAAATTTAAAATTTCAATAATTAAATTTTTAAAATTTAGTATTTAAAATTTTAGATTTTAAAGTTTGAAGTTTTAATAATTAATTTTTAAAATTTAGTATTTAAATTTTAAAATTTAAATTTTTAAATTTTAAAATTTAAAGTTTTAATAATTAAATTTTTAAAATTTAGTATTTAAATTTTTAAATTTTAAAGTTTGAAGTTTTAATAATTAAATTTTTAAAATTTAGTATTTAAATTTTAAAATTTAAATTTTTAAATTTTAAAATTTAAAATTTTAATAACTAAATTTTTAAAATTTAGTATTTAAATTTTTAAATTTTAAAATTTAAAGTTTTAATGATTAAATTTTTAAAATTTAGTATTTAAATTTTTAAATTTTAAAATTTAAATTTTTAAATT
Source organism: Aethina tumida (assembly GCF_024364675.1). NCBI lineage: Eukaryota > Metazoa > Arthropoda > Insecta > Coleoptera > Nitidulidae > Aethina > Aethina tumida. The sequence goes on from NC_065436.1 coordinate 9,970,076, forward strand.
TTAAAATTTAAAATTTCAATAATTAAATTTTTAAAATTTAGTATTTAAATTTTTAAATTTTAAAGTTTGAAGTTTTAATAATTAATTTTTAAAATTTAGAATTTAAATTTTAAAATTTAAATTTTTAAATTTTAAAATTTAAAATTTTAATAATTAAATTTTTAAAATTTAGTATTTAAATTTTTAAATTTTAAAATTTAAAGTTTTAATAATTAAATTTTTAAAATTTGTATTTAAATTTATAAATTTTAAAATTTAAAGTTTTATTAATTAAATTTTTAAAATTTAGTATTTAAATTTTTAAATTTTAAAGTTTAAAGTTTTAATAATTAAATTTTTAAAATTTAGTATTTAAATTTTAAAATTTGAATTTTTAAATTTTAAAATTTAAAATTTTAATAATTAAATTTTTAAAATTTAGTATTTAAAATTTTAAACTTTAAAATTTAAAGTTTTAATAGTTAAATTTTTAAAATTTAGTATTTAAATTTTAAAATATAAAGTTTTAATAATGAAATTTTTAAAATTTAGTATTTAAATTTTTAAATTATAAAATTTAAAATTTTAATAATTAAATTTTTAAAATTTAGTATTTAAATTTTTAAATTTTAAAATTTAAAGTTTTAATAATTAAATTTTTAATATTTAGTATTTAAATTTTTAAATTTTAAAATTTAAAATTTCAATAATTAAATTTTTAAAATTTAATATTTAAGTTTTTAAATTTTAAAATTTAAAGTTTTAATAATTAAATTTTTAAAATTTAGTATTTAAATTTTTAAATTTTAAAGTTTGAAGTTTTAATAATTAATTTTTAAAATTTAGTATTTAAATTATAAAATTTAAATTTTTAAATTTTAAAATTTAAAATTTCAATAATTAAATTTTTAAAATTTAGTATTAAAATTTTTAAATTTTAAAGTTTAAAATTTCAATAATTAAATTTTTAAAATTTAGTATTTAAGTTTTTAAATTTTAAAATTTAAAGTTTTAATAATTAAATTTTTAAAATTTGGTATTTAAATTTTTAAATTTTAAAGTTTGAAGTTTTAATAATTAATTTTTAAAATTTAGTATTTAAATTTTAAAATTTAAATTTTTAAATTTTAAAATTTAAAATTTTAATAATTAAATTTTTAAAATTTAGTATTTATATTTTTAAATTTTAAAATTTAAAGTTTTAATAATTAAATTTTTAAAATTTGTATTTAAATTTATAAATTTTAAAATTTAAAGTTGTAATAATTAAATTTTTAAAATTTAGTATTTAAATTTATAAATTTTTTAAATTTAATGTTTTAATAATTAAATTTTTAAAATGTAGTATTTAAATTTTAAAATTTAAATTTTTAAATTTTATAATTTAAAATTTTAATAATTAAATTTTTAAAATTTAGTATTTAAATTTTTAAATTTTAAAATATAAAGTTTTAATAATGAAATTTTTAAAATTTAGTATTTAAATTTTTGAATTTTAAAATTTAAAATTTTAATAATTAAATTTTTAAAATTTAGTATTTAAATATTTAAATTTTAAAATTTAAAGATTTAATATTTAAAGTTTTAAAATTTAGTATTTAAATTTTTAAATTTTAAAATTTAAATTTTAATAATTATAGTTTTAAAATTTAGTATTTAAAATTTTAAACTTTAAAATTTAAAGTTTTAATAATTAAATTTTTAAAATTTAGTATTTAAATTTTTAAATTTTAAAATTTAAATTTTTAAATTTTAAAATTTAAATTTTTAAATTTTAAAATTTAAAATTTCAATAATTAAATTTTTAAAATTTAGTATTTAAGTTTATAAATTTTAAAATTTAAAGTTTTAATAATCAAATTTTTAAAATTTAGTATTTAAATTTTTAAATTCCAAAGTTTAATTTTTAATAATTAAATTTTTAAAATTTAGTATTTAAATTTTAAAATTTAAATTTTTAAATTTTAAAATTTAAAGTTTTAATAATTAAATTTTTAAAATTTGTATTTAAATTTTTAAATTTTAAAATTTAAAGTTTTAATAATTAAATTTTTAAAATTTAGTATTTAAATTTTTAAATTTTAAAATTTAAAGTTTTAATAATTAAATTTTTAAAATTTAGTATTTAAATTTTTAAATTTAAAACTTTAATAATTAAATTTTTAAAATTTAGTATTTAAATTTTTAAATTTTAAAATTTAAAGTTTTAATAATTAAATTTTTAGAATTTAGTATTTAAATTTTTAAATTTTAAAATTTCAAGTTTTAATATTTAAATTTTTAAAATTTAGTATTTAAATTTTTAAATTTTAAAATTTAAATTTATAATAATTAAATATTTAAAATTTAGTATTTAAATTTTAAAATTTAAATTTTTAAATTTTAAAATTTAAAATTTTAATAATTAAATTTTAAAAATTTAGTATTTAAATATTTAAATTTTAAAATTTAAAGATTTAATATTTAAAGTTTTAAAGTATAGTATTTAAATTTTTAAATTTTAAAATTTAAAATTTTGATAATTAAATTTTTAAAATTTAGTATTTAAATATTTAAATTTTAAAATTTAAAGATTTAATATTTAAAGTTTTAATATTTGGTATTTAAATTTTTAAATTTTAAAATTTAAATTTTAATAATTAAAGTTTTAAAATTTAGTATTTAAAATTTTAAACTTTAAAATTTAAAGTTTTAATAGTTAAATTTTTAAAATTTAGTATTTAAATTTTTAAATTTTAAAATTTAAAGTTTTAATAATTAAATTTTTAAAATTTAGTATTTAAATTTTTAAATTATAAAATTTAAAGTTTTAATAATTAAATTTTTAAAATTTGTATTTAAGTTTTTAAATTTTAAAATTTAAAGTTTTAATAATTAAATTTTTAAAATTTAGTATTTAAATTTTTAAATTTTAAAATTTAAAGTTTTAACAATTAAATTTTTAAAATTTAGTATTTAAATTTTTAAAATTTAAAGTTTTAATAATTAAATTTTTAAAATTTAGTATTTAAGTTCTTAAATTTTAAAATTTAAAGTTTTAATAATTAAATTTTTAAAATTTAGTATTTAAATTTTTAAATTATAAAATTTAAAGTTTTAATAATTAAATTTTTAAAATTTGTATTTAAGTTTTTAAATTTTAAAATTTAAAGTTTTAATAATTAAATTTTTAAAATTTAGTATTTAAATTTTTAAATTTTAAAATTTAAAGTTTTAACAATTAAATTTTTAAAATTTAGTATTTAAATTTTTAAAATTTAAAGTTTTAATAATTAAATTTTTAAAATTTAGTATTTAAGTTCTTAAATTTTAAAATTTAAAGTTTTAATAATTAAATTTTTAAAATTTAGTATTTAAATTTTTAAATTTTAAAGTTTGAAGTTTTAATAATTAAATTTTTAAAATTTAGTATTTAAATTTTAAAATTTAAAATTTTAATAACTAAATTTTTAAAATTTCGTATTTAAATTTTTAAATTTTAAAATTTAAAGTTTTAATAATTAAATTTTTAAAATTTAGTATTTAAATTTTTAAATTTTAAAATTTAAATTTTTAAATTTTAAAATTTAAAATTTCAATAATTAAATTTTTAAAATTTAGTATTTAAAATTTTAGATTTTAAAGTTTGAAGTTTTAATAATTAATTTTTAAAATTTAGTATTTAAATTTTAAAATTTAAAGTTTTAATAATTAAATTTTTAAAATTTAGTATTTAAATTTTTAAATTTTAAAGTTTGAAGTTTTAATAATTAAATTTTTAAAATTTAGTATTTAAATTTTAAAATTTAAATTTTTAAATTTTAAAATTTAAAATTTTAATAACTAAATTTTTAAAATTTAGTATTTAAATTTTTAAATTTTAAAATTTAAAGTTTTAATGATTAAATTTTTAAAATTTAGTATTTAAATTTTTAAATTTTAAAATTTAAATTTTTAAATTTTAAAATTTTAAATTTCAATAATTAAATTTTTAAAATTTAGTATTTAAATTTTTAAATTTTAAAGTTTGAAGTTTTAATAATTAATTTTTAAAATTTAGTATTTAAATTTTAAAATTTAAATTTTTAAATTTTAAAATTTAAAATTTTAATAATTAAATTTTTAAAATTTAGTATTTAAATTTTTAAATTTTAAAATTTAAAGTTTTAATAATTAAATTTTTAAAATTTGTATTTAAATTTATAAATTTTAAAATTTAAAGTTTTATTAATTAAATTTTTAAAATTTAGTATTTAAATTTTTAAATTTTAAAGTTTAAAGTTTTAATAATTAAATTTTTAAAATTTAGTATTTAAATTTTAAAATTTGAATTTTTAAATTTTAAAATTTAAAATTTTAATAATTAAATTTTTAAAATTTAGTATTTAAAATTTTAAACTTTAAAATTTAAAGTTTTAATAGTTAAATTTTTAAAATTTAGTATTTAAATTTTAAAATATAAAGTTTTAATAATGAAATTTTTAAAATTTAGTATTTAAATTTTTAAATTTTAAAATTTAAAATTTTAATAATTAAATTTTTAAAATTTAGTATTTAAATTTTTAAATTTTAAAATTTAAAGTTTTAATAATTAAATTTTTAATATTTAGTATTTAAATTTTTAAATTTTAAAATTTAAATTTTTAAATTTTAAAATTTAAAATTTCAATAATTAAATTTTTAAAATTTAATATTTAAGTTTTTAAATTTTAAAATTTAAAGTTTTAATAATTAAATTTTTAAAATTTAGTATTTAAATTTTTAAATTTTAAAGTTTGAAGTTTTAAAAATTAATTTTTAAAATTTAGTATTTAAATTATAAAATTTAAATTTTTAAATTTTAAAATTTAAAATTTCAATAATTAAATTTTTAAAATTTAGTATTTAAATTTTTAAATTTTAAAGTTTAAAATTTCAATAATTAAATTTTTAAAATTTAGTATTTAAGTTTTTAAATTTTAAAATTTAAAGTTTTAATAATTAAATTTTTAAAATTTGGTATTTAAATTTTTAAATTTTAAAGTTTGAAGTTTTAATAATTAATTTTTAAAATTTAGTATTTAAATTTTAAAATTTAAATTTTTAAATTTTAAAATTTAAAATTTTAATAATTAAATTTTTAAAATTTAGTATTTATATTTTTAAATTTTAAAATTTAAAGTTTTAATAATTAAATTTTTAAAATTTGTATTTAAATTTATAAATTTTAAAATTTAAAGTTGTAATAATTAAATTTTTAAAATTTAGTATTTAAATTTATAAATTTTTTAAATTTAATGTTTTAATAATTAAATTTTTAAAATGTAGTATTTAAATTTTAAAATTTAAATTTTAATAATTATAGTTTTAAAATTTAGTATTTAAAATTTTAAACTTTAAAATTTAAAGTTTTAATAATTAAATTTTTAAAATTTAGTATTTAAATTTTTAAATTTTAAAATTTAAATTTTTTAATTTTAAAATTTAAATTTTTAAATTTTAAAATTTAAAATTTCAATAATTAAATTTTTAAAATTTAGTATTTAAGTTTATAAATTTTAAAATTTAAAGTTTTAATAATCAAATTTTTAAAATTTAGTATTTAAATTTTTAAATTTTAAAGTTTGAAGTTTTAATAATTAAATTTTTAAAATTTAGTATTTAAATTTTAAAATTTAAATTTTTAAATTTTAAAATTTAAAATTTTAATAATTAAATTTTTAAAATTTAGTATTTAAATTTTTAAATTTTAAAATTTAAAGTTTTAATAATTAAATTTTTAAAATTTGTATTTAAATTTTTAAATTTTAAAATTTAAAGTTTTAATAATTAAATTTTTAAAATTTAGTATTTAAATTTTTAAATTCCAAAGTTTAATTTTTAATAATTAAATTTTTAAAATTTAGTATTTATATTTTAAAATTTAAATTTTTAAATTTTAAAATTTAAAGTTTTAATAATTAAATTTTTAAAATTTGTATTTAAATTTTTAAATTTTAAAATTTAAAGTTTTAATAATTAAATTTTTAAAATTTAGTATTTAAGTTTTTAAATTTTAAAATTTAAAGTTTTAATAATTAAATTTTTAAAATTTAGTATTTAAATTTTTAAATTTAAAACTTTAATAATTAAATTTTTAAAATTTAGTATTTAAATTTTTAAATTTTAAAATTTAAAGTTTTAATAATTAAATTTTTAGAATTTAGTATTTAAATTTTTAAATTTTAAAATTTCAAGTTTTAATATTTAAATTTTTAAAATTTAGTATTTAAATTTTTAAATTTTAAAATTTAAATTTATAATAATTAAATATTTAAAATTTAGTATTTAAATTTTAAAATTTAAATTTTTAAATTTTAAAATTTAAAATTTTAATAATTAAATTTTAAAAATTTAGTATTTAAATATTTAAATTTTAAAATTTAAAGATTTAATATTTAAAGTTTTAAAGTATAGTATTTAAATTTTTAAATTTTAAAATTTAAAATTTTGATAATTAAATTTTTAAAATTTAGTATTTAAATATTTAAATTTTAAAATTTAAAGATTTAATATTTAAAGTTTTAATATTTGGTATTTAAATTTTTAAATTTTAAAATTTAAATTTTAATAATTAAAGTTTTAAAATTTAGTATTTAAAATTTTAAACTTTAAAATTTAAAGTTTTAATAGTTAAATTTTTAAAATTTAGTATTTAAATTTTTAAATTTTAAAATTTAAAGTTTTAATAATTAAATTTTTAAAATTTAGTATTTAAATTTTTAAATTATAAAATTTAAAGTTTTAATAATTAAATTTTTAAAATTTGTATTTAAGTTTTTAAATTTTAAAATTTAAAGTTTTAATAATTAAATTTTTAAAATTTAGTATTTAAATTTTTAAATTTTAAAATTTAAAGTTTTAACAATTAAATTTTTAAAATTTAGTATTTAAATTTTTAAAATTTAAAGTTTTAATAATTAAATTTTTAAAATTTAGTATTTAAGTTCTTAAATTTTAAAATTTAAAGTTTTAATAATTAAATTTTTAAAATTTAGTATTTAAATTTTTAAATTATAAAATTTAAAGTTTTAATAATTAAATTTTTAAAATTTGTATTTAAGTTTTTAAATTTTAAAATTTAAAGTTTTAATAATTAAATTTTTAAAATTTAGTATTTAAATTTTTAAATTTTAAAATTTAAAGTTTTAACAATTAAATTTTTAAAATTTAGTATTTAAATTTTTAAAATTTAAAGTTTTAATAATTAAATTTTTAAAATTTAGTATTTAAGTTCTTAAATTTTAAAATTTAAAGTTTTAATAATTAAATTTTTAAAATTTAGTATTTAAATTTTTAAATTTTAAAGTTTGAAGTTTTAATAATTAAATTTTTAAAATTTAGTATTTAAATTTTAAAATTTAAAATTTTAATAACTAAATTTTTAAAATTTCGTATTTAAATTTTTAAATTTTAAAATTTAAAGTTTTAATAATTAAATTTTTAAAATTTAGTATTTAAATTTTTAAATTTTAAAATTTAAATTTTTAAATTTTAAAATTTAAAATTTCAATAATTAAATTTTTAAAATTTAGTATTTAAAATTTTAGATTTTAAAGTTTGAAGTTTTAATAATTAATTTTTAAAATTTAGTATTTAAATTTTAAAATTTAAAGTTTTAATAATTAAATTTTTAAAATTTAGTATTTAAATTTTTAAATTTTAAAGTTTGAAGTTTTAATAATTAAATTTTTAAAATTTAGTATTTAAATTTTAAAATTTAAATTTTTAAATTTTAAAATTTAAAATTTTAATAACTAAATTTTTAAAATTTAGTATTTAAATTTTTAAATTTTAAAATTTAAAGTTTTAATGATTAAATTTTTAAAATTTAGTATTTAAATTTTTAAATTTTAAAATTTAAATTTTTAAATTTTAAAATTTTAAATTTCAATAATTAAATTTTTAAAATTTAGTATTTAAATTTTTAAATTTTAAAGTTTGAAGTTTTAATAATTAATTTTTAAAATTTAGTATTTAAATTTTAAAATTTAAATTTTTAAATTTTAAAATTTAAAATTTTAATAATTAAATTTTTAAAATTTAGTATTTAAATTTTTAAATTTTAAAATTTAAAGTTTTAATAATTAAATTTTTAAAATTTGTATTTAAATTTATAAATTTTAAAATTTAAAGTTTTATTAATTAAATTTTTAAAATTTAGTATTTAAATTTTTAAATTTTAAAGTTTAAAGTTTTAATAATTAAATTTTTAAAATTTAGTATTTAAATTTTAAAATTTGAATTTTTAAATTTTAAAATTTAAAATTTTAATAATTAAATTTTTAAAATTTAGTATTTAAAATTTTAAACTTTAAAATTTAAAGTTTTAATAGTTAAATTTTTAAAATTTAGTATTTAAATTTTAAAATATAAAGTTTTAATAATGAAATTTTTAAAATTTAGTATTTAAATTTTTAAATTTTAAAATTTAAAATTTTAATAATTAAATTTTTAAAATTTAGTATTTAAATTTTTAAATTTTAAAATTTAAAGTTTTAATAATTAAATTTTTAATATTTAGTATTTAAATTTTTAAATTTTAAAATTTAAATTTTTAAATTTTAAAATTTAAAATTTCAATAATTAAATTTTTAAAATTTAATATTTAAGTTTTTAAATTTTAAAATTTAAAGTTTTAATAATTAAATTTTTAAAATTTAGTATTTAAATTTTTAAATTTTAAAGTTTGAAGTTTTAAAAATTAATTTTTAAAATTTAGTATTTAAATTATAAAATTTAAATTTTTAAATTTTAAAATTTAAAATTTCAATAATTAAATTTTTAAAATTTAGTATTTAAATTTTTAAATTTTAAAGTTTAAAATTTCAATAATTAAATTTTTAAAATTTAGTATTTAAGTTTTTAAATTTTAAAATTTAAAGTTTTAATAATTAAATTTTTAAAATTTGGTATTTAAATTTTTAAATTTTAAAGTTTGAAGTTTTAATAATTAATTTTTAAAATTTAGTATTTAAATTTTAAAATTTAAATTTTTAAATTTTAAAATTTAAAATTTTAATAATTAAATTTTTAAAATTTAGTATTTATATTTTTAAATTTTAAAATTTAAAGTTTTAATAATTAAATTTTTAAAATTTGTATTTAAATTTATAAATTTTAAAATTTAAAGTTGTAATAATTAAATTTTTAAAATTTAGTATTTAAATTTATAAATTTTTTAAATTTAATGTTTTAATAATTAAATTTTTAAAATGTAGTATTTAAATTTTAAAATTTAAATTTTTAAATTTTATAATTTAAAATTTTAATAATTAAATTTTTAAAATTTAGTATTTAAATTTTTAAATTTTAAAATATAAAGTTTTAATAATGAAATTTTTAAAATTTAGTATTTAAATTTTTGAATTTTAATATTTAAAATTTTAATAATTAAATTTTTAAAATTTAGTATTTAAATATTTAAATTTTAAAATTTAAAGATTTAATATTTAAAGTTTTAAAATTTAGTATTTAAATTTTTAAATTTTAAAATTTAAATTTTAATAATTATAGTTTTAAAATTTAGTATTTAAAATTTTAAACTTTAAAATTTAAAGTTTTAATAATTAAATTTTTAAAATTTAGTATTTAAATTTTTAAATTTTAAAATTTAAATTTTTAAATTTTAAAATTTAAATTTTTAAATTTTAAAATTTAAAATTTCAATAATTAAATTTTTAAAATTTAGTATTAAAGTTTATAAATTTTAAAATTTAAAGTTTTAATAATCAAATTTTTAAAATTTAGTATTTAAATTTTTAAATTTTAAAGTTTGAAGTTTTAATAATTAAATTTTTAAAATTTAGTATTTAAATTTTAAAATTTAAATTTTTAAATTTTAAAATTTAAAATTTTAATAATTAAATTTTTAAAATTTGTATTTAAATTTTTAAATTTTAAAATTTAAAGTTTTAATAATTAAATTTTTAAAATTTGTATTTAAATTTTTAAATTTTAAAATTTAAAGTTTTAATAATTAAATTTTTAAAATTTAGTATTTAAATTTTTAAATTCCAAAGTTTAATTTTTAATAATTAAATTTTTAAAATTTAGTATTTAAATTTTAAAATTTAAATTTTTAAATTTTAAAATTTAAAGTTTTAATAATTAAATTTTTAAAATTTGTATTTAAATTTTTAAATTTTAAAATTTAAAGTTTTAATAATTAAATTTTTAAAATTTAGTATTTAAAGTTTTAAATTTTAAAATTTAAAGTTTTAATAATTAAATTTTTAAAATTTAGTATTTAAATTTTTAAATTTAAAACTTTAATAATTAAATTTTTAAAATTTAGTATTTAAATTTTTAAATTTTAAAATTTAAAGTTTTAATAATTAAATTTTTAGAATTTAGTATTTAAATTTTTAAATTTTAAAATTTCAAGTTTTAATATTTAAATTTTTAAAATTTAGTATTTAAATTTTTTAATTTTAAAATTTAAATTTATAATAATTAAATATTTAAAATTTAGTATTTAAATTTTAAAATTTAAATTTTTAAATTTTAAAATTTAAAATTTTAATAATTAAATTTTAAAAATTTAGTATTTAAATATTTAAATTTTAAAATTTAAAGATTTAATATTTAAAGTTTTAAAGTATAGTATTTAAATTTTTAAATTTTAAAATTTAAAATTTTGATAATTAAATTTTTAAAATTTAGTATTTAAATATTTAAATTTTAAAATTTTATAGATTTAATATTTAAAGTTTTAATATTTGGTATTTAAATTTTTAAATTTTAAAATTTAAATTTTAATAATTAAAGTTTTAAAATTTAGTATTTAAAATTTTAAACTTTAAAATTTAAAGTTTTAATAATTAAATTTTTAAAATTTAGTATTTAAATTTTTAAATTTTAAAATTAAAAGTTTTAATAATTAAATTTTTAAAATTTGTATTTAAATTTTTAAATTTTAAAATTTGTATTTAAATTTTTAAATTTTAAAATTTAAATTTTTAAATTTTAAAATTTAAAATTTCAATAATTAAATTTTTAAAATTTAGTATTTAAATTTTTAAATTTTAAAGTTTGAAGTTTTAATAATTAATTTTTAAAATTTAGTATTTAAATTTTAAAATTTAAATTATAAATTTTAAAATTTAAAGTTTTAATAATTAAATTTTTAAAATTTAGTATTTAAATTTTTAAATTTTAAAGTTTGAAGTTTTAATAATTAATTTTTAAAATTTAGTATTTAAATTTTAAAATTTAAATTTTTAAATTTTAAAATTTAAAATTTTAATAATTAAATTTTTAAAATTTAGTATTCAAATTTTTAAATTTTAAAATTTAAAGTTTTAATAATTAAATTTTTAAAATTTGTATTTAAATTTATAAATTTTAAAATTTAAAGTTTTAATAATTAAATTTTTAAAATTTAGTATTTAAATTTTTAAATTTTAAAGTTTAAAGTTTTAATAATTAAATTTTTAAAATTTAGTATTTAAATTTTAAAATTTAAATTTTTAAATTTTAAAATTTAAAATTTTAATAATTAAATTTTTAAAATTTAGTATTTAAATTTTTAAATTTTAAAATTTAAAGTTATAATAATTAAATTTTTAAAATTTAGTATTTAAATTTTTAAATTTTAAAATTTAAATTTTTAAATTTTAAAATTTAAAATTTCAATAATTAAATTTTTAAAATTTAATATTTAAGTTTTTAAATTTTAAAATTTAAAGTTTTAATAATTAAATTTTTAAAATTTAGTATTTAAATTTTTAAATTTTAAAGTTTGAAGTTTTAATAATTAATTTTTAAAATTTAGTATTTAAATTATAAAATTTAAATTTTTAAATTTTAAAATTTAAAATTTTAATAATTAAATTTTTAAAATTTAGTATTTAAATATTTAAATTTTAAAATTTAAAGTTTTAATAATTAAATTTTTAAAATTTGTATTTAAATTTATAAATTTTAAAATTTAAAGTTTTAATAATTAAATTTTTAAAATTTAGTATTTAAATTTTTAAATTTTAAAATTTAAATTTTTAAATTTTAAAATTTAAAATTTCAATAATTAAATTTTTAAAATTTAGTATTTAAATTTTTAAATTTTAAAGTTTAAAATTTCAATAATTAAATTTTTAAAATTTAGTATTTAAGTTTTTAAATTTTAAAATTTAAAGTTTTAATAATTAATTTTTTAAAATTTAGTATTTAAATTTTTAAATTTTAAAATTTAAAGTTTTAATAAATAAATTTTTAAAATTTAGTATTTAAATTTTTAAATTTTAAAATTTAAAGTTTTAATAATTAAATTTTTAAAATTTAGTATTTAAATTTTAAAATTTAAATTTTTAAATTTTAAAATTTAAAATTTTAATAATTAAATTTTTAAAATTTAGTATTTAAATTTTTAAATTTTAAAATTTAAAGTTTTAATAATTAAATTTTTAAAATTTGTATTTAAATTTTTAAATTTTAAAATTTAAAGTTTTAATAATTAAATTTTTAAAATTTAGTATTTAAATTTTTAAATTCCAAAGTTTAATTTTTAATAATTAAATTTTTATAATTTAGTATTTAAATTTTAAAATTTAAATTTTTAAATTTTAAAATTTAAAGTTTTAATAATTAAATTTTTAAAATTTGTATTTAAATTTTTAAATTTTAAAATTTAAAGTTTTAATAATTAAATTTTTAAAATTTAGTATTTAAATTTTTAAATTTTCAAATTTAAAGTTTTAATAATTAAATTTTTAAAATTTAGTATTTAAATTTTTAAATTTAAAACTTTAATAATTAAATTTCTAAAATTTAGTATTTAATTTAAAATTTTGATAATTAAATTTTTAAAATTTAGTATTTAAATATTTAAATTTTAAAATTTAAAGATTTAATATTTAAAGTTTTAATATTTGGTATTTAAATTTTTAAATTTTAAAATTTAAATTTTAATAATTAAAGTTTTAAAATTTAGTATTTAAAATTTTAAACTTTAAAATTTAAAGTTTTAATAATTAAATTTTTAAAATTTAGTATTTAAATTTTTAAATTTTAAAATTAAAAGTTTTAATAATTAAATTTTTAAAATTTGTATTTAAATTTTTAAATTTTAAAATTTGTATTTAAATTTTTAAATTTTAAAATTTAAATTTTTAATAATTAAATTTTTAAAATTTAGTATTTAAATTTTTAAATTTTAAAGTTTAAAGTTTTAATAATTAAATTTTTAAAATTTAGTATTTAAATTTTAAAATTTAAATTATAAATTTTAAAATTTAAAGTTTTAATAATTAAATTTTTAAAATTTAGTATTTAAATTTTTAAATTTTAAAGTTTGAAGTTTTAATAATTAATTTTTAAAATTTAGTATTTAAATTTTAAAATTTAAATTTTTAAATTTTAAAATTTAAAATTTTAATAATTAAATTTTTAAAATTTAGTATTCAAATTTTTAAATTTTAAAATTTAAAGTTTTAATAATTAAATTTTTAAAATTTGTATTTAAATTTATAAATTTTAAAATTTAAAGTTTTAATAATTAAATTTTTAAAATTTAGTATTTAAATTTTTAAATTTTAAAGTTTAAAGTTTTAATAATTAAATTTTTAAAATTTAGTATTTAAATTTTAAAATTTAAATTTTTAAATTTTAAAATTTAAAATTTTAATAATTAAATTTTTAAAATTTAGTATTTAAATTTTTAAATTTTAAAATTTAAAGTTATAATAATTAAATTTTTAAAATTTAGTATTTAAATTTTTAAATTTTAAAATTTAAATTTTTAAATTTTAAAATTTAAAATTTCAATAATTAAATTTTTAAAATTTAATATTTAAGTTTTTAAATTTTAAAATTTAAAGTTTTAATAATTAAATTTTTAAAATTTAGTATTTAAATTTTTAAATTTTAAAGTTTGAAGTTTTAATAATTAATTTTTAAAATTTAGTATTTAAATTATAAAATTTAAATTTTTAAATTTTAAAATTTAAAATTTTAATAATTAAATTTTTAAAATTTAGTATTTAAATATTTAAATTTTAAAATTTAAAGTTTTAATAATTAAATTTTTAAAATTTGTATTTAAATTTATAAATTTTAAAATTTAAAGTTTTAATAATTAAATTTTTAAAATTTAGTATTTAAATTTTTAAATTTTAAAATTTAAATTTTTAAATTTTAAAATTTAAAATTTCAATAATTAAATTTTTAAAATTTAGTATTTAAATTTTTAAATTTTAAAGTTTAAAATTTCAATAATTAAATTTTTAAAATTTAGTATTTAAGTTTTTAAATTTTTAAATTTAAAGTTTTAATAATTAATTTTTTAAAATTTAGTATTTAAATTTTTAAATTTTAAAATTTAAAGTTTTAATAAATAAATTTTTAAAATTTAGTATTTAAATTTTTAAATTTTAAAATTTAAAGTTTTAATAATTAAATTTTTAAAATTTAGTATTTAAATTTTAAAATTTAAATTTTTAAATTTTAAAATTTAAAATTTTAATAATTAAATTTTTAAAATTTAGTATTTAAATTTTTAAATTTTAAAATTTAAAGTTTTAATAATTAAATTTTTAAAATTTGTATTTAAATTTTTAAATTTTAAAATTTAAAGTTTTAATAATTAAATTTTTAAAATTTAGTATTTAAATTTTTAAATTCCAAAGTTTAATTTTTAATAATTAAATTTTTATAATTTAGTATTTAAATTTTAAAATTTAAATTTTTAAATTTTAAAATTTAAAGTTTTAATAATTAAATTTTTAAAATTTGTATTTAAATTTTTAAATTTTAAAATTTAAAGTTTTAATAATTAAATTTTTAAAATTTAGTATTTAAATTTTTAAATTTTCAAATTTAAAGTTTTAATAATTAAATTTTTAAAATTTAGTATTTAAATTTTTAAATTTAAAACTTTAATAATTAAATTTCTAAAATTTAGTATTTAAATTTTTAAATTTTAAAATTTAAAGTTTTAATAATTAAATTTTTAGAATTTAGTATTTAAATTTTTAAATTTTAAAATTTCAAGTTTTAATATTTAAATTTTTAAAATTTAGTATTTAAATTTTTAAATTTTAAAATTTAAAGTTTTAATAATTAAATTTTTAGAATTTAGTATTTAAATTTTTAAATTTTAAAATTTAAAGTTTTAATAATTAAATTTTTAAAATTTAGTATTTAAATTTTTAAATTCCAAAGTTTAATTTTTAATAATTAAATTTTTATAATTTAGTATTTAAATTTTAAAATTTAAATTTTTAAATTTTAAAATTTAAAATTTTAATAATTAAATTTTAAAAATTTAGTATTTAAATATTTAAATTTTAAAATTTAAAGATTTAAATTTAAAGTTTTAAAGTATAGTATTTAAATTTTTAAATTTTAAAATTTAAAATTTTAATAATTAAATTTTTAAAATTTAGTATTTAAATATTTAAATTTTAAAATTTAAAGATTTAATATTTAAAGTTTTAAAATTTAGTATTTAAATTTTTAAATTTTAAAATTTAAATTTTAATAATTAAAGTTTTAAAATTTAGTGTTTAAAATTTTAAACTTTAAAATTTAAAGTTTTAATAATTAAATTTTTAAAATTTAGTATTTAAATTTTTAAATTTTAAAATTTAAATTTTTAAATTTTAAAATTTAAAATTTCAATAATTAAATTTTTAAAATTTAATATTTAAGTTTTTAAATTTTAAAATTTAAAGTTTTAATAATTAAATTTTTAAAATTTAGTATTTAAATTTTTAAATTTTAAAGTTTGAAGTTTTAATAATTAATTTTTAAAATTTAGTATTTAAATTATAAAATTTAAATTTTTAAATTTTAAAATTTAAAATTTTAATAATTAAATTTTTAAAATTTAGTATTTAAATTTTTAAATTTTAAAATTTAAAGTTTTAATAATTAAATTTTTAAAATTTGTATTTAAATTTATAAATTTTAAAATTTAAAGTTTTAATAATTAAATTTTTAAAATTTAGTATTTAAATTTTTAAATTTTAAAATTTAAACTTTTAAATTTTAAAATTTAAAATTTCAATAATTAAATTTTTAAAATTTAGTATTTAAATATTTAAATTTTAAAGTTTAAAATTTCAATAATTAAATTTTTAAAATTTAGTATTTAAGTTTTTAAATTTTAAAATTTAAAGTTTTAATAATTAATTTTTTAAAATTTAGTATTTAAATTTTTAAATTTTAAAATTTAAAGTTTTAATAATTAAATTTTTAAAATTTAGTATTTAAATATTTAAATTTTAAAATTTAAAGTTTTAATAATTAAATTTTTAAAATTTAGTATTTAAATTTTAAAATTTAAATTTTTAAATTTTAAAATTTAAAATTTTAATAATTAAATTTTTAAAATTTAGTATTTAAATTTTTAAATTTTAAAATTTAAAGTTTTAATAATTAAATTTTTAAAATTTAGTATTTAAATTTTAAAATTTAAATTTTTAAATTTTAAAATTTAAAGTTTTAATAATTAAATTTTTAAAATTTGTATTTAAATTTTTAAATTTTAAAATTTAAAGTTTTAATAATTAAATTTTTAAAATTTAGTATTTAAATTTCTAAATTTTAAAATTTAAAGTTTTAATAATTAAATTTTTAAAATTTAGTATTTAAATTTTTAAATTTTCAAATTTAAAGTTTTAATAATTAAATTTTTAAAATTTAGTATTTAAATTTTTAAATTTAAAACTTTAATAATTAAATTTTTAAAATTTAGTATTTAAATTTTTAAATTTTAAAATTTAAAGTTTTAATAATTATATTTTTAGAATTTAGTATTTAAATTTTTAAATTCTAAAATTTCAAGTTTTAATATTTAAATTTTTAAAATTTAGTATTTAAATTTTTAAATTTTAAAATTTAAATTTATAATAATTAAATATTTAAAATTTAGTATTTAAATTTTAAAATTTAAATTTTTAAATTTTAAAATTTAAAATTTTAATAATTAAATTTTAAAAATTTAGTATTTAAATATTTAAATTTTAAAATTTAAAGATTTAATATTTAAAGTTTTAAAGTATAGTATTTAAATTTTTAAATTTTAAAATTTAAAATTTTAATAATTAAATTTTTAAAATTTAGTATTTAAATATTTAAATTTTAAAATTTAAAGATTTAATATATAAAGTTTTAAAATTTGGTATTTAAATTTTTAAATTTTAAAATTTAAATTTTAATAATTAAAGTTTTAAAATTTAGTATTTAAAATTTTAAACTTTAAAATTTAAAGTTTTAATAATTAAATTTTTAAAATTTAGTATTTAAATTTTTAAATTTTAAAATTAAAAGTTTTAATAATTAAATTTTTAAAATTTGTATTTAAATTTTTAAATTTTAAAATTTGTATTTAAATTTTTAAATTTTAAAATTTAAATTTTTAAATTTTAAAATTTAAAATTTCAATAATTAAATTTTTAAAATTTATTATTTAAATATTTAAATTTTAAAATTTAAAGATTTAATATTTAAAGTTTTAAAATTTAGTATTTAAATTTTTAAATTTTAAAGTTTGAAGTTTTAATAATTAATTTTTAAAATTTAGTATTTAAATTTTAAAATTTAAATTTTAAATTTTAAAATTTAAAGTTTTAATAATTAAATTTTTAAAATTTAGTATTTAAATTTTTAAATTTTAAAGTTTGAAGTTTTAATAATTAATTTTTAAAATTTAGTATTTAAATTTTAAAATTTAAATTTTTAATTTTTAAAATTTAAAATTTTTATAATTAAATTTTTAAAATTTAGTATTTAAATTTTTAAATTTTAAAATTTAAAGTTTTAATAATTAAATTTTTAAAATTTGTATTTAAATTTATAAATTTTAAAATTTAAAGTTTTAATAATTAAATTTTTAAAATTTAGTATTTAAATTTTTAAATTTTAAAGTTTAAAGTTTTAATAATTAAATTTTTAAAATTTAGTATTTAAATTTTAAAATTTAAATTTTTAAATTTTAAAATTTAAAATTTTAATAATTAAATTTTTAAAATTTATTATTTATATTCTTAAATTTTAAAATTTAAAGTTATAATAATTAAATTTTTAAAATTTAGTAATTAAATTTTTAAATTTTAAAATTTAAAGTTTTAATAATTAAATTTTTAAAATGTAGTATTTAAATTTTAAAATTTTAATTTTTAAATTTTAAAATTTAAAATTATAATAATTAAATTTTTAAAATTTATTATTTAAATATTTAAATTTTAAAATTTAAAGATTTAATATTTAAAGTTTTAAAATTTAGTATTTAAATTTTTAAATTTTAAAATTTAAATTTTAATAATTAAAGTTTTAAAATTTAGTGTTTAAAATTTTAAACTTTAAAATTTAAAGTTTTAATAATTAAATTTTTAAAATTTAGTATTTAAATTTTTAAATTTTAAAATTTTAAAATTTAAATTTTTAAATTTTAAATTTTAAAATTTCAATAATTAAATTTTTAAAATTTAATATTTAAGTTTTTAAATTTTAAAATTTAAAGTTTTAATAATTAAATTTTTAAAATTTAGTATTTAAATTTTTAAATTTTAAAGTTTGAAGTTTTAATAATTAATTTTTAAAATTTAGTATTTAAATTATAAAATTTAAATTTTTATATTTTAAAATTTAAAATTTTAATAATTAAATTTTTAAAATTTAGTATTTAAATTTTTAAATTTTAAAATTTAAAGTTTTAATAATTAAATTTTTAAAATTTTTATTTAAATTTATAAATTTTAAAATTTAAAGTTTTAATAATTAAATTTTTAAAATTTAGTATTTAAATTTTTAAATTTTAAAATTTAAATTTTTAAATTTTAAAATTTAAAATTTCAATAATTAAATTTTTAAAATTTAGTATTTAAATTTTTAAATTTTAAAGTTTAAAATTTCAATAATTAAATTTTTAAAATTTAGTATTTAAGTTTTTAAATTTTAAAATTTAAAGTTTTAATAATTAATTTTTTAAAATTTAGTATTTAAATTTTTAAATTTTAAAGTTTGAAGTTTTAATAATTAAATTTTTAAAATTTGTATTTAAATTTATAAATTTTAAAATTTAAAGTTTTAATAATTAAATTTTTAAAATTTAGTATTTAAATTTTTAAATTTTAAAGTTTAAAGTTTTAATAATTAAATTTTTAAAATTTAGTATTTAAATTTTAAAATTTAAATTTTTAAATTTTAAAATTTAAAATTTTAATAATTAAATTTTTAAAATTTAGTATTTAAATTTTCAAATTTTAAAATTTAAAGTTGTAATAATTGAATTTTTAAAATTTAGTATTTAAATTTTTAAATTTTAAAATTTAAAGTTTTAATAATTAAATTTTTAAAATGTAGTATTTAAATTTTAAAATTTAAATTTTTAAATTTTATAATTTAAAATTTTAATAATTAAATTTTTAAAATTTAGCAATTAAATTTTTAAATTTTAAAATATAAAGTTTTAATAATGAAATTTTTAAAATTTAGTATTTAAATTTTTAAATTTTAAAATTTAAAATTTTAATAATTAAATTTTTAAAATTTAGTATTTAAATATTTAAATTTTAAAATTTAAAGATTTAATATTTAAAGTTTTAAAATTTAGTATTTAAATTTTTAAATTTTAAAATTTAAATTTTAATAATTAAAGTTTTAAAATTTAGTATTTAAAATTTTAAACTTTAAAATTTAAAGTTGTAATAATTAAATTTTTAAAATTTAGTATTTAAATTTTTAAATTTTAAAATTTAAAGTTTTAATAATTAAATTTTTAAAATTTGTATTTAAATTTTTAAATTTTAAAATTTAAAGTTTTAATAATTAAATTTTTAAAATTTAGTATTTAAATGTTTAACTTTTAAAATTTAAAGTTTTAATAATTAAATTTTTAAAATTTAGTATTTAAATTTTTAAATTTTAAAATTTAAAGTTTTAATAATTAAATTTTTAAAATTTAGTATTTAAGCTTTTAAATTTAAAACTTTAATAATTAAATTTTTAAAATTTAGTATTTAAATTTTTAAATTTTAAAATTTAAAGTTTTAATAATTAAATTTTTAAAATTTAGTATTTAAATTTTTAAATTTTAAAGTTTAAAGTTTTAATAATTAAATTTTTAAAATTTAGTATTTAAATTTTAAAATTTAAATTTTTAAATTTTAAAATTTAAAATTTTAATAATTAAATTTTTAAAATTTAGTATTTATATTCTTAAATTTTAAAATTTAAAGTTATAATAATTAAATTTTTAAAATTTAGTATTTAAATTTTTAAATTTTAAAATTTAAAGTTTTAATAATTAAATTTTTAAAATGTAGTATTTAAATTTTAAAATTTTAATTTTTAAATTTTAAAATTTAAAATTATAATAATTAAATTTTTAAAATTTATTATTTAAATATTTAAATTTTAAAATTTAAAGATTTAATATTTAAAGTTTTAAAATTTAGTATTTAAATTTTTAAATTTTAAAATTTAAATTTTAATAATTAAAGTTTTAAAATTTAGTGTTTAAAATTTTAAACTTTAAAATTTAAAGTTTTAATAATTAAATTTTTAAAATTTAGTATTTAAATTTTTAAATTTTAAAATTTAAATTTTTAAATTTTAAATTTTAAAATTTCAATAATTAAATTTTTAAAATTTAATATTTAAGTTTTTAAATTTTAAAATTTAAAATTTTAATAATTAAATTTTTAAAATTTAGTATTTAAATTTTTAAATTTTAAAATTTAAAGTTTTAATAATTAAATTTTTAAAATTTTTATTTAAATTTATAAATTTTAAAATTTAAAGTTTTAATAATTAAATTTTTAACATTTAGTATTTAAATTTTTAAATTTTAAAATTTAAATTTTTAAATTTTAAAATTTAAAATTTCAATAATTAAATTTTTAAAATTTAGTATTTAAATTTTTAAATTTTAAAGTTTAAAATTTCAATAATTAAATTTTTAAAATTTAGTATTTAAGTTTTTAAATTTTAAAATTTAAAGTTTTAATAATTAATTTTTTAAAATTTAGTATTTAAATTTTTAAATTTTAAAGTTTGAAGTTTTAATAATTAAATTTTTAAAATTTGTATTTAAATTTATAAATTTTAAAATTTAAAGTTTTAATAATTAAATTTTTAAAATTTAGTATTTAAATTTTTAAATTTTAAAGTTTAAAGTTTTAATAATTAAATTTTTAAAATTTAGTATTTAAATTTTAAAATTTAAATTTTTAAATTTTAAAATTTAAAATTTTAATAATTAAATTTTTAAAATTTAGTATTTAAATTTTCAAATTTTAAAATTTAAAGTTGTAATAATTGAATTTTTAAAATTTAGTATTTAAATTTTTAAATTTTAAAATTTAAAGTTTTAATAATTAAATTTTTAAAATGTAGTATTTAAATTTTAAAATTTAAATTTTTAAATTTTATAATTTAAAATTTTAATAATTAAATTTTTAAAATTTAGCAATTAAATTTTTAAATTTTAAAATATAAAGTTTTAATAATGAAATTTTTAAAATTTAGTATTTAAATTTTTAAATTTTAAAATTTAAAATTTTAATAATTAAATTTTTAAAATTTAGTATTTAAATATTTAAATTTTAAAATTTAAAGATTTAATATTTAAAGTTTTAAAATTTAGTATTTAAATTTTTAAATTTTAAAATTTAAATTTTAATAATTAAAGTTTTAAAATTTAGTATTTAAAATTTTAAACTTTAAAATTTAAAGTTGTAATAATTAAATTTTTAAAATTTAGTATTTAAATTTTTAAATTTTAAAATTTAAAGTTTTAATAATTAAATTTTTAAAATTTTTATTTAAATTTTTAAATTTTAAAATTTAAAGTTTTAATAATTAAATTTTTAAAATTTAGTATTTAAATGTTTAAATTTTAAAATTTAAAGTTTTAATAATTAAATTTTTAAAATTTAGTATTTAAATTTTTAAATTTTAAAATTTAAAGTTTTAATAATTAAATTTTTAAAATTTAGTATTTAAGCTTTTAAATTTAAAACTTTAATAATTAAATTTTTAAAATTTAGTATTTAAATTTTTAAATTTTAAAATTTAAAGTTTTAATAATTAAAGTTTTAAAATTTAGTATTTAAAATTTTAAACTTTAAAATTTAAAGTTTTAATAATTAAATTTTTAAAATTTAGTATTTAAATTTTTAAATTTTAAAATTTAAATTTATAATAATTAAATATTTAAAATTTAGTATTTAAATTTTAAAATTTAAATTTTTAATAATTAAATTTTTAAAATTTAGTATTTAAATTTTTTAATTTTAAAGTTTAAATTTTTAAATTTTAAAATTTAAATTTTTAAATTTTAAAATTTAAATTTTTAAATTTAAAAATTTAAATATTAAATTTAAAATTTTAATAATTAAATTTTTAAAATTTAGTATTTAAATTTTTAAATTTTAAAATTTAAAGTTTTAATAATTAAATTTTTAAAATTTGTATTTAAATTTATAAATTTTAAAATTTAAAGTTTTTATAATTAAATTTTTAAAATTTAGTATTTAAATTTTTAAATTTTAAAATTTAAATTTTTAAATTTTAAAATTTAAAATTTCAATAATTAAATTTTTAAAATTTAGTATTTAAATTTTTAAATTTTAAAGTTTAAAATTTCAATAATTAAATTTTTAAAATTTAGTATTTAAATTTTTAAATTTTAAAATTTAAAGTTTTAATAATTAATTTTTTAAAATTTAGTATTTAAATTTTTAAATTTTAAAGTTTGAAGTTTTAATAATTAAATTTTTAAAATTTGTATTTAAATTTATAAATTTTAAAATTTAAAGTTTTAATAATTAAATTTTTAAAATTTAGTATTTAAATTTTTAAATTTTAAAGTTTAAAGTTTTAATAATTAAATTTTTAAAATTTAGTATTTAAATTTTAAAATTTAAATTTTTAAATTTTAAAATTTAAAATTTTAATAATTAAATTTTTAAAATTTGGTATTTAAATTTTCAAATTTTAAAATTTAAAGTTGTAATAATTGAATTTTTAAAATTTAGTATTTAAATTTTTAAATTTTAAAATTTAAAGTTTTAATAATTAAATTTTTAAAATGTAGTATTTAAATTTTAAAATTTAAATTTTTAAATTTTATAATTTAAAATTTTAATAATTAAATTTTTAAAATTTAGTAATTAAATTTTTAAATTTTAAAATATAAAGTTTTAATAATGAAATTTTTAAAATTTAGTATTTAAATTTTTAAATTTTAAAATTTAAAATTTTAATAATTAAATTTTTAAAATTTAGTATTTAAATATTTAAATTTTAAAATTTAAAGATTTAATATTTAAAGTTTTAAAATTTAGTATTTAAATTTTTAAATTTTAAAATTTAAATTTTAATAATTAAAGTTTTAAAATTTAGTATTTAAAATTTTAAACTTTAAAATTTAAAGTTTTAATAATTAAATTTTTAAAATTTAGTATTTAAATTTTTAAATTTTAAATTTTAAAGTTTTAATATTTAAATTTTTAAAATTTAGTATTTAAATTTTTAAATTTTAAAATTTAAATTTATAATAATTAAATATTTAAAATTTAGTATTTAAATTTTAAAATTTAAATTTTTAATAATTAAATTTTTAAAATTTAGTATTTAAATTTTTTAATTTTAAAGTTTAAATTTTTAAATTTTAAAATTTAAATTTTTAAATTTTAAAATTTAAATTTTTAAATTTAAAAATTTAAATATTAAATTTAAAATTTTAATAATTAAATTTTTAAAATTTATTATTTAAATTTTTAAATTTTAAAATTTAAAGTTTTAATAATTAAATTTTTAGAATTTAGTATTTAAATTTTAAAATTTTAAAATTTAAACTTTTAATAATTAAATTTTTAAAATTTAGTATTTAAATTTTTAAATTTTAAAATTTAAATTTTTAAATTTTAAAATTTAAAATTTCAATAATTAAATTTTAAAAATTTAGTATTTAAGTTTTTAAATTTTAAAATTTAAAGTTTTAATAATCAAATTTTTAAAATTTAGTATTTAAATTTTTAAATTTTAAAGTTTGAAGTTTTAATAATTAAATTTTTAAAATTTAGTATTTAAATTTTAAAATTTAAATTTTTAAATTTTAAAATTTAAATTTTTAAATTTTAAAATTTAAAATTTTAATAATTAAATTTTTAAAATTTAGTATTTAAATTTTTAAATTTTAAAATTTAAAGTTTTAATAATTAAATTTTTAAAATTTGTATTTAAATTTTTAAATTTTAAAATTTAAAGTTTTAATAATTAAATTTTTAAAATTTAATATTTAAATTTTTAAATTCTAAAGTTTAATTTTTAATAATTAAATTTTTAAAATTTAGTATTTAAATTTTAAAATTTAAATTTTTAAATTTTAAAATTTAAAGTTTTAATAATTAAATTTTTAAAATTTGTATTTAAATTTTTAAATTTTAAAATTTAAAATTTTAATTATTAAATTTTTAAAATTTAGTATTTAAATTTTTAAATTTTAAAATTTAAAGTTTTAATAATTAAATTTTTAAAATTTAGTATTTGAATTTTTAAATTTTCAAATTTAAAGTTTTAATAATTAAATTTTTAAAATTTAGTATTTAAATTTTTAAATTTTAAAATTTAAATTTATAATAATTAAATATTTAAAATTTAGTATTTAAATTTTAAACTTTAAATTTTTAATAATTAAATTTTTAAAATTTAGTATTTAAATTTTTAAATTTTAAAGTTTAAATTTTTAAATTTTAAAATTTAAATTTTTAAATTTTAAAATTTAAATTTTTAAATTTAAAAATTTAAATATTTAATTTAAAATTTTAATAATTAAATTTTTAAAATTTAGTATTTAAATTTTTAAATTTTAAAATTTAAAGTTTTAATAATTAAATTTTTAAAATTTAGTATTTAAATTTTTAAATTTTCAAATTTAAAGTTTTAATAATTAAATTTTTAAAATTTAGTTTATAAATTTTTAAATTTAAAACTTTAATAATTAAATTTTTAAAATTTGGTCTTTAAATTTTTAAATTTTAAAATTTAAAGTTTTAATAATTAAATTTTTAGAATTTAGTATTTAAATTTTTAAATTTTAAAATTTAAAGTTTTAATATTTAAATTTTTAAAATTTAGTATTTAAATTTTTAAATTTTAAAATTTAAATTTATAATAATTATATATTTAAAATTTAGTATTTAAATTTTAAAATTTAAATTTTTAATAATTAAATTTTTAAAATTTAGTATTTATATTTTTAAATTTTAAAGTTTAAATTTTTAAATTTTAAAATTTAAATTTTTAAATTTTAAAATTTAAATTTTTAAATTTAAATATTTAAATATTATATTTAAAATTTTAATAATTAAATTTTTAAAATTTAGTATTTAAATTTTTAAATTTTAAAATTTAAATTTTTAAATTTTAAAATTTAAAATTTCAATAATTAAATTTTTAAAATTTAGTATTTAAGTTTTTAAATTTAAAACTTTAATAATTAAATTTTTAAAATTTAGTATTTAAATTTTTATATTTTAAAATTTAAAGTTTTAATAATTAA
This sequence comes from Aethina tumida, assembly GCF_024364675.1. Taxonomy (NCBI): domain Eukaryota; kingdom Metazoa; phylum Arthropoda; class Insecta; order Coleoptera; family Nitidulidae; genus Aethina; species Aethina tumida. Next base: position 9,995,562 of record NC_065436.1, read on the forward strand.
ATTTTTAGAATTTAGTATTTAAATTTTTAAATTTTAAAATTTAAAGTTTTAATATTTAAATTTTTAAAATTTAGTATTTAAATTTTTAAATTTTAAAATTTAAAGTTTTAATAATTAAATTTTTAGAATTTAGTATTTAAATTTTAAAATTTAAAGTTTTAATATTTAAATTTTTAAAATTAAGTATTTAAATTTTTAAATTTTAAAATTTAAATTTATAATAATTATATATTTAAAATTTAGTATTTAAATTTTAAAATTTAAATTTTTAATAATTAAATTTTTAAAATTTAGTATTTATATTTTTAAATTTTAAAGTTTAAATTTTTAAATTTTAAAATTTAAATTTTTAAATTTTAAAATTTAAATTTTTAAATTTTAAAATTTAAATTTTTAAATTTAAATATTTAAATATTATATTTAAAATTTTAATAATTAAATTTTTAAAATTTAGTATTTAAATTTTTAAATTTTAAAATTTAAAGTTTTAATAATTAAATTTTTAAAATTTAGTATTTAAATTTTTAAATTTTAAAATTTAAATTTTTAAATTTTAAAATTTAAAGCTTTAATAATTAAATTTTTAAAATTTTGTATTTAAATTTTTAAATTTTAAAATTTAAAATTTTAATAACTAAATTTTTAAAATTTAGTATTTAAACTTTTAAATTTTAAAATTTAAAGTTTTAATAATTAAATTTTTAAAATTTAGTATTTAAATTTTTAAATTTTAAAATTTAAATTTTTAAATTTTAAAATTTAAAATTTCAATAATTAAATTTTTAAAATTTAGTATTTAAGTTTTTAAATTTTAAAATTTAAAGTTTTAATAATCAAATTTTTAAAATTTAGTATTTAAATTTTTAAATTTTAAAGTTTGAAGTTTTAATAATTAAATTTTTAAAATTTAGTATTTAAGTTTTAAAATTTAAATTTTTAAATTTTAAAATTTAAAATTTTAATAATTAAATTTTTAAAATTTAGTATTTAAATTTTAAAATTTAAAGTTTTAATAATTAAATTTTTAAAATTTGTATTTAAATATTTATATTTTAAAATTTAAAGTTTTAATAATTAAATTTTTAAAATTTAGTATTTAAATTTTTAAATTCTAAAGTTTAATTTTTAATAATTAAATTTTTAAAATTTTGTATTTAAATTTTAAAATTTAAATTTTTAAATTTTAAAATTTAAAGTTTTAATAATTAAATTTTTAAAATTTAGTATTTAAATTTTTAAATTTTAAAATTTAAAGTTTTAATAATTAAATTTTTAAAATTTATTATTTAAATTTTTAAATTTTCAAATTTAAAGTTTTAATAATTAAATTTTTAAAATTTAGTATTTAAATTTTTAAATTTAAAACTTTAATAATTATATTTTTAAAATTTAGTATTTAAATTTTTAAATTTTAAAATTTAAAGTTTTAATAATTAAATTTTTAAAATTTAGTATTTAAATTTTAAACTTTAAATTTTTAATAATTAAATTTTTAAAATTTAGTATTTAAATTTTTAAATTTTAAAATTTAAATTTTTAAATTTTAAAATTTAAAATTTCAATAATTAAATTTTAAAAATTTAGTATTTAAGTTTTTAAATTTTAAAATTTAAAGTTTTAATAATCAAATTTTTAAAATTTAGTATTTAAATTTTTAAATTTTAAAGTTTGAAGTTTTAATAATTAAATTTTTAAAATTTAGTATTTAAATTTTAAAATTTAAATTTTTAAATTTTAAAATTTAAATTTTTAAATTTTAAAATTTAAAATTTTAATAATTAAATTTTTAAAATTTAGTATTTAAATTTTTAAATTTTAAAATTTAAAGTTTTAATAATTAAATTTTTAAAATTTGTATTTAAATTTTTAAATTTTAAAATTTAAAGTTTTAATAACTAAATTTTTAAAATTTAATATTTAAATTTTTAAATTCTAAAGTTTAATTTTTAATAATTAAATTTTTAAAATTTAGTATTTAAATTTTAAAATTTAAATTTTTAAATTTTAAAATTTAAAGTTTTAATAATTAAATTTTTAAAATTTGTATTTAAATTTTTAAATTTTAAAATTTAAAATTTTAATTATTAAATTTTTAAAATTTAGTATTTAAATTTTTAAATTTTAAAATTTAAAGTTTTAATAATTAAATTTTTAAAATTTAGTATTTGAATTTTTAAATTTTCAAATTTAAAGTTTTAATAATTAAATTTTTAAAATTTAGTATTTAAATTTTTAAATTTTCAAATTTAAAGTTTTAATAATTAAATTTTTAAAATTTAGTTTATAAATTTTTAAATTTAAAACTTTAATAATTAAATTTTTAAAATTTGGTCTTTAAATTTTTAAATTTTAAAATTTAAAGTTTTAATAATTAAATTTTTAGAATTTAGTATTTAAATTTTTAAATTTTAAAATTTAAAGTTTTAATATTTAAATTTTTAAAATTTAGTATTTAAATTTTTAAATTTTAAAATTTAAATTTATAATAATTATATATTTAAAATTTAGTATTTAAATTTTAAAATTTAAATTTTTAATAATTAAATTTTTAAAATTTAGTATTTATATTTTTAAATTTTAAAGTTTAAATTTTTAAATTTTAAAATTTAAATTTTTAAATTTTAAAATTTAAATTTTTAAATTTAAATATTTAAATATTATATTTAAAATTTTAATAATTAAATTTTTAAAATTTAGTATTTAAATTTTTAAATTTTAAAATTTAAATTTTTAAATTTTAAAATTTAAAATTTCAATAATTAAATTTTTAAAATTTAGTATTTAAGTTTTTAAATTTAAAACTTTAATAATTAAATTTTTAAAATTTAGTATTTAAATTTTTATATTTTAAAATTTAAAGTTTTAATAATTAAATTTTTAGAATTTAGTATTTAAATTTTTAAATTTTAAAATTTAAAGTTTTAATATTTAAATTTTTAAAATTTAGTATTTAAATTTTTAAATTTTAAAATTTAAAGTTTTAATAATTAAATTTTTAGAATTTAGTATTTAAATTTTAAAATTTAAAGTTTTAATATTTAAATTTTTAAAATTTAGTATTTAAATTTTTAAATTTTAAAATTTAAATTTATAATAATTATATATTTAAAATTTAGTATTTAAATTTTAAAATTTAAATTTTTAATAATTAAATTTTTAAAATTTAGTATTTATATTTTTAAATTTTAAAGTTTAAATTTTTAAATTTATATATTTAAATATTATATTTAAAATTTTAATAATTAAATTTTTAAAATTTAGTATTTAAATTTTTAAATTTTAAAATTTAAAGTTTTAATAATTAAATTTTTAAAATTTAGTATTTAAATTTTTAAATTTTAAAATTTAAATTTTTAAATTTTAAAATTTAAAGCTTTAATAATTAAATTTTTAAAATTTTGTATTTAAATTTTTAAATTTTAAAATTTAAAATTTTAATAACTAAATTTTTAAAATTTAGTATTTAAATTTTTAAATTTTAAAATTTAAAGTTTTAATAATTAAATTTTTAAAATTTAGTATTTAAATTTTTAAATTTTAAAATTTAAATTTTTAAATTTTAAAATTTAAAATTTCAATAATTAAATTTTTAAAATTTAGTATTTAAGTTTTTAAATTTTAAAATTTAAAGTTTTAATAATCAAATTTTTAAAATTTAGTATTTAAATTTTTAAATTTTAAAGTTTGAAGTTTTAATAATTAAATTTTTAAAATTTAGTATTTAAATTTTAAAATTTAAATTTTTAAATTTTAAAATTTAAAATTTTAATAATTAAATTTTTAAAATTTAGTATTTAAATTTTAAAATTTAAAGCTTTAATAATTAAATTTTTAAAATTTGTATTTAAATATTTATATTTTAAAATTTAAAGTTTTAATAATTAAATTTTTAAAATTTAGTATTTAAATTTTTAAATTCTAAAGTTTAATTTTTAATAATTAAATTTTTAAAATTTTGTATTTAAATTTTAAAATTTAAATTTTTAAATTTTAAAATTTAAAGTTTTAATAATTAAATTTTTAAAATTTAGTATTTAAATTTTTAAATTTTAAAATTTAAAGTTTTAATAATTAAATTTTTAAAATTTATTATTTAAATTTTTAAATTTTCAAATTTAAAGTTTTAATAATTAAATTTTTAAAATTTAGTATTTAAATTTTTAAATTTAAAACTTTAATAATTATATTTTTAAAATTTAGTATTTAAATTTTTAAATTTTAAAATTTAAAGTTTTAATAATTAAATTTTTAAAATTTAGTATTTAAATTTTAAACTTTAAATTTTTAATAATTAAATTTTTAAAATTTAGTATTTAAATTTTTAAATTTTAAAGTTTAAATTTTTAAATTTTAAAATTTAAATTTTTAAATTTTAAAATTTAAATTTTTAAATTTAAAAATTTAAATATTTAATTTAAAATTTTAATAATTAAATTTTTAAAATTTAGTATTTAAATTTTTAAATTTTAAAATTTAAAGTTTTAATAATTAAATTTTTAAAATTTAGTATTTAAATTTTTAAATTTTCAAATTTAAAGTTTTAATAATTAAATTTTTAAAATTTAGTTTATAAATTTTTAAATTTAAAACTTTAATAATTAAATTTTTAAAATTTAGTCTTTAAATTTTTAAATTTTAAAATTTAAAGTTTTAATAATTAAATTTTTAGAATTTAGTATTTAAATTTTTAAATTTTAAAATTTAAAGTTTTAATATTTAAATTTTTAAAATTTAGTATTTAAATTTTAATAATTAAATTTTTAAAATTTAGTATTTAAATTTTTAAATTTTAAAATTTAAAGTTATAATAATTAAATTTTTAAAATTTAGTATTTAAATTTTTAAATTTTCAAATTTAAAGTTTTAATAATTAAATTTTTAAAATTTAGTATTTAAATTTTTAAATTTTAAAATTTAAATTTTTAAATTTTAAAATTTAAAATTTCAATAATTAAATTTTTAAAATTTAGTATTTAAGTTTTTAAATTTTAAAATTTAAAGTTATAATAATTAAATTTTTAAAATTTAGTATTTAAATTTTTAAATTTTCAAATTTAAAACTTTAATAATTATATTTTTAAAATTTAGTATTTAAATTTTTAAATTTTAAAATTTAAAGTTTTAATAATTATATTTTTAAAATTTAGTATTTAAATTTTTAAATTTTAAAATTTAAAGTTTTAATAATTAAATTTTTAAAATTTAGTATTTAAATTTTAAACTTTAAATTTTTAATAATTAAATTTATAAAATTTAGTATTTAAATTTTTAAATTTTAAAGTTTAAATTTTTAAATTTTAAAATTTAAATTTTTAAATTTTAAAATTTAAATATTTAAATTTAAAAATTTAAATATTTAATTTAAAATTTTAATATTTAAATTTTTAAAATTTAGTATTTAAATTTTTAAATTTTAAAATTTAAATTTTTAAATTTTAAAATTTAAAAATTTAAATATTTAATTTAAAATTTTAATAATTAAATTTTTAAAATTTAGTATTTAAATTTTTAAATTTTAAAATTTAAAGTTATAATAATTAAATTTTTAAAATTTAGTATTTAAATTTTTAAATTTTCAAATTTAAAGTTTTAATAATTAAATTTTTAAAATTTAGTTTATAAATTTTTAAATTTAAAACTTTAATAATTAAATTTTTAAAATTTAGTCTTTAAATTTTTAAATTTTAAAATTTAAAGTTTTAATAATTAAATTTTTAGAATTTAGTATTTAAATTTTTAAATTTTAAAATTTAAAGTTTTAATATTTAAATTTTTAAAATTTAGTATTTAAATTTTTAAATTTTAAAATATAAAATTTTAATAATTAAATTTTAAAAATTTAGTATTTAATTATTTAAATTTTAAAATTTAAAGATTTAATATTTAAAGTTTTAAAGTTTAGTATGTAAATTTTTAAATTTTAAAATTTAAAATTTTTATAATTAAATTTTTAAAATTTAGTATTTAAATATTTAAATTTTAAAATTTAAAGATTTAATATTTAAAGTTTTAAAATTTAGTATTTAAATTTTTAAATTTTAAAATTAAAAGTTTTAATAATTAAATTTTTAAAATTTGTATTTAAATTTTTAAATTTTAAAATTTAAAGTTTTAATAATTAAATTTTTAAAATTTAGTATTTAAATTTTTAAAATTTAAATTTTTAAATTTTAAAATTTAAAATTTTAATAACTAAATTTTTAAAATTTAGTATTTAAATTTTTAAATTTTAAAATTTAAAGTTTTAATAATTAAATTTTTAAAATTTAGTATTTAAATTTTTAAATTTTAAAATTTAAATTTTTAAATTTTAAAATTTAAAATTTCAATAATTAAATTTTTAAAATTTAGTATTTAAGTTTTTAAATTTAAAACTTTAATAATTAAATTTTTAAAATTTAGTATTTAAATTTTTATATTTTAAAATTTAAAGTTTTAATAATTATATTTTTAGAATTTAGTATTTAAATTTTTAAATTTTAAAATTTAAAGTTTTAATATTTAAATTTTTAAAATTTAGTATTTAAATTTTTAAATTTTAAAATTTAAAGTTTTAATAATTAAATTTTTGGAATTTATTATTTAAATTTTTAAATTTTAAAATTTAAAGTTTTAATAATTAAATTTTTAAAATTTAGTATTTAAATTTTTAAATTTTAAAATTTAAATTTTTAAATTTTAAAATTTAAAATTTCAATAATTAAATTTTTAAAATATAGTATTTAAGTTTTTAAATTTAAAACTTTAATAATTAAATTTTTAAAATTTAGTATTTAAATTTTTATATTTTAAAATTTAAAGTTTTAATAATTAAATTTTTAGAATTTAGTATTTAAATTTTTAAATTTTAAAATTTAAAGTTTTAATATTTAAATTTTTAAAATTTAGTATTTAAATTTTTAAATTTTAAAATTTAAAGTTTTAATAATTAAATTTTTAGAATTTAGTATTTAAATTTTAAAATTTAAAGTTTTAATATTTAAATTTTTAAAATTTATTATTTAAATTTTAAAATTTAAATTTTTAAATTTTAAAATTTAAAATTTTAATAATTAAATTTTTAAAATTTAGTATTTAAATTTTTAAATTTTAAAATTTAAAGTTATAATAATTAAATTTTTAAAATTTAGTATTTAAATTTTTAAATTTTAAAATTTAAAGTTTTAATAATCAAATTTTTAAAATTTAGTATTTAAATTTTTAAATTTTAAAGTTTGAAGTTTTAATAATTAAATTTTTAAAATTTAGTATTTAAATTTTAAAATTTAAATTTTTAAATTTTAAAATTTAAAATTTTAATAATTAAATTTTTAAAATTTAGTATTTAAATTTTAAAATTTAAAGTTTTAATAATTAAATTTTTAAAATTTGTATTTAAATATTTATATTTTAAAATTTAAAGTTTTAATAATTAAATTTTTAAAATTTAGTATTTAAATTTTTAAATTCTAAAGTTTAATTTTTAATAATTAAATTTTTAAAATTTTGTATTTAAATTTTAAAATTTAAATTTTTAAATTTTAAAATTTAAAGTTTTAATAATTAAATTTTTAAAATTTAGTATTTAAATTTTTAAATTTTCAAATTTAAAGTTTTAATAATTAAATTTTTAAAATTTAGTTTATAAATTTTTAAAATTAAAACTTTAATAATTAAATTTTTAAAATTTAGTCTTTAAATTTTTAAATTTTAAAATTTAAAGTTTTAATAATTAAATTTTTAGAATTTAGTATTTAAATTTTTAAATTTTAAAATTTAAAGTTTTAATATTTAAATTTTTAAAATTTAGTATTTAAATTTTTAAATTTTAAAATTTAAATTTTTAAATTTTAAAATTTAAAAATTTAAATATTTAATTTAAAATTTTAATAATTAAATTTTTAAAATTTAGTATTTAAATTTTTAAATTTTAAAATTTAAAGTTATAATAATTAAATTTTTAAAATTTAGTATTTAAATTTTTAAATTTTAAAATTTAAACTTTTAATAATTAAATTTTTAAAATTTAGTATTTAAATTTTTAAATTTTAAAATTTAAATTTTTAAATTTTAAAATTTAAAATTTCAATAATTAAATTTTAAAAATTTAGTATTTAAGTTTTTAAATTTTAAAATTTAAAGTTTTAATAATCAAATTTTTAAAATTTAGTATTTAAATTTTTATATTTTAAAGTTTGAAGTTTTAATAATTAAATTTTTAAAATTTAGTATTTAAATTTTAAAATTTAAATTTTTAAATTTTAAAATTTAAAATTTTAATAATTAAATTTTTAAAATTTAGTATTTAAATTTTTAAATTTTAAAATTTAAAGTTTTAATAATTAAATTTTTAAAATTTGTATTTAAATTTTTAAATTTTAAAATTTAAAGTTTTAATAATTAAATTTTTAAAATTTAATATTTAAATTTTTAAATTCTAAAGTTTAATTTTTAATAATTAAATTTTTAAAATTTAGTATTTAAATTTTAAAATTTAAATTTTTAAATTTTAAAATTTAAAGTTTTAATAATTAAATTTTTAAAATTTGTATTTAAATTTTTAAATTTTAAAATTTAAAATTTTAATTATTAAATTTTTAAAATTTAGTATTTAAATTTTTAAATTTTAAAATTTAAAGTTTTAATAATTAAATTTTTAAAATTTAGTATTTGAATTTTTAAATTTTCAAATTTAAAGTTTTAATAATTAAATTTTTAAAATTTAGTATTTAAATTTTTAAATTTAAAACTTTAATAATTAAATTTTTAAAATTTAGTATTTAAACTTTTAAATTTTAAAATTTAAAATTTTAATAATTAAATTTTTAGAATTTAGTATTTAAATTTTTAAATTTTAAAATTTATTGTTTTAATATTTAAATTTTTAAAATTTAGTATTTAAATTTTTAAATTTTAAAATATAAAATTTTAATAATTAAATTTTAAAAATTTAGTATTTAAATATTTAAATTTTAAAATTTAAAGATTTAATATTTAAAGTTTTAAAGTTTAGTATGTAAATTTTTAAATTTTAAAATTTAAAATTTTTATAATTAAATTTTTAAAATTTAGTATTTAAATATTTAAATTTTAAAATTTAAAGATTTAATATTTAAAGTTTTAAAATTTAGTATTTAAATTTTTAAATTTTAAAATATAAATTTTAATAATTAAAGTTTTAAAATTTAGTATTTAAAATTTTAAATTTTAAAATTTAAAGTTTTAATAATTAAATTTTTAAAATATAGTATTTAAATTTTTAAATTTTAAAATTAAAAGTTTTAATAATTAAATTTTTAAAATTTGTATTTAAATTTTTAAATTTTAAAATTTAAAGTTTTAATAATTAAATTTTTAAAATTTAGTATTTAAATTTCTAAATTTTAAAATTTAAAATTTTAACAATTAAATTTTTAAAATTTAGTATTTAAATTTTTAAATTTTAATAATTAAATTTTTAAAATTTAGTATTTAAATTTTTAAAATTTAAATTTTTAAATTTTAAAATTTAAAATTTTAATAACTAAATTTTTAAAATTTAGTATTTAAATTTTTAAATTTTAAAATTTAAAGTTTTAATAATTAAATTTTTAAAATTTAGTATTTAAATTTTTAAATTTTAAAATTTAAATTTTTAAATTTTAAAATTTAAAATTTCAATAATTAAATTTTTAAAATTTAGTATTTAAGTTTTTAAATTTAAAACTTTAATAATTAAATTTTTAAAATTTAGTATTTAAATTTTTATATTTTAAAATTTAAAGTTTTAATAATTATATTTTTAGAATTTAGTATTTAAATTTTTAAATTTTAAAATTTAAAGTTTTAATATTTAAATTTTTAAAATTTAGTATTTAAATTTTTAAATTTTAAAATTTAAAGTTTTAATAATTAAATTTTTGGAATTTAGTATTTAAATTTTTAAATTTTAAAATTTAAAGTTTTAATATTTAAATTTTTAAAATTTAGTATTTAAATTTTTAAATTTTAAAATTTAAATTTATAATAATTAAATATTTAAAATTTAGTATTTAAATTTTAAACTTTAAATTTTTAATAATTAAATTTTTAAAATTTAGTATTTAAATTTTTAAATTTTAAAGTTTAAATTTTTAAATTTTAAAATTTAAATTTTTAAATTTTAAAATTTAAATTTTTAAATTTAAAAATTTAAATATTTAATTTAAAATTTTAATAATTAAATTTTTAAAATTTAGTATTTAAATTTTTAAATTTTAAAATTTAAAGTTTTAATAATTAAATTTTTAAAATTTAGTATTTAAATTTTTAAATTTTCAAATTTAAAGTTTTAATAATTAAATTTTTAAAATTTAGTATATAAATTTTTAAATTTAAAACTTTAATAATTAAATTTTTAAAATTTAGTCTTTAAATTTTTAAATTTTAAAATTTAAAGTTTTAATAATTAAATTTTTAGAATTTAGTATTTAAATTTTTAAATTTTAAAATTTAAAGTTTTAATATTTAAATTTTTAAAATTTAGTATTTAAATTTTTAAATTTTAAAATTTAAATTTATAATAATTAAATATTTATAATTTAGTATTTAAATTTTAAAATTTAAATTTTTAAATTTTAAAATTTAAAATTTTAATAATTAAATTTTAAAAATTTAGTATTTAAATATTTAAATTTTAAAATTTAAAGATTTAATATTTAAAGTTTTAAAGTTTAGTATTTAAATTTTTAAATTTTAAAATTTAAAATTTTAATAGTTAAATTTTTAAAATTTAGTATTTAAATATTTAAATTTTAAAATTTAAAGATTTAATATTTAAAGTTTTAAAATTTAGTATTTAAATTTTTAAATTTTAAAATTTAAATTTTTATAATTAAAGTTTTAAAATTTAGTATTTAAAATTTTTAATTTTAAAATTTAAAGTTTTAATAATTAAATTTTTAAAATTTAGTATTTAAATTTTTAAATTTTAAAATTTAAAGTTTTAACAATTAAATTTTTAAAATTTAGTATTTAAATTTTTAAATTTTAATAATTAAATTTTTAAAATTTAGTATTTAAATTTTTAAAATTTAAATTTTTAAATTTTAAAATTTAAAATTTTAATAACTAAATTTTTAAAATTTAGTATTTAAATTTTTAAATTTTAAAATTTAAAGTTTTAATAATTAAATTTTTAAAATTTAGTATTTAAATTTTTAAATTTTAAAATTTAAATTTTTAAATTTTAAAATTTAAAATTTCAATAATTAAATTTTTAAAATTTAGTATTTAAGTTTTTAAATTTAAAACTTTAATAATTAAATTTTTAAAATTTAGTATTTAAATTTTTATATTTTAAAATTTAAAGTTTTAATAATTATATTTTTAGAATTTAGTATTTAAATTTTTAAATTTTAAAATTTAAAGTTTTAATATTTAAATTTTTAAAATTTAGTATTTAAATTTTTAAATTTTAAAATTTAAAGTTTTAATAATTAAATTTTTGGAATTTAGTATTTAAATTTTTAAATTTTAAAATTTAAAGTTTTAATATTTAAATTTTTAAAATTTAGTATTTAAATTTTTAAATTTTAAAATTTAAATTTATAATAATTAAATATTTAAAATTTAGTATTTAAATTTTAAACTTTAAATTTTTAATAATTAAATTTTTAAAATTTAGTATTTAAATTTTTAAATATTAAAGTTTAAATTTTTAAATTTTAAAATTTAAATTTTTAAATTTTAAAATTTAAATTTTTAAATTTAAAAATTTAAATATTTAATTTAAAATTTTAATAATTAAATTTTTAAAATTTAGTATTTAAATTTTTAAATTTTAAAATTTAAAGTTTTAATAATTAAATTTTTAAAATTTAGTATTTAAATTTTTAAATTTTCAAATTTAAAGTTTTAATAATTAAATTTTTAAAATTTAGTTTATAAATTTTTAAATTTAAAACTTTAATAATTAAATTTTTAAAATTAAGTCTTTAAATTTTTAAATTTTGAAATTTAAAGTTTAAATAATTAAATTTTTAGAATTTAGTATTTAAATTTTTAAATTTTAAAATTTAAAGTTTTAATATTTAAATTTTTAAAATTTAGTATTTAAATTTTTAAATTTTAAAATTTAAATTTTTAAATTTTAAAATTTAAATTTTTAAATTTAAAAATTTAAATATTTAATTTAAAATTTTAATAATTAAATTTTTAAAATTTAGTATTTAAATTTTTAAATTTTAAAATTTAAAGTTTTAATAATTAAATTTTTAAAATTTAGTATTTAAATTTTTAAATTTTAAAATTTAAACTTTTAATAATTAAATTTTTAAAATTTAGTATTTAAATTTTTAAATTTTAAAATTTAAATTTTTAAATTTTAAAATTTAAAATTTCAATAATTAAATTTTAAAAATTTAGTATTTAAGTTTTTAAATTTTAAAATTTAAAGTTTTAATAATCAAATTTTTAAAATTTAGTATTTAAATTTTTATATTTTAAAGTTTGAAGTTTTAATAATTAAATTTTTAAAATTTAGTATTTAAATTTTAAAATTTAAATTTTTAAATTTTAAAATTTAAAATTTTAATAATTAAATTTTTAAAATTTAGTATTTAAATTTTTAAATTTTAAAATTTAAAGTTTTAATAATTAAATTTTTAAAATTTGTATTTAAATTTTTAAATTTTAAAATTTAAAGTTTTAATAATTAAATTTTTAAAATTTAATATTTAAATTTTTAAATTCTAAAGTTTAATTTTTAATAATTAAATTTTTAAAATTTAGTATTTAAATTTTAAAATTTAAATTTTTAAATTTTAAAATTTAAAGTTTTAATAATTAAATTTTTAAAATTTGTATTTAAATTTTTAAATTTTAAAATTTAAAATTTTAATTATTAAATTTTTAAATTTTTAAATTTTTAAATTTTTAAATTTTTAAATTTTAAATTTTTAAATTTTAAAATTTAAAGTTTTAATAATTAAATTTTTAAAATTTAGTATTTGAATTTTTAAATTTTCAAATTTAAAGTTTTAATAATTAAATTTTTAAAATTTAGTATTTAAATTTTTAAATATAAAACTTTAATAATTAAATTTTTAAAATTTAGTATTTAAATTTTTAAATTTTAAAATTTAAAGTTTTAATAATTAAATTTTTAGAATTTAGTATTTAAATTTTTAAATTTTAAAATTTAAAGTTTTAATATTTAAATTTTTAAAATTTAGTATTTAAATTTTTAAATTTTAAAATATAAAATTTTAATAATTAAATTTTAAAAATTTAGTATTTAAATATTTAAATTTTAAAATTTAAAGATTTAATATTTAAAGTTTTAAAGTTTAGTATGTAAATTTTTAAATTTTAAAATTTAAAATTTTTATAATTAAATTTTTAAAATTTGGTATTTAAATATTTAAATTTTAAAATTTAAAGGTTTAATATTTAAAGTTTTAAAATTTAGTATTTAAATTTTTAAATTTTAAAATATAAATTTTAATAATTAAAGTTTTAAAATTTAGTATTTAAAATTTTAAATTTTAAAATTTAAAGTTTTAATAATTAAATTTTTAAAATTTAGTATTTAAATTTTTAAATTTTAAAATTAAAAGTTTTAATAATTAAATTTTTAAAATTTGTATTTAAATTTTTAAATTTTAAAATTTAAAGTTTTAATAATTAAATTTTTAAAATTTAGTATTTAAATTTTTAAATTTTAAAATTTAAAGTTTTAATAATTAAATTTTTAAAATTTAGTATTTAAATTTTTAAATTTTCAAATTTAAAGTTTTAATAATTAAATTTTTAAAATTTAGTTTATAAATTTTTAAATTTAAAACTTTAATAATTAAATTTTTAAAATTAAGTCTTTAAATTTTTAAATTTTGAAATTTAAAGTTTAAATAATTAAATTTTTAGAATTTAGTATTTAAATTTTTAAATTTTAAAATTTAAAGTTTTAATAATTAAATTTTTAAAATTTAGTATTTAAATTTTTAAATTTTAAAGTTTAAATTTTTAAATTTTAAAATTTAAATTTTTAAATTTTAAAATTTAAATTTTTAAATTTAAAAATTTAAATATTTAATTTAAAATTTTAATAATTAAATTTTTAAAATTTAGTATTTAAATTTTTAAATTTTAAAATTTAAAGTTTTAATAATTAAATTTTTAAAATTTAGTATTTAAATTTTTAAATTTTCAAATTTAAAGTTTTAATAATTAAATTTTTAAAATTTAGTATATAAATTTTTAAATTTAAAACTTTAATAATTAAATTTTTAAAATTTAGTCTTTAAATTTTTAAATTTTAAAATTTAAAGTTTTAATAATTAAATTTTTAAAATTTAGTATTTAAATTTTTAAATTTTAAAATTTAAATTTTTAAATTTTAAAATTTAAAATTTCAATAATTAAATTTTAAAAATTTAGTATTTAAGTTTTTAAATTTTAAAATTTAAAGTTTTAATAATCAAATTTTTAAAATTTAGTATTTAAATTTTTATATTTTAAAGTTTGAAGTTTTAATAATTAAATTTTTAAAATTTAGTATTTAAATTTTAAAATTTAAATTTTTAAATTTTAAAATTTAAAATTTTAATAATTAAATTTTTAAAATTTAGTATTTAAATTTTTAAATTTTAAAATTTAAAGTTTTAATAATTAAATTTTTAAAATTTGTATTTAAATTTTTAAATTTTAAAATTTAAAGTTTTAATAATTAAATTTTTAAAATTTAATATTTAAATTTTTAAATTCTAAAGTTTAATTTTTAATAATTAAATTTTTAAAATTTAGTATTTAAATTTTAAAATTTAAATTTTTAAATTTTAAAATTTAAAGTTTTAATAATTAAATTTTTAAAATTTGTATTTAAATTTTTAAATTTTAAAATTTAAAATTTTAATTATTAAATTTTTAAAATTTAGTATTTAAATTTTTAAATTTTAAAATTTAAAGTTTTAATAATTAAATTTTTAAAATTTAGTATTTGAATTTTTAAATTTTCAAATTTAAAGTTTTAATAATTAAATTTTTAAAATTTAGTATTTAAATTTTTAAATTTAAAACTTTAATAATTAAATTTTTAAAATTTAGTATTTAAACTTTTAAATTTTAAAATTTAAAATTTTAATAATTAAATTTTTAGAATTTAGTATTTAAATTTTTAAATTTTAAAATTTATAGTTTTAATATTTAAATTTTTAAAATTTAGTATTTAAATTTTTAAATTTTAAAATATAAAATTTTAATAATTAAATTTTAAAAATTTAGTATTTAAATATTTAAATTTTAAAATTTAAAGATTTAATATTTAAAGTTTTAAAGTTTAGTATGTAAATTTTTAAATTTTAAAATTTAAAATTTTTATAATTAAATTTTTAAAATTTAGTATTTAAATATTTAAATTTTAAAATTTAAAGATTTAATATTTAAAGTTTTAAAATTTAGTATTTAAATTTTTAAATTTTAAAATATAAATTTTAATAATTAAAGTTTTAAAATTTAGTATTTAAAATTTTAAATTTTAAAATTTAAAGTTTTAATAATTAAATTTTTAAAATATAGTATTTAAATTTTTAAATTTTAAAATTAAAAGTTTTAATAATTAAATTTTTAAAATTTGTATTTAAATTTTTAAATTTTAAAATTTAAAGTTTTAATAATTAAATTTTTAAAATTTAGTATTTAAATTTCTAAATTTTAAAATTTAAAGTTTTAACAATTAAATTTTTAAAATTTAGTATTTAAATTTTTAAATTTTAATAATTAAATTTTTAAAATTTAGTATTTAAATTTTTAAAATTTAAATTTTTAAATTTTAAAATTTAAAATTTTAATAACTAAATTTTTAAAATTTAGTATTTAAATTTTTAAATTTTAAAATTTAAAGTTTTAATAATTAAATTTTTAAAATTTAGTATTTAAATTTTTAAATTTTAAAATTTAAATTTTTAAATTTTAAAATTTAAAATTTCAATAATTAAATTTTTAAAATTTAGTATTTAAGTTTTTAAATTTAAAACTTTAATAATTAAATTTTTAAAATTTAGTATTTAAATTTTTATATTTTAAAATTTAAAGTTTTAATAATTATATTTTTAGAATTTAGTATTTAAATTTTTAAATTTTAAAATTTAAAGTTTTAATATTTAAATTTTTAAAATTTAGTATTTAAATTTTTAAATTTTAAAATTTAAAGTTTTAATAATTAAATTTTTGGAATTTAGTATTTAAATTTTTAAATTTTAAAATTTAAAGTTTTAATATTTAAATTTTTAAAATTTAGTATTTAAATTTTTAAATTTTAAAATTTAAATTTATAATAATTAAATATTTAAAATTTAGTATTTAAATTTTAAACTTTAAATTTTTAATAATTAAATTTTTAAAATTTAGTATTTAAATTTTTAAATTTTAAAGTTTAAATTTTTAAATTTTAAAATTTAAATTTTTAAATTTTAAAATTTAAATTTTTAAATTTAAAAATTTAAATATTTAATTTAAAATTTTAATAATTAAATTTTTAAAATTTAGTATTTAAATTTTTAAATTTTAAAATTTAAAGTTTTAATAATTAAATTTTTAAAATTTAGTATTTAAATTTTTAAATTTTCAAATTTAAAGTTTTAATAATTAAATTTTTAAAATTTAGTATATAAATTTTTAAATTTAAAACTTTAATAATTAAATTTTTAAAATTTAGTCTTTAAATTTTTAAATTTTAAAATTTAAAGTTTTAATAATTAAATTTTTAGAATTTAGTATTTAAATTTTTAAATTTTAAAATTTAAAGTTTTAATATTTAAATTTTTAAAATTTAGTATTTAAATTTTTAAATTTTAAAATTTAAATTTATAATAATTAAATATTTATAATTTAGTATTTAAATTTTAAAATTTAAATTTTTAAATTTTAAAATTTAAAATTTTAATAATTAAATTTTAAAAATTTAGTATTTAAATATTTAAATTTTAAAATTTAAAGATTTAATATTTAAAGTTTTAAAGTTTAGTATTTAAATTTTTAAATTTTAAAATTTAAAATTTTAATAGTTAAATTTTTAAAATTTAGTATTTAAATATTTAAATTTTAAAATTTAAAGATTTAATATTTAAAGTTTTAAAATTTAGTATTTAAATTTTTAAATTTTAAAATTTAAATTTTTATAATTAAAGTTTTAAAATTTAGTATTTAAAATTTTTAATTTTAAAATTTAAAGTTTTAATAATTAAATTTTTAAAATTTAGTATTTAAATTTTTAAATTTTAAAATTTAAAGTTTTAACAATTAAATTTTTAAAATTTAGTATTTAAATTTTTAAATTTTAATAATTAAATTTTTAAAATTTAGTATTTAAATTTTTAAAATTTAAATTTTTAAATTTTAAAATTTAAAATTTTAATAACTAAATTTTTAAAATTTAGTATTTAAATTTTTAAATTTTAAAATTTAAAGTTTTAATAATTAAATTTTTAAAATTTAGTATTTAAATTTTTAAATTTTAAAATTTATATTTTTAAATTTTAAAATTTAAAATTTCAATAATTAAATTTTTAAAATTTAGTATTTAAGTTTTTAAATTTAAAACTTTAATAATTAAATTTTTAAAATTTAGTATTTAAATTTTTATATTTTAAAATTTAAAGTTTTAATAATTATATTTTTAGAATTTAGTATTTAAATTTTTAAATTTTAAAATTTAAAGTTTTAA
Source organism: Aethina tumida (assembly GCF_024364675.1). Lineage (NCBI taxonomy): Eukaryota > Metazoa > Arthropoda > Insecta > Coleoptera > Nitidulidae > Aethina > Aethina tumida. The sequence continues at coordinate 10,013,221 of NC_065436.1, forward strand.
TATTTAAATTTTTAAAATTTAGTATTTAAATTTTTAAATTTTAAAATTTAAAGTTTTAATAATTAAATTTTTGGAATTTAGTATTTAAATTTTTAAATTTTAAAATTTAAAGTTTTAATATTTAAATTTTTAAAATTTAGTATTTAAATTTTTAAATTTTAAAATTTAAATTTTTAATAATTAAATATTTAAAATTTAGTATTTAAATTTTAAACTTTAAATTTTTAATAATTAAATTTTTAAAATTTAGTATTTAAATTTTTAAATATTAAAGTTTAAATTTTTAAATTTTAAAATTTAAATTTTTAAATTTTAAAATTTAAATTTTTAAATTTAAAAATTTAAATATTTAATTTAAAATTTTAATAATTAAATTTTTAAAATTTAGTATTTAAATTTTTAAATTTTAAAATTTAAAGTTTTAGTAATTAAATTTTTAAAATTTAGTATTTAAATTTTTAAATTTTCAAATTTAAAGTTTTAATAATTAAATTTTTAAAATTTAGTTTATAAATTTTTAAATTTAAAACTTTAATAATTAAATTTTTAAAATTAAGTCTTTAAATTTTTAAATTTTGAAATTTAAAGTTTAAATAATTAAATTTTTAGAATTTAGTATTTAAATTTTTAAATTTTAAAATTTAAAGTTTTAATATTTAAATTTTTAAAATTTAGTATTTAAATTTTTAAATTTTAAAATTTAAATTTTTAAATTTTAAAATTTAAATTTTTAAATTTAAAAATTTAAATATTTAATTTAAAATTTTAATAATTAAATTTTTAAAATTTAGTATTTAAATTTTTAAATTTTAAAATTTAAAGTTTTAATAATTAAATTTTTAAAATTTAGTATTTAAATTTTTAAATTTTAAAATTTAAACTTTTAATAATTAAATTTTTAAAATTTAGTATTTAAATTTTTAAATTTTAAAATTTAAATTTTTAAATTTTAAAATTTAAAATTTCAATAATTAAATTTTAAAAATTTAGTATTTAAGTTTTTAAATTTTAAAATTTAAAGTTTTAATAATCAAATTTTTAAAATTTAGTATTTAAATTTTTATATTTTAAAGTTTGAAGTTTTAATAATTAAATTTTTAAAATTTAGTATTTAAATTTTAAAATTTAAATTTTTAAATTTTAAAATTTAAAATTTTAATAATTAAATTTTTAAAATTTAGTATTTAAATTTTTAAATTTTAAAATTTAAAGTTTTAATAATTAAATTTTTAAAATTTGTATTTAAATTTTTAAATTTTAAAATTTAAAGTTTTAATAATTAAATTTTTAAAATTTAATATTTAAATTTTTAAATTCTAAAGTTTAATTTTTAATAATTAAATTTTTAAAATTTAGTATTTAAATTTTAAAATTTAAATTTTTAAATTTTAAAATTTAAAGTTTTAATAATTAAATTTTTAAAATTTGTATTTAAATTTTTAAATTTTAAAATTTAAAATTTTAATTATTAAATTTTTAAATTTTTAAATTTTTAAATTTTTAAATTTTTAAATTTTAAATTTTTAAATTTTAAAATTTAAAGTTTTAATAATTAAATTTTTAAAATTTAGTATTTGAATTTTTAAATTTTCAAATTTAAAGTTTTAATAATTAAATTTTTAAAATTTAGTATTTAAATTTTTAAATATAAAACTTTAATAATTAAATTTTTAAAATTTAGTATTTAAATTTTTAAATTTTAAAATTTAAAGTTTTAATAATTAAATTTTTAGAATTTAGTATTTAAATTTTTAAATTTTAAAATTTAAAGTTTTAATATTTAAATTTTTAAAATTTAGTATTTAAATTTTTAAATTTTAAAATATAAAATTTTAATAATTAAATTTTAAAAATTTAGTATTTAAATATTTAAATTTTAAAATTTAAAGATTTAATATTTAAAGTTTTAAAGTTTAGTATGTAAATTTTTAAATTTTAAAATTTAAAATTTTTATAATTAAATTTTTAAAATTTGGTATTTAAATATTTAAATTTTAAAATTTAAAGGTTTAATATTTAAAGTTTTAAAATTTAGTATTTAAATTTTTAAATTTTAAAATATAAATTTTAATAATTAAAGTTTTAAAATTTAGTATTTAAAATTTTAAATTTTAAAATTTAAAGTTTTAATAATTAAATTTTTAAAATTTAGTATTTAAATTTTTAAATTTTAAAATTAAAAGTTTTAATAATTAAATTTTTAAAATTTGTATTTAAATTTTTAAATTTTAAAATTTAAAGTTTTAATAATTAAATTTTTAAAATTTAGTATTTAAATTTTTAAATTTTAAAATTTAAAGTTTTAATAATTAAATTTTTAAAATTTAGTATTTAAATTTTTAAATTTTCAAATTTAAAGTTTTAATAATTAAATTTTTAAAATTTAGTTTATAAATTTTTAAATTTAAAACTTTAATAATTAAATTTTTAAAATTAAGTCTTTAAATTTTTAAATTTTGAAATTTAAAGTTTAAATAATTAAATTTTTAGAATTTAGTATTTAAATTTTTAAATTTTAAAATTTAAAGTTTTAATAATTAAATTTTTAAAATTTAGTATTTAAATTTTTAAATTTTAAAGTTTAAATTTTTAAATTTTAAAATTTAAATTTTTAAATTTTAAAATTTAAATTTTTAAATTTAAAAATTTAAATATTTAATTTAAAATTTTAATAATTAAATTTTTAAAATTTAGTATTTAAATTTTTAAATTTTAAAATTTAAAGTTTTAATAATTAAATTTTTAAAATTTAGTATTTAAATTTTTAAATTTTCAAATTTAAAGTTTTAATAATTAAATTTTTAAAATTTAGTATATAAATTTTTAAATTTAAAACTTTAATAATTAAATTTTTAAAATTTAGTCTTTAAATTTTTAAATTTTAAAATTTAAAGTTTTAATAATTAAATTTTTAAAATTTAGTATTTAAATTTTTAAATTTTAAAATTTAAATTTTTAAATTTTAAAATTTAAAATTTCAATAATTAAATTTTAAAAATTTAGTATTTAAGTTTTTAAATTTTAAAATTTAAAGTTTTAATAATCAAATTTTTAAAATTTAGTATTTAAATTTTTATATTTTAAAGTTTGAAGTTTTAATAATTAAATTTTTAAAATTTAGTATTTAAATTTTAAAATTTAAATTTTTAAATTTTAAAATTTAAAATTTTAATAATTAAATTTTTAAAATTTAGTATTTAAATTTTTAAATTTTAAAATTTAAAGTTTTAATAATTAAATTTTTAAAATTTGTATTTAAATTTTTAAATTTTAAAATTTAAAGTTTTAATAATTAAATTTTTAAAATTTAATATTTAAATTTTTAAATTCTAAAGTTTAATTTTTAATAATTAAATTTTTAAAATTTAGTATTTAAATTTTAAAATTTAAATTTTTAAATTTTAAAATTTAAAGTTTTAATAATTAAATTTTTAAAATTTGTATTTAAATTTTTAAATTTTAAAATTTAAAATTTTAATTATTAAATTTTTAAAATTTAGTATTTAAATTTTTAAATTTTAAAATTTAAAGTTTTAATAATTAAATTTTTAAAATTTAGTATTTGAATTTTTAAATTTTCAAATTTAAAGTTTTAATAATTAAATTTTTAAAATTTAGTATTTAAATTTTTAAATTTAAAACTTTAATAATTAAATTTTTAAAATTTAGTATTTAAACTTTTAAATTTTAAAATTTAAAATTTTAATAATTAAATTTTTAGAATTTAGTATTTAAATTTTTAAATTTTAAAATTTATAGTTTTAATATTTAAATTTTTAAAATTTAGTATTTAAATTTTTAAATTTTAAAATATAAAATTTTAATAATTAAATTTTAAAAATTTAGTATTTAAATATTTAAATTTTAAAATTTAAAGATTTAATATTTAAAGTTTTAAAGTTTAGTATGTAAATTTTTAAATTTTAAAATTTAAAATTTTTATAATTAAATTTTTAAAATTTAGTATTTAAATATTTAAATTTTAAAATTTAAAGATTTAATATTTAAAGTTTTAAAATTTAGTATTTAAATTTTTAAATTTTAAAATATAAATTTTAATAATTAAAGTTTTAAAATTTAGTATTTAAAATTTTAAATTTTAAAATTTAAAGTTTTAATAATTAAATTTTTAAAATATAGTATTTAAATTTTTAAATTTTAAAATTAAAAGTTTTAATAATTAAATTTTTAAAATTTGTATTTAAATTTTTAAATTTTAAAATTTAAAGTTTTAATAATTAAATTTTTAAAATTTAGTATTTAAATTTCTAAATTTTAAAATTTAAAGTTTTAACAATTAAATTTTTAAAATTTAGTATTTAAATTTTTAAATTTTAATAATTAAATTTTTAAAATTTAGTATTTAAATTTTTAAAATTTAAATTTTTAAATTTTAAAATTTAAAATTTTAATAACTAAATTTTTAAAATTTAGTATTTAAATTTTTAAATTTTAAAATTTAAAGTTTTAATAATTAAATTTTTAAAATTTAGTATTTAAATTTTTAAATTTTAAAATTTAAATTTTTAAATTTTAAAATTTAAAATTTCAATAATTAAATTTTTAAAATTTAGTATTTAAGTTTTTAAATTTAAAACTTTAATAATTAAATTTTTAAAATTTAGTATTTAAATTTTTATATTTTAAAATTTAAAGTTTTAATAATTATATTTTTAGAATTTAGTATTTAAATTTTTAAATTTTAAAATTTAAAGTTTTAATATTTAAATTTTTAAAATTTAGTATTTAAATTTTTAAATTTTAAAATTTAAAGTTTTAATAATTAAATTTTTGGAATTTAGTATTTAAATTTTTAAATTTTAAAATTTAAAGTTTTAATATTTAAATTTTTAAAATTTAGTATTTAAATTTTTAAATTTTAAAATTTAAATTTATAATAATTAAATATTTAAAATTTAGTATTTAAATTTTAAACTTTAAATTTTTAATAATTAAATTTTTAAAATTTAGTATTTAAATTTTTAAATTTTAAAGTTTAAATTTTTAAATTTTAAAATTTAAATTTTTAAATTTTAAAATTTAAATTTTTAAATTTAAAAATTTAAATATTTAATTTAAAATTTTAATAATTAAATTTTTAAAATTTAGTATTTAAATTTTTAAATTTTAAAATTTAAAGTTTTAATAATTAAATTTTTAAAATTTAGTATTTAAATTTTTAAATTTTCAAATTTAAAGTTTTAATAATTAAATTTTTAAAATTTAGTATATAAATTTTTAAATTTAAAACTTTAATAATTAAATTTTTAAAATTTAGTCTTTAAATTTTTAAATTTTAAAATTTAAAGTTTTAATAATTAAATTTTTAGAATTTAGTATTTAAATTTTTAAATTTTAAAATTTAAAGTTTTAATATTTAAATTTTTAAAATTTAGTATTTAAATTTTTAAATTTTAAAATTTAAATTTATAATAATTAAATATTTATAATTTAGTATTTAAATTTTAAAATTTAAATTTTTAAATTTTAAAATTTAAAATTTTAATAATTAAATTTTAAAAATTTAGTATTTAAATATTTAAATTTTAAAATTTAAAGATTTAATATTTAAAGTTTTAAAGTTTAGTATTTAAATTTTTAAATTTTAAAATTTAAAATTTTAATAGTTAAATTTTTAAAATTTAGTATTTAAATATTTAAATTTTAAAATTTAAAGATTTAATATTTAAAGTTTTAAAATTTAGTATTTAAATTTTTAAATTTTAAAATTTAAATTTTTATAATTAAAGTTTTAAAATTTAGTATTTAAAATTTTTAATTTTAAAATTTAAAGTTTTAATAATTAAATTTTTAAAATTTAGTATTTAAATTTTTAAATTTTAAAATTTAAAGTTTTAACAATTAAATTTTTAAAATTTAGTATTTAAATTTTTAAATTTTAATAATTAAATTTTTAAAATTTAGTATTTAAATTTTTAAAATTTAAATTTTTAAATTTTAAAATTTAAAATTTTAATAACTAAATTTTTAAAATTTAGTATTTAAATTTTTAAATTTTAAAATTTAAAGTTTTAATAATTAAATTTTTAAAATTTAGTATTTAAATTTTTAAATTTTAAAATTTAAATTTTTAAATTTTAAAATTTAAAATTTCAATAATTAAATTTTTAAAATTTAGTATTTAAGTTTTTAAATTTAAAACTTTAATAATTAAATTTTTAAAATTTAGTATTTAAATTTTTATATTTTAAAATTTAAAGTTTTAATAATTATATTTTTAGAATTTAGTATTTAAATTTTTAAATTTTAAAATTTAAAGTTTTAATATTTAAATTTTTAAAATTTAGTATTTAAATTTTTAAATTTTAAAATTTAAAGTTTTAATAATTAAATTTTTGGAATTTAGTATTTAAATTTTTAAATTTTAAAATTTAAAGTTTTAATATTTAAATTTTTAAAATTTAGTATTTAAATTTTTAAATTTTAAAATTTAAATTTATAATAATTAAATATTTAAAATTTAGTATTTAAATTTTAAACTTTAAATTTTTAATAATTAAATTTTTAAAATTTAGTATTTAAATTTTTAAATATTAAAGTTTAAATTTTTAAATTTTAAAATTTAAATTTTTAAATTTTAAAATTTAAATTTTTAAATTTAAAAATTTAAATATTTAATTTAAAATTTTAATAATTAAATTTTTAAAATTTAGTATTTAAATTTTTAAATTTTAAAATTTAAAGTTTTAATAATTAAATTTTTAAAATTTAGTATTTAAATTTTTAAATTTTCAAATTTAAAGTTTTAATAATTAAATTTTTAAAATTTAGTTTATAAATTTTTAAATTTAAAACTTTAATAATTAAATTTTTAAAATTAAGTCTTTAAATTTTTAAATTTTGAAATTTAAAGTTTAAATAATTAAATTTTTAGAATTTAGTATTTAAATTTTTAAATTTTAAAATTTAAAGTTTTAATATTTAAATTTTTAAAATTTAGTATTTAAATTTTTAAATTTTAAAATTTAAATTTTTAAATTTTAAAATTTAAATTTTTAAATTTAAAAATTTAAATATTTAATTTAAAATTTTAATAATTAAATTTTTAAAATTTAGTATTTAAATTTTTAAATTTTAAAATTTAAAGTTTTAATAATTAAATTTTTAAAATTTAGTATTTAAATTTTTAAATTTTAAAATTTAAACTTTTAATAATTAAATTTTTAAAATTTAGTATTTAAATTTTTAAATTTTAAAATTTAAATTTTTAAATTTTAAAATTTAAAATTTCAATAATTAAATTTTAAAAATTTAGTATTTAAGTTTTTAAATTTTAAAATTTAAAGTTTTAATAATCAAATTTTTAAAATTTAGTATTTAAATTTTTATATTTTAAAGTTTGAAGTTTTAATAATTAAATTTTTAAAATTTAGTATTTAAATTTTAAAATTTAAATTTTTAAATTTTAAAATTTAAAATTTTAATAATTAAATTTTTAAAATTTAGTATTTAAATTTTTAAATTTTAAAATTTAAAGTTTTAATAATTAAATTTTTAAAATTTGTATTTAAATTTTTAAATTTTAAAATTTAAAGTTTTAATAATTAAATTTTTAAAATTTAATATTTAAATTTTTAAATTCTAAAGTTTAATTTTTAATAATTAAATTTTTAAAATTTAGTATTTAAATTTTAAAATTTAAATTTTTAAATTTTAAAATTTAAAGTTTTAATAATTAAATTTTTAAAATTTGTATTTAAATTTTTAAATTTTAAAATTTAAAATTTTAATTATTAAATTTTTAAATTTTTAAATTTTTAAATTTTTAAATTTTTAAATTTTAAATTTTTAAATTTTAAAATTTAAAGTTTTAATAATTAAATTTTTAAAATTTAGTATTTGAATTTTTAAATTTTCAAATTTAAAGTTTTAATAATTAAATTTTTAAAATTTAGTATTTAAATTTTTAAATATAAAACTTTAATAATTAAATTTTTAAAATTTAGTATTTAAATTTTTAAATTTTAAAATTTAAAGTTTTAATAATTAAATTTTTAGAATTTAGTATTTAAATTTTTAAATTTTAAAATTTAAAGTTTTAATATTTAAATTTTTAAAATTTAGTATTTAAATTTTTAAATTTTAAAATATAAAATTTTAATAATTAAATTTTAAAAATTTAGTATTTAAATATTTAAATTTTAAAATTTAAAGATTTAATATTTAAAGTTTTAAAGTTTAGTATGTAAATTTTTAAATTTTAAAATTTAAAATTTTTATAATTAAATTTTTAAAATTTGGTATTTAAATATTTAAATTTTAAAATTTAAAGGTTTAATATTTAAAGTTTTAAAATTTAGTATTTAAATTTTTAAATTTTAAAATATAAATTTTAATAATTAAAGTTTTAAAATTTAGTATTTAAAATTTTAAATTTTAAAATTTAAAGTTTTAATAATTAAATTTTTAAAATTTAGTATTTAAATTTTTAAATTTTAAAATTAAAAGTTTTAATAATTAAATTTTTAAAATTTGTATTTAAATTTTTAAATTTTAAAATTTAAAGTTTTAATAATTAAATTTTTAAAATTTAGTATTTAAATTTTTAAATTTTAAAATTTAAAGTTTTAATAATTAAATTTTTAAAATTTAGTATTTAAATTTTTAAATTTTCAAATTTAAAGTTTTAATAATTAAATTTTTAAAATTTAGTTTATAAATTTTTAAATTTAAAACTTTAATAATTAAATTTTTAAAATTAAGTCTTTAAATTTTTAAATTTTGAAATTTAAAGTTTAAATAATTAAATTTTTAGAATTTAGTATTTAAATTTTTAAATTTTAAAATTTAAAGTTTTAATAATTAAATTTTTAAAATTTAGTATTTAAATTTTTAAATTTTAAAGTTTAAATTTTTAAATTTTAAAATTTAAATTTTTAAATTTTAAAATTTAAATTTTTAAATTTAAAAATTTAAATATTTAATTTAAAATTTTAATAATTAAATTTTTAAAATTTAGTATTTAAATTTTTAAATTTTAAAATTTAAAGTTTTAATAATTAAATTTTTAAAATTTAGTATTTAAATTTTTAAATTTTCAAATTTAAAGTTTTAATAATTAAATTTTTAAAATTTAGTATATAAATTTTTAAATTTAAAACTTTAATAATTAAATTTTTAAAATTTAGTCTTTAAATTTTTAAATTTTAAAATTTAAAGTTTTAATAATTAAATTTTTAGAATTTAGTATTTAAATTTTTAAATTTTAAAATTTAAAGTTTTAATATTTAAATTTTTAAAATTTAGTATTTAAATTTTTAAATTTTAAAATTTAAATTTATAATAATTAAATATTTAAAATTTAGTATTTAAATTTTAAAATTTAAATTTTTAAATTTAAAATTTAAAATTTTAATAATTAAATTTTAAAAATTTAGTATTTAAATATTTAAATTTTAAAATTTAAAGATTTAATATTTAAAGTTTTAAAGTTTAGTATTTAAATTTTTAAATTTTAAAATTTAAAATTTTAATAGTTAAATTTTTAAAATTTAGTATTTAAATATTTAAATTTTAAAATTTAAAGTTTTAACAATTAAATTTTTAAAATTTAGTATTTAAATTTTTAAATTTTAATAATTAAATTTTTAAAATTTAGTATTTAAATTTTTAAAATTTAAATTTTTAAATTTTAAAATTTAAAATTTTAATAACTAAATTTTTAAAATTTAGTATTTAAATTTTTAAATTTTAAAATTTAAAGTTTTAATAATTAAATTTTTAAAATTTAGTATTTAAATTTTTAAATTTTAAAATTTAAATTTTTAAATTTTAAAATTTAAAATTTCAATAATTAAATTTTTAAAATTTAGTATTTAAGTTTTTAAATTTAAAACTTTAATAATTAAATTTTTAAAATTTAGTATTTAAATTTTTATATTTTAAAATTTAAAGTTTTAATAATTATATTTTTAGAATTTAGTATTTAAATTTTTAAATTTTAAAATTTAAAGTTTTAATATTTAAATTTTTAAAATTTAGTATTTAAATTTTTAAATTTTAAAATTTAAAGTTTTAATAATTAAATTTTTGGAATTTAGTATTTAAATTTTTAAATTTTAAAATTTAAAGTTTTAATATTTAAATTTTTAAAATTTAGTATTTAAATTTTTAAATTTTAAAATTTAAATTTATAATAATTAAATATTTAAAATTTAGTATTTAAATTTTAAACTTTAAATTTTTAATAATTAAATTTTTAAAATTTAGTATTTAAATTTTTAAATATTAAAGTTTAAATTTTTAAATTTTAAAATTTAAATTTTTAAATTTTAAAATTTAAATTTTTAAATTTAAAAATTTAAATATTTAATTTAAAATTTTAATAATTAAATTTTTAAAATTTAGTATTTAAATTTTTAAATTTTAAAATTTAAAGTTTTAATAATTAAATTTTTAAAATTTAGTATTTAAATTTTTAAATTTTCAAATTTAAAGTTTTAATAATTAAATTTTTAAAATTTAGTTTATAAATTTTTAAATTTAAAACTTTAATAATTAAATTTTTAAAATTTAGTATTTAAATTTTTAAATTTTAAAATTAAAAGTTTTAATAATTAAATTTTTAAAATTTGTATTTAAATTTTTAAATTTTAAAATTTAAAGTTTTAATAATTAAATTTTTAGAATTTAGTATTTAAATTTTTAAATTTTAAAATTTAAAGTTTTAATATTTAAATTTTTAAAATTTAGTATTTAAATTTTTAAATTTTAAAATTAAAAGTTTTAATAATTAAATTTTTAAAATTTGTATTTAAATTTTTAAATTTTAAAATTTAAAGTTTTAATAATTAAATTTTTAAAATTTAGTTTATAAATTTTTAAATTTAAAACTTTAATAATTAAATTTTTAAAATTTAGTATTTAAATTTTTAAATTTTAAAATTTAAAGTTTTAATAATTAAATTTTTAAAATTTAGTATTTAAATTTTTAAATTTTGAAATTTAAAGTTTAAATAATTAAATTTTTAGAATTTAGTATTTAAATTTTTAAATTTTAAAATTTAAAGTTTTAATATTTAAATTTTTAAAATTTAGTATTTAAATTTTTAAATTTTAAAATTTAAATTTTTAAATTTTAAAATTTAAATTTTTAAATTTAAAAATTTAAATATTTAATTTAAAATTTTAATAATTAAATTTTTAAAATTTAGTATTTAAATTTTTAAATTTTAAAATTTAAAGTTTTAATAATTAAATTTTTAAAATTTAGTATTTAAATTTTTAAATTTTAAAATTTAAACTTTTAATAATTAAATTTTTAAAATTTAGTATTTAAATTTTTAAATTTTAAAATTTAAATGTTTAAATTTTAAAATTTAAATTTTCAATAATTAAATTTTAAAAATTTAGTATTTAAGTTTTTAAATTTTAAAATTTAAAGTTTTAATAATCAAATTTTTAAAATTTAGTATTTAAATTTTTATATTTTAAAGTTTGAAGTTTTAATAATTAAATTTTTAAAATTTAGTATTTAAATTTTAAAATTTAAATTTTTAAATTTTAAAATTTAAAATTTTAATAATTAAATTTTTAAAATTTAGTATTTAAATTTTTAAATTTTAAAATTTAAAGTTTTAATAATTAAATTTTTAAAATTTGTATTTAAATTTTTAAATTTTAAAATTTAAAGTTTTAATAATTAAATTTTTAAAATTTAATATTTAAATTTTTAAATTCTAAAGTTTAATTTTTAATAATTAAATTTTTAAAATTTAGTATTTAAATTTTAAAATTTAAATTTTTAAATTTTAAAATTTAAAGTTTTAATAATTAAATTTTTAAAATTTGTATTTAAATTTTTAAATTTTAAAATTTAAAATTTTAATTATTAAATTTTTAAATTTTTAAATTTTTAAATTTTTAAATTTTAAATTTTTAAATTTTAAAATTTAAAGTTTTAATAATTAAATTTTTAAAATTTAGTATTTGAATTTTTAAATTTTCAAATTTAAAGTTTTAATAATTAAATTTTTAAAATTTAGTATTTAAATTTTTAAATTTAAAACTTTAATAATTAAATTTTTAAAATTTAGTATTTAAATTTTTAAATTTTAAAATTTAAAGTTTTTATAATTAAATTTTTAGAATTTAGTATTTAAATTTTTAAATTTTAAAATTTAAAGTTTTAATATTTAAATTTTTAAAATTTAGTATTTAAATTTTTAAATTTTAAAATATAAAATTTTAATAATTAAATTTTAAAAATTTAGTATTTAAATATTTAAATTTTAAAATTTAAAGATTTAATATTTAAAGTTTTAAAGTTTAGTATGTAAATTTTTAAATTTTAAAATTTAAAATTTTTTTAATTAAATTTTTAAAATTTGGTATTTAAATATTTAAATTTTAAAATTTAAAGGTTTAATATTTAAAGTTTTAAAATTTAGTATTTAAATTTTTAAATTTTAAAATATAAATTTTAATAATTAAAGTTTTAAAATTTAGTATTTAAAATTTTAAATTTTAAAATTTAAAGTTTTAATAATTAAATTTTTAAAATTTAGTATTTAAATTTTTAAATTTTAAAATTAAAAGTTTTAATAATTAAATTTTTAAAATTTGTATTTAAATTTTTAAATTTTAAAATTTAAAGTTTTAATAATTAAATTTTTAAAATTTAGTATTTAAATTTTTAAATTTTAAAATTTAAAGTTTTAATAATTAAATTTTTAAAATTTAGTATTTAAATTTTTAAATTTTCAAATTTAAAGTTTTAATAATTAAATTTTTAAAATTTAGTTTATAAATTTTTAAATTTAAAACTTTAATAATTAAATTTTTAAAATTAAGTCTTTAAATTTTTAAATTTTGAAATTTAAAGTTTAAATAATTAAATTTTTAGAATTTAGTATTTAAATTTTTAAATTTTAAAATTTAAAGTTTTAATATTTAAATTTTTAAAATTTAGTATTTAAATTTTTAAATTTTAAAATTTAAATTTTTAAATTTTAAAATTTAAATTTTTAAATTTAAAAATTTAAATATTTAATTTAAAATTTTAATAATTAAATTTTTAAAATTTAGTATTTAAATTTTTAAATTTTAAAATTTAAAGTTTTAATAATTAAATTTTTAAAATTTAGTATTTAAATTTTTAAATTTTAAAATTTAAACTTTTAATAATTAAATTTTTAAAATTTAGTATTTAAATTTTTAAATTTTAAAATTTAAATTTTTAAATTTTAAAATTTAAAATTTCAATAATTAAATTTTAAAAATCTAGTATTTAAGTTTTTAAATTTTAAAATTTAAAGTTTTAATAATTAAATTTTTAAAATTTGTATTTAAATTTTTAAATTTTAAAATTTAAAATTTTAATTATTAAATTATTAAAATTTAGTATTTAAATTTTTAAATTTTAAAATTTAAAGTTTTAATAATTAAATTTTTAAAATTTAGTATTTGAATTTTTAAATTTTCAAATTTAAAGTTTTAATAATTAAATTTTTAAAATTTAGTATTTAAATTTTTAAATTTAAAACTTTAATAATTAAATTTTTAAAATTTAGTATTTAAATTTTTAAATTTTAAAATTTAAAGTTTTAATAATTAAATTTTTAGAATTTAGTATTTAAATTTTTAAATTTTAAAATATAAAATTTTAATAATTAAATTTTAAAAATTTAGTATTTAAATATTTAAATTTTAAAATTTAAAGATTTAATATTTAAAGTTTTAAAGTTTAGTATGTAAATTTTTAAATTTTAAAATTTAAAATTTTTATAATTAAATTTTTAAAATTTGGTATTTAAATATTTAAATTTTAAAATTTAAAGGTTTAATATTTAAAGTTTTAAAATTTAGTATTTAAATTTTTAAATTTTAAAATATAAATTTTAATAATTAAAGTTTTAAAATTTAGTATTTAAAATTTTAAATTTTAAAATTTAAAGTTTTAATAATTAAATTTTTAAAATTTAGTATTTAAATTTTTAAATTTTAAAATTAAAAGTTTTAATAATTAAATTTTTAAAATTTGTATTTAAATTTTTAAATTTTAAAATTTAAAGTTTTAATAATTAAATTTTTAAAATTTAGTATTTAAATTTTTAAATTTTAAAATTTAAAGTTTTAACAATTAAATTTTTAAAATTTAGTATTTAAATTTTTAAATTTTAATAATTAAATTTTTAAAATTTAGTATTTAAATTTTTAAAATTTAAATTTTTAAATTTTAAAATTTAAAATTTTAATAACTAAATTTTTAAAATTTATTATTTAAATTTTTAAATTTTAAAATTTAAAGTTTTAATAATTAAATTTTTAAAATTTAGTATTTAAATTTTTAAATTTTAAAATTTAAATTTTTAAATTTTAAAATTTAAAATTTCAATAATTAAATTTTTAAAATTTAGTATTTAAGTTTTTAAATTTAAAACTTTAATAATTAAATTTTTAAAATTTAGTATTTAAATTTTTATATTTTAAAATTTAAAGTTTTAATAATTATATTTTTAGAATTTAGTATTTAAATTTTTAAATTTTAAAATTTAAAGTTTTAATATTTAAATTTTTAAAATTTAGTATTTAAATTTTTAAATTTTAAAATTTAAAGTTTTAATAATTAAATTTTTGGAATTTAGTATTTAAATTTTTAAATTTTAAAATTTAAAGTTTTAATATTTAAATTTTTAAAATTTAGTATTTAAATTTTTAAAATTTAGTATTTAAATTTTTAAATTTTAAAATTTAAATTTATAATAATTAAATATTTAAAATTTAGTATTTAAATTTTAAACTTTAAATTTTTAATAATTAAATTTTTAAAATTTAGTATTTAAATTTTTAAATATTAAAGTTTAAATTTTTAAATTTTAAAATTTAAATTTTTAAATTTTAAAATTTAAATTTTTAAATTTAAAAATTTAAATATTTAATTTAAAATTTCAATAATTAAATTTTTAAAATTTAGTATTTAAATTTTTAAATTTTAAAATTTAAAGTTTTAATAATTAAATTTTTAAAATTTAGTATTTAAATTTTTAAATTTTCAAATTTAAAGTTTTAATAATTAAATTTTTAAAATTTAGTTTATAAATTTATAAATTTAAAACTTTAATAATTAAATTTTTAAAATTAAGTCTTTAAATTTTTAAATTTTGAAATTTAAAGTTTAAATAATTAAATTTTTAGAATTTAGTATTTAAATTTTTAAATTTTAAAATTTAAAGTTTTAATATTTAAATTTTTAAAATTTAGTATTTAAATTTTTAAATTTTAAAATTTAAATTTTTAAATTTTAAAATTTAAATTTTTAAATTTAAAAATTTAAATATTTAATTTAAAATTTTAATAATTAAATTTTTAAAATTTAGTATTTAAATTTTTAAATTTTAAAATTTAAAGTTTTAATAATTAAATTTTTAAAATTTAGTATTTAAATTTTTAAATTTTAAAATTTAAACTTTTAATAATTAAATTTTTAAAATTTAGTATTTAAATTTTTAAATTTTAAAATTTAAATTTTTAAATTTTAAAATTTAAAATTTCAATAATTAAATTTTAAAAATTTAGTATTTAAGTTTTTAAATTTTAAAATTTAAAGTTTTAATAATCAAATTTTTAAAATTTAGTATTTAAATTTTTATATTTTAAAGTTTGAAGTTTTAATAATTAAATTTTTAAAATTTAGTATTTAAATTTTAAAATTTAAATTTTTAAATTTTAAAATTTAAAATTTTAATTATTAAATTTTTAAAATTTAGTATTTAAATTTTTAAATTTTAAAATTTAAAGTTTTAATAATTAAATTTTTAAAATTTAGTATTTGAATTTTTAAATTTTCAAATTTAAAGTTTTAATAATTAAATTTTTAAAATTTAGTATTTAAATTTTTAAATTTAAAACTTTAATAATTAAATTTTTAAAATTTAGTATTTAAATTTTTAAATTTTAAAATTTAAAGTTTTAATAATTAAATTTTTAGAATTTAGTATTTAAATTTTTAAATTTTAAAATTTAAAGTTTTAATATTTAAATTTTTAAAATTTAGTATTTAAATTTTTAAATTTTAAAATATAAAATTTTAATAATTAAATTTTAAAAATTTAGTATTTAAATATTTAAATTTTAAAATTTAAAGATTTAATATTTAAAGTTTTAAAGTTTAGTATGTAAATTTTTAAATTTTAAAATTTAAAATTTTTATAATTAAATTTTTAAAATTTGGTATTTAAATATTTAAATTTTAAAATTTAAAGGTTTAATATTTAAAGTTTTAAAATTTAGTATTTAAATTTTTAAATTTTAAAATATAAATTTTAATAATTAAAGTTTTAAAATTTAGTATTTAAAATTTTAAATTTTAAAATTTAAAGTTTTAATAATTATATTTTTAAAATTTAGTATTTAAATTTTTAAATTTTAAAATTAAAAGTTTTAATAATTAAATTTTTAAAATTTGTATTTAAATTTTTAAATTTTAAAATTTAAAGTTTTAATAATTAAATTTTTAAAATTTAGTATTTAAATTTTTAAATTTTAAAATTTAAAGTTTTAACAATTAAATTTTTAAAATTTAGTATTTAAATTTTTAAATTTTAATAATTAAATTTTTAAAATTTAGTATTTAAATTTTTAAAATTTAAATTTTTAAATTTTAAAATTTAAAATTTTAATAACTAAATTTTTAAAATTTAGTATTTAAATTTTTAAATTTTGAAATTTAAAGTTTTAATAATTAAATTTTTAAAATTTAGTATTTAAATTTTTAAATTTTAAAATTTAAATTTTTAAATTTTAAAATTTAAAATTTCAATAATTAAATTTTTAAAATTTAGTATTTAAGTTTTTAAATTTAAAACTTTAATAATTAAATTTTTAAAATTTAGTATTTAAATTTTTATATTTTAAAATTTAAAGTTTTAATAATTATATTTTTAGAATTTAGTATTTAAATTTTTAAATTTTAAAATTTAAAGTTTTAATATTTAAATTTTTAAAATTTAGTATTTAAATTTTTAAATTTTAAAATTTAAAGTTTTAATAATTAAATTTTTGGAATTTAGTATTTAAATTTTTAAATTTTAAAATTTAAAGTTTTAATATTTAAATTTTTAAAATTTAGTATTTAAATTTTTAAAATTTAGTATTTAAATTTTTAAATTTTAAAATTTAAATTTATAATAATTAAATATTTAAAATTTAGTATTTAAATTTTAAACTTTAAATTTTTAATAATTAAATTTTTAAAATTTAGTATTTAAATTTTTAAATATTAAAGTTTAAATTTTTAAATTTTAAAATTTAAATTTTTAAATTTTAAAATTTAAATTTTTAAATTTAAAAATTTAAATATTTAATTTAAAATTTTAATAATTAAATTTTTAAAATTTAGTATTTAAATTTTTAAATTTTCAAATTTAAAGTTTTAATAATTAAATTTTTAAAATTTAGTTTATAAATTTTTAAATTTAAAACTTTAATAATTAAATTTTTAAAATTAAGTCTTTAAATTTTTAAATTTTGAAATTTAAAGTTTAAATAATTAAATTTTTAGAATTTAGTATTTAAATTTTTAAATTTTAAAATTTAAAGTTTTAATATTTAAATTTTTAAAATTTAGTATTTAAATTTTTAAATTTTAATATTTAAATTTTTAAATTTTAAAATTTAAATTTTTAAATTTAAAAATTTAAATATTTAATTTAAAATTTTAATAATTAAATTTTTAAAATTTAGTATTTAAATTTTTAAATTTTAAAATTTAAAGTTTTAATAATTAAATTTTTAAAATTTAGTATTTAAATTTTTAAATTTTAAAATTTAAACTTTTAATAATTAAATTTTTAAAATTTAGTATTTAAATTTTTAAATTTTAAAATTTAAATTTTTAAATTTTAAAATTTAAAATTTCAATAATTAAATTTTAAAAATTTAGTATTTAAGTTTTTAAATTTTAAAATTTAAAGTTTTAATAATCAAATTTTTAAAATTTAGTATTTAAATTTTTATATTTTAAAGTTTGAAGTTTTAATAATTAAATTTTTAAAATTTAGTATTTAAATTTTAAAATTTAAATTTTTAAATTTTAAAATTTAAAATTTTAATAATTAAATTTTTAAAATTTAGTATTTAAAATTTTAAATTTTAAAATTTAAAGTTTTAATAATTAAATTTTTAAAATTTAGTATTTAAATTTTTAAATTTTAAAATTAAAAGTTTTAATAATTAAATTTTTAAAATTTGTATTTAAATTTTTAAATTTTAAAATTTAAAGTTTTAATAATTAAATTTTTAAAATTTAGTATTTAAATTTTTAAATTTTAAAATTTAAAGTTTTAACAATTAAATTTTTAAAATTTAGTATTTAAATTTTTAAATTTTAATAATTAAATTTTTAAAATTTAGTATTTAAATTTTTAAAATTTAAATTTTTAAATTTTAAAATTTAAAATTTTAATAACTAAATTTTTAAAATTTAGTATTTAAATTTTTAAATTTTAAAATTTAAAGTTTTAATAATTAAATTTTTAAAATTTAGTATTTAAATTTTTAAATTTTAAAATTTAAATTTTTAAATTTTAAAATTTAAAATTTCAATAATTAAATTTTTAAAATTTAGTATTTAAGTTTTTAAATTTAAAACTTTAATAATTAAATTTTTAAAATTTAGTATTTAAATTTTTATATTTTAAAATTTAAAGTTTTAATAATTATATTTTTAGAATTTAGTATTTAAATTTTTAAATTTTAAAATTTAAAGTTTTAATATTTAAATTTTTAAAATTTAGTATTTAAATTTTTAAATTTTAAAATTTAAAGTTTTAATAATTAAATTTTTGGAATTTAGTATTTAAATTTTTAAATTTTAAAATTTAAAGTTTTAATATTTAAATTTTTAAAATTTAGTATTTAAATTTTTAAAATTTAGTATTTAAATTTTTAAATTTTAAAATTTAAATTTATAATAATTAAATATTTAAAATTTAGTATTTAAATTTTAAACTTTAAATTTTTAATAATTAAATTTTTAAAATTTAGTATTTAAATTTTTAAATATTAAAGTTTAAATTTTTAAATTTTAAAATTTAAATTTTTAAATTTTAAAATTTAAATTTTTAAATTTAAAAATTTAAATATTTAATTTAAAATTTCAATAATTAAATTATTAAAATTTAGTATTTAAATTTTTAAATTTTAAAATTTAAAGTTTTAATAATTAAATTTTTAAAATTTAGTATTTAAATTTTTAAATTTTCAAATTTAAAGTTTTAATAATTAAATTTTTAAAATTTAGTTTATAAATTTATAAATTTAAAACTTTAATAATTAAATTTTTAAAATTAAGTCTTTAAATTTTTAAATTTTGAAATTTAAAGTTTAAATAATTAAATTTTTAGAATTTAGTATTTAAATTTTTAAATTTTAAAATTTAAAGTTTTAATATTTAAATTTTTAAAATTTAGTATTTAAATTTTTAAATTTTAAAATTTAAAGTTTTAATAATTAAATTTTTAAAATTTAGTATTTGAATTTTTAAATTTTAAAATTTAAATTTTTAAATTTAAAAATTTAAATATTTAATTTAAAATTTTAATAATTAAATTTTTAAAATTTAGTATTTAAATTTTTAAATTTTAAAATTTAAAGTTTTAATAATTAAATTTTTAAAATTTAGTATTTAAATTTTTAAATTTTAAAATTTAAACTTTTAATAATTAAATTTTTAAAATTTAGTATTTAAATTTTTAAATTTTAAAATTTATATTTTTAAATTTTAAAATTTAAAATTTCAATAATTAAATTTTAAAAATTTAGTATTTAAGTTTTTAAATTTTAAAATTTAAAGTTTTAATAATCAAATTTTTAAAATTTAGTATTTAAATTTTTATATTTTAAAGTTTGAAGTTTTAATAATTAAATTTTTAAAATTTAGTATTTAAATTTTAAAATTTAAATTTTTAAATTTTAAAATTTAAAATTTTAATTATTAAATTTTTAAAATTTAGTATTTAAATTTTTAAATTTTAAAATTTAAAGTTTTAATAATTAAATTTTTAAAATTTAGTATTTGAATTTTTAAATTTTCAAATTTAAAGTTTTAATAATTAAATTTTTAAAATTTAGTATTTAAATTTTTAAATTTAAAACTTTAATAATTAAATTTTTAAAATTTAGTATTTAAATTTTTAAATTTTAAAATTTAAAGTTTTAATAATTAAATTTTTAGAATTTAGTATTTAAATTTTTAAATTTTAAAATTTAAAGTTTTAATATTTAAATTTTTAAAATTTAGTATTTAAATTTTTAAATTTTAAAATATAAAATTTTAATAATTAAATTTTAAAAATTTAGTATTTAAATATTTAAATATTAAAATTTAAAGATTTAATATTTAAAGTTTTAAAGTTTAGTATGTAAATTTTTAAATTTTAAAATTTAAAATTTTTATAATTAAATTTTTAAAATTTGGTATTTAAATATTTAAATTTTAAAATTTAAAGGTATAATATTTAAAGTTTTAAAATTTAGTATTTAAATTTTTAAATTTTAAAATATAAATTTTAATAATTAAAGTTTTAAAATTTAGTATTTAAAATTTTAAATTTTAAAATTTAAAGTTTTAATAATTATATTTTTAAAATTTAGTATTTAAATTTTTATAAATTTTAAAATTAAAAGTTTTAATAATTAAATTTTTAAAATTTGTATTTAAATTTTTAAATTTTAAAATTTAAAGTTTTAATAATTAAATTTTTAAAATTTAGTATTTAAATTTTTAAATTTTAAAATTTAAAGTTTTAACAATTAAATTTTTAAAATTTAGTATTTAAATTTTTAAATTTTAATAATTAAATTTTTAAAATTTAGTATTTAAATTTTTAAAATTTAAATTTTTAAATTTTAAAATTTAAAATTTTAATAACTAAATTTTTAAAATTTAGTATTTAAATTTTTAAATTTTAAAATTTAAAGTTTTAATAATTAAATTTTTAAAATTTAGTATTTAAATTTTTAAATTTTAAAATTTAAATTTTTAAATTTTAAAATTTAAAATTTCAATAATTAAATTTTTAAAATTTAGTATTTAAGTTTTTAAATTTAAAACTTTAATAATTAAATTTTTAAAATTTAGTATTTAAATTTTTATATTTTAAAATTTAAAGTTTTAATAATTATATTTCTAGAATTTAGTATTTAAATTTTTAAATTTTAAAATTTAAAGTTTTAATATTTAAATTTTTAAATTTTAAAATTTAAAGTTTTAATAATTAAATTTTCGGAATTTAGTATTTAAATTTTTAAATTTTAAAATTTAAAGTTTTAATATTTAAATTTTTAAAATTTAGTATTTAAATTTTTAAAATTTAGTATTTAAATTTTTAAATTTTAAAATTTAAATTTATAATAATTAAATATTTAAAATTTAGTATTTAAATTTTAAACTTTAAATTTTTAATAATTAAATTTTTAAAATTTAGTATTTAAATTTTTAAATATTAAAGTTTAAATTTTTAAATTTTAAAATTTAAATTTTTAAATTTTAAAATTTAAATTTTTAAATTTAAAAATTTAAATATTTAATTTAAAATTTTAATAATTAAATTTTTAAAATTTAGTATTTAAATTTTTAAATTTTAAAATTTAAAGTTTTAATAATTAAATTTTTAAAATTTAGTATTTAAATTTTTAAATTTTCAAATTTAAAGTTTTAATAATTAAATTTTTAAAATTTAGTTTATAAATTTTTAAATTTAAAACTTTAATAATTAAATTTTTAAAATTAAGTCTTTAAATTTTTAAATTTTGAAATTTAAAGTTTAAATAATTAAATTTTTAGAATTTAGTATTTAAATTTTTAAATTTTAAAATTTAAAGTTTTAATATTTAAATTTTTAAAATTTAGTATTTAAATTTTTAAATTTTAAAATTTAAATTTTTAAATTTTAAAATTTAAATTTTTAAATTTAAAAATTTAAATATTTAATTTAAAATTTTAATAATTAAATTTTTAAAATTTAGTATTTAAATTTTTAAATTTTAAAATTTAAAGTTTTAATAATTAAATTTTTAAAATTTAGTATTTAAATTTTTAAATTTTAAAATTTAAACTTTTAATAATTAAATTTTTAAAATTTAGTATTTAAATTTTTAAATTTTAAAATTTAAATTTTTAAATTTTAAAATTTAAAATTTCAATAATTAAATTTTAAAAATTTAGTATTTAAGTTTTTAAATTTTAAAATTTAAAGTTTTAATAATCAAATTTTTAAAATTTAGTATTTAAATTTTTATATTTTAAAGTTTGAAGTTTTAATAATTAAATTTTTAAAATTTAGTATTTAAATTTTAAAATTTAAATTTTTAAATTTTAAAATTTAAAATTTTAATAATTAAATTTTTAAAATTTAGTATTTAAATTTTTAAATTTTAAAATTTAAAGTTTTAATAATTAAATTTTTAAAATTTGTATTTAAATTTTTAAATTTTAAAATTTAAAGTTTTAATAATTAAATTTTTAAAATTTAATATTTAAATTTTTAAATTCTAAAGTTTAATTTTTAATAATTAAATTTTTAAAATTTAGTATTTAAATTTTAAAATTTAAATTTTTAAATTTTAAAATTTAAAGTTTTAATAATTAAATTTTTAAAATGTGTATTTAAATTTTTAAATTTTAAAATTTAAAATTTTAATTATTAAATTTTTAAAATTTAGTATTTAAATTTTTAAATTTTAAAATTTAAAGTTTTAATAATTAAATTTTTAAAATTTAGTATTTGAATTTTTAAATTTTCAAATTTAAAGTTTTAATAAATAAATTTTTAAAATTTAGTATTTAAATTTTTAAATTTAAAACTTTAATAATTAAATTTTTAAAATTTAGTATTTAAATTTTTAAATTTTAAAATTTAAAGTTTTAATAATTAAATTTTTAGAATTTAGTATTTAAATTTTTAAATTTTAAAATTTAAAGTTTTAATATTTAAATTTTTAAAATTTAGTATTTAAATTTTTAAATTTTAAAATATAAAATTTTAATAATTAAATTTTAAAAATTTAGTATTTAAATATTTAAATTTTAAAATTTAAAGATTTAATATTTAAAGTTTTAAAGTTTAGTATGTAAATTTTTAAATTTTAAAATTTAAAATTTTTATAATTAAATTTTTAAAATTTGGTATTTAAATATTTAAATTTTAAAATTTAAAGGTTTAATATTTAAAGTTTTAAAATTTAGTATTTAAATTTTTAAATTTTAAAATATAAATTTTAATAATTAAAGTTTTAAAATTTAGTATTTAAAATTTTAAATTTTAAAATTTAAAGTTTTAATAATTAAATTTTTAAAATTTAGTATTTAAATTTTTAAATTTTAAAATTAAAAGTTTTAATAATTAAAATTTTAAAATTTGTATTTAAATTTTTAAATTTTAAAATTTAAAATTTTAATAATTAAATTTTTAAAATTTAGTATTTAAATTTTTAAATTTTAAAATTTAAAGTTTTAACAATTAAATTTTTAAAATTTAGTATTTAAATTTTTAAATTTTAATAATTAAATTTTTAAAATTTAGTATTTAAATTTTCAAATTTTAAAATTTAAAGTTGTAATAATTGAATTTTTAAAATTTAGTATTTATATTTTTAAATTTTAAAATTTAAAGTTTTAATAATTAAATTTTTAAAATGTAGTATTTAAATTTTAAAATTTAAAATTTTAATAATTAAATTTTTAAAATTTAGTAATTAAATTTTTAAATTTTAAAATATAAAGTTTTAATAATGGAATTTTTAAAATTTAGTATTTAAATTTTTAAATTTTAAAATTTAAAATTTTAATAATTAAATTTTTAAAATTTAGTATTTAAATATTTAAATTTTAAAATTTAAAGATTTAGTATTTAAAGTTTTAAAATTTAGTATTTAAATTTTTAAATTTTAAAATTTAAATTTTAATAATTAAAGTTTTAAAATTTAGTATTTAAAATTTTAAACTTTAAAATTTAATGTTTTAATAATTAAATTTTTAAAATTTGGTATTTAAATTTTTAAATTTTAAAATTTAAAGTTTTAATAATTAAAATTTTAAAATTTGTATTTAAATTTTTAAATTTTAAAATTTAAAATTTTAATAATTAAATTTTTAAAATTTAGTATTTAAATTTTTAAATTTTAAAATTTAAAGTTTTAATAATTAAATTTTTAAAATTTAGTATTTAAATTTTTAAATTTTAAAATTTAAAGTTTTAATAATTAAATTTTTAAAATTTAGTATTTAAATTTTTAAATTTTCAAATTTAAAGTTTTAATAATTAAATTTTTAAAATTTAGTATTTAAATTTTTAAATTTAAAACTTTAATAATTAAATTTTTAAAATTTAGTCTTTAAATTTTTAAATTTTAAAATTTAAAGTTTTAATAATTAAATTTTTAGAATTTAGTATTTAAATTTTTAAATTTTAAAATTTAAAGTTTTAATATTTAAATTTTTAAAATTTAGTATTTAAATTTTTAAATTTTAAAATTTAAATTTATAATAATTAAATATTTAAAATTTAGTATTTAAATTTTAAAATTTAAATTTTTAAATTTTAAAATTTAAAATTTTAATAATTAAATTTTAAAAATTTAGTATTTAAATATTTAAATTTTAAAATTTAAAGATTTAATATTTAAAGTTTTAAAGTTTAGTATTTAAATTTTTAAATTTTAAAATTTAAAATTTTAATAATTAAATTTTTAAAATTTAGTATTTAAATATTCAAATTTTAAAATTTAAAGATTTAATATTTAAAGTTTTAAAATTTAGTATATAAATTTTTAAATTTTAAAATTTAAATTTTAATAATTAAATTTTTAAAATTTAGTTTATAAATTTTTAAATTTAAAACTTTAATAATTAAATTTTTAAAATTAAATCTTTAAATTTTTAAATTTTGAAATTTAAAGTTTAAATAATTAAATTTTTAGAATTTAGAATTTAAATTTTTAAATTTTAAAATTTAAAGTTTTAATATTTAAATTTTTAAAATTTAGTATTTAAATTTTTAAATTTTAAAATTTAAATTTTTAAATTTTAAAATTTAAAATTTCAATAATTAAATTTTAAAAATTTAGTATTTAAGTTTTTAAATTTTAAAATTTAAAGTTTTAATAATCAAATTTTTAAAATTTAGTATTTAAATTTTTATATTTTAAAGTTTGAAGTTTTAATAATTAAATTTTTAAAATTTAGTATTTAAATTTTAAAATTTAAATTTTTAAATTTTAAAATTTAAAATTTTAATAATTAAATTTTTAAAATTTAGTATTTAAATTTTTAAATTTTAAAATTTAAAGTTTTAATAATTAAATTTTTAAAATTTGTATTTAAATTTTTAAATTTTAAAATTTAAAGTTTTAATAATTAAATTTTTAAAATTTAATATTTAAATTTTTAAATTCTAAAGTTTAATTTTTAATAATTAAATTTTTAAAATTTAGTATTTAAATTTTAAAATTTAAATTTTTAAATTTTAAAATTTAAAGTTTTAATAATTAAATTTTTAAAATTTGTATTTAAATTTTTAAATTTTAAAATTTAAAATTTTAATTATTAAATTTTTAAAATTTAGTATTTAAATTTTTAAATTTTAAAATTTAAAGTTTTAATAATTAAATTTTTAAAATTTAGTATTTGAATTTTTAAATTTTCAAATTTAAAGTTTTAATAATTAAATTTTTAAAATTTAGTATTTAAATTTTTAAATTTAAAACTTTAATAATTAAATTTTTAAAATTTAGTATTTAAATTTTTAAATTTTAAAATTTAAAGTTTTAATAATTAAATTTTTAGAATTTAGTATTTAAATTTTTAAATTTTAAAATTTAAAGTTTTAATATTTAAATTTTTAAAGTTTAGTATGTAAATTTTTAAATTTTAAAATTTAAAATTTTAATAATTAAATTTTTAAAATTTGGTATTTAAATATTTAAATTTTAAAATTTAAAGGTTTAATATTTAAAGTTTTAAAATTTAGTATTTAAATTTTTAAATTTTAAAATATAAATTTTAATAATTAAAGTTTTAAAATTTAGTATTTAAAATTTTAAATTTTAAAATTTAAAGTTTTAATAATTAAATTTTTAAAATTTAGTATTTAAATTTTTAAATTTTAAAATTAAAAGTTTTAATAATTAAAATTTTAAAATTTGTATTTAAATTTTTAAATTTTAAAATTTAAAGTTTTAATAATTAAATTTTTAAAATTTAGTATTTAAATTTTTAAATTTTAAAATTTAAAGTTTTAACAATTAAATTTTTAAAATTTAGTATTTAAATTTTTAAATTTTAATAATTAAATTTTTAAAATTTAGTATTTAAATTTTCAAATTTTAAAATTTAAAGTTGTAATAATTGAATTTTTAAAATTTAGTATTTATATTTTTAAATTTTAAAATTTAAAGTTTTAATAATTAAATTTTTAAAATGTAGTATTTAAATTTTAAAATTTAAAATTTTAATAATTAAATTTTTAAAATTTAGTAATTAAATTTTTAAATTTTAAAATATAAAGTTTTAATAATGGAATTTTTAAAATTTAGTATTTAAATTTTTAAATTTTAAAATTTAAAATTTTAATAATTAAATTTTTAAAATTTAGTATTTAAATATTTAAATTTTAAAATTTAAAGATTTAGTATTTAAAGTTTTAAAATTTAGTATTTAAATTTTTAAATTTTAAAATTTAAATTTTAATAATTAAAGTTTTAAAATTTAGTATTTAAAATTTTAAACTTTAAAATTTAATGTTTTAATAATTAAATTTTTAAAATTTGGTATTTAAATTTTTAAATTTTAAAATTTAAAGTTTTAATAATTAAAATTTTAAAATTTGTATTTAAATTTTTAAATTTTAAAATTTAAAAATTTAATATTTAAAGTTTTAAAATTTAGTATATAAATTTTTAAATTTTAAAATTTAAATTTTAATAATTAAAGTTTTAAAATTTAGTATTTAAAATTTTAAATTTTAAAATTTAAAGTTTTAATAATTATATTTTTAAAATTTAGTATTTAAATTTTTAAATTTTAAAATTAAAAGGTTTAATAATTAAATTTTTAAAATTTGTATTTAAATTTTTAAATTTTAAAATTTAAAGTTTTAATAATTAAATTTTTAAAATTTAGTACTTAAATTTTAAAATTTAAATTTTTAAATTTTAAAATTTAAAATTTTAATAATTAAATTTTTAAAATTTAGTATTTAAATTTTAAAATTTTAAAATTTAAAGTTGTAATAATATAATTTTTAAAATTTAGTATTTAAATTTTTAAATTTTAAAATTTAAAGTTTTAATAATTAAATTTTTAAAATTTGTATTTAAATTTTTAAATTTTAAAATTTAAAGTTTTAATAATTAAATTTTTAAAATGTAGTATTTAAATTTTAAAATTTAAATTTTTAAATTTTATAATTTAAAATTTTAATAATTAAATTTTTAAAATTTAGTATTTAAATTTTAAAATTTAAATTTTTAAATTTTAAAATTTAAAATTTTAATAATTAAATTTTTAAAATTTAGTATTTAAATTTTTAAATTTTAAAATTTAAAGTTTTAATAATTAAATTTTTAAAATTTGTATTTAAATTTTTAAATTTTAAAATTTAAAGTTTTAATAATTAAATTTTTAAAATTTAATATTTAAATTTTTAAATTCTAAAGTTTAATTTTTAATAATTAAATTTTTAAAATTTAGTATTTAAATTTTTAAATTTTAAAATTTAAAGTTTTAATAATTAAATTTTTAAAATTTGTATTTAAATTTTTAAATTTTAAAATTTAAAATTTTAATTATTAAATTTTTAAAATTTAGTATTTAAATTTTTAAATTTTAAAATTTAAAGTTTTAATAATTAAATTTTTAAAATTTAGTATTTGAATTTTTAAATTTTCAAATTTAAAGTTTTAATAATTAAATTTTTAAAATTTAGTATTTAAATTTTTAAATTTAAAACTTTAATAATTAAATTTTTAAAATTTAGTATTTAAATTTTTAAATTTTAAAATTTAAAGTTTTAATAATTAAATTTTTAGAATTTAGTATTTAAATTTTTAAATTTTAAAATTTAAAGTTTTAATATTTAAATTTTTAAAATTTAGTATTTAAATTTTTAAATTTTAAAATATAAAATTTTAATAATTAAATTTTAAAAATTTAGTATTTAAATATTTAAATTTTAAAATTTAAAGATTTAATATTTAAAGTTTTAAAGTTTAGTATGTAAATTTTTAAATTTTAAAATTTAAAATTTTTATAATTAAATTTTTAAAATTTGGTATTTAAATATTTAAATTTTAAAATTTAAAGGTTTAATATTTAAAGTTTTAAAATTTAGTATTTAAATTTTTAAATTTTAAAATATAAATTTTAATAATTAAAGTTTTAAAATTTAGTATTTAAAATTTTAAATTTTAAAATTTAAAGTTTTAATAATTAAATTTTTAAAATTTAGTATTTAAATTTTTAAATTTTAAAATTAAAAGTTTTAATAATTAAATTTTTAAAATTTGTATTTAAATTTTTAAATTTTAAAATTTAAAGTTTTAATAATTAAATTTTTAAAATTTAGTATTTAAATTTTTAAATTTTAAAATTTAAAGTTTTAACAATTAAATTTTTAAAATTTAGTATTTAAATTTTTAAATTTTAATAATTAAATTTTTAAAATTTAGTATTTAAATTTTTAAATTTTAAAATTTAAAATTTTAATAACTAAATTTTTAAAATTTAGTATTTAAATTTTTAAATTTTAAAATTTAAAGTTTTAATAATTAAATTTTTAAAATTTAGTATTTAAATTTTTAAATTTTAAAATTTAAATTTTTAAATTTTAAAATTTAAAATTTCAATAATTAAATTTTTAAAATTTAGTATTTAAGTTTTTAAATTTAAAACTTTAATAATTAAATTTTTAAAATTTAGTATTTAAATTTTTATATTTTAAAATTTAAAGTTTTAATAATTATATTTTTAGAATTTAGTATTTAAATTTTTAAATTTTAAAATTTAAAGTTTTAATATTTAAATTTTTAAAATTTAGTATTTAAATTTTTAAATTTTAAAATTTAAAGTTTTAATAATTAAATTTTTGGAATTTAGTATTTAAATTTTTAAATTTTAAAATTTAAAGTTTTAATATTTAAATTTTTAAAATTTAGTATTTAAATTTTTAAATTTTAAAATTTAAATTTATAATAATTAAATATTTAAAATTTAGTATTTAAATTTTAAACTTTAAATTTTTAATAATTAAATTTTTAAAATTTATTATTTAAATTTTTAAATATTAAAGTTTAAATTTTTAAATTTTAAAATTTAAATTTTTAAATTTTAAAATTTAAATTTTTAAATTTAAAAATTTAAATATTTAATTTAAAATTTTAATAATTAAATTTTTAAAATTTAGTATTTAAATTTTTAAATTTTAAAATTTAAAGTTTTAATAATTAAATTTTTAAAATTTAGTATTTAAATTTTTAAATTTTCAAATTTAAAGTTTTAATAATTAAATTTTTAAAATTTAGTTTATAAATTTTTAAATTTAAAACTTTAATAATTAAATTTTTAAAATTAAGTCTTTAAATTTTTAAATTTTGAAATTTAAAGTTTAAATAATTAAATTTTTAGAATTTAGTATTTAAATTTTTAAATTTTAAAATTTAAAGTTTTAATATTTAAATTTTTAAAATTTAGTATTTAAATTTTTAAATTTTAAAATTTAAATTTTTAAATTTTAAAATTTAAATTTTTAAATTTAAAAATTTAAATATTTAATTTAAAATTTTAATAATTAAATTTTTAAAATTTAGTATTTAAATTTTTAAATTTTAAAATTTAAAGTTTTAATAATTAAATTTTTAAAATTTAGTATTTAAATTTTTAAATTTTAAAATTTAAACTTTTAATAATTAAATTTTTAAAATTTAGTATTTAAATTTTTAAATTTTAAAATTTAAATTTTTAAATTTTAAAATTTAAAATTTAAATAATTAAATTTTAAAAATTTAGTATTTAAGTTTTTAAATTTTAAAATTTAAAGTTTTAATAATCAAATTTTTAAAATTTAGTATTTAAATTTTTATATTTTAAAGTTTGAAGTTTTAATAATTAAATTTTTAAAATTTAGTATTTAAATTTTAAAATTTAAATTTTTAAATTTTAAAATTTAAAATTTTAATAATTAAATTTTTAAAATTTAGTATTTAAATTTTTAAATTTTAAAATTTAAAGTTTTAATAATTAAATTTTTAAAATTTGTATTTAAATTTTTAAATTTTAAAATTTAAAGTTTTAATAATTAAATTTTTAAAATTTAATATTTAAATTTTTAAATTCTAAAGTTTAATTTTTAATAATTAAATTTTTAAAATTTAGTATTTAAATTTTAAAATTTAAATTTTTAAATTTTAAAATTTAAAGTTTTAATAATTAAATTTTTAAAATTTGTATTTAAATTTTTAAATTTTAAAATTTAAAATTTTAATTATTAAATTTTTAAAATTTAGTATTTAAATTTTTAAATTTTAAAATTTAAAGTTTTAATAATTAAATTTTTAAAATTTAGTATTTGAATTTTTAAATTTTCAAATTTAAAGTTTTAATAATTAAATTTTTAAAATTTAGTATTTAAATTTTTAAATTTAAAACTTTAATAATTAAATTTTTAAAATTTAGTATTTAAATTTTTAAATTTTAAAATTTAAAGTTTTAATAATTAAATTTTTAGAATTTAGTATTTAAATTTTTAAATTTTAAAATTTAAAGTTTTAATATTTAAATTTTTAAAATTTAGTATTTAAATTTTTAAATTTTAAAATATAAAATTTTAATAATTAAATTTTAAAAATTTAGTATTTAAATATTTAAATTTTAAAATTTAAAGATTTAATATTTAAAGTTTTAAAGTTTAGTATGTAAATTTTTAAATTTTAAAATTTAAAATTTTTATAATTAAATTTTTAAAATTTGGTATTTAAATATTTAAATTTTAAAATTTAAAGGTTTAATATTTAAAGTTTTAAAATTTATTATTTAAATTTTTAAATTTTAAAATATAAATTTTAATAATTAAAGTTTTAAAATTTAGTATTTAAAATTTTAAATTTTAAAATTTAAAGTTTTAATAATAATTTTTAGAATTTAGTATTTAAATTTTTAAATTTTAAAATTTAAAGTTTTAATATTTAAATTTTTAAAATTTAGTATTTAAATTTTTAAATTTTAAAATTTAAAGTTTTAATAATTAAATTTTTGGAATTTAGTATTTAAATTTTTAAATTTTAAAATTTAAAGTTTTAATATTTAAATTTTTAAAATTTAGTATTTAAATTTTTAAATTTTAAAATTTAAATTGTTAAATTTTAAAATTTAAAATTTCAATAATTAAATTTTTAAAATTTAGTATTTAAGTTTTTAAATTTAAAACTTTAATAATTAAATTTTTAAAATTTAGTATTTAAATTTTTATATTTTAAAATTTAAAGTTTTAATAATAATTTTTAGAATTTAGTATTTAAATTTTTAAATTTTAAAATTTAAAGTTTTAATATTTAAATTTTTAAAATTTAGTATTTAAATTTTTAAATTTTAAAATTTAAAATTTTAATAACTAAATTTTTAAAATTTAGTATTTAAATTTTTAAATTTTAAAATTTAAAGTTTTAATAATTAAATTTTTAAAATTTAGTATTTAAATTTTTAAATTTTAAAATTTAAATTGTTAAATTTTAAAATTTAAAATTTCAATAATTAAATTTTTAAAATTTAGTATTTAAGTTTTTAAATTTAAAACTTTAATAATTAAATTTTTAAAATTTAGTATTTAAATTTTTATATTTTAAAATTTAAAGTTTTAATAATAATTTTTAGAATTTAGTATTTAAATTTTTAAATTTTAAAATTTAAAATTTTAATATTTAAATTTTTAAAATTTAGTATTTAAATTTTTAAATTTTAAAATTTAAAGTTTTAATAATTAAATTTTTGGAATTTAGTATTTAAATTTTTAAATTTTAAAATTTAAAGTTTTAATATTTAAATTTTTAAAATTTAGTATTTAAATTTTTAAATTTTAAAATTTAAATTTATAATAATTAAATATTTAAAATTTAGTATTTAAATTTTAAACTTTAAATTTTTAATAATTAAATTTTTAAAATTTAGTATTTAAATTTTTAAATTTTAAAGTTTAAATTTTTAAATTTTAAAATTTAAATTTTTAAATTTTAAAATTTAAATTTTTAAATTTAAAAATTTAAATATTTAATTTAAAATTTTAATAATTAAATTTTTAAAATTTAGTATTTAAATTTTTAAATTTTAAAATTTAAAGTTTTAATAATTAAATTTTTAAAATTTAGTATTTAAATTTTTAAATTTTCAAATATAAAGTTTTAATAATTAAATTTTTAAAATTTAGTATATAAATTTTTAAATTTAAAACTTTAATAATTAAATTTTTAAAATTTAGTCTTTAAATTTTTAAATTTTAAAATTTAAAGTTTTAATAATTAAATTTTTAGAATTTAGTATTTAAATTTTTAAATTTTAAAATTTAAAGTTTTAATATTTAAATTTTTAAAATTTAGTATTTAAATTTTTAAATTTTAAAATTTAAATTTATAATAATTAAATATTTAAAATTTAGTATTTAAATTTTAAAATTTAAATTTTTAAATTTTAAAATTTAAAATTTTAATAATTAAATTTTAAAAATTTAGTATTTAAATATTTAAATTTTAAAATTTAAAGATTTAATATTTAAAGTTTTAAAGTTTAGTATTTAAATTTTTAAATTTTAAAATTTAAAATTTTAATAATTGAATTTTTAAAATTTAGTATTTAAATATTTAAATTTTAAAATTTAAAGATTTAATATTTAAAGTTTTAAATTTTAGTATTTAAATTTTTAAATTTTAAAATTTAAATTTTAATAATTAAAGTTTTAAAATTTAGTATTTAAAATTTTAAATTTTAAAATTTAAAGTTTTAATAATTAAATTTTTAAAATTTAGTATTTAAATTTTTAAATTTTAAAATTAAAAGTTTTAATAATTAAATTTTTAAAATTTGTATTTAAATTTTTAAATTTTAAAATTTAAAGTTTTAATAATTAAATTTTTAAAATTTAGTATTTAAATTTTTAAATTTTAAAATTTAAAGTTTTAATAATTAAATTTTTAAAATTTAGTATTTAAATTTTTAAATTTTAAAATTTAAAGTTTTAATAATTAAATTTTTAAAATTTGTATTTAAATTTTTAAATTTTAAAATTTAAAATTTTAATAATTAAATTTTTAAAATTTAGTATTTAAATTTTTAAATTTTAAAATTTAAAATTTTAACAATTAAATTTTTAAAATTTAAAATTTAAATTTTTAAATTTTAAAATTTAAAATTTTAATAACTAAATTTTTAAAATTTAGTATTTAAATTTTTAAATTTTAAAATTTAAAGTTTTAATAATTAAATTTTTAAAATTTAGTATTTAAATTTTTAAATTTTAAAGTTTAAAGTTTTAATAATTAAATTTTTAAAATTTAGTATTTAAATTTTAAAATTTAAATTTTTAAATTTTAAAATTTAAAATTTTAATAATTAAATTTTTAAAATTTAGTATTTAAATTTTCAAATTTTAAAATTTAAAGTTGTAATAATTGAATTTTTAAAATTTAGTATTTATATTTTTAAATTTTAAAATTTAAAGTTTTAATAATTAAATTTTTAAAATGTAGTATTTAAATTTTAAAATTTAAAATTTTAATAATTAAATTTTTAAAATTTAGTAATTAAATTTTTAAATTTTAAAATATAAAGTTTTAATAATGGAATTTTTAAAATTTAGTATTTAAATTTTTAAATTTTAAAATTTAAAATTTTAATAATTAAATTTTTAAAATTTAGTATTTAAATATTTAAATTTTAAAATTTAAAGATTTAGTATTTAAAGTTTTAAAATTTAGTATTTAAATTTTTAAATTTTAAAATTTAAATTTTAATAATTAAAGTTTTAAAATTTAGTATTTAAAATTTTAAACTTTAAAATTTAAAGTTTTAATAATTAAATTTTTAAAATTTGGTATTTAAATTTTTAAATTTTAAAATTTAAAGTTTTAATAATTAAAATTTTAAAATTTGTATTTAAATTTTTAAATTTTAAAATTTAAAATTTTAATAATTAAATTTTTAAAATTTAGTATTTAAATTTTTAAATTTTAAAATTTAAAGTTTTAATAATTAAATTTTTAAAATTTAGTATTTAAATTTTTAAATTTTAAAATTTAAAGTTTTAATAATTAAATTTTTAAAATTTAGTATTTAAATTTTTAAATTTTCAAATTTAAAGTTTTAATAATTAAATTTTTAAAATTTAGTATTTAAATTTTTAAATTTAAAACTTTAATAATTAAATTTTTAAAATTTAGTCTTTAAATTTTTAAATTTTAAAATTTAAAGTTTTAATAATTAAATTTTTAGAATTTAGTATTTAAATTTTTAAATTTTAAAATTTAAAGTTTTAATATTTAAATTTTTAAAATTTAGTATTTAAATTTTTAAATTTTAAAATTTAAATTTATAATAATTAAATATTTAAAATTTAGTATTTAAATTTTAAAATTTAAATTTTTAAATTTTAAATTTTAAAATTTTAATAATTAAATTTTAAAAATTTAGTATTTAAATATTTAAATTTTAAAATTTAAAGATTTAATATTTAAAGTTTTAAAGTTTAGTATTTAAATTTTTAAATTTTAAAATTTAAAATTTAAATAATTAAATTTTTAAAATTTAGTATTTAAATATTTAAATTTTAAAATTTAAAGATTTAATATTTAAAGTTTTAAAATTTAGTATATAAATTTTTAAATTTTAAAATTTAAATTTTAATAATTAAAGTTTTAAAATTTAGTATTTAAAATTTTAAATTTTAAAATTTAAAGTTTTAATAATTATATTTTTAAAATTTAGTATTTAAATTTTTAAATTTTAAAATTAAAAGTTTTAATAATTAAATTTTTAAAATTTGTATTTAAATTTTTAAATTTTAAAATTTAAAGTTTTAATAATTAAATTTTTAAAATTTAGTACTTAAATTTTAAAATTTAAATTTTTAAATTTTAAAATTTAAAATTTTAATAATTAAATTTTTAAAATTTAGTATTTAAATTTTCAAATTTTAAAATTTAAAGTTGTAATAATATAATTTTTAAAATTTAGTATTTAAATTTTTAAATTTTAAAATTTAAAGTTTTAATAATTAAATTTTTAAAATGTAGTATTTAAATTTTAAAATTTAAATTTTTAAATTTTATAATTTAAAATTTTAATAATTAAATTTTTAAAATTTAGTAATTAAATTTTTAAATTTTAAAATATAAAGTTTTAATAATGAAATTTTTAAAATTTAGTATTTAAATTTTTAAATTTTAAAATTTAAAGATTTAATATTTAAAGTTTTAAAATTTAGTATTTAAAATTTTAAATTTTAAAATTTAAAGTTTTAATAATTATATTTTTAAAATTTAGTATTTAAATTTTTAAATTTTAAAATTAAAAGTTTTAATAATTAAATTTTTAAAATTTAGTATTTAAATTTTTAAATTTTAAAATTTAAAATTTTAACAATTAAATTTTTAAAATTTAAAATTTAAATTTTTAAATTTTAAAATTTAAAATTTTAATAACTAAATTTTTAAAATTTAGTATTTAAATTTTTAAATTTTAAAATTTAAAGTTTCAATAATTAAATTTTTAAAATTTAGTATTTAAATTTTTAAATTTTAAAGTTTAAAGTTTTAATAATTAAATTTTTAAAATTTAGTATTTAAATTTTAAAATTTAAATTTTTAAATTTTAAAATTTAAAATTTTAATAATTAAATTTTTAAAATTTAGTATTTAAATTTTCAAATTTTAAAATTTAAAGTTGTAATAATTGAATTTTTAAAATTTAGTATTTATATTTTTAAATTTTAAAATTTAAAGTTTTAATAATTAAATTTTTAAAATGTAGTATTTAAATTTTAAAATTTAAAATTTTAATAATTAAATTTTTAAAATTTAGTAATTAAATTTTTAAATTTTAAAATATAAAGTTTTAATAATGGAATTTTTAAAATTTAGTATTTAAATTTTTAAATTTTAAAATTTAAAATTTTAATAATTAAATTTTTAAAATTTAGTATTTAAATATTTAAATTTTAAAATTTAAAGATTTAGTATTTAAAGTTTTAAAATTTAGTATTTAAATTTTTAAATTTTAAAATTTAAATTTTAATAATTAAAGTTTTAAAATTTAGTATTTAAAATTTTAAACTTTAAAATTTAAAGTTTTAATAATTAAATTTTTAAAATTTGGTATTTAAATTTTTAAATTTTA
The DNA here is from genome assembly GCF_024364675.1 of Aethina tumida. Classification (NCBI taxonomy): domain Eukaryota; kingdom Metazoa; phylum Arthropoda; class Insecta; order Coleoptera; family Nitidulidae; genus Aethina; species Aethina tumida. The sequence goes on from NC_065436.1 coordinate 10,049,612, forward strand.
AAATTTAAAGTTTTAATAATTAAAATTTTAAAATTTGTATTTAAATTTTTAAATTTTAAAATTTTAAATTTTAATAATTAAATTTTTAAAATTTAGTATTTAAATTTTTAAATTTTAAAATTTAAAGTTTTAATAATTAAATTTTTAAAATTTAGTATTTAAATTTTTAAATTTTAAAATTTAAAGTTTTAATAATTAAATTTTTAAAATTTAGTATTTAAATTTTTAAATTTTCAAATTTAAAGTTTTAATAATTAAATTTTTAAAATTTAGTATTTAAATTTTTAAATTTAAAACTTTAATAATTAAATTTTTAAAATTTAGACTTTAAATTTTTAAATTTTAAAATTTAAAGTTTTAATAATTAAATTTTTAGAATTTAGTATTTAAATTTTTAAATTTTAAAATTTAAAGTTTTAATATTTAAATTTTTAAAATTTAGTATTTAAATTTTTAAATTTTAAAATTTAAATTTATAATAATTAAATATTTAAAATTTAGTATTTAAATTTTAAAATTTAAATTTTTTAATTTTAAAATTTAAAATTTTAATAATTAAATTTTAAAAATTTAGTATTTAAATATTTAAATTTTAAAATTTAAAGATTTAATATTTAAAGTTTTAAAGTTTAGTATTTAAATTTTTAAATTTTAAAATTTAAAATTTTAATAATTAAATTTTTAAAATTTAGTATTTAAATATTTAAATTTTAAAATTTAAAGATTTAATATTTAAAGTTTTAAAATTTAGTATATAAATTTTTAAATTTTAAAATTTAAATTTTAATAATTAAAGTTTTAAAATTTAGTATTTAAAAGTTTAAATTTTAAAATTTAAAGTTTTAATAATTATATTTTTAAAATTTAGTATTTAAATTTTTAAATTTTAAAATTAAAAGTTTTAATAATTAAATTTTTAAAATTTGTATTTAAATTTTTAAATTTTAAAATTTAAAGTTTTAATAATTAAATTTTTAAAATTTAGTACTTAAATTTTTAAAATTTAGTATTTAAATTTTCAAATTTTAAAATTTAAAGTTGTAATAATATAATTTTTAAAATTTAGTATTTAAATTTTTAAATTTTAAAATTTAAAGTTTTAATAATTAAATTTTTAAAATGTAGTATTTAAATTTTAAAATTTAAATTTTTAAATTTTATAATTTAAAATTTTAATAATTAAATTTTTAAAATTTAGTAATTAAATTTTTAAATTTTAAAATATAAAGTTTTAATAATGAAATTTTTAAAATTTAGTATTTAAATTTTTAAATTTTAAAATTTAAAGATTTAATATTTAAAGTTTTAAAATTTAGTATTTAAATTTTTAAATTTTAAAATTTAAAGTTTTAATAATTAAATTTTTAAAATTTAGTATTTAAATTTTTAAATTTTAAAATTTAAAGTTTTAATATTTAAATTTTTAAAATTTAGTATTTAAATTTTTAAATTTTAAAATTTAAATTTATAATAATTAAATATTTAAAATTTAGTATTTAAATTTTAAAATTTAAATTTTTAATAATTAAATTTTTAAAATTTAGTATTTAAATTTTTTAATTTTAAAGTTTAAATTTTTAAATTTTAAAATTTAAATTTTTAAATTTTAAAATTTAAATTTTTAAATTTAAAAATTTAAATATTAAATTTAAAATTTTAATAATTAAATTTTTAAAATTTAGTATTTAAATTTTTAAATTTTAAAATTTAAAGTTTTAATAATTAAATTTTTTAAATTTAGTATTTAAATTTTTAAATTTTAAAATTTAAAGTTTTAATAATTAAATGTTTAAAATTTATTATTTAAGTTTTTAAATTTAAAACTTTAATAATTAAATTTTTAAAATTTAGTATTTAAATTTTTAAATTTTAAAATTTAAAGTTTTAATAATTAAAGTTTTAAAATTTAGTATTTAAAATTTTAAACTTTAAAATTTAAAGTTTTAATAATTAAATTTTTAAAATTTAGTATTTAAATTTTTAAATTTTAAAATTTAAAGTTTTAATATTTAAATTTTTAAAATTTAGTATTTAAATTTTTAAATTTTAAAATTTAAATTTATAATAATTAAATATTTAAAATTTAGTATTTAAATTTTAAAATTTAAATTTTTAATAATTAAATTTTTAAAATTTAGTATTTAAATTTTTTAATTTTAAAGTTTAAATTTTTAAATTTTAAAATTTAAATTTTTAAATTTTAAAATTTAAATTTTTAAATTTAAAAATTTAAATATTAAATTTAATATTTTAATAATTAAATTTTTAAAATTTAGTATTTAAATTTTTAAATTTTAAAATTTAAAGTTTTAATAATTAAATTTTTAAAATTTAGTATTTAAATTTTTAAATTTTAAAATTTAAACTTTTAATAATTAAATTTTTAAAATTTAGTATTTAAATTTTTAAATTTTAAAATTTAAATTTTTAAATTTTAAAATTTAAAATTTCAATAATTAAATTTTTAAAATTTAGTATTTAAGTTTTTAAATTTTAAAATTTAAAGTTTAAATAATCAAATTTTTAAAATTTAGTATTTAAATTTTTAAATTTTAAAGTTTGAAGTTTTAATAATTAAATTTTTAAAATTTAGTATTTAAATTTTAAAATTTAAATTTTTAAATTTTAAAATTTAAAATTTTAATAATTAAATTTTTAAAATTTAGTATTTAAATTTTTAAATTTTAAAATTTAAAGTTTTAATAATTAAATTTTTAAAATTTGTATTTAAATTTTTAAATTTTAAAATTTAAAGTTTTAATAATTAAATTTTTAAAATTTAATATTTAAATTTTTAAATTCTAAAGTTTAATTTTTAATAATTAAATTTTTAAAATTTAGTATTTAAGTTTTTAAATTTAAAACTTTAATAATTAAATTTTTAAAATTTTGTATTTAAATTTTTAAATTTTAAAATTTAAAGTTTTAATAATTAAAGTTTTAAAATTTAGTATTTAAAATTTTAAACTTTAAAATTTAAAGTTTTAATAATTAAATTTTTAAAATTTAGTATTTAAATTTTTAAATTTTAAAATTTAAAGTTTTAATATTTAAATTTTTAAAATTTAGTATTTAAATTTTTAAATTTTAAAATTTAAATTTATAATAATTAAATATTTAAAATTTAGTATTTAAATTTTAAAATTTAATTTTTTAATAATTAAATTTTTAAAATTTAGTATTTAAATTTTTTAATTTTAAAGTTTAAATTTTTAAATTTTAAAATTTAAATTTTTAAATTTTAAAATTTAAATTCTTAAATTTAAAAATTTAAATATTAAATTTAAAATTTTAATAATTAAATTTTTAAAATTTAGTATTTAAATTTTTAAATTTTAAAATTTAAAGTTTTAATAATTAAATTTTTAAAATTTAGTATTTAAATTTTTAAATTTTAAAATTTAAACTTTTAATAATAAAATTTTTAAAATTTAGTAATTAAATTTTTAAATTTTAAAATTTAAATTTTTAAATTTTAAAATTTAAAATTTCAATAATTAAATTTTTAAAATTTAGTATTTAAGTTTTTAAATTTTAAAATTTAAAGTTTAAATAATCAAATTTTTAAAATTTAGTATTTAAATTTTTAAATTTTAAAGTTTGAAGTTTTAATAATTAAATTTTTAAAATTTAGTATTTAAATTTTAAAATTTAAATTTTTAAATTTTAAAATTTAAAATTTTAATAATTAAATTTTTAAAATTTAGTATTTAAATTTTTAAATTTTAAAATTTAAAGTTTTAATAATTAAATTTTTAAAATTTGTATTTAAATTTTTAAATTTTAAAATTTAAAGTTTTAATAATTAAATTTTTAAAATTTAATATTTAAATTTTTAAATTCTAAAGTTTAATTTTTAATAATTAAATTTTTAAAATTTGTATTTAAATTTTAAAATTTAAATTTTTAAATTTTAAAATTTAAAATTTTAATTATTAAATTTTTAAAATTTAGTATTTAAATTTTTAAATTTTAAAATTTAAAGTTTTAATAATTAAATTTTTAAAATTTAGTATTTGAATTTTTAAATTTTCAAATTTAAAGTTTTAATAATTAAATTTTTAAAATTTAGTATTTAAATTTTTAAATTTAAAACTTTAATAATTAAATTTTTAAAATTTAGTATTTAAATTTTTAAATTTTAAAATTTAAAGTTTTAATAATTGAATTTTTAGAATTTAGTATTTAAATTTTTAAATTTTAAAATTTAAAGTTTTAATATTTAAATTTTTAAAATTTAGTATTTAAATTTTTAAATTTTAAAATTTAAATTTATAATAATTAAATATTTAAAATTTAGTATTTAAATTTTAAAATTTAAATTTTTAAATTTTAAAATTTAAAATTTTAATAATTAAATTTTAAATTTTAAAATTTAAAAATTTAAATTTTAAAATTTAAATACTAAATTTTAAATATTTAATTATTATAAATTTAAATTTTAAAATTTAAAAATTTAAATACTAAATTTTAAAAATTTAAATATTAAAACTTTAAATTTTAAAATTTAAAAATTTAAATACTAAATTCTAAAAATTCAATTATTAAAACTTTAAATTTTAAAATTTAAAAATTTAATATTTAAAGTTTTAAAATTTAGTATTTAAATTTTTAAATTTTAAAATTTAAATTTTAATAATTAAAGTTTTAAAATTTAGTATTTAAAATTTTAAATTTTAAAATTTAAAGTTTTAATAATTAAATTTTTAAAATTTAGTATTTAAATTTTTAAATTTTAAAATTAAAAGTTTTAATAATTAAATTTTTAAAATTTGTATTTAAATTTTTAAATTTTAAAATTTAAAATTTTATTAATTAAATTTTTAAAATTTAGTATTTAAGTTTTTAAATTTTAAAATTTAAAGTTTTAACAATTAAATTTTTAAAATTTAGTATTTAAATTTTTAAATTTTAAAATTTAAATTTTAATAATTAAATTTTTAAAATTTAGTATTTAAATTTTTAAAATTTAAATTTTTAAATTTTAAAATTTAAAATTTTAATAACTAAATTTTTAAAATTTAGTATTTAAATTTTTAAATTTTAAAATTTAAATTTTTAAATTTTAAAATTTAAAATTTCAAAAATTAAATTTTTAAAATTTAGTATTTAAGTTTTTAAATTTAAAACTTTAATAATTAAATTTTTAAAATTTAGTATTTAAATTTTTATATTTTTTTTAATTTTAAAATTTAAAATTTTAATAACTAAATTTTTAAAATTTAGTATTTAAATTTTTAAATTTTAAAATTTAAAGTTTTAATAATTAAATTTTTAAAATTTAGTATTTAAATTTTTAAATTTTAAAATTTAAATTTTTAAATTTTAAAATTTAAAATTTCAAAAATTAAATTTTTAAAATTTAGTATTTAAGTTTTTAAATTTAAAACTTTAATAATTAAATTTTTAAAATTTAGTATTTAAATTTTTATATTTTAAAATTTAAAGTTTTAATAATTAAATTTTTAGAATTTAGTATTTAAATTTTTAAATTTTAAAATTTAAAGTTTTAATATTTAAATTTTTAAAATTTAGTATTTAAATTTTTAAATTTTAAAATTTAAAGTTTTAATAATTAAATTTTTAGAATTTAGTATTTAAATTTTTAAATTTTAAAATTTAAAGTTTTAATATTTAAATTTTTAAAATTTAGTATTTAAATTTTTAAATTTTAAAATTTAAATTTATAATAATTAAATATTTAAAATATAGTATTTAAATTTTAAACTCTAAATTTTTAATAATTAAATTTTTAAAATTTGGTATTTAAATTTTTAAATTTTAAAGTTTAAATTTTTAAATTTTAAAATTTAAATTTTTAAATTTTAAAATTTAAATTTTTAAATTTAAAAATTTAAATATTAAATTTAAAATTTTAATAATTAAATTTTTAAAATTTAGTATTTAAATTTTTAAATTTTAAAATTTAAAGTTTTAATAATTAAATTTTTAAAATTTAGTATTTAAAATTTTAAATTTTCAAATTTGAAGTTTTAATAATTAAATTTTTAAAATTTAGTATTTAAATTTTTAAATTTTAAAATTTAAAGTTTTAATAATTAAATTTTTAGAATTTAGAATTTAAATTTTTAAATTTTAAAATTTAAAGTTTTAATATTTAAATTTTTAAAATTTAGTATTTAAATTTTTAAATTTTAAAATTTAAAGTTTTAATAATTAAATTTTTAAAATTTGTATTTAAATTTTTAAATTTTAAAATTTAAAGTTTTAATAATTAAATTTTTAAAATTTAGTATTTAAATTTTTAAATTTTAAAATTTAAAGTTTTAATAATTAAATTTTTAAAATTTAGTATTTAAATTTTTAAATTTTAAAATTTAAATTTTTAAATTTTAAAATTTAAAGTTTTAATAATTAAATTTTTAAAATTTGTATTTAAATTTTTAAATTTTAAAATTTAAAGTTTTAATAATTAAATTTTTAAAATTTAGTATTTAAATTTTTAAATTTTAAAATTTAAAGTTTTAATAATTAAATTTTTAATATTTAGTATTTAAATTTTTAAATTTTCAAATTTAAAGTTTTAATAATTAAATTTATAAAATTTAGTATTTAAATTTTTAAATTTAAAACTTTAATAATTAAATTTTTAAAATTTAGTATATAAATTTTTAAATTTTAAAATTTAAAGTTTTAATAATTAAATTTTTAAAATTTTTATTTAAATTTTTAAATTTTAAAATTTAAAGTTTTAATAATTAAATTTTTAAAATTTAGTACTTAAATTTTTAAATTTTAAAATTTAAAGTTTTAACAATTAAATTTTTAAAATTTAGTATTTAAATTTTTAAATTTAAATTTTAATAATTAAATTTTTAAAATTTAAAATTTAAATTTTTAAATTTTAAAATTTAAAATTTTAATAACTAAATTTTTAAAATTTAGTATTTAAGTTTTTAAATTTAAAACTTTAATAAATAAATTTTTAAAATTTAGTATTTAAATTTTTATATTTTAAAATTTAAAGTTTTAATAATTAAATTTTTAGAATTTAGTATTTAAATTTTTAAATTTTAAAATTTACATTTTTAAAATTTAGTATTTAAATTTTTAAATTTTAAAATTTGAAGTTTTAATAATTAAATTTTTAAAATTTAGTATTTAAATTTTTAAATTTTAAAATTTAAATTTTCAAATTTTACAATTTAAAATTTCAATAATTAAATTTTTAAAATTTAGTATTTAAATTTTTAAATTTTAAAGTTTGAAGTTTTAATAATTAATTTTTAAAATTTAGTATTTAAATTTTAAAATTTAAATTTTTAAATTTTAAAATTTAAAGTTTAATAATTAAATTTTTAAAATTTAGTGTTTAAATTTTTAAATTTTAAAGTTTGAAGTTTTAATAATTAATTTTTAAAATTTAGTATTTAAATTTTAAAATTTAAATTTTTAAATTTTAAAATTTAAAATTTTAATAATTAAATTTTTAGAATTTAGTATTTAAATTTTTAAATTTCAAAGTTTAAAGTTTTAATAATCAAATTTTTAAAATTTAAAATTTTAATAATTAAATTTTTAAAAATTTAGTATTTAAATATTTAAAGTTTTAAAATTTAGTATTTAAATTTTTAAATTTTAAAATTTAAATTTTAATAATTAAAGTTTTAAAATTTAAAATTTAAATTTTTAAATTTTAAAATTTAAAATTTTAATAACTAAATTTTTAAAATTTAGTATTTAAATTTTTAAATTTTAAATTTTAAAGTTTTAATAATTAAATTTTTAAAATTTTGTATTTAAATTTTTAAATTTTAAAATTTAAATTTTTAAATTTTAAAATTTAAAATTTCAATAATTAAATTTTTAAAATTTAGTATTTAAATATTTAAATTTTAAAGTTTAAATTTTTAAATTTTAAAATTTAAATTTTTAAATTTTAAAATTTAAAGTTTTAATAATTAAATTTTTAGAATTTAGTATTTAAATTTTTAAATTTTAAAATTTAAAGTTTTAATATTTAAATTTTTAAAATTTAGTATTTAAATTTTTAAATTTTAAAATTTAAATTTATAATAATTAAATATTTAAAATTTAGTATTTAAATTTTAAAATTTAAATTTTTAATAATTAAATTTTTAAAATTTAGTATTTAAATATTTAAATTTTAAAGTTTAAATTTTTAAATTTTAAAATTTAAATTTTTAAATTTTAAAATTTAAAGTTTTAATAATCAAATTTTTAAAATTTAAAATTTTAATAATTAAATTTTTAAAAATTTAGTATTTAAATATTTAAATTTTAAAATTTAAAGATTTAATATTTAAAGTTTTAAAATTTAGTATTTAAATTTTTAAATTTTAAAATTTAAATTTTAATAATTAAAGTTTTCAAAAATTTAGTATTTAAAATTTTATACTTTAAAATTTAAAGTTTTAATAATTAAATTTTTAAAATTTAGTATTTAAATTTTTAAATTTTAAAATTTAAAGTTTTAATAATTAAATTTTTAAAATTTAGTATTTAAATTTTTAAATTTTAAACTTTAAAGTTTTAATAATTAAATTTTTAAAATTTAGTATTTAAATTTTTAAATTATAAAATTTAAAGTTTTAGTAATTAAATTTTTAAAATTTGTATTTAAATTTATAAATTTTAAAATTTAAAGTTTTAATAATTAAATTTTTAAAATTTAGTATTTAAATTTTTAAATTTTAAAATTTAAAGTTTTAATAATTAAATTTTTAAAATTTAGTATTTAAATTTTTAAATTTTAAAATTTAAAGTTTTAATAATTAAATATTTAAAATTTAGTATTTAAGTTTTTAAATTTAAAACTTTAATAATTAAATTTTTAAAATTTAGTATTTAAATTTTTAAATTTTAAAATTTAAAGTTTCAATAATTAAATTTTTAGAATTTAGTATTTAAATTTTTAAATTTTAAAATTTAAAGTTTTAATATTTAAATTTTTAAAATTTAGTATTTAAATTTTTAAATTTTAAAATTTAAATTTATAATAATTAAATATTTAAAATTTAGTATTTAAATTTTAAAATTTAAATTTTTAATAATTAAATTTTTAAAATTTAGTATTTAAATTTTTAAATTTTAAAATTTAAAGTTTTGATAATTAAATTTTTAAAATTTAGTATTTAAATTTTTAAATTTTAAAATTTAAAGTTTTAATAATTAAATTTTTAAAATTTGTATTTAAATTTTTAAATTTTAAAATTTAAAGTTTTAATAATTAAATTTTTAAAATTTAGTATTTAAATTTTTAAATTTTAAAATTTAAAGTTTTAATAATTAAATTTTTAATATTTAGTATTTAAAATTTTATACTTTAAAATTTAAAGTTTTAATAATTAAATTTTTAAAATTTAGTATTTAAATTTTTAAATTTTAAAATTTAAAGTTTTAATAATTAAATTTTTAAAATTTAGTATTTAAATTTTTAAATTTTAAAATTTAAAGTTTTAATAATTAAATTTTTAAAATTTAGTATTTAAATTTTTAAATTATAAAATTTAAAGTTTTAGTTATTAAATTTTTAAAATTTGTATTTAAATTTATAAATTTTAAAATTTAAAGTTTTAATAATTAAATTTTTAAAATTTAGTATTTAAATTTTTAAATTTTAAAATTTAAAGTTTTAATAATTAAATTTTTAAAATTTAGTATTTAAATTTTTAAATTTTAAAATTTAAAGTTTTAATAATTAAATTTTTAAAATTTAGTATTTAAGTTTTTAAATTTAAAACTTTAATAATTAAATTTTTAAAATTTAGTATTTAAATTTTTAAATTTTAAAATTTAAAGTTTCAATAATTAAATTTTTAGAATTTAGTATTTAAATTTTTAAATTTTAAAATTTAAAGTTTTAATATTTAAATTTTTAAAATTTAGTATTTAAATTTTTAAATTTTAAAATTTAAATTTATAATAATTAAATATTTAAAATTTAGTATTTAAATTTTAAAATTTAAATTTTTAATAATTAAATTTTTAAAATTAAGTATTTAAATTTTTAAATTTTAAAATTTAAAGTTTTGATAATTAAATTTTTAAAATTTAGTATTTAAATTTTTAAATTTTAAAATTTAAAGTTTTAATAATTAAATTTTTAAAATTTGTATTTAAATTTTTAAATTTTAAAATTTAAAGTTTTAATAATTAAATTTTTAAAATTTAGTATTTAAATTTTTAAATTTTAAAATTTAAAGTTTTAATAATTAAATTTTTAATATTTAGTATTTAAATTTTTAAATTTTCAAATTTAAAGTTTTAATAATTAAATTTTTAAAATTTAGTATTTAAATTTTTAAATTTAAAACTTTAATAATTAAATTTTTAAAATTTAGTATTTAAATTTTTAAATTTTAAAATTTAAAGTTTTAATAATTAAATTTTTAGAATTTAGTATTTAAATTTTTAAATTTTAAAATTTAAAGTTTTAATATTTAAATTTTTAAAATTTAGTATTTAAATTTTTAAATTTTAAAATTTAAATTTATAATAATTAAATATTTAAAATTTAGTATTTAAATTTTAAAATTTAAATTTTTAAATTTTAAAATTTAAAGTTTTAATAATTAAATTTTTAAAATTTAGTATTTAAATTTTTAAATTTTAAAATTTAAAATTTTAATAATTAAATTTTAAAAATTTAGTATTTAAATATTTAAATTTTAAAATTTAAAGATTTAATATTTAAAGTTTTAAAGTTTAGTATTTAAATTTTTAAATTTTAAAATTTAAAATTTTAATAATTAAATTTTTAAAATTTAGTATTTAAATATTTAAATTTTAAAATTTAAAGATTTAATATTAAAAGTTTTAAAATTTAGTATTTAAATTTTTAAATTTTAAAATTTAAATTTTAATAATTAAAGTTTTAAATTTAGTATTTAAATTTTTAAATTTTAAAATTTAAAGTTTTAATAATTAAATTTTTAAAATTTAGTATTTAAATTTTTAAATTATAAAATTTAAAGTTTTAGTTATTAAATTTTTAAAATTTGTATTTAAATTTTTAAATTTTAAAATTTAAAGTTTTAATAATTAAATTTTTAAAATTTAGTATTTAAATTTTTAAATTATAAAATTTAAAGTTTTAGTAATTAAATTTTTAAAATTTGTATTTAAATTTATAAATTTTAAAATTTAAAGTTTTAATAATTAAATTTTTAAAATTTAGTATTTAAATTTTTAAATTTTAAAATTTAAAGTTTTAATAATTAAATTTTTAAAATTTAGTATTTAAATTTTTAAATTTTAAAATTTAAAGTTTTAATAATTAAATATTTAAAATTTAGTATTTAAGTTTTTAAATTTAAAACTTTAATAATTAAATTTTTAAAATTTAGTATTTAAATTTTTAAATTTTAAAATTTAAAGTTTCAATAATTAAATTTTTAGAATTTAGTATTTAAATTTTTAAATTTTAAAATTTAAAGTTTTAATATTCAAATTTTTAAAATTTAGTATTTAAATTTTTAAATTTTAAAATTTAAATTTATAATAATTAAATATTTAAAATTTAGTATTTAAATTTTAAAATTTAAATTTTTAATAATTAAATTTTTAAAATTTAGTATTTAAATTTTTAAATTTTAAAATTTAAAGTTTTGATAATTAAATTTTTAAAATTTAGTATTTAAATTTTTAAATTTTAAAATTTAAAGTTTTAATAATTAAATTTTTAAAATTTGTATTTAAATTTTTAAATTTTAAAATTTAAAGTTTTAATAATTAAATTTTTAAAATTTAGTATTTAAATTTTTAAATTTTAAAATTTAAAGTTTTAATAATTAAATTTTTAATATTTAGTATTTAAAATTTTATACTTTAAAATTTAAAGTTTTAATAATTAAATTTTTAAAATTTAGTATTTAAATTTTTAAATTTTAAAATTTAAAGTTTTAATAATTAAATTTTTAAAATTTAGTATTTAAATTTTTAAATTTTAAAATTTAAAGTTTTAATAATTAAATTTTTAAAATTTAGTATTTAAATTTTTAAATTATAAAATTTAAAGTTTTAGTTATTAAATTTTTAAAATTTGTATTTAAATTTATAAATTTTAAAATTTAAAGTTTTAATAATTAAATTTTTAAAATTTAGTATTTAAATTTTTAAATTTTAAAATTTAAAGTTTTAATAATTAAATTTTTAAAATTTAGTATTTAAATTTTTAAATTTTAAAATTTAAAGTTTTAATAATTAAATTTTTAAAATTTAGTATTTAAGTTTTTAAATTTAAAACTTTAATAATTAAATTTTTAAAATTTAGTATTTAAATTTTTAAATTTTAAAATTTAAAGTTTCAATAATTAAATTTTTAGAATTTAGTATTTAAATTTTTAAATTTTAAAATTTAAAGTTTTAATATTTAAATTTTTAAAATTTAGTATTTAAATTTTTAAATTTTAAAATTTAAATTTATAATAATTAAATATTTAAAATTTAGTATTTAAATTTTAAAATTTAAATTTTTAATAATTAAATTTTTAAAATTAAGTATTTAAATTTTTAAATTTTAAAATTTAAAGTTTTGATAATTAAATTTTTAAAATTTAGTATTTAAATTTTTAAATTTTAAAATTTAAAGTTTTAATAATTAAATTTTTAAAATTTGTATTTAAATTTTTAAATTTTAAAATTTAAAGTTTTAATAATTAAATTTTTAAAATTTAGTATTTAAATTTTTAAATTTTAAAATTTAAAGTTTTAATAATTAAATTTTTAATATTTAGTATTTAAATTTTTAAATTTTCAAATTTAAAGTTTTAATAATTAAATTTTTAAAATTTAGTATTTAAATTTTTAAATTTAAAACTTTAATAATTAAATTTTTAAAATTTAGTATTTAAATTTTTAAATTTTAAAATTTAAAGTTTTAATAATTAAATTTTTAGAATTTAGTATTTAAATTTTTAAATTTTAAAATTTAAAGTTTTAATATTTAAATTTTTAAAATTTAGTATTTAAATTTTTAAATTTTAAAATTTAAATTTATAATAATTAAATATTTAAAATTTAGTATTTAAATTTTAAAATTTAAATTTTTAAATTTTAAAATTTAAAGTTTTAATAATTAAATTTTTAAAATTTAGTATTTAAATTTTTAAATTTTAAAATTTAAAATTTTAATAATTAAATTTTAAAAATTTAGTATTTAAATATTTAAATTTTAAAATTTAAAGATTTAATATTTAAAGTTTTAAAGTTTAGTATTTAAATTTTTAAATTTTAAAATTTAAAATTTTAATAATTAAATTTTTAAAATTTAGTATTTAAATATTTAAATTTTAAAATTTAAAGATTTAATATTAAAAGTTTTAAAATTTAGTATTTAAATTTTTAAATTTTAAAATTTAAATTTTAATAATTAAAGTTTTAAAATTTAGTATTTAAATTTTTAAATTTTAAAATTTAAAGTTTTAATAATTAAATTTTTAAAATTTAGTATTTAAATTTTTAAATTATAAAATTTAAAGTTTTAGTTATTAAATTTTTAAAATTTGTATTTAAATTTTTAAATTTTAAAATTTAAAGTTTTAATAATTAAATTTTTAAAATTTAGTATTTAAATTTTTAAATTATAAAATTTAAAGTTTTAGTAATTAAATTTTTAAAATTTGTATTTAAATTTATAAATTTTAAAATTTAAAGTTTTAATAATTAAATTTTTAAAATTTAGTATTTAAATTTTTAAATTTTAAAATTTAAAGTTTTAATAATTAAATTTTTAAAATTTAGTATTTAAATTTTTAAATTTTAAAATTTAAAGTTTTAATAATTAAATATTTAAAATTTAGTATTTAAGTTTTTAAATTTAAAACTTTAATAATTAAATTTTTAAAATTTAGTATTTAAATTTTTAAATTTTAAAATTTAAAGTTTCAATAATTAAATTTTTAGAATTTAGTATTTAAATTTTTAAATTTTAAAATTTAAAGTTTTAATATTTAAATTTTTAAAATTTAGTATTTAAATTTTTAAATTTTAAAATTTTAATTTATAATAATTAAATATTTAAAATTTAGTATTTAAATTTTAAAATTTAAATTTTTAATAATTAAATTTTTAAAATTTAGTATTTAAATTTTTAAATTTTAAAATTTAAAGTTTTGATAATTAAATTTTTAAAATTTAGTATTTAAATTTTTAAATTTTAAAATTTAAAGTTTTAATAATTAAATTTTTAAAATTTGTATTTAAATTTTTAAATTTTAAAATTTAAAGTTTTAATAATTAAATTTTTAAAATTTAGTATTTAAATTTTTAAATTTTAAAATTTAAAGTTTTAATAATTAAATTTTTAATATTTAGTATTTAAAATTTTATACTTTAAAATTTAAAGTTTTAATAATTAAATTTTTAAAATTTAGTATTTAAATTTTTAAATTTTAAAATTTAAAGTTTTAATAATTAAATTTTTAAAATTTAGTATTTAAATTTTTAAATTTTAAAATTTAAAGTTTTAATAATTAAATTTTTAAAATTTAGTATTTAAATTTTTAAATTATAAAATTTAAAGTTTTAGTTATTAAATTTTTAAAATTTGTATTTAAATTTATAAATTTTAAAATTTAAAGTTTTAATAATTAAATTTTTAAAATTTAGTATTTAAATTTTTAAATTTTAAAATTTAAAGTTTTAATAATTAAATTTTTAAAATTTAGTATTTAAATTTTTAAATTTTAAAATTTAAAGTTTTAATAATTAAATTTTTAAAATTTAGTATTTAAGTTTTTAAATTTAAAACTTTAATAATTAAATTTTTAAAATTTAGTATTTAAATTTTTAAATTTTAAAATTTAAAGTTTCAATAATTAAATTTTTAGAATTTAGTATTTAAATTTTTAAATTTTAAAATTTAAAGTTTTAATATTTAAATTTTTAAAATTTAGTATTTAAATTTTTAAATTTTAAAATTTAAATTTATAATAATTAAATATTTAAAATTTAGTATTTAAATTTTAAAATTTAAATTTTTAATAATTAAATTTTTAAAATTAAGTATTTAAATTTTTAAATTTTAAAATTTAAAGTTTTGATAAATAAATTTTTAAAATTTAGTATTTAAATTTTTAAATTTTAAAATTTAAAGTTTTAATAATTAAATTTTTAAAATTTGTATTTAAATTTTTAAATTTTAAAATTTAAAGTTTTAATAATTAAATTTTTAAAATTTAGTATTTAAATTTTTAAATTTTAAAATTTAAAGTTTTAATAATTAAATTTTTAATATTTAGTATTTAAATTTTTAAATTTTCAAATTTAAAGTTTTAATAATTAAATTTTTAAAATTTAGTATTTAAATTTTTAAATTTAAAACTTTAATAATTAAATTTTTAAAATTTAGTATTTAAATTTTTAAATTTTAAAATTTAAAGTTTTAATAATTAAATTTTTAGAATTTAGTATTTAAATTTTTAAATTTTAAAATTTAAAGTTTTAATATTTAAATTTTTAAAATTTAGTATTTAAATTTTTAAATTTAAAAATTTAAATTTATAATAATTAAATATTTAAAATTTAGTATTTAAATTTTAAAATTTAAATTTTTAAATTTTAAAATTTAAAGTTTTAATAATTAAATTTTTAAAATTTAGTATTTAAATTTTTAAATTTTAAAATTTAAAATTTTAATAATTAAATTTTAAAAATTTAGTATTTAAATATTTAAATTTTAAAATTTAAAGATTTAATATTTAAAGTTTTAAAGTTTAGTATTTAAATTTTTAAATTTTAAAATTTAAAATTTTAATAATTAAATTTTTAAAATTTAGTATTTAAATATTTAAATTTTAAAATTTAAAGATTTAATATTAAAAGTTTTAAAATTTAGTATTTAAATTTTTAAATTTTAAAATTTAAATTTTAATAATTAAAGTTTTAAAATTTAGTATTTAAAATTTTAAATTTTAAAATTTAAAGTTTTAATAATTAAATTTTTAAAATTTAGTATTTAAATTTTTAAATTTTAAAATTAAAAGTTTTAATAATTAAATTTTTAAAATTTGTATTTAAATTTTTAAATTTTAAAATTTAAAGTTTTCATAATTAAATTTTTAAAATTTAGTATTTAAATTTTTAAATTTTAAAATTTAAAGTTTTAATAATTAAATTTTTAAAATTTAGTATTTAAATTTTTAAATTTTAAAATTTAAAGTTTTAATAATTAAATTTTTAAAATTTAGTATTTAAATTTTTAAATTTTAAAATTTAAAGTTTTAATAATTAAATTTTTAAAATTTAGTATTTAAATTTTTAAATTATAAAATTTAAAGTTTTAGTTATTAAATTTTTAAAATTTGTATTTAAATTTATAAATTTTAAAATTTAAAGTTTTAATAATTAAATTTTTAAAATTTAGTATTTAAATTTTTAAATTTTAAAATTTAAAGTTTTAATAATTAAATTTTTAAAATTTAGTATTTAAATTTTTAAATTTTAAAATTTAAAGTTTTAATAATTAAATTTTTAAAATTTAGTATTTAAGTTTTTAAATTTAAAACTTTAATAATTAAATTTTTAAAATTTAGTATTTAAATTTTTAAATTTTAAAATTTAAAGTTTCAATAATTAAATTTTTAGAATTTAGTATTTAAATTTTTAAATTTTAAAATTTAAAGTTTTAATATTTAAATTTTTAAAATTTAGTATTTAAATTTTTAAATTTTAAAATTTAAATTTATAATAATTAAATATTTAAAATTTAGTATTTAAATTTTAAAATTTAAATTTTTAATAATTAAATTTTTAAAATTAAGTATTTAAATTTTTAAATTTTAAAATTTAAAGTTTTGATAATTAAATTTTTAAAATTTAGTATTTAAATTTTTAAATTTTAAAATTTAAAGTTTTAATAATTAAATTTTTAAAATTTGTATTTAAATTTTTAAATTTTAAAATTTAAAGTTTTAATAATTAAATTTTTAAAATTTAGTATTTAAATTTTTAAATTTTAAAATTTAAAGTTTTAATAATTAAATTTTTAATATTTAGTATTTAAATTTTTAAATTTTCAAATTTAAAGTTTTAATAATTAAATTTTTAAAATTTAGTATTTAAATTTTTAAATTTAAAACTTTAATAATTAAATTTTTAAAATTTAGTATTTAAATTTTTAAATTTTAAAATTTAAAGTTTTAATAATTAAATTTTTAGAATTTAGTATTTAAATTTTTAAATTTTAAAATTTAAAGTTTTAATATTTAAATTTTTAAAATTTAGTATTTAAATTTTTAAATTTTAAAATTTAAATTTATAATAATTAAATATTTAAAATTTAGTATTTAAATTTTAAAATTTAAATTTTTAAATTTTAAAATTTAAAGTTTTAATAATTAAATTTTTAAAATTTAGTATTTAAATTTTTAAATTTTAAAATTTAAAATTTTAATAATTAAATTTTAAAAATTTAGTATTTAAATATTTAAATTTTAAAATTTAAAGATTTAATATTTAAAGTTTTAAAGTTTAGTATTTAAATTTTTAAATTTTAAAATTTAAAATTTTAATAATTAAATTTTTAAAATTTAGTATTTAAATATTTAAATTTTAAAATTTAAAGATTTAATATTAAAAGTTTTAAAATTTAGTATTTAAATTTTTAAATTTTAAAATTTAAATTTTAATAATTAAAGTTTTAAAATTTAGTATTTAAATTTTTAAATTTTAAAATTTAAAGTTTTAATAATTAAATTTTTAAAATTTAGTATTTAAATTTTTAAATTATAAAATTTAAAGTTTTAGTTATTAAATTTTTAAAATTTGTATTTAAATTTTTAAATTTTAAAATTTAAAGTTTTAATAATTAAATTTTTAAAATTTAGTATTTAAATTTTTAAATTATAAAATTTAAAGTTTTAGTAATTAAATTTTTAAAATTTGTATTTAAATTTATAAATTTTAAAATTTAAAGTTTTAATAATTAAATTTTTAAAATTTAGTATTTAAATTTTTAAATTTTAAAATTTAAAGTTTTAATAATTAAATTTTTAAAATTTAGTATTTAAATTTTTAAATTTTAAAATTTAAAGTTTTAATAATTAAATATTTAAAATTTAGTATTTAAGTTTTTAAATTTAAAACTTTAATAATTAAATTTTTAAAATTTAGTATTTAAATTTTTAAATTTTAAAATTTAAAGTTTCAATAATTAAATTTTTAGAATTTAGTATTTAAATTTTTAAATTTTAAAATTTAAAGTTTTAATATTTAAATTTTTAAAATTTAGTATTTAAATTTTTAAATTTTAAAATTTTAATTTATAATAATTAAATATTTAAAATTTAGTATTTAAATTTTAAAATTTAAATTTTTAATAATTAAATTTTTAAAATTTAGTATTTAAATTTTTAAATTTTAAAATTTAAAGTTTTGATAATTAAATTTTTAAAATTTAGTATTTAAATTTTTAAATTTTAAAATTTAAAGTTTTAATAATTAAATTTTTAAAATTTGTATTTAAATTTTTAAATTTTAAAATTTAAAGTTTTAATAATTAAATTTTTAAAATTTAGTATTTAAATTTTTAAATTTTAAAATTTAAAGTTTTAATAATTAAATTTTTAATATTTAGTATTTAAAATTTTATACTTTAAAATTTAAAGTTTTAATAATTAAATTTTTAAAATTTAGTATTTAAATTTTTAAATTTTAAAATTTAAAGTTTTAATAATTAAATTTTTAAAATTTAGTATTTAAATTTTTAAATTTTAAAATTTAAAGTTTTAATAATTAAATTTTTAAAATTTAGTATTTAAATTTTTAAATTATAAAATTTAAAGTTTTAGTTATTAAATTTTTAAAATTTGTATTTAAATTTATAAATTTTAAAATTTAAAGTTTTAATAATTAAATTTTTAAAATTTAGTATTTAAATTTTTAAATTTTAAAATTTAAAGTTTTAATAATTAAATTTTTAAAATTTAGTATTTAAATTTTTAAATTTTAAAATTTAAAGTTTTAATAATTAAATTTTTAAAATTTAGTATTTAAGTTTTTAAATTTAAAACTTTAATAATTAAATTTTTAAAATTTAGTATTTAAATTTTTAAATTTTAAAATTTAAAGTTTCAATAATTAAATTTTTAGAATTTAGTATTTAAATTTTTAAATTTTAAAATTTAAAGTTTTAATATTTAAATTTTTAAAATTTAGTATTTAAATTTTTAAATTTTAAAATTTAAATTTATAATAATTAAATATTTAAAATTTAGTATTTAAATTTTAAAATTTAAATTTTTAATAATTAAATTTTTAAAATTAAGTATTTAAATTTTTAAATTTTAAAATTTAAAGTTTTGATAAATAAATTTTTAAAATTTAGTATTTAAATTTTTAAATTTTAAAATTTAAAGTTTTAATAATTAAATTTTTAAAATTTGTATTTAAATTTTTAAATTTTAAAATTTAAAGTTTTAATAATTAAATTTTTAAAATTTAGTATTTAAATTTTTAAATTTTAAAATTTAAAGTTTTAATAATTAAATTTTTAATATTTAGTATTTAAATTTTTAAATTTTCAAATTTAAAGTTTTAATAATTAAATTTTTAAAATTTAGTATTTAAATTTTTAAATTTAAAACTTTAATAATTAAATTTTTAAAATTTAGTATTTAAATTTTTAAATTTTAAAATTTAAAGTTTTAATAATTAAATTTTTAGAATTTAGTATTTAAATTTTTAAATTTTAAAATTTAAAGTTTTAATATTTAAATTTTTAAAATTTAGTATTTAAATTTTTAAATTTAAAAATTTAAATTTATAATAATTAAATATTTAAAATTTAGTATTTAAATTTTAAAATTTAAATTTTTAAATTTTAAAATTTAAAGTTTTAATAATTAAATTTTTAAAATTTAGTATTTAAATTTTTAAATTTTAAAATTTAAAATTTTAATAATTAAATTTTAAAAATTTAGTATTTAAATATTTAAATTTTAAAATTTAAAGATTTAATATTTAAAGTTTTAAAGTTTAGTATTTAAATTTTTAAATTTTAAAATTTAAAATTTTAATAATTAAATTTTTAAAATTTAGTATTTAAATATTTAAATTTTAAAATTTAAAGATTTAATATTAAAAGTTTTAAAATTTAGTATTTAAATTTTTAAATTTTAAAATTTAAATTTTAATAATTAAAGTTTTAAAATTTAGTATTTAAAATTTTAAATTTTAAAATTTAAAGTTTTAATAATTAAATTTTTAAAATTTAGTATTTAAATTTTTAAATTTTAAAATTAAAAGTTTTAATAATTAAATTTTTAAAATTTGTATTTAAATTTTTAAATTTTAAAATTTAAAGTTTTCATAATTAAATTTTTAAAATTTAGTATTTAAATTTTTAAATTTTAAAATTTAAAGTTTTAATAATTAAATTTTTAAAATTTAGTATTTAAATTTTTAAATTTTAATATTTAAAGTTTTAATAATTAAATTTTTAAAATTTGTATTTAAATTTTTAAATTTTAAAATTTAAAGTTTTAATATTTAAATTTTTAAAATTTAGTATTTAAATTTTTAAATTTTAAAATTTAAATTTATAATAATTAAATATTTAAAATTTAGTATTTAAATTTTAAAATTTAAATTTTTAATAATTAAATTTTTAAAATTAAGTATTTAAATTTTTAAATTTTAAAATTTAAAGTTTTGATAATTAAATTTTTAAAATTTAGTATTTAAATTTTTAAATTATAAAATTTAAAGTTTTAGTTATTAAATTTTTAAAATTTGTATTTAAATTTATAAATTTTAAAATTTAAAGTTTTAATAATTAAATTTTTAAAATTTAGTATTTAAATTTTTAAATTTTAAAATTTAAAGTTTTAATAATTAAATTTTTAAAATTTAGTATTTAAATTTTTAAATTTTAAAATTTAAAGTTTTAATAATTAAATTTTTAAAATTTAGTATTTAAGTTTTTAAATTTAAAACTTTAATAATTAAATTTTTAAAATTTAGTATTTAAATTTTTAAATTTTAAAATTTAAAGTTTCAATAATTAAATTTTTAGAATTTAGTATTTAAATTTTTAAATTTTAAAATTTAAAGTTTTAATATTTAAATTTTTAAAATTTAGTATTTAAATTTTTAAATTTTAAAATTTAAATTTATAATAATTAAATATTTAAAATTTAGTATTTAAATTTTAAAATTTAAATTTTTAATAATTAAATTTTTAAAATTAAGTATTTAAATTTTTAAATTTTAAAATTTAAAGTTTTGATAATTAAATTTTTAAAATTTAGTATTTAAATTTTTAAATTTTAAAATTTAAAGTTTTAATAATTAAATTTTTAAAATTTGTATTTAAATTTTTAAATTTTAAAATTTAAAGTTTTAATAATTAAATTTTTAAAATTTAGTATTTAAATTTTTAAATTTTAAAATTTAAAGTTTTAATAATTAAATTTTTAATATTTAGTATTTAAATTTTTAAATTTTCAAATTTAAAGTTTTAATAATTAAATTTTTAAAATTTAGTATTTAAATTTTTAAATTTAAAACTTTAATAATTAAATTTTTAAAATTTAGTATTTAAATTTTTAAATTTTAAAATTTAAAGTTTTAATAATTAAATTTTTAGAATTTAGTATTTAAATTTTTAAATTTTAAAATTTAAAGTTTTATTATTTAAATTTTTAAAATTTAGTATTTAAATTTTTAAATTTTAAAATTTAAATTTATAATAATTAAATATTTAAAATTTAGTATTTAAATTTTAAAATTTAAATTTTTAAATTTTAAAATTTAAAGTTTTAATAATTAAATTTTTAAAATTTAGTATTTAAATTTTTAAATTTTAAAATTTAAAATTTTAATAATTAAATTTTAAAAATTTAGTATTTAAATATTTAAATTTTAAAATTTAAAGATTTAATATTTAAAGTTTTAAAGTTTAGTATTTAAATTTTTAAATTTTAAAATTTAAAATTTTAATAATTAAATTTTTAAAATTTAGTATTTAAATATTTAAATTTTAAAATTTAAAGATTTAATATTAAAAGTTTTAAAATTTAGTATTTAAATTTTTAAATTTTAAAATTTAAATTTTAATAATTAAAGTTTTAAAATTTAGTATTTAAAATTTTAAATTTTAAAATTTAAAGTTTTAATAATTAAATTTTTAAAATTTAGTATTTAAATTTTTAAATTTTAAAATTAAAAGTTTTAATAATTAAATTTTTAAAATTTGTATTTAAATTTTTAAATTTTAAAATTTAAAGTTTTCATAATTAAATTTTTAAAATTTAGTATTTAAATTTTTAAATTTTAAAATTTAAAGTTTTAATAATTAAATTTTTAAAATTTAGTATTTAAATTTTTAAATTTTAATATTTAAAGTTTTAATAATTAAATTTTTAAAATTTGTATTTAAATTTTTAAATTTTAAAATTTAAAGTTTTAACAATTAAATTTTTAAAATTTAGTATTTAAATTTTTAAATTTTAAAATTTAAAGTTTTAACAATTAAATTTTTAAAATTTAGTATTTAAATTTTTAAATTTTAAAATTTAAATTTTAATAATTAAATTTTTGAAATTTAGTATTTAAATTTTTAAAATTTAAAATTTAAAGTTTTAATATTTAAATTTTTAAAATTTAGTATTTAAATTTTTAAATTTTAAAATTTAAAGTTTTAATAATTAAATTTTTAGAATTTAGAATTTAAATTTTTAAATTTTAAAATTTAAAGTTTTAATATTTAAATTTTTAAAATTTAGTATTTAAATTTTTAAATTTTAAAATTTAAATTTATAATAATTAAATATTTAAAATTTAGTATTTAAATTTTAAAATTTAAATTTTAAATAATTATATTTTTTAAAAATTTAGTATTTAAATTTTTAAATTTTAAAGTTTAAATTTTTAAATTTTAAAATTTAAATTTTTAAATTTTAAAATTTAAATTTTTAAATTTAAAAATTTAAATATTATATTTAAAATTTTAATAATTAAATTTTTAAAATTTAGTATTTAAATTTTTAAATTTTAAAATTTAAAGTTTTAATAATTAAATTTTTAAAATTTAGTATTTAAATTTTTAAATTTTAAAATTTAAATTTTTAAATTTTAAAATTTAAAGTTTTAATAATTAAATTTTTAAAATTTGTATTTAAATTTTTAAATTTTAAAATTTAAAGTTTTAATAATTAAATTTTTAAAATTTAGTATTTAAATTTTTAAATTTTAAAATTTAAAGTTTTAATAATTAAATTTTTAATATTTAGTATTTAAATTTTTAAATTTTCAAATTTAAAGTATTAATAATTAAATTTTTAAAATTTAGTATTAAAATTTTTAAATTTAAAACTTTAATAATTAAATTTTTAAAATTTAGTATTTAAATTTTTAAATTTTAAAATTTAAAGTTTTAATAATTAAATTTTTAGAATTTAGTATTTAAATTTTTAAATTTTAAAATTTAAAGTTTTAATATTTAAATTTTTAAAACTTGGTATTTAAATTTTTAAATTTTAAAATTTAAATTTATAATAATTAAATATTTAAAATTTAGTATTTAAATTTTAAAATTTAAATTTTTAAATTTTAAAATTTAAAATTTTAATAATTAAATTTTAAAAATTTATTATTTAAATATTTAAATTTTAAAATTTAAAGATTTAATATTTAAAGTTTTAAAGTTTAGTATTTAAATTTTTAAATTTTAAAATTTAAAATTTTAATAATTAAATTTTTAAAATTTAGTATTTAAATATTTAAATTTTAAAATTTAAAGATTTAATATTTAAAGTTTTAAAATTTAGTATTTAAATTTTTAAATTTTAAAATTTAAAGTTTTAATATTTAAATTTTTAAAATTTAGTATTTAAATTTTTAAATTTTAAAATTTAAATTTATAATATTTAAATATTTAAAATTTAGTATTTAAATTTTAAAATTTAAATTTTTAAATTTTAAAATTTAAAATTTTAATAATTAAATTTTAAAAATTTATTATTTAAATATTTAAATTTTAAAATTTAAAGATTTAATATTTAAAGTTTTAAAGTTTAGTATTTAAATTTTTAAATTTTAAAATTTAAAATTTTAATAATTAAATTTTTAAAATTTAGTATTTAAATATTTAAATTTTAAAATTTAAAGATTTAATATTTAAAGTTTTAAAATTTAGTATTTAAATTTTTAAATTTTAAAATTTAAAGTTTTAATATTTAAATTTTTAAAATTTAGTATTTAAATTTTTAAATTTTAAAATTTAAATTTATTATATTTAAATATTTAAAATTTAGTATTTAAATTTTAAAATTTAAATTTTTAAATTTTAAAATTTAAAATTTTAATAATTAAATTTTAAAAATTTATTATTTAAATATTTAAATTTTAAAATTTAAAGATTTAATATTTAAAGTTTTAAAGTTTAGTATTTAAATTTTTAAATTTTAAAATTTAAAATTTTAATAATTAAATTTTTAAAATTTAGTATTTAAATATTTAAATTTTAAAATTTAAAGATTTAATATTTAAAGTTTTAAAATTTAGTATTTAAATTTTTAAATTTTAAAATTTAAAGTTTTAATATTTAAATTTTTAAAATTTAGTATTTAAATTTTAAAATTTAAATTTTTAAATTTTAAAATTTAAAATTTTAATAATTAAATTTTAAAAATTTATTATTTAAATATTTAAATTTTAAAATTTAAAGATTTAATATTCAAAGTTTTAAAGTTTAGTATTTAAATTTTTAAATTTTAAAATTTAAAATTTTAATAATTAAATTTTTAAAATTTAGTATTTAAATTTTTAAATTTTAAAATTAAAAGTTTTAATAATTAACTTTTTAAAATTTGTATTTAAATTTTTAAATTTTAAAATTTAAAGTTTTAATAATTAAATTTTTAAAATTTAGTATTTAAATTTTTAAATTTTAAAATTTAAAGTTTTAATAATTAAATTTTTAAAATTTGTATTTAAATTTTTAAATTTTAAAATTTAAAGTTTTAATAATTAAATTTTTAAAATTTAGTATTTAAATTTTTAAATTTTAAAATTTAAAGTTTTAATAATTAAATTTTTAAAATTTGTATATAAATTTTTAAATTTTAAAATTTAAAGTTTTAATATTTAAATTTTTAAAATTTATTATTTAAATTTTTAAATTTTAAAATTTAAATTTATAATAATTAAATATTTAAAATTTAGTATTTAAATTTTAAAATTTAAATTTTTAAATTTTAAAATTTAAAATTTTAATAATTAAATTTTAAAAATTTAGTATTTAAATATTTAAATTTTAAAATTTAAAGATTTAATATTTAAAGTTTTAAAGTTTAGTATTTAAATTTTTAAATTTTAAAATTTAAAATTTTAATAATTAAATTTTTAAAATTTAGTATTTAAATATTTAAATTTTAAAATTTAAAGATTTAATATTTAAAGTTTTAAAATTTAGTATTTAAATTTTTAAATTTTAAAATTTAAAGTTTTAATAATTAAATTTTTAAAATTTAGTATTTAAATTTTTAAATTTTAAAATTTAAAGTTTTAATAATTAAATTTTTAAAATTTAGTATTTAAATTTTTAAATTTTAAAATTTAAAGTTTAAACAATAAAATTTTTAAAATTTAGTATATAAATTTTTAAATTTAAATTTTAATAATTAAATTTTTAAAATTTAGTATTTAAATTTTTAAAATTTAAAATTTAAATTTTTAAATTTTAAAATTTAAAATTTTAATAACTAAATTTTTAAAATTTAGTATTTAAGTTTTTAAATTTAAAACTTTAATAATTAAATTTTTAAAATTTAGCATTTAAATTTTTATATTTTAAAATTTAAAGTTTTAATAATTAAATTTTTAGAATTTAGTATTTAAATTTTTAAATTTTAAAATTTAAAGTTTTAATATTTAAATTTTTAAAATTTAGTATTTAAATTTTTAAATTTTAAAATTTAAAGTTTTAATAATTAAATTTTTAGAATATAGAATTTAAATTTTTAAATTTTAAAATTTAAATTTTTAAAATTTAGTATTTAAACTTTTAAATTTTAAAATTTAAAGTTTTAATAACTAAATTTTTAAAATTTGTATTTAAATTTTTAAATTTTAAAATTTAAAGTTTTAATAATTAAATTTTTAAAATTTAGTATTTAAATTTTTAAATTTTAAAATTTAAAGTTTTAATAATTAAATTTTTAAAATTTGTATTTAAATTTTTAAATTTTAAAATTTAAAGTTTTAATAATTAAATTTTTAAAATTTAGTATTTAAATTTTTAAATTTTAAAATTTAAAGTTTTAATAATTAAATTTTTAAAATTTAGTATTTAAATTTTTAAATTTTAAAATTTAAATTTTAAAATTTAAAGTTTTAATAATTAAATTTTTAAAATTTGTATTTAAATTTTTAAATTTTAAAATTTAAAGTTTTAATAATTAAATTTTTAAAATTTAGTATTTAAATTTTTAAATTTAAAACTTCAATAATTAAATTTTTAAAATTTAGTATTTAAATTTTTAAATTTTAAAATTTAAAGTTTTAATAATTAAATTTTTAGAATTTAGTATTTAAATTTTTAAATTTTAAAATTTAAAGTTTTAATATTTAAATTTTTAAAATTTATTATTTAAATTTTTAAATTTTAAAATTTAAATTTATAATAATTAAATATTTAAAATTTAGTATTTAAATTTTAAAATTTAAATTTTTAAATTTTAAAATTTAAAATTTTAATAATTAAATTTTAAAAATTTAGTATTTAAATATTTAAATTTTAAAATTTAAAGATTTAATATTTAAAGTTTTAAAGTTTAGTATTTAAATTTTTAAATTTTAAAATTTAAAGTTTTAATAATTAAATTTTTAATATTTAGTATTTAAATTTTTAAATTTTCAAATTTAAAGTTTTAATAATTAAATTTTTAAAATTTAATATTTAAATTTTTAAATTTAAAACTTTAATAATTAAATTTTTAAAATTTAGTATTTAAATTTTTAAATTTTAAAATTTAAAGTTTTAATAATTAAATTTTTAGAATTTAGTATTTAAATTTTTAAATTTTAAAATTTAAAGTTTTAATATTTAAATTTTTAAAATTTATTATTTAAATTTTTAAATTTTAAAATTTAAATTTATAATAATTAAATATTTAAAATTTAGTATTTAAATTTTAAAATTTAAATTTTTAAATTTTAAAATTTAAAATTTTAATAATTAAATTTTAAAAATTTAGTATTTAAATATTTAAATTTTAAAATTTAAAGATTTAATATTTAAAGTTTTAAAGTTTAGTATTTAAATTTTTAAATTTTTAAATTTAAAATTTTAATAATTAAATTTTTAAAATTTAGTATTTAAATATTTAAATTTTAAAATTTGTATTTAAATTTTTAAATTTTAAAATTTAAAGTTTTAATAATTAAATTTTTAAAATTTAGTATTTAAATTTTTAAATTTAAAACTTCAATAATTAAATTTTTAAAATTTAGTATTTAAATTTTTAAATTTTAAAATTTAAAGTTTTAATAATTAAATTTTTAGAATTTAGTATTTAAATTTTTAAATTTTAAAATTTAAAGTTTTAATATTTAAATTTTTAAAATTTATTATTTAAATTTTTAAATTTTAAAATTTAAATTTATAATAATTAAATATTTAAAATTTAGTATTTAAATTTTAAAATTTAAATTTTTAAATTTTAAAATTTAAAATTTTAATAATTAAATTTTAAAAATTTAGTATTTAAATATTTAAAATTTAAAATTTAAAGATTTAATATTTAAAGTTTTAAAGTTTAGTATTTAAATTTTTAAATTTTAAAATTTAAAGTTTTAATAATTAAATTTTTAATATTTAGTATTTAAATTTTTAAATTTTCAAATTTAAAGTTTTAATAATTAAATTTTTAAAATTTAATATTTAAATTTTTAAATTTAAAACTTTAATAATTAAATTTTTAAAATTTAGTATTTAAATTTTTAAATTTTAAAATTTAAAGTTTTAATAATTAAATTTTTAGAATTTAGTATTTAAATTTTTAAATTTTAAAATTTAAAATTTTAATAATTAAATTTTAAAAATTTAGTATTTAAATATATAAATTTTAAAATTTAAAGATTTAATATTTAAAGTTTTAAAGTTTAGTATTTAAATTTTTAAATTTTAAAATTTAAAATTTTAATAATTAAATTTTTAAAATTTAGTATTTAAATATTTAAATTTTAAAATTTAAAGATTTAATATTTAAAGTTTTAAAATTTAGTATTTAAATTTTTAAATTTTAAAATTTAAAGTTTTAACAATTAAATTTTTAAAATTTAGTATTCAAATTTTTAAATTTTAAAATTAAAAGTTTTAATAATTAAATTTTTAAAATTTGTATTTAAATTTTTAAATTTTAAAATTTAAAGTTTTAATAATTAAATTTTTAAAATTTAGTATTTAAATTTTTAAATTTTAAAATTTAAAGTTTTAATAATTAAATTTTTAAAATTTGTATTTAAATTTTTAAATTTTAAAATTTAAAGTTTTAATAATTAAATTTTTAAAATTTAGTATTTAAATTTTTAAATTTAAATTTTAATAATTAAATTTTTAAAATTTAAAATTTAAATTTTTAAATTTTAAAATTTAAAATTTTAATAACTAAATTTTTAAAATTTAGTATTTAAGTTTTTAAATTTAAAACTTTAATAAATAAATTTTTAAAATTTAGTATTTAAATTTTTATATTTTAAAATTTAAAGTTTTAATAATTAAATTTTTAGAATTTAGTATTTAAATTTTTAAATTTTAAAATTTACATTTTTAAAATTTAGTATTTAAATTTTTAAATTTTAAAATTTGAAGTTTTAATAATTAAATTTTTAAAATTTAGTATTTAAATTTTTAAATTTTAAAATTTAAATTTTCAAATTTTACAATTTAAAATTTCAATAATTAAATTTTTAAAATTTAGTATTTAAATTTTTAAATTTTAAAGTTTGAAGTTTTAATAATTAATTTTTAAAATTTAGTATTTAAATTTTAAAATTTAAATTTTTAAATTTTAAAATTTAAAGTTTAATAATTAAATTTTTAAAATTTAGTGTTTAAATTTTTAAATTTTAAAGTTTGAAGTTTTAATAATTAATTTTTAAAATTTAGTATTTAAATTTTAAAATTTAAATTTTTAAATTTTAAAATTTAAAATTTTAATAATTAAATTTTTAGAATTTAGTATTTAAATTTTTAAATTTCAAAGTTCAAAGTTTTAATAATCAAATTTTTAAAATTTAAAATTTTAATAATTAAATTTTTAAAAATTTAGTATTTAAATATTTAAATTTTAAAATTTAAAGATTTAATATTTAAAGTTTTAAAATTTAGTATTTAAATTTTTAAATTTTAAAATTTAAATTTTAATAATTAAAGTTTTAAAATTTAAAATTTAAATTTTTAAATTTTAAAATTTAAAATTTTAATAACTAAATTTTTAAAATTTAGTATTTAAATTTTTAAATTTTAAATTTTAATGTTTTAATAATTAAATTTTTAAAATTTTGTATTTAAATTTTTAAATTTTTAAATTTTAAAATTTAAAATTTCAATAATTAAATTTTTAAAATTTAGTATTTAAATATTTAAATTTTAAAGTTTAAATTTTTAAATTTTAAAATTTAAATTTTTAAATTTTAAAATTTAAAGTTTTAATAATTAAATATTTAAAATTTAGTATTTAAGTTTTTAAATTTAAAACTTTAATAATTAAATTTTTAAAATTTAGTATTTAAATTTTTAAATTTTAAAATTTAAAGTTTCAATAATTAAATTTTTAGAATTTAGTATTTAAATTTTTAAATTTTAAAATTTAAAGTTTTAATATTTAAATTTTTAAAATTTAGTATTTAAATTTTTAAATTTTAAAATTTAAATTTATAATAATTAAATATTTAAAATTTAGTATTTAAATTTTAAAATTTAAATTTTTAATAATTAAATTTTTAAAATTTAGTATTTAAATTTTTAAATTTTAAAATTTAAAGTTTTGATAATTAAATTTTTAAAATTTAGTATTTAAATTTTTAAATTTTAAAATTTAAAGTTTTAATAATTAAATTTTTAAAATTTGTATTTAAATTTTTAAATTTTAAAATTTAAAGTTTTAATAATTAAATTTTTAAAATTTAGTATTTAAATTTTTAAATTTTAAAATTTAAAGTTTTAATAATTAAATTTTTAATATTTAGTATTTAAAATTTTATACTTTAAAATTTAAAGTTTTAATAATTAAATTTTTAAAATTTAGTATTTAAATTTTTAAATTTTAAAATTTAAAGTTTTAATAATTAAATTTTTAAAATTTAGTATTTAAATTTTTAAATTTTAAAATTTAAAGTTTTAATAATTAAATTTTTAAAATTTAGTATTTAAATTTTTAAATTATAAAATTTAAAGTTTTAGTTATTAAATTTTTAAAATTTGTATTTAAATTTATAAATTTTAAAATTTAAAGTTTTAATAATTAAATTTTTAAAATTTAGTATTTAAATTTTTAAATTTTAAAATTTAAAGTTTTAATAATTAAATTTTTAAAATTTAGTATTTAAATTTTTAAATTTTAAAATTTAAAGTTTTAATAATTAAATTTTTAAAATTTAGTATTTAAGTTTTTAAATTTAAAACTTTAATAATTAAATTTTTAAAATTTAGTATTTAAATTTTTAAATTTTAAAATTTAAAGTTTCAATAATTAAATTTTTAGAATTTAGTATTTAAATTTTTAAATTTTAAAATTTAAAGTTTTAATATTTAAATTTTTAAAATTTAGTATTTAAATTTTTAAATTTTAAAATTTAAATTTATAATAATTAAATATTTAAAATTTAGTATTTAAATTTTAAAATTTAAATTTTTAATAATTAAATTTTTAAAATTAAGTATTTAAATTTTTAAATTTTAAAATTTAAAGTTTTGATAATTAAATTTTTAAAATTTAGTATTTAAATTTTTAAATTTTAAAATTTAAAGTTTTAATAATTAAATTTTTAAAATTTGTATTTAAATTTTTAAATTTTAAAATTTAAAGTTTTAATAATTAAATTTTTAAAATTTAGTATTTAAATTTTTAAATTTTAAAATTTAAAGTTTTAATAATTAAGTTTTTAATATTTAGTATTTAAATTTTTAAATTTTCAAATTTAAAGTTTTAATAATTAAATTTTTAAAATTTAGTATTTAAATTTTTAAATTTAAAACTTTAATAATTAAATTTTTAAAATTTAGTATTTAAATTTTTAAATTTTAAAATTTAAAGTTTTAATAATTAAATTTTTAGAATTTAGTATTTAAATTATTAAATTTTAAAATTTAAAGTTTTAATATTTAAATTTTTAAAATTTAGTATTTAAATTTTTAAATTTTAAAATTTAAATTTATAATAATTAAATATTTAAAATTTAGTATTTAAATTTTAAAATTTAAATTTTTAAATTTTAAAATTTAAAGTTTTAATAATTAAATTTTTAAAATTTAGTATTTAAATTTTTAAATTTTAAAATTTAAAATTTTAATAATTAAATTTTAAAAATTTAGGATTTAAATATTTAAATTTTAAAATTTAAAGATTTAATATTTAAAGTTTTAAAGTTTAGTATTTAAATTTTTAAATTTTAAAATTTAAAATTTTAATAATTAAATTTTTAAAATTTAGTATTTAAATATTTAAATTTTAAAATTTAAAGATTTAATATTAAAAGTTTTAAAATTTAGTATTTAAATTTTTAAATTTTAAAATTTAAATTTTAATAATTAAAGTTATAAAATTTAGTATTTAAAATTTTAAATTTTAAAATTTAAAGTTTTAATAATTAAATTTTTAAAATTTAGTATTTAAATTTTTAAATTTTAAAATTAAAAGTTTTAATAATTAAATTTTTAAAATTTGTATTTAAATTTTTAAATTTTAAAATTTAAAGTTTTCATAATTAAATTTTTAAAATTTAGTATTTAAATTTTTAAATTTTAAAATTTAAAGTTTTAATAATTAAATTTTTAAAATTTAGTATTTAAATTTTTAAATTTTAATATTTAAAGTTTTAATAATTAAATTTTTAAAATTTGTATTTAAATTTTTAAATTTTAAAATTTAAAGTTTTAACAATTAAATTTTTAAAATTTAGTATTTAAATTTTTAAATTTTAAAATTTAAAGTTTTAACAATTAAATTTTTAAAATTTAGTATTTAAATTTTTAAATTTTAAAATTTAAATTTTAATAATTAAATTTTTGAAATTTAGTATTTAAATTTTTAAAATTTAAAATTTAAAGTTTTAATATTTAAATTTTTAAAATTTAGTATTTAAATTTTTAAATTTTAAAATTTAAAGTTTTAATAATTAAATTTTTAGAATTTAGAATTTAAATTTTTAAATTTTAAAATTTAAAGTTTTAATATTTAAATTTTTAAAATTTAGTATTTAAATTTTTAAATTTTAAAATTTAAATTTATAATAATTAAATATTTAAAATTTAGTATTTAAATTTTAAAATTTAAATTTTAAATAATTATATTTTTTAAAAATTTAGTATTTAAATTTTTAAATTTTAAAGTTTAAATTTTTAAATTTTAAAATTTAAATTTTTAAATTTTAAAATTTAAATTTTTAAATTTAAAAATTTAAATATTATATTTAAAATTTTAATAATTAAATTTTTAAAATTTAGTATTTAAATTTTTAAATTTTAAAATTTAAAGTTTTAATAATTAAATTTTTAAAATTTAGTATTTAAATTTTTAAATTTTTAAATTTTAAAATTTAAAGTTTTAATAATTAAATTTTTAAAATTTGTATTTAAATTTTTAAATTTTAAAATTTAAAGTTTTAATAATTAAATTTTTAAAATTTAGTATTTAAATTTTTAAATTTTAAAATTTAAAGTTTTAATAATTAAATTTTTAATATTTAGTATTTAAATTTTTAAATTTTCAAATTTAAAGTTTTAATAATTAAATTTTTAAAATTTAGTATTTAAATTTTTAAATTTAAAACTTTAATAATTAAATTTTTAAAATTTAGTATTTAAATTTTTAAATTTTAAAATTTAAAGTTTTAATAATTAAATTTTTAGAATTTAGTATTTAAATTTTTAAATTTTAAAATTTAAAGTTTTAATATTTAAATTTTTAAAACTTGGTATTTAAATTTTTAAATTTTAAAATTTAAATTTATAATAATTAAATATTTAAAATTTAGTATTTAAATTTTAAAATTTAAATTTTTAAATTTTAAAATTTAAAATTTTAATAATTAAATTTTAAAAATTTATTATTTAAATATTTAAATTTTAAAATTTAAAGATTTAATATTTAAAGTTTTAAAGTTTAGTATTTAAATTTTTAAATTTTAAAATTTAAAATTTTAATAATTAAATTTTTAAAATTTAGTATTTAAATATTTAAATTTTAAAATTTAAAGATTTAATATTTAAAGTTTTAAAATTTAGTATTTAAATTTTTAAATTTTAAAATTTAAAGTTTTAATATTTAAATTTTTAAAATTTAGTATTTAAATTTTTAAATTTTAAAATTTAAATTTATAATATTTAAATATTTAAAATTTAGTATTTAAATTTTAAAATTTAAATTTTTAAATTTTAAAATTTAAAATTTTAATAATTAAATTTTAAAAATTTATTATTTAAATATTTAAATTTTAAAATTTAAAGATTTAATATTTAAAGTTTTAAAGTTTAGTATTTAAATTTTTAAATTTTAAAATTTAAAATTTTATTAATTAAATTTTTAAAATTTAGTATTTAAATATTTAAATTTTAAAATTTAAAGATTTAATATTTAAAGTTTTAAAATTTAGTATTTAAATTTTTAAATTTTAAAATTTAAAGTTTTAATATTTAAATTTTTAAAATTTAGTATTTAAATTTTTAAATTTTAAAATTTAAATTTATAATATTTAAATATTTAAAATTTAGTATTTAAATTTTAAAATTTAAATTTTTAAATTTTAAAATTTAAAATTTTAATAATTAAATTTTAAAAATTTATAATTTAAATATTTAAATTTTAAAATTTAAAGATTTAATATTCAAAGTTTTAAAGTTTAGTATTTAAATTTTTAAATTTTAAAATTTAAAATTTTAATAATTAAATTTTTAAAATTTAGTATTTAAATTTTTAAATTTTAAAATTAAAAGTTTTAATAATTAACTTTTTAAAATTTGTATTTAAATTTTTAAATTTTAAAATTTAAAGTTTTAATAATTAAATTTTTAAAATTTAGTATTTAAATTTTTAAATTTTAAAATTTAAAGATTTAATAATTAAATTTTTAAAATTTGTATTTAAATTTTTAAATTTTAAAATTTAAAGTTTTAATATTTAAATTTTTAAAATTTATTATTTAAATTTTTAAATTTTAAAATTTAAATTTATAATAATTAAATATTTAAAATTTAGTATTTAAATTTTAAAATTTAAATTTTTAAATTTTAAAATTTAAAATTTTAATAATTAAAATTTAAAAATTTAGTATTTAAATATTTAAATTTTAAAATTTAAAGATTTAATATTTAAAGTTTTAAAGTTTAGTATTTAAATTTTTAAATTTTAAAATTTAAAATTTTAATAATTAAATTTTTAAAATTTAGTATTTAAATATTTAAATTTTAAAATTTAAAGATTTAATATTTAAAGTTTTAAAATTTAGTATTTAAATTTTTAAATTTTAAAATTTAAAGTTTTAATAATTAAATTTTTAAAATTTAGTATTTAAATTTTTAAATTTTAAAATTTAAAGTTTTAATAATTAAATTTTTAAAATTTAGTATTTAAATTTTTAAATTTTAAAATTTAAAGTTTAAACAATAAAATTTTTAAAATTTAGTATATAAATTTTTAAATTTAAATTTTAATAATTAAATTTTTAAAATTTAGTATTTAAATTTTTAAAATTTAAAATTTAAATTTTTAAATTTTAAAATTTAAAATTTTAATAACTAAATTTTTAAAATTTAGTATTTAAGTTTTTAAATTTAAAACTTTAATAATTAAATTTTTAAAATTTAGCATTTAAATTTTTATATTTTAAAATTTAAAGTTTTAATAATTAAATTTTTAGAATTTAGTATTTAAATTTTTAAATTTTAAAATTTAAAGTTTTAATATTTAAATTTTTAAAATTTAGTATTTAAATTTTTAAATTTTAAAATTTAAAGTTTTAATAATTAAATTTTTAGAATATAGAATTTAAATTTTTAAATTTTAAAATTTAAAGTTTTAATATTTAAATTTTTAAAATTTAGTATTTAAATTTTTAAATTTTAAAATTTAAAGTTTTAATAATTAAATTTTTAAAATTTGTATTTAAATTTTTAAATTTTAAAATTTAAAGTTTTAATAATTAAATTTTTAAAATTTAGTATTTAAATTTTTAAATTTTAAAATTTAAAGTTTTAATAATTAAATTTTTAAAATTTGTATTTAAATTTTTAAATTTTAAAATTTAAAGTTTTAATAATTAAATTTTTAAAATTTAGTATTTAAATTTTTAAATTTTAAAATTTAAAGTTTTAATAATTAAATTTTTAAAATTTAGTATTTAAATTTTTAAATTTTAAAATTTAAATTTTAAAATTTAAAGTTTTAATAATTAAATTTTTAAAATTTGTATTTAAATTTTTAAATTTTAAAATTTAAAGTTTTAATAATTAAATTTTTAAAATTTAGTATTTAAATTTTTAAATTTAAAACTTCAATAATTAAATTTTTAAAATTTAGTATTTAAATTTTTAAATTTTAAAATTTAAAGTTTTAATAATTAAATTTTTAGAATTTAGTATTTAAATTTTTAAATTTTAAAATTTAAAGTTTTAATATTTAAATTTTTAAAATTTATTATTTAAATTTTTAAATTTTAAAATTTAAATTTATAATAATTAAATATTTAAAATTTAGTATTTAAATTTTAAAATTTAAATTTTTAAATTTTTAAATTTAAATTTTAATAATTAAATTTTTAAAATTTAAAATTTAAATTTTTAAATTTTAAAATTTAAAATTTTAATAGCTAAATTTTTAAAATTTAGTATTTAAGTTTTTAAATTTAAAACTTTAATAATTAAATTTTTAAAATTTAGTATTTAAATTTTTATATTTTAAAATTTAAAGTTTTAATAATTAAATTTTTAGAATTTAGTATTTAAATTTTTAAATTTTAAAATTTAAAGTTTTAATATTTAAATTTTTAAAATTTAGTATTTAAATTTTTAAATTTTAAAATTTGAAGTTTTAATAATTAAATTTTTAAAATTTAGTATTTAAATTTTTAAATTTTAAAATTTAAATTTTCAAATTTTACAATTTAAAATTTCAATAATTAAATTTTTAAAATTTAGTATTTAAATTTTTAAATTTTAAAGTTTGAAGTTTTAATAATTAATTTTTAAAATTTAGTATTTAAATTTTTAAAATTTAGTGTTTAAATTTTTAAATTTTAAAGTTTGAAGTTTTAATAATTAATTTTTAAAATTTAGTATTTAAATTTTAAAATTTAAATTTTTAAATTTTTAAATTTTAAAATTTAAAGTTATAATAATTAAATTTATAAAATTTAGTATTTAAATTTTTTAATTTTAAAATTTAAAGTTTTAATAATTAAATTTTTAAAATGTAGTATTTAAATTTTAAAATTTAAATTTTTAAATTTTAAAATTTAAAATTATAATAATTAAATTTTTAAAATTTAGTATTTAAATACTTAAATTTTAAAATTTAAAGATTTAATATTTAAAGTTTTAAAATTTAGTATTTAAATTTTTAAATTTTAAACTTTAAATTTTAATAATTAAAGTTTTAAAATTTAGTATTTAAATTTTTAAATTTTAAAATTTAAAGTTTTAATAATTAAATTTTTAAAATTTGTATTTAAATATTTAAATTTTAAAATTTAAAGTTTTAATAATTAAATTTTTAAAATTTAGTATTTAAATTTTTAAATTTTAAAATTTAAAGTTTTAATAATTAAATTTTTAATATTTAGTATTTAAATTTTTAAATTTTCAAATTTAAAGTTTTAATAATTAAATTTTTAAAATTTAGTATTTAAATTTTTAAATTTAAAACTTTAATAATTAAATTTTTAAAATTTAGTATTT
Source organism: Aethina tumida (assembly GCF_024364675.1). Classification (NCBI taxonomy): domain Eukaryota; kingdom Metazoa; phylum Arthropoda; class Insecta; order Coleoptera; family Nitidulidae; genus Aethina; species Aethina tumida. Next base: position 10,086,711 of record NC_065436.1, read on the forward strand.
AAGTTTTTAAATTTTAAAATTTAAAGTTTTAATAATTAAATTTTTAGAATTTATTATTTAAATTTTTAAATTTTAAAATTTAAAGTTTTAATATTTAAATTTTTAAAATTAAGTATTTAAATTTTTAAAGTTTAAAATTCAAATTTATAATAATAAAATATTTAAAATTTAGTATTTAAATTTTAAAATTTAAATTTTTAAATTTTAAAATTTAAAGTTTTAATAATTAAATTTTTAAAATTTAGTATTTAAATTTTTAAATTTTAAAATTTAAAATTTTAATAATTAAATTTTAAAAATTTAGTATTTAAATATTTAAATTTTAAAATTTAAAGATTTAATATTTAAAGTTTTAAAGTTTAGTATTTAAATTTTTAAATTTTAAAATTTAAAATTTTAATAATTAAATTTTTAAAATTTAGTATTTAAATATTTAAATTTTAAAATTTAAAGATTTAATATTAAAAGTTTTAAAATTTAGTATTTAAATTTTTAAATTTTAAAATTTAAATTTTAATAATTAAAGTTTTAAAATTTAGTATTTAAAATTTTAAATTTTAAAATTTAAAGTTTTAATAATTAAATTTTTAAAATTTAGTATTTAAATTTTTAAATTTTAAAATTAAAAGTTTTAATAATTAAATTTTTAAAATTTGTATTTAAATTTTTAAATTTTAAAATTTAAAGTTTTCATAATTAAATTTTTAAAATTTAGTATTTAAATTTTTAAATTTTAAAATTTAAAGTTTTAATAATTAAATTTTTAAAATTTAGTATTTAAATTTTTAAATTTTAATATTTAAAGTTTTAATAATTAAATTTTTAAAATTTGTATTTAAATTTTTAAATTTTAAAATTTAAAGTTTTAACAATTAAATTTTTAAAATTTAGTATTTAAATTTTTAAATTTTAAAATTTAAAGTTTTAACAATTAAATTTTTAAAATTTAGTATTTAAATTTTAAAATTTAAATTTTAAATAATTATATTTTTAAAATTTAGTATTTAAATTTTTAAATTTTTAAGTTTAAATTTTTAAATTTTAAAATTTAAATTTTTAAATTTTAAAATTTAAATTTTTAAATTTAAAAATTTAAATATTATATTTAAAATTTTAATAATTAAATTTTTAAAATTTAGTATTTAAATTTTTAAATTTTAAAATTTAAAGTTTTAATAATTAAATTTTTAAAATTTAGTATTTATATTTTTAAATTTTAAAATTTAAATTTTTAAATTTTAAAATTTAAAGTTTTAATAATTAAATTTTTAAAATTTGTATTTAAATTTTTAAATTTTAAAATTTAAAGTTTTAATAATTAAATTTTTAAAATTTAGTATTTAAATTTTTAAATTTTAAAATTTAAAGTTTTAATAATTAAATTTTTAGAATTTAGTTTTTAAATTTTTAAATTTTAAAATTTAAAGTTTTAATATTTAAATTTTTAAAATTTAGTATTTAAATTTTTAAAGTTTAAAATTTAAGTTTATAATAATTAAATATTTAAAATTTAGTATTTAAATTTTAAAATTTAAATTTTTAAATTTTAAAATTTAAAGTTTTAATAATTAAATTTTTAAAATTTAGTATTTAAATTTTTAAATTTTAAAATTTAAAATTTTAATAATTAAATTTTAAAAATTTAGTATTTAAATATTTAAATTTTAAAATTTAAAGATTTAATATTTAAAGTTTTAAAGTTTAGTATTTAAATTTTTAAATTTTAAAATTTAAAATTTTAATAATTAATAATTAAAGTTTTAATAATTAAATTTTTAAAATTTAGTATTTAAATTTTTAAATTTTAAAATTTAAAGTTTTAATAATTAAATTTTTAATATTTAGTATTTAAAATTTTATACTTTAAAATTTAAAGTTTTAATAATTAAATTTTTAAAATTTAGTATTTAAATTTTTAAATTTTAAAATTTAAAGTTTTAATAATTAAATTTTTAAAATTTAGTATTTAAATTTTTAAATTTTAAAATTTAAAGTTTTAATAATTAAATTTTTAAAATTTAGTATTTAAATTTTTAAATTATAAAATTTAAAGTTTTAGTTATTAAATTTTTAAAATTTGTATTTAAATTTATAAATTTTAAAATTTAAAGTTTTAACAATTAAATTTTTAAAATTTAGTGTTTAAATTTTTAAATTTTAAAGTTTGAAGTTTTAATAATTAATTTTTAAAATTTAGTATTTAAATTTTAAAATTTAAATTTTTAAATTTTTAAATTTTAAAATTTAAAGTTATAATAATTAAATTTATAAAATTTAGTATTTAAATTTTTTAATTTTAAAATTTAAAGTTTTAATAATTAAATTTTTAAAATGTAGTATTTAAATTTTAAAATTTAAATTTTTAAATTTTAAAATTTAAAATTATAATAATTAAATTTTTAAAATTTAGTATTTAAATACTTAAATTTTAAAATTTAAAGATTTAATATTTAAAGTTTTAAAATTTAGTATTTAAATTTTTAAATTTTAAACTTTAAATTTTAATAATTAAAGTTTTAAAATTTAGTATTTAAATTTTTAAATTTTAAAATTTAAAGTTTTAATAATTAAATTTTTAAAATTTGTATTTAAATTTTTAAATTTTAAAATTTAAAGTTTTAATAATTAAATTTTTAAAATTTAGTATTTAAATTTTTAAATTTTAAAATTTAAAGTTTTAATAATTAAATTTTTAATATTTAGTATTTAAATTTTTAAATTTTCAAATTTAAAGTTTTAATAATTAAATTTTTAAAATTTAGTATTTAAATTTTTAAATTTAAAACTTTAATAATTAAATTTTTAAAATTTAGTATTTAAGTTTTTAAATTTTAAAATTTAAAGTTTTAATAATTAAATTTTTAGAATTTAGTATTTAAATTTTTAAATTTTAAAATTTAAAGTTTTAATATTTAAATTTTTAAAATTAAGTATTTAAATTTTTAAAGTTTAAAATTCAAATTTATAATAATTAAATATTTAAAATTTAGTATTTAAATTTTAAAATTTAAATTTTTAAATTTTAAAATTTAAAGTTTTAATAATTAAATTTTTAAAATTTAGTATTTAAATTTTTAAATTTTAAAATTTAAAATTTTAATAATTAAATTTTAAAAATTTAGTATTTAAATATTTAAATTTTAAAATTTAAAGATTTAATATTTAAAGTTTTAAAGTTTAGTATTTAAATTTTTAAATTTTAAAATTTAAAATTTTAATAATTAAATTTTTAAAATTTAGTATTTAAATATTTAAATTTTAAAATTTAAAGATTTAATATTAAAAGTTTTAAAATTTAGTATTTAAATTTTTAAATTTTAAAATTTAAATTTTAATAATTAAAGTTTTAAAATTTAGTATTTAAAATTTTAAATTTTAAAATTTAAAGTTTTAATAATTAAATTTTTAAAATTTAGTATTTAAATTTTTAAATTTTAAAATTAAAAGTTTTAATAATTAAATTTTTAAAATTTGTATTTAAATTTTTAAATTTTAAAATTTAAAGTTTTCATAATTAAATTTTTAAAATTTAGTATTTAAATTTTTAAATTTTAAAATTTAAAGTTTTAATAATTAAATTTTTAAAATTTAGTATTTAAATTTTTAAATTTTAATATTTAAAGTTTTAATAATTAAATTTTTAAAATTTGTATTTAAATTTTTAAATTTTAAAATTTAAAGTTTTAACAATTAAATTTTTAAAATTTAGTATTTAAATTTTTAAATTTTAAAATTTAAAGTTTTAACAATTAAATTTTTAAAATTTAGTATTTAAATTTTAAAATTTAAATTTTAAATAATTATATTTTTAAAATTTAGTATTTAAATTTTTAAATTTTTAAGTTTAAATTTTTAAATTTTAAAATTTAAATTTTTAAATTTTAAAATTTAAATTTTTAAATTTAAAAATTTAAATATTATATTTAAAATTTTAATAATTAAATTTTTAAAATTTAGTATTTAAATTTTTAAATTTTAAAATTTAAAGTTTTAATAATTAAATTTTTAAAATTTAGTATTTAAATTTTTAAATTTTAAAATTTAAATTTTTAAATTTTAAAATTTAAAGTTTTAATAATTAAATTTTTAAAATTTGTATTTAAATTTTTAAATTTTAAAATTTAAAGTTTTAATAATTAAATTTTTAAAATTTAGTATTTAAATTTTTAAATTTTAAAATTTAAAGTTTTAATAATTAAATTTTTAGAATTTAGTTTTTAAATTTTTAAATTTTATAATTTAAAGTTTTAATATTTAAATTTTTAAAATTTAGTATTTAAATTTTTAAAGTTTAAAATTTAAGTTTATAATAATTAAATATTTAAAATTTAGTATTTAAATTTTTAAATTTTAAAATTTAAAATTTTAATAATTAAATTTTAAAAATTTAGTATTTAAATATTTAAATTTTAAAATTTAAAGATTTAATATTTAAAGTTTTAAAGTTTAGTATTTAAATTTTTAAATTTTAAAATTTAAAACTTTAATAATTAATAATTAAAGTTTTAATAATTAAATTTTTAAAATTTAGTATTTAAATTTTTAAATTTTAAAATTTAAAGTTTTAATAATTAAATTTTTAATATTTAGTATTTAAAATTTTATACTTTAAAATTTAAAGTTTTAATAATTAAATTTTTAAAATTTAGTATTTAAATTTTTAAATTTTAAAATTTAAAGTTTTAATAATTAAATTTTTAAAATTTAGTATTTAAATTTTTAAATTTTAAAATTTAAAGTTTTAATAATTAAATTTTTAAAATTTAGTATTTAAATTTTTAAATTATAAAATTTAAAGTTTTAGTTATTAAATTTTTAAAATTTGTATTTAAATTTATAAATTTTAAAATTTAAAGTTTTAATAATTAAATTTTTAAAATTTAGTATTTAAATTTTTAAATTTTAAAATTTAAAGTTTTAATAATTAAATTTTTAAAATTTAGTATTTAAATTTTTAAATTTTAAAATTTAAAGTTTTAATAATTAAATTTTTAAAATTTAGTATTTAAGTTTTTAAATTTAAAACTTTAATAATTAAATTTTTAAAATTTAGTATTTAAATTTTTAAATTTTAAAATTTAAATTTATAATAATTAAATATTTAAAATTTAGTATTTAAATTTTAAAATTTAAATTTTTAATAATTAAATTTTTAAAATTAAGTATTTAAATTTTTAAATTTTAAAATTTAAAGTTTTGATAATTAAATTTTTAAAATTTAGTATTTAAATTTTTAAATTTTAAAATTTAAAGTTTTAATAATTAAATTTTTAAAATTTGTATTTAAATTTTTAAATTTTAAAATTTAAAGTTTTAATAATTAAATTTTTAAAATTTAGTATTTAAATTTTTAAATTTTAAAATTTAAAGTTTTAATAATTAAATTTTTAATATTTAGTATTTAAATTTTTAAATTTTCAAATTTAAAGTTTTAATAATTAAATTTTTAAAATTTAGTATTTAAATTTTTAAATTTAAAACTTTAATAATTAAATTTTTAAAATTTAGTATTTAAATTTTTAAATTTTAAAATTTAAAGTTTTAATAATTAAATTTTTAGAATTTAGTATTTAAATTTTTAAATTTTAAAATTTAAAGTTTTAATATTTAAATTTTTAAAATTTAGTATTTAAATTTTTAAATTTTAAAATTTAAATTTATAATAATTAAATATTTAAAATTTAGTATTTAAATTTTAAAATTTAAATTTTTAAATTTTAAAATTTAAAGTTTTAATAATTAAATTTTTAAAATTTAGTATTTAAATTTTTAAATTTTAAAATTTAAAATTTTAATAATTAAATTTTAAAAATTTAGTATTTAAATATTTAAATTTTAAAATTTAAAGATTTAATATTTAAAGTTTTAAAGTTTAGTATTTAAATTTTTAAATTTTAAAATTTAAAATTTTAATAATTAAATTTTTAAAATTTAGTATTTAAATATTTAAATTTTAAAATTTAAAGATTTAATATTAAAAGTTTTAAAATTTAGTATTTAAATTTTTAAATTTTAAAATTTAAATTTTAATAATTAAAGTTTTAAAATTTAGTATTTAAAATTTTAAATTTTAAAATTTAAAGTTTTAATAATTAAATTTTTAAAATTTAGTATTTAAATTTTTAAATTTTAAAATTAAAAGTTTTAATAATTAAATTTTTAAAATTTGTATTTAAATTTTTAAATTTTAAAATTTAAAGTTTTCATAATTAAATTTTTAAAATTTAGTATTTAAATTTTTAAATTTTAAAATTTAAAGTTTTAATAATTAAATTTTTAAAATTTAGTATTTAAATTTTTAAATTTTAATATTTAAAGTTTTAATAATTAAATTTTTAAAATTTGTATTTTAATTTTTAAATTTTATAATTTAAAGTTTTAACAATTAAATTTTTAAAATTTAGTATTTAAATTTTTAAATTTTAAAATTTAAAGTTTTAACAATTAAATTTTTAAAATTTAGTATTTAAATTTTTAAATTTTAAAATTTAAATTTTAATAATTAAATTTTTGAAATTTAGTATTTAAATTTTTAAAATTTAAAATTTAAAGTTTTAATATTTAAATTTTTAAAATTTAGTATTTAAATTTTTAAATTTTAAAATTTAAAGTTTTAATAATTAAATTTTTAGAATTTAGAATTTAAATTTTTAAATTTTAAAATTTAAAGTTTTAATATTTAAATTTTTAAAATTTAGTATTTAAATTTTTAAATTTTAAAATTTAAATTTATAATAATTAAATATTTAAAATTTAGTATTTAAATTTTAAAATTTAAATTTTAAATAATTATATTTTTTAAAAATTTAGTATTTAAATTTTTAAATTTTAAAGTTTAAATTTTTAAATTTTAAAATTTAAATTTTTAAATTTTAAAATTTAAATTTTTAAATTTAAAAATTTAAATATTATATTTAAAATTTTAATAATTAAATTTTTAAAATTTAGTATTTAAATTTTTAAATTTTAAAATTTAAAGTTTTAATAATTAAATTTTTAAAATTTAGTATTTAAATTTTTAAATTTTAAAATTTAAATTTTTATATTTTAAAATTTAAAGTTTTAATAAATAAATTTTTAAAATTTGTATTTAAATTTTTAAATTTTAAAATTTAAAGTTTTAATAATTAAATTTTTAAAATTTAGTATTTAAATTTTTAAATTTTAAAATTTAAAGTTTTAATAATTAAATTTTTAATATTTAGTATTTAAATTTTTAAATTTTCAAATTTAAAGTTTTAATAATTAAATTTTTAAAATTTAGTATTTAAATTTTTAAATTTAAAACTTTAATAATTAAATTTTTAAAATTTAGTATTTAAATTTTTAAATTTTAAAATTTAAAGTTTTAATAATTAAATTTTTAGAATTTAGTATTTAAATTTTTAAATTTTAAAATTTAAAGTTTTAATATTTAAATTTTTAAAATTTGGTATTTAAATTTTTAAATTTTAAAATTTAAATTTATAATAATTAAATATTTAAAATTTAGTATTTAAATTTTAAAATTTAAATTTTTAAATTTTAAAATTTAAAATTTTAATAATTAAATTTTAAAAATTTATTATTTAAATATTTAAATTTTAAAATTTAAAGATTTAATATTTAAAGTTTTAAAGTTTAGTATTTAAATTTTTAAATTTTAAAATTTAAAATTTTAATAATTAAATTTTTAAAATTTAGTATTTAAATATTTAAATTTTAAAATTTAAAGATTTAATATTTAAAGTTTTAAAATTTAGTATTTAAATTTTTAAATTTTAAAATTTAAAGTTTTAATATTTAAATTTTTAAAATTTAGTATTTAAATTTTTAAATTTTAAAATTTAAATTTATAATATTTAAATATTTAAAATTTAGTATTTAAATTTTAAAATTTAAATTTTTAAATTTTAAAATTTAAAATTTTAATAATTAAATTTTAAAAATTTATTATTTAAATATTTAAATTTTAAAATTTAAAGATTTAATATTTAAAGTTTTAAAGTTTAGTATTTAAATTTTTAAATTTTAAAATTTAAAATTTTAATAATTAAATTTTTAAAATTTAGTATTTAAATATTTAAATTTTAAAATTTAAAGATTTAATATTTAAAGTTTTAAAATTTAGTATTTAAATTTTTAAATTTTAAAATTTAAAGTTTTAATATTTAAATTTTTAAAATTTAGTATTTAAATTTTTAAATTTTAAAATTTAAATTTATAATATTTAAATATTTAAAATTTAGTATTTAAATTTTAAAATTTAAATTTTTAAATTTTAAAATTTAAAATTTTAATAATTAAATTTTAAAAATTTATTATTTAAATATTTAAATTTTAAAATTTAAAGATTTAATATTCAAAGTTTTAAAGTTTAGTATTTAAATTTTTAAATTTTAAAATTTAAAATTTTAATAATTAAATTTTTAAAATTTAGTATTTAAATTTTTAAATTTTAAAATTAAAAGTTTTAATAATTAACTTTTTAAAATTTGTATTTAAATTTTTAAATTTTAAAATTTAAAGTTTTAATAATTAAATTTTTAAAATTTAGTATTTAAATTTTTAAATTTTAAAATTTAAAGTTTTAATAATTAAATTTTTAAAATTTGTATTTAAATTTTTAAATTTTAAAATTTAAAGTTTTAATAAATAAATTTTTAAAATTTAGTATTTAAATTTTTAAATTTTAAAATTTAAAGTTTTAATAATTAAATTTTTAAAATTTGTATTTAAATTTTTAAATTTTACAAATTTAAAGTTTTAATATTTAAATTTTTAAAATTTATTATTTAAATTTTTAAATTTTAAAATTTAAATTTATAATAATTAAATATTTAAAATTTAGTATTTAAATTTTAAAATTTAAATTTTTAAATTTTAAAATTTAAAATTTTAATAATTAAATTTTAAAAATTTAGTATTTAAATATTTAAATTTTAAAATTTAAAGATTTAATATTTAAAGTTTTAAAGTTTAGTATTTAAATTTTTAAATTTTAAAATTTAAAATTTTAATAATTAAATTTTTAAAATTTAGTATTTAAATATTTAAATTTTAAAATTTAAAGATTTAATATTTAAAGTTTTAAAATTTAGTATTTAAATTTTTAAATTTTAAAATTTAAAGTTTTAATAATTAAATTTTTAAAATTTAGTATTTAAATTTTTAAATTTTAAAATTTAAAGTTTTAATAATTAAATTTTTAAAATTTAGTATTTAAATTTTTAAATTTTAAAATTTAAAGTTTAAACAATAAAATTTTTAAAAGTTAGTATATAAATTTTTAAATTTAAATTTTAATAATTAAATTTTTAAAATTTAATATTTAAATTTTTAAATTTTAAAATTTAAAATTTTAATAACTAAATTTTTAAAATTTAGTATTTAAGTTTTTAAATTTAAAACTTTAATAATTAAATTTTTAAAATTTAGCATTTAAATTTTTATATTTTAAAATTTAAAGTTTTAATAATTAAATTTTTAGAATTTAGTATTTAAATTTTTAAATTTTAAAATTTAAAGTTTTAATATTTAAATTTTTAAAATTTAGTATTTAAATTTTTAAATTTTAAAATTTAAAGTTTTAATAATTAAATTTTTAGAATATAGAATTTAAATTTTTAAATTTTAAAATTTAAAGTTTTAATATTTAAATTTTTAAAATTTAGTATTTAAATTTTTAAATTTTAAAATTTAAAGTTTTAATAATTAAATTTTTAAAATTTGTATTTAAATTTTTAAATTTTAAAATTTAAAGTTTTAATAATTAAATTTTTAAAATTTAGTATTTAAAGTTTTAAATTTTAAAATTTAAAGTTTTAATAATTAAATTTTTAAAATTTGTATTTAAATTTTTAAATTTTAAAATTTAAAGTTTTAATAATTAAATTTTTAAAATTTAGTATTTAAATTTTTAAATTTTAAAATTTAAAGTTTTAATAATTAAATTTTTAAAATTTAGTATTTAAATTTTTAAATTTTAAAATTTAAATTTTAAAATTTAAAGTTTTAATAATTAAATTTTTAAAATTTGTATTTAAATTTTTAAATTTTAAAATTTAAAGTTTTAATAATTAAATTTTTAAAATTTAGTATTTAAATTTTTAAATTTAAAACTTCAATAATTAAATTTTTAAAATTTAGTATTTAAATTTTTAAATTTTAAAATTTAAAGTTTTAATAATTAAATTTTTAGAATTTAGTATTTAAATTTTTAAATTTTAAAATTTAAAGTTTTAATATTTAAATTTTTAAAATTTATTATTTAAATTTTTAAATTTTAAAATTTAAATTTATAATAATTAAATATTTAAAATTTAGTATTTAAATTTTAAAATTTAAATTTTTAAATTTTAAAATTTAAAATTTTAATAATTAAATTTTAAAAATTTAGTATTTAAATATTTAAATTTTAAAATTTAAAGATTTAATATTTAAAGTTTTAAAGTTTAGTATTTAAATTTTTAAATTTTAAAATTTAAAATTTTAATAATTAAATTTTTAAAATTTAGTATTTAAATATTTAAATTTTAAAATTTAAAGATTTAATATTTAAAGTTTTAAAATTTAGTATTTAAATTTTTAAATTTTAAAATTTAAAGTTTTAATAATTAAATTTTTAAAATTTAGTATTTAAATTTTTAAATTTTAAAATTAAAAGTTTTAATAATTAAATTTTTAAAATTTGTATTTAAATTTTTAAATTTTAAAATTTAAAGTTTTAATAATTAAATTTTTAAAATTTATTATTTAAATTTTTAAATTTTAAAATTTAAAGTTTTAATAATTAAATTTTTAAAATTTTTATTTAAATTTTTAAATTTTAAAATTTAAAGTTTTAATAATTAAATTTTTAAAATTTAGTATTTAAATTTTTAAATTTTAAAATTTAAAGTTTTAACAATTAAATTTTTAAAATTTAGTATTTAAATTTTTAAATTTAAATTTTAATAATTAAATTTTTAAAATTTAAAATTTAAATTTTTAAATTTTAAAATTTAAAATTTTAATAGCTAAATTTTTAAAATTTAGTATTTAAGTTTTTAAATTTAAAACCTTAATAATTAAATTTTTAAAATTTAGTATTTAAATTTTTATATTTTAAAATTTAAAGTTTTAATAATTAAATTTTTAGAATTTAGTATTTAAATTTTTAAATTTTAAAATTTAAAGTTTTAATAATTAAATTTTTAAAATTTAGTATTTAAATTTTTAAATTTTAAAATTTAAATTTTCAAATTTTACAATTTAAAATTTCAATAATTAAATTTTTAAAATTTAGTATTTAAATTTTTAAATTTTAAAGTTTGAAGTTTTAATAATTAATTTTTAAAATTTAGTATTTAAATTTTTAAAATTTAGTGTTTAAATTTTTAAATTTTAAAGTTTGAAGTTTTAATAATTAATTTTTAAAATTTAGTATTTAAATTTTAAAATTTAAATTTTTAAATTTTTAAATTTTAAAATTTAAAGTTATAATAATTAAATTTATAAAATTTAGTATTTAAATTTTTTAATTTTAAAATTTAAAGTTTTAATAATTAAATTTTTAAAATGTAGTATTTAAATTTTAAAATTTAAATTTTTAAATTTTAAAATTTAAAATTATAATAATTAAATTTTTAAAATTTAGTATTTAAATACTTAAATTTTAAAATTTAAAGATTTAATATTTAAAGTTTTAAAATTTAGTATTTAAATTTTTAAATTTTAAACTTTAAATTTTAATAATTAAAGTTTTAAAATTTAGTATTTAAATTTTTAAATTTTAAAATTTAAAGTTTTAATAATTAAATTTTTAAAATTTGTATTTAAATTTTTAAATTTTAAAATTTAAAGTTTTAATAATTAAATTTTTAAAATTTAGTATTTAAATTTTTAAAATTTAAAATTTAAAGTTTTAATAATTAAATATTTAATATTTAGTATTTAAATTTTTAAATTTTCAAATTTAAAGTTTTAATAATTAAATTTTTAAAATTTAGTATTTAAATTTTTAAATTTAAAACTTTAATAATTAAATTTTTAAAATTTAGTATTTAAGTTTTTAAATTTTAAAATTTAAAGTTTTAATAATTAAATTTTTAGAATTTAGTATTTAAATTTTTAAATTTTAAAATTTAAAGATTTAATATTTAAAGTTTTAAAATTTAGTATTTAAATTTTTAAATTTTAAAATTTAAAGTTTTAATAATTAAATTTTTAAAATTTAGTATTTAAATTTTTAAATTTTAAAATTTAAAGTTTTAATAATTAAATTTTTAAAATTTAGTATTTAAATTTTTAAATTTTAAAATTTAAAGTTTAAACAATAAAATTTTTAAAAGTTAGTATATAAATTTTTAAATTTAAATTTTAATAATTAAATTTTTAAAATTTAATATTTAAATTTTTAAATTTTAAAATTTAAAATTTTAATAACTAAATTTTTAAAATTTAGTATTTAAGTTTTTAAATTTAAAACTTTAATAATTAAATTTTTAAAATTTAGCATTTAAATTTTTATATTTTAAAATTTAAAGTTTTAATAATTAAATTTTTAGAATTTAGTATTTAAATTTTTAAATTTTAAAATTTAAAGTTTTAATATTTAAATTTTTAAAATTTAGTATTTAAATTTTTAAATTTTAAAATTTAAAGTTTTAATAATTAAATTTTTAGAATATAGAATTTAAATTTTTAAATTTTAAAATTTAAAGTTTTAATATTTAAATTTTTAAAATTTAGTATTTAAATTTTTAAATTTTAAAATTTAAAGTTTTAATAATTAAATTTTTAAAATTTGTATTTAAATTTTTAAATTTTAAAATTTAAAGTTTTAATAATTAAATTTTTAAAATTTAGTATTTAAAGTTTTAAATTTTAAAATTTAAAGTTTTAATAATTAAATTTTTAAAATTTGTATTTAAATTTTTAAATTTTAAAATTTAAAGTTTTAATAATTAAATTTTTAAAATTTAGTATTTAAATTTTTAAATTTTAAAATTTAAAGTTTTAATAATTAAATTTTTAAAATTTAGTATTTAAATTTTTAAATTTTAAAATTTAAATTTTAAAATTTAAAGTTTTAATAATTAAATTTTTAAAATTTGTATTTAAATTTTTAAATTTTAAAATTTAAAGTTTTAATAATTAAATTTTTAAAATTTAGTATTTAAATTTTTAAATTTAAAACTTCAATAATTAAATTTTTAAAATTTAGTATTTAAATTTTTAAATTTTAAAATTTAAAGTTTTAATAATTAAATTTTTAGAATTTAGTATTTAAATTTTTAAATTTTAAAATTTAAAGTTTTAATATTTAAATTTTTAAAATTTATTATTTAAATTTTTAAATTTTAAAATTTAAATTTATAATAATTAAATATTTAAAATTTAGTATTTAAATTTTAAAATTTAAATTTTTAAATTTTAAAATTTAAAATTTTAATAATTAAATTTTAAAAATTTAGTATTTAAATATTTAAATTTTAAAATTTAAAGATTTAATATTTAAAGTTTTAAAGTTTAGTATTTAAATTTTTAAATTTTAAAATTTAAAATTTTAATAATTAAATTTTTAAAATTTAGTATTTAAATATTTAAATTTTAAAATTTAAAGATTTAATATTTAAAGTTTTAAAATTTAGTATTTAAATTTTTAAATTTTAAAATTTAAAGTTTTAATAATTAAATTTTTAAAATTTAGTATTTAAATTTTTAAATTTTAAAATTAAAAGTTTTAATAATTAAATTTTTAAAATTTGTATTTAAATTTTTAAATTTTAAAATTTAAAGTTTTAATAATTAAATTTTTAAAATTTAGTATTTAAATTTTTAAATTTTAAAATTTAAAGTTTTAATAATTAAATTTTTAAAATTTTTATTTAAATTTTTAAATTTTAAAATTTAAAGTTTTAATAATTAAATTTTTAAAATTTAGTATTTAAATTTTTAAATTTTAAAATTTAAAGTTTTAACAATTAAATTTTTAAAATTTAGTATTTAAATTTTTAAATTTAAATTTTAATAATTAAATTTTTAAAATTTAAAATTTAAATTTTTAAATTTTAAAATTTAAAATTTTAATAGCTAAATTTTTAAAATTTAGTATTTAAGTTTTTAAATTTAAAACCTTAATAATTAAATTTTTAAAATTTAATATTTAAATTTTTATATTTTAAAATTTAAAGTTTTAATAATTAAATTTTTAGAATTTAGTATTTAAATTTTTAAATTTTAAAATTTAAAGTTTTAATAATTAAATTTTTAAAATTTAGTATTTAAATTTTTAAATTTTAAAATTTAAATTTTCAAATTTTACAATTTAAAATTTCAATAATTAAATTTTTAAAATTTAGTATTTAAATTTTTAAATTTTAAAGTTTGAAGTTTTAATAATTAATTTTTAAAATTTAGTATTTAAATTTTTAAAATTTAGTGTTTAAATTTTTAAATTTTAAAGTTTGAAGTTTTAATAATTAATTTTTAAAATTTAGTATTTAAATTTTAAAATTTAAATTTTTAAATTTTTAAATTTTAAAATTTAAAGTTATAATAATTAAATTTATAAAATTTAGTATTTAAATTTTTTAATTTTAAAATTTAAAGTTTTAATAATTAAATTTTTAAAATGTAGTATTTAAATTTTAAAATTTAAATTTTTAAATTTTAAAATTTAAAATTATAATAATTAAATTTTTAAAATTTAGTATTTAAATACTTAAATTTTAAAATTTAAAGATTTAATATTTAAAGTTTTAAAATTTAGTATTTAAATTTTTAAATTTTAAACTTTAAATTTTAATAATTAAAGTTTTAAAATTTAGTATTTAAATTTTTAAATTTTAAAATTTAAAGTTTTAATAATTAAATTTTTAAAATTTGTATTTAAATTTTTAAATTTTAAAATTTAAAGTTTTAATAATTAAATTTTTAAAATTTAGTATTTAAATTTTTAAAATTTAAAATTTAAAGTTTTAATAATTAAATATTTAATATTTAGTATTTAAATTTTTAAATTTTCAAATTTAAAGTTTTAATAATTAAATTTTTAAAATTTAGTATTTAAATTTTTAAATTTAAAACTTTAATAATTAAATTTTTAAAATTTAGTATTTAAGTTTTTAAATTTTAAAATTTAAAGTTTTAATAATTAAATTTTTAGAATTCAGTATTTAAATTTTTAAATTTTAAAATTTAAAGTTTTAATATTTAAATTTTTAAAATTAAGTATTTAAATTTTTAAAGTTTAAAATTCAAATTTATAATAACTAAATATTTAAAATTTAGTATTTAAATTTTTAAATTTTAAAATTTAAAATTTTAATAATTAAATTTTTAAAATTTAGTATTTAAATATTTAAATTTTAAAATTTAAAGATTTAATATTAAAAGTTTTAAAATTTAGTATTTAAATTTTTAAATTTTAAAATTTAAATTTTAATAATTAAAGTTTTAAAATTTAGTATTTAAAATTTTAAATTTTAAAATTTAAAGTTTTAATAATTAAATTTTTAAAATTTAGTATTTAAATTTTTAAATTTTAAAATTAAAAGTTTTAATAATTAAATTTTTAAAATTTGTATTTAAATTTTTAAATTTTAAAATTTAAAGTTTTCATAATTAAATTTTTAAAATTTAGTATTTAAATTTTTAAATTTTAAAATTTAAAGTTTTAATAATTAAATTTTTAAAATTTAGTATTTAAATTTTTAAATTTTAATATTTAAAGTTTTAATAATTAAATTTTTAAAATTTGTATTTAAATTTTTAAATTTTAAAATTTAAAGTTTTAACAATTAAATTTTTAAAATTTAGTATTTAAATTTTTAAATTTTAAAATTTAAAGTTTTAACAATTAAATTTTTAAAATTTAGTATTTAAATTTTAAAATTTAAATTTTAAATAATTATATTTTTAAAATTTAGTATTTAAATTTTTAAATTTTTAAGTTTAAATTTTTAAATTTTAAAATTTAAATTTTTAAATTTTAAAATTTAAATTTTTAAATTTAAAAATTTAAATATTATATTTAAAATTTTAATAATTAAATTTTTAAAATTTAGTATTTAAATTTTTAAATTTTAAAATTTAAAGTTTTAATAATTAAATTTTTAAAATTTAGTATTTAAATTTTTAAATTTTATAATTTAAATTTTTAAATTTTAAAATTTAAAGTTTTAATAATTAAATTTTTAAAATTTGTATTTAAATTTTTAAATTTTAAAATTTAAAGTTTTAATAATTAAATTTTTAAAATTTAGTATTTAAATTTTTAAATTTTAAAATTTAAAGTTTTAATAATTAAATTTTTAGAATTTAGTTTTTAAATTTTTAAATTTAAAGTTTTAATATTTAAATTTTTAAAATTTAGTATTTAAATTTTTAAAGTTTAAAATTTAAGTTTATAATAATTAAATATTTAAAATTTAGTATTTAAATTTTAAAATTTAAATTTTTAAATTTTAAAATTTAAAGTTTTAATAATTAAATTTTTAAAATTTAGTATTTAAATTTTTAAATTTTAAAATTTAAAATTTTAATAATTAAATTTTAAAAATTTAGTATTTAAATATTTAAATTTTAAAATTTAAAGATTTATTATTTAAAGTTTTAAAGTTTAGTATTTAAATTTTTAAATTTTAAAATTTAAAATTTTAATAATTAAATTTTTAAAATTTAGTATTTAAATATTTAAATTTTAAAATTGAAAGATTTAATATTAAAAGTTTTAAAATTTAGTATTTAAATTTTTAAATTTTAAAATTAAAAGTTTTAATAATTAAATTTTTAAAATTTGTATTTAAATTTTTAAATTTTAAAATTTAAAGTTTTCATAATTAAATTTTTAAAATTTAGTATTTAAATTTTTAAATTTTAAAATTTAAAGTTTTAATAATTAAATTTTTAAAATTTAGTATTTAAATTTTTAAATTTTAATATTTAAAGTTTTAATAATTAAATTTTTAAAATTTGTATTTAAACTTTTAAATTTTAAAATTTAAAGTTTTAACAATTAAATTTTTAAAATTTAGTATTTAAATTTTAAAATTTAAAGTTTTAACAATTAAATTTTTAAAATTTAGTATTTAAATTTTTAAATTTTAAAATTTAAATTTTAATAATTATATTTTTAAAATTTAGTATTTAAATTTTTAAAATTTAAAATTTAAAGTTTTAATATTTAAATTTTTAAAATTTAGTATTTAAATTTTTAAATTTTAAAATTTAAAGTTTTAATAATTAAATTTTTAGAATTTAGAATTTAAATTTTTAAATTTTAAAATTTAAAGTTTTAATATTTAAATTTTTAAAATTTAGTATTTAAATTTTTAAATTTTAAAATTTAAATTTATAATAATTAAATATTTAAAATTTAGTATTTAAATTTTAAAATTTAAATTTTAAATAATTATATTTTTAAAATTTAGTATTTAAATTTTTAAATTTTAAAGTTTAAATTTTTAAATTTTAAAATTTAAATTTTTAAATTTTAAAATTTAAATTTTTAAATTTTAAAATTTAAAGTTTTATTAATTAAATTTTTAAAATTTGTATTTAAATTTTTAAATTTTAAAATTTAAAGTTTTAATAATTAAATTTTTAAAATTTAGTATTTAAATTTTTAAATTTTAAAATTTAAAGTTTTAATAATTAAATTTTTAATATTTAGTATTTAAATTTTTAAATTTTCAAATTTAAAGTTTTAATAATTAAATTTTTAAAATTTAGTATTTAAATTTTTAAATTTAAAACTTTAATAATTAAATTTTTAAAATTTAGTATTTAAATTTTTAAATTTTAAAATTTAAAGTTTTAATAATTAAATTTTTAGAATTTAGTATTTAAATTTTTAAATTTTAAAATTTAAAGTTTTAATATTTAAAATTTTAAAATTTGGTATTTAAATTTTTAAATTTTAAAATTTAAATTTATAATAATTAAATATTTAAAATTTGGTATTTAAATTTTAAAATTTAAATTTTAAATAATTATATTTTTAAAATTTAGTATTTAAATTTTTAAATTTTAAAGTTTAAATTTTTAAATTTTAAAATTTAAATTTTTAAATTTTAAAATTTAAATTTTTAAATTTTAAAATTTAAAGTTTTAATAATTAAATTTTTAAAATTTGTATTTAAATTTTTAAATTTTAAAATTTAAAGTTTTAATAATTAAATTTTTAAAATTTAGTATTTAAATTTTTAAATTTTAAAATTAAAAGTTTTAATAATTAAATTTTTAGAATTTAGAATTTAAATTTTTAAATTTTAAAATTTAAAGTTTTAATATTTAAATTTTTAAAATTTAGTATTTAAATTTTTAAATTTTAAAATTTAAATTTATAATAATTAAATATTTAAAATTTAGTATTTAAATTTTAAAATTTAAATTTTAAATAATTATATTTTTAAAATTTAGTATTTAAATTTTTAAATTTTAAAGTTTAAATTTTTAAATTTTAAAATTTAAATTTTTAAATTTTAAAATTTAAATTTTTAAATTTTAAAATTTAAAGTTTTAATAATTAAATTTTTAAAATTTGTATTTAAATTTTTAAATTTTAAAATTTAAAGTTTTAATAATTAAATTTTTAAAATTTAGTATTTAAATTTTTAAATTTTAAAATTTAAAGTTTTAATAATTAAATTTTTAATATTTAGTATTTAAATTTTTAAATTTTCAAATTTAAAGTTTTAATAATTAAATTTTTAAAATTTAGTATTTAAATTTTTAAATTTAAAACTTTAATAATTAAATTTTTAAAATTTAGTATTTAAATTTTTAAATTTTAAAATTTAAAGTTTTAATAATTAAATTTTTAGAATTTAGTATTTAAATTTTTAAATTTTAAAATTTAAAGTTTTAATATTTAAAATTTTAAAATTTGGTATTTAAATTTTTAAATTTTAAAATTTAAATTTATAATAATTAAATATTTAAAATTTAGTATTTAAATTTTAAAATTTAAATTTTTAAATTTTAAAATTTAAAATTTTAATAATTAAATTTTAAAAATTTATTATTTAAATATTTAAATTTTAAAATTTAAAGATTTAATATTTAAAGTTTTAAAGTTTAGTATTTAAATTTTTAAATTTTAAAATTTAAAATTTTAATAATTAAATTTTTAAAATTTAGTATGTAAATATTTAAATTTTAAAATTTAAAGATTTAATATTTAAAGTTTTAAAATTTAGTATTTAAATTTTTAAATTTTAAAATTTAAAGTTTTAATATTTAAATTTTTAAAATTTAGTATTTAAATTTTTAAATTTTAAAATTTAAATTTATAATATTTAAATATTTAAAATTTAGTATTTAAATTTTAAAATTTAAATTTTTAAATTTTAAAATTTAAAGTTTTAATAATTAAATTTTTAAAATTTAGTATTTAAATTTTTAAATTTTAAAATTTAAAGTTTTAATAATTAAATTTTTAAAATTTTTATTTAAATTTTTAAATTTTAAAATTTAAAGTTTTAATAATTAAATTTTTAAAATTTAGTATTTAAATTTTTAAATTTTAAAATTTAAAGTTTTAACAATTAAATTTTTAAAATTTAGTATTTAAATTTTTAAATTTAAATTTTAATAATTAAATTTTTAAAATTTAAAATTTAAATTTTTAAATTTTTAAATTTAAAATTTTAATAACTAAATTTTTAAAATTTAGTATTTATGTTTTTAAATTTAAAGCTTTAATAATTAAATTTTTAAAATTTAGTATTTAAATTTTTATATTTTAAAATTTAAAGTTTTAATAATTAAATTTTTAGAATTTAGTATTTAAATTTTTAAATTTTAAAATTAAAAGTTTTAATATTTAAATTTTTAAAATTTAGTATTTAAATTTTTAAATTTTAAAATTTGAAGTTTTAATAATTAAATTTTTAAAATTTAGTATTTAAATTTTTAAATTTTAAAATTTAAATTTTCAAATTTTACAATTTAAAATTTCAATAATTAAATTTTTAAAATTTAGTATTTAAATTTTTAAATTTTAAAGTTTGAAGTTTTAATAATTAATTTTTAAAATTTAGTATTTAAATTTTAAAATTTAAATTTTTAAATTTTAAAATTTAAAGTTTAATAATTAAATTTTTAAAATTTAGTGTTTAAATTTTTAAATTTTAAAGTTTGAAGTTTTAATAATTAATTTTTAAAATTTAGTATTTAAATTTTAAAATTTAAATTTTTAAATTTTAAATTTTAAAATTTTAATAATTAAATTTTTTAAATTTAGTATTTAAATTTTTAAATTTTAAAGTTTAAAGTTTTAATAATTAAATTATTAAAATTTAGTATTTAAATTTTAAAATTTAAATTTTTAAATTTTATAATTTAAGATTTTAATAATTAAATTTTTAAAATTTAATATTTAAATTTTTAAATTTTAAAATTTAAAGTTATAATAATTAAATTTATAAAATTTAGTATTTAAATTTTTTAATTTTAAAATTTAAAGTTTTAATAATTAAATTTTTAAAATGTAGTATTTAAATTTTAAAATTTAAATTTTTAAATTTTAAAATTTAAAATTATAATAATTAAATTTTTAAAATTTAGTATTTAAATACATAAATTTTAAAATTTAAAGATTTAATATTTAAAGTTTTAAAATTTAGTATTTAAATTTTTAAATTTTAAACTTTAAATTTTAATAATTAAAATTTTAAAATTTAGTATTTAAATTTTTAAATTTTAAAATTTAAAGTTTTAATAATTAAATTTTTAAAATTTGTATTTAAATTTTTAAATTTTAAAATTTAAAGTTTTAATAATTAAATTTTTAAAATTTAGTATTTAAATTTTTAAATTCTAAAATTTAAAGTTTTAATAATTAAATTTTTAATATTTAGTATTTAAATTTTTAAATTTTCAAATTTAAAGTTTTAATAATTAAATTTTTAAAATTTAGTATTTAAATTTTTAAATTTAAAACTTTAATAATTAAATTTTTAAAATTTAGTATTTAAATTTTTAAATTTTAAAATTTAAAGTTTTAATAATTAAATTTTTAGAATTTAGTATTTAAATTTTTAAATTTTAAAATTTAAAGTTTTAATATTTAAATTTTTAAAATTTAGTATTTAAATTTTTAAATTTTAAAATTTAAATTTATAATAATTAAATATTTAAAATTTAGTATTTAAATTTTAAAATTTAAATTTTTAAATTTTAAAATTTAAAGTTTTAATAATTAAATTTTTAAAATTTAGTATTTAAATTTTTAAATTTTAAAATTTAAAATTTTAATAATTAAATTTTAAAAAATTAGTATTTAAATATTTAAATTTTAAAATTTAAAGATTTAATATTTAAAGTTTTAAAGTTTAGTATTTAAATTTTTAAATTTTAAAATTTAAAATTTTAATAATTAAATTTTTAAAATTTAATATTTAAATATTTAAATTTTAAAATTTAAAGATTTAATATTAAAAGTTTTAAAATTTAGTATTTAAATTTTTAAATTTTAAAATTTAAATTTTAATAATTAAAGTTTTAAAATTTAGTATTTAAAATTTTAAATTTTAAAATTTAAAGTTTTCATAATTAAATTTTTAAAATTTAGTATTTAAATTTTTAAATTTTAAAATTTAAAGTTTTAATAATTAAATTTTTAAAATTTAGTATTTAAATTTTTAAATTTTAATATTTAAAGTTTTAATAATTAAATTTTTAAAATTTGTATTTAAATTTTTAAATTTTAAAATTTAAAGTTTTAACAATTAAATTTTTAAAATTTAGTATTTAAATTTTTAAATTTTAAAATTTAAAGTTTTAACAATTAAATTTTTAAAATTTAGTATTTAAATTTTTAAATTTTAAAATTTAAATTTTAATAATTAAATTTTTAAAATTTAGTATTTAAATTTTTAAAATTTAAAATTTAAAGTTTTAATATTTAAATTTTTAAAATTTAGTATTTAAATTTTTAAATTTTAAAATTTAAAGTTTTAATAATTAAATTTTTAGAATTTAGAATTTAAATTTTTAAATTTTAAAATTTAAAGTTTTAATATTTAAATTTTTAAAATTTAGTATTTAAATTTTTAAATTTTAAAATTTAAATTTATAATAATTAAATATTTAAAATTTAGTATTTAAATTTTAAAATTTAAATTTTAAATAATTATATTTTTAAAATTTAGTATTTAAATTTTTAAATTTTAAAGTATAAATTTTTAAATTTTAAAATTTAAATTTTTAAATTTTAAAATTTAAATTTTTAAATTTAAAAATTTAAATATTATATTTAAAATTTTAATAATTAAATTTTTAAAATTTAGTATTTAAATTTTTAAATTTTAAAATTTAAAGTTTTAATAATTAAATTTTTAAAATTTAGTATCTAAATTTTTAAATTTTAAAATTTAAATTTTTGAATTTTAAAATTTAAAGTTTTAATAATTAAATTTTTAAAATTTGTATTTAAATTTTTAAATTTTAAAATTTAAAGTTTTAATAATTAAATTTTTATAATTTAGTATTTAAATTTTTAAATTTTAAAATTTAAAGTTTTAATAAATAAATTTTTAATATTTAGTATTTAAATTTTTAAATTTTCAAATTTAAAGTTTTAATAATTAAATTTTTAAAATTAAGTATTTAAATTTTTAAATTTAAAACTTTAATAATTAAATTTTTAAAATTTAGTATTTAAATTTTTAAATTTTAAAATTTAAAGTTTTAATAATTAAATTTTTAGAATTTAGTATTTAAATTTTTAAATTTTAAAATTTAAAGTTTTAATATTTAAATTTTTAAAATTTGGTATTTAAATTTTTAAATTTTAAAATTTAAATTTATAATAATTAAATATTTAAAATTTAGTATTTAAATTTTAAAATTTAAATTTTTAAATTTTAAAATTTAAAATTTTAATAATTAAATTTTAAAAATTTATTATTTAAATATTTAAATTTTAAAATATAAAGATTTAATATTTAAAGTTTTAAAGTTTAGTATTTAAATTTTTAAATTTTGAAATTTAAAATTTTAATAATTAAATTTTTAAAATTTAGTATTTAAATATTTAAATTTTAAAATTTAAAGATTTAATATTTAAAGTTTTAAAATTTAGTATTTAAATTTTTAAATTTTAAAATTTAAAGTTTTAATATTTAAATTTTTAAAATTTAGTATTTAAATTTTTAAATTTTAAAATTTAAATTTATAATATTTAAATATTTAAAATTTAGTATTTAAATTTTAAAATTTAAATTTTTAAATTTTAAAATTTAAAATTTTAATAATTAAATTTTAAAAATTTATTATTTAAATATTTAAATTTTAAAATTTAAAGATTTAATATTTAAAGTTTTAAAGTTTAGTATTTAAATTTTTAAATTTTAAAATTTAAAATTTTAATAATTAAATATTTAAAATTTAGTATTTAAATTTTTAAATTTTAAAATTAAAAGTTTTTATAATTAAATTTTTAAAATTTGTATTTAAATTTTTAAATTTTAAAATTTAAAGTTTTAATAATTAAATTTTTAAAATTTAGTATTTAAATTTTTAAATTTTAAAATTTAAAGTTTTAATAATTAAATTTTTAAAATTTGTATTTAAATTTTTAAATTTTAAAATTTAAAGTTTTAATAATTAAATTTTTAAAATTTAGTATTTAAATTTTTAAATTTTAAAATTTAAAGTTTTAATAATTAAATTTTTAAAATTTGTATTTAAATTTTTAAATTTTAAAATTTAAAGTTTTAATAATTAAAATTTTAAAATTTAGTATTTAAATTTTTAAATTTTAAAATTTAAAGTTTTAATAATTAAATTTTTAATATTTAGTATTTAAATTTTTAAATTTTCAAATTTAAAGTTTTAATAATTAAATTTTTAAAATTTAGTATTTAAATTTTTAAATTTAAAACTTTAATAATTTAATTTTTAAAATTTAGTATTTAAATTTTTAAATTTTAAAATTTAAAGTTTTAATAATTAAATTTTTAGAATTTAGTATTTAAATTTGTAAATTTTAAAATTTAAAGTTTTAATATTTAAATTTTTAAAATTTATTATTTAAATTTTTAAATTTTAAAATTTAAATTTATAATAATTAAATTTTTAAAATTTAGTATTTAAATTTTAAAATTTAAATTTTTAAATTTTAAAATTTAAAATTTTAATAATTAAATTTTAAAAATTTAGTATTTAAATATTTAAAAATTTTAAAATTTAAAGTTTTAATAATTAAATTTTTAAAATTTGTATTTAAATTTTTAAATTTTAAAATTTAAAGTTTTAATAATTAAATTTTTAAAATTTAGTATTTAAATTTTTAAATTTTAAAATTTAAAGTTTTAATAATTAAATTTTTAAAATTTAGTATTTAAATTTTTAAATTTTAAAATTTAAAGTTTTAACAAAAAAATTTTTAAAATTTAGTATATAAATTTTTAAATTTAAATTTTAATAATTAAATTTTTAAAATTTAGTATTTAAATTTTTAAAATTTAAAATTTAAATTTTTAAATTTTAAAATTTAAAATTTTAATAACTAAATTTTTAAAATTTAGTATTTAAGTTTTTAAATTTAAAACTTTAATAATTAAATTTTTAAAATTTAGCATTTAAATTTTTATATTTTAAAATTTAAAGTTTTAATAATTAAATTTTTAGAATTTAGTATTTAAATTTTTAAATTTTAAAATTTAAAGTTTTAATATTTAAATTTTTAAAATTTAGTATTTAAATTTTTAAATTTTAAAATTTAAAGTTTTAATAATTAAATTTTTAGAATTTAGAATTTAAATTTTTAAATTTTAAAATTTAAAGTTTTAATATTTAAATTTTTAAAATTTAGTATTTAAATTTTTAAATTTTAAAATTTAAAGTTTTAATAATTAAATTTTTAAAATTTGTATTTAAATTTTTAAATTTTAAAATTAAAAGTTTTAATAATTAAATTTTTAAAATTTAGTATTTAAATTTTTAAATTTTAAAATTTAAAGTTTTAATAATTAAATTTTTAAAATTTGTATTTAAATTTTTAAATTTTAAAATTTAAAGTTTTAATAATTAAATTTTTAAAATTTAGTATTTAAATTTTTAGATTTTAAAATTTAAAGTTTTAATAATTAAATTTTTAAAATTTGGTATTTAAATTTTTAAATTTTAAAATTTAAATTTTTAAATTTTAAAATTTAAAGTTTTAATAATTAAATTTTTAAAATTTGTATTTAAATTTTTAAATTTTAAAATTTAAAGTTTTAATAATTAAATTTTTAAAATTTAGTATTTAAATTTTTAAATTTTAAAATTTAAAGTTTTAATAATTAAATTTTTAATATTTAGTATTTAAATTTTTAAATTTTCAAATTTAAAGTTTTAATATTTAAATTTTTAAAATTTATTATTTAAATTTTTAAATTTTAAAATTTAAAGTTTTAATAATTAAATTTTTAGAATTTAGTATTTAAATTTTTAAATTTTAAAATTTAAAGTTTTAATATTTAAATTTTTAAAATTTATTATTTAAATTTTTAAATTTTAAAATTTAAAATTTTAATAATTAAATTTTTAAAATTTAGTATTTAAATATTTAAATTTTAAAATTTAAAGATTTAATATTTAAAGTTTTAAAATTTAGTATTTAAATTTTTAAATTTTAAAATTTAAAGTTTTAATAATTAAATTTTTAAAATTTAGTATTTAAATTTTTAAATTTTAAAATTAAAAGTTTTAATAATTAAATTTTTAAAATTTGTATTTAAATTTTTAAGTTTTAAAATTTAAAGTTTTAATAATTAAATTTTTAAAATTTAGTATTTAAATTTTTAAATTTTAAAATTTAAATTTTAATAATTAAAGTTTTAAAATTTAGTATTTAAAATTTTAAACTTTAAAATCTAAAGTTTTAATAATTAAATTTTTAAAATTTAGTATTTAAATTTTTAAATTTTAAAATTTAAAGTTTTAATAATTAAATTTTTAAAATTTAGTATTTAAATTTTTAAATTTAAATTTTAATAATTAAATTTTTAAAATTTAAAATTTAAATTTTTAAATTTTAAAATTTAAAATTTTAATAACTAAATTTTTAAAATTTAGTATTTAAGTTTTTAAATTTAAAACTTTAATAATTAAATTTTTAAAATTTAGTATTTAAATTTTTAAATTTTAAAATTTGAAGTTTTAATAATTAAATTTTTAAAATTTAGTATTTAAATTTTTAAATTTTAAAATTTAAATTTTCAAATTTTACAATTTAAAATTTCAATAATTAAATTTTTAAAATTTAGTATTTAAATTTTTAAATTTTAAAGTTTGAAGTTTTAATAATTAATTTTTAAAATTTAGTATTTAAATTTTAAAATTTAAATTTTTAAATTTTAAAATTTAAAATTTTAATAATTAAATTTTTAAAATTTAGTATTTAAATTTTTAAATTTTAAAGTTTAAAGTTTTAATAATTAAATTATTAAAATTTAGTATTTAAATTTTAAAATTTAAATTTTTAAATTTTAAAATTTAAGATTTTAATAATTAAATTTTTAAAATTTAATATTTAAATTTTTAAATTTTAAAATTTAAAGTTATAATAATTAAATTTATAAAATTTAGTATTTAAATTTTTTAATTTTAAAATTTAAAGTTTTAATAATTAAATTTTTAAAATGTTGTATTTAAATTTTAAAATTTAAATTTTTAAATTTTAAAATTTAAAATTATAATAATTAAATTTTTAAAATTTAGTATTTAAATACTTAAATTTTAAAATTTAAAGATTTAATATTTAAAGTATTAAAATTTAGTATTTAAATTTTTAAATTTTAAACTTTAAATTTTAATAATTAAAGTTTTAAAATTTACTGTTTAAAATTTTAAACTTTAAAATTTAAAGTCTTAATAATCAAATTTTTAAAATTTATTATTTAAATTTTTAAATTTTAAAATTTAAAGTTTTAATAATTAAATTTTTAAAATTTGTATTTAAATTTTTAAATTTTAAAATTTAAAGTTTTAATAATTAAATTTTTAAAATTTAGTATTTAAATTTTTAAATTTTAAAATTTAAATTTTAATAATTAATGTTTTAAAATTTATTATTTAAAATTTTAAACTTTAAAATTTAAAGTTTTAATAGTTAAATTTTTAAAATTTAGTATTTAAATTTTTAAATTTTAAAATTTAAAGTTTTAATAATTAAATTTTTAAAATTTAGTATTTAAATTTTTAAATTTTAAAATATAAAGTTTTAATAATGAAATTTTTAAAATTTAGTATTTAAATTTTTAAATTTAAAATTTTAATAATTAAATTTTTAAAATTTAGTATTTAAATTTTTAAATTTTAAAATTTAAAGTTTTAATAATTAAATTTTTAAAATTAATTATTTAAATTTTTAAATTTTAAAATTTAAATTTTTAAATTTTAAAATTTAAAGTTTTAATAATTAAATTTTTAAAATTTAGTATTTAAATTTTTAAATTTTAAAGTTTGAAGTTTTAATAATTAATTTTTAAAATTTAGTATTTAAATTATAAAATTTAAATTTTT
The DNA here is from genome assembly GCF_024364675.1 of Aethina tumida. NCBI lineage: Eukaryota > Metazoa > Arthropoda > Insecta > Coleoptera > Nitidulidae > Aethina > Aethina tumida. The sequence continues at coordinate 10,114,194 of NC_065436.1, forward strand.
AAATTTTAAAATTTAAAATTTTAATAATTAAATTTTTAAAATTTAGCATTTAAATTTTTAAATTTTAAAATTTAAAGCTTTAATAATTAAATTTTTAAAATTTGTATTTAAATTTATAAATTTTAAAATTTAAAGTTTTAATAATTAAATTTTTAAAATTTAGTATTTAAATTTTTAAATTTTAAAATTTAAATTTTTAAATTCTATAATTTAAAATTTTATTAATTAAATTTTTAAAATTTAGTATTTAAATTTTTAAATTTTAAATTTTAAAGTTATAATAATTAAATTTTTAAAATTTAGTATTTAAATTTTTAAATTTTAAAATTTAAAGTTTTAATAATTAAATTTTTAAAATGTAGTATTTAAATTTTAAAATTAAATTTTTAAATTTTAAAATTTAAAATTTTAATAATTAAATTTTTAAAATTTGTATTTAAATTTTTAAAATTTTATAATTTAAAGTTTTAATAATTAAATTTTTAAAATTTGTATTTAAATTTTTAAATTTTAAAATTTAAAGTTTTAATAATTAAATTTTTAAAATTTAGTATTTAAATTTTTAAATTTTAAAATTTAAAGTTTTAATAATTAAATTTTTAAAATTTGTATTTAAATTTTTAAATTTTAAAATTCAAAATTTTAATAATTAAATTTTTAAAATTTAGTATTTAAATTTTTAAATTTTAAAATTTAAAGTTTTAATAATTAAATTTTTAAAATTTAGTATTTAAATTTTTAAATTTTAAAATTTAAAGTTTAATAATTAAATTTTTAAAATTTGTATTTAATTTTTAAATTTTAAAATTTAAATTTATAATATTTAAATATTTAAAATTTAGTATTTAAATTTTAAAATTTAAATTTTTAAAATTTAAAATTTAAAATTTTAATAATTAAATTTTAAAAATTTATTATTTAAATATTTAAATTTTAAAATTTAAAGATTTAATATTTAAAGTTTTAAAGTTTAGTATTTAAATTTTTAAATTTTAAAATTTAAAATTTTAATTATTAAATTTTTAAAATTTAGTATTAAAATTTTTAAATTTTAAAATTAAAAGTTTTAATAATTAAATTTTTAAAATTTGTATTTAAATTTTTAAATTTTAAAATTTAAAGTTTTAATAATTAAATTTTTAAAATTTAGTATTTAAATTTTTAAATTTTAAAATTTAAAGTTTTAATAATTAAATTTTTAAAATTTGTATTTAAATTTTTAAATTTTAAAATTTAAAGTCTTAATAATTAAATTTTTAAAATTTAGTATTTAAATTTTTAAATTTAAATTTTAATAATTAAATTTTTAAAATTTAAAATTTAAATTTTTAAATTTTAAAATTTAAAATTTTAATAACTAAATTTTTAAAATTTAGTATTTAAGTTTTTAAATTTAAAACTTTAATAATTAAATTTTTAAAATTTAGTATTTAAATTTTTAAATTTTAAAATTTGAAGTTTTAATAATTAAATTTTTAAAATTTAGTATTTAAATTTTTAAATTTTAAAATTTAAATTTTCAAATTTTACAATTTAAAATTTCAATAATTAAATTTTTAAAATTTAGTATTTAAATTTTTAAATTTTAAAGTTTGAAGTTTTAATAATTAATTTTTAAAATTTAGTATTTAAATTTTAAAATTTAAATTTTTAAATTTTAAAATTTAAAGTTTAATAATTAAATTTTTAAAATTTAGTATTTAAATTTTTAAATTTTAAAGTTTAAAGTTTTAATAATTAAATTATTAAAATTTAGTATTTAAATTTTAAAATTTAAATTTTTAAATTTTAAAATTTAAGATTTTAATAATTAAATTTTTAAAATTTAATATTTAAATTTTTAAATTTTAAAATTTAAAGTTATAATAATTAAATTTATAAAATTTAGTATTTAAATTTTTTAATTTTAAAATTTAAAGTTTTAATAATTAAATTTTTAAAATGTTGTATTTAAATTTTAAAATTTAAATTTTTAAATTTTAAAATTTAAAATTATAATAATTAAATTTTTAAAATTTAGTATTTAAATACTTAAATTTTAAAATTTAAAGATTTAATATTTAAAGTTTTAAAATTTAGTATTTAAATTTTTAAATTTTAAACTTTAAATGTTAATAATTAAAGTTTTAAAATTTATTGTTTAAAATTTTAAACTTTAAAATTTAAAGTTTTAATAATCAAATTTTTAAAATTTATTATTTAAATTTTTAAATTTTAAAATTTAAAGTTTTAATAATTAAATTTTTAAAATTTAGTATTTAAATTTTTAAATTTTAAAATATAAAGTTTTAATAATGAAATTTTTAAAATTTAGTATTTAAATTTTTAAATTTAAAATTTTAATAATTAAATTTTTAAAATTTAGTATTTAAATTTTTAAATTTTAAAATTTAAAGTTTTAATAATTAAATTTTTAAAATTAAGTATTTAAATTTTTAAATTTTAAAATTTAAATTTTTAAATTTTAAAATTTAAAGTTTTAATAATTAAATTTTTAAAATTTAGTATTTAAATTTTTAAATTTTAAAGTTTGAAGTTTTAATAATTAATTTTTAAAATTTAGTATTTAAATTATAAAATTTAAATTTTTAAATTTTAAAATTTAAAATTTTAATAATTAAATTTTTAAAATTTAGCATTTAAATTTTTAAATTTTAAAATTTAAAGCTTTAATAATTAAATTTTTAAAATTTGTATTTAAATTTATAAATTTTAAAATTTAAAGTTTTAATAATTAAATTTTTAAAATTTAGTATTTAAATTTTTAAATTTTAAAATTTAAATTTTTAAATTCTAAAATTTAAAATTTTATTAATTAAATTTTTAAAATTTAGTATTTAAATTTTTAAATTTTAAATTTTAAAGTTATAATAATTAAATTTTTAAAATTTAGTATTTAAATTTTTAAATTTTAAAATTTAAAGTTTTAATAATTAAATTTTTAAAATGTAGTATTTAAATTTTAAAATTAAATTTTTAAATTTTAAAATTTAAAATTTTAATAATTAAATTTTAAAAATTTATTATTTAAATATTTAAATTTTAAAATTTAAAGATTTAATATTTAAAGTTTTAAAGTTTAGTATTTAAATTTTTAAATTTTAAAATTTAAAATTTTAATTATTAAATTTTTAAAATTTAGTATTAAAATTTTTAAATTTTAAAATTAAAAGTTTTAATAATTAAATTTTTAAAATTTGTATTTAAATTTTTAAATTTTAAAATTTAAAGTTTTAATAATTAAATTTTTAAAATTTAGTATTTAAATTTTTAAATTTTAAAATTTAAAGTTTTAATAATTAAATTTTTAAAATTTGTATTTAAATTTTTAAATTTTAAAATTTAAAGTCTTAATAATTAAATTTTTAAAATTTAGTATTTAAATTTTTAAATTTAAATTTTAATAATTAAATTTTTAAAATTTAAAATTTAAATTTTTAAATTTTAAAATTTAAAATTTTAATAACTAAATTTTTAAAATTTAGTATTTAAGTTTTTAAATTTAAAACTTTAATAATTAAATTTTTAAAATTTAGTATTTAAATTTTTAAATTTTAAAATTTGAAGTTTTAATAATTAAATTTTTAAAATTTAGTATTTAAATTTTTAAATTTTAAAATTTAAATTTTCAAATTTTACAATTTAAAATTTCAATAATTAAATTTTTAAAATTTAGTATTTAAATTTTTAAATTTTAAAGTTTGAAGTTTTAATAATTAATTTTTAAAATTTAGTATTTAAATTTTAAAATTTAAATTTTTAAATTTTAAAATTTAAAGTTTAATAATTAAATTTTTAAAATTTAGTATTTAAATTTTTAAATTTTAAAGTTTAAAGTTTTAATAATTAAATTATTAAAATTTAGTATTTAAATTTTAAAATTTAAATTTTTAAATTTTAAAATTTAAGATTTTAATAATTAAATTTTTAAAATTTAATATTTAAATTTTTAAATTTTAAAATTTAAAGTTATAATAATTAAATTTATAAAATTTAGTATTTAAATTTTTTAATTTTAAAATTTAAAGTTTTAATAATTAAATTTTTAAAATGTTGTATTTAAATTTTAAAATTTAAATTTTTAAATTTTAAAATTTAAAATTATAATAATTAAAATTTTTAAAATTTAGTATTTAAATACTTAAATTTTAAAATTTAAAGATTTAATATTTAAAGTTTTAAAATTTAGTATTTAAATTTTTAAATTTTAAACTTTAAATGTTAATAATTAAAGTTTTAAAATTTATTGTTTAAAATTTTAAACTTTAAAATTTAAAGTTTTAATAATCAAATTTTTAAAATTTATTATTTAAATTTTTAAATTTTAAAATTTAAAGTTTTAATAATTAAATTTTTAAAATTTGTATTTAAATTTTTAAATTTTAAAATTTAAAGTTTTAATAATTAAATTTTTAAAATTTAGTATTTAAATTTTTAAATTTTAAAATTTAAATTTTAATAATTAATGTTTTAAAATTTATTATTTAAAATTTTAAACTTTAAAATTTAAAGTTTTAATAGTTAAATTTTTAAAATTTAGTATTTAAATTTTTAAATTTTAAAATTTAAAGTTTTAATAATTAAATTTTTAAAATTTAGTATTTAAATTTTTAAATTTTAAAATATAAAGTTTTAATAATGAAATTTTTAAAATTTAGTATTTAAATTTTTAAATTTAAAAATTTAAAATTTTAATAATTAAATTTTTAAAATTTAGTATTTAAATTTTTAAATTTTAAAATTTAAAGTTTTAATAATTAAATTTTTAAAATTTAGTATTTAAATTTTTAAATTTTAAAATTTAAATTTTTAAATTTTAAAATTTAAAGTTTTAATAATTAAATTTTTAAAATTTAGTATTTAAATTTTTAAATTTTAAAGTTTGAAGTTTTAATAATTAATTTTTAAAATTTAGTATTTAAATTATAAAATTTAAATTTTTAAATTTTAAAATTTAAAATTTTAATAATTAAATTTTTAAAATTTAGCATTTAAATTTTTAAATTTTAAAATTTAAAGCTTTAATAATTAAATTTTTAAAATTTGTATTTAAATTTATAAATTTTAAAATTTAAAGTTTTAATAATTAAATTTTTAAAATTTAGTATTTAAATTTTTAAATTTTTAAATTTAAATTTTTAAATTCTAAAATTTAAAATTTTATTAATTAAATTTTTAAAATTTATATTTAAATTTTTAAATTTTAAATTTTAAAGTTATAATAATTAAATTTTTAAAATTTAGTATTTAAATTTTTAAATTTTAAAATTTAAAGTTTTAATAATTAAATTTTTAAAATGTAGTATTTAAATTTTAAAATTAAATTTTTAAATTATAAAATTTAAAATTTTAATAATTAAATTTTTAAAATTTGTATTTAAATTTTTAAATTTTATAATTTAAAGTTTTAATAATTAAATTTTTAAAATTTGTATTTAAATTTTTAAATTTTAAAATTTAAAGTTTTAATAATTAAATTTTTAAAATTTAGTATTTAAATTTTTAAATTTTAAAATTTAAAGTTTTAATAATTAAATTTTTAAAATTTGTATTTAAATTTTTAAATTTTAAAATTCAAAATTTTAATAATTAAATTTTTAAAATTTAGTATTTAAATTTTTAAATTTTAAAATTTAAAGTTTTAATAATTTAATTTTTAAAATTTAGTATTTAAATTTTTAAATTTTAAAATTTAAAGTTTTAATAATTAAATTTTTAAAATTTGTATTTAATTTTTAAATTTTAAAATTTAAATTTATAATATTTAAATATTTAAAATTTAGTATTTAAATTTTAAAATTTAAATTTTTAAAATTTGAAATTTAAAATTCTAATAATTAAATTTTAAAAATTTATTATTTAAATATTTAAATTTTAAAATTTAAAGATTTAATATTTAAAGTTTTAAAGTTTAGTATTTAAATTTTTAAATTTTAAAATTTAAAATTTTAATTATTAAATTTTTAAAATTTAGTATTTAAATTTTTAAATTTTAAAATTAAAAGTTTTAATAATTAAATTTTTAAAATTTGTATTTAAATTTTTAAATTTTAAAATTTAAAGTTTTAATAATTAAATTTTTAAAATTTGTATTTAAATTTTTAAATTTTAAAATTTAAAGTTTTAATAATTAAATTTTTAAAATTTAGTATTTAAATTTTTAAATTTTAAAATTTAAAGTTTTAATAATTAAATTTTTAAAATTTGTATTTAAATTTTTAAATTTTAAAATTTAAAGTTTTAATAATTAAATTTTTAAAATTTAGTATTTAAATTTTTAAATTTTAAAATTTAAAGTTTTAATAATTAAATTTTTAAAATTTGTATTTAAATTTTTAAATTTTAAAATTTAAAGTTTTAATAATTAAATTTTTAAAATTTAGTATTTAAATTTTTAAATTTTAAAATTTAAAGTTTTAATAATTAAATTTTTAATATTTAGTATTTAAATTTTTAAATTTTCAAATTTAAAGTTTTAATAATTAAATTTTTAAAATTTAGTATTTAAATTTTTAAATTTAAAACTTTAATAATTTAATTTTTAAAATTTAGTATTTAAATTTTTAAATTTTAAAATTTAAAATTTTAATAATTAAATTTTTAAAATTTAGTATTTAAATATTTAAATTTTAAAATTTAAAGATTTAATATTTAAAGTTTTAAAATATAGTATTTAAATTTTTAAATTTTAAAATTTAAAGTTTTAATAATTAAATTTTTAAAATTTAGTATTTAAATTTTTAAATTTTAAAATTAAAAGTTTTAATAATTAAATTTTTAAAATTTGTATTTAAATTTTTAAATTTTAAAATTTAAAGTTTTAATAATTAAATTTTTAAAATTTAGTATTTAAATTTATAAATTTTAAAATTTAAAGTTTTAATAATTAAATATTTAAAATTTGTATTTAAATTTTTAAATTTTAAAATTTAAAGTTTTAATAATTAAATTTTTAAAATTTAGTATTTAAATTTTTAAATTTTAAAATTTAAAATTTTAACAATAAAATTTTTAAGATTTAGTATATAAATTTTTAAATTTAAATTTTAATAATTAAATTTTTAAAATTTAGTATTTAAATTTTTAAAATTTAAAATTTAAATTTTTAAATTTTAAAATTTAAAACTTTAATAATTAAATTTTTAAAATTTAGCATTTAAATTTTTATATTTTAAAATTTAAAGTTTTAATAATTAAATTTTTAGAATTTAGTATTTAAATTTTTAAATTTTAAAATTTAACGTTTTAATATTACATTTTTAAAATTTAGTATTTAAATTTTTAAATTTTAAAATTTAAAGTTTTAATAATTAAATTTTTAGAATTTAGAATTTAAATTTTTAAATTTTAAAATTTAAAGTTTTAATAATTAAATTTTTAAAATTTGTATTTAAATTTTTAAATTTTAAAATTTAAAGTTTTAATAATTAAATTTTTAAAATTTAGTATTTAAATTTTTAAATTTTAAAATTTAAAGTTTTAACAATAAAATTTTTAAAATTTAGTATATAAATTTTTAAATTTTAATAATTAAATTTTTAAAATTTAGTATTTAAATTTTTAAAATTTAAAATTTAAATTTTTAAATTTTAAAATTTAAAGTTTTAATAATTAAATTTTTAAAATTTGTATTTAAATTTTTAAATTTTAAAATTTAAAGTTTTAATAATTAAATTTTTAAAATTTAGTATTTAAATTTTTAAATTTTAAAATTTAAAGTTTTAACAATAAAATTTTTAAAATTTAGTATATAAATTTTTAAATTTAAATTTTAATAATTAAATTTTTAAAATTTAGTATTTAAATTTTTAAAATTTAAAATTTAAATTTTTAAATTTTAAAATTTAAAGTTTTAATAATTAAATTTTTAAAATTTGTATTTAAATTTTTAAATTTTAAAATTTAAAGTTTTAATAATTAAATTTTTAAAATTTAGTATTTAAATTTTTAAATTTTAAAATTTAAAGTTTTAACAATAAAATTTTTAAAATTTAGTATATAAATTTTTAAATTTAAATTTTAATAATTAAATTTTTAAAATTTAGTATTTAAATTTTTAAAATTTAAAATTTAAATTTTTAAATTTTAAAATTTAAAGTTTTAATAATAAAATTTTTAAAATTTGTATTTAAATTTTTAAATTTTAAAATTTAAAGTTTTAATAATTAAATTTTTAAAATTTAGTATTTAAATTTTTAAATTTTAAAATTTAAAGTTTTAATAATTAAATTTTTAATATTTGTATTTAAATTTTTAAATTTTAAAATTTAAAGTTTTAATAATTAAATTTTTAAAATTTAGTATTTAAATTTTTAAATTTTAAAATTTAAAGTTTTAATAATTAAATTTTTAAAATTTAGTATTTAAATTTTTAAATTTTAAAATTTAAATTTTTAAATTTTAAAATTTAAAGTTTTAATAATTAAATTTTTAAAATTTGTATTTAAATTTTTAGATTTTAAAATTTAAAGTTTTAATAATTAAATTTTTAAAATTTAGTATTTAAATTTTTAAATTTTAAAATTTAAAGTTTTTATAATTAAATTTTTAATATTTAGTATTTAAATTTTTAAATTTTCAAATTTAAAGTTTTAATAATTAAATTTTTAAAATTTAGTATTTAAATTTTTGAATTTAAAACTTTAATAATTAAATTTTTAAAATTTAGTATTTAAATTTTTAAATTGTAAAATTTAAAGTTTTAATAATTAAATTTTTAGAATTTAGTATTTAAATTTTTAAATTTTAAAATTTAAAGTTTTAATATTTAAATTTTTAAAATTTATTATTTAAATTTTTAAATTTTAAAATTTAAATTTATAATAATTAAATATTTAAAATTTAGTATTTAAATTTTAAAATTTAAATTTTTAAATTTTAAAATTTAAAATTTTAATAATTAAATTTTAAAAATTTAGTATTTAAATATTTAAATTTTAAAATTTAAAGATTTAATATTTAAAGTTTTAAAGTTTAGTATTTAAATTTTTAAATTTTAAAATTTAAAATTTTAATAATTAAATTTTTAAAATTTAGTATTTAAATATTTAAATTTTAAAATTTAAAGATTTAATATTTAAAGTTTTAAAATTTAGTATTTAAATTTTTAAATTTTAAAATTTAAAGTTTTAATAATTAAATTTTTAAAATTTAGTATTTAAATTTTTAAATTTTAAAATTAAAAGTTTTAATAATTAAATTTTTAACATTTGTATTTAAATTTTTAAATTTTAAAATTTAAAGTTTTAATAATTAAATTTTTAAAATTTAGTATTTAAATTTTTAAATTTTAAAATTTAAAGTTTTAATAATTAAATTTTTAAAATTTAGTATTTAAATTTTTAAATTTTAAAATTTAAAGTTTTAATAATTAAATTTTTAAAATTTTTATTTAAATTTTTAAATTTTAAAATTTAAAGTTTTAATATTTAAATTTTTAAAATTTAGTATTTAAATTTTTAAATTTTAAAATTTGAAGTTTTAATAATTAAATTTTTAAAATTTAGTATTTAAATTTTTAAATTTTAAAATTTAAATTTTCAAATTTTAAAATTTAAAATTTCAAATTTTACAATTTAAAATTTCAATAATTAAATTTTTAAAATTTAGTGTTTAAATTTTTAAATTTTAAAGTTTGAAGTTTTAATAATTAATTTTTAAAATTTAGTATTTAAATTTTAAAATTTAAATTTTTAAATTTTAAAATTTAAAGTTTTAATAATTAAATTTTTAAAATTTAGTGTTTAAATTTTTAAATTTTAAAGTTTGAAGTTTTAATAATTAATTTTTAAAATTTAGTATTTAAATTTTAAAATTTAAATTTTTAAATTTTAAAATTTAAAATTTTAATAATTAAATTTTTAAAATTTAGGATTTAAATTTTTAAATTTTAAAATTTAAAGTTTTAATAATTAAATTTTTAAAATTTGTATTTAAATTTATAAATTTTAAAATTTAAAGTTTTAATAATTAAATTTTTAAAATTCAGTATTTAAATTTTTAAATTTTAAAATTAAAAGTTTTAATAATTAAATTTTTAACATTTGTATTTAAATTTTTAAATTTTAAAATTTAAAGTTTTAATAATTAAATTTTTAAAATTTAGTATTTAAATTTTTAAATTTTAAAATTTAAAGTTTTAATAATTAAATTTTTAAAATTTTTATTTAAATTTTTAAATTTTAAAATTTAAAGTTTTAATAATTAAATTTTTAAAATTTAGTATTTAAATTTTTAAATTTTAAAATTTAAAGTTTTAACAATTAAATTTTTAAAATTTAGTATTTAAATTTTTAAATTTAAATTTTAATAATTAAATTTTTAAAATTTAAAATTTAAATTTTTAAATTTTAAAATTTAAAATTTTAATAACTAAATTTTTAAAATTTAGTATTTAAGTTTTTAAATTTAAAAGTTTAATAATTACATTTTTAAAATTTAGTATTTAAATTTTTATATTTTAAAATTTAAAGTTTTAATAATTAAATTTTTAGAATTTAGTATTTAAATTTTTAAATTTTAAAATTTAAAGTTTTAATATTTAAATTTTTAAAATTTAGTATTTAAATTTTTAAATTTTAAAATTTGAAGTTTAAATAATTAAATTTTTAAAATTTAGTATTTAAATTTTTAAATTTTAAAATTTAAATTTTCAAATTTTACAATTTAAAATTTCAATAATTAAATTTTTAAAATTTAGTATTTAAATTTTTAAATTTTAAAGTTTGAAGTTTTAATAATTAATTTTTAAAATTTAGTATTTAAATTTTAAAATTTAAATTTTTAAATTTTAAAATTTAAAGTTTTAATAATTAAATTTTTAAAATTTAGTGTTTAAATTTTTAAATTTTAAAGTTTGAAGTTTTAATAATTAATTTTTAAAATTTAGTATTTAAATTTTAAAATTTAAATTTTTAAATTTTAAAATTTAAAATTTTAATAATTAAATTTTTAAAATTTAGTATTTAAATTTTTAAATTTTAAAATTTAAAGTTTTAATAATTAAATTTTTAAAATTTGTATTTAAATTTATAAATTTTAAAATTTAAAGTTTTAATAATTAAATTTTTAAAATTTAGTATTTAAATTTTTAAATTTTAAAGTTTAAAGTTTTAATAATTAAATTATTAAAATTTAGTATTTAAATTTTAAAATTTAAATTTTTAAATTTTAAAATTTAAGATTTTAATAATTAAATTTTTAAAATTTAATATTTAAATTTTTAAATTTTAAAATTTAAAGTTATAATAATTAAATTTATAAAATTTAGTGTTTAAATTTTTTAATTTTAAAATTTAAAGTTTTAATAATTAAATTTTTAAAATGTAGTATTTAAATTTTAAAATTTAAATTTTTAAATTTTAAAATTTAAAATTATAATAATTAAATTTTTAAAATTTAGTATTAAAATACTTAAATTTTAAAATTTAAAGATTTAATATTTAAAGTTTTAAAATTTAGTATTTAAATTTTTAAATTTTAAACTTTAAATTTTAATAATTAAAGTTTTAAAATTTCCTGTTTAAAATTTTAAACTTTAAAATTTAAAGTTTTAATAATTAAATTTTTAAAATTTAGTATTTAAATTTTTAAATTTTAAAATTTAAAGTTTTAATAATTAAATTTTTAAAATTTGTATTTAAATTTTTAAATTTTAAAATTTAAAGTTTTAATAATTAAATTTTTAAAATTTAGTATTTAAATTTTTAAATTTTAAAATTTAAATTTTAATAATTAATGTTTTAAAATTTATTATTTAAAATTTTAAACTTTAAAATTTAAAGTTTTAATAGTTAAATTTTTAAAATTTAGTATTTAAATTTTTAAATTTTAAAATTTAAAGTTTTAATAATTAAATTTTTAGAATTTAGTATTTAAATTTTTAAATTTTAAAATTTAAAGTTTTAATATTTAAATTTTTAAAATTTATTATTTAAATTTTTAAATTTTAAAATTTAAATTTATAATAATTAAATATTTAAAATTTAGTATTTAAATTTTAAAATTTAAATTTTTAAATTTTAAAATTTAAAATTTTAATAATTAAATTTTAAAAATTTAGTATTTAAATATTTAAATTTTAAAATTTAAAGATTTAATATTTAAAGTTTTAAAGTTTAGTATTTAAATTTTTAAATTTTAAAATTTAAAATTTTAATAATTAAATTTTTAAAATTTAGTATTTAAATATTTAAATTTTAAAATTTAAAGATTTAATATTTAAAGTTTTAAAATTTAGTATTTAAATTTTTAAATTTTAAAATTTAAAGTTTTAATAATTAAATTTTTAAAATTTAGTATTTAAATTTTTAAATTTTAAAATTTAAAGTTTTAATAATTAAATTTTTAAAATTTGTATTTAAATTTTTAAATTTTAAAATTTAAAGTTTTAATAATTAAATTTTTAAAATTTAGTATTTAAATTTTTAAATTTTAAAATTTAAAGTTTTAATAATTAAATTTTTAGAATTTGGAATTTAAATTTTTAAATTTTAAAATTTAAAGTTTTAATAATTAAATTTTTAAAATTTGTATTTAAATTTTTAAATTTTAAAATTTAAAGTTTTAATAATTAAATTTTTAAAATATAGTATTTAAATTTTTAAATTTTAAAATTTAAAGTTTTAACAATAAAATTTTTAAAATTTAGTATATAAATTTTTAAATTTTAATAATTAAATTTTTAAAATTTAGTATTTAAATTTTTAAAATTTAAAATTTAAATTTTTAAATTTTAAAATTTAAAGTTTTAATAATTAAATTTTTAAAATTTGTATTTAAATTTTTAAATTTTAAAATTTAAAGTTTTAATAATTAAATTTTTAAAATTTAGTATTTAAATTTTTAAATTTTAAAATTTAAAGTTTTAACAATAAAATTTTTAAAATTTAGTATATAAATTTTTAAATTTAAATTTTAATAATTAAATTTTTAAAATTTAGTATTTAAATTTTTAAAATTTAAAATTTAAATTTTTAAATTTTAAAATTTAAAGTTTTAATAATTAAATTTTTAAAATTTGTATTTAAATTTTTAAATTTTAAAATTTAAAGTTTTAATAATTAAATTTTTAAAATTTAGTATTTAAATTTTTAAATTTTAAAATTTAAAGTTTTAACAATAAAATTTTTAAAATTTAGTATATAAATTTTTAAATTTAAATTTTAATAATTAAATTTTTAAAATTTAGTATTTAAATTTTTAAAATTTAAAATTTAAATTTTTAAATTTTAAAATTTAAAGTTTTAATAATTAAATTTTTAAAATTTGTATTTAAATTTTTAAATTTTAAAATTTAAAGTTTTAATAATTAAATTTTTAAAATTTAGTATTTAAATTTTTAAATTTTAAAATTTAAAGTTTTAATAATTAAATTTTTAATATTTGTATTTAAATTTTTAAATTTTAAAATTCAAAGTTTTAATAATTAAATTTTTAAAATTTAGTATTTAAATTTTTAAATTTTAAAATTTAAAGTTTTAATAATTAAATTTTTAAAATTTAGTATTTAAATTTTTAAATTTTAAAATTTAAATTTTTAAATTTTAAAATTTAAAGTTTTAATAATTAAATTTTTAAAATTTGTATTTAAATTTTTAGATTTTAAAATTTAAAGTTTTAATAATTAAATTTTTAAAATTTAGTATTTAAATTTTTAAATTTTAAAATTTAAAGTTTTTATAATTAAATTTTTAATATTTAGTATTTAAATTTTTAAATTTTCAAATTTAAAGTTTTAATAATTAAATTTTTAAAATTTAGTATTTAAATTTTTGAATTTAAAACTTTAATAATTAAATTTTTAAAATTTAGTATTTAAATTTTTAAATTGTAAAATTTAAAGTTTTAATAATTAAATTTTTAGAATTTAGTATTTAAATTTTTAAATTTTAAAATTTAAAGTTTTAATATTTAAATTTTTAAAATTTATTATTTAAATTTTTAAATTTTAAAATTTAAATTTATAATAATTAAATATTTAAAATTTAGTATTTAAATTTTAAAATTTAAATTTTTAAATTTTAAAATTTAAAATTTTAATAATTAAATTTTAAAAATTTAGTATTTAAATATTTAAATTTTAAAATTTAAAGATTTAATATTTAAAGTTTTAAAGTTTAGTATTTAAATTTTTAAATTTTAAAATTTAAAATTTTAATAATTAAATTTTTAAAATTTAGTATTTAAATATTTAAATTTTAAAATTTAAAGATTTAATATTTAAAGTTTTAAAATTTAGTATTTAAATTTTTAAATTTTAAAATTTAAAGTTTTAATAATTAAATTTTTAAAATTTAGTATTTAAATTTTTAAATTTTAAAATTAAAAGTTTTAATAATTAAATTTTTAACATTTGTATTTAAATTTTTAAATTTTAAAATTTAAGGTTTTAATAATTAAATTTTTAAAATTTAGTATTTAAATTTTTAAATTTTAAAATTTAAAGTTTTAATAATTAAATTTTTAAAATTTTTATTTAAATTTTTAAATTTTAAAATTTAAAGTTTTAATAATTAAATTTTTAAAATTTAGTATTTAAATTTTTAAATTTTAAAATTTAAAGTTTTAACAATTAAATTTTTAAAATTTAGTATTTAAATTTTTAAATTTAAATTTTAATAATTAAATTTTTAAAATTTAAAATTTAAATTTTTAAATTTTAAAATTTAAAATTTTAATAACTAAATTTTTAAAATTTAGTATTTAAGTTTTTAAATTTAAAACTTTAATAATTAAATTTTTAAAATTTAGTATTTAAATTTTTATATTTTAAAATTTAAAGTTTTAATAATTAAATTTTTAGAATTTAGTATTTAAATTTTTAAATTTTAAAATTTAAAGTTTTAATATTTAAATTTTTAAAATTTAGTATTTAAATTTTTAAATTTTAAAATTTGAAGTTTTAATAATTAAATTTTTAAAATTTAGTATTTAAATTTTTAAATTTTAAAATTTAAATTTTCAAATTTTACAATTTAAAATTTCAAATTTTACAATTTAAAATTTCAATAATTAAATTTTTAAAATTTAGTATTTAAATTTTTAAATTTTAAAGTTTGAAGTTTTAATAATTAATTTTTAAAATTTAGTATTTAAATTTTAAAATTTAAATTTTTAAATTTTAAAATTTAAAGTTTTAATAATTAAATTTTTAAAATTTAGTGTTTAAATTTTTAAATTTTAAAGTTTGAAGTTTTAATAATTAATTTTTAAAATTTAGTATTTAAATTTTAAAATTTAAATTTTTAAATTTTAAAATTTAAAATTTTAATAATTAAATTTTTAAAATTTAGGATTTAAATTTTTAAATTTTAAAATTTAAAGTTTTAATAATTAAATTTTTAAAATTTGTATTTAAATTTATAAATTTTAAAATTTAAAGTTTTAATAATTAAATTTTTAAAATTCAGTATTTAAATTTTTAAATTTTAAAATTAAAAGTTTTAATAATTAAATTTTTAACATTTGTATTTAAATTTTTAAATTTTAAAATTTAAAGTTTTAATAATTAAATTTTTAAAATTTAGTATTTAAATTTTTAAATTTTAAAATTTAAAGTTTTAATAATTAAATTTTTAAAATTTTTATTTAAATTTTTAAATTTTAAAATTTAAAGTTTTAATAATTAAATTTTTAAAATTTAGTATTTAAATTTTTAAATTTTAAAATTTAAAGTTTTAACAATTAAATTTTTAAAATTTAGTATTTAAATTTTTAAATTTAAATTTTAATAATTAAATTTTTAAAATTTAAAATTTAAATTTTTAAATTTTAAAATTTAAAATTTTAATAACTAAATTTTTAAAATTTAGTATTTAAGTTTTTAAATTTAAAACTTTAATAATTAAATTTTTAAAATTTAGTATTTAAATTTTTATATTTTAAAATTTAAAGTTTTAATAATTAAATTTTTAGAATTTAGTATTTAAATTTTTAAATTTTAAAATTTAAAGTTTTAATATTTAAATTTTTAAAATTTAGTATTTAAATTTTTAAATTTTAAAATTTGAAGTTTAAATAATTAAATTTTTAAAATTTAGTATTTAAATTTTTAAATTTTAAAATTTAAATTTTCAAATTTTACAATTTAAAATTTCAATAATTAAATTTTTAAAATTTAGTATTTAAATTTTTAAATTTTAAAGTTTGAAGTTTTAATAATTAATTTTTAAAATTGAGTATTTAAATTTTAAAATTTAAATTTTTAAATTTTAAAATTTAAAGTTTTAATAATTAAATTTTTAAAATTTAGTGTTTAAATTTTTAAATTTTAAAGTTTGAAGTTTTAATAATTAATTTTTAAAATTTAGTATTTAAATTTTAAAATTTAAATTTTTAAATTTTAAAATTTAAAATTTTAATAATTAAATTTTTAAAATTTAGTATTTAAATTTTTAAATTTTAAAATTTAAAGTTTTAATAATTAAATTTTTAAAATTTGTATTTAAATTTATAAATTTTAAAATTTAAAGTTTTAATAATTAAATTTTTAAAATTTAGTATTTAAATTTTTAAATTTTAAAGTTTAAAGTTTTAATAATTAAATTATTAAAATTTAGTATTTAAATTTTAAAATTTAAATTTTTAAATTTTAAAATTTAAGATTTTAATAATTAAATTTTTAAAATTTAATATTTAAATTTTTAAATTTTAAAATTTAAAGTTATAATAATTAAATTTATAAAATTTAGTGTTTAAATTTTTTAATTTTAAAATTTAAAGTTTTAATAATTAAATTTTTAAAATGTAGTATTTAAATTTTAAAATTTAAATTTTTAAATTTTAAAATTTAAAATTATAATAATTAAATTTTTAAAATTTAGTATTAAAATACTTAAATTTTAAAATTTAAAGATTTAATATTTAAAGTTTTAAAATTTAGTATTTAAATTTTTAAATTTTAAACTTTAAATTTTAATAATTAAAGTTTTAAAATTTCCTGTTTAAAATTTTAAACTTTAAAATTTAAAGTTTTAATAATTAAATTTTTAAAATTTAGTATTTAAATTTTTAAATTTTAAAATTTAAAGTTTTAATAATTAAATTTTTAAAATTTGTAATTAAATTTTTAAATTTTAAAATTTAAAGTTTTAATAATTAAATTTTTAAAATTTAGTATTTAAATTTTTAAATTTTAAAATTTAAATTTTAATAATTAATGTTTTAAAATTTATTATTTAAAATTTTAAACTTTAAAATTTAAAGTTTTAATAGTTAAATTTTTAAAATTTAGTATTTAAATTTTTAAATTTAAAACTTTAATAATTTAATTTTTAAAATTTAGTATTTAAATTTTTAAATTTTAAAATTTAAAGTTTTAATAATTAAATTTTTAGAATTTAGTATTTAAATTTTTAAATTTTAAAATTTAAAGTTTTAATATTTAAATTTTTAAAATTTATTATTTAAATTTTTAAATTTTAAAATTTAAATTTATAATAATTAAATATTTAAAATTTAGTATTTAAATTTTAAAATTTAAATTTTTAAATTTTAAAATTTAAAATTTTAATAATTAAATTTTAAAAATTTAGTATTTAAATATTTAAATTTTAAAATTTAAAGATTTAATATTTAAAGTTTTAAAGTTTAGTATTTAAATTTTTAAATTTTAAAATTTAAAATTTTAATAATTAAATTTTTAAAATTTAGTATTTAAATATTTAAATTTTAAAATTTAAAGATTTAATATTTAAAGTTTTAAAATTTAGTATTTAAATTTTTAAATTTTAAAATTTAAAGTTTTAATAATTAAATTTTTAAAATTTAGTATTTAAATTTTTAAATTTTAAAATTTAAAGTTTTAATAATTAAATTTTTAAAATTTAGTATTTAAATTTTTAAATTTTAAAATTTAAAGTTTTAATAGTTAAATTTTTAAAATTTAGTATTTAAATTTTTAAATTTTAATATTTAAATTTTTAAATTTTAAAATTTAAAGTTTTAATAAATAAATTTTTAAAATTTGTATTTAAATTTTTAAATTTTAAAATTTAAAGTTTTAATAATTAAATTTTTAAAATTTAGTATTTAAATTTTTAAATTTTAAAATTTAAAGTTTTAATAATTAAATTTTTAATATTTAGTATTTAAATTTTTAAATTTTCAAATTTAAAGTTTTAATAATTAAATTTTTAAAATTTAGTATTTAAATTTTTAAATTTAAAACTTTAATAATTAAATTTTTAAAATTTAGTATTTAAATTTTTAAATTTTAAAATTTAAATTTTCAAATTTTACAATTTAAAATTTCAAATTTTACAATTTAAAATTTCAATAATTAAATTTTTAAAATTTAGTATTTAAATTTTTAAATTTTAAAGTTTGAAGTTTTAATAATTAATTTTTAAAATTTAGTATTTAAATTTTAAAATTTAAATTTTTAAATTTTAAAATTTAAAGTTTTAATAATTAAATTTTTAAAATTTAGTGTTTAAATTTTTAAATTTTAAAGTTTGAAGTTTTAATAATTAATTTTTAAAATTTAGTATTTAAATTTTAAAATTTAAATTTTTAAATTTTAAAATTTAAAATTTTAATAATTAAATTTTTAAAATTTAGGATTTAAATTTTTAAATTTTAAAATTTAAAGTTTTAATAATTAAATTTTTAAAATTCAGTATTTAAATTTTTAAATTTTAAAATTAAAAGTTTTAATAATTAAATTTTTAACATTTGTATTTAAATTTTTAAATTTTAAAATTTAAAGTTTTAATAATTAAATTTTTAAAATTTAGTATTTAAATTTTTAAATTTTAAAATTTAAAGTTTTAATAATTAAATTTTTAAAATTTTTATTTAAATTTTTAAATTTTAAAATTTAAAGTTTTAATAATTAAATTTTTAAAATTTAGTATTTAAATTTTTAAATTTTAAAATTTAAAGTTTTAACAATTAAATTTTTAAAATTTAGTATTTAAATTTTTAAATTTAAATTTTAATAATTAAATTTTTAAAATTTAAAATTTAAATTTTTAAATTTTAAAATTTAAAATTTTAATAACTAAATTTTTAAAATTTAGTATTTAAGTTTTTAAATTTAAAACTTTAATAATTAAATTTTTAAAATTTAGTATTTAAATTTTTATATTTTAAAATTTAAAGTTTTAATAATTAAATTTTTAGAATTTAGTATTTAAATTTTTAAATTTTAAAATTTAAAGTTTTAATATTTAAATTTTTAAAATTTAGTATTTAAATTTTTAAATTTTAAAATTTGAAGTTTAAATAATTAAATTTTTAAAATTTAGTATTTAAATTTTTAAATTTTAAAATTTAAATTTTCAAATTTTACAATTTAAAATTTCAATAATTAAATTTTTAAAATTTAGTATTTAAATTTTTAAATTTTAAAGTTTGAAGTTTTAATAATTAATTTTTAAAATTGAGTATTTAAATTTTAAAATTTAAATTTTTAAATTTTAAAATTTAAAGTTTTAATAATTAAATTTTTAAAATTTAGTGTTTAAATTTTTAAATTTTAAAGTTTGAAGTTTTAATAATTAATTTTTAAAATTTAGTATTTAAATTTTAAAATTTAAATTTTTAAATTTTAAAATTTAAAATTTTAATAATTAAATTTTTAAAATTTAGTATTTAAATTTTTAAATTTTAAAATTTAAAGTTTTAATAATTAAATTTTTAAAATTTGTATTTAAATTTATAAATTTTAAAATTTAAAGTTTTAATAATTAAATTTTTAAAATTTAGTATTTAAATTTTTAAATTTTAAAGTTTAAAGTTTTAATAATTAAATTATTAAAATTTAGTATTTAAATTTTAAAATTTAAATTTTTAAATTTTAAAATTTAAGATTTTAATAATTAAATTTTTAAAATTTAATATTTAAATTTTTAAATTTTAAAATTTAAAGTTATAATAATTAAATTTATAAAATTTAGTGTTTAAATTTTTTAATTTTAAAATTTAAAGTTTTAATAATTAAATTTTTAAAATGTAGTATTTAAATTTTAAAATTTAAATTTTTAAATTTTAAAATTTAAAATTATAATAATTAAATTTTTAAAATTTAGTATTAAAATACTTAAATTTTAAAATTTAAAGATTTAATATTTAAAGTTTTAAAATTTAGTATTTAAATTTTTAAATTTTAAACTTTAAATTTTAATAATTAAAGTTTTAAAATTTCCTGTTTAAAATTTTAAACTTTAAAATTTAAAGTTTTAATAATTAAATTTTTAAAATTTAGTATTTAAATTTTTAAATTTTAAAATTTAAAGTTTTAATAATTAAATTTTTAAAATTTGTAATTAAATTTTTAAATTTTAAAATTTAAAGTTTTAATAATTAAATTTTTAAAATTTGTAATTAAATTTTTAAATTTTAAAATTTAAAGTTTTAATAAATAAATTTTTAAAATTTGTATTTAAATTTTTAAATTTTAAAATTTAAAGTTTTAATAATTAAATTTTTAAAATTTAGTATTTAAATTTTTAAATTTTAAAATTTAAAGTTTTAATAATTAAATTTTTAATATTTAGTATTTAAATTTTTAAATTTTCAAATTTAAAGTTTTAATAATTAAATTTTTAAAATTTAGTATTTAAATTTTTAAATTTAAAACTTTAATAATTAAATTTTTAAAATTTAGTATTTAAATTTTTAAATTTTAAAATTTAAATTTTCAAATTTTACAATTTAAAATTTCAAATTTTACAATTTAAAATTTCAATAATTAAATTTTTAAAATTTAGTATTTAAATTTTTAAATTTTAAAGTTTGAAGTTTTAATAATTAATTTTTAAAATTTAGTATTTAAATTTTAAAATTTAAATTTTTAAATTTTAAAATTTAAAGTTTTAATAATTAAATTTTTAAAATTTAGTGTTTAAATTTTTAAATTTTAAAGTTTGAAGTTTTAATAATTAATTTTTAAAATTTAGTATTTAAATTTTAAAATTTAAATTTTTAAATTTTAAAATTTAAAATTTTAATAATTAAATTTTTAAAATTTAGGATTTAAATTTTTAAATTTTAAAATTTAAAGTTTTAATAATTAAATTTTTAAAATTCAGTATTTAAATTTTTAAATTTTAAAATTAAAAGTTTTAATAATTAAATTTTTAACATTTGTATTTAAATTTTTAAATTTTAAAATTTAAAGTTTTAATAATTAAATTTTTAAAATTTAGTATTTAAATTTTTAAATTTTAAAATTTAAAGTTTTAATAATTAAATTTTTAAAATTTTTATTTAAATTTTTAAATTTTAAAATTTAAAGTTTTAATAATTAAATTTTTAAAATTTAGTATTTAAATTTTTAAATTTTAAAATTTAAAGTTTTAACAATTAAATTTTTAAAATTTAGTATTTAAATTTTTAAATTTAAATTTTAATAATTAAATTTTTAAAATTTAAAATTTAAATTTTTAAATTTTAAAATTTAAAATTTTAATAACTAAATTTTTAAAATTTAGTATTTAAGTTTTTAAATTTAAAACTTTAATAATTAAATTTTTAAAATTTAGTATTTAAATTTTTATATTTTAAAATTTAAAGTTTTAATAATTAAATTTTTAGAATTTAGTATTTAAATTTTTAAATTTTAAAATTTAAAGTTTTAATATTTAAATTTTTAAAATTTAGTATTTAAATTTTTAAATTTTAAAATTTGAAGTTTAAATAATTAAATTTTTAAAATTTAGTATTTAAATTTTTAAATTTTAAAATTTAAATTTTCAAATTTTACAATTTAAAATTTCAATAATTAAATTTTTAAAATTTAGTATTTAAATTTTTAAATTTTAAAGTTTGAAGTTTTAATAATTAATTTTTAAAATTGAGTATTTAAATTTTAAAATTTAAATTTTTAAATTTTAAAATTTAAAGTTTTAATAATTAAATTTTTAAAATTTAGTGTTTAAATTTTTAAATTTTAAAGTTTGAAGTTTTAATAATTAATTTTTAAAATTTAGTATTTAAATTTTAAAATTTAAATTTTTAAATTTTAAAATTTAAAATTTTAATAATTAAATTTTTAAAATTTAGTATTTAAATTTTTAAATTTTAAAATTTAAAGTTTTAATAATTAAATTTTTAAAATTTGTATTTAAATTTATAAATTTTAAAATTTAAAGTTTTAATAATTAAATTTTTAAAATTTAGTATTTAAATTTTTAAATTTTAAAGTTTAAAGTTTTAATAATTAAATTATTAAAATTTAGTATTTAAATTTTAAAATTTAAATTTTTAAATTTTAAAATTTAAGATTTTAATAATTAAATTTTTAAAATTTAATATTTAAATTTTTAAATTTTAAAATTTAAAGTTATAATAATTAAATTTATAAAATTTAGTGTTTAAATTTTTTAATTTTAAAATTTAAAGTTTTAATAATTAAATTTTTAAAATGTAGTATTTAAATTTTAAAATTTAAATTTTTAAATTTTAAAATTTAAAATTATAATAATTAAATTTTTAAAATTTAGTATTAAAATACTTAAATTTTAAAATTTAAAGATTTAATATTTAAAGTTTTAAAATTTAGTATTTAAATTTTTAAATTTTAAACTTTAAATTTTAATAATTAAAGTTTTAAAATTTCCTGTTTAAAATTTTAAACTTTAAAATTTAAAGTTTTAATAATTAAATTTTTAAAATTTAGTATTTAAATTTTTAAATTTTAAAATTTAAAGTTTTAATAATTAAATTTTTAAAATTTGTAATTAAATTTTTAAATTTTAAAATTTAAAGTTTTAATAATTAAATTTTTAAAATTTAGTATTTAAATTTTTAAATTTTAAAATTTAAATTTTAATAATTAATGTTTTAAAATTTATTATTTAAAATTTTAAACTTTAAAATTTAAAGTTTTAATAGTTAAATTTTTAAAATTTAGTATTTAAATTTTTAAATTTAAAACTTTAATAATTTAATTTTTAAAATTTAGTATTTAAATTTTTAAATTTTAAAATTTAAAGTTTTAATAATTAAATTTTTAGAATTTAGTATTTAAATTTTTAAATTTTAAAATTTAAAGTTTTAATATTTAAATTTTTAAAATTTATTATTTAAATTTTTAAATTTTAAAATTTAAATTTATAATAATTAAATATTTAAAATTTAGTATTTAAATTTTAAAATTTAAATTTTTAAATTTTAAAATTTAAAATTTTAATAATTAAATTTTAAAAATTTAGTATTTAAATATTTAAATTTTAAAATTTAAAGATTTAATATTTAAAGTTTTAAAGTTTAGTATTTAAATTTTTAAATTTTAAAATTTAAAATTTTAATAATTAAATTTTTAAAATTTAGTATTTAAATATTTAAATTTTAAAATTTAAAGATTTAATATTTAAAGTTTTAAAATTTAGTATTTAAATTTTTAAATTTTAAAATTTAAAGTTTTAATAATTAAATTTTTAAAATTTAGTATTTAAATTTTTAAATTTTAAAATTTAAAGTTTTAATAATTAAATTTTTAAAATTTGTATTTAAATTTTTAAATTTTAAAATTTAAAGTTTTAATAATTAAATTTTTAAAATTTAGTATTTAAATTTTTAAATTTTAAAATTTAAAGTTTTAACAATAAAATTTTTAAAATTTAGTATATAAATTTTTAAATTTAAATTTTAATAATTAAATTTTTAAAATTTAGTATTTAAATTTTTAAAATTTCAAATTTAAATTTTTAAATTTTAAAATTTAAAATTTTAATAATTAAATTTTTAAAATTTAGTATTTAAGTTTTTAAATTTAAAACTTTAATAATTAAATTTTTGAAATTTAGCATTTAAATTTTTATATTTTAAAATTTAAAGTTTTAATTATTAAATTTTTAGAATTTAGTATTTAAATTTTTAAATTTTAAAATTTAAAGTTTTAATATTTAAATTTTTAAAATTTAGTATTTAAATTTTTAAATTTTAAAATTTAAAGTTTTAATAATTAAATTTTTAGAATTTAGAATTTAAATTTTTAAATTTTAAAATTTAAAGTTTTAATATTTAAATTTTTAAAATTTAGTATTTAAATTTTTAAATTTTAAAATTTAAAGTTTTAATAATTAAATTTTTAAAATTTGTATTTAAATTTTTAAATTTTAAAATTTAAAGTTTTAATAATTAAATTATTAAAATTTAGTATTTAAATTTTTAAATTTTAAAATTTAAAGTTTTAATAATTAAATTTTTAAAATTTTTATTTAAATTTTTAAATTTTAAAATTTAAAGTTTTAATAATTAAATTTTTAAAATTTAGTATTTAAATTTTTAAATTTTAAAATTTAAAGTTTTAATAGTTAAATTTTTAAAATTTAGTATTTAAATTTTTAAATTTTAATATTTAAATTTTTAAATTTTAAAATTTAAAGTTTTAATAAATAAATTTTTAAAATTTGTATTTAAATTTTTAAATTTTAAAATTTAAAGTTTTAATAATTAAATTTTTAAAATTTAGTATTTAAATTTTTAAATTTTAAAATTTAAAGTTTTAATAATTAAATTTTTAATATTTAGTATTTAAATTTTTAAATTTTCAAATTTAAAGTTTTAATAATTAAATTTTTAAAATTTAGTATTTAAATTTTTAAATTTAAAACTTTAATAATTAAATTTTTAAAATTTAGTATTTAAATTTTTAAATTTTAAAATTTAAAGTTTTAATAATTAAATTTTTAGAATTTAGTATTTAAATTTTTAAATATTAAAATTTAAAGTTTTAATATTTAAATTTTTAAAATTTATTATTTAAATTTTTAAATTTTAAAATTTAAATTTATAATAATTAAATATTTAAAATTTAGTATTTAAATTTTAAAATTTAAAGTTATAATAATTAAATTTATAAAATTTAGTATTTAAATTTTTTAATTTTAAAATTTAAAGTTTTAATAATTAAATTTTTAATATTTAGTATTTAAATTTTTAAATTTTCAAATTTAAAGTTTTAATAATTAAATTTTTAAAATTTAGTATTTAAATTTTTAAATTTAAAACTTTAATAATTAAATTTTAAAAATTTAGTATTTAAATTTTTAAATTTTAAAATTTAAAGTTTTAATATTTAAATTTTTAAAATTTAGTATTTAAATTTTTAAATTTTAAAATTTGAAGTTTAAATAATTAAATTTTTAAAATTTAGTATTTAAATTTTTAAATTTTAAAATTTAAATTTTCAAATTTTACAATTTAAAATTTCAATAATTAAATTTTTAAAATTTAGTATTTAAATTTTTAAATTTTAAAGTTTGAAGTTTTAATAATTAATTTTTAAAATTTAGTATTTAAATTTTAAAATTTAAATTTTTAAATTTTAAAATTTAAAGTTTTAATAATTAAATTTTTAAAATTTAGTGTTTAAATTTTTAAATTTTAAAGTTTGAAGTTTTAATAATTAATTTTTAAAATTTAGTATTTAAATTTTAAAATTTAAATTTTTAAATTTTAAAATTTAAAATTTTAATAATTAAATTTTTAAAATTTAGTATTTAAATTTTTAAATTTTAAAATTTAAAGTTTTAATAATTAAATTTTTAAAATTTGTATTTAAATTTATAAATTTTAAAATTTAAAGTTTTAATAATTAAATTTTTAAAATTTAGTATTTAAATTTTTAAATTTTAAAGTTTAAAGTTTTAATAATTAAATTATTAAAATTTAATATTTAAATTTTAAAATTTAAATTTTTAAATTTTAAAATTTAAGATTTTAATAATTAAATTTTTAAAATTTAATATTTAAATTTTTAAATTTTAAAATTTAAAGTTATAATAATTAAATTTATAAAATTTAGTGTTTAAATTTTTTAATTTTAAAATTTAAAGTTTTAATAATTAAATTTTTAAAATGTAGTATTTAAATTTTAAAATTTAAATTTTTAAATTTTAAAATTTAAAATTATAATAATTAAATTTTTAAAATTTAGTATTAAAATACTTAAATTTTAAAATTTAAAGATTTAATATTTAAAGTTTTAAAATTTAGTATTTAAATTTTTAAATTTTAAACTTTAAATTTTAATAATTAAAGTTTTAAAATTTCCTGTTTAAAATTTTAAACTTTAACATTTAAAGTTTTAATAATTAAATTTTTAAAATTTAGTATTTAAATTTTTAAATTTTAAAATTTAAAGTTTTAATAATTAAATTTTTAAAATTTGTATTTAAATTTTTAAATTTTAAAATTTAAAGTTTTAATAATTAAATTTTTAAAATTTAGTATTTAAATTTTTAAATTTTAAAATTTAAATTTTAATAATTAATGTTTTAAAATTTATTATTTAAAATTTTAAACTTTAAAATTTAAAGTTTTAATAGTTAAATTTTTAAAATTTAGTATTTAAATTTTTAAATTTAAAACTTTAATAATTTAATTTTTAAAATTTAGTATTTAAATTTTTAAATTTTAAAATTTAAAGTTTTAATAATTAAATTTTTAGAATTTATTATTTAAATTTTTAAATTTTAAAATTTAAAGTTTTAATATTTAAATTTTTAAAATTTATTATTTAAATTTTTAAATTTTAAAATTTAAATTTATAATAATTAAATATTTAAAATTTAGTATTTAAATTTTAAAATTTAAATTTTTAAATTTTAAAATTTAAAATTTTAATATTTAAATTTTAAAAATTTAGTATTTAAATATTTAAATTTTAAAATTTAAAGATTTAATATTTAAAGTTTTAAAGTTTAGTATTTAAATTTTTAAATTTTAAAATTTAAAATTTTAATAATTAAATTTTTAAAATTTAGTATTTAAATATTTAAATTTTAAAATTTAAAGATTTAATATTTAAAGTTTTAAAATTTAGTATTTAAATTTTTAAATTTTAAAATTTAAAGTTTTAATAATTAAATTTTTAAAATTTAGTATTTAAATTTTTAAATTTTAAAATATAAAGTTTTAATAATTAAATTTTTAAAATTTGTATTTAAATTTTTAAATTTTAAAATTTAAAGTTTTAATAATTAAATTTTTAAAATTTAGTATTTAAATTTTTAAATTTTAAAATTTAAAGTTTTAACAATAAAATTTTTAAAATTTAGTATATAAATTTTTAAATTTAAATTTTAATAATTAAATTTTTAAAATTTAGTATTTAAATTTTTAAAATTTCAAATTTAAATTTTTAAATTTTAAAATTTAAAATTTTAATAACTAAATTTTTAAAATTTAGTATTTAAGTTTTTATATTTAAAACTTTAGTAATTAAATTTTTGAAATTTAGCATTTAAATTTTTATATTTTAAAATTTAAAGTTTTAATAATTAAATTTTTAGAATTTAGTATTTAAATTTTTAAATTTTAAAATTTAAAGTTTTAATATTTAAATTTTTAAAATTTAGTATTTAAATTTTTAAATTTTAAAATTTAAAGTTTTAATAATTAAATTTTTAGAATTTAGAATTTAAATTTTTAAATTTTAAAATTTAAAGTTTTAATATTTAAATTTTTAAAATTTAGTATTTAAATTTTTAAATTTTAAAATTTAAAGTTTTAATAATTAAATTTTTAAAATTTGTATTTAAATTTTTAAATTTTAAAATTTAAAGTTTTAATAATTAAATTATTAAAATTTAGTATTTAAATTTTTAAATTTTAAAATTTAAAGTTTTAATAATTAAATTTTTAAAATTTAGTATTTAAATTTTTAAATTTTAAAATTTAAAGCTTTAATAATTAAATTTTTAAAATTTGTATTTAAATTTATAAATTTTAAAATTTAAAGTTTTAATAATTAAATTTTTAAAATTTAGTATTTAAATTTTTAAATTTTAAAATTTAAATTTTTAAATTCTAAAATTTAAAATTTTATTAATTAAATTTTTAAAATTTAGTATTTAAATTTTTAAATTTTAAATTTTAAAGTTATAATAATTAAATTTTTAAAATTTAGTATTTATATTTTTAAATTTTAAAATTTAAAGTTTTAATAATTAAATTTTTAAAATGTAGTATTTAAATTTTAAAATTTAAATTTTTAAATTTTAAAATTTAAAATTTTAATAATTAAATTTTTAAAATTTGTATTTAAATTTTTAAATTTTATAATTTAAAGTTTTAATAATTAAATTTTTAAAATTTGTATTTAAATTTTTAAATTTTAAAATTTAAAGTTTTAATAATTAAATTTTTAAAATTTAGTATTTAAATTTTTAAATTTTAAAATTTAAAGTTTTAATAATTAAATTTTTAAAATTTGTATTTAAATTTTTAAATTTTAAAATTTAAAGTTTTAATAATTAAATTTTTAAAATTTAGTATTTAAATTTTTAAATTTTAAAATTTAAAGTTTTAATAATTAAATTTTTAAAATTTAGTATTTAAATTTTTAAATTTTAAAATTTAAAGTTTTAATAATTAAATTTTTAAAATTTGTATTTAATTTTTAAATTTTAAAATTTAAAGTTTTAATAATTAAATTTTTAAAATGTAGTATTTAAATTTTAAAATTTAAATTTTTAAATTCTAAAATTTAAAATTTTATTAATTAAATTTTTAAAATTTAGTATTTAAATTTTTAAATTATAAAATTTAAAGATTTAATATTTAAAGTTTTAAAGTTTAGTATTTAAATTTTTAAATTTTAAAATTTAAAATTTTAATAATTAAATTTTTAATATTTAGTATTTAAATATTTAAATTTTAAAATTTAAAGATTTAATATTTAAAGTTTTAAAATTTAGTATCTAAATTTTTAAATTTTAAAATTTAAAGTTTTAATAATTAAATTTTTAAAATTTAGTATTTAAATTTTTAAATTTTAAAATTAAAAGTTTTAATAATTAAATTTTTAAAATTTGTATTTAAATTTTTAAATTTTAAAATTTAAAGTTTTAATAATTAAATTTTTAAAATTTAGTATTTAAATTTTTAAATTTTAAAATTTAAAGTTTTAATAATTAAAATTTTAAAATTTGTATTTAAATTTTTAAATTTTAAAATTTAAAGTTTTAATAATTAAATTTTTAAAATTTAGTATTTAAATTTTTAAATTTTAAAATTTAAAGTTTTAACAATAAAATTTTTAAAATTTAGTATATAAATTTTTAAATTTAAATTTTAATAATTAAATTTTTAAAATTTAGTATTTAAATTTTTAAAATTTCAAATTTAAATTTTTAAATTTTAAAATTTAAAATTTTAATAACTAAATTTTTAAAATTTAGTATTTAAGTTTTTAAATTTAAAACTTTAATAATTAAATTTTTCAAATTTAGCATTTAAATTTTTATATTTTAAAATTTAAAGTTTTAATAATTAAATTTTTAGAATTTAGTATTTAAATTTTTAAATTTTAAAATTTAAAGTTTTAATATTTAAATTTTTAAAATTTAGTATTTAAATTTTTAAATTTTAAAATTTAAAGTTTTAATAATTAAATTTTTAGAATTTAGAATTTAAATTTTTAAATTTTAAAATTTAAAGTTTTAATATTTAAATTTTTAAAATTTAGTATTTAAATTTTTAAATTTTAAAATTTAAAGTTTTAATAATTAAATTTTTAAAATTTGTATTTAAATTTTTAAATTTTAAAATTTAAAGTTTTAATAATTAAATTTTTAAAATTTAGTATTTAAATTTTTAAATTTTAAAATTTAAAGTTTTAATAATTAAATTTTTAAAATTTGTATTTAAATTTTTAAATTTTAAAATTTAAAGTTTTAATAATTAAATTTTTAAAATTTAGTATTTAAATTTTTAAATTTTAAAATTTAAAGTTTTAATAATTAAATTTTTAAAATTTAGTATTTAAATTTTTAAATTTTAAAATTTAAATTTTTAAATTTTAAAATTTAAAGTTTTAATAATTAAATTTTTAAAATTTGTATTTAAATTTTTAAATTTTAAAATTTAAAGTTTTAATAATTAAATTTTTAAAATTTAGTATTTAAATTTTTAAATTTTAAAATTTAAGGTTTTAATAATTAAATTTTTAATATTTAGAATTTAAATTTTTAAATTTTCAAATTTAAAGTTTTAATAATTAAATTTTTAAAATTTAGTATTTAAATTTTTAAATTTAAATATTTAATAATTAAATTTTTAAAATTTAGTATTTAAATTTTTAAATTTTAAAATTTAAAGTTTTAATAATTAAATTTTTAAAATTTAGTATTTAAATTTTTAAATTTTAAAATTTAAAGTTTTAATAATTAAATTTTTAAAATTTGTATTTAAATTTTTAAATTTTAAAATTTAAAGTTTTAATAATTAAATTTTTAAAATTTAGTATTTAAATTTTTAAATTTTAAAATTTAAGGTTTTAATAATTAAATTTTTAATATTTAGAATTTAAATTTTTAAATTTTCAAATTTAAAGTTTTAATAATTAAATTTTTAAAATTTAGTATTTAAATTTTTAAATTTAAAAATTTAATAATTAAATTTTTAAAATTTAGTATTTAAATTTTTAAATTTTAAAATTTAAAGTTTTAATAATTAAATTTTTAGAATTTAGTATTTAAATTTTTAAATTTTAAAATTTAAAGTTTTAATATTTAAATTTTTAAAATTTATTATTTAAATTTTTAAATTTTAAAATTTAAATTTTTAAATTTTAAAATTTAAATTTATAATAATTAAATATTTAAAATTTAGTATTTAAATTTTAAAATTTAAATTTTTAAATTTTAAAATTTAAGATTTTAATAATTAAATTTTTAAAATTTAATATTTAAATTTTTAAATTTTAAAATTTAAAGTTATAATAATTAAATTTATAAAATTTAGTATTTAAATTTTTTAATTTTAAAATTTAAAGTTTTAATAATTAAATTTTTAAAATGTAGTATTTAAATTTTAAAATTTAAATTTTTAAATTTTAAAATTTAAAATTATAATAATTAAATTTTTAAAATTTAGTATTTAAATACTTAAATTTTAAAATTTAAAGATTTAATATTTAAAGTTTTAAAATTTAGTATTTAAATTTTTAAATTTTAAACTTTAAATTTGAATAATTAAAGTTTTAAAATTTACTGTTTAAAATTTTAAACTTTAAAATTTAAAGTTTTAATAATTAAATTTTTAAAATTTAGCATTTAAATTTTTAAATTTTAAAATTTAAAGTTTTAATAATTAAATTTTTAAAATTTGTATTTAAATTTTTAAATTTTAAAATTTAAAGTTTTAATAATTAAATTTTTAAAATTTAGTATTTAAATTTTTAAATTTTAAAATTTAAATTTTAATAATTAATGTTTTAAAATTTATTATTTAAAATTTTAAACTTTAAAATTTAAAGTTTTAATAGTTAAATTTTTAAAATTTAGTATTTAAATTTTTAAATTTTAAAATTTAAAGTTTTAATAATTAAATTTTTAAAATTTAGTATTTAAATTTTTAAATTTTAAAATATAAAGTTTCAATAATGAAATTTTTAAAATTTAGTATTTAAATTTTTAAATTTAAAAATTTAAAATTATAATAATTAAATTTTTAAAATTTAGTATTTAAATTTTTAAATTTTAAAATTTAAAGTTTTAATAATTAAATTTTTAAAATTTAGTATTTAAATTTTTAAATTTTAAAATTTAAATTTTTAAATTTTAAAATTTAAAGTTTTAATAATTAAATTTTTAAAATTTAGTATTTAAATTTTTAAATTTTAAAGTTTGAAGTTTTAATAATTAATTTTTAAAATTTAGTATTTAAATTATAAAATTTAAATTTTTAAATTTTAAAATTTAAAATTTTAATAATTAAATTTTTAAAATTTAGTATTTAAATTTTTAAATTTTAAAATTTAAAGCTTTAATAATTAAATTTTTAAAATTTGTATTTAAATTTATAAATTTTAAAATTTAAAGTTTTAATAATTAAATTTTTAAAATTTAGTATTTAAATTTTTAAATTTTAAAATTTAAATTTTTAAATTCTAAAATTTAAAATTTTATTAATTAAATTTTTAAAATTTAGTATTTAAATTTTTAAATTTTAAATTTTAAAGTTATAATAATTAAATTTTTAAAATTTAGTATTTAAATTTTTAAATTTTAAAATTTAAAGTTTTAATAATTAAATTTTTAAAATGTAGTATTTAAATTTTAAAATTTAAATTTTTAAATTTTAAAATTTAAAATTTTAATAATTAAATTTTCAAAATTTGTATTTAAATTTTTAAATTTTATAATTTAAAGTTTTAATAATTAAATTTTTAAAATTTGTATTTAAATTTTTAAATTTTAAAATTTAAAGTTTTAATAATTAAATTTTTAAAATTTAGTATTTAAATTTTTAAATTTTAAAATTTAAAGTTTTAATAATTAAATTTTTAAAATTTGTATTTAAGTTTTTAAATTTTAAAATTTAAAGTTTTAATAATTAAATTTTTAAAATTTAGAATTTAAATTTTTAAATTTTAAAATTTAAAGTTTTAATAATTAAATTTTTAAAATTTAGTATTTAAATTTTTAAATTTTAAAATTTAAAGTTTTAATAATTAAATTTTTAAAATTTGTATTTAATTTTTAAATTTTAAAATTTAAAGTTTTAATAATTAAATTTTTAAAATGTAGTATTTAAATTTTAAAATTTAAATTTTTAAATTCTAAAATTTAAAATTTTATTAATTAAATTTTTAAAATTTAGTATTTAAATTTTTAAATTATAAATTTTAAAGTTATAATAATTAAATTTTTAAAATTTAGTATTTAAATTTTTAAATTTTAAAATTTAAAGTTTTAATAATTAAATTTTTAAAAAGTAGTATTTAAATTTTAAAATTTAAATTTTTAAATTTTGAAATTTAAAATTTTAATAATTAAATTTTTAAAATTTGTATTTAAATTTTTAAATTTTATAATTTAAAGTTTTAATAATTAAATTTTTAAAATTTGTATTTAAATTTTTAAATTTTAAAATTTAAAGTTTTAATAATTAAATTTTTAAAATTTAGTATTTAAATTTTTAAATTTTAAAATTTAAAGTTTTAATAATTAAATATTTAAAATTTGTATTTAAATTTTTAAATTTTAAAATTTAAAGTTATAATAATTAAATATTTAAAATTTTAATAATTAAATTTTTAAAATTTAGTATTTAAATTTTTAAATTTTAAAATTTAAAGTTTTAATAATTAAATATTTAAAATTTGTATTTAAATTTTTAAATTTTAAAATTTAAAGTTATAATAATTAAATATTTAAAATTTTAATAATTAAATTTTTAAAATTTAGTATTTAAATTTTTAAATTTTAAAATTTAAAGTTTTAATAATGAAATTTTTAAAATTTAGTATTTAAATTTTTAAATTTTAAAATTTAAAATTTTAATAATTAAATTTTTAAAATTTAGTATTTAAATATTTAAATTTTAAAATTTAAAGATTTAATATTTAAAGTTTTTAAATTTAGTATTTAAATTTTTAAATTTTAAAATTTAAATTTTAATAATTAAAGTTTTAAAATTTAGTATTTAAAATTTTAAACTTTAAAATTTAAAGTTTTAATAATTAAATTTTTAAAATTTAGTATTTAAATTTTTAAATTTTAAAATTAAAAGTTTTAATAATTAAATTTTTTAAATTTGTATTTAAATTTTTAAATTTTAAAATTTAAATTTTAATAATTAAGTTTTTAAAATTTAATATTTAAATTTTTAAATTTTAAAATTTAAAGTTTTAACAATTAAATTTTTAAAATTTAGTATTTAAATTTTTAAATGTTAAAATTTAAAGTTTTAATAATGAAATTTTTAAAATTTAGTATTTATATTTTTAAATTTTAAAATTTAAAATTTTAATAATTAAATTTTTAAAATTTAGTATTTAAATATTTAAATTTTAAAATTTAAAGATTTAATATTTAAAGTTTTTAAATTTAGTATTTAAATTTTTAAATTTTAAAATTTAAATTTTAATAATTAAAGTTTTAAAATTTAGTATTTAAAATTTTAAACTTTAAAATTTAAAGTTTTAATAATTAAATTTTTAAAATTTAATATTTAAATTTTTAAATTTTAAAATTAAAAGTTTTAATAATTAAATTTTTTAAATTTGTATTTAAATTTTTAAATTTTAAAATTTAAAGTTTTAATAATTAAATTTTTAAAATTTAGTATTTAAATTTTTAAATTTTAAAATTTAAAGTTTTAATAATTAAATTTTTAAAATTTGTATTTAAATTTTTAAATTTTAAAATTTAAAGTTTTAATAATTAAATTTTTAAAATTTAGTATTTAAATTTTTAAATTTTAAAATTTAAAGTTTTAACAATTAAATTTTTAAAATTTAGTATTTAAATTTTTAAATTTTAAAATTTAAAGTTATAATAATTAAATTTATAAAATTTAGTATTTAAATTTTTTAATTTTAAAATTTAAAGTTTTAATAATTAAATTTTTAAAATGTATTATTTAAATTTTAAAATTTAAATTTTTAAATTTTAAAATTTAAAATTATAATAATTAAATTTTTAAAATTTAGTATTTAAATACTTAAATTTTAAAATTTAAAGATTTAATATTTAAAATTTTAAAATTTAGTATTTAAATTTTTAAATTTTAAACTTTAAATTTTAATGATTAAAGTTTTAAAATTTACTGTTTAAAATTTTAAACTTTAAAATTTAAAGTTTTAATAATTAAATTTTTAAAATTTAGTATTTAAATTTTTAAATTTTAAAATTTAAAGATTTAATAATTAAATTTTTAAAGTTTGTATTTAAATTTTTAAATTTTAAAATTTAAAGTTTTAATAATTAAATTTTTAAAATTTAGTATTTAAATTTTTAAATTTTAAAATTTAAATTTTAATAATTAATGTTTTAAAATTTATTATTTAAAATTTTAAACTTTAAAATTTAAAGTTTTAATAGTTAAATTTTTAAAATTTAGTATTTAAATTTTTAAATTTTAAAATATAAAGTTTTAATAATGAAATTTTTAAAATTTAGTATTTAAATTTTTAAATTTAAAATTTTAAAATTTTAATAATTAAATTTTTAAAATTTAGTATTTAAATTTTTAAATTTTAAAATTTAAAGTTTTAATAATTAAATTTTTAAAATTTAGTATTTAAATTTTTAAATTTTAAAATTTAAATTTTTAAATTTTAAAATTTAAAGTTTTAATAATTAAATTTTTAAAATTTAGTATTTAAATTTTTAAATTTTAAAGTTTGAAGTTTTAATAATTAATTTTTAAAATTTAGTATTTAAATTATAAAATTTAAATTTTTAAATTTTAAAATTTAAAATTTTAATAATTAAATTTTTAAAATTTAGTATTTAAATTTTTAAATTTTAAAATTTAAAGCTTTAATAATTAAATTTTTAAAATTTGTATTTAAATTTATAAATTTTAAAATTTAAAGTTTTAATAATTAAATTTTTAAAATTTAGTATTTAAATTTTTAAATTTTAAAATTTAAATTTTTAAATTTTAAAATTTAAAATTTCAATAATTAAATTTTTAAAATTTAGTAATTAAATTTTTAAATTTTAAAGTTTAAAATTTCAATAATTAAATTTTTAAAATTTAGTATTTAAGTTTTTAAATTTTAAAATTTAAAGTTTTAATTAAATTTTTAAAATTTAGTATTTAAATTTTTAAATTTTAAAGTTTGAAGTTTTAATAATTAATTTTTAAAATTTAGTATTTAAATTTTAAAATTTAAATTTTTAAATTTTAAAATTTAAAATTTTAATAATTAAATTTTTAAAATTTAGTATTTAAATTTTTAAATTTTAAAATTTAAAGTTTTAATAATTAAATTTTTAAAATTTGTATTTAAATTTATAAATTTTAAAATTTAAAGTTTTAATAATTAAATTTTTAAAATTTAGTATTTAAATTTTTAAAGTTTAAAGTTTTAATAATTAAATTTTTAAAATTTAGTATTTAAATTTTAAAATTTAAATTTTTAAATTTTAAAATTTAAAATTTTAATAATTAAATTTTTAAAATTTAGTATTTAAATTTTTAAATTTTAAAATTTAAAGTTGTAATAATTAAATTTTTAAAATTTAGTATTTAAATTTTTAAATTTTAAAATTTAAAGTTTTAATAATTAAATTTTTAAAATTTGTATTTAAATTTTTAAATTTTAAAATTTAAAGTTTTAATAATTAAATTTTTAAAATTTAGTATTTAAATTTTTAAATATTAAAATTTAAAGTTTTAATAATTAAATTTTTAAAATTTGTATTTAAATTTTTAAATTTTAAAATTTAAAGTTTTAATAATTAAATTTTTAAAATTTAGTATTTAAATTTTTAAATTTTAAAATTTAAAGTTTTAATAATTAAATTTTTAAAATTTAGCATTTAAATTTTTAAATTTTAAAATTTAAAGTTTTAATAATTAAATTTTTAAAATTTGTATTTAATTTTTAAATTTTAAAATTTAAAGTTTTAATAATTAAATTTTTAAAATGTAGTATTTAAATTTTAAAATTTAAATTTTTAAATTCTAAAATTTAAAATTTTATTAATTAAATTTTTAAAATTTAGTATTTAAATTTTTAAATTTTAAATTTTAAAGTTATAATAATTAAATTTTTAAAATTTAGTATTTAAATTTTTAAATTTTAAAATTTAAATTTTTAAATTTTAAAATTTAAATTTTAATAATTAATGTTTTAAAATTTATTATTTAAAATTTTAAACTTTAAAATTTAAAGTTTTAATAGTTAAATTTTTAAAATTTAGTATTTAAATTTTTAAATTTTAAAATATAAAGTTTTAATAATGAAATTTTTAAAATTTAGTATTTAAATTTTTAAATTTAAAATTTTAAAATTTTAATAATTAAATTTTTAAAATTTAGTATATAAATTTTTAAATTTTAAAATTTAAAGTTTTAATAATTAAATTTTTAAAATTTAGTATTTAAATTTTTAAATTTTAAAATTTAAATTTTTAAATTTTAAAATTTAAATTTTTAAATTTTAAAATTTAAAGTTTTAATAATTAAATTTTTAAAATTTAGTATTTAAATTTTTAAATTTTAAAGTTTGAAGTTTTAATAATTAATTTTTAAAATTTAGTATTTAAATTATAAAATTTAAATTTTTAAATTTTAAAATTTAAAATTTTAATAATTAAATTTTTAAAATTTAGTATTTAAATTTTTAAATTTTAAAATTTAAAGCTTTAATAATTAAATTTTTAAAATTTGTATTTAAATTTATAAATTTTAAAATTTAAAGTTTTAATAATTAAATTTTTAAAATTTAGTATTTAAATTTTTAAATTTTAAAATTTAAATTTTTAAATTTTAAAATTTAAAATTTCAATAATTAAATTTTTAAAATTTAGTAATTAAATTTTTAAATTTTAAAGTTTAAAATTTCAATAATTAAATTTTTAAAATTTAGTATTTAAGTTTTTAAATTTTAAAATTTAAAGTTTTAATTAAATTTTTAAAATTTAGTATTTAAATTTTTAAATTTTAAAGTTTGAAGTTTTAATAATTAATTTTTAAAATTTAGTATTTAAATTTTAAAATTTAAATTTTTAAATTTTAAAATTTAAAATTTTAATAATTAAATTTTTAAAATTTAGTATTTAAATTTTTAAATTTTAAAATTTAAAGTTTTAATAATTAAATTTTTAAAATTTGTATTTAAATTTATAAATTTTAAAATTTAAAGTTTTAATAATTAAATTTTTAAAATTTAGTATTTAAATTTTTAAAGTTTAAAGTTTTAATAATTAAATTTTTAAAATTTAGTATTTAAATTTTAAAATTTAAATTTTTAAATTTTAAAATTTAAAATTTTAATAATTAAATTTTTAAAATTTAGTATTTAAATTTTTAAATTTTAAAATTTAAAGTTGTAATAATTAAATTTTTAAAATTTAGTATTTAAATTTTTAAATTTTAAAATTTAAAGTTTTAATAATTAAATTTTTAAAATTTGTATTTAAATTTTTAAATTTTAAAATTTAAAGTTTTAATAATTAAATTTTTAAAATTTAGTATTTAAATTTTTAAATATTAAAATTTAAAGTTTTAATAATTAAATTTTTAAAATTTGTATTTAAATTTTTAAATTT
This sequence comes from Aethina tumida, assembly GCF_024364675.1. Lineage (NCBI taxonomy): Eukaryota > Metazoa > Arthropoda > Insecta > Coleoptera > Nitidulidae > Aethina > Aethina tumida. The sequence goes on from NC_065436.1 coordinate 10,152,161, forward strand.
TAAAATTTAAAGTTTTAATAATTAAATTTTTAAAATTTAGTATTTAAATTTTTAAATTTTAAAATTTAAAGTTTTAATAATTAAATTTTTAAAATTTAGCATTTAAATTTTTAAATTTTAAAATTTAAAGTTTTAATAATTAAATTTTTAAAATTTGTATTTAATTTTTAAATTTTAAAATTTAAAGTTTTAATAATTAAATTTTTAAAATGTAGTATTTAAATTTTAAAATTTAAATTTTTAAATTCTAAAATTTAAAATTTTATTAATTAAATTTTTAAAATTTAGTATTTAAATTTTTAAATTTTAAATTTTAAAGTTATAATAATTAAATTTTTAAAATTTAGTATTTAAATTTTTAAATTTTAAAATTTAAAGTTTTAATAATTAAATTTTTAAAATTTTAATAATTAAATTTTTAAAATTTGTATTTAAATTTTTAAATTTTATAATTTAAAGTTTTAATAATTAAATTTTTAAAATTTGTATTTAAATTTTTAAATTTTAAAATTTAAAGTTTTAATAATTAAATTTTTAAAATTTAGTATTTAAATTTTTAAATTTTAAAATTTAAAGTTTTAATAATTAAATTTTTAAAATTTAGTATTTAAATTTTTAAATTTTAAAATTTAAAGTTTTAATAATTAAATTTTTAAAATTTGTATTTAAATTTTTAAATTTTAAAATTTAAAGTTTTAATAATTAAATTTTTAAAATTTGTATTTAAATTTTTAAATTTTATAAATTAAAGTTTTAATAATTAAATTTTTAAAATTTGTATTTAAATTTTTAAATTTTAAAATTTAAAGTTTTAATAATTAAATTTTTAAAATTTAGTATTTAAATTTTTAAATTTTAAAATTTAAAGTTTTAATAATTAAATATTTAAAATTTGTATTTAAATTTTTAAATTTTAAAATTTAAAGTTATAATAATTAAATATATAAAATTTTAATAATTAAATTTTTAAAATTTAGTATTTAAATTTTTAAATTTTAAAATTTAAAGTTTTAATAATTAAGTATTTAAAATTTGTATTTAAATTTTTAAATTTTAAAATTTAAAGTTTTAATAATTAAATTTTTAAAATTTAGTATTTAAATTTTTAAATATTAAAATTTAAAGTTTTAATAATTAAATTTTTAAAATTTGTATTTAAATTTTTAAATTTTAAAATTTAAAGTTTTAATAATTAAATTTTTAAAATTTAGCATTTAAATTTTTAAATTTTAAAATTTAAAGTTTTAATAATTAAATTTTTAAAATTTGTATTTAATTTTTAAATTTTAAAATTTAAAGTTTTAATAATTAAATTTTTAAAATGTAGTATTTAAATTTTAAAATTTAAATTTTTAAATTCTAAAATTTAAAATTTTATTAATTAAAATTTTAAAATTTAGTATTTAAATTTTTAAATTTTAAATTTTAAAGTTATAATAATTAAATTTTTAAAATTTAGTATTTAAATTTTTAAATTTTAAAATTTAAATTTTTAAATTTTAAAATTTAAATTTTAATAATTTATGTTTTAAAATTTATTATTTAAAATTTTAAACTTTAAAATTTAAAGTTTTAATAGTTAAATTTTTAAAATTTAGTATTTAAATTTTTAAATTTTAAAATATAAAGTTTTAATAATGAAATTTTTAAAATTTAGTATTTAAATTTTTAAATTTAAAATTTTAAAATTTTAATAATTAAATTTTTAAAATTTAGTATTTAAATTTTTAAATTTTAAAATTTAAAGTTTTAATAATTAAATTTTTAAAATTTAGTATTTAAATTTTTAAAGTTTAAAGTTTTAATAATTAAATTTTTAAAATTTAGTATTTAAATTTTAAAATTTAAATTTTTAAATTTTAAAATTTAAAATTTTAATAATTAAATTTTTAAAATTTAGTATTTAAATTTTTAAATTTTAAAATTTAAAGTTGTAATAATTAAATTTTTAAAATTTAGTATTTAAATTTTTAAATTTTAAAATTTAAAGTTTTAATAATTAAATTTTTAAAATTTGTATTTAAATTTTTAAATTTTAAAATTTAAAGTTTTAATAATTAAATTTTTAAAATTTAGTATTTAAATTTTTAAATATTAAAATTTAAAGTTTTAATAATTAAATTTTTAAAATTTGTATTTAAATTTTTAAATTTTAAAATTTAAAGTTTTAATAATTAAATTTTTAAAATTTAGTATTTAAATTTTTAAATTTTAAAATTTAAAGTTTTAATAATTAAATTTTTAAAATTTAGCATTTAAATTTTTAAATTTTAAAATTTAAAGTTTTAATAATTAAATTTTTAAAATTTGTATTTAATTTTTAAATTTTAAAATTTAAAGTTTTAATAATTAAATTTTTAAAATGTAGTATTTAAATTTTAAAATTTAAATTTTTAAATTCTAAAATTTAAAATTTTATTAATTAAATTTTTAAAATTTAGTATTTAAATTTTTAAATTTTAAATTTTAAAGTTATAATAATTAAATTTTTAAAATTTAGTATTTAAATTTTTAAATTTTAAAATTTAAAGTTTTAATAATTAAATTTTTAAAATTTTAATAATTAAATTTTTAAAATTTGTATTTAAATTTTTAAATTTTATAATTTAAAGTTTTAATAATTAAATTTTTAAAATTTGTATTTAAATTTTTAAATTTTAAAATTTAAAGTTTTAATAATTAAATTTTTAAAATTTAGTATTTAAATTTTTAAATTTTAAAATTTAAAGTTTTAATAATTAAATTTTTAAAATTTAGTATTTAAATTTTTAAATTTTAAAATTTAAAGTTTTAATAATTAAATTTTTAAAATTTGTATTTAAATTTTTAAATTTTAAAATTTAAAGTTTTAATAATTAAATTTTTAAAATTTGTATTTAAATTTTTAAATTTTATAAATTAAAGTTTTAATAATTAAATTTTTAAAATTTGTATTTAAATTTTTAAATTTTAAAATTTAAAGTTTTAATAATTAAATTTTTAAAATTTAGTATTTAAATTTTTAAATTTTAAAATTTAAAGTTTTAATAATTAAATATTTAAAATTTGTATTTAAATTTTTAAATTTTAAAATTTAAAGTTATAATAATTAAATATATAAAATTTTAATAATTAAATTTTTAAAATTTAGTATTTAAATTTTTAAATTTTAAAATTTAAAGTTTTAATAATTAAGTATTTAAAATTTGTATTTAAATTTTTAAATTTTAAAATTTAAAGTTTTAATAATTAAATTTTTAAAATTTAGTATTTAAATTTTTAAATATTAAAATTTAAAGTTTTAATAATTAAATTTTTAAAATTTGTATTTAAATTTTTAAATTTTAAAATTTAAAGTTTTAATAATTAAATTTTTAAAATTTAGCATTTAAATTTTTAAATTTTAAAATTTAAAGTTTTAATAATTAAATTTTTAAAATTTGTATTTAATTTTTAAATTTTAAAATTTAAAGTTTTAATAATTAAATTTTTAAAATGTAGTATTTAAATTTTAAAATTTAAATTTTTAAATTCTAAAATTTAAAATTTTATTAATTAAAATTTTAAAATTTAGTATTTAAATTTTTAAATTTTAAATTTTAAAGTTATAATAATTAAATTTTTAAAATTTAGTATTTAAATTTTTAAATTTTAAAATTTAAATTTTTAAATTTTAAAATTTAAATTTTAATAATTTATGTTTTAAAATTTATTATTTAAAATTTTAAACTTTAAAATTTAAAGTTTTAATAGTTAAATTTTTAAAATTTAGTATTTAAATTTTTAAATTTTAAAATATAAAGTTTTAATAATGAAATTTTTAAAATTTAGTATTTAAATTTTTAAATTTAAAATTTTAAAATTTTAATAATTAAATTTTTAAAATTTAGTATTTAAATTTTTAAATTTTAAAATTTAAAGTTTTAATAATTAAATTTTTAAAATTTAGTATTTAAATTTTTAAATTTTAAAATTTAAATTTTTAAATTTTAAAATTTAAATTTTTAAATTTTAAAATTTAAAGTTTTAATAATTAAATTTTTAAAATTTAGTATTTAAATTTTTAAATTTTAAAGTTTGAAGTTTTAATAATTAATTTTTAAAATTTAGTATTTAAATTATAAAATTTAAATTTTTAAATTTTAAAATTTAAAATTTTAATAATTAAATTTTTAAAATTTAGTATTTAAATTTTTAAATTTTAAAATTTAAAGCTTTAATAATTAAATTTTTAAAATTTGTATTTAAATTTATAAATTTTAAAATTTAAAGTTTTAATAATTAAATTTTTAAAATTTAGTATTTAAATTTTTAAATTTTAAAATTTAAATTTTTAAATTTTAAAATTTAAAATTTCAATAATTAAATTTTTAAAATTTAGTAATTAAATTTTTAAATTTTAAAGTTTAAAATTTCAATAATTAAATTTTTAAAATTTAGTATTTAAGTTTTTAAATTTTAAAATTTAAAGTCTTAATTAAATTTTTAAAATTTAGTATTTAAATTTTTAAATTTTAAAGTTTGAAGTTTTAATAATTAATTTTTAAAATTTAGTATTTAAATTTTAAAATTTAAATTTTTAAATTTTAAAATTTAAAATTTTAATAATTAAATTTTTAAAATTTAGTATTTAAATTTTTAAATTTTAAAATTTAAAGTTTTATTAATTAAATTTTTAAAATTTGTATTTAAATTTATAAATTTTAAAATTTAAAGTTTTAATATATAAATTTTTAAAATTTAGTATTTAAATTTTTAAAGTTTAAAGTTTTAATAATTAAATTTTTAAAATTTAGTATTTAAATTTTAAAATTTAAATTTTTAAATTTTAAAATTTAAAATTTTAATAATTAAATTTTTAAAATTTAGTATTTAAATTTTTAAATTTTAAAATTTAAAGTTGTAATAATTAAATTTTTAAAATTTAGTATTTAAATTTTTAAATTTTAAAATTTAAAGTTTTAATAATTAAATTTTTAAAATTTGTATTTAAATTTTTAAATTTTAAAATTTAAAGTTTTAATAATTAAATTTTTAAAATTTTGTATTTAAATTTTTAAATATTAAAATTTAAAGTTTTAATAATTAAATTTTTAAAATTTGTATTTAAATTTTTAAATTTTAAAATTTAAAGTTTTAATAATTAAATTTTTAAAATTTAGTATTTAAATTTTTAAATTTTAAAATTTAAAGTTTTAATAATTAAATTTTTAAAATTTAGCATTTAAATTTTTAAATTTTAAAATTTAAAGTTTTAATAATTAAATTTTTAAAATTTGTATTTAATTTTTAAATTTTAAAATTTAAAGTTTTAATAATTAAATTTTTAAAATGTAGTATTTAAATTTTAAAATTTAAATTTTTAAATTCTAAAATTTAAAATTTTATTAATTAAATTTTTAAAATTTAGTATTTAAATTTTTAAATTTTAAATTTTAAAGTTATAATAATTAAATTTTTAAAATTTAGTATTTAAATTTTTAAATTTTAAAATTTAAATTTTTAAATTTTAAAATTTAAATTTTAATAATTAATGTTTTAAAATTTATTATTTAAAATTTTAAACTTTAAAATTTAAAGTTTTAATAGTTAAATTTTTAAAATTTAGTATTTAAATTTTTAAATTTTAAAATATAAAGTTTTAATAATGAAATTTTTAAAATTTAGTATTTAAATTTTTAAATTTAAAATTTTAAAATTTTAATAATTAAATTTTTAAAATTTAGTATATAAATTTTTAAATTTTAAAATTTAAAGTTTTAATAATTAAATTTTTAAAATTTAGTATTTAAATTTTTAAATTTTAAAATTTAAATTTTTAAATTTTAAAATTTAAATTTTTAAATTTTAAAATTTAAAGTTTTAATAATTAAATTTTTAAAATTTAGTATTTAAATTTTTAAATTTTAAAGTTTGAAGTTTTAATAATTAATTTTTAAAATTTAGTATTTAAATTATAAAATTTAAATTTTTAAATTTTAAAATTTAAAATTTTAATAATTAAATTTTTAAAATTTAGTATTTAAATTTTTAAATTTTAAAATTTAAAGCTTTAATAATTAAATTTTTAAAATTTGTATTTAAATTTATAAATTTTAAAATTTAAAGTTTTAATAATTAAATTTTTAAAATTTAGTATTTAAATTTTTAAATTTTAAAATTTAAATTTTTAAATTTTAAAATTTAAAATTTCAATAATTAAATTTTTAAAATTTAGTAATTAAATTTTTAAATTTTAAAGTTTAAAATTTCAATAATTAAATTTTTAAAATTTAGTATTTAAGTTTTTAAATTTTAAAATTTAAAGTTTTAATTAAATTTTTAAAATTTAGTATTTAAATTTTTAAATTTTAAAGTTTGAAGTTTTAATAATTAATTTTTAAAATTTAGTATTTAAATTTTAAAATTTAAATTTTTAAATTTTAAAATTTAAAATTTTAATAATTAAATTTTTAAAATTTAGTATTTAAATTTTTAAATTTTAAAATTTAAAGTTTTAATAATTAAATTTTTAAAATTTGTATTTAAATTTATAAATTTTAAAATTTAAAGTTTTAATAATTAAATTTTTAAAATTTAGTATTTAAATTTTTAAAGTTTAAAGTTTTAATAATTAAATTTTTAAAATTTAGTATTTAAATTTTAAAATTTAAATTTTTAAATTTTAAAATTTAAAATTTTAATAATTAAATTTTTAAAATTTAGTATTTAAATTTTTAAATTTTAAAATTTAAAGTTGTAATAATTAAATTTTTAAAATTTAGTATTTAAATTTTTAAATTTTAAAATTTAAAGTTTTAATAATTAAATTTTTAAAATTTGTATTTAAATTTTTAAATTTTAAAATTTAAAGTTTTAATAATTAAATTTTTAAAATTTAGTATTTAAATTTTTAAATATTAAAATTTAAAGTTTTAATAATTAAATTTTTAAAATTTGTATTTAAATTTTTAAATTTTAAAATTTAAAGTTTTAATAATTAAATTTTTAAAATTTAGTATTTAAATTTTTAAATTTTAAAATTTAAAGTTTTAATAATTAAATTTTTAAAATTTGTATTTAATTTTTAAATTTTAAAATTTAAAGTTTTAATAATTAAATTTTTAAAATGTAGTATTTAAATTTTAAAATTTAAATTTTTAAATTCTAAAATTTAAAATTTTATTAATTAAATTTTTAAAATTTAGTATTTAAATTTTTAAATTTTAAATTTTAAAGTTATAATAATTAAATTTTTAAAATTTAGTATTTAAATTTTTAAATTTTAAAATTTAAAGTTTTAATAATTAAATTTTTAAAATTTTAATAATTAAATTTTTAAAATTTGTATTTAAATTTTTAAATTTTATAATTTAAAGTTTTAATAATTAAATTTTTAAAATTTGTATTTAAATTTTTAAATTTTAAAATTTAAAGTTTTAATAATTAAATTTTTAAAATTTAGTATTTAAATTTTTAAATTTTAAAATTTAAAGTTTTAATAATTAAATTTTTAAAATTTAGTATTTAAATTTTTAAATTTTAAAATTTAAAGTTTTAATAATTAAATTTTTAAAATTTGTATTTAAATTTTTAAATTTTAAAATTTAAAGTTTTAATAATTAAATTTTTAAAATTTGTATTTAAATTTTTAAATTTTATATATTAAAGTTTTAATAATTAAATTTTTAAAATTTGTATTTAAATTTTTAAATTTTAAAATTTAAAGTTTTAATAATTAAATTTTTAAAATTTAGTATTTAAATTTTTAAATTTTAAAATTTAAAGTTTTAATAATTAAATATTTAAAATTTGTATTTAAATTTTTAAATTTTAAAATTTAAAGTTATAATAATTAAATATATAAAATTTTAATAATTAAATTTTTAAAATTTAGTATTTAAATTTTTAAATTTTAAAATTTAAAGTTTTAATAATTAAGTATTTAAAATTTGTATTTAAATTTTTAAATTTTAAAATTTAAAGTTTTAATAATTAAATTTTTAAAATTTAGTATTTAAATTTTTAAATATTAAAATTTAAAGTTTTAATAATTAAATTTTTAAAATTTGTATTTAAATTTTTAAATTTTAAAATTTAAAGTTTTAATAATTAAATTTTTAAAATTTAGCATTTAAATTTTTAAATTTTAAAATTTAAAGTTTTAATAATTAAATTTTTAAAATTTGTATTTAATTTTTAAATTTTAAAATTTAAAGTTTTAATAATTAAATTTTTAAAATGTAGTATTTAAATTTTAAAATTTAAATTTTTAAATTCTAAAATTTAAAATTTTATTAATTAAAATTTTAAAATTTAGTATTTAAATTTTTAAATTTTAAATTTTAAAGTTATAATAATTAAATTTTTAAAATTTAGTATTTAAATTTTTAAATTTTAAAATTTAAATTTTTAAATTTTAAAATTTAAATTTTAATAATTTATGTTTTAAAATTTATTATTTAAAATTTTAAACTTTAAAATTTAAAGTTTTAATAGTTAAATTTTTAAAATTTAGTATTTAAATTTTTAAATTTTAAAATATAAAGTTTTAATAATGAAATTTTTAAAATTTAGTATTTAAATTTTTAAATTTAAAATTTTAAAATTTTAATAATTAAATTTTTAAAATTTAGTATTTAAATTTTTAAATTTTAAAATTTAAAGTTTTAATAATTAAATTTTTAAAATTTAGTATTTAAATTTTTAAAGTTTAAAGTTTTAATAATTAAATTTTTAAAATTTAGTATTTAAATTTTAAAATTTAAATTTTTAAATTTTAAAATTTAAAATTTTAATAATTAAATTTTTAAAATTTAGTATTTAAATTTTTAAATTTTAAAATTTAAAGTTGTAATAATTAAATTTTTAAAATTTAGTATTTAAATTTTTAAATTTTAAAATTTAAAGTTTTAATAATTAAATTTTTAAAATTTGTATTTAAATTTTTAAATTTTAAAATTTAAAGTTTTAATAATTAAATTTTTAAAATTTAGTATTTAAATTTTTAAATATTAAAATTTAAAGTTTTAATAATTAAATTTTTAAAATTTGTATTTAAATTTTTAAATTTTAAAATTTAAAGTTTTAATAATTAAATTTTTAAAATTTAGTATTTAAATTTTTAAATTTTAAAATTTAAAGTTTTAATAATTAAATTTTTAAAATTTAGCATTTAAATTTTTAAATTTTAAAATTTAAAGTTTTAATAATTAAATTTTTAAAATTTGTATTTAATTTTTAAATTTTAAAATTTAAAGTTTTAATAATTAAATTTTTAAAATGTAGTATTTAAATTTTAAAATTTAAATTTTTAAATTCTAAAATTTAAAATTTTATTAATTAAATTTTTAAAATTTAGTATTTAAATTTTTAAATTTTAAATTTTAAAGTTATAATAATTAAATTTTTAAAATTTAGTATTTAAATTTTTAAATTTTAAAATTTAAAGTTTTAATAATTAAATTTTTAAAATTTTAATAATTAAATTTTTAAAATTTGTATTTAAATTTTTAAATTTTATAATTTAAAGTTTTAATAATTAAATTTTTAAAATTTGTATTTAAATTTTTAAATTTTAAAATTTAAAGTTTTAATAATTAAATTTTTAAAATTTAGTATTTAAATTTTTAAATTTTAAAATTTAAAGTTTTAATAATTAAATTTTTAAAATTTAGTATTTAAATTTTTAAATTTTAAAATTTAAAGTTTTAATAATTAAATTTTTAAAATTTGTATTTAAATTTTTAAATTTTAAAATTTAAAGTTTTAATAATTAAATTTTTAAAATTTGTATTTAAATTTTTAAATTTTATAAATTAAAGTTTTAATAATTAAATTTTTAAAATTTGTATTTAAATTTTTAAATTTTAAAATTTAAAGTTTTAATAATTAAATTTTTAAAATTTAGTATTTAAATTTTTAAATTTTAAAATTTAAAGTTTTAATAATTAAATATTTAAAATTTGTATTTAAATTTTTAAATTTTAAAATTTAAAGTTATAATAATTAAATATATAAAATTTTAATAATTAAATTTTTAAAATTTAGTATTTAAATTTTTAAATTTTAAAATTTAAAGTTTTAATAATTAAGTATTTAAAATTTGTATTTAAATTTTTAAATTTTAAAATTTAAAGTTTTAATAATTAAATTTTTAAAATTTAGTATTTAAATTTTTAAATATTAAAATTTAAAGTTTTAATAATTAAATTTTTAAAATTTGTATTTAAATTTTTAAATTTTAAAATTTAAAGTTTTAATAATTAAATTTTTAAAATTTAGCATTTAAATTTTTAAATTTTAAAATTTAAAGTTTTAATAATTAAATTTTTAAAATTTGTATTTAATTTTTAAATTTTAAAATTTAAAGTTTTAATAATTAAATTTTTAAAATGTAGTATTTAAATTTTAAAATTTAAATTTTTAAATTCTAAAATTTAAAATTTTATTAATTAAAATTTTAAAATTTAGTATTTAAATTTTTAAATTTTAAATTTTAAAGTTATAATAATTAAATTTTTAAAATTTAGTATTTAAATTTTTAAATTTTAAAATTTAAATTTTTAAATTTTAAAATTTAAATTTTAATAATTTATGTTTTAAAATTTATTATTTAAAATTTTAAACTTTAAAATTTAAAGTTTTAATAGTTAAATTTTTAAAATTTAGTATTTAAATTTTTAAATTTTAAAATATAAAGTTTTAATAATGAAATTTTTAAAATTTAGTATTTAAATTTTTAAATTTAAAATTTTAAAATTTTAATAATTAAATTTTTAAAATTTAGTATTTAAATTTTTAAATTTTAAAATTTAAAGTTTTAATAATTAAATTTTTAAAATTTAGTATTTAAATTTTTAAATTTTAAAATTTAAATTTTTAAATTTTAAAATTTAAATTTTTAAATTTTAAAATTTAAAGTTTTAATAATTAAATTTTTAAAATTTAGTATTTAAATTTTTAAATTTTAAAGTTTGAAGTTTTAATAATTAATTTTTAAAATTTAGTATTTAAATTATAAAATTTAAATTTTTAAATTTTAAAATTTAAAATTTTAATAATTAAATTTTTAAAATTTAGTATTTAAATTTTTAAATTTTAAAATTTAAAGCTTTAATAATTAAATTTTTAAAATTTGTATTTAAATTTATAAATTTTAAAATTTAAAGTTTTAATAATTAAATTTTTAAAATTTAGTATTTAAATTTTTAAATTTTAAAATTTAAATTTTTAAATTTTAAAATTTAAAATTTCAATAATTAAATTTTTAAAATTTAGTAATTAAATTTTTAAATTTTAAAGTTTAAAATTTCAATAATTAAATTTTTAAAATTTAGTATTTAAGTTTTTAAATTTTAAAATTTAAAGTCTTAATTAAATTTTTAAAATTTAGTATTTAAATTTTTAAATTTTAAAGTTTGAAGTTTTAATAATTAATTTTTAAAATTTAGTATTTAAATTTTAAAATTTAAATTTTTAAATTTTAAAATTTAAAATTTTAATAATTAAATTTTTAAAATTTAGTATTTAAATTTTTAAATTTTAAAATTTAAATTATTGTTTTAAGTTTTGTGTATTTAATTTTATAATTTTAAATTTAAGTTTAAATATAATTTTTAATTTTAGTATTTAATTTTAAGGTTTATGTTTTAATAATTAAATTTTTAAATTTAGTATTTAATTTTAAATTTAAATTTTAAATTTTAAATTTAATTTTATTATTTAAATTTTTAATTTAGTTATAATTTTTAAATTTTAAATTTAAAGTGTATAATTAATTTTTAAATTTAGTATTTAAATTTTTAAATTTTAAATTTAAGTTTTAATTAATTTTAAATTTGTATTTAAATTTTTAATTTTAAATTTAAAGTTTTAATAATTAATTTTTAAAATTTGTATTTAAATTTTTTAATATTAAAATTTAAAGTTTTATATTAATTTTTAAATTTGTATTTAAATTTTTAAATTTTAAAATTTAAAGTTTTAATAATTAAATTTTTAAAATTTAGTATTTAAATTTTTAAATTTTAAAATTTAAAGTTTTAATAATTAAATTTTTAAAATTTAGCATTTAAATTTTTAAATTTTAAAATTTAAAGTTTTAATAATTAAATTTTTAAAATTTGTATTTAATTTTTAAATTTTAAAATTTAAAGTTTTAATAATTAAATTTTTAAAATGTAGTATTTAAATTTTAAAATTTAAATTTTTAAATTCTAAAATTTAAAATTTTATTAATTAAATTTTTAAAATTTAGTATTTAAATTTTTAAATTTTAAATTTTAAAGTTATAATAATTAAATTTTTAAAATTTAGTATTTAAATTTTTAAATTTTAAAATTTAAAGTTTTAATAATTAAATTTTTAAAATGTAGTATTTAAATTTTAAAATTTAAATTTTTAAATTTTAAAATTTAAAATTTTAATAATTAAATTTTTAAAATTTGTATTTAAATTTTTAAATTTTATAATTTAAAGTTTTAATAATTAAATTTTTAAAATTTGTATTTAAATTTTTAAATTTTAAAATTTAAAGTTTTAATAATTAAATTTTTAAAATTTAGTATTTAAATTTTTAAATTTTAAAATTTAAAGTTTTAATAATTAAATTTTTAAAATTTAGTATTTAAATTTTTAAATTTTAAAATTTAAAGTTTCAATAATTAAATTTTTAAAATTTGTATTTAAATTTTTAAATTTTAAAATTTAAAGTTTTAATAATTAAATTTTTAAAATTTGTATTTAAATTTTTAAATTTTAAAATTTAAAGTTTTAATAATTAAATTTTTAAAATTTATTATTTAAATTTTTAAATTTTAAAATTTAAAGTTTTAATAATTAAATATTTAAAATTTGTATTTAAATTTTTAAATTTTAAAATTTAAAGTTATAATAATTAAATATATAAAATTTTAATAATTAAATTTTTAAAATTTAGTATTTAAATTTTTAAATTTTAAAATTTAAAGTTTTAATAATTAAATATTTAAAATTTGTATTTAAATTTTTAAATTTTAAAATTTAAAGTTATAATAATTAAATATTTAAAATTTTAATAATTAAATTTTTAAAATTTAGTATTTAAATTTTTAAATTTTAAAATTTAAAGTTTTAATAATGAAATTTTTAAAATTTAGTATTTAAATTTTTAAATTTTAAAATTTAAAATTTTAATAATTAAATTTTTAAAATTTAGTATTTAAATTTTTAAATTTTAAAATTTAAAGTTTTAATAATTAAATTTTTAAAATTTGAATTTAAATTTTTAAATTTTAAAATTTAAAGTTTTAATAATGAAATTTTTAAAATTTACTGTTTAAAATTTTAAACTTTAAAATTTAAAGTTTTAATAATTAAATTTTTAAAATTTAGTATTTAAATTTTTAAATTTTAAAATTTAAAGTTTTAATAATTAAATTTTTAAAATTTGTATTTAAATTTTTAAATTTTAAAATTTAAAGTTTTAATAATTAAATTTTTAAAATTTAGTATTTAAATTTTTAAATTTTAAAATTTAAATTTTAATAATTAATGTTTTAAAATTTATTATTTAAAATTTTAAACTTTAAAATTTAAAGTTTTAATAGTTAAATTTTTAAAATTTAGTATTTAAATTTTTAAATTTTAAAATTTATAGTTTTAATAATTAAATTTTTAAAATTTAGTATTTAAATTTTTAAATTTTAAAATATAAAATTTTAATAATGAAATTTTTAAAATTTAGTATTTAAATTTTTAAATTTAAAAATTTAATATTTTAATAATTAAATTTTTAAAATTTAGTATTTAAATTTTTAAATTTTAAAATTTAAAGTTTTAATAATTAAATTTTTAAAATTTAGTATTTAAATTTTTAAATTTTAAAATATAAATTTTTAAATTTTAAAATTTAAATTTTTAAATTTTAAAATTTAAAGTTTTAATAATTAAATTTTTAAAATTTAGTATTTAAATTTTTAAATTTTAAAGTTTGAAGTTTTAATAATTAATTTTTAAAATTTAGTATTTAAATTATAAAATTTAAATTTTTAAATTTTAAAATTTAAAATTTTAATAATTAAATTTTTAAAATTTAGTATTTAAATTTTTAAATTTTAAAATTTAAAGCTTTAATAATTAAATTTTTAAAATTTGTATTTAAATTTATAAATTTTAAAATTTAAAGTTTTAATAATTAAATTTTTAAAATTTAGTATTTAAATTTTTAAATTTTAAAATTTAAATTTTTAAATTTTAAAATTTAAAATTTCAATAATTAAATTTTTAAAATTTAGTAATTAAATTTTTAAATTTTAAAGTTTAAAATTTCAATAATTAAATTTTTAAAATTTAGTATTTAAATTTTTAAATTTTAAAGTTTGAAGTTTTAATAATTAATTTTTAAAATTTAGTATTTAAATTTTAAAATTTAAATTTTTAAATTTTAAAATTTAAAATTTTAATAATTAAATTTTTAAAATTTGTATTTAAATTTATAAATTTTAAAATTTAAAATTTTAATAATTAAATTTTTAAAATTTAGTATTTAAATTTTTAAAGTTTAAAGTTTTAATAATTAAATTTTTAAAATTTAGTATTTAAATTTTAAAATTTAAATTTTTAAATTTTAAAATTTAAAATTTTAATAATTAAATTTTTAAAATTTAGTATTTAAATTTTTAAATTTTAAAATTTAAAGTTGTAATAATTAAATTTTTAAAATTTAGTATTTAAATTTTTAAATTTTAAAATTTAAAGTTTTAATAATTAAATTTTTAAAACGTAGTATTTAAATTTTAAAATTTAAATTTTTAAATTTTATAATTTATAATTTTAATAATTAAATTTTTAAAATTTAGTATTTAAATTTTTAAATTTTAAAATATAAAGTTTTAATAATGAAATTTTTAAAATTTAAAGTTTTAATAATTAAATTTTTAAAATTTAGTATTTAAATTTTTAAATTTTAAAATTTAAAATTTTAACAATTAAATTTTTAAAATTTAGTATTTAAATATTTAAATTTTAAAATTTAAAGATTTAATATTTAAAGTTTTAAAATTTAGTATTTAAATTTTTAAATTTTAAAATTTAAATTTTAATAATTAAAGTTTTAAAATTTAGTATTTAAAATTTTAAACTTTAAAATTTAAAATTTTAATAATTAAATTTTTAAAATTTAGTATTTAAATTTTTAAATTTTAAAATTTAAAGTTTTAATAATTAAATTTTTAAAATTTAAAGTTTTAATAATTAAATTTTTAAAATTTAGTATTTAAATTTTTAAATTTTAAAATTTAAAGTTTTAATAATTA
Source organism: Aethina tumida (assembly GCF_024364675.1). Classification (NCBI taxonomy): domain Eukaryota; kingdom Metazoa; phylum Arthropoda; class Insecta; order Coleoptera; family Nitidulidae; genus Aethina; species Aethina tumida. Next base: position 10,167,415 of record NC_065436.1, read on the forward strand.
AATTTTTAAAATTTAGTATTTAAATTTTTAAATTTTAAAATTTAAAGTTTTAATAATTAAATTTTTAAAATTTGAATTTAAATTTTTAAATTTTAAAATTTAAAGTTTTAATAATTAAATTTTTAAAATTTAGTATTTAAATTTTTAAATTTTAAAATTTAAAGTTTTAATAATTAAATTTTTAAAATTTAGTATTTAAATTTTTAAATTTTAAAATTTAAAGTTTTAATAATTAAATTTTTAAAATTTGTATTTAATGTTTAAATTTTAAAATTTAAAGTTTTAATAATTAAATTTTTAAAATGTAGTATTTAAATTTTAAAATTTAAATTTTTAAATTCTAAAATTTAAAATTTTATTAATTAAATTTTTAAAATTTAGTATTTAAATTTTTAAATTTTAAATTTTAAAGTTATAATAATTAAATTTTTAAAATTTAGTATTTAAATTTTTAAATTTTAAAATTTAAAGTTTTAATAATTAAATTTTTAAAATGTAGTATTTAAATTTTAAAATTTAAATTTTTAAATTTTAAAATTTAAAATTTTAATAATTAAATTTTTAAAATTTGTATTTAAATTTTTAAATTTTATAATTTAAAGTTTTAATAATTAAATTTTTAAAATTTGTATTTAAATTTTTAAATTTTAAAATTTAAAGTTTTAATAATTAAATTTTTAAAATTTAGTATTTAAATTTTTAAATTTTAAAATTTAAAGTTTTAATAATTAAATATTTAAAATTTGTATTTAAATTTTTAAATTTTAAAATTTAAAGTTATAATAATTAAATATATAAAATTTTAATAATTAAATTTTTAAAATTTAGTATTTAAATTTTTAAATTTTAAAATTTAAAGTTTTAATAATTAAATATTTAAAATTTGTATTTAAATTTTTAAATTTTAAAATTTAAAGTTATAATAATTAAATATTTAAAATTTTAATAATTAAATTTTTAAAATTTAGTATTTAAATTTTTAAATTTTAAAATTTAAAGTTTTAATAATGAAATTTTTAAAATTTAGTATTTAAATTTTTAAATTTTAAAATTTAAAATTTTAATAATTAAATTTTTAAAATTTAGTATTTAAATTTTTAAATTTTAAAATTTAAAGTTTTAATAATTAAATTTTTAAAATTTGAATTTAAATTTTTAAATTTTAATATTTAAAGTTTTAATAATGAAATTTTTAAAATTTACTGTTTAAAATTTTAAACTTTAAAATTTAAAGTTTTAATAATTAAATTTTTAAAATTTAGTATTTAAATTTTTAAATTTTAAAATTTAAATTTTTAAATTTTAAAATTTAAAATTTCAATAATTAAATTTTTAAAATTTAGTAATTAAATTTTTAAATTTTAAAGTTTAAAATTTCAATAATTAAATTTTTAAAATTTAGTATTTAAATTTTTAAATTTTAAAGTTTGAAGTTTTAATAATTAATTTTTAAAATTTAGTATTTAAATTTTAAAATTTAAATTTTTAAATTTTAAAATTTAAAATTTTAATAATTAAATTTTTAAAATTTAGTATTTAAATTTTTAAATTTTAAAATTTAAAGTTTTAATAATTAAATTTTTAAAATTTGTATTTAAATTTATAAATTTTAAAATTTAAAATTTTAATAATTAAATTTTTAAAATTTAGTATTTAAATTTTTAAAGTTTAAAGTTTTAATAATTAAATTTTTAAAATTTAGTATTTAAATTTTAAAATTTAAATTTTTAAATTTTAAAATTTAAAATTTTAATAATTAAATTTTTAAAATTTAGTATTTAAATTTTTAAATTTTAAAATTTAAAGTTGTAATAATTAAATTTTTAAAATTTAGTATTTAAATTTTTAAATTTTAAAATTTAAAGTTTTAATAATTAAATTTTTAAAACGTAGTATTTAAATTTTAAAATTTAAATTTTTAAATTTTATAATTTAAAATTTTAATAATTAAATTTTTAAAATTTAGTATTTAAATTTTTAAATTTTAAAATATAAAGTTTTAATAATGAAATTTTTAAAATTTAAAGTTTTAATAATTAAATTTTTAAAATTTAGTATTTAAATTTTTAAATTTTAAAATTTAAAATTTTAACAATTAAATTTTTAAAATTTAGTATTTAAATATTTAAATTTTAAAATTTAAAGATTTAATATTTAAAGTTTTAAAATTTAGTATTTAAATTTTTAAATTTTAAAATTTAAATTTTAATAATTAAAGTTTTAAAATTTAGTATTTAAAATTTTAAACTTTAAAATTTAAAATTTTAATAATTAAATTTTTAAAATTTAGTATTTAAATTTTTAAATTTTAAAATTTAAAGTTTTAATAATTAAATTTTTAAAATTTAAAGTTTTAATAATTAAATTTTTAAAATTTAGTATTTAAATTTTTAAATTTTAAAATTTAAAGTTTTAATAATTAAATTTTTAAAATTTAGTATTTAAATTTTTAAATTTTAAAATTTAAAGTTTTAATAATTAAATTTTTAAAATTTGAATTTAAATTTTTAAATTTTAAAATTTAAAGTTTTAATAATTAAATTTTTAAAATTTAGTATTTAAATTTTTAAATTTTAAAATTTAAAGTTTTAATAATTAAATTTTTAAAATTTAGTATTTAAATTTTTAAATTTTAAAATTTAAAGTTTTAATAATTAAATTTTTAAAATTTGTATTTAATGTTTAAATTTTAAAATTTAAAGTTTTAATAATTAAATTTTTAAAATGTAGTATTTAAATTTTAAAATTTAAATTTTTAAATTCTAAAATTTATAATTTTATTAATTAAATTTTTAAAATTTAGTATTTAAATTTTTAAATTTTAAATTTTAAAGTTATAATAATTAAATTTTTAAAATTTAGTATTTAAATTTTTAAATTTTAAAATTTAAAGTTTTAATAATTAAATTTTTAAAATGTAGTATTTAAATTTTAAAATTTAAATTTTTAAATTTTAAAATTTAAAATTTTAATAATTAAATTTTTAAAATTTGTATTTAAATTTTTAAATTTTATAATTTAAAGTTTTAATAATTAAATTTTTAAAATTTGTATTTAAATTTTTAAATTTTAAAATTTAAAGTTTTAATAATTAAATTTTTAAAATTTAGTATTTAAATTTTTAAATTTTAAAATTTAAAGTTTTAATAATTAAATATTTAAAATTTGTATTTAAATTTTTAAATTTTAAAATTTAAAGTTATAATAATTAAATATATAAAATTTTAATAATTAAATTTTTAAAATTTAGTATTTAAATTTTTAAATTTTAAAATTTAAAGTTTTAATAATTAAATATTTAAAATTTGTATTTAAATTTTTAAATTTTAAAATTTAAAGTTATAATAATTAAATATTTAAAATTTTAATAATTAAATTTTTAAAATTTAGTATTTAAATTTTTAAATTTTAAAATTTAAAGTTTTAATAATGAAATTTTTAAAATTTAGTATTTAAATTTTTAAATTTTAAAATTTAAAATTTTAATAATTAAATTTTTAAAATTTAGTATTTAAATTTTTAAATTTTAAAATTTAAAGTTTTAATAATTAAATTTTTAAAATTTGAATTTAAATTTTTAAATTTTAATATTTAAAGTTTTAATAATGAAATTTTTAAAATTTACTGTTTAAAATTTTAAACTTTAAAATTTAAAGTTTTAATAATTAAATTTTTAAAATTTAGTATTTAAATTTTTAAATTTTAAAATTTAAAGTTTTAATAATTAAATTTTTAAAATTTGTATTTAAATTTTTAAATTTTAAAATTTAAAGTTTTAATAATTAAATTTTTAAAATTTAGTATTTAAATTTTTAAATTTTAAAATTTAAATTTTAATAATTAATGTTTTAAAATTTATTATTTAAAATTTTAAACTTTAAAATTTAAATTTTTAAATTTTAAAATTTAAATTTTTAAATTTTAAAATTTAAAGTTTTAATAATTAAATTTTTAAAATTTAGTATTTAAATTTTTAAATTTTAAAGTTTGAAGTTTTAATAATTAATTTTTAAAATTTAGTATTTAAATTATAAAATTTAAATTTTTAAATTTTAAAATTTAAAATTTTAATAATTAAATTTTTAAAATTTAGTATTTAAATTTTTAAATTTTAAAATTTAAAGCTTTAATAATTAAATTTTTAAAATTTGTATTTAAATTTATAAATTTTAAAATTTAAAGTTTTAATAATTAAATTTTTAAAATTTAGTATTTAAATTTTTAAATTTTAAAATTTAAATTTTTAAATTTTAAAATTTAAAATTTCAATAATTAAATTTTTAAAATTTAGTAATTAAATTTTTAAATTTTAAAGTTTAAAATTTCAATAATTAAATTTTTAAAATTTAGTATTTAAATTTTTAAATTTTAAAGTTTGAAGTTTTAATAATTAATTTTTAAAATTTAGTATTTAAATTTTAAAATTTAAATTTTTAAATTTTAAAATTTAAAATTTTAATAATTAAATTTTTAAAATTTAGTATTTAAATTTTTAAATTTTAAAATTTAAAGTTTTAATAATTAAATTTTTAAAATTTGTATTTAAATTTATAAATTTTAAAATTTAAAATTTTAATAATTAAATTTTTAAAATTTAGTATTAAATTTTTAAAGTTTAAAGTTTTAATAATTAAATTTTTAAAATTTAGTATTTAAATTTTAAAATTTAAATTTTTAAATTTTAAAATTTAAAATTTTAATAATTAAATTTTTAAAACGTAGTATTTAAATTTTAAAATTTAAATTTTTAAATTTTATAATTTAAAATTTTAATAAATAAATTTTTAAAATTTAGTATTTAAATTTTTAAATTTTAAAATATAAAGTTTTAATAATGAAATTTTTAAAATTTAGTATTTAAATTTTTAAATTTTAAAATTTAAAATTTTAACAATTAAATTTTTAAAATTTAGTATTTAAATATTTAAATTTTAAAATTTAAAGATTTAATATTTAAAGTTTTAAAATTTAGTATTTAAATTTTTAAATTTTAAAATTTAAATTTTAATAATTAAAGTTTTAAAATTTAGTATTTAAAATTTTAAACTTTAAAATTTAAAATTTTAATAATTAAATTTTTAAAATTTAGTATTTAAATTTTTAAATTTTAAAATTTAAAGTTTTAATAATTAAATTTTTAAAATTTATAGTTTTAATAATTAAATTTTTAAAATTTAGTATTTAAATTTTTAAATTTTAAAATTTAAAGTTTTAATAATTAAATTTTTAAAATTTAGTATTTAAATTTTTAAATTTTAAAATTTAAAGTTTTAATGATTAAATTTTTAAAATTTGTATTTAAATTTTTAAATTTTAAAATTTAAAGTTTTAATAATTAAATTTTTAAAATTTAGTATTTAAATTTTTAAATTTTAAAATTTAAAGTTTTAATAATTAAATTTTTAAAATTTAGTATTTAAATTTTTAAATTTTAAAATTTAAAGTTTTAATAATTAAATTTTTAAAATTTGTATTTAATTTTTAAATTTTAAAATTTAAAGTTTTAATAATTAAATTTTTAAAATGTAGTATTTAAATTTTAAAATTTAAATTTTTAAATTCTAAAATTTAAAATTTTATTAATTAAATTTTTAAAATTTAGTATTTAAATTTTTAAATTTTAAATTTTAAAGTTATAATAATTAAATTTTTAAAATTTAGTATTTAAATTTTTAAATTTTAAAATTTAAAGTTTTAATAATTAAATTTTTAAAATGTAGTATTTAAATTTTAAAATTTAAATTTTTAAATTTTAAAATTTAAAATTTTAATAATTAAATTTTTAAAATTTGTATTTAAATTTTTAAATTTTATAATTTAAAGTTTTAATAATTAAATTTTTAAAATTTGTATTTAAATTTTTAAATTTTAAAATTTAAAGTTTTAATAATTAAATTTTTAAAATTTAGTATTTAAATTTTTAAATTTTAAAATTTAAAGTTTTAATAATTAAATTTTTAAAATTTAGTATTTAAATTTTTAAATTTTAAAATTTAAAGTTTTAATAATTAAATTTTTAAAATTTGTATTTAAATTTTTAAATTTTAAAATTTAAAGTTTTAATAATTAAATTTTTAAAATTTAGTATTTAAATTTTTAAATTTTAAAATTTAAAGTTTTAATAATTAAATTTTTAAAATTTAGTATTTAAATTTTTAAATTTTAAAATTTAAAGTTTTAATAATTAAATTTTTAAAATGTAGTAATTAAATTTTAAAATTTAAATTTTTAAATTCTAAAATTTAAAATTTTATTAATTAAATTTTTTAAATTTAGTATTTAAATTTTTAAATTTTAAATTTTAAAGTTATAATAATTAAATTTTTAAAATTTAGTATTTAAATTTTTAAATTTTAAAATTTAAAGTTTTAATAATTAAATTTTTAAAATGTAGTATTTAAATTTTAAAATTTAAATTTTTAAATTTTAAAATTTAAAATTTTAATAATTAAATTTTTAAAATTTGTATTTAAATTTTTAAATTTTATAATTTGAAGTTTTAATAATTAAATTTTTAAAATTTGTATTTAAATTTTTAAATTTTAAAATTTAAAGTTCTAATAATTAAATATTTAAAATTTGTATTTAAATTTTTAAATTTTAAAATTTAAAGTTATAATAATTAAATATTTAAAATTTTAACAATTAAATTTTTAAAATTTAGTATTTAAATTTTTAAATTTTAAAATTTAAAGTTTTAATAATTAAATATTTAAAATTTGTATTTAAATTTTTAAATTTTAAAATTTAAAGTTATAATAATTAAATATTTAAAATTTTAATAATTAAATTTTTAAAATTTTGTATTTAAATTTTTAAATTTTAAAATTTAAAGTTTTAATAATTAAATTTTTAAAATTTAGTATTTAAATTTTTAAATTTTAAAATTAAAAGTTTTAATAATTAAATTTTTAAAATTTAGTATTTAAATTTTTAAATTTTAAAATTTAAAGTTTTAACAATTAAATTTTTAAAATTTAGTATTTAAATATTTAAATTTTAAAATTTAAAGTTTTAACAATTAAATTTTTAAAATTTAGTATTTAAATTTTTTAATTTTAAAATTTAAAGTTTTAATAATTAAATTTTTAAAATTTAGTATTTAAATTTTAAAATTTAAATTTTTAAATTTTAAAATTTAAAATTTTAATAATTAAATTTTTAAAATTTAGTATTTAAATTTTTAAATTTTAAAATTAAAAGTTTTAATAATGAAATTTTTAAAATTTAGTATTTAAATTTTTAAATTTTAAAATTTAAAATTTTAATAATTAAATATATTATATAATATATAAATAAATATTTAAATTTTAAAATTTAAAGATTTAATATTTAAAGTTTTTAAATTTAGTATTTAAATTTTTAAATTTTAAAATTTAAATTTTAATAATTAAAGTTTTAAAATTTAGTATTTAAAATTTTAAACTTTAAAATTTAAAGTTTTAATAATTAAATTTTTAAAATTTAGTATTTAAATTTTAAATTTTAAAATTAAAAGTTTTAATAATTAAATTATTTAAAATTGTATTTAAATTTTTAAATTTTAAAATTTAAAGTTTTAATAATTAAATTTTTAAAATTTAGTATTTAAATTTTTAAATTTTAAAATTTAAAGTTTTAATAATTAAATTTTTAAAATTTAGTATTTAAATTTTTAAATTTTAAAATTTAAAGTTTTAATAATTAAATTTTTAAAATTTGTATTTAAATTTTTAAATTTTAAAATTTAAAGTTTTAACAATTAAATTTTTAAAATTTAGTATTTAAATTTTTAAATTTTAAAATTTAAAGTTTTAATAATTAAATTTTTAAAATTTAGTATTTAAATTTTTAAAATTTAAAGTTTTAATAATTAAATTTTTAAAATTTAGTATTTAAGTTTTTAAATTTTAAGATTTAAAGTTTTAATAATTAAATTTTTAAAATTTAGTAATTAAATTTTTAAATTTTAAAGTTTGAAGTTTTAATTATTAAATTTTTAAAATTTAGTATTTAAATTTTAAAATTTAAATTTTTAAATTTTAAAATTTAAAATTTTAATAATTAAATTTTTAAAATTTAGTATTTAAATTTTTAAATTTTAAAATATAAAGTTTTAATAATGAAATTTTTAAAATTTAGTATTTAAATTTTTAAATTTTAAAATTTAAAATTTTAATAATTAAATTTTTAAAATTTAGTATTTAAATATTTAAATATTAAAATTTAAAGATTTAATATTTAAAGTTTTAAAATTTAGTATTCAAATTTTTAAATTTTAAAATTTAAATTTTAATAATTAAAGTTTTAAAATTTAGTATTTAAAATTTTAAACTTTAAAATTTAAAGTTTTAATAATTAAATATTTAAAATTTAGTATTTAAATTTTTAAATTTTAAAATTAAAATTTTAATAATTAAATTTTTAAAATTTTTATTTAAATTTTTAAATTTTAAAATTTAAAGTTTTAATAATTAAATTTTTAAAATTTAGTATTTAAATTTTTAAATTTTAAAATTTAAAGTTTTAATAATTAAATTTTTAAAATTTAGTATTTAAATTTTTAAATTGTAAAATTTAAAGTTTTAATAATTAAATTTTTAAAATTTGTATTTAAATTTTTAAATTTTAAAATTTAAAGTTTTAATAATTAAATTTTTAAAATTTAGTATTAAAATTTTTAAATTTTAAAATTTAAAGTTTTAACAATTAAATTTTTAAAATTTAGTATTTAAATTTTTAAATTTTAAATTGAAAGTTTTAATAATTAAATTTTTAAAATTTAGTATTTAAATTTTTAAATTTTAAAATTTAAAATTTTAACAATTAAATTTTTAAAATTTAGTATTTAAATTTTTAAATTTTAAAATTTAAAGTTTTAATAATTAAATTTTTAAAATTTAGTTTTTAAGTTTTTAAATTTTAAAATTTAAAGTTTTAATAATTAAATTTTTAAAATTTAGTATTTAAATTTTTAAATTTTAAAGTTTGAAGTTTTAATAATTAAATTTTTAAAATTTATTATTTAAATTTTAAAATTTAAATTTTTAAATTTTAAAATTTAAAATTTTAATAATTAATTTTTTAAAATTTAGTATTTAAATTTTTAAATTTTAAAATATAAAGTTTTAATAATGAAATTTTTAAAATTTAGTATTTAAATTTTTAAATTTTAAAATTTAAAATTTTAATAATTAAATTTTTAAAATTTAGTATTTAAATATTTAAATATTAAAATTTAAAGATTTAATATTTAAAGTTTTAAAATTTAGTATTCAAATTTTTAAATTTTAAAATTTAAATTTTAATAATTAAAGTTTTAAAATTTAGTATTTAAAATTTTAAACTTTAAAATTTAATGTTTTAATAATTAAATTTTTAAAATTTAGTATTTAAATTTTTAAATTTTAAAATTTAAAGTTTTAATAATTAAATTTTTAAAATTTGTATTTAAATTTTTAAATTTTAAAATTTAAAGTTTTAATAATTAAATTTTTAAAATTTATTATTTAAATTTTCAAATTTTAAAATTTAATGTTTTAATAATTAAATTTTTAAAATTTGTATTTAAATTTTTAAATTTTAAAATTTAAAGTTTTAATAATTAAATTTTTAAAATTTAGTATTTAAATTTTTAAATTTTAAAATTTAAAGTTTTAATAATTAAATATTTAAAATTTGTATTTAAATTTTTAAATTTTAAAATTTAAAGTTATAATAAATAAATATTTAAAATTTTAATAATTAAATTTTTAAAATTTTGTATTTAAATTTTTAAATTTTAAAATTTAAAGTTTTAATAATTAAATTTTTAAAATTTAGTATTTAAATTTTTAAATTTTAAAATTAAAAGTTTTAATAATTAAATTTTTTAAATTTGTATTTAAATTTTTAAATTTTAAAATTTAAAGTTTTAATAATTAAATTTTTAAAATTTAGTATTTAAATTTTTAAATTTTAAAATTTAAAGTTTTAATAATTAAATTTTTAAAATTTAGTATTTAAATTTTTAAATTTTTAAATTTAAAGTTTTAACAATTAAATTTTTAAAATTTAGTATTTAAATATTTAAATTTTAAAATTTAAAGTTTTAACAATTAAATTTTTAAAATTTAGTATTTAAATTTTTTAATTTTAAAATTTAAAGTTTTAATAATTAAATTTTTAAAATTTAGTATTTAAATTTTTAAATTTTAAAATTTAAAGTTTTAATAATTAAATTTTTAAAATTTAGTATTTAAGTTTTTAAATTTTAAAATTTAAAGTTTTAATAATTAAATTTTTAAAATTTAGTATTTAAAATTTTAAATTTTAAAATTTAAAGTTTTAACAATTAAATTTTTAAAATTTAGTATTTAAATTTTTAAATTTTAAAATTTAAAGTTTTAACAATTAAATTTTTAAAATTTAGTATTTAAATTTTTAAATTTTAAAATTTAAAGTTTTAATAATTAAATTTTTAAAATTTAGTATTTAAATTTTAAAATTTAAATTTTTAAATTTTAAAATTTAAAATTTTAATAATTAAATTTTTAAAATTTAGTATTTAAATTTTTAAATTTTAAAATTAAAAGTTTTAATAATGAAATTTTTAAAATTTAGTATTTAAATTTTTAAATTTTAAAATTTAAAATTTTAATAATTAAATATATTATATAATATATAAATAAATATTTAAATTTTAAAATTTAAAGATTTAATATTTAAAGTTTTTAAATTTTTAAATTTTAAAATTTAAATTTTAATAATTAAAGTTTTAAAATTTAGTATTTAAAATTTTAAACTTTAAAATTTAAAGTTTTAATAATTAAATTTTTAAAATTTAGTATTTAAATTTTAAATTTTAAAATTAAAAGTTTTAATAATTAAATTATTTAAATTTGTATTTAAATTTTTAAATTTTAAAATTTAAAGTTTTAATAATTAAATTTTTAAAATTTAGTATTTAAATTTTTAAATTTTAAAATTTAAAGTTTTAATAATTAAATTTTTAAAATTTAGTATTTAAATTTTTAAATTTTAAAATTTAAAGTTTTAATAATTAAATTTTTAAAATTTGTATTTAAATTTTTAAATTTTAAAATTTAAAGTTTTAACAATTAAATTTTTAAAATTTAGTATTTAAATTTTTAAATTTTAAAATTTAAAGTTTTAATAATTAAATTTTTAAAATTTAGTATTTAAATTTTTAAAATTTAAAGTTTTAATAATTAAATTTTTAAAATTTAGTATTTAAGTTTTTAAATTTTAAGATTTAAAGTTTTAATAATTAAATTTTTAAAATTTAGTATTTAAATTTTTAAATTTTAAAGTTTGAAGTTTTAATTATTAAATTTTTAAAATTTAGTATTTAAATTTTAAAATTTAAATTTTTAAATTTTAAAATTTAAAATTTTAATAATTAAATTTTTAAAATTTAGTATTTAAATTTTTAAATTTTAAAATATAAAGTTTTAATAATGAAATTTTTAAAATTTAGTATTTAAATTTTTAAATTTTAAAATTTAAAATTTTAATAATTAAATTTTTAAAATTTAGTATTTAAATATTTAAATATTAAAATTTAAAGATTTAATATTTAAAGTTTTAAAATTTAGTATTCAAATTTTTAAATTTTAAAATTTAAATTTTAATAATTAAAGTTTTAAAATTTAGTATTTAAAATTTTAAACTTTAAAATTTAAAGTTTTAATAATTAAATATTTAAAATTTAGTATTTAAATTTTTAAATTTTAAAATTAAAATTTTAATAATTAAATTTTTAAAATTTTTATTTAAATTTTTAAATTTTAAAATTTAAAGTTTTAATAATTAAATTTTTAAAATTTAGTATTTAAATTTTTAAATTTTAAAATTTAAAGTTTTAATAATTAAATTTTTAAAATTTAGTATTTAAATTTTTAAATTGTAAAATTTAAAGTTTTAATAATTAAATTTTTAAAATTTGTATTTAAATTTTTAAATTTTAAAATTTAAAGTTTTAATAATTAAATTTTTAAAATTTAGTATTAAAATTTTTAAATTTTAAAATTTAAAGTTTTAACAATTAAATTTTTAAAATTTAGTATTTAAATTTTTAAATTTTAAATTGAAAGTTTTAATAATTAAATTTTTAAAATTTAGTATTTAAATTTTTAAATTTTAAAATTTAAAATTTTAACAATTAAATTTTTAAAATTTAGTATTTAAATTTTTAAATTTTAAAATTTAAAGTTTTAATAATTAAATTTTTAAAATTTAGTTTTTAAGTTTTTAAATTTTAAAATTTAAAGTTTTAATAATTAAATTTTTAAAATTTAGTATTTAAATTTTTAAATTTTAAAGTTTGAAGTTTTAATAATTAAATTTTTAAAATTTATTATTTAAATTTTAAAATTTAAATTTTTAAATTTTAAAATTTAAAATTTTAATAATTAATTTTTTAAAATTTAGTATTTAAATTTTTAAATTTTAAAATTAAAAGTTTTAATAATTAAATTTTTTAAATTTGTATTTAAATTTTTAAATTTTAAAATTTAAAGTTTTAATAATTAAATTTTTAAAATTTAGTATTTAAATTTTTAAATTTTAAAATTTAAAGTTTTAATAATTAAATATTTAAAATTTGTATTTAAATTTTTAAATTTTAAAATTTAAAGTTATAATAAATAAATATTTAAAATTTTAATAATTAAATTTTTAAAATTTTGTATTTAAATTTTTAAATTTTAAAATTTAAAGTTTTAATAATTAAATTTTTAAAATTTAGTATTTAAATTTTTAAATTTTAAAATTAAAAGTTTTAATAATTAAATTTTTTAAATTTGTATTTAAATTTTTAAATTTTAAAATTTAAAGTTTTAATAATTAAATTTTTAAAATTTAGTATTTAAATTTTTAAATTTTAAAATTTAAAGTTTTAATAATTAAATTTTTAAAATTTAGTATTTAAATTTTTAAATTTTTAAATTTAAAGTTTTAACAATTAAATTTTTAAAATTTAGTATTTAAATATTTAAATTTTAAAATTTAAAGTTTTAACAATTAAATTTTTAAAATTTAGTATTTAAATTTTTTAATTTTAAAATCTAAAGTTTTAATAATTAAATTTTTAAAATTTAGTATTTAAATTTTTAAATTTTAAAATTTAAAGTTTTAATAATTAAATTTTTAAAATTTAGTATTTAAGTTTTTAAATTTTAAAATTTAAAGTTTTAATAATTAAATTTTTAAAATTTAGTATTTAAAATTTTAAATTTTAAAATTTAAAGTTTTAACAATTAAATTTTTAAAATTTAGTATTTAAATTTTTAAATTTTAAAATTTAAAGTTTTAACAATTAAATTTTTAAAATTTAGTATTTAAATTTTTAAATTTTAAAATTTAAAGTTTTAATAATTAAATTTTTAAAATTTAGTATATAAATTTTAAAATTTAAATTTTTAAATTTTAAAATTTAAAATTTTAATAATTAAATTTTTAAAATTTAGTATTTAAATTTTTAAATTTTAAAATTAAAAGTTTTAATAATGAAATTTTTAAAATTTAGTATTTAAATTTTTAAATTTTAAAATTTAAAATTTTAATAATTAAATATATTATATAATATATAAATAAATATTTAAATTTTAAAATTTAAAGATTTAATATTTAAAGTTTTTAAATTTTTAAATTTTAAAATTTAAATTTTAATAATTAAAGTTTTAAAATTTAGTATTTAAAATTATAAACTTTAAAATTTAAAGTTTTAATAATTAAATTTTTAAAATTTAGTATTTAAATTTTAAATTTTAAAATTAAAAGTTTTAATAATTAAATTATTTAAATTTGTATTTAAATTTTTAAATTTTAAAATTTAAAGTTTTAATAATTAAATTTTTAAAATTTAGTATTTAAATTTTTAAATTTTAAAATTTAAAGTTTTAATAATTAAATTTTTAAAATTTAGTATTTAAATTTTTAAATTTTAAAATTTAAAGTTTTAATAATTAAATTTTTAAAATTTGTATTTAAATTTTTAAATTTTAAAATTTAAAGTTTTAACAATTAAATTTTTAAAATTTAGTATTTAAATTTTTAAATTTTAAAATTTAAAGTTTTAATAATTAAATTTTTAAAATTTAGTATTTAAATTTTTAAAATTTAAAGTTTTAATAATTAAATTTTTAAAATTTAGTATTTAAGTTTTTAAATTTTAAGATTTAAAGTTTTAATAATTAAATTTTTAAAATTTAGTATTTAAATTTTTAAATTTTAAAGTTTGAAGTTTTAATTATTAAATTTTTAAAATTTAGTATTTAAATTTTAAAATTTAAATTTTTAAATTTTAAAATTTAAAATTTTAATAATTAAATTTTTAAAATTTAGTATTTAAATTTTTAAATTTTAAAATATAAAGTTTTAATAATGAAATTTTTAAAATTTAGTATTTAAATTTTTAAATTTTAAAATTTAAAATTTTAATAATTAAATTTTTAAAATTTAGTATTTAAATATTTAAATATTAAAATTTAAAGATTTAATATTTAAAGTTTTAAAATTTAGTATTCAAATTTTTAAATTTTAAAATTTAAATTTTAATAATTAAAGTTTTAAAATTTAGTATTTAAAATTTTAAACTTTAAAATTTAAAGTTTTAATAATTAAATATTTAAAATTTAGTATTTAAATTTTTAAATTTTAAAATTAAAATTTTAATAATTAAATTTTTAAAATTTTTATTTAAATTTTTAAATTTTAAAATTTAAAGTTTTAATAATTAAATTTTTAAAATTTAGTATTTAAATTTTTAAATTTTAAAATTTAAAGTTTTAATAATTAAATTTTTAAAATTTAGTATTTAAATTTTTAAATTGTAAAATTTAAAGTTTTAATAATTAAATTTTTAAAATTTGTATTTAAATTTTTAAATTTTAAAATTTAAAGTTTTAATAATTAAATTTTTAAAATTTAGTATTAAAATTTTTAAATTTTAAAATTTAAAGTTTTAACAATTAAATTTTTAAAATTTAGTATTTAAATTTTTAAATTTTAAATTGAAAGTTTTAATAATTAAATTTTTAAAATTTAGTATTTAAATTTTTAAATTTTAAAATTTAAAATTTTAACAATTAAATTTTTAAAATTTAGTATTTAAATTTTTAAATTTTAAAATTTAAAGTTTTAATAATTAAATTTTTAAAATTTAGTTTTTAAGTTTTTAAATTTTAAAATTTAAAGTTTTAATAATTAAATTTTTAAAATTTAGTATTTAAATTTTTAAATTTTAAAGTTTGAAGTTTTAATAATTAAATTTTTAAAATTTATTATTTAAATTTTAAAATTTAAATTTTTAAATTTTAAAATTTAAAATTTTAATAATTAATTTTTTAAAATTTAGTATTTAAATTTTTAAATTTTAAAATATAAAGTTTTAATAATGAAATTTTTAAAATTTGGTATTTAAATTTTTAAATTTTAAAATTTAAAATTTTAATAATTAAATTTTTAAAATTTAGTATTTAAATATTTAAATATTAAAATTTAAAGATTTAATATTTAAAGTTTTAAAATTTAGTATTCAAATTTTTAAATTTTAAAATTTAAATTTTAATAATTAAAGTTTTAAAATTTAGTATTTAAAATTTTAAACTTTAAAATTTAATGTTTTAATAATTAAATTTTTAAAATTTAGTATTTAAATTTTTAAATTTTAAAATTTAAAGTTTTAATAATTAAATTTTTAAAATTTGTATTTAAATTTTTAAATTTTAAAATTTAAAGTTTTAATAATTAAATTTTTAAAATTTATTATTTAAATTTTCAAATTTTAAAATTTAAAGTTTTAATAATTAAATTTTTAAAATTTGTATTTAAATTTTTAAATTTTAAAATTTAAAGTTTTAATAATTAAATTTTTAAAATTTAGTATTTAAATTTTTAAATTTTAAAATTTAAAGTTTTAATAATTAAATATTTAAAATTTGTATTTAAATTTTTAAATTTTAAAATTTAAAGTTATAATAATTAAATATTTAAAATTTAGTATTTAAATTTTAAAATTTAAATTTTTAAATTTTAAAATTTAAAATTTTAATAATTAAATTTTTAAAATTTAGTATTTAAATTTTTAAATTTTATAATTTAAAGTTTTAATAATGAAATTTTTAAAATTTAGTATTTAAATTTTTTAATTTTAAAATTTAAAATTTTAAAAATTAAATTTTTAAAATTTAGTATTTAAATATTTAAATTTTAAAATTTAAAGATTTAATATTTAAAGTTTTAAAATTTAGTATTCAAATTTTTAAATTTTAAAATTTAAATTTTAATAATTAAAGTTTTAAAATTTAGTATTTAAAATTTTAAACTTTAAAATTTAAAGTTTTAATAATTAAATTTTTAAAATTTAGTATTTAAATTTTTAAATTTTAAAATTAAAATTTTAATAATTAAATTTTTAAAATTTTTATTTAAATTTTTAAATTTTAAAATTTAAAGTTTTAATAATTAAATTTTTAAAATTTAGTATTTAAATTTTTAAATTTTAAAATTTAAAGTTTTAATAATTAAATTTTTAAAATTTAGTATTTAAATTTTTAAATTGTAAAATTTAAAGTTTTAATAATTAAATTTTTAAAATTTGTATTTAAATTCTTAAATTTTAAAATTTAAAGTGTTAATAATTAAATTTTTAAAATTTAGTATTTAAATTTTTAAATTTTAAAATTTAAAGTTTTAACAATTAAATTTTTAAAATTTAGTATTTAAATTTTTAAATTTTAAAATTTAAAGTTTTAATAATTAAATTTTTAAAATTTAGTATTTAAATTTTTAAATTTTAAAATTTAAAGTTTTAACAATTAAATTTTTAAAATTTAGTATTTAAATTTTTAAATTTTAAAATTTAAAGATTTAATAATTAAATTTTTAAAATTTAGTATTTAAATTTTTAAAATTTAAAGTTTTAATAATTAAATTTTTAAAATTTAGTTTTTAAGTTTTTAAATTTTAAAATTTAAAGTTTTAATAATTAAATTTTTAAAATTTAGTATTTAAATTTTTAAATTTTAAAATTAAAATTTTAATAATTAAATTTTTAAAATTTTTATTTAAATTTTTAAATTTTAAAATTTAAAGTTTTAATAATTAAATTTTTAAAATTTAGTATTTAAATTTTTAAATTTTAAAATTTAAAGTTTTAATAATTAAATTTTTAAAATTTAGTATTTAAATTTTTAAATTTTAAAATTTAAAGTTTTAACAATTAAATTTTTAAAATTTAGTATTTAAATTTTTAAATTTTAAAATTTAAAGTTTTAATAATTAAATTTTTAAAATTTAGTATTTAAATTTTTAAATTTTAAAATTTAAAGTTTTAACAATTAAATTTTTAAAATTTAGTATTTAAATTTTTAAATTTTAAAATTTAAAGTTTTAATAATTAAATTTTTAAAATTTAGTATTTAAATTTTTAAAATTTAAAGTTTTAATAATTAAATTTTTAAAATTTAGTTTTTAAGTTTTTAAATTTTAAAATTTAAAGTTTTAATAATTAAATTTTTAAAATTTAGTATTTAAATTTTTAAATTGTAAAATTTAAAGTTTTAATAATTAAATTTTTAAAATTTGTATTTAAATTTTTAAATTTTAAAATTTAAAGTTTTAATAATTAAATTTTTAAAATTTAGTATTTAAATTTTTAAATTTTAAAATTTAAAGTTTTAACAATTAAATTTTTAAAATTTAGTATTTAAATTTTTAAATTTTAAAATTTAAAGTTTTAATAATTAAATTTTTAAAATTTAGTATTTAAATTTTTAAATTTTAAAATTTAAAGTTTTAATAATTAAATTTTTAAAATTTAGTATTTAAATTTTTAAATTTTAAAATTTAAAGTTTTAATAATTAAATTTTTAAAATTTAGTATTTAAATTTTTAAATTGTAAAATTTAAAGTTTTAAATAATTAAATTTTTAAAATTTGTATTTAAATTCTTAAATTTTAAAATTTAAAGTGTTAATAATTAAATTTTTAAAATTTAGTATTTAAATTTTTAAATTTTAAAATTTAAAGTTTTAACAATTAAATTTTTAAAATTTAGTATTTAAATTTTTAAATTTTAAAATTTAAAGTTTTAATAATTAAATTTTTAAAATTTAGTATTTAAATTTTTAAATTTTAAAATTTAAAGTTTTAACAATTAAATTTTTAAAATTTAGTATTTAAATTTTTAAATTTTAAAATTTAAAGTTTTAATAATTAAATTTTTAAAATTTAGTATTTAAATTTTTAAAATTTTAAGTTTTAATAATTAAATTTTTAAAATTTAGTTTTTAAGTTTTTAAATTTTAAAATTTAAAGTTTTAATAATTAAATTTTTAAAATTTAGTATTTAAATTTTTAAATTTTAAAATTAAAATTTTAATAATTAAATTTTTAAAATTTTTATTTAAATTTTTAAATTTTAAAATTTAAAGTTTTAATAATTAAATTTTTAAAATTTAGTATTTAAATTTTTAAATTTTAAAATTTAAAGTTTTAATAATTAAATTTTTAAAATTTAGTATTTAAATTTTTAAATTTTAAAATTTAAAGTTTTAACAATTAAATTTTTAAAATTTAGTATTTAAATTTTTAAATTTTAAAATTTAAAGTTTTAATAATTAAATTTTTAAAATTTAGTATTTAAATTTTTAAATTTTAAAATTTAAAGTTTTAACAATTAAATTTTTAAAATTTAGTATTTAAATTTTTAAATTTTAAAATTTAAAGTTTTAATAATTAAATTTTTAAAATTTAGTATTTAAATTTTTAAAATTTAAAGTTTTAATAATTAAATTTTTAAAATTTAGTTTTTAAGTTTTTAAATTTTAAAATTTAAAGTTTTAATAATTAAATTTTTAAAATTTAGTATTTAAATTTTTAAATTGTAAAATTTAAAGTTTTAATAATTAAATTTTTAAAATTTGTATTTAAATTTTTAAATTTTAAAATTTAAAGTTTTAATAATTAAATTTTTAAAATTTAGTATTTAAATTTTTAAATTGTAAAATTTAAAGTTTTAATAATTAAATTTTTAAAATTTGTATTTAAATTCTTAAATTTTAAAATTTAAAGTGTTAATAATTAAATTTTTAAAATTTAGTATTTAAATTTTTAAATTTTAAAATTTAAAGTTTTAACAATTAAATTTTTAAAATTTAGTATTTAAATTTTTAAATTTTAAAATTTAAAGTTTTAATAATTAAATTTTTAAAATTTAGTATTTAAATTTTTAAATTTTAAAATTTAAAGTTTTAACAATTAAATTTTTAAAATTTAGTATTTAAATTTTTAAATTTTAAAATTTAAAGTTTTAATAATTAAATTTTTAAAATTTAGTATTTAAATTTTTAAAATTTTAAGTTTTAATAATTAAATTTTTAAAATTTAGTTTTTAAGTTTTTAAATTTTAAAATTTAAAGTTTTAATAATTAAATTTTTAAAATTTAGTATTTAAATTTTTAAATTTTAAAATTAAAATTTTAATAATTAAATTTTTAAAATTTTTATTTAAATTTTTAAATTTTAAAATTTAAAGTTTTAATAATTAAATTTTTAAAATTTAGTATTTAAATTTTTAAATTTTAAAATTTAAAGTTTTAATAATTAAATTTTTAAAATTTAGTATTTAAATTTTTAAATTTTAAAATTTAAAGTTTTAACAATTAAATTTTTAAAATTTAGTATTTAAATTTTTAAATTTTAAAATTTAAAGTTTTAATAATTAAATTTTTAAAATTTAGTATTTAAATTTTTAAATTTTAAAATTTAAAGTTTTAACAATTAAATTTTTAAAATTTAGTATTTAAATTTTTAAATTTTAAAATTTAAAGTTTTAATAATTAAATTTTTAAAATTTAGTATTTAAATTTTTAAAATTTAAAGTTTTAATAATTAAATTTTTAAAATTTAGTTTTTAAGTTTTTAAATTTTAAAATTTAAAGTTTTAATAATTAAATTTTTAAAATTTAGTATTTAAATTTTTAAATTGTAAAATTTAAAGTTTTAATAATTAAATTTTTAAAATTTGTATTTAAATTTTTAAATTTTAAAATTTAAAGTTTTAATAATTAAATTTTTAAAATTTAGTATTTAAATATTTAAATATTAAAATTTAAAGATTTAGTATTTAAAGTTTTAAAATTTAGTATTCAAATTTTTAAATTTTAAAATTTAAATTTTAATAATTAAAGTTTTAAAATTTAGTATTTAAAATTTTAAACTTTAAAATTTAAAGTTTTAATAATTAAATTTTTAAAATTTAGTATTTAAATTTTTAAATTTTAAAATTTAAAGTTTTAACAATTAAATTTTTAAAATTTAGTATTTAAATTTTTAAATTTTAAAATTTAAAGTTTTAATAATTAAATTTTTAAAATTTAGTATTTAAATTTTTAAAATTTAAAGTTTTAATAATTAAATTTTTAAAATTTAGTATTTAAATTTTTAAAATTTAAAGTTTTAATAATTAAATTTTTAAAATTTAGTATTTAAATTTTTAAAATTTAAAGTTTTAATAATTAAATTTTTAAAATTTAGTATTTAAGTTTTTAAATTTTAAAATTTAAAGTTTTAATAATTAAATTTTAAAAATTTAGTATTTAAATTTTTAAATTTTAAAATTTAAAGTTTTAATAATTAAATTTTTAAAATTTAGTATTTAAATTTTTAAAATTTAAAGTTTTAATAATTAAATTTTTAAAATTTAGTATTTAAGTTTTTAAATTTTAAAATTTAAAGTTTTAATAATTAAATTTTAAAAATTTAGTATTTAAATTTTTAAATTTTAAAGTTT
This sequence comes from Aethina tumida, assembly GCF_024364675.1. Taxonomy (NCBI): domain Eukaryota; kingdom Metazoa; phylum Arthropoda; class Insecta; order Coleoptera; family Nitidulidae; genus Aethina; species Aethina tumida. The sequence goes on from NC_065436.1 coordinate 10,188,191, forward strand.
GAAGATTTAATAATTAAATTTTTAAAATTTAGTATTTAAATTTTAAAATTTAAATTTTAAAATTTTAAAATTTAAAATTTTAATAATTAAATTTTTAAAATTTAGTATTTAAATATTTAAATATTAAAATTTAAAGATTTAATATTTAAAGTTTTAAAATTTAGTATTCAAATTTTTAAATTTTAAAATTTAAATTTTAATAATTAAAGTTTTAAAATTTAGTATTTAAAATTTTAAACTTTAAAATTTAAAGTTTTAATAATTAAATTTTTAAAATTTAGTATTTAAATTTTTAAATTTTAAAATTAAAATTTAAATATTTAAAATTTTTATTTAAATTTTTAAATTTTAAAATTTAAAATTTTAATAATTAAATTTTTAAAATTTAGTATTTAAATTTTTAAATTTTAAAATTTAAAGTTTTAATAATTAAATTTTTAAAATTTAGTATTTAAATTTTTAAATTGTAAAATTTAAAGTTTTAATAATTAAATTTTTAAAATTTGTATTTAAATTTTTAAATTTTAAAATTTAAAGTTTTATTAAAGTTTGAAGTTTTAATAATTAAATTTTTAAAATTTATTATTTAAAATTTAAAATTTAAATTTTTAAATTTTAAAATTTAAAATTTTAATAATTAATTTTTTAAAATTTAGTTTTTAAGTTTTTAAATTTTAAAATTTAAAGTTTTAATAATTAAATTTTTAAAATTTAGTATTTAAATTTTTAAATTGTAAAATTTAAAGTTTTAATAATTAAATTTTTAAAATTTGTATATAAATTTTTAAATTTTAAAATTTAAAGTTTTAATAATTAAATTTTTAAAATTTAGTATTTAAATATTTAAATTTTAAAATTTAAAGTTTTAATAATTAAATTTTTAAAATTTATTATTTAAATTTTCAAATTTTAAAATTTAAAGTTTCAATAATTAAATTTTTAAAATTTGTATTTAAATTTTTAAATTTTAAAATTTAAAGTTTTAACAATTAAATTTTTAAAATTTAGTATTTAAATTTTTAAATTTTAAAATTTAAAGGTTTAATAATTAAATTTTTAAAATTTAGTATTTAAATTTTTAAAATTTAAAGTTTTAATAATTAAATTTTTAAAATTTAGTTTTTAAGTTTTTAAATTTTAAAATTTAAAGTTTTAATAATTAAATTTTTAAAATTTAGTATTTAAATTTTTAAATTGTAAAATTTAAAGTTTTAATAATTAAATTTTTAAAATTTGTATTTAAATTTTTAAATTTTAAAATTTAAAGTTTTAATAATTAAATTTTTAAAATTTAGTATTTAAATATTTAAATTTTAAAATTTAAAGTTTTAATAATTAAATTTTTAAAATTTATTATTTAAATTTTCAAATTTTAAAATTTAAAGTTTCAATAATTAAATTTTTAAAATTTGTATTTAAAATTTTAAATTTTAAAATTTAAAGTTTTAATAATTAAATTTTTAAAATTTAGTATTTAAATTTTTAAATTTTAAAATTTAAAGTTTTAATAATTAAATATTTAAAATTTGTATTTAAATTTTTAAATTTTAAAATTTAAAGTTATAATAATTAAATATTTAAAATTTAGTATTTAAATTTTAAAATTTAAATTTTTAAATTTTAAAATTTAAAATTTTAATAATTAAATTTTTAAAATTTAATATTTAAATTTTTAAATTTTAAAATTTAAAGTTTTAATAATTAAATTTTTAAAATTTAGTATTTAAATTTTTAAATTTTAAAATTTAAAGTTTTAACAATTAAATTTTTAAAATTTAGTATTTAAATTTTTAAATTTTAAAATTTAAAGTTTTAATAATTAAATTTTAAAAATTTAGTATTTAAATTTTTAAATTTTAAAGTTTGAAGATTTAATAATTAAATTTTTAAAATTTAGTATTTAAATTTTAAAATTTAAATTTTAAAATTTTAAAATTTAAAATTTTAATAATTAAATTTTTAAAATTTAGTATTTAAATATTTAAATATTAAAATTTAAAGGTTTAATATTTAAAGTTTTAAAATTTAGTATTCAAATTTTTAAATTTTAAAATTTAAATTTTAATAATTAAAGTTTTAAAATTTAGTATTTAAAATTTTAAACTTTAAAATTTAAAGTTTTAATAATTAAATTTTTAAAATTTAGTATTTAAATTTTTAAATTTTAAAATTAAAATTTAAATATTTAAAATTTTTATTTAAATTTTTAAATTTTAAAATTTAAAATTTTAATAATTAAATTTTTAAAATTTAGTATTTAAATTTTTAAATTTTAAAATTTAAAGTTTTAATAATTAAATTTTTAAAATTTAGTATTTAAATTTTTAAATTGTAAAATTTAAAGTTTTAATAATTAAATTTTTACAATTTGTATTTAAATTTTTAAATTTTAAAATTTAAAGTTTTATTAAAGTTTGAAGTTTTAATAATTAAATTTTTAAAATTTATTATTTAAAATTTAAAATTTAAATTTTTAAATTTTAAAATTTAAAATTTTAATAATTAATTTTTTAAAATTTAGTATTTAAATTTTTAAATTTTAAAATATAAAGTTTTAATAATGAAATTTTTAAAATTTAGTATTTAAATTTTTAAATTTTAAAATTTAAAATTTTAATAATTAAATTTTTAAAATTTAGTATTTAAATATTTAAATATTAAAATTTAAAGATTTAATATTTAAAGTTTTAAAATTTAGTATTCAAATTTTTAAATTTTAAAATTTAAATTTTAATAATTAAAGTTTTAAAATTTAGTATTTAAATTTTTAAATTTTAAAATTTAAAGTTTCAATAATTAAATTTTTAAAATTTATTATTTAAATTTTCAAATTTTAAAATTTAAAGTTTTAATAATTAAATTTTTAAAATTTGTATTTAAAAAATTAAATTTTAAAATTTAAAGTTTTAATAATTAAATTTTTAAAATTTAGTATTTAAATTTTTAAATTTTAAAATTTAAAGTTTTAATAATTAAATATTTAAAATTTGTATTTAAATTTTAAAATTTAAATTTTTAAAGTTTAAAATTTAAAATTTTAATAATTAAATTTTTAAAATTTAATATTTAAATTTTTAAATTTTAAAATTTAAAGTTTTAATAATGAAATTTTTAAAATTTAGTATTTAAATTTTTAAATTTTAAAATTTAAAATTTTAATAATTAAATTTTTAAAATTTAGTATTTAAATATTTAAATTTTAAAATTTAAAGATTTAATATTTAAAGTTTTAAAATTTAGTATTCAAATTTTTAAATTTTAAAATTTAAATTTTAATAATTAAAGTTTTAATAATTAAATTTTTAAAATTTACTATTCAAATTTTTAAATTTTAAAATTAAAATTTTAATAATTAAATTTTTAAAATTTTTATTTAAATTTTTAAATTTTAAAATTTAAAGTTTTAATAATTAAATTTTTAAAATTTAGTATTTAAATTTTTAAATTTTAAAATTTAAAGTTTTAATAATTAAATTATTAAAATTTAGTATTTAAATTTTTAAATTGTAAAATTTAAAGTTTTAATAATTAAATTTTTAAAATTTGTATTTAAATTTTTAAATTTTAAAATTTAAAGTTTAATAATTAAATTTTTAAAATTGAGTATTTAAATTTTTAAATTTTAAAATTTAAAGTTTTAACAATTAAATTTTTAAAATTTAGTATTTAAATTTTTAAATTTTAATATTTAAAGTTTTAATAATTAAATTTTTAAAATTTAGTATTTAAATTTTTAAATTTTAAAATTTAATGTTTTAACAATTAAATTTTTAAAATTTAGTATTTAAATTTTTAAATTTTAAAATTTAAAGTTTTAATAATTAAATTTTTAAAATTTAGTTTTTAAATTTTTGAAATTTAAAGTTATAATAATTAAATTTTTAAAATTTAGTTTTTAAGTTTTTAAATTTTAAAATTTAAAGTTTTAATAATTAAATTTTTAAAATTTAGTATTTAAATTTTAAAATTTAAATTTTTAAATTTTAAAATTTAAAATTTTAATAATTAAATTTTTAAAATTTAGTATTTAAATATTTAAATATTAAAATTTAAAGATTTAATATTTAAAGTTTTAAAATTTAGTATTCAAATTTTTAAATTTTAAAATTTAAATTTTAATAATTAAAGTTTTAAAATTTAGTATTTAAAATTTTAAACTTTAAAATTTAAAGTTTTAATAATTAAATTTTTAAAATTTAGTATTTAAATTTTTAAATTTTAAAATTAAAATTTAAATTTTTAAAATTTTTATTTAAATTTTTAAATTTTAAAATTTAAAATTTTAATAATTAAATTTTTAAAATTTAGTATTTAAATTTTTAAATTGTAAAATTTAAAGTTTTAATAATTAAATTTTTAAAATTTGTATTTAAATTTTTAAATTTTAAAGTTTGAAGTTTTAATAATTAAATTTTTAAAATTTATTATTTAAATTTTAAAATTTAAATTTTTAAATTTTAAAATTTAAAATTTTAATAATTAATTTTTTAAAATTTAGTATTTAAATTTTTAAATTTTAAAATATAAAGTTTTAATAATGAAATTTTTAAAATTTAGTATTTAAATTTTTAAATTTTAAAATTTAAAATTTTAATAATTAAATTTTTAAAATTTAGTATTTAAATATTTAAATATTAAAATTTAAAGATTTAGTATTTAAAGTTTTAAAATTTAGTATTCAAATTTTTAAATTTTAAAATTTAAATTTTAATAATTAAAGTTTTAAAATTTAGTATTTAAAATTTTAAACTTTAAAATTTAAAGTTTTAATAATTAAATTTTTAAAATTTAAAGTTTAAAATTTTAAATACTAAATTTTAAAACTTTAATTATTAAAATTTAAATTTTAAAATTTAAAAATTTGAATACTAAATTTTAAAACTTTAAATATTAAATCTTTAAATTTTAATATTTAAATATTTAAATACTAAATTTTAAAAATTTAATTATTAAAATTTTAAATTTTAAAATTTAAAAATTTAAATACTAAATTTTAAAAATTTCATTATTAAAACTTTATATTTTAAAATTTAAAAATTTAAATACTAAATTTTAAAAAATTAATTATTAAAATTTTAAATTTTAAAATTTAAAAATTTAAATTTTAAAATTTAAATAATAAATTTTAAAAATTTAATTATTAAAACTTCAAACTTTAAAATTTAAAAATTTAAATACTAAATTTTAAAAATTTAATTATTAAAACTTTAAATTTTAAAATTTAAAAACTTAAAAACTAAATTTTAAAAATTTAATTATTAAAACTTTAAATTTTAAAAATTTAAATACTAAATTTTAAAAATTTAATTATTAAATCTTTAAATTTTAAAATATAAAAATTTAAATACTAAATTTTAAAAATTTAATTGTTAAAACTTTAAATTTTAAAATTTAAAAATTTAAATACTAAATTTTAAAAATTTAATTATTAAAACTTTAAATTTTAAAATTTAAAAATTTAAATACTAAATTTTAAAAATTTAATTGTTAAAACTTTAAATTTTAAAATTTAAAAATTTAAATACTAAATTTTAAAAATTTAATTATTAAAACTTTAAATTTTAAAATTTAAAAATTTAAATACAAATTTTAAAAATTTAATTATTAAAACTTTAAATTTTACAATTTAAAAATTTAAATACTAAATTTTAAAAATTTAATTATTAAAACTTTAAATTTTAAAATTTAAAAACTTAAAAACTAAATTTTAAAAATTTAATTATTAAAACTTTAAATTTTAAAAATTTAAATACTAAATTTTAAAAATTTAATTATTAAAACTTTAAATTTTAAAATTTAAAAATTTAAATACTAAATTTTAAAAATATAGTATTTAAATTTTTAAATTTTAAAATTTAAAGTTTTAACAATTAAATTTTTAAAATTTAGTATTTAAATTTTTAAATTTTAAAATTTAAAGTTTTAATAATTAAATTTTTAAAATTTGTATTTAAATTTTTAAATTTTAAAATTTAAAGTTTTAATATTTAAATTTTTAAAATTTATTATTTAAATTTTCAAATTTTAAAATTTAAAGTTTTAATAATTAAATTTTTAAAATTTGTATTTAAATTTTTAAATTTTAAAATTTAAAGTTTTAATAATTAAATTTTTAAAATTTAGTATTTAAATTTTTAAATTTTAAAATTTAAAGTTTTAATAATTAAATATTTAAAATTTGTATTTAAATTTATAAATTTTAAAATTTAAAGTTATAATAATTAAATATTTAAAATTTAGTATTTAAATTTTAAAATTTAAATTTTTAAATTTTAAAATTTAAAATTTTAATAATTAAATTTTTAAAATTTAGTATTTAAATTTTTAAATTTTAAAATTTAAAGTTTTAATAATGAAATTTTTAAAATTTAGTATTTAAATTTTTTAATTTTAAAATTTAAAATTTTAAAAATTAAATTTTTAAAATTTAGTATTTAAATATTTAAATTTTAAAATTTAAAGATTTAATATTTAAAGTTTTAAAATTTAGTATTCAAATTTTTAAATTTTAAAATTTAAATTTTAATAATTAAAGTTTTAAAATTTAGTATTTAAAATTTTAAACTTTAAAATTTAAAGTTTTAATAATTAAATTTTTAAAATTTAGTATTTAAATTTTTAAATTTTAAAATTAAAATTTTAATAATTAAATTTTTAAAATTTTTATTTAAATTTTTAAATTTTAAAATTTAAAGTTTTAATAATTAAATTTTTAAAATTTAGTATTTAAATTTTTAAATTTTAAAATTTAAAGTTTTAATAATTAAATTTTTAAAATTTAGTATTTAAATTTTTAAATTGTAAAATTTAAAGTTTTAATAATTAAGTTTTTAAAATTTGTATTTAAATTTTTAAATTTTAAAATTTAAAGTGTTAATAATTAAATTTTTAAAATTTAGTATTTAAATTTTTAAATTTTAAAATTTAAAGTTTTAACAATTAAATTTTTAAAATTTAGTATTTAAATTTTTAAATTTTAAAATTCAAAGTTTTAATAATTAAATTTTTAAAATTTAGTATTTAAATTTTTAAATTTTAAAATTTAAAGTTTTAACAATTAAATTTTTAAAATTTAGTATTTAAATTTTTAAATTTTAAAATTTAAAGTTTTAATAATTAAATTTTTAAAATTTAGGTATTTAAATTTTTAAAATTTAAAGTTTTAATAATTAAATTTTTAAAATTTAGTTTTTAAGTTTTTAAATTTTAAAATTTAAAGTTTTAATAATTAAATTTTTAAAATTTAGTATTTAAATTTTTAAATTTTAAAATTAAAATTTTATTAATTAAATTTTTAAAATTTTTATTTAAATTTTTAAATTTTAAAATTTAAAGTTTTAATAATTAAATTTTTAAAATTTAGTATTTAAATTTTTAAATTTTAAAATTTAAAGTTTTAATAATTAAATTTTTAAAATTTAGTACTTAAATTTTTAAATTGTAAAATTTAAAGTTTTAATAATTAAATTTTTAAAATTTGTATTTAAATTTTTAAATTTTAAAATTTAAAGTGTTAATAATTAAATTTTTAAAATTTAGTATTTAAATTTTTAAATTTTAAAATTTAAAGTTTTAACAATTAAATTTTTAAAATTTAGTATTTAAATTTTTAAATTTTAAAATTTAAAGTTTTAATAATTAAATTTTTAAAATTTAGTATTTAAATTTTTAAATTTTAAAATTTAAAGTTTTAACAATTAAATTTTTAAAATTTAGTATTTAAATTTTTAAATTTTAAAATTTAAAGTTTTAATAATTAAATTTTTAAAATTTAGTATTTAAATTTTTAAAATTTAAAGTTTTAATAATTAAATTTTTAAAATTTAGTTTTTAAGTTTTTAAATTTTAAAATTTAAAGTTTTAATAATTAAATTTTTAAAATTTAGTATTTAAATTTTTAAATTGTAAAATTTAAAGTTTTAATAATTAAATTTTTAAAATTTGTATTTAAATTTTTAAATTTTAAAATTTAAAGTTTTAATAATTAAATTTTTAAAATTTAGTATTTAAATTTTTAAATTTTAAAATTTAAAGTTTTAATAATTAAATTTTTAAAATTTATTATTTAAATTTTCAAATTTTAAAATTTAAAGTTTCAATAATTAAATTTTTAAAATTTGTATTTAAAATTTTAAATTTTAAAATTTAAAGTTTTAATAATTAAATTTTTAAAATTTAGTATTTAAATTTTTAAATTTTAAAATTTAAAGTTTTAATAATTAAATATTTAAAATTTGTATTTAAATTTTTAAATTTTAAAATTTAAAGTTATAATAATTAAATATTTAAAATTTAGTATTTAAATTTTAAAATTTAAATTTTTAAATTTTAAAATTTAAAATTTTAATAATTAAATTTTTAAAATTTAATATTTAAATTTTTAAATTTTAAAATTTAAAGTTTTAATAATTAAATTTTTAAAATTTAGTATTTAAATTTTTAAATTTTAAAATTTAAAGTTTTAACAATTAAATTTTTAAAATTTAGTATTTAAATTTTTAAATTTTAAAATTTAAAGTTTTAATAATTAAATTTTTAAAATTTAGTATTTAAATTTTTAAAATTTAAAGTTTTAATAATTAAATTTTTAAAATTTAGTATTTAAGTTTTTAAATTTTAAAATTTAAAGTTTTAATAATTAAATTTTAAAAATTTAGTATTTAAATTTTTAAATTTTAAAGTTTGAAGATTTAATAATTAAATTTTTAAAATTTAGTATTTAAATTTTAAAATTTAAATTTTAAAATTTTAAAATTTAAAATTTTAATAATTAAATTTTTAAAATTTAGTATTTAAATATATAAATATTAAAATTTAAAGATTTAATATTTAAAGTTTTAAAATTTAGTATTCAAATTTTTAAATTTTAAAATTTAAATTTTAATAATTAAAGTTTTAAAATTTAGAATTTAAAATTTTAAACTTTAAAATTTAAAGTTTTAATAATTAAATTTTTAAAATTTAGTATTTAAATTTTTAAATTTTAAAATTAAAATTTAAATATTTAAAATTTTTATTTAAATTTTTAAATTTTAAAATTTAAAATTTTAATAATTAAATTTTTAAAATTTAGTATTTAAATTTTTAAATTTTAAAATTTAAAGTTTTAATAATTAAATATTTAAAATTTGTATTTAAATTTTTAAATTTTAAAATTTAAAGTTATAATAATTAAATATTTAAAATTTAGTATTTAAATTTTAAAATTTAAATTTTTAAATTTTAAAATTTAAAATTTTAATAATTAAATTTTTAAAATTTAATATTTAAATTTTTAAATTTTAAAATTTAAAGTTTTAATAATTAAATTTTTAAAATTTAGTATTTAAATTTTTAAATTTTAAAATTTAAAGTTTTAACAATTAAATTTTTAAAATTTAGTATTTAAATTTTTAAATTTTAAAATTTAAAGTTTTAATAATTAAATTTTTAAAATTTAGTATTTAAATTTTTAAAATTTAAAGTTTTAATAATTAAATTTTTAAAATTTAGTATTTAAGTTTTTAAATTTTAAAATTTAAAGTTTTAATAATTAAATTTTAAAAATTTAGTATTTAAATTTTTAAATTTTAAAGTTTGAAGATTTAATAATTAAATTTTTAAAATTTAGTATTTAAATTTTAAAATTTAAATTTTAAAATTTTAAAATTTAAAATTTTAATAATTAAATTTTTAAAATTTAGTATTTAAATATTTAAATATTAAAATTTAAAGATTTAATATTTAAAGTTTTAAAATTTAGTATTCAAATTTTTAAATTTTAAAATTTAAATTTTAATAATTAAAGTTTTAAAATTTAGTATTTAAAATTTTAAACTTTAAAATTAAAAGTTTTAATAATTAAATTTTTAAAATTTAGTATTTAAATTTTTAAATTTTAAAATTAAAATTTAAATATTTAAAATTTTTATTTAAATTTTTAAATTTTAAAATTTAAAATTTTAATAATTAAATTTTTAAAATTTAGTATTTAAATTTTTAAATTTTAAAATTTAAAGTTTTAATAATTAAATTTTTAAAATTTAGTATTTAAATTTTTAAATTGTAAAATTTAAAGTTTTAATAATTAAATTTTTAAAATTTGTATTTAAATTTTTAAATTTTAAAATTTAAAGTTTTATTAAAGTTTGAAGTTTTAATAATTAAATTTTTAAAATTTATTATTTAAAATTTAAAATTTAAATTTTTAAATTTTAAAATTTAAAATTTTAATAATTAATTTTTTAAAATTTAGTATTTAAATTTTTAAATTTTAAAATATAAAGTTTTAATAATGAAATTTTTAAAATTTAGTATTTAAATTTTTAAATTTTAAAATTTAAAATTTTAATAATTAAATTTTTAAAATTTAGTATTTAAATATTTAAATATTAAAATTTAAAGATTTAATATTTAAAGTTTTAAAATTTAGTATTCAAATTTTTAAATTTTAAAATTTAAATTTTAATAATTAAAGTTTTAAAATTTAGTATTTAAAATTTTAAACTTTAAAATTTAAAGTTTTAATAATTAAATTTTTAAAATTTAGTATTTAAATTTTTAAATTTTAAAATTTAAAGTTTTAATATTTAAATTTTTAAAATTTGTATTTAAATTTTTAAATTTTAAAATTTAAAGTTTTAATAATTAAATTTTTAAAATTTAGTATTTAAATTTTTAAATTTTAAAATTTAAAGTTTCAATAATTAAATTTTTAAAATTTATTATTTAAATTTTCAAATTTTAAAATTTAAAGTTTTAATAATTAAATTTTTAAAATTTGTATTTAAAAAATTAAATTTTAAAATTTAAAGTTTTAATAATTAAATTTTTAAAATTTAGTATTTAAATTTTTAAATTTTAAACTTTAAAAATTTAAATTTTAAAATTTAAATACAAATTTTAAATATTTAATTATATATTTAAAATTTGTATTTAAATTTTAAAATTTAAATTTTTAAAGTTTAAAATTTAAAATTTTAAATACAAATTTTAAAAATTTAATTATTGAAACTTTAAATTTTAAAATTTGAAAATTTAAATAATAAATTTTAAAAATTTAATTATTAAAACTTTAAATTTTAAAATTTAAATATTTAAATACTAAATTTTAAAAATTTAATTATTAAAACTTTAAATTTTAAAATTTAAAAATTTAAATACAAATTTTAAAAATTTAATTGTTAAAACTTTAAATTTTACAATTTAAAAATTTAAATACTAAATTTTAAAAATTTAATTATTAAAACTTTAAATTTTAAAATTTAAAAACTTAAAAACTAAATTTTAAAAATTTAATTATTAAAACTTTAAATTTTAAAAATTTAAATACTAAATTTTAAAAATTTAATTATTAAACCTTTAAATTTTAAAATTTAAAAATTTAAATACTAAATTTTAAAAATTTAATTGTTAAAACTTTAAATTTTAAAATTTAAAAATTTAAATACTAAATTTTAAAAATTTAATTATTAAAACTTTAAATTTTAAAATTTAAAAATTTAAATAAAAATTTTAAAAATTTAATTAATAAAATTTTAATTTTAAAATTTAAAAATTTAAATACTAAATTTTAAAAATTTAATTATTAAAACTTTAAATTTTAAAATTTAAAAACTTAAAAACTAAATTTTAAAAATTTAATTATTATAACTTTAAATTTCAAAAATTTAAAAACTAAATTTTAAAAATTTAATTATTAAAACTTTAAATTTTAAAATTTAAAAATTTAAATACTAAATTTTAAAAATTTAATTGTTAAAACTTTAAATTTTAAAATTTAAAAATTTAAATACTAAATTTTAAAAATTTAATTATTAAAACTTTAAATATTAAAATTTAAAAATTTAAATACTAAATTTTAAAAATTTAATTGTTAAAACTTTAAATTTTAAAATTTAAAAATTTAAATACTAAATTTTAAAAATTTAATTATTAAAACTTTAAATTTTAAAATTTAAAAATTTAAATACAAATTTTAAAAATTTAATTATTAAAACTTTAAATTTTACAATTTAAAAATTTAAATACTAAATTTTAATAATTTAATTATTAAAACTTTAAATTTTAAAATTTAAAAATTTAAATACTAAATTTTAAAAATTTAATTATTAAAACTTTAAATTTTAAAATTTAAAAATTTAAATAAAAATTTTAAAAATTTAATTATTAAAATTTTAATTTTAAAATTTAAAAATTTGAATAGTAAATTTTAAAAATTTAATTATTAAAACTTTAAATTTTAAAGTTTAAAATTTTAAATACTAAATTTTAAAACTTTAATTATTAAAATTTAAATTTTAAAATTTAAAAATTTGAATACTAAATTTTAAAACTTTAAATATTAAATCTTTAAATTTTAAAATTTAAATATTTAAATACTAAATTTTAAAAATTTAATTATTAAAATTTTAAATTTTAAAATTTAAAAATTTAAATACTAAATTTTAAAAATTTCATTATTAAAACTTTAAATTTTAAAATTTAAAAATTTAAATATTAAATTTTAAAAATTTAATTATTAAAATTTTAAATTTTAAACTTTAAAAATTTAAATTTTAAAATTTAAATACAAATTTTAAATATATAATTAAATATTTAAAATTTGTATTTAAATTTTAAAATTTAAATTTTTAAAGTTTAAAATTTAAAAATTTAAATACTAAATTTTAAAAATTTAATTATTAAAACTTTAAATTTTAAAATTTAATTTTTTAAATACAAATTTTAAAAATTTAATTATTAAAACTTTAAATTTTAAAATTTGAAAATTTAAATAATAAATTTTAAAAATTTAATTATTGAAACTTTAAATTTTAAAATTTAAAAATTTAAATACTAAATTTTAAAAATTTAATTATTAAAACTTTAAATTTTAAAATTTAAAAATTTAAATACAAATTTTAAAAATTTAAATATTAAAACTTTAAATTTTAAAATTTAAAAATTTAAATACTAAATTTTAAAAATTTAATTATTAAAACTTTAAATTTTAAAGTTTAAAATTTTAAATACTAAATTTTAAAACTTTAATTATTAAAATTTAAATTTTAAAATTTAAAAATTTGAATACTAAATTTTAAAACTTTAAATATTAAATCTTTAAATTTTAATATTTAAATATTTAAATACTAAATTTTAAAAATTTAATTATTAAAATTTTAAATTTTAAAATTTAAAAATTTAAATACTAAATTTTAAAAATTTCATTATTAAAACTTTATATTTTAAAATTTAAAAATTTAAATACTAAATTTTTAAATTTTAAAATATAAAGTTTTAATAATGAAATTTTTAAAATTTAGTATTTAAATTTTTAAATTTTAAAATTTAAAATTTTAATAATTAAATTTTTAAAATTTAGTATTTAAATATTTAAATATTAAAATTTAAAGATTTAATATTTAAAGTTTTAAAATTTAGTATTCAAATTTTTAAATTTTAAAATTTAAATTTTAATAATTAAAGTTTTAAAATTTAGTATTTAAAATTTTAAACTTTAAAATTTAAAGTTTTAATAATTAAATTTTTAAAATTTAGTATTTAAATTTTTAAATTTTAAAATTTAAAGTTTTAATATTTAAATTTTTAAAATTTGTATTTAAATTTTTAAATTTTAAAATTTAAAGTTTTAATAATTAAATTTTTAAAATTTAGTATTTAAATTTTTAAATTTTAAAATTTAAAGTTTCAATAATTAAATTTTTAAAATTTATTATTTAAATTTTCAAATTTTAAAATTTAAAGTTTTAATAATTAAATTTTTAAAATTTGTATTTAAAAAATTAAATTTTAAAATTTAAAGTTTTAATAATTAAATTTTTAAAATTTAGTATTTAAATTTTTAAATTTTAAACTTTAAAAATTTAAATTTTAAAATTTAAATACAAATTTTAAATATTTAATTATATATTTAAAATTTGTATTTAAATTTTAAAATTTAAATTTTTAAAGTTTAAAATTTAAAATTTTAATAATTAAATTTTTAAAATTTAATATTTAAATTTTTAAATTTTAAAATTTAAAGTTTTAATAATGAAATTTTTAAAATTTAGTATTTAAATTTTTAAATTTTAAAATTTAAAATTTTAATAATTAAATTTTTAAAATTTAGTATTTAAATATTTAAATTTTAAAATTTAAAGATTTAATATTTAAAGTTTTAAAATTTAGTATTCAAATTTTTAAATTTTAAAATTTAAATTTTAATAATTAAAGTTTTAAAATTTAGTATTTAAAATTTTAAACTTTAAAATTTAAAGTTTTAATAATTAAATTTTTAAAATTTACTATTCAAATTTTTAAATTTTAAAATTAAAATTTTAATAATTAAATTTTTAAAATTTTTATTTAAATTTTTAAATTTTAAAATTTAAAGTTTTAATAATTAAATTTTTAAAATTTAGTATTTAAATTTTTAAATTTTAAAATTTAAAGTTTTAATAATTAAATTATTAAAATTTAGTATTTAAATTTTTAAATTGTAAAATTTAAAGTTTTAATAATTAAATTTTTAAAATTTGTATTTAAATTTTTAAATTTTAAAATTTAAAGTTTTAATAATTAAATTTTTAAAATTTAGTATTTAAATTTTTAAATTTTAAAATTTAAAGTTTTAACAATTAAATTTTTAAAATTTAGTATTTAAATTTTTAAATTTTAATATTTAAAGTTTTAATAATTAAATTTTTAAAATTTAGTATTTAAATTTTTAAATTTTAAAATTTAAAGTTTTAACAATTAAATTTTTAAAATTTAGTATTTAAATTTTTAAATTTTAAAATTTAAAGTTTTAATAATTAAATTTTTAAAATTTAGTTTTTAAATTTTTGAAATTTAAAGTTATAATAATTAAATTTTTAAAATTTAGTTTTTAAGTTTTTAAATTTTAAAATTTAAAGTTTTAATAATTAAATTTTTAAAATTTAGTATTTAAATTTTTAAATTTTAAAATTAAAATTTTATTAATTAAATTTTTAAAATTTTTATTTAAATTTTTAAATTTTAAAATTTAAAGTTTTAATAATTAAATTTTTAAAATTTAGTATTTAAATTTTTAAATTTTAAAATTTAAAGTTTTAACAATTAAATTTTTAAAATTTAGTATTTAAATTTTTAAATTTTAAAATTTAAAGGTTTAATAATTAAATTTTTAAAATTTAGTATTTAAATTTTTAAAATTTAAAGTTTTAATAATTAAATTTTTAAAATTTAGTTTTTAAGTTTTTAAATTTTAAAATTTAAAGTTTTAATAATTAAATTTTTAAAATTTAGTATTTAAATTTTTAAATTGTAAAATTTAAAGTTTTAATAATTAAATTTTTAAAATTTGTATTTAAATTTTTAAATTTTAAAATTTAAAGTTTTAATAATTAAATTTTTAAAATTTAGTATTTAAATATTTAAATTTTAAAATTTAAAGTTTTAATAATTAAATTTTTAAAATTTATTATTTAAATTTTCAAATTTTAAAATTTAAAGTTTCAATAATTAAATTTTTAAAATTTGTATTTAAAATTTTAAATTTTAAAATTTAAAGTTTTAATAATTAAATTTTTAAAATTTAGTATTTAAATTTTTAAATTTTAAAATTTAAAGTTTTAATAATTAAATATTTAAAATTTGTATTTAAATTTTTAAATTTTAAAATTTAAAGTTATAATAATTAAATATTTAAAATTTAGTATTTAAATTTTAAAATTTAAATTTTTAAATTTTAAAATTTAAAATTTTAATAATTAAATTTTTAAAATTTAATATTTAAATTTTTAAATTTTAAAATTTAAAGTTTTAATAATTAAATTTTTAAAATTTAGTATTTAAATTTTTAAATTTTAAAATTTAAAGTTTTAACAATTAAATTTTTAAAATTTAGTATTTAAATTTTTAAATTTTAAAATTTAAAGTTTTAATAATTAAATTTTAAAAATTTAGTATTTAAATTTTTAAATTTTAAAGTTTGAAGATTTAATAATTAAATTTTTAAAATTTAGTATTTAAATTTTAAAATTTAAATTTTAAAATTTTAAAATTTAAAATTTTAATAATTAAATTTTTAAAATTTAGTATTTAAATATTTAAATATTAAAATTTAAAGGTTTAATATTTAAAGTTTTAAAATTTAGTATTCAAATTTTTAAATTTTAAAATTTAAATTTTAATAATTAAAGTTTTAAAATTTAGTATTTAAAATTTTAAACTTTAAAATTTAAAGTTTTAATAATTAAATTTTTAAAATTTAGTATTTAAATTTTTAAATTTTAAAATTAAAATTTAAATATTTAAAATTTTTATTTAAATTTTTAAATTTTAAAATTTAAAATTTTAATAATTAAATTTTTAAAATTTAGTATTTAAATTTTTAAATTTTAAAATTTAAAGTTTTAATAATTAAATTTTTAAAATTTAGTATTTAAATTTTTAAATTGTAAAATTTAAAGTTTTAATAATTAAATTTTTACAATTTGTATTTAAATTTTTAAATTTTAAAATTTAAAGTTTTATTAAAGTTTGAAGTTTTAATAATTAAATTTTTAAAATTTATTATTTAAAATTTAAAATTTAAATTTTTAAATTTTAAAATTTAAAATTTTAATAATTAATTTTTTAAAATTTAGTATTTAAATTTTTAAATTTTAAAATATAAAGTTTTAATAATGAAATTTTTAAAATTTAGTATTTAAATTTTTAAATTTTAAAATTTAAAATTTTAATAATTAAATTTTTAAAATTTAGTATTTAAATATTTAAATATTAAAATTTAAAGATTTAATATTTAAAGTTTTAAAATTTAGTATTCAAATTTTTAAATTTTAAAATTTAAATTTTAATAATTAAAGTTTTAAAATTTAGTATTTAAATTTTTAAATTTTAAAATTTAAAGTTTCAATAATTAAATTTTTAAAATTTATTATTTAAATTTTCAAATTTTAAAATTTAAAGTTTTAATAATTAAATTTTTAAAATTTGTATTTAAAAAATTAAATTTTAAAATTTAAAGTTTTAATAATTAAATTTTTAAAATTTAGTATTTAAATTTTTAAATTTTAAAATTTAAAGTTTTAATAATTAAATATTTAAAATTTGTATTTAAATTTTAAAATTTAAATTTTTAAAGTTTAAAATTTAAAATTTTAATAATTAAATTTTTAAAATTTAATATTTAAATTTTTAAATTTTAAAATTTAAAGTTTTAATAATGAAATTTTTAAAATTTAGTATTTAAATTTTTAAATTTTAAAATTTAAAATTTTAATAATTAAATTTTTAAAATTTAGTATTTAAATATTTAAATTTTAAAATTTAAAGATTTAATATTTAATGTTTTAAAATTTAGTATTCAAATTTTTAAATTTTAAAATTTAAATTTTAATAATTAAAGTTTTAAAATTTAGTATTTAAAATTTTAAACTTTAAAATTTAAAGTTTTAATAATTAAATTTTTAAAATTTACTATTCAAATTTTTAAATTTTAAAATTAAAATTTTAATAATTAAATTTTTAAAATTTTTATTTAAATTTTTAAATTTTAAAATTTAAAGTTTTAATAATTAAATTTTTAAAATTTAGTATTTAAATTTTTAAATTTTAAAATTTAAAGTTTTAATAATTAAATTATTAAAATTTAGTATTTAAATTTTTAAATTGTAAAATTTAAAGTTTTAATAATTAAATTTTTAAAATTTGTATTTAAATTTTTAAATTTTAAAATTTAAAGTTTAATAATTAAATTTTTAAAATTTAGTATTTAAATTTTTAAATTTTAAAATTTAAAGTTTTAACAATTAAATTTTTAAAATTTAGTATTTAAATTTTTAAATTTTAATATTTAAAGTTTTAATAATTAAATTTTTAAAATTTAGTATTTAAATTTTTAAATTTTAAAATTTAATGTTTTAACAATTAAATTTTTAAAATTTAGTATTTAAATTTTTAAATTTTAAAATTTAAAGTTTTAATAATTAAATTTTTAAAATTTAGTTTTTAAATTTTTGAAATTTAAAGTTATAATAATTAAATTTTTAAAATTTAGTTTTTAAGTTTTTAAATTTTAAAATTTAAAGTTTTAATAATTAAATTTTTAAAATTTAGTATTTAAATTTTTAAATTTTAAAGTTTGAAGTTTTAATAATTAAATTTTTAAAATTTATTATTTAAATTTTAAAATTTAAATTTTTAAATTTTAAAATTTAAAGTTTTAATAATTAAATTTTTAAAATTTAGTATTTAAATTTTTAAAATTTAAAGTTTTAATAATTAAATTTTTAAAATTTAGTATTTAAGTTTTTAAATTTTAAAATTTAAAGTTTTAATAATTAAATTTTAAAAATTTAGTATTTAAATTTTTAAATTTTAAAGTTTGAAGATTTAATAATTAAATTTTTAAAATTTAGTATTTAAATTTTAAAATTTAAATTTTTAAATTTTAAAATTTAAAATTTTAATAATTAAATTTTTAAAATTTAGTATTTAAATATTTAAATATTAAAATTTAAAGATTTAATATTTAAAGTTTTAAAATTTAGTATTCAAATTTTTAAATTTTAAAATTTAAATTTTAATAATTAAAGTTTTAAAATTTAGTATTTAAAATTTTAAACTTTAAAATTTAAAGTTTTAATAATTAAATTTTTAAAATTTAGTATTTAAATTTTTAAATTTTAAAATTAAAATTTAAATTTTTAAAATTTTTATTTAAATTTTTAAATTTTAAAATTTAAAATTTTAATAATTAAATTTTTAAAATTTAGTATTTAAATTTTTAAATTGTAAAATTTAAAGTTTTAATAATTAAATTTTTAAAATTTGTATTTAAATTTTTAAATTTTAAAATTTAAAGTTTTATTAAAGTTTGAAGTTTTAATAATTAAATTTTTAAAATTTATTATTTAAAATTTAAAATTTAAATTTTTAAATTTTAAAATTTAAAATTTTAATAATTAATTTTTTAAAATTTAGTATTTAAATTTTTAAATTTTAAAATATAAAGTTTTAATAATGAAATTTTTAAAATTTAGTATTTAAATTTTTAAATTTTAAAATTTAAAATTTTAATAATTAAATTTTTAAAATTTAGTATTTAAATATTTAAATATTAAAATTTAAAGATTTAATATTTAAAGTTTTAAAATTTAGTATTCAAATTTTTAAATTTTAAAATTTAAATTTTAATAATTAAAGTTTTAAAATTTAGTATTTAAATTTTTAAATTTTAAAATTTAAAGTTTCAATAATTAAATTTTTAAAATTTATTATTTAAATTTTCAAATTTTAAAATTTAAAGTTTTAATAATTAAATTTTTAAAATTTGTATTTAAAAAATTAAATTTTAAAATTTAAAGTTTTAATAATTAAATTTTTAAAATTTAGTATTTAAATTTTTAAATTTTAAAATTTAAAGTTTTAATAATTAAATATTTAAAATTTGTATTTAAATTTTAAAATTTAAATTTTTAAAGTTTAAAATTTAAAATTTTAATAATTAAATTTTTAAAATTTAATATTTAAATTTTTAAATTTTAAAATTTAAAGTTTTAATAATGAAATTTTTAAAATTTAGTATTTAAATTTTTAAATTTTAAAATTTAAAATTTTAATAATTAAATTTTTAAAATTTAGTATTTAAATATTTAAATTTTAAAATTTAAAGATTTAATATTTAATGTTTTAAAATTTAGTATTCAAATTTTTAAATTTTAAAATTTAAATTTTAATAATTAAAGTTTTAAAATTTAGTATTTAAAATTTTAAACTTTAAAATTTAAAGTTTTAATAATTAAATTTTTAAAATTTACTATTCAAATTTTTAAATTTTAAAATTAAAATTTTAATAATTAAATTTTTAAAATTTTTATTTAAATTTTTAAATTTTAAAATTTAAAGTTTTAATAATTAAATTTTTAAAATTTAGTATTTAAATTTTTAAATTTTAAAATTTAAAGTTTTAATAATTAAATTATTAAAATTTAGTATTTAAATTTTTAAATTGTAAAATTTAAAGTTTTAATAATTAAATTTTTAAAATTTGTATTTAAATTTTTAAATTTTAAAATTTAAAGTTTAATAATTAAATTTTTAAAATTTAGTATTTAAATTTTTAAATTTTAAAATTTAAAGTTTTAACAATTAAATTTTTAAAATTTAGTATTTAAATTTTTAAATTTTAATATTTAAAGTTTTAATAATTAAATTTTTAAAATTTAGTATTTAAATTTTTAAATTTTAAAATTTAATGTTTTAACAATTAAATTTTTAAAATTTAGTATTTAAATTTTTAAATTTTAAAATTTAAAGTTTTAATAATTAAATTTTTAAAATTTAGTTTTTAAATTTTTGAAATTTAAAGTTATAATAATTAAATTTTTAAAATTTAGTTTTTAAGTTTTTAAATTTTAAAATTTAAAGTTTTAATAATTAAATTTTTAAAATTTAGTATTTAAATTTTTAAATTTTAAAGTTTGAAGTTTTAATAATTAAATTTTTAAAATTTATTATTTAAATTTTAAAATTTAAATTTTTAAATTTTAAAATTTAAAGTTTTAATAATTAAATTTTTAAAATTTAGTATTTAAATTTTTAAAATTTAAAGTTTTAATAATTAAATTTTTAAAATTTAGTATTTAAGTTTTTAAATTTTAAAATTTAAAGTTTTAATAATTAAATTTTAAAAATTTAGTATTTAAATTTTTAAATTTTAAAGTTTGAAGATTTAATAATTAAATTTTTAAAATTTAGTATTTAAATTTTAAAATTTAAATTTTTAAATTTTAAAATTTAAAATTTTAATAATTAAATTTTTAAAATTTAGTATTTAAATATTTAAATATTAAAATTTAAAGATTTAATATTTAAAGTTTTAAAATTTAGTATTCAAATTTTTAAATTTTAAAATTTAAATTTTAATAATTAAAGTTTTAAAATTTAGTATTTAAAATTTTAAACTTTAAAATTTAAAGTTTTAATAATTAAATTTTTAAAATTTAGTATTTAAATTTTTAAATTTTAAAATTAAAATTTAAATTTTTAAAATTTTTATTTAAATTTTTAAATTTTAAAATTTAAAATTTTAATAATTAAATTTTTAAAATTTAGTATTTAAATTTTTAAATTGTAAAATTTAAAGTTTTAATAATTAAATTTTTAAAATTTGTATTTAAATTTTTAAATTTTAAAATTTAAAGTTTTATTAAAGTTTGAAATTTTAATAATTAAATTTTTAAAATTTATTATTTAAAATTTAAAATTTAAATTTTTAAATTTTAAAATTTAAAATTTTAATAATTAATTTTTTAAAATTTAGTATTTAAATTTTTAAATTTTAAAATATAAAGTTTTAATAATGAAATTTTTAAAATTTAGTATTTAAAATTTTAAATTTTAAAATTTAAAATTTTAATAATTAAATTTTTAAAATTTAGTATTTAAATATTTAAATATTAAAATTTAAAGATTTAAAATTTAAAGTTTTAAAATTTAGTATTCAAATTTTTAAATTTTAAAATTTAAATTTTAATAATTAAAGTTTTAAAATTTAGTATTTAAAATTTTAAACTTTAAAATTTAAAGTTTTAATAATTAAATTTTTAAAATTTAGTATTTAAATTTTTAAATTTTAAAATTTAAAGTTTTAATAATTAAATTTTTAAAATTTAGTATTTAAATTTTTAAATTTTAAAATTTAAAGTTTCAATAATTAAATTTTTAAAATTTATTATTTAAATTTTCAAATTTTAAAATTTAAAGTTTTAATAATTAAATTTTTAAAATTTGTATTTAAAAAATTAAATTTTAAAATTTAAAGTTTTAATAATTAAATTTTTAAAATTTAGTATTTAAATTTTTAAATTTTAAAATTTAAAGTTTTAATAATTAAATATTTAAAATTTGTATTTAAATTTTAAAATTTAAATTTTTAAATTTTAAAATTTAAAATTTTAATAATTAAATTTTTAAAATTTAATATTTAAATTTTTAAATTTTAAAATTTAAAGTTTTAATAATAAAATTTTTAAAATTTAGTATTTAAATTTTTAAATTTTAAAATTTAAAGTTTTAATAATTAAATTATTAAAATTTAGTATTTAAATTTTTAAATTGTAAAATTTAAAGTTTTAATAATTAAATTTTTAAAATTTGTATTTAAATTTTTAAATTTTAAAATTTAAAGTTTTAATAATTAAATTTTTAAAATTTAGTATTTAAATTTTTAAATTTTAAAATTTAAAGTTTTAACAATTAAATTTTTAAAATTTAGTATTTAAATTTTTAAATTTTAATATTTAAAGTTTTAATAATTAAATTTTTAAAATTTAGTATTTAAATTTTTAAATTTTAAAATTTAAAGTTTTAACAATTAAATTTTTAAAATTTAGTATTTAAATTTTTAAATTTTAAAATTTAAAGTTTTAATAATTAAATTTTTAAAATTTAGTTTTTAAATTTTTGAAATTTAAAGTTTTAATAATTAAATTTTTAAAATTTAGTTTTTAAGTTTTTAAATTTTAAAATTTAAAGTTTTAATAATTAAATTTTTAAAATTTTGTATTTAAATTTTTAAATTTTAAAGTTTGAAGTTTTAATAATTAAATTTTTAAAATTTATTATTTAAATTTAAAAATTTAAATTTTTAAATTTTAAAATTTAAAAGTTTTAATAATTAAATTTTTAAAATTTGTATTTAAATTTTTAAATTTTAAAATTTAAAGTTTTAATAATTAAATTTTTAAAATTTAGTTTTTAAATTTTTGAAATTTAAAGTTTTAATAATTAAATTTTTAAAATTTAGTTTTTAAGTTTTTAAATTTTAAAATTTAAAATTTTAATAATTAAATTTTTAAAATTTAGTATTTAAATTTTTAAATTTTAAAATTTAAAGTTTTAATAATTAAATTTTTAAAATTTAGTATTTAAATTTTTAAAATTTAAAGTTTTAATAATTAAATTTTTAAAATTTAGTATTTAAGTTTTTAAATTTTAAAATTTAAAGTTTTAATAATTAAATTTTTAAAATTTAGTATTTAAATTTTTAAATTTTAAAATTTTAAGTTTTAATAATTAAATTTTTAAAATTTAGTATTTAAGTTTTTAAATTTTAAAATTTAAATTTTAATAATTAAAGTTTTAAAATTTAGTATTTAAAATTTTAAACTTTAAATTTTAAAGTTTTAATAATTAAATTTTTAAAATTTAGTATTCAAATTTTTAAATTTTAAAATTAAAATTTTAATAATTAAATTTTTAAAATTTTTATTTAAATTTTTAAATTTTAAAATTTAAAGTTTTAATAATTAAATTTTTAAAATTTAGTATTTAAATTTTTAAATTTTAAAATTTAAAATTTTAATAATTAAATTATTAAAATTTAGTATTTAAATTTTTAAATTGTAAAATTTAAAGTTTTAATAATTAAATTTTTAAAATTTTTATTTAAATTTTTAAATTTTAAAATTTAAAGTTTTAATAATTAAATTTTTAAAATTTAGTATTTAAATTTTTAAATTTTAAAATTTAAAGTTTTTACAATTAAATTTTTAAAATTTAGTATTTAAATTTTTAAATTTTAATATTTAAAGTTTTAATAATTAAATTTTTATAATTTAGTATTTAAATTTTTAAATTTTAAAATTTAAAGTTTTAACATTTAAATTTTTAAATTTTAAAATTTAAAGTTTTAATAATTAAATTTTTAAAATTTAGTATTTAAATTTTTGAAATTTAAAGTTTTAATAATTAAATTTTTAAAATTTAGTTTTTAAGTTTTTAAATTTTAAAATTTAAATTTTAATAATTAAAGTTTTAAAATTTAGTATTTAAAATTTTAAACTTTAAAATTTAAAGTTTTAATAATTAAATTTTTAAAATTTAGTATTTAAATTTTTAAATTTTAAAATTTAAAGTTTTAATAATGAAATTTTTAAAATTTAGTATTTAAATTTTTAAATTTTAAAATTTAAAATTTTATTAATTAAATTTTTAAAATTTAGTATTTAAATATTTAAATATTAAAATTTAAAGATTTAATATTTAAAGTTTGAAAATTTAGTATTCAAATTTTTAAATTTTAAAATTTAAATTTTAATAATTAAAGTTTTAAAATTTAGTATTTAAAATTTTAAACTTTAAAATTTAAAGTTTTAATAATTAAATTTTTAAAATTTAGTATTTAAATTTTTAAATTTTAAAATTTAAAGTTTTAATAATTGAATATTTAAAATTTGTATTTAAATTTTTAAATTTTAAAATTTCAAGTTTTAATAATTAAATTTTTAAAATTTGTATTTAAATTTTTAAATTTTAAAATTTAAAGTTTTAATAATTAAATTTTTAAAATTTAGTATTTAAATTTTTAAATTTTAATATTTAAAGTTTTAATAATTAAATTTTTAAAATTTATTTTTTAAATTTTCAAATTTTAAAATTTAAAGTTTTAATAATTAAATTTTTAAAATTTGTATTTAAAATTTTAAATTTTAAAATTTAAAGTTTTAATAATTAAATTTTTAAAATTTAGTATTTAAATTTTTAAATTTTAAAATTTAAAGTTTTAATAATTGAATATTTAAAATTTGTATTTAAATTTTTAAATTTTAAAATTTAAAATTATAATAATGAAATATTTAAAATTTAGTATTTAAATTTTTAAATTTTAAAATTTAAAATTTTAATAATTAAATTTTTAAAATTTAGTATTTAAATATTTAAATTTTAAAATTTAAAGATTTAATATTTATAGTTTTAAAATTTAGTATTCAAATTTTTAAATTTTAAAATTTAAATTTTAATAATTAAAGTTTTAAAATTTAGTATTTAAAATTTTAAACTTTAAAATTTAAAGTTTTAATAATTAAATTTTTAAAATTTAGTATTTAAATTTTTAAATTTTAAAATTAAAATTTTAATAATTAAATTTTTAAAATTTTTATTTAAATTTTTAAATTTTAAAATTTAAAATTTTAATAATTAAATTTTTAAAATTTAGTATTTAAATTTTTAAATTTTAAAATATAAAGTTTTAATAATGAAATTTTTAAAATTTAGTATTTAAATTTTTAAATTTTAAAATTTAAAATTTTAATAATTAATTTTTTAAAATTTAGTATATAAATATTTAAATATTAAAATTTAAAGATTTAATATTTAAAGTTTTAAAATTTAGTATTCAAATTTTTAAATTTTAAAATCTAAATTTTAATAATTAAAGTTTTAAAACTTAGTATTTAAAATTTTAAACTTTAAAATTTAAAGTTTTAATAATTAAATTTTTAAAATTTAGTATATAAATTTTTAAATTTTAAAATTTAAAGTTTTAATAATTAAATTTTTAAAATTTGTATTTAAATTTTTAAATTTTAAAATTTAAAGTTTTAATAATTAAATTTTTAAAATTTGTATTTAAATTTTTAAATTTTAAAATTTAAAGTTTTAATAATTAAATTTTTAAAATTTAGTATTTAAATTTTTAAATTTTAAAATTTAAAGTTTTAATAATTAAATTTTTAAAATTTAGTATTTAAATTTTTAAATTTTAAAATTTAAAGTTTTAATAATTAAATTATTAAAATTTAGTATTTAAATTTTTAAATTGTAAAATTTAAAGTTTTAATAATTAAATTTTTAAAATTTTTATTTAAATTTTTAAATTTTAAAATTTAAAGTTTTAATAATTAAATTTTTAAAATTTGTATTTAAATTTTTAAATTTTAAAATTTAAAGTTTTAATAATCAAATTTTTAAAATTTAGTATTTAAATTTTTAAATTTTAAAATTTAAAGTTTTAACTATTAAATTTTTAAAATTTAGTATTTAAATTTTTAAATTTTAAAATTTAAAGTTTTAATAATTAAATTTTTAAAATTTAGTATTTAAATTTTTTAAATTTAAAGTTTTAATAATTAAATTTTTAAAATTTAGCTTTTAAGTTTTTAAATTTTAAAATTTAAAGTTTTAATAATTAAATTTTTAAAATTTAGTATTTAAATTTTTAAATTTTAAAATATAAAGTTTTAATAATGAAATTTTTAAAATTTAGTATTTAAATTTTTAAATTTTAAAATTTAAAATTTTAATAATTAAATTTTTAAAATTTAGTATTTAAATATTTAAATATTAAAATTTAAAGATTTAATATTTAAAGTTTTAAAATTTAGTATTCAAATTTTTAAATTTTAAAATTTAAATTTTAATAATTAAAGTTTTAAAATTTAGTATTTAAAATTTTAAACTTTAAATTTAAAATTTTAATAATTAAATTTTTAAAATATAGTATTTAAATTTTTAAATTTTAAAATTTAAAGTTTTAATAATTAAATTTTTAAAATTTGTATTTAAATTTTTAAATTTTAAAATTTAAAGTTTTAATAATTATATTTTTAAAATTTCGTATTTAAATTTTTAAATTTTAAAATTTAAAGTTTTAATAATTAAATTTTTAAAATTTATTATTTAAATTTTCAAATTTTAAAATTTAAAGTTTTAATAATTAAATTTTTAAAATTTGTATTTAAATTTTTAAATTTTATAATTTAAAGTTTTAATAATTAAATTTTTAAAATTTTGTATTTAAATTTTTAAATTTTAAAATTTAAAGTTTTAATAATTAAATATTTAAAATTTGAGTTTAAATTTTTAAATTTTAAAATTTAAAGTTTTAATAATTAAATTTTTAAAATTTAGTATTTAAATTTTTAAATTTTAAAATTTAGTATTTAAATTTTTAAATTTTAAAATATAAAGTTTTAATAATGAAATTTTTAAAATTTAGTATCTAAATTTTTAAATTTTAAAATTTATAATTTTAATAATTAAATTTTTAAAATTTAGTATTTAAATATTTAGATATTAAAATTTAAAGATTTAATATTTAAAGTTTTAAAATTTAGTATTCAAATTTTTAAATTTTAAAATTTAAATTTTAATAATTAAAGTTTTAAAATTTAGTATTTAAAATTTTAAACTTTAAAATTTAAAGTTTTAATAATTAAATTTTTAAAATTTAGTATTTAAATTTTTAAATTTTAAAATTTAAAGTTTTTATAATTAAATTTTTAAAATTTGTATTTAAATTTTTAAATTTTAAAATTTAAAGTTTTAATAATTAAATTTTTAAAATTTAGTATTAAAATTTTTAAATTTTAAAATTTAAAGTTTTAATAATTAAATTTTTAAAATTTATTATTTAAATTTTCAAATTTTAAAATTTAAAGTTTTAATAATTAAATATTTAAAATTTGTATTTAAAATTTTAAATTTTAAAATTTAAAGTTTTAATAATTAAATTTTTAAAATTTAGTATTTAAATTTTTAAATTTTAAAATTTAAAGTTTTAATAATTAAATATTTAAAATTTGTATTTAAATTTTTAAATTTTAAAATTTAAAGTTATAATAATTAAATATTTAAAATTTAGTATTTAAATTTTAAAATTTAAATTTTTAAATTTTAAAATTTAAAATTTTAATAATTAAATTTTTAAAATTTAATATTTAAATTTTTAAATTTTAAAATTTAAAGTTTTAATAATGAAATTTTTAAAATTTAGTATTTATATTTATAAATTTTAAAATTTAAAATTTTAATAATTAAATTTTTAAAATTTAGTATTTAAATATTTAAATTTTAAAATTTAAAGATTTAATATTTATAGTTTTAAAATTTAGTATTCAAATTTTTAAATTTAAAAATTTAAATTTTAATAATTAAAGTTTTAAAATTTAGTATTTAAAATTTTAAACTTTAAAATTTAAAGTTTTAATAATTAAATTTTTAAAATTTTGTATCTAAATTTTAAAATTTTAAAATTAAAATTTTAATAATTAAATTTTTAAAATTTTTATTTAAATTTTTAAATTTTAAAATTTAAAGTTTTAATAATTAAATTTTTAAAATTTAGTAATTAAATTTTTAAATTTTAAAATTTAAAGTTTTAATAATTAAATTATTAAAATTTAGTATTTAAATTTTTAAATTGTAAAATTTAAAGTTTTAATAATTAAATTTTTAAAATTTGTATTTAAATTTTTAAATTTTAAAATTTAAAGTTTTAATAATTAAATTTTTAAAATTTAGTATTTAAATTTTTAAATTTTAAAATTTAAAGTTTTAACAATTAAATTTTTAAAATTTAGTATTTAAATTTTTAAATTTTAAAATTTAAAGTTTTAATAATTAAATTTTTAAAATTTAGTATTTAAATTTTTAAATTTTAAAATTTAAAGTTTTAACAATTAAATTTTTAAAATTTAGTATTTAAATTTTTAAATTTTAAAATTTAAAGTTTTAATAATTAAATTTTTAAAATTTAGTATTTAAATTTTTAAAATTTAAAGTTTTAATAATTAAATTTTTAAAATTTAGTTTTTAAGTTTTTAAATTTTAAAATTTAAAGTTTTAATAATTAAATTTTTAAAATTTAGTATTTAAATTTTAAAACTTTAAATTTAAAGTTTTAATAATTAAATTTTTAAAATATAGTATTTAAATTTTTAAATTTTAAAATTTAAAGTTTTAATAATTAAATTTTTAAAATTTGTATTTAAATTTTTAAATTTTAAAATTTAAAGTTTTAATAATTAAATTTTTAAAATTTAGTATTTAAATTTTTAAATTTTAAAATTTAAAGTTTTAATAATTAAATTTTTAAAATTTATTATTTAAATTTTCAAATTTTAAAATTTAAAGTTTTAATAATTAAATTTTTAAAATTTGTATTTAAATTTTTAAATTTTAAAATTTAAAGTTTTAATAATTAAATTTTTAAAATTTTGTATTTAAATTTTTAAATTTTAAAATTTAAAGTTTTAATAATTAAATATTTAAAATTTGAATTTAAATTTTTAAATTTTAAAATTTAAAGTTTTAATAATTAAATTTTTAAAATTTAGTATTTCAATTTTTAAATTTTAAAATTTAGTATTTAAATTTTTAAATTTTAAAATTTATAATTTTAATAATTAAATTTTTAAAATTTAGTATTTAAATATTTAAATATTAAAATTTAAAAATTTAATATTTAAAGTTTTAAAATTTAGTATTCAAATTTTTAAATTTTAAAATTTAAATTTTAATAATTAAAGTTTTAAAATTTAGTATTTAAAATTTTAAACTTTAAAATTTAAAGTTTTAATAATTAAATTTTTAAAATTTAGTATTTAAATTTTTAAATTTTAAAATTTAAAGTTTTAATAATTAAATTTTTAAAATTTGTATTTAAATTTTTAAATTTTAAAATTTAATGTTTTAATAATTAAATTTTTAAAATTTAGTATTTAAATTTTTAAATTTTAAAATTTAAAGTTTTAATAATTAAATTTTTAAAATTTATTATTTATATTTTCAAATGTTAAAATTTAAAGTTTTAATAATTAAATTTTTAAAATTTGTATTTAAATTTTTAAATTTTAAAATTTAAAGTTTTAATAATTAAATTTTTAAAATTTAGTATTTAAATTTTTAAATTTTAAAATTTAAAGTTTTAATAATTAAATATTTAAAATTTGAATTTAAATTTTTAAATTTTAAAATTTAAAGTTATAATAATTAAATATTTAAAATTTAATATTTAAATTTTAAAATTTAAATTTTTAAATTTTAAAATTTAAAATTTTAATAATTAAATTTTTAAAATTTAGTATTTAAATTTTTAAATTTTAAAATTTAAAGTTTTAATAATGAAATTTTTAAAATTTAGTATTTAAATTTTTAAATTTTAAAATTTAAAGTTTTAATAATTAAATTTTTAAAATTTGTATTTAAATTTTTAAATTTTAAAATTTAAAGTTTTAATAATTAAATTTTTAAAATTTAGTATTTAAATTTTTAAATTTTAAAATTTAAAGTTTTAACAATTAAATTTTTAAAATTTAGTATTTAAATTTTTAAATTTTAAAATTTAAAGTTTTAATAATTAAATTTTTAAAATTTAGTATTTAAATTTTTAAATTTTAAGATTTAAAGTTTTAACAATTAAATTTTTAAAATTTGGTATTTAAATTTTTAAATTTTAAAATTTAAAATTTTAATAATTAAATTTTTAAAATTTAGTATTTAAATTTTTAAAATTTAAAGTTTGAAGTTTTAATAATTAAATTTTTAAAATTTAGTATTTAAATTTTAAAATTTAAATTTTTAAATTTTAAAATTTAAAGTTTTAATAATTAAATTTTTAAAATTTAGTATTTAAATTTTTAAATTTTAAAATTTAAAGTTTTAATAATTAAATTTTTAAAATTTAGTATTTAAATTTTAAAATTTAAATTTTTAAATTTTAAAATTTTAAGTTTTAATAATTAAATTTTTAAAATTTAGTATTTAAATTTTTAAATTTTAAAATTTAAAGTTTTAACAATTAAATTTTTAAAATTTAGTATTTAAATTTTTAAATTTTAAAATTTAAAGTTTTAATAATTAAATTTTTAAAATTTAGTATTTAAATTTTTAAATTTTAAAATTTAAAGTTTTAACAATTAAATTTTTAAAATTTAGTATTTAAATTTTTAAATTTTAAAATTTAAAGTTTTAATAATTAAATTTTTAAAATTTAGTATTTAAGTTTTTAAATTTTAAAATTTAAAGTTTTAATAATTAAATTTTTAAAATTTAGTATTTAAATTTTTAAATTTTAAAGTTTGAAGTTTTAATAATTAAATTTTGAAAATTTATTATTTAACTTTTAAAATTTAAGTTTTTAAATTTTAAAATTTAAAATTTTAATAATTAAATTTTTAAAGTTTAGTATTTAAATTTTTAAATTTTAAAATATAAAGTTTTAATAATGAAATTTTTAAAATTTAGTATTTAAATTTTTAAATTTTAAAATTTAAAATTTTAATAATTAAATTTTTAAAATTTAGTATATAAATATTTAAATATTAAAATTTAAAGATTTAATATTTAAAGTTTTAAAATTTAGTATTCAAATTTTTAAATTTTAAAATCTAAATTTTAATAATTAAAGTTTTAAAACTTAGTATTTAAAATTTTAAACTTTAAAATTTAAAGTTTTAATAATTAAATTTTTAAAATTTAGTATTTAAATTTTTAAATTTTAAAATTTAAAGTTTTAATAATTAAATTTTTAAAATTTGTATTTAAATTTTTAAATTTTAAAATTTAAAGTTTTAATAATTAAATTTTTAAAATTTAGTATTTAAATTTTTAAATTTTAAAATTTAAAGTTTTAATAATTAAATTTTTAAAATTTATTATTTAAATTTTAAAATTTAAATTTTTAAATTTTAAAATTTAAAATTTTAATAATTAAATTTTTAAAATTTAGTATTTAAATTTTTAAATTTTAAAATATAAAGTTTTAATAATGAAATTTTTAAAATTTAGTATTTAAATTTTTAAATTTTAAAATTTAAAATTTTAATAATTAAATTTTTAAAATTTAGTATATAAATATTTAAATATTAAAATTTAAAGATTTAATATTTAAAGTTTTAAAATTTAGTATTCAAATTTTTAAATTTTAAAATCTAAATTTTAATAATTAAAGTTTTAAAACTTAGTATTTAAAATTTTAAACTTTAAAATTTAAAGTTTTAATAATTAAATTTTTAAAATTTAGTATTTAAATTTTTAAATTTTAAAATTTAAAGTTTTAATAATTAAATTTTTAAAATTTGTATTTAAATTTTTAAATTTTAAAATTTAAAGTTTTAATAATTAAATTTTTAAAATTTGTATTTAAATTTTTAAATTTTAAAATTTAAAGTTTTAATAATTAAATTTTTAAAATTTGTATTTAAATTTTTAAATTTTAAAATTTAAAGTTTTAATAATTAAATTTTTAAAATTTAGTATTTAAATTTTTAAATTTTAAAATTTAAAGTTTTAATAATTAAATTTTTAAAATTTATTATTTAAATTTTCAAATTTTAAAATTTAAAGTTTTAATAATTAAATTTTTAAAATTTGTATTTAAATTTTTAAATTTTAAAATTTAAAGTTTTAATAATTAAATTTTTAAAATTTTGTATTTAAATTTTTAAATTTTAAAATTTAAAGTTTTAATAATTAAATATTTAAAATTTGAATTTAAATTTTTAAATTTTAAAATTTAAAGTTTTAATAATTAAATTTTTAAAATTTAGTATTTCAATTTTTAAATTTTAAAATTTAGTATTTAAATTTTTAAATTTTAAAATTTATAATTTTAATAATTAAATTTTTAAAATTTAGTATTTAAATATTTAAATATTAAAATTTAAAAATTTAATATTTAAAGTTTTAAAATTTAGTATTCAAATTTTTAAATTTTAAAATTTAAATTTTAATAATTAAAGTTTTAAAATTTAGTATTTAAAATTTTAAACTTTAAAATTTAAAGTTTTAATAATTAAATTTTTAAAATTTAGTATTTAAATTTTTAAATTTTAAAATTTAAAGTTTTAATAATTAAATTTTTAAAATTTGTATTTAAATTTTTAAATTTTAAAATTTAATGTTTTAATAATTAAATTTTTAAAATTTAGTATTTAAATTTTTAAATTTTAAAATTTAAAGTTTTAATAATTAAATTTTTAAAATTTATTATTTATATTTTCAAATGTTAAAATTTAAAGTTTTAATAATTAAATTTTTAAAATTTGTATTTAAATTTTTAAATTTTAAAATTTAAAGTTTTAATAATTAAATTTTTAAAATTTAGTATTTAAATTTTTAAATTTTAAAATTTAAAGTTTTAATAATTAAATATTTAAAATTTGAATTTAAATTTTTAAATTTTAAAATTTAAAGTTATAATAATTAAATATTTAAAATTTAATATTTAAATTTTAAAATTTAAATTTTTAAATTTTAAAATTTAAAATTTTAATAATTAAATTTTTAAAATTTAGTATTTAAATTTTTAAATTTTAAAATTTAAAGTTTTAATAATGAAATTTTTAAAATTTAGTATTTAAATTTTTAAATTTTAAAATTTAAAGTTTTAATAATTAAATTTTTAAAATTTGTATTTAAATTTTTAAATTTTAAAATTTAAAGTTTTAATAATTAAATTTTTAAAATTTAGTATTTAAATTTTTAAATTTTAAAATTTAAAGTTTTAACAATTAAATTTTTAAAATTTAGTATTTAAATTTTTAAATTTTAAAATTTAAAGTTTTAATAATTAAATTTTTAAAATTTAGTATTTAAATTTTTAAATTTTAAGATTTAAAGTTTTAACAATTAAATTTTTAAAATTTGGTATTTAAATTTTTAAATTTTAAAATTTAAAATTTTAATAATTAAATTTTTAAAATTTAGTATTTAAATTTTTAAAATTTAAAGTTTGAAGTTTTAATAATTAAATTTTTAAAATTTAGTATTTAAATTTTAAAATTTAAATTTTTAAATTTTAAAATTTAAAGTTTTAATAATTAAATTTTTAAAATTTAGTATTTAAATTTTTAAATTTTAAAGTTTGAAGTTTTAATAATTAAATTTTGAAAATTTATTATTTAACTTTTAAAATTTAAGTTTTTAAATTTTAAAATTTAAAATTTTAATAATTAAATTTTTAAAATTTAGTATTTAAATTTTTAAATTTTAAAATATAAAGTTTTAATAATGAAATTTTTAAAATTTAGTATTTAAATTTTTAAATTTTAAAATTTAAAATTTTAATAATTAAATTTTTAAAATTTAGTATATAAATATTTAAATATTAAAATTTAAAGATTTAATATTTAAAGTTTTAAAATTTAGTATTCAAATTTTTAAATTTTAAAATCTAAATTTTAATAATTAAAGTTTTAAAACTTAGTATTTAAAATTTTAAACTTTAAAATTTAAAGTTTTAATAATTAAATTTTTAAAATTTAGTATTTAAATTTTTAAATTTTAAAATTTAAAGTTTTAACAATTAAATTTTTAAAATTTAGTATTTAAATTTTTAAATTTTAAAATTTAAAGTTTTAATAATTAAATTTTTAAAATTTAGTATTTAAATTTTTAAATTTTAAAATTTAAAGTTTTAACAATTAAATTTTTAAAATTTAGTATTTAAATTTTTAAATTTTAAAATTTAAAGTTTTAATAATTAAATTTTTAAAATTTAGTATTTAAATTTTAAAATTTAAATTTTTAAATTTTAAAATTTTAAGTTTTAATAATTAAATTTTTAAAATTTAGTATTTAAATTTTTAAATTTTAAAATTTAAAGTTTTAACAATTAAATTTTTAAAATTTAGTATTTAAATTTTTAAATTTTAAAATTTAAAGTTTTAATAATTAAATTTTTAAAATTTAGTATTTAAATTTTTAAATTTTAAAATTTAAAGTTTTAACAATTAAATTTTTAAAATTTAGTATTTAAATTTTTAAATTTTAAAATTTAAAGTTTTAATAATTAAATTTTTAAAATTTAGTATTTAAGTTTTTAAATTTTAAAATTTAAAGTTTTAATAATTAAATTTTTAAAATTTAGTATTTAAATTTTTAAATTTTAAAGTTTGAAGTTTTAATAATTAAATTTTGAAAATTTATTATTTAACTTTTAAAATTTAAGTTTTTAAATTTTAAAATTTAAAATTTTAATAATTAAATTTTTAAAATTTAGTATTTAAATTTTTAAATTTTAAAATATAAAGTTTTAATAATGAAATTTTTAAAATTTAGTATTTAAATTTTTAAATTTTAAAATTTAAAATTTTAATAATTAAATTTTTAAAATTTAGTATATAAATATTTAAATATTAAAATTTAAAGATTTAATATTTAAAGTTTTAAAATTTAGTATTCAAATTTTTAAATTTTAAAATCTAAATTTTAATAATTAAAGTTTTAAAACTTAGTATTTAAAATTTTAAACTTTAAAATTTAAAGTTTTAATAATTAAATTTTTAAAATTTAGTATTTAAATTTTTAAATTTTAAAATTTAAAGTTTTAATAATTAAATTTTTAAAATTTGTATTTAAATTTTTAAATTTTAAAATTTAAAGTTTTAATAATTAAATTTTTAAAATTTAGTATTTAAATTTTTAAATTTTAAAATTTAAAGTTTTAATAATTAAATTTTTAAAATTTATTATTTAAATTTTAAAATTTAAATTTTTAAATTTTAAAATTTAAAATTTTAATAATTAAATTTTTAAAATTTAGTATTTAAATTTTTAAATTTTAAAATATAAAGTTTTAATAATGAAATTTTTAAAATTTAGTATTTAAATTTTTAAATTTTAAAATTTAAAATTTTAATAATTAAATTTTTAAAATTTAGTATTTAAATATTTAAATATTAAAATTTAAAGATTTAATATTTAAAGTTTTAAAATTTAGTATTCAAATTTTTAAATTTTAAAATTTAAATTTTAATAATTAAAGTTTTAAAATTTAGTATTTAAAATTTTAAACTTTAAATTTAAAATT
Organism: Aethina tumida; assembly: GCF_024364675.1. Classification (NCBI taxonomy): domain Eukaryota; kingdom Metazoa; phylum Arthropoda; class Insecta; order Coleoptera; family Nitidulidae; genus Aethina; species Aethina tumida. The sequence continues at coordinate 10,223,523 of NC_065436.1, forward strand.
TTAATAATTAAATTTTTAAAATATAGTATTTAAATTTTTAAATTTTAAAATTTAAAGTTTTAATAATTAAATTTTTAAAATTTGTATTTAAATTTTTAAATTTTAAAATTTAAAGTTTTAATAATTATATTTTTAAAATTTCGTATTTAAATTTTTAAATTTTAAAATTTAAAGTTTTAATAATTAAATTTTTAAAATTTATTATTTAAATTTTCAAATTTTAAAATTTAAAGTTTTAATAATTAAATTTTTAAAATTTGTATTTAAATTTTTAAATTTTATAATTTAAAGTTTTAATAATTAAATTTTTAAAATTTTGTATTTAAATTTTTAAATTTTAAAATTTAAAGTTTTAATAATTAAATATTTAAAATTTGAGTTTAAATTTTTAAATTTTAAAATTTAAAGTTTTAATAATTAAATTTTTAAAATTTAGTATTTAAATTTTTAAATTTTAAAATTTAGTATTTAAATTTTTAAATTTTAAAATATAAAGTTTTAATAATGAAATTTTTAAAATTTAGTATTTAAATTTTTAAATTTTAAAATTTATAATTTTAATAATTAAATTTTTAAAATTTAGTATTTAAATATTTAGATATTAAAATTTAAAGATTTAATATTTAAAGTTTTAAAATTTAGTATTCAAATTTTTAAATTTTAAAATTTAAATTTTAATAATTAAAGTTTTAAAATTTAGTATTTAAAATTTTAAACTTTAAAATTTAAAGTTTTAATAATTAAATTTTTAAAATTTAGTATTTAAATTTTTAAATTTTAAAATTTAAAGTTTTTATAATTAAATTTTTAAAATTTGTATTTAAATTTTTAAATTTTAAAATTTAAAGTTTTAATAATTAAATTTTTAAAATTTAGTATTTAAATTTTTAAATTTTAAAATTTAAAGTTTTAATAATTAAATTTTTAAAATTTATTATTTAAATTTTCAAATTTTAAAATTTAAAGTTTTAATAATTAAATATTTAAAATTTGTATTTAAAATTTTAAATTTTAAAATTTAAAGTTTTAATAATTAAATTTTTAAAATTTAGTATTTAAATTTTTAAATTTTAAAATTTAAAGTTTTAATAATTAAATATTTAAAATTTGTATTTAAATTTTTAAATTTTAAAATTTAAAGTTATAATAATTAAATATTTAAAATTTAGTATTTAAATTTTAAAATTTAAATTTTTAAATTTTAAAATTTAAAATTTTAATAATTAAATTTTTAAAATTTAATATTTAAATTTTTAAATTTTAAAATTTAAAGTTTTAATAATGAAATTTTTAAAATTTAGTATTTATATTTATAAATTTTAAAATTTAAAATTTTAATAATTAAATTTTTAAAATTTAGTATTTAAATATTTAAATTTTAAAATTTAAAGATTTAATATTTATAGTTTTAAAATTTAGTATTCAAATTTTTAAATTTTAAAATTTAAATTTTAATAATTAAAGTTTTAAAATTTAGTATTTAAAATTTTAAACTTTAAAATTTAAAGTTTTAATAATTAAATTTTTAAAATTTTGTATCTAAATTTTAAAATTTTAAAATTAAAATTTTAATAATTAAATTTTTAAAATTTAGTATTTAAATTTTTAAATTTTAAAATTTAAAGTTTTAATAATTAAATTTTTAAAATTTAGTATTTAAGTTTTTAAATTTTAAAATTTAAAGTTTTAATAATTAAATTTTTAAAATTTAGTATTTAAATTTTTAAATTTTAAAGTTTGAAGTTTTAATAATTAAATTTTGAAAATTTATTATTTAACTTTTAAAATTTAAGTTTTTAAATTTTAAAATTTAAAATTTTAATAATTAAATTTTTAAAATTTAGTATTTAAATTTTTAAATTTTAAAATATAAAGTTTTAATAATGAAATTTTTAAAATTTAGTATTTAAATTTTTAAATTTTAAAATTTAAAATTTTAATAATTAAATTTTTAAAATTTAGTATATAAATATTTAAATATTAAAATTTAAAGATTTAATATTTAAAGTTTTAAAATTTAGTATTCAAATTTTTAAATTTTAAAATCTAAATTTTAATAATTAAAGTTTTAAAACTTAGTATTTAAAATTTTAAACTTTAAAATTTAAAGTTTTAATAATTAAATTTTTAAAATTTAGTATTTAAATTTTTAAATTTTAAAATTTAAAGTTTTAATAATTAAATTTTTAAAATTTGTATTTAAATTTTTAAATTTTAAAATTTAAAGTTTTAATAATTAAATTTTTAAAATTTAGTATTTAAATTTTTAAATTTTAAAATTTAAAGTTTTAATAATTAAATTTTTAAAATTTATTATTTAAATTTTAAAATTTAAATTTTTAAATTTTAAAATTTAAAATTTTAATAATTAAATTTTTAAAATTTAGTATTTAAATTTTTAAATTTTAAAATATAAAGTTTTAATAATGAAATTTTTAAAATTTAGTATTTAAATTTTTAAATTTTAAAATTTAAAATTTTAATAATTAAATTTTTAAAATTTAGTATATAAATATTTAAATATTAAAATTTAAAGATTTAATATTTAAAGTTTTAAAATTTAGTATTCAAATTTTTAAATTTTAAAATCTAAATTTTAATAATTAAAGTTTTAAAACTTAGTATTTAAAATTTTAAACTTTAAAATTTAAAGTTTTAATAATTAAATTTTTAAAATTTAGTATTTAAATTTTTAAATTTTAAAATTTAAAGTTTTAATAATTAAATTTTTAAAATTTGTATTTAAATTTTTAAATTTTAAAATTTAAAGTTTTAATAATTAAATTTTTAAAATTTGTATTTAAATTTTTAAATTTTAAAATTTAAAGTTTTAATAATTAAATTTTTAAAATTTGTATTTAAATTTTTAAATTTTAAAATTTAAAGTTTTAATAATTAAATTTTTAAAATTTAGTATTTAAATTTTTAAATTTTAAAATTTAAAGTTTTAATAATTAAATTTTTAAAATTTATTATTTAAATTTTCAAATTTTAAAATTTAAAGTTTTAATAATTAAATTTTTAAAATTTGTATTTAAATTTTTAAATTTTAAAATTTAAAGTTTTAATAATTAAATTTTTAAAATTTTGTATTTAAATTTTTAAATTTTAAAATTTAAAGTTTTAATAATTAAATATTTAAAATTTGAATTTAAATTTTTAAATTTTAAAATTTAAAGTTTTAATAATTAAATTTTTAAAATTTAGTATTTCAATTTTTAAATTTTAAAATTTAGTATTTAAATTTTTAAATTTTAAAATTTATAATTTTAATAATTAAATTTTTAAAATTTAGTATTTAAATATTTAAATATTAAAATTTAAAAATTTAATATTTAAAGTTTTAAAATTTAGTATTCAAATTTTTAAATTTTAAAATTTAAATTTTAATAATTAAAGTTTTAAAATTTAGTATTTAAAATTTTAAACTTTAAAATTTAAAGTTTTAATAATTAAATTTTTAAAATTTAGTATTTAAATTTTTAAATTTTAAAATTTAAAGTTTTAATAATTAAATTTTTAAAATTTGTATTTAAATTTTTAAATTTTAAAATTTAATGTTTTAATAATTAAATTTTTAAAATTTAGTATTTAAATTTTTAAATTTTAAAATTTAAAGTTTTAATAATTAAATTTTTAAAATTTATTATTTATATTTTCAAATGTTAAAATTTAAAGTTTTAATAATTAAATTTTTAAAATTTGTATTTAAATTTTTAAATTTTAAAATTTAAAGTTTTAATAATTAAATTTTTAAAATTTAGTATTTAAATTTTTAAATTTTAAAATTTAAAGTTTTAATAATTAAATATTTAAAATTTGAATTTAAATTTTTAAATTTTAAAATTTAAAGTTATAATAATTAAATATTTAAAATTTAATATTTAAATTTTAAAATTTAAATTTTTAAATTTTAAAATTTAAAATTTTAATAATTAAATTTTTAAAATTTAGTATTTAAATTTTTAAATTTTAAAATTTAAAGTTTTAATAATTAAATTTTTAAAATTTATTATTTAAATTTTAAAATTTAAATTTTTAAATTTTAAAATTTAAAATTTTAATAATTAAATTTTTAAAATTTAGTATTTAAATTTTTAAATTTTAAAATATAAAGTTTTAATAATGAAATTTTTAAAATTTAGTATTTAAATTTTTAAATTTTAAAATTTAAAATTTTAATAATTAAATTTTTAAAATTTAGTATTTAAATATTTAAATATTAAAATTTAAAGATTTAATATTTAAAGTTTTAAAATTTAGTATTCAAATTTTTAAATTTTAAAATCTAAATTTTAATAATTAAAGTTTTAAAACTTAGTATTTAAAATTTTAAACTTTAAAATTTAAAGTTTTAATAATTAAATTTTTAAAATTTAGTATTTAAATTTTTAAATTTTAAAATTTAAAGTTTTAATAATTAAATTTTTAAAATTTGTATTTAAATTTTTAAATTTTAAAATTTAAAGTTTTTATAATTAAATTTTTAAAATTTAGTATTTAAATTTTTAAATTTTAAAATTTAAAGTTTTAATAATTAAATTTTTAAAATTTATTATTTAAATTTTAAAATTTAAATTTTTAAATTTTAAAATTTAAAATTTTAATAATTAAATTTTTAAAATTTAGTATTTAAATTTTTAAATTTTAAAATATAAAGTTTTAATAATGAAATTTTTAAAATTTAGTATTTAAATTTTTAAATTTTAAAATTTAAAATTTTAATAATTAAATTTTTAAAATTTAGTATATAAATATTTAAATATTAAAATTTAAAGATTTAATATTTAAAGTTTTAAAATTTAGTATTCAAATTTTTAAATTTTAAAATCTAAATTTTAATAATTAAAGTTTTAAAACTTAGTATTTAAAATTTTAAACTTTAAAATTTAAAGTTTTAATAATTAAATTTTTAAAATTTAGTATTTAAATTTTTAAATTTTAAAATTTAAAGTTTTAATAATTAAATTTTTAAAATTTGTATTTAAATTTTTAAATTTTAAAATTTAAAGTTTTAATAATTAAATTTTTAAAATTTGTATTTAAATTTTTAAATTTTAAAATTTAAAGTTTTAATAATTAAATTTTTAAAATTTGTATTTAAATTTTTAAATTTTAAAATTTAAAGTTTTAATAATTAAATTTTTAAAATTTAGTATTTAAATTTTTAAATTTTAAAATTTAAAGTTTTAATAATTAAATTTTTAAAATTTATTATTTAAATTTTAAAATTTAAATTTTTAAATTTTAAAATTTAAAATTTTAATAATTAAATTTTTAAAATTTAGTATTTAAATTTTTAAATTTTAAAATATAAAGTTTTAATAATGAAATTTTTAAAATTTAGTATTTAAATTTTTAAATTTTAAAATTTAAAATTTTAATAATTAAATTTTTAAAATTTAGTATATAAATATTTAAATATTAAAATTTAAAGATTTAATATTTAAAGTTTTAAAATTTAGTATTCAAATTTTTAAATTTTAAAATCTAAATTTTAATAATTAAAGTTTTAAAACTTAGTATTTAAAATTTTAAACTTTAAAATTTAAAGTTTTAATAATTAAATTTTTAAAATTTATTATTTAAATTTTAAAATTTAAATTTTTAAATTTTAAAATTTAAAATTTTAATAATTAAATTTTTAAAATTTAGTATTTAAATTTTTAAATTTTAAAATATAAAGTTTTAATAATGAAATTTTTAAAATTTAGTATTTAAATTTTTAAATTTTAAAATTTAAAATTTTAATAATTAAATTTTTAAAATTTAGTATATAAATATTTAAATATTAAAATTTAAAGATTTAATATTTAAAGTTTTAAAATTTAGTATTCAAATTTTTAAATTTTAAAATCTAAATTTTAATAATTAAAGTTTTAAAACTTAGTATTTAAAATTTTAAACTTTAAAATTTAAAGTTTTAATAATTAAATTTTTAAAATTTAGTATTTAAATTTTTAAATTTTAAAATTTAAAGTTTTAATAATTAAATTTTTAAAATTTGTATTTAAATTTTTAAATTTTAAAATTTAAAGTTTTAATAATTAAATTTTTAAAATTTGTATTTAAATTTTTAAATTTTAAAATTTAAAGTTTTAATAATTAAATTTTTAAAATTTGTATTTAAATTTTTAAATTTTAAAATTTAAAGTTTTAATAATTAAATTTTTAAAATTTAGTATTTAAATTTTTAAATTTTAAAATTTAAAGTTTTAATAATTAAATTTTTAAAATTTATTATTTAAATTTTCAAATTTTAAAATTTAAAGTTTTAATAATTAAATTTTTAAAATTTGTATTTAAATTTTTAAATTTTAAAATTTAAAGTTTTAATAATTAAATTTTTAAAATTTTGTATTTAAATTTTTAAATTTTAAAATTTAAAGTTTTAATAATTAAATATTTAAAATTTGAATTTAAATTTTTAAATTTTAAAATTTAAAGTTTTAATAATTAAATTTTTAAAATTTAGTATTTCAATTTTTAAATTTTAAAATTTAGTATTTAAATTTTTAAATTTTAAAATTTATAATTTTAATAATTAAATTTTTAAAATTTAGTATTTAAATATTTAAATATTAAAATTTAAAAATTTAATATTTAAAGTTTTAAAATTTAGTATTCAAATTTTTAAATTTTAAAATTTAAATTTTAATAATTAAAGTTTTAAAATTTAGTATTTAAAATTTTAAACTTTAAAATTTAAAGTTTTAATAATTAAATTTTTAAAATTTAGTATTTAAATTTTTAAATTTTAAAATTTAAAGTTTTAATAATTAAATTTTTAAAATTTGTATTTAAATTTTTAAATTTTAAAATTTAATGTTTTAATAATTAAATTTTTAAAATTTAGTATTTAAATTTTTAAATTTTAAAATTTAAAGTTTTAATAATTAAATTTTTAAAATTTATTATTTATATTTTCAAATGTTAAAATTTAAAGTTTTAATAATTAAATTTTTAAAATTTGTATTTAAATTTTTAAATTTTAAAATTTAAAGTTTTAATAATTAAATTTTTAAAATTTAGTATTTAAATTTTTAAATTTTAAAATTTAAAGTTTTAATAATTAAATATTTAAAATTTGAATTTAAATTTTTAAATTTTAAAATTTAAAGTTATAATAATTAAATATTTAAAATTTAATATTTAAATTTTAAAATTTAAATTTTTAAATTTTAAAATTTAAAATTTTAATAATTAAATTTTTAAAATTTAGTATTTAAATTTTTAAATTTTAAAATTTAAAGTTTTAATAATTAAATTTTTAAAATTTATTATTTAAATTTTAAAATTTAAATTTTTAAATTTTAAAATTTAAAATTTTAATAATTAAATTTTTAAAATTTAGTATTTAAATTTTTAAATTTTAAAATATAAAGTTTTAATAATGAAATTTTTAAAATTTAGTATTTAAATTTTTAAATTTTAAAATTTAAAATTTTAATAATTAAATTTTTAAAATTTAGTATTTAAATATTTAAATATTAAAATTTAAAGATTTAATATTTAAAGTTTTAAAATTTAGTATTCAAATTTTTAAATTTTAAAATCTAAATTTTAATAATTAAAGTTTTAAAACTTAGTATTTAAAATTTTAAACTTTAAAATTTAAAGTTTTAATAATTAAATTTTTAAAATTTAGTATTTAAATTTTTAAATTTTAAAATTTAAAGTTTTAATAATTAAATTTTTAAAATTTGTATTTAAATTTTTAAATTTTAAAATTTAAAGTTTTAATAATTAAATTTTTAAAATTTAGTATTTAAATTTTTAAATTTTAAAATTTAAAGTTTTAATAATTAAATTTTTAAAATTTATTATTTAAATTTTAAAATTTAAATTTTTAAATTTTAAAATTTAAAATTTTAATAATTAAATTTTTAAAATTTAGTATTTAAATTTTTAAATTTTAAAATATAAAGTTTTAATAATGAAATTTTTAAAATTTAGTATTTAAATTTTTAAATTTTAAAATTTAAAATTTTAATAATTAAATTTTTAAAATTTAGTATATAAATATTTAAATATTAAAATTTAAAGATTTAATATTTAAAGTTTTAAAATTTAGTATTCAAATTTTTAAATTTTAAAATCTAAATTTTAATAATTAAAGTTTTAAAACTTAGTATTTAAAATTTTAAACTTTAAAATTTAAAGTTTTAATAATTAAATTTTTAAAATTTAGTATTTAAATTTTTAAATTTTAAAATTTAAAGTTTTAATAATTAAATTTTTAAAATTTGTATTTAAATTTTTAAATTTTAAAATTTAAAGTTTTAATAATTAAATTTTTAAAATTTGTATTTAAATTTTTAAATTTTAAAATTTAAAGTTTTAATAATTAAATTTTTAAAATTTGTATTTAAATTTTTAAATTTTAAAATTTAAAGTTTTAATAATTAAATTTTTAAAATTTAGTATTTAAATTTTTAAATTTTAAAATTTAAAGTTTTAATAATTAAATTTTTAAAATTTATTATTTAAATTTTAAAATTTAAATTTTTAAATTTTAAAATTTAAAATTTTAATAATTAAATTTTTAAAATTTAGTATTTAAATTTTTAAATTTTAAAATATAAAGTTTTAATAATGAAATTTTTAAAATTTAGTATTTAAATTTTTAAATTTTAAAATATAAAATTTTAATAATTAAATTTTTAAAATTTAGTATATAAATATTTAAATATTAAAATTTAAAGATTTAATATTTAAAGTTTTAAAATTTAGTATTCAAATTTTTAAATTTTAAAATCTAAATTTTAATAATTAAAGTTTTAAAACTTAGTATTTAAAATTTTAAACTTTAAAATTTAAAGTTTTAATAATTAAATTTTTAAAATTTAGTATTTAAATTTTTAAATTTTAAAATTTAAAGTTTTAATAATTAAATTTTTAAAATTTGTATTTAAATTTTTAAATTTTAAAATTTAAAGTTTTAATAATTAAATTTTTAAAATTTAGTATTTAAATTTTTAAATTTTAAAATTTAAAGTTTTAATAATTAAATTTTTAAAATTTATTATTTAAATTTTAAAATTTAAATTTTTAAATTTTAAAATTTAAAATTTTAATAATTAAATTTTTAAAATTTAGTATTTAAATTTTTAAATTTTAAAATATAAAGTTTTAATAATGAAATTTTTAAAATTTAGTATTTAAATTTTTAAATTTTAAAATTTAAAATTTTAATAATTAAATTTTTAAAATTTAGTATTTAAATATTTAAATATTAAAATTTAAAGATTTAATATTTAAAGTTTTAAAATTTAGTATTCAAATTTTTAAATTTTAAAATTTAAATTTTAATAATTAAAGTTTTAAAATTTAGTATTTAAAATTTTAAACTTTAAATTTAAAATTTTAATAATTAAATTTTTAAAATATAGTATTTAAATTTTTAAATTTTAAAATTTAAAGTTTTAATAATTAAATTTTTAAAATTTGTATTTAAATTTTTAAATTTTAAAATTTAAAGTTTTAATAATTATATTTTTAAAATTTCGTATTTAAATTTTTAAATTTTAAAATTTAAAGTTTTAATAATTAAATTTTTAAAATTTATTATTTAAATTTTCAAATTTTAAAATTTAAAGTTTTAATAATTAAATTTTTAAAATTTGTATTTAAATTTTTAAATTTTATAATTTAAAGTTTTAATAATTAAATTTTTAAAATTTTGTATTTAAATTTTTAAATTTTAAAATTTAAAGTTTTAATAATTAAATATTTAAAATTTGAGTTTAAATTTTTAAATTTTAAAATTTAAAGTTTTAATAATTAAATTTTTAAAATTTAGTATTTAAATTTTTAAATTTTAAAATTTAGTATTTAAATTTTTAAATTTTAAAATATAAAGTTTTAATAATGAAATTTTTAAAATTTAGTATTTAAATTTTTAAATTTTAAAATTTATAATTTTAATAATTAAATTTTTAAAATTTAGTATTTAAATATTTAGATATTAAAATTTAAAGATTTAATATTTAAAGTTTTAAAATTTAGTATTCAAATTTTTAAATTTTAAAATTTAAATTTTAATAATTAAAGTTTTAAAATTTAGTATTTAAAATTTTAAACTTTAAAATTTAAAGTTTTAATAATTAAATTTTTAAAATTTAGTATTTAAATTTTTAAATTTTAAAATTTAAAGTTTTTATAATTAAATTTTTAAAATTTGTATTTAAATTTTTAAATTTTAAAATTTAAAGTTTTAATAATTAAATTTTTAAAATTTAGTATTTAAATTTTTAAATTTTAAAATTTAAAGTTTTAATAATTAAATTTTTAAAATTTATTATTTAAATTTTCAAATTTTAAAATTTAAAGTTTTAATAATTAAATATTTAAAATTTGTATTTAAAATTTTAAATTTTAAAATTTAAAGTTTTAATAATTAAATTTTTAAAATTTAGTATTTAAATTTTTAAATTTTAAAATTTAAAGTTTTAATAATTAAATATTTAAAATTTGTATTTAAATTTTTAAATTTTAAAATTTAAAGTTATAATAATTAAATATTTAAAATTTAGTATTTAAATTTTAAAATTTAAATTTTTAAATTTTAAAATTTAAAATTTTAATAATTAAATTTTTAAAATTTAATATTTAAATTTTTAAATTTTAAAATTTAAAGTTTTAATAATGAAATTTTTAAAATTTAGTATTTATATTTATAAATTTTAAAATTTAAAATTTTAATAATTAAATTTTTAAAATTTAGTATTTAAATATTTAAATTTTAAAATTTAAAGATTTAATATTTATAGTTTTAAAATTTAGTATTCAAATTTTTAAATTTTAAAATTTAAATTTTAATAATTAAAGTTTTAAAATTTAGTATTTAAAATTTTAAACTTTAAAATTTAAAGTTTTAATAATTAAATTTTTAAAATTTTGTATCTAAATTTTAAAATTTTAAAATTAAAATTTTAATAATTAAATTTTTAAAATTTAGTATTTAAATTTTTAAATTTTAAAATTTAAAGTTTTAATAATTAAATTTTTAAAATTTAGTATTTAAGTTTTTAAATTTTAAAATTTAAAGTTTTAATAATTAAATTTTTAAAATTTAGTATTTAAATTTTTAAATTTTAAAGTTTGAAGTTTTAATAATTAAATTTTGAAAATTTATTATTTAACTTTTAAAATTTAAGTTTTTAAATTTTAAAATTTAAAATTTTAATAATTAAATTTTTAAAATTTAGTATTTAAATTTTTAAATTTTAAAATATAAAGTTTTAATAATGAAATTTTTAAAATTTAGTATTTAAATTTTTAAATTTTAAAATTTAAAATTTTAATAATTAAATTTTTAAAATTTAGTATATAAATATTTAAATATTAAAATTTAAAGATTTAATATTTAAAGTTTTAAAATTTAGTATTCAAATTTTTAAATTTTAAAATCTAAATTTTAATAATTAAAGTTTTAAAACTTAGTATTTAAAATTTTAAACTTTAAAATTTAAAGTTTTAATAATTAAATTTTTAAAATTTAGTATTTAAATTTTTAAATTTTAAAATTTAAAGTTTTAATAATTAAATTTTTAAAATTTGTATTTAAATTTTTAAATTTTAAAATTTAAAGTTTTAATAATTAAATTTTTAAAATTTAGTATTTAAATTTTTAAATTTTAAAATTTAAAGTTTTAATAATTAAATTTTTAAAATTTATTATTTAAATTTTAAAATTTAAATTTTTAAATTTTAAAATTTAAAATTTTAATAATTAAATTTTTAAAATTTAGTATTTAAATTTTTAAATTTTAAAATATAAAGTTTTAATAATGAAATTTTTAAAATTTAGTATTTAAATTTTTAAATTTTAAAATTTAAAATTTTAATAATTAAATTTTTAAAATTTAGTATATAAATATTTAAATATTAAAATTTAAAGATTTAATATTTAAAGTTTTAAAATTTAGTATTCAAATTTTTAAATTTTAAAATCTAAATTTTAATAATTAAAGTTTTAAAACTTAGTATTTAAAATTTTAAACTTTAAAATTTAAAGTTTTAATAATTAAATTTTTAAAATTTAGTATTTAAATTTTTAAATTTTAAAATTTAAAGTTTTAATAATTAAATTTTTAAAATTTGTATTTAAATTTTTAAATTTTAAAATTTAAAGTTTTAATAATTAAATTTTTAAAATTTGTATTTAAATTTTTAAATTTTAAAATTTAAAGTTTTAATAATTAAATTTTTAAAATTTGTATTTAAATTTTTAAATTTTAAAATTTAAAGTTTTAATAATTAAATTTTTAAAATTTAGTATTTAAATTTTTAAATTTTAAAATTTAAAGTTTTAATAATTAAATTTTTAAAATTTATTATTTAAATTTTCAAATTTTAAAATTTAAAGTTTTAATAATTAAATTTTTAAAATTTGTATTTAAATTTTTAAATTTTAAAATTTAAAGTTTTAATAATTAAATTTTTAAAATTTTGTATTTAAATTTTTAAATTTTAAAATTTAAAGTTTTAATAATTAAATATTTAAAATTTGAATTTAAATTTTTAAATTTTAAAATTTAAAGTTTTAATAATTAAATTTTTAAAATTTAGTATTTCAATTTTTAAATTTTAAAATTTAGTATTTAAATTTTTAAATTTTAAAATTTATAATTTTAATAATTAAATTTTTAAAATTTAGTATTTAAATATTTAAATATTAAAATTTAAAAATTTAATATTTAAAGTTTTAAAATTTAGTATTCAAATTTTTAAATTTTAAAATTTAAATTTTAATAATTAAAGTTTTAAAATTTAGTATTTAAAATTTTAAACTTTAAAATTTAAAGTTTTAATAATTAAATTTTTAAAATTTAGTATTTAAATTTTTAAATTTTAAAATTTAAAGTTTTAATAATTAAATTTTTAAAATTTGTATTTAAATTTTTAAATTTTAAAATTTAATGTTTTAATAATTAAATTTTTAAAATTTAGTATTTAAATTTTTAAATTTTAAAATTTAAAGTTTTAATAATTAAATTTTTAAAATTTATTATTTATATTTTCAAATGTTAAAATTTAAAGTTTTAATAATTAAATTTTTAAAATTTGTATTTAAATTTTTAAATTTTAAAATTTAAAGTTTTAATAATTAAATTTTTAAAATTTAGTATTTAAATTTTTAAATTTTAAAATTTAAAGTTTTAATAATTAAATATTTAAAATTTGAATTTAAATTTTTAAATTTTAAAATTTAAAGTTATAATAATTAAATATTTAAAATTTAATATTTAAATTTTAAAATTTAAATTTTTAAATTTTAAAATTTAAAATTTTAATAATTAAATTTTTAAAATTTAGTATTTAAATTTTTAAATTTTAAAATTTAAAGTTTTAATAATGAAATTTTTAAAATTTAGTATTTAAATTTTTAAATTTTAAAATTTAAAGTTTTAATAATTAAATTTTTAAAATTTGTATTTAAATTTTTAAATTTTAAAATTTAAAGTTTTAATAATTAAATTTTTAAAATTTAGTATTTAAATTTTTAAATTTTAAAATTTAAAGTTTTAACAATTAAATTTTTAAAATTTAGTATTTAAATTTTTAAATTTTAAAATTTAAAGTTTTAATAATTAAATTTTTAAAATTTAGTATTTAAATTTTTAAATTTTAAGATTTAAAGTTTTAACAATTAAATTTTTAAAATTTGGTATTTAAATTTTTAAATTTTAAAATTTAAAATTTTAATAATTAAATTTTTAAAATTTAGTATTTAAATTTTTAAAATTTAAAGTTTGAAGTTTTAATAATTAAATTTTTAAAATTTAGTATTTAAATTTTAAAATTTAAATTTTTAAATTTTAAAATTTAAAGTTTTAATAATTAAATTTTTAAAATTTAGTATTTAAATTTTTAAATTTTAAAGTTTGAAGTTTTAATAATTAAATTTTTAAAATTTAGTATTTAAATTTTAAAATTTAAATTTTTAAATTTTAAAATTTTAAGTTTTAATAATTAAATTTTTAAAATTTAGTATTTAAATTTTTAAATTTTAAAATTTAAAGTTTTAACAATTAAATTTTTAAAATTTAGTATTTAAATTTTTAAATTTTAAAATTTAAAGTTTTAATAATTAAATTTTTAAAATTTAGTATTTAAATTTTTAAATTTTAAAATTTAAAGTTTTAACAATTAAATTTTTAAAATTTAGTATTTAAATTTTTAAATTTTAAAATTTAAAGTTTTAATAATTAAATTTTTAAAATTTAGTATTTAAGTTTTTAAATTTTAAAATTTAAAGTTTTAATAATTAAATTTTTAAAATTTAGTATTTAAATTTTTAAATTTTAAAGTTTGAAGTTTTAATAATTAAATTTTGAAAATTTATTATTTAACTTTTAAAATTTAAGTTTTTAAATTTTAAAATTTAAAATTTTAATAATTAAATTTTTAAAATTTAGTATTTAAATTTTTAAATTTTAAAATATAAAGTTTTAATAATGAAATTTTTAAAATTTAGTATTTAAATTTTTAAATTTTAAAATTTAAAATTTTAATAATTAAATTTTTAAAATTTAGTATATAAATATTTAAATATTAAAATTTAAAGATTTAATATTTAAAGTTTTAAAATTTAGTATTCAAATTTTTAAATTTTAAAATCTAAATTTTAATAATTAAAGTTTTAAAACTTAGTATTTAAAATTTTAAACTTTAAAATTTAAAGTTTTAATAATTAAATTTTTAAAATTTAGTATTTAAATTTTTAAATTTTAAAATTTAAAGTTTTAATAATTAAATTTTTAAAATTTGTATTTAAATTTTTAAATTTTAAAATTTAAAGTTTTAATAATTAAATTTTTAAAATTTAGTATTTAAATTTTTAAATTTTAAAATTTAAAGTTTTAATAATTAAATTTTTAAAATTTATTATTTAAATTTTAAAATTTAAATTTTTAAATTTTAAAATTTAAAATTTTAATAATTAAATTTTTAAAATTTAGTATTTAAATTTTTAAATTTTAAAATATAAAGTTTTAATAATGAAATTTTTAAAATTTAGTATTTAAATTTTTAAATTTTAAAATTTAAAATTTTAATAATTAAATTTTTAAAATTTAGTATTTAAATATTTAAATATTAAAATTTAAAGATTTAATATTTAAAGTTTTAAAATTTAGTATTCAAATTTTTAAATTTTAAAATTTAAATTTTAATAATTAAAGTTTTAAAATTTAGTATTTAAAATTTTAAACTTTAAATTTAAAATTTTAATAATTAAATTTTTAAAATATAGTATTTAAATTTTTAAATTTTAAAATTTAAAGTTTTAATAATTAAATTTTTAAAATTTGTATTTAAATTTTTAAATTTTAAAATTTAAAGTTTTAATAATTATATTTTTAAAATTTCGTATTTAAATTTTTAAATTTTAAAATTTAAAGTTTTAATAATTAAATTTTTAAAATTTATTATTTAAATTTTCAAATTTTAAAATTTAAAGTTTTAATAATTAAATTTTTAAAATTTGTATTTAAATTTTTAAATTTTATAATTTAAAGTTTTAATAATTAAATTTTTAAAATTTTGTATTTAAATTTTTAAATTTTAAAATTTAAAGTTTTAATAATTAAATATTTAAAATTTGAGTTTAAATTTTTAAATTTTAAAATTTAAAGTTTTAATAATTAAATTTTTAAAATTTAGTATTTAAATTTTTAAATTTTAAAATTTAAAGTTTTAATAATTAAATTTTTAAAATTTATTATTTAAATTTTCAAATTTTAAAATTTAAAGTTTTAATAATTAAATATTTAAAATTTGTATTTAAAATTTTAAATTTTAAAATTTAAAGTTTTAATAATTAAATTTTTAAAATTTAGTATTTAAATTTTTAAATTTTAAAATTTAAAGTTTTAATAATTAAATATTTAAAATTTGTATTTAAATTTTTAAATTTTAAAATTTAAAGTTATAATAATTAAATATTTAAAATTTAGTATTTAAATTTTAAAATTTAAATTTTTAAATTTTAAAATTTAAAATTTTAATAATTAAATTTTTAAAATTTAATATTTAAATTTTTAAATTTTAAAATTTAAAGTTTTAATAATGAAATTTTTAAAATTTAGTATTTATATTTATAAATTTTAAAATTTAAAATTTTAATAATTAAATTTTTAAAATTTAGTATTTAAATATTTAAATTTTAAAATTTAAAGATTTAATATTTATAGTTTTAAAATTTAGTATTCAAATTTTTAAATTTTAAAATTTAAATTTTAATAATTAAAGTTTTAAAATTTAGTATTTAAAATTTTAAACTTTAAAATTTAAAGTTTTAATAATTAAATTTTTAAAATTTTGTATCTAAATTTTAAAATTTTAAAATTAAAATTTTAATAATTAAATTTTTAAAATTTAGTATTTAAATTTTTAAATTTTAAAATTTAAAGTTTTAATAATTAAATTTTTAAAATTTAGTATTTAAGTTTTTAAATTTTAAAATTTAAAGTTTTAATAATTAAATTTTTAAAATTTAGTATTTAAATTTTTAAATTTTAAAATTTAAAGTTTTAATAATTAAATTTTTAAAATTTATTATTTAAATTTTAAAATTTAAATTTTTAAATTTTAAAATTTAAAATTTTAATAATTAAATTTTTAAAATTTAGTATTTAAATTTTTAAATTTTAAAATATAAAGTTTTAATAATGAAATTTTTAAAATTTAGTATTTAAATTTTTAAATTTTAAAATTTAAAATTTTAATAATTAAATTTTTAAAATTTAGTATATAAATATTTAAATATTAAAATTTAAAGATTTAATATTTAAAGTTTTAAAATTTAGTATTCAAATTTTTAAATTTTAAAATCTAAATTTTAATAATTAAAGTTTTAAAACTTAGTATTTAAAATTTTAAACTTTAAAATTTAAAGTTTTAATAATTAAATTTTTAAAATTTAGTATTTAAATTTTTAAATTTTAAAATTTAAAGTTTTAATAATTAAATTTTTAAAATTTGTATTTAAATTTTTAAATTTTAAAATTTAAAGTTTTAATAATTAAATTTTTAAAATTTGTATTTAAATTTTTAAATTTTAAAATTTAAAGTTTTAATAATTAAATTTTTAAAATTTGTATTTAAATTTTTAAATTTTAAAATTTAAAGTTTTAATAATTAAATTTTTAAAATTTAGTATTTAAATTTTTAAATTTTAAAATTTAAAGTTTTAATAATTAAATTTTTAAAATTTATTATTTAAATTTTCAAATTTTAAAATTTAAAGTTTTAATAATTAAATTTTTAAAATTTGTATTTAAATTTTTAAATTTTAAAATTTAAAGTTTTAATAATTAAATTTTTAAAATTTTGTATTTAAATTTTTAAATTTTAAAATTTAAAGTTTTAATAATTAAATATTTAAAATTTGAATTTAAATTTTTAAATTTTAAAATTTAAAGTTTTAATAATTAAATTTTTAAAATTTAGTATTTCAATTTTTAAATTTTAAAATTTAGTATTTAAATTTTTAAATTTTAAAATTTATAATTTTAATAATTAAATTTTTAAAATTTAGTATTTAAATATTTAAATATTAAAATTTAAAAATTTAATATTTAAAGTTTTAAAATTTAGTATTCAAATTTTTAAATTTTAAAATTTAAATTTTAATAATTAAAGTTTTAAAATTTAGTATTTAAAATTTTAAACTTTAAAATTTAAAGTTTTAATAATTAAATTTTTAAAATTTAGTATTTAAATTTTTAAATTTTAAAATTTAAAGTTTTAATAATTAAATTTTTAAAATTTGTATTTAAATTTTTAAATTTTAAAATTTAATGTTTTAATAATTAAATTTTTAAAATTTAGTATTTAAATTTTTAAATTTTAAAATTTAAAGTTTTAATAATTAAATTTTTAAAATTTATTATTTATATTTTCAAATGTTAAAATTTAAAGTTTTAATAATTAAATTTTTAAAATTTGTATTTAAATTTTTAAATTTTAAAATTTAAAGTTTTAATAATTAAATTTTTAAAATTTAGTATTTAAATTTTTAAATTTTAAAATTTAAAGTTTTAATAATTAAATATTTAAAATTTGAATTTAAATTTTTAAATTTTAAAATTTAAAGTTATAATAATTAAATATTTAAAATTTAATATTTAAATTTTAAAATTTAAATTTTTAAATTTTAAAATTTAAAATTTTAATAATTAAATTTTTAAAATTTAGTATTTAAATTTTTAAATTTTAAAATTTAAAGTTTTAATAATGAAATTTTTAAAATTTAGTATTTAAATTTTTAAATTTTAAAATTTAAAGTTTTAATAATTAAATTTTTAAAATTTGTATTTAAATTTTTAAATTTTAAAATTTAAAGTTTTAATAATTAAATTTTTAAAATTTAGTATTTAAATTTTTAAATTTTAAAATTTAAAGTTTTAACAATTAAATTTTTAAAATTTAGTATTTAAATTTTTAAATTTTAAAATTTAAAGTTTTAATAATTAAATTTTTAAAATTTAGTATTTAAATTTTTAAATTTTAAGATTTAAAGTTTTAACAATTAAATTTTTAAAATTTGGTATTTAAATTTTTAAATTTTAAAATTTAAAATTTTAATAATTAAATTTTTAAAATTTAGTATTTAAATTTTTAAAATTTAAAGTTTGAAGTTTTAATAATTAAATTTTTAAAATTTAGTATTTAAATTTTAAAATTTAAATTTTTAAATTTTAAAATTTAAAGTTTTAATAATTAAATTTTTAAAATTTAGTATTTAAATTTTTAAATTTTAAAGTTTGAAGTTTTAATAATTAAATTTTTAAAATTTAGTATTTAAATTTTAAAATTTAAATTTTTAAATTTTAAAATTTTAAGTTTTAATAATTAAATTTTTAAAATTTAGTATTTAAATTTTTAAATTTTAAAATTTAAAGTTTTAACAATTAAATTTTTAAAATTTAGTATTTAAATTTTTAAATTTTAAAATTTAAAGTTTTAATAATTAAATTTTTAAAATTTAGTATTTAAATTTTTAAATTTTAAAATTTAAAGTTTTAACAATTAAATTTTTAAAATTTAGTATTTAAATTTTTAAATTTTAAAATTTAAAGTTTTAATAATTAAATTTTTAAAATTTAGTATTTAAGTTTTTAAATTTTAAAATTTAAAGTTTTAATAATTAAATTTTTAAAATTTAGTATTTAAATTTTTAAATTTTAAAGTTTGAAGTTTTAATAATTAAATTTTGAAAATTTATTATTTAACTTTTAAAATTTAAGTTTTTAAATTTTAAAATTTAAAATTTTAATAATTAAATTTTTAAAATTTAGTATTTAAATTTTTAAATTTTAAAATATAAAGTTTTAATAATGAAATTTTTAAAATTTAGTATTTAAATTTTTAAATTTTAAAATTTAAAATTTTAATAATTAAATTTTTAAAATTTAGTATATAAATATTTAAATATTAAAATTTAAAGATTTAATATTTAAAGTTTTAAAATTTAGTATTCAAATTTTTAAATTTTAAAATCTAAATTTTAATAATTAAAGTTTTAAAACTTAGTATTTAAAATTTTAAACTTTAAAATTTAAAGTTTTAATAATTAAATTTTTAAAATTTAGTATTTAAATTTTTAAATTTTAAAATTTAAAGTTTTAATAATTAAATTTTTAAAATTTGTATTTAAATTTTTAAATTTTAAAATTTAAAGTTTTAATAATTAAATTTTTAAAATTTAGTATTTAAATTTTTAAATTTTAAAATTTAAAGTTTTAATAATTAAATTTTTAAAATTTATTATTTAAATTTTAAAATTTAAATTTTTAAATTTTAAAATTTAAAATTTTAATAATTAAATTTTTAAAATTTAGTATTTAAATTTTTAAATTTTAAAATATAAAGTTTTAATAATGAAATTTTTAAAATTTAGTATTTAAATTTTTAAATTTTAAAATTTAAAATTTTAATAATTAAATTTTTAAAATTTAGTATTTAAATATTTAAATATTAAAATTTAAAGATTTAATATTTAAAGTTTTAAAATTTAGTATTCAAATTTTTAAATTTTAAAATTTAAATTTTAATAATTAAAGTTTTAAAATTTAGTATTTAAAATTTTAAACTTTAAATTTAAAATTTTAATAATTAAATTTTTAAAATATAGTATTTAAATTTTTAAATTTTAAAATTTAAAGTTTTAATAATTAAATTTTTAAAATTTGTATTTAAATTTTTAAATTTTAAAATTTAAAGTTTTAATAATTATATTTTTAAAATTTCGTATTTAAATTTTTAAATTTTAAAATTTAAAGTTTTAATAATTAAATTTTTAAAATTTATTATTTAAATTTTCAAATTTTAAAATTTAAAGTTTTAATAATTAAATTTTTAAAATTTGTATTTAAATTTTTAAATTTTATAATTTAAAGTTTTAATAATTAAATTTTTAAAATTTTGTATTTAAATTTTTAAATTTTAAAATTTAAAGTTTTAATAATTAAATATTTAAAATTTGAGTTTAAATTTTTAAATTTTAAAATTTAAAGTTTTAATAATTAAATTTTTAAAATTTAGTATTTAAATTTTTAAATTTTAAAATTTAGTATTTAAATTTTTAAATTTTAAAATATAAAGTTTTAATAATGAAATTTTTAAAATTTAGTATTTAAATTTTTAAATTTTAAAATTTATAATTTTAATAATTAAATTTTTAAAATTTAGTATTTAAATATTTAGATATTAAAATTTAAAGATTTAATATTTAAAGTTTTAAAATTTAGTATTCAAATTTTTAAATTTTAAAATTTAAATTTTAATAATTAAAGTTTTAAAATTTAGTATTTAAAATTTTAAACTTTAAAATTTAAAGTTTTAATAATTAAATTTTTAAAATTTAGTATTTAAATTTTTAAATTTTAAAATTTAAAGTTTTTATAATTAAATTTTTAAAATTTGTATTTAAATTTTTAAATTTTAAAATTTAAAGTTTTAATAATTAAATTTTTAAAATTTAGTATTTAAATTTTTAAATTTTAAAATTTAAAGTTTTAATAATTAAATTTTTAAAATTTATTATTTAAATTTTCAAATTTTAAAATTTAAAGTTTTAATAATTAAATATTTAAAATTTGTATTTAAAATTTTAAATTTTAAAATTTAAAGTTTTAATAATTAAATTTTTAAAATTTAGTATTTAAATTTTTAAATTTTAAAATTTAAAGTTTTAATAATTAAATATTTAAAATTTGTATTTAAATTTTTAAATTTTAAAATTTAAAGTTATAATAATTAAATATTTAAAATTTAGTATTTAAATTTTAAAATTTAAATTTTTAAATTTTAAAATTTAAAATTTTAATAATTAAATTTTTAAAATTTAATATTTAAATTTTTAAATTTTAAAATTTAAAGTTTTAATAATGAAATTTTTAAAATTTAGTATTTATATTTATAAATTTTAAAATTTAAAATTTTAATAATTAAATTTTTAAAATTTAGTATTTAAATATTTAAATTTTAAAATTTAAAGATTTAATATTTATAGTTTTAAAATTTAGTATTCAAATTTTTAAATTTTAAAATTTAAATTTTAATAATTAAAGTTTTAAAATTTAGTATTTAAAATTTTAAACTTTAAAATTTAAAGTTTTAATAATTAAATTTTTAAAATTTTGTATCTAAATTTTAAAATTTTAAAATTAAAATTTTAATAATTAAATTTTTAAAATTTAGTATTTAAATTTTTAAATTTTAAAATTTAAAGTTTTAATAATTAAATTTTTAAAATTTAGTATTTAAGTTTTTAAATTTTAAAATTTAAAGTTTTAATAATTAAATTTTTAAAATTTAGTATTTAAATTTTTAAATTTTAAAGTTTGAAGTTTTAATAATTAAATTTTGAAAATTTATTATTTAACTTTTAAAATTTAAGTTTTTAAATTTTAAAATTTAAAATTTTAATAATTAAATTTTTAAAATTTAGTATTTAAATTTTTAAATTTTAAAATATAAAGTTTTAATAATGAAATTTTTAAAATTTAGTATTTAAATTTTTAAATTTTAAAATTTAAAATTTTAATAATTAAATTTTTAAAATTTAGTATATAAATATTTAAATATTAAAATTTAAAGATTTAATATTTAAAGTTTTAAAATTTAGTATTCAAATTTTTAAATTTTAAAATCTAAATTTTAATAATTAAAGTTTTAAAACTTAGTATTTAAAATTTTAAACTTTAAAATTTAAAGTTTTAATAATTAAATTTTTAAAATTTAGTATTTAAATTTTTAAATTTTAAAATTTAAAGTTTTAATAATTAAATTTTTAAAATTTGTATTTAAATTTTTAAATTTTAAAATTTAAAGTTTTAATAATTAAATTTTTAAAATTTAGTATTTAAATTTTTAAATTTTAAAATTTAAAGTTTTAATAATTAAATTTTTAAAATTTATTATTTAAATTTTAAAATTTAAATTTTTAAATTTTAAAATTTAAAATTTTAATAATTAAATTTTTAAAATTTAGTATTTAAATTTTTAAATTTTAAAATATAAAGTTTTAATAATGAAATTTTTAAAATTTAGTATTTAAATTTTTAAATTTTAAAATTTAAAATTTTAATAATTAAATTTTTAAAATTTAGTATATAAATATTTAAATATTAAAATTTAAAGATTTAATATTTAAAGTTTTAAAATTTAGTATTCAAATTTTTAAATTTTAAAATCTAAATTTTAATAATTAAAGTTTTAAAACTTAGTATTTAAAATTTTAAACTTTAAAATTTAAAGTTTTAATAATTAAATTTTTAAAATTTAGTATTTAAATTTTTAAATTTTAAAATTTAAAGTTTTAATAATTAAATTTTTAAAATTTGTATTTAAATTTTTAAATTTTAAAATTTAAAGTTTTAATAATTAAATATTTAAAATTTGTATTTAAATTTTTAAATTTTAAAATTTAAAGTTTTAATAATTAAATTTTTAAAATTTGTATTTAAATTTTTAAATTTTAAAATTTAAAGTTTTAATAATTAAATTTTTAAAATTTAGTATTTAAATTTTTAAATTTTAAAATTTAAAGTTTTAATAATTAAATTTTTAAAATTTATTATTTAAATTTTCAAATTTTAAAATTTAAAGTTTTAATAATTAAATTTTTAAAATTTGTATTTAAATTTTTAAATTTTAAAATTTAAAGTTTTAATAATTAAATTTTTAAAATTTTGTATTTAAATTTTTAAATTTTAAAATTTAAAGTTTTAATAATTAAATATTTAAAATTTGAATTTAAATTTTTAAATTTTAAAATTTAAAGTTTTAATAATTAAATTTTTAAAATTTAGTATTTCAATTTTTAAATTTTAAAATTTAGTATTTAAATTTTTAAATTTTAAAATTTATAATTTTAATAATTAAATTTTTAAAATTTAGTATTTAAATATTTAAATATTAAAATTTAAAAATTTAATATTTAAAGTTTTAAAATTTAGTATTCAAATTTTTAAATTTTAAAATTTAAATTTTAATAATTAAAGTTTTAAAATTTAGTATTTAAAATTTTAAACTTTAAAATTTAAAGTTTTAATAATTAAATTTTTAAAATTTAGTATTTAAATTTTTAAATTTTAAAATTTAAAGTTTTAATAATTAAATTTTTAAAATTTGTATTTAAATTTTTAAATTTTAAAATTTAATGTTTTAATAATTAAATTTTTAAAATTTAGTATTTAAATTTTTAAATTTTAAAATTTAAAGTTTTAATAATTAAATTTTTAAAATTTATTATTTATATTTTCAAATGTTAAAATTTAAAGTTTTAATAATTAAATTTTTAAAATTTGTATTTAAATTTTTAAATTTTAAAATTTAAAGTTTTAATAATTAAATTTTTAAAATTTAGTATTTAAATTTTTAAATTTTAAAATTTAAAGTTTTAATAATTAAATATTTAAAATTTGAATTTAAATTTTTAAATTTTAAAATTTAAAGTTATAATAATTAAATATTTAAAATTTAATATTTAAATTTTAAAATTTAAATTTTTAAATTTTAAAATTTAAAATTTTAATAATTAAATTTTTAAAATTTAGTATTTAAATTTTTAAATTTTAAAATTTAAAGTTTTAATAATGAAATTTTTAAAATTTAGTATTTAAATTTTTAAATTTTAAAATTTAAAGTTTTAATAATTAAATTTTTAAAATTTGTATTTAAATTTTTAAATTTTAAAATTTAAAGTTTTAATAATTAAATTTTTAAAATTTAGTATTTAAATTTTTAAATTTTAAAATTTAAAGTTTTAACAATTAAATTTTTAAAATTTAGTATTTAAATTTTTAAATTTTAAAATTTAAAGTTTTAATAATTAAATTTTTAAAATTTAGTATTTAAATTTTTAAATTTTAAGATTTAAAGTTTTAACAATTAAATTTTTAAAATTTGGTATTTAAATTTTTAAATTTTAAAATTTAAAGTTTTAATAATTAAATTTTTAAAATTTGTATTTAAATTTTTAAATTTTAAAATTTAAAGTTTTAATAATTAAATTTTTAAAATTTGTATTTAAATTTTTAAATTTTAAAATTTAAAGTTTTAACAATTAAATTTTTAAAATTTAGTATTTAAATTTTTAAATTTTAAAATTTAAAGTTTTAATAATTAAATTTTTAAAATTTAGTATTTAAATTTTTAAATTTTAAGATTTAAAGTTTTAACAATTAAATTTTTAAAATTTGGTATTTAAATTTTAAAATTTAAATTTTTAAATTTTAAAATTTTAAGTTTTAATAATTAAATTTTTAAAATTTAGTATTTAAATTTTTAAATTTTAAAATTTAAAGTTTTAACAATTAAATTTTTAAAATTTAGTATTTAAATTTTTAAATTTTAAAGTTTGAAGTTTTAATAATTAAATTTTTAAAATTTAGTATTTAAATTTTAAAATTTAAATTTTTAAATTTTAAAATTTTAAGTTTTAATAATTAAATTTTTAAAATTTAGTATTTAAATTTTTAAATTTTAAAATTTAAAGTTTTAATAATTAAATTTTTAAAATTTAGTATTTCAATTTTTAAATTTTAAAATTTAGTATTTAAATTTTTAAATTTTAAAATTTATAATTTTAATAATTAAATTTTTAAAATTTAGTATTTAAATATTTAAATATTAAAATTTAAAAATTTAATATTTAAAGTTTTAAAATTTAGTATTCAAATTTTTAAATTTTAAAATTTAAATTTTAATAATTAAAGTTTTAAAATTTAGTATTTAAAATTTTAAACTTTAAAATTTAAAGTTTTAATAATTAAATTTTTAAAATTTAGTATTTAAATTTTTAAATTTTAAAATTTAAAGTTTTAATAATTAAATTTTTAAAATTTGTATTTAAATTTTTAAATTTTAAAATTTAATGTTTTAATAATTAAATTTTTAAAATTTAGTATTTAAATTTTTAAATTTTAAAATTTAAAGTTTTAATAATTAAATTTTTAAAATTTATTATTTATATTTTCAAATGTTAAAATTTAAAGTTTTAATAATTAAATTTTTAAAATTTGTATTTAAATTTTTAAATTTTAAAATTTAAAGTTTTAATAATTAAATTTTTAAAATTTAGTATTTAAATTTTTAAATTTTAAAATTTAAAGTTTTAATAATTAAATATTTAAAATTTGAATTTAAATTTTTAAATTTTAAAATTTAAAGTTATAATAATTAAATATTTAAAATTTAATATTTAAATTTTAAAATTTAAATTTTTAAATTTTAAAATTTAAAATTTTAATAATTAAATTTTTAAAATTTAGTATTTAAATTTTTAAATTTTAAAATTTAAAGTTTTAATAATGAAATTTTTAAAATTTAGTATTTAAATTTTTAAATTTTAAAATTTAAAGTTTTAATAATTAAATTTTTAAAATTTGTATTTAAATTTTTAAATTTTAAAATTTAAAGTTTTAATAATTAAATTTTTAAAATTTAGTATTTAAATTTTTAAATTTTAAAATTTAAAGTTTTAACAATTAAATTTTTAAAATTTAGTATTTAAATTTTTAAATTTTAAAATTTAAAGTTTTAATAATTAAATTTTTAAAATTTAGTATTTAAATTTTTAAATTTTAAGATTTAAAGTTTTAACAATTAAATTTTTAAAATTTGGTATTTAAATTTTTAAATTTTAAAATTTAAAGTTTTAATAATTAAATTTTTAAAATTTGTATTTAAATTTTTAAATTTTAAAATTTAAAGTTTTAATAATTAAATTTTTAAAATTTGTATTTAAATTTTTAAATTTTAAAATTTAAAGTTTTAACAATTAAATTTTTAAAATTTAGTATTTAAATTTTTAAATTTTAAAATTTAAAGTTTTAATAATTAAATTTTTAAAATTTAGTATTTAAATTTTTAAATTTTAAGATTTAAAGTTTTAACAATTAAATTTTTAAAATTTGGTATTTAAATTTTAAAATTTAAATTTTTAAATTTTAAAATTTTAAGTTTTAATAATTAAATTTTTAAAATTTAGTATTTAAATTTTTAAATTTTAAAATTTAAAGTTTTAACAATTAAATTTTTAAAATTTAGTATTTAAATTTTTAAATTTTAAAGTTTGAAGTTTTAATAATTAAATTTTTAAAATTTAGTATTTAAATTTTAAAATTTAAATTTTTAAATTTTAAAATTTTAAGTTTTAATAATTAAATTTTTAAAATTTAGTATTTAAATTTTAAAATTTAAATTTTTAAATTTTAAAATTTAAAGTTTTAATAATTAAATTTTTAAAATTTAGTATTTAAATTTTTAAATTTTAAAGTTTGAAGTTTTAATAATTAAATTTTTAAAATTTAGTATTTAAATTTTAAAATTTAAATTTTTAAATTTTAAAATTTTAAGTTTTAATAATTAAATTTTTAAAATTTAGTATTTAAATTTTTAAATTTTAAAATTTAAAGTTTTAACAATTAAATTTTTAAAATTTAGTATTTAAATTTTTAAATTTTAAAATTTAAAGTTTTAATAATTAAATTTTTAAAATTTAGTATTTAAATTTTTAAATTTTAAAATTTAAAGTTTTAACAATTAAATTTTTAAAATTTAGTATTTAAATTTTTAAATTTTAAAATTTAAAGTTTTAATAATTAAATTTTTAAAATTTAGTATTTAAGTTTTTAAATTTTAAAATTTAAAGTTTTAATAATTAAATTTTTAAAATTTAGTATTTAAATTTTTAAATTTTAAAGTTTGAAGTTTTAATAATTAAATTTTGAAAATTTATTATTTAACTTTTAAAATTTAAGTTTTTAAATTTTAAAATTTAAAATTTTAATAATTAAATTTTTAAAATTTAGTATTTAAATTTTTAAATTTTAAAATATAAAGTTTTAATAATGAAATTTTTAAAATTTAGTATTTAAATTTTTAAATTTTAAAATTTAAAATTTTAATAATTAAATTTTTAAAATTTAGTATATAAATATTTAAATATTAAAATTTAAAGATTTAATATTTAAAGTTTTAAAATTTAGTATTCAAATTTTTAAATTTTAAAATCTAAATTTTAATAATTAAAGTTTTAAAACTTAGTATTTAAAATTTTAAACTTTAAAATTTAAAGTTTTAATAATTAAATTTTTAAAATTTAGTATTTAAATTTTTAAATTTTAAAATTTAAAGTTTTAATAATTAAATTTTTAAAATTTGTATTTAAATTTTTAAATTTTAAAATTTAAAGTTTTAATAATTAAATTTTTAAAATTTAGTATTTAAATTTTTAAATTTTAAAATTTAAAGTTTTAATAATTAAATTTTTAAAATTTATTATTTAAATTTTAAAATTTAAATTTTTAAATTTTAAAATTTAAAATTTTAATAATTAAATTTTTAAAATTTAGTATTTAAATTTTTAAATTTTAAAATATAAAGTTTTAATAATGAAATTTTTAAAATTTAGTATTTAAATTTTTAAATTTTAAAATTTAAAATTTTAATAATTAAATTTTTAAAATTTAGTATTTAAATATTTAAATATTAAAATTTAAAGATTTAATATTTAAAGTTTTAAAATTTAGTATTCAAATTTTTAAATTTTAAAATTTAAATTTTAATAATTAAAGTTTTAAAATTTAGTATTTAAAATTTTAAACTTTAAATTTAAAATTTTAATAATTAAATTTTTAAAATATAGTATTTAAATTTTTAAATTTTAAAATTTAAAGTTTTAATAATTAAATTTTTAAAATTTGTATTTAAATTTTTAAATTTTAAAATTTAAAGTTTTAATAATTATATTTTTAAAATTTCGTATTTAAATTTTTAAATTTTAAAATTTAAAGTTTTAATAATTAAATTTTTAAAATTTATTATTTAAATTTTCAAATTTTAAAATTTAAAGTTTTAATAATTAAATTTTTAAAATTTGTATTTAAATTTTTAAATTTTATAATTTAAAGTTTTAATAATTAAATTTTTAAAATTTTGTATTTAAATTTTTAAATTTTAAAATTTAAAGTTTTAATAATTAAATATTTAAAATTTGAGTTTAAATTTTTAAATTTTAAAATTTAAAGTTTTAATAATTAAATTTTTAAAATTTAGTATTTAAATTTTTAAATTTTAAAATTTAGTATTTAAATTTTTAAATTTTAAAATATAAAGTTTTAATAATGAAATTTTTAAAATTTAGTATTTAAATTTTTAAATTTTAAAATTTATAATTTTAATAATTAAATTTTTAAAATTTAGTATTTAAATATTTAGATATTAAAATTTAAAGATTTAATATTTAAAGTTTTAAAATTTAGTATTCAAATTTTTAAATTTTAAAATTTAAATTTTAATAATTAAAGTTTTAAAATTTAGTATTTAAAATTTTAAACTTTAAAATTTAAAGTTTTAATAATTAAATTTTTAAAATTTAGTATTTAAATTTTTAAATTTTAAAATTTAAAGTTTTTATAATTAAATTTTTAAAATTTGTATTTAAATTTTTAAATTTTAAAATTTAAAGTTTTAATAATTAAATTTTTAAAATTTAGTATTTAAATTTTTAAATTTTAAAATTTAAAGTTTTAATAATTAAATTTTTAAAATTTATTATTTAAATTTTCAAATTTTAAAATTTAAAGTTTTAATAATTAAATATTTAAAATTTGTATTTAAAATTTTAAATTTTAAAATTTAAAGTTTTAATAATTAAATTTTTAAAATTTAGTATTTAAATTTTTAAATTTTAAAATTTAAAGTTTTAATAATTAAATATTTAAAATTTGTATTTAAATTTTTAAATTTTAAAATTTAAAGTTATAATAATTAAATATTTAAAATTTAGTATTTAAATTTTAAAATTTAAATTTTTAAATTTTAAAATTTAAAATTTTAATAATTAAATTTTTAAAATTTAATATTTAAATTTTTAAATTTTAAAATTTAAAGTTTTAATAATGAAATTTTTAAAATTTAGTATTTATATTTATAAATTTTAAAATTTAAAATTTTAATAATTAAATTTTTAAAATTTAGTATTTAAATATTTAAATTTTAAAATTTAAAGATTTAATATTTTTAGTTTTAAAATTTAGTATTCAAATTTTTAAATTTTAAAATTTAAATTTTAATAATTAAAGTTTTAAAATTTAGTATTTAAAATTTTAAACTTTAAAATTTAAAGTTTTAATAATTAAATTTTTAAAATTTTGTATCTAAATTTTAAAATTTTAAAATTAAAATTTTAATAATTAAATTTTTAAAATTTAGTATTTAAATTTTTAAATTTTAAAATTTAAAGTTTTAATAATTAAATTTTTAAAATTTAGTATTTAAGTTTTTAAATTTTAAAATTTAAAGTTTTAATAATTAAATTTTTAAAATTTAGTATTTAAATTTTTAAATTTTAAAGTTTGAAGTTTTAATAATTAAATTTTGAAAATTTATTATTTAACTTTTAAAATTTAAGTTTTTAAATTTTAAAATTTAAAATTTTAATAATTAAATTTTTAAAATTTAGTATTTAAATTTTTAAATTTTAAAATATAAAGTTTTAATAATGAAATTTTTAAAATTTAGTATTTAAATTTTTAAATTTTAAAATTTAAAATTTTAATAATTAAATTTTTAAAATTTAGTATATAAATATTTAAATATTAAAATTTAAAGATTTAATATTTAAAGTTTTAAAATTTAGTATTCAAATTTTTAAATTTTAAAATCTAAATTTTAATAATTAAAGTTTTAAAACTTAGTATTTAAAATTTTAAACTTTAAAATTTAAAGTTTTAATAATTAAATTTTTAAAATTTAGTATTTAAATTTTTAAATTTTAAAATTTAAAGTTTTAATAATTAAATTTTTAAAATTTGTATTTAAATTTTTAAATTTTAAAATTTAAAGTTTTAATAATTAAATTTTTAAAATTTAGTATTTAAATTTTTAAATTTTAAAATTTAAAGTTTTAATAATTAAATTTTTAAAATTTATTATTTAAATTTTAAAATTTAAATTTTTAAATTTTAAAATTTAAAATTTTAATAATTAAATTTTTAAAATTTAGTATTTAAATTTTTAAATTTTAAAATATAAAGTTTTAATAATGAAATTTTTAAAATTTAGTATTTAAATTTTTAAATTTTAAAATTTAAAATTTTAATAATTAAATTTTTAAAATTTAGTATATAAATATTTAAATATTAAAATTTAAAGATTTAATATTTAAAGTTTTAAAATTTAGTATTCAAATTTTTAAATTTTAAAATCTAAATTTTAATAATTAAAGTTTTAAAACTTAGTATTTAAAATTTTAAACTTTAAAATTTAAAGTTTTAATAATTAAATTTTTAAAATTTAGTATTTAAATTTTTAAATTTTAAAATTTAAAGTTTTAATAATTAAATTTTTAAAATTTGTATTTAAATTTTTAAATTTTAAAATTTAAAGTTTTAATAATTAAATTTTTAAAATTTGTATTTAAATTTTTAAATTTTAAAATTTAAAGTTTTAATAATTAAATTTTTAAAATTTGTATTTAAATTTTTAAATTTTAAAATTTAAAGTTTTAATAATTAAATTTTTAAAATTTAGTATTTAAATTTTTAAATTTTAAAATTTAAAGTTTTAATAATTAAATTTTTAAAATTTATTATTTAAATTTTCAAATTTTAAAATTTAAAGTTTTAATAATTAAATTTTTAAAATTTGTATTTAAATTTTTAAATTTTAAAATTTAAAGTTTTAATAATTAAATTTTTAAAATTTTGTATTTAAATTTTTAAATTTTAAAATTTAAAGTTTTAATAATTAAATATTTAAAATTTGAATTTAAATTTTTAAATTTTAAAATTTAAAGTTTTAATAATTAAATTTTTAAAATTTAGTATTTCAATTTTTAAATTTTAAAATTTAGTATTTAAATTTTTAAATTTTAAAATTTATAATTTTAATAATTAAATTTTTAAAATTTAGTATTTAAATATTTAAATATTAAAATTTAAAAATTTAATATTTAAAGTTTTAAAATTTAGTATTCAAATTTTTAAATTTTAAAATTTAAATTTTAATAATTAAAGTTTTAAAATTTAGTATTTAAAATTTTAAACTTTAAAATTTAAAGTTTTAATAATTAAATTTTTAAAATTTAGTATTTAAATTTTTAAATTTTAAAATTTAAAGTTTTAATAATTAAATTTTTAAAATTTGTATTTAAATTTTTAAATTTTAAAATTTAATGTTTTAATAATTAAATTTTTAAAATTTAGTATTTAAATTTTTAAATTTTATAATTTAAAGTTTTAATAATTAAATTTTTAAAATTTATTATTTATATTTTCAAATGTTAAAATTTAAAGTTTTAATAATTAAATTTTTTAAAATTTGTATTTAAATTTTTAAATTTTAAAATTTAAAGTTTTAATAATTAAATTTTTAAAATTTAGTATTTAAATTTTTAAATTTTAAAATTTAAAGTTTTAATAATTAAATATTTAAAATTTGAATTTAAATTTTTAAATTTTAAAATTTAAAGTTATAATAATTAAATATTTAAAATTTAATATTTAAATTTTAAAATTTAAATTTTTAAATTTTAAAATTTAAAATTTTAATAATTAAATTTTTAAAATTTAGTATTTAAATTTTTAAATTTTAAAATTTAAAGTTTTAATAATGAAATTTTTAAAATTTAGTATTTAAATTTTTAAATTTTAAAATTTAAAGTTTTAATAATTAAATATTTAAAATTTGTATTTAAATTTTTAAATTTTAAAATTTAAAGTTTTAATAATTAAATTTTTAAAATTTAGTATTTAAATTTTTAAATTTTAAAATTTAAAGTTTTAACAATTAAATTTTTAAAATTTAGTATTTAAATTTTTAAATTTTAAAATTTAAAGTTTTAATAATTAAATTTTTAAAATTTAGTATTTAAATTTTTAAATTTTAAGATTTAAAGTTTTAACAATTAAATTTTTAAAATTTGGTATTTAAATTTTTAAATTTTAAAATTTAAAATTTTAATAATTAAATTTTTAAAATTTAGTATTTAAATTTTTAAAATTTAAAGTTTGAAGTTTTAATAATTAAATTTTTAAAATTTAGTATTTAAATTTTAAAATTTAAATTTTTAAATTTTAAAATTTAAAGTTTTAATAATTAAATTTTTAAAATTTAGTATTTAAATTTTTAAATTTTAAAGTTTGAAGTTTTAATAATTAAATTTTTAAAATTTAGTATTTAAATTTTAAAATTTAAATTTTTAAATTTTAAAATTTTAAGTTTTAATAATTAAATTTTTAAAATTTAGTATTTAAATTTTTAAATTTTAAAATTTAAAGTTTTAACAATTAAATTTTTAAAATTTAGTATTTAAATTTTTAAATTTTAAAATTTAAAGTTTTAATAATTAAATTTTTAAAATTTAGTATTTAAATTTTTAAATTTTAAAATTTAAAGTTTTAACAATTAAATTTTTAAAATTTAGTATTTAAATTTTTAAATTTTAAAATTTAAAGTTTTAATAATTAAATTTTTAAAATTTAGTATTTAAGTTTTTAAATTTTAAAATTTAAAGTTTTAATAATTAAATTTTTAAAATTTAGTATTTAAATTTTTAAATTTTAAAGTTTGAAGTTTTAATAATTAAATTTTGAAAATTTATTATTTAACTTTTAAAATTTAAGTTTTTAAATTTTAAAATTTAAAATTTTAATAATTAAATTTTTAAAATTTAGTATTTAAATTTTTAAATTTTAAAATATAAAGTTTTAATAATGAAATTTTTAAAATTTAGTATTTAAATTTTTAAATTTTAAAATTTAAAATTTTAATAATTAAATTTTTAAAATTTAGTATATAAATATTTAAATATTAAAATTTAAAGATTTAATATTTAAAGTTTTAAAATTTAGTATTCAAATTTTTAAATTTTAAAATCTAAATTTTAATAATTAAAGTTTTAAAACTTAGTATTTAAAATTTTAAACTTTAAAATTTAAAGTTTTAATAATTAAATTTTTAAAATTTAGTATTTAAATTTTTAAATTTTAAAATTTAAAGTTTTAATAATTAAATTTTTAAAATTTGTATTTAAATTTTTAAATTTTAAAATTTAAAGTTTTAATAATTAAATTTTTAAAATTTAGTATTTAAATTTTTAAATTTTAAAATTTAAAGTTTTAATAATTAAATTTTTAAAATTTATTATTTAAATTTTAAAATTTAAATTTTTAAATTTTAAAATTTAAAATTTTAATAATTAAATTTTTAAAATTTAGTATTTAAATTTTTAAATTTTAAAATATAAAGTTTTAATAATGAAATTTTTAAAATTTAGTATTTAAATTTTTAAATTTTAAAATTTAAAATTTTAATAATTAAATTTTTAAAATTTAGTATTTAAATATTTAAATATTAAAATTTAAAGATTTAATATTTAAAGTTTTAAAATTTAGTATTCAAATTTTTAAATTTTAAAATTTAAATTTTAATAATTAAAGTTTTAAAATTTAGTATTTAAAATTTTAAACTTTAAATTTAAAATTTTAATAATTAAATTTTTAAAATATAGTATTTAAATTTTTAAATTTTAAAATTTAAAGTTTTAATAATTAAATTTTTAAAATTTGTATTTAAATTTTTAAATTTTAAAATTTAAAGTTTTAATAATTATATTTTTAAAATTTCGTATTTAAATTTTTAAATTTTAAAATTTAAAGTTTTAATAATTAAATTTTTAAAATTTATTATTTAAATTTTCAAATTTTAAAATTTAAAGTTTTAATAATTAAATTTTTAAAATTTGTATTTAAATTTTTAAATTTTATAATTTAAAGTTTTAATAATTAAATTTTTAAAATTTTGTATTTAAATTTTTAAATTTTAAAATTTAAAGTTTTAATAATGAAATTTTTAAAATTTAGTATTTAAATTTTTAAATTTTAAAATTTAGTATTTAAATTTTTAAATTTTAAAATATAAAGTTTTAATAATGAAATTTTTAAAATTTAGTATTTAAATTTTTAAATTTTAAAATTTATAATTTTAATAATTAAATTTTTAAAATTTAGTATTTAAATATTTAGATATTAAAATTTAAAGATTTAATATTTAAAGTTTTAAAATTTAGTATTCAAATTTTTAAATTTTAAAATTTAAATTTTAATAATTAAAGTTTTAAAATTTAGTATTTAAAATTTTAAACTTTAAAATTTAAAGTTTTAATAATTAAATTTTTAAAATTTAGTATTTAAATTTTTAAATTTTAAAATTTAAAGTTTTTATAATTAAATTTTTAAAATTTGTATTTAAATTTTTAAATTTTAAAATTTAAAGTTTTAATAATTAAATTTTTAAAATTTAGTATTTAAATTTTTAAATTTTAAAATTTAAAGTTTTAATAATTAAATTTTTAAAATTTATTATTTAAATTTTCAAATTTTAAAATTTAAAGTTTTAATAATTAAATATTTAAAATTTGTATTTAAAATTTTAAATTTTAAAATTTAAAGTTTTAATAATTAAATTTTTAAAATTTAGTATTTAAATTTTTAAATTTTAAAATTTAAAGTTTTAATAATTAAATATTTAAAATTTGTATTTAAATTTTTAAATTTTAAAATTTAAAGTTATAATAATTAAATATTTAAAATTTAGTATTTAAATTTTAAAATTTAAATTTTTAAATTTTAAAATTTAAAATTTTAATAATTAAATTTTTAAAATTTAATATTTAAATTTTTAAATTTTAAAATTTAAAGTTTTAATAATGAAATTTTTAAAATTTAGTATTTATATTTATAAATTTTAAAATTTAAAATTTTAATAATTAAATTTTTAAAATTTAGTATTTAAATATTTAAATTTTAAAATTTAAAGATTTAATATT
The DNA here is from genome assembly GCF_024364675.1 of Aethina tumida. Taxonomy (NCBI): domain Eukaryota; kingdom Metazoa; phylum Arthropoda; class Insecta; order Coleoptera; family Nitidulidae; genus Aethina; species Aethina tumida. The sequence continues at coordinate 10,258,873 of NC_065436.1, forward strand.
TATAGTTTTAAAATTTAGTATTCAAATTTTTAAATTTTAAAATTTAAATTTTAATAATTAAAGTTTTAAAATTTAGTATTTAAAATTTTAAACTTTAAAATTTAAAGTTTTAATAATTAAATTTTTAAAATTTTGTATCTAAATTTTAAAATTTTAAAATTAAAATTTTAATAATTAAATTTTTAAAATTTAGTATTTAAATTTTTAAATTTTAAAATTTAAAGTTTTAATAATTAAATTTTTAAAATTTAGTATTTAAGTTTTTAAATTTTAAAATTTAAAGTTTTAATAATTAAATTTTTAAAATTTAGTATTTAAATTTTTAAATTTTAAAATTTAAAGTTTTAATAATTAAATTTTTAAAATTTATTATTTAAATTTTAAAATTTAAATTTTTAAATTTTAAAATTTAAAATTTTAATAATTAAATTTTTAAAATTTAGTATTTAAATTTTTAAATTTTAAAATATAAAGTTTTAATAATGAAATTTTTAAAATTTAGTATTTAAATTTTTAAATTTTAAAATTTAAAATTTTAATAATTAAATTTTTAAAATTTAGTATATAAATATTTAAATATTAAAATTTAAAGATTTAATATTTAAAGTTTTAAAATTTAGTATTCAAATTTTTAAATTTTAAAATCTAAATTTTAATAATTAAAGTTTTAAAACTTAGTATTTAAAATTTTAAACTTTAAAATTTAAAGTTTTAATAATTAAATTTTTAAAATTTAGTATTTAAATTTTTAAATTTTAAAATTTAAAGTTTTAATAATTAAATTTTTAAAATTTGTATTTAAATTTTTAAATTTTAAAATTTAAAGTTTTAATAATTAAATTTTTAAAATTTGTATTTAAATTTTTAAATTTTAAAATTTAAAGTTTTAATAATTAAATTTTTAAAATTTGTATTTAAATTTTTAAATTTTAAAATTTAAAGTTTTAATAATTAAATTTTTAAAATTTAGTATTTAAATTTTTAAATTTTAAAATTTAAAGTTTTAATAATTAAATTTTTAAAATTTATTATTTAAATTTTCAAATTTTAAAATTTAAAGTTTTAATAATTAAATTTTTAAAATTTGTATTTAAATTTTTAAATTTTAAAATTTAAAGTTTTAATAATTAAATTTTTAAAATTTTGTATTTAAATTTTTAAATTTTAAAATTTAAAGTTTTAATAATTAAATATTTAAAATTTGAATTTAAATTTTTAAATTTTAAAATTTAAAGTTTTAATAATTAAATTTTTAAAATTTAGTATTTCAATTTTTAAATTTTAAAATTTAGTATTTAAATTTTTAAATTTTAAAATTTATAATTTTAATAATTAAATTTTTAAAATTTAGTATTTAAATATTTAAATATTAAAATTTAAAAATTTAATATTTAAAGTTTTAAAATTTAGTATTCAAATTTTTAAATTTTAAAATTTAAATTTTAATAATTAAAGTTTTAAAATTTAGTATTTAAAATTTTAAACTTTAAAATTTAAAGTTTTAATAATTAAATTTTTAAAATTTAGTATTTAAATTTTTAAATTTTAAAATTTAAAGTTTTAATAATTAAATTTTTAAAATTTGTATTTAAATTTTTAAATTTTAAAATTTAATGTTTTAATAATTAAATTTTTAAAATTTAGTATTTAAATTTTTAAATTTTAAAATTTAAAGTTTTAATAATTAAATTTTTAAAATTTATTATTTATATTTTCAAATGTTAAAATTTAAAGTTTTAATAATTAAATTTTTAAAATTTGTATTTAAATTTTTAAATTTTAAAATTTAAAGTTTTAATAATTAAATTTTTAAAATTTAGTATTTAAATTTTTAAATTTTAAAATTTAAAGTTTTAATAATTAAATATTTAAAATTTGAATTTAAATTTTTAAATTTTAAAATTTAAAGTTATAATAATTAAATATTTAAAATTTAATATTTAAATTTTAAAATTTAAATTTTTAAATTTTAAAATTTAAAATTTTAATAATTAAATTTTTAAAATTTAGTATTTAAATTTTTAAATTTTAAAATTTAAAGTTTTAATAATGAAATTTTTAAAATTTAGTATTTAAATTTTTAAATTTTAAAATTTAAAGTTTTAATAATTAAATTTTTAAAATTTGTATTTAAATTTTTAAATTTTAAAATTTAAAGTTTTAATAATTAAATTTTTAAAATTTAGTATTTAAATTTTTAAATTTTAAAATTTAAAGTTTTAACAATTAAATTTTTAAAATTTAGTATTTAAATTTTTAAATTTTAAAATTTAAAGTTTTAATAATTAAATTTTTAAAATTTAGTATTTAAATTTTTAAATTTTAAGATTTAAAGTTTTAACAATTAAATTTTTAAAATTTGGTATTTAAATTTTTAAATTTTAAAATTTAAAATTTTAATAATTAAATTTTTAAAATTTAGTATTTAAATTTTTAAAATTTAAAGTTTGAAGTTTTAATAATTAAATTTTTAAAATTTAGTATTTAAATTTTAAAATTTAAATTTTTAAATTTTAAAATTTAAAGTTTTAATAATTAAATTTTTAAAATTTAGTATTTAAATTTTTAAATTTTAAAGTTTGAAGTTTTAATAATTAAATTTTTAAAATTTAGTATTTAAATTTTAAAATTTAAATTTTTAAATTTTAAAATTTTAAGTTTTAATAATTAAATTTTTAAAATTTAGTATTTAAATTTTTAAATTTTAAAATTTAAAGTTTTAACAATTAAATTTTTAAAATTTAGTATTTAAATTTTTAAATTTTAAAATTTAAAGTTTTAATAATTAAATTTTTAAAATTTAGTATTTAAATTTTTAAATTTTAAAATTTAAAGTTTTAACAATTAAATTTTTAAAATTTAGTATTTAAATTTTTAAATTTTAAAATTTAAAGTTTTAATAATTAAATTTTTAAAATTTAGTATTTAAGTTTTTAAATTTTAAAATTTAAAGTTTTAATAATTAAATTTTTAAAATTTAGTATTTAAATTTTTAAATTTTAAAGTTTGAAGTTTTAATAATTAAATTTTGAAAATTTATTATTTAACTTTTAAAATTTAAGTTTTTAAATTTTAAAATTTAAAATTTTAATAATTAAATTTTTAAAATTTAGTATTTAAATTTTTAAATTTTAAAATATAAAGTTTTAATAATGAAATTTTTAAAATTTAGTATTTAAATTTTTAAATTTTAAAATTTAAAATTTTAATAATTAAATTTTTAAAATTTAGTATATAAATATTTAAATATTAAAATTTAAAGATTTAATATTTAAAGTTTTAAAATTTAGTATTCAAATTTTTAAATTTTAAAATCTAAATTTTAATAATTAAAGTTTTAAAACTTAGTATTTAAAATTTTAAACTTTAAAATTTAAAGTTTTAATAATTAAATTTTTAAAATTTAGTATTTAAATTTTTAAATTTTAAAATTTAAAGTTTTAATAATTAAATTTTTAAAATTTGTATTTAAATTTTTAAATTTTAAAATTTAAAGTTTTAATAATTAAATTTTTAAAATTTAGTATTTAAATTTTTAAATTTTAAAATTTAAAGTTTTAATAATTAAATTTTTAAAATTTATTATTTAAATTTTAAAATTTAAATTTTTAAATTTTAAAATTTAAAATTTTAATAATTAAATTTTTAAAATTTAGTATTTAAATTTTTAAATTTTAAAATATAAAGTTTTAATAATGAAATTTTTAAAATTTAGTATTTAAATTTTTAAATTTTAAAATTTAAAATTTTAATAATTAAATTTTTAAAATTTAGTATTTAAATATTTAAATATTAAAATTTAAAGATTTAATATTTAAAGTTTTAAAATTTAGTATTCAAATTTTTAAATTTTAAAATTTAAATTTTAATAATTAAAGTTTTAAAATTTAGTATTTAAAATTTTAAACTTTAAATTTAAAATTTTAATAATTAAATTTTTAAAATATAGTATTTAAATTTTTAAATTTTAAAATTTAAAGTTTTAATAATTAAATTTTTAAAATTTGTATTTAAATTTTTAAATTTTAAAATTTAAAGTTTTAATAATTATATTTTTAAAATTTCGTATTTAAATTTTTAAATTTTAAAATTTAAAGTTTTAATAATTAAATTTTTAAAATTTATTATTTAAATTTTCAAATTTTAAAATTTAAAGTTTTAATAATTAAATTTTTAAAATTTGTATTTAAATTTTTAAATTTTATAATTTAAAGTTTTAATAATTAAATTTTTAAAATTTTGTATTTAAATTTTTAAATTTTAAAATTTAAAGTTTTAATAATTAAATATTTAAAATTTGAGTTTAAATTTTTAAATTTTAAAATTTAAAGTTTTAATAATTAAATTTTTAAAATTTAGTATTTAAATTTTTAAATTTTAAAATTTAGTATTTAAATTTTTAAATTTTAAAATATAAAGTTTTAATAATGAAATTTTTAAAATTTAGTATTTAAATTTTTAAATTTTAAAATTTATAATTTTAATAATTAAATTTTTAAAATTTAGTATTTAAATATTTAGATATTAAAATTTAAAGATTTAATATTTAAAGTTTTAAAATTTAGTATTCAAATTTTTAAATTTTAAAATTTAAATTTTAATAATTAAAGTTTTAAAATTTAGTATTTAAAATTTTAAACTTTAAAATTTAAAGTTTTAATAATTAAATTTTTAAAATTTAGTATTTAAATTTTTAAATTTTAAAATTTAAAGTTTTTATAATTAAATTTTTAAAATTTGTATTTAAATTTTTAAATTTTAAAATTTAAAGTTTTAATAATTAAATTTTTAAAATTTAGTATTTAAATTTTTAAATTTTAAAATTTAAAGTTTTAATAATTAAATTTTTAAAATTTATTATTTAAATTTTCAAATTTTAAAATTTAAAGTTTTAATAATTAAATATTTAAAATGTGTATTTAAAATTTTAAATTTTAAAATTTAAAGTTTTAATAATTAAATTTTTAAAATTTAGTATTTAAATTTTTAAATTTTAAAATTTAAAGTTTTAATAATTAAATATTTAAAATTTGTATTTAAATTTTTAAATTTTAAAATTTAAAGTTATAATAATTAAATATTTAAAATTTAGTATTTAAATTTTAAAATTTAAATTTTTAAATTTTAAAATTTAAAATTTTAATAATTAAATTTTTAAAATTTAATATTTAAATTTTTAAATTTTAAAATTTAAAGTTTTAATAATGAAATTTTTAAAATTTAGTATTTATATTTATAAATTTTAAAATTTAAAATTTTAATAATTAAATTTTTAAAATTTAGTATTTAAATATTTAAATTTTAAAATTTAAAGATTTAATATTTATAGTTTTAAAATTTAGTATTCAAATTTTTAAATTTTAAAATTTAAATTTTAATAATTAAAGTTTTAAAATTTAGTATTTAAAATTTTAAACTTTAAAATTTAAAGTTTTAATAATTAAATTTTTAAAATTTTGTATCTAAATTTTAAAATTTTAAAATTAAAATTTTAATAATTAAATTTTTAAAATTTAGTATTTAAATTTTTAAATTTTAAAATTTAAAGTTTTAATAATTAAATTTTTAAAATTTAGTATTTAAGTTTTTAAATTTTAAAATTTAAAGTTTTAATAATTAAATTTTTAAAATTTAGTATTTAAATTTTTAAATTTTAAAGTTTGAAGTTTTAATAATTAAATTTTGAAAATTTATTATTTAACTTTTAAAATTTAAGTTTTTAAATTTTAAAATTTAAAATTTTAATAATTAAATTTTTAAAATTTAGTATTTAAATTTTTAAATTTTAAAATATAAAGTTTTAATAATGAAATTTTTAAAATTTAGTATTTAAATTTTTAAATTTTAAAATTTAAAATTTTAATAATTAAATTTTTAAAATTTAGTATATAAATATTTAAATATTAAAATTTAAAGATTTAATATTTAAAGTTTTAAAATTTAGTATTCAAATTTTTAAATTTTAAAATCTAAATTTTAATAATTAAAGTTTTAAAACTTAGTATTTAAAATTTTAAACTTTAAAATTTAAAGTTTTAATAATTAAATTTTTAAAATTTAGTATTTAAATTTTTAAATTTTAAAATTTAAAGTTTTAATAATTAAATTTTTAAAATTTGTATTTAAATTTTTAAATTTTAAAATTTAAAGTTTTAATAATTAAATTTTTAAAATTTAGTATTTAAATTTTTAAATTTTAAAATTTAAAGTTTTAATAATTAAATTTTTAAAATTTATTATTTAAATTTTAAAATTTAAATTTTTAAATTTTAAAATTTAAAATTTTAATAATTAAATTTTTAAAATTTAGTATTTAAATTTTTAAATTTTAAAATATAAAGTTTTAATAATGAAATTTTTAAAATTTAGTATTTAAATTTTTAAATTTTAAAATTTAAAATTTTAATAATTAAATTTTTAAAATTTAGTATATAAATATTTAAATATTAAAATTTAAAGATTTAATATTTAAAGTTTTAAAATTTAGTATTCAAATTTTTAAATTTTAAAATCTAAATTTTAATAATTAAAGTTTTAAAACTTAGTATTTAAAATTTTAAACTTTAAAATTTAAAGTTTTAATAATTAAATTTTTAAAATTTAGTATTTAAATTTTTAAATTTTAAAATTTAAAGTTTTAATAATTAAATTTTTAAAATTTGTATTTAAATTTTTAAATTTTAAAATTTAAAGTTTTAATAATTAAATTTTTAAAATTTGTATTTAAATTTTTAAATTTTAAAATTTAAAGTTTTAATAATTAAATTTTTAAAATTTGTATTTAAATTTTTAAATTTTAAAATTTAAAGTTTTAATAATTAAATTTTTAAAATTTAGTATTTAAATTTTTAAATTTTAAAATTTAAAGTTTTAATAATTAAATTTTTAAAATTTATTATTTAAATTTTCAAATTTTAAAATTTAAAGTTTTAATAATTAAATTTTTAAAATTTGTATTTAAATTTTTAAATTTTAAAATTTAAAGTTTTAATAATTAAATTTTTAAAATTTTGTATTTAAATTTTTAAATTTTAAAATTTAAAGTTTTAATAATTAAATATTTAAAATTTGAATTTAAATTTTTAAATTTTAAAATTTAAAGTTTTAATAATTAAATTTTTAAAATTTAGTATTTCAATTTTTAAATTTTAAAATTTAGTATTTAAATTTTTAAATTTTAAAATTTATAATTTTAATAATTAAATTTTTAAAATTTAGTATTTAAATATTTAAATATTAAAATTTAAAAATTTAATATTTAAAGTTTTAAAATTTAGTATTCAAATTTTTAAATTTTAAAATTTAAATTTTAATAATTAAAGTTTTAAAATTTAGTATTTAAAATTTTAAACTTTAAAATTTAAAGTTTTAATAATTAAATTTTTAAAATTTAGTATTTAAATTTTTAAATTTTAAAATTTAAAGTTTTAATAATTAAATTTTTAAAATTTGTATTTAAATTTTTAAATTTTAAAATTTAATGTTTTAATAATTAAATTTTTAAAATTTAGTATTTAAATTTTTAAATTTTAAAATTTAAAGTTTTAATAATTAAATTTTTAAAATTTATTATTTATATTTTCAAATGTTAAAATTTAAAGTTTTAATAATTAAATTTTTAAAATTTGTATTTAAATTTTTAAATTTTAAAATTTAAAGTTTTAATAATTAAATTTTTAAAATTTAGTATTTAAATTTTTAAATTTTAAAATTTAAAGTTTTAATAATTAAATATTTAAAATTTGAATTTAAATTTTTAAATTTTAAAATTTAAAGTTATAATAATTAAATATTTAAAATTTAATATTTAAATTTTAAAATTTAAATTTTTAAATTTTAAAATTTAAAATTTTAATAATTAAATTTTTAAAATTTAGTATTTAAATTTTTAAATTTTAAAATTTAAAGTTTTAATAATTAAATTTTTAAAATTTATTATTTAAATTTTAAAATTTAAATTTTTAAATTTTAAAATTTAAAATTTTAATAATTAAATTTTTAAAATTTAGTATTTAAATTTTTAAATTTTAAAATATAAAGTTTTAATAATGAAATTTTTAAAATTTAGTATTTAAATTTTTAAATTTTAAAATTTAAAATTTTAATAATTAAATTTTTAAAATTTAGTATTTAAATATTTAAATATTAAAATTTAAAGATTTAATATTTAAAGTTTTAAAATTTAGTATTCAAATTTTTAAATTTTAAAATCTAAATTTTAATAATTAAAGTTTTAAAACTTAGTATTTAAAATTTTAAACTTTAAAATTTAAAGTTTTAATAATTAAATTTTTAAAATTTAGTATTTAAATTTTTAAATTTTAAAATTTAAAGTTTTAATAATTAAATTTTTAAAATTTGTATTTAAATTTTTAAATTTTAAAATTTAAAGTTTTAATAATTAAATTTTTAAAATTTAGTATTTAAATTTTTAAATTTTAAAATTTAAAGTTTTAATAATTAAATTTTTAAAATTTATTATTTAAATTTTAAAATTTAAATTTTTAAATTTTAAAATTTAAAATTTTAATAATTAAATTTTTAAAATTTAGTATTTAAATTTTTAAATTTTAAAATATAAAGTTTTAATAATGAAATTTTTAAAATTTAGTATTTAAATTTTTAAATTTTAAAATTTAAAATTTTAATAATTAAATTTTTAAAATTTAGTATATAAATATTTAAATATTAAAATTTAAAGATTTAATATTTAAAGTTTTAAAATTTAGTATTCAAATTTTTAAATTTTAAAATCTAAATTTTAATAATTAAAGTTTTAAAACTTAGTATTTAAAATTTTAAACTTTAAAATTTAAAGTTTTAATAATTAAATTTTTAAAATTTAGTATTTAAATTTTTAAATTTTAAAATTTAAAGTTTTAATAATTAAATTTTTAAAATTTGTATTTAAATTTTTAAATTTTAAAATTTAAAGTTTTAATAATTAAATTTTTAAAATTTGTATTTAAATTTTTAAATTTTAAAATTTAAAGTTTTAATAATTAAATTTTTAAAATTTGTATTTAAATTTTTAAATTTTAAAATTTAAAGTTTTAATAATTAAATTTTTAAAATTTAGTATTTAAATTTTTAAATTTTAAAATTTAAAGTTTTAATAATTAAATTTTTAAAATTTATTATTTAAATTTTAAAATTTAAATTTTTAAATTTTAAAATTTAAAATTTTAATAATTAAATTTTTAAAATTTAGTATTTAAATTTTTAAATTTTAAAATATAAAGTTTTAATAATGAAATTTTTAAAATTTAGTATTTAAATTTTTAAATTTTAAAATTTAAAATTTTAATAATTAATTTTTTAAAATTTAGTATATAAATATTTAAATATTAAAATTTAAAGATTTAATATTTAAAGTTTTAAAATTTAGTATTCAAATTTTTAAATTTTAAAATCTAAATTTTAATAATTAAAGTTTTAAAACTTAGTATTTAAAATTTTAAACTTTAAAATTTAAAGTTTTAATAATTAAATTTTTAAAATTTAGTATTTAAATTTTTAAATTTTAAAATTTAAAGTTTTAATAATTAAATTTTTAAAATTTGTATTTAAATTTTTAAATTTTAAAATTTAAAGTTTTAATAATTAAATTTTTAAAATTTGTATTTAAATTTTTAAATTTTAAAATTTAAAGTTTTAATAATTAAATTTTTAAAATTTAGTATTTAAATTTTTAAATTTTAAAATTTAAAGTTTTAATAATTAAATTTTTAAAATTTAGTATTTAAATTTTTAAATTTTAAAATTTAAAGTTTTAATAATTAAATTATTAAAATTTAGTACTTAAATTTTTAAATTGTAAAATTTAAAGTTTTAATAATTAAATTTTTAAAATTTTTATTTAAATTTTTAAATTTTAAAATTTAAAGTTTTAATAATTAAATTTTTAAAATTTGTATTTAAATTTTTAAATTTTAAAATTTAAAGTTTTAATAATTAAATTTTTAAAATTTAGTATTTAAATTTTTAAATTTTAAAATTTAAAGTTTTAATAATTAAATTTTTAAAATTTAGTATTTAAATTTTTAAATTTTAAAATTTAAAGTTTTAATAATTAAATTTTTAAAATTTAGTATTTAAATTTTTAAATTTTAAAATTTAAAATTTTAATAATTAAATTTTTAAAATTTAGTATTTAAATTTTTAAAATTTAAAGTTTTAATAATTAAATTTTTAAAATTTAGTATTTAAGTTTTTAAAATTTAAAATTTAAAGTTTTAATAATTAAATTTTTAAAATTTAGTATTTAAATTTTTAAATTTTAAAGTTTGAAGTTTTAATAATTAAATTTTTAAAATTTAGTATTTAAATTTTAAAATTTAAATTTTTAAATTTTAAAATTTAAAGTTTTAATAATGAAATTTTTAAAATTTAGTATTTAAATTTTTAAATTTTAAAATTTAAAGTTTTAATAATTAAATTTTTAAAATTTGTATTTAAATTTTTAAATTTTAAAATTTAAAGTTTTAATAATTAAATTTTTAAAATTTAGTATTTAAATTTTTAAATTTTAAAATTTAAAGTTTTAACAATTAAATTTTTAAAATTTAGTATTTAAATTTTTAAATTTTAAAATTTAAAGTTTTAATAATTAAATTTTTAAAATTTAGTATTTAAATTTTTAAATTTTAAAATTTAAAATTTTAATAATTAAATTATTAAAATTTAGTACTTAAATTTTTAAATTGTAAAATTTAAAGTTTTAATAATTAAATTTTTAAAATTTTTATTTAAATTTTTAAATTTTAAAATTTAAAGTTTTAATAATTAAATTTTTAAAATTTGTATTTAAATTTTTAAATTTTAAAATTTAAAGTTTTAATAATTAAATTTTTAAAATTTAGTATTTAAATTTTTAAATTTTAAAATTTAAAGTTTTAATAATTAAATTTTTAAAATTTAGTATTTAAATTTTTAAATTTTAAAATTTAAAGTTTTAATAATTAAATTTTTAAAATTTAGTATTTAAATTTTTAAATTTTAAAATTTAAAATTTTAATAATTAAATTTTTAAAATTTAGTATTTAAATTTTTAAAATTTAAAGTTTTAATAATTAAATTTTTAAAATTTAGTATTTAAGTTTTTAAAATTTAAAATTTAAAGTTTTAATAATTAAATTTTTAAAATTTAGTATTTAAATTTTTAAATTTTAAAGTTTGAAGTTTTAATAATTAAATTCTTAAAATTTAGTATTTAAATTTTAAAATTTAAATTTTTAAATTTTAAAATTTAAAGTTTTAATAATGAAATTTTTAAAATTTAGTATTTAAATTTTTAAATTTTAAAATTTAAAGTTTTAATAATTAAATTTTTAAAATTTGTATTTAAATTTTTAAATTTTAAAATTTAAAGTTTTAATAATTAAATTTTTAAAATTTAGTATTTAAATTTTTAAATTTTAAAATTTAAAGTTTTAATAATTAAATTTTTAAAATTTAGTATTTAAATTTTTAAATTTTAAAATTTAAAGTTTTAATAATTAAATTTTTAAAATTTAGTATTTAAATTTTTAAATTTTAAAATTTAAAATTTTAATAATTAAATTTTTAAAATTTAGTATTTAAATTTTTAAAATTTAAAGTTTTAATAATTAAATTTTTAAAATTTAGTATTTAAGTTTTTAAAATTTAAAATTTAAAGTTTTAATAATTAAATTTTTAAAATTTAGTATTTAAATTTTTAAATTTTAAAGTTTGAAGTTTTAATAATTAAATTTTTAAAATTTAGTATTTAAATTTTAAAATTTAAATTTTTAAATTTTAAAATTTAAAGTTTTAATAATTAAATTTTTAAAATTTAGTATTTAAATTTTTAAATTTTAAAATTTAAAGTTTTATCAATTAAATTTTTAAAATTTAGTATTTAAATTTTTAAATTTTAAAATTTAAAGTTTTAATAATTAAATTTTTAAAATTTAGTATTTAAATTTTTAAAATTTAAAGTTTTAATAATTAAATTTTTAAAATTTAGTATTTAAGTTTTTAAATTTTAAAATTTAATGTTTTAATAATTAAATTTTTAAAATTTAGTATTTAAATTTTTAAATTTTAAAGTTTGAAGTTTTAATAATTAAATTTTTAAAATTTAGTATTTAAATTTTAAAATTTAAATTTTTAAATTTTAAAATTTTAAGTTTTAATAATTCAATTTTTAAAATTTAGTATTTAAATTTTTAAATTTTAAAATTTAAAGTTTTAACAATTAAATTTATAAAATTTAGTATTTAAATTTTTAAATTTTAAAATTTAAAGTCTTAATAATTATATTTTTAAAATTTAGTATTTAAATTTTTAAATTTTAAAATTTAAAGTTTTAATAATTAAATTTTTAAAATTTAGTATTTAAGTTTTTAAATTTTAAAATTTAAAGTTTTAATAATTAAATTTTTAAAATTTAGTATTTAAATTTTTAAATTTTAAAGTTTGAAGTTTTAATAATTAAATTTTTAAAATTTATTATTTAACTTTTAAAATTTAAATTTTTAAATTTTAAAATTTAAAATTTTAATAATTAAATTTTTAAAATTTAGTATTTAAATTTTTAAATTTTAAAATATAAAGTTTTAATAATGAAATTTTTAAAATTTAGTATTTAAATTTTTAAATTTTAAAATTTAAAATTTTAATAATTAAATTTTTAAAATTTAGTATATAAATATTTAAATATTAAAATTTAAAGATTTAATATTTAAAGTTTTAAAATTTAGTATTCAAATTTTTAAATTTTAAAATCTAAATTTTAATAATTAAAGTTTTAAAACTTAGTATTTAAAATTTTAAACTTTAAAATTTAAAGTTTTAATAATTAAATTTTTAAAATTTCGTATTTAAATTTTTAAATTTAAAAATTTAAAGTTTTAATAATTAAATTTTTAAAATTTGTATTTAAATTTTTAAATTTTAAAATTTAAAGTTTTAATAATTAAATTTTTAAAATTTATTATTTAAATTTTAAAATTTAAATTTTTAAATTTTAAAATTTAAAATTTTAATAATTAAATTTTTAAAATTTAGTATTTAAATTTTTAAATTTTAAAATATAAAGTTTTAATAATGAAATTTTTAAAATTTAGTATTTAAATTTTTAAATTTTAAAATTTAAAATTTTAATAATTAATTTTTTAAAATTTAGTATATAAATATTTAAATATTAAAATTTAAAGATTTAATATTTAAAGTTTTAAAATTTAGTATTCAAATTTTTAAATTTTAAAATCTAAATTTTAATAATTAAAGTTTTAAAACTTAGTATTTAAAATTTTAAACTTTAAAATTTAAAGTTTTAATAATTAAATTTTTAAAATTTAGTATTTAAATTTTTAAATTTTAAAATTTAAAGTTTTAATAATTAAATTTTTAAAATTTGTATTTAAATTTTTAAATTTTAAAATTTAAAGTTTTAATAATTAAATTTTTAAAATTTGTATTTAAATTTTTAAATTTTAAAATTTAAAGTTTTAATAATTAAATTTTTAAAATTTAGTATTTAAATTTTTAAATTTTAAAATTTAAAGTTTTAATAATTAAATTTTTAAAATTTAGTATTTAAATTTTTAAATTTTAAAATTTAAAGTTTTAATAATTAAATTATTAAAATTTAGTACTTAAATTTTTAAATTGTAAAATTTAAAGTTTTAATAATTAAATTTTTAAAATTTTTATTTAAATTTTTAAATTTTAAAATTTAAAGTTTTAATAATTAAATTTTTAAAATTTGTATTTAAATTTTTAAATTTTAAAATTTAAAGTTTTAATAATTAAATTTTTAAAATTTAGTATTTAAATTTTTAAATTTTAAAATTTAAAGTTTTAATAATTAAATTTTTAAAATTTAGTATTTAAATTTTTAAATTTTAAAATTTAAAGTTTTAATAATTAAATTTTTAAAATTTGTATTTAATTTTTAAATTTTAAAATTTAAAGTTTTAATAATTAAATTTTTAAAATGTAGTATTTAAATTTTACAATTTAAATTTTTAAATTTTAAAATTTAAAATTTTAATAATTAAATTTTTAAAATTTAGTATTTAAATTTTTTAATTTTAAAATTTAAAGTTATAATAATTAAATTTTTAAAATTTAGTATTTAAATTTTTAAATTTTAAAATTTAAAGTTTTAATAATTAAATTTTTAAAATTTATTATTTAAATTTTCAAAGTTTAAAATTTAAAGTTTTAATAATTAAAATTTTAAAATTTGTGTTTAAATTTTTAAATTTTAAAATTTAAAGTTTTAATAATTAAATTTTTAAAATTTAGTATTTAAATTTTTAAATTTTAAAATTTAAAGTTTTAATAATTAAATATTTAAAATTTGTATTTAAATTTTTAAATTTTAAAATTAAAATTTTAATTATTAAAGTTTTAAAATTTAGTATTTAAAATTTTAAACTTTAAAATTTAAAGTTTTAATAATTAAACTTTTAAAATTTAGTATTTAAATTTTTAAATTTTAAAATTTAAAGTTTTAATAATTCAATTTTTAAAATTTGTATTTAAATTTTTAAATTTTAAAATTTAAAGTTTTAACAAATAAATTTTTAAAATTTAGTATTTAAATTTTTAAATTTTAAAATTTAAAGTTTTAATAGTTAAATTTTTAAAATTTGTATTTAAATTTTTAAATTTTAAAATTAAAATTTTAATTATTAAAGTTTTAAAATTTAGTATTTATAATTTTAAACTTTAAAACTTAAAGTTTTAATAATTAAATTTTTAAAATTTAGTATTTAAATTTTTAAATTTTAAAATTAAAAGTTTTAATAGTTAAATTTTTAAAATTTGTATTTAAATTTTTAAATTTTAAAATTTAAAGTTTTAATAATTAAATTTTTAAAATTTAGTATTTAAATTTTTAAATTTTAAAATTTAAAGTTTTAATAATTAAATATTTAAAATTTGTATTTAAATTTTTAAATTTTAAAATTAAAATTTTAATTATTAAAGTTTTAAAATTTAGTATTTAAAATTTTAAACTTTAAAATTTAAAGTTTTAATAATTAAACTTTTAAAATTTAGTATTTAAATTTTTAAATTTTAAAATTTAAAGTTTTAATAATTCAATTTTTAAAATTTGTATTTAAATTTTTAAATTTTAAAATTTAAAGTTTTAACAAATAAATTTTTAAAATTTAGTATTTAAATTTTTAAATTTTAAAATTTAAAGTTTTAATAGTTAAATTTTTAAAATTTGTATTTAAATTTTTAAATTTTAAAATTTAAAGTTTTAATAATTAAATTTTTAAATTTTGTATTTAAATTTTTAAATTTTAAAATTTAAAGTTTTAATAATTAAATTTTTAAAATTTAGTATTTAAATTTTTAAATTTTAAAATTAAAAGTTTTAATAGTTAAATTTTTAAAATTTGTATTTAAATTTTTAAATTTTAAAATTTAAAGTTTTAATAATTAAATTTTTAAATTTTGTATTTAAATTTTTAAATTTTAAAATTTAAAGTTTTAATAATTAAATTTTTAAAATTTTGTATTTAAATTTTTAAATTTTAAAATTTAAAGTTTTAATAATTAAATATTTAAAATTTGAGTTTAAATTTTTAAATTTTAAAATTTAAAGTTTTAATAATTAAATTTTTAAAATTTAGTATTTAAATTTTTAAATTTTAAAATTTAGTATTTAAATTTTTAAATTTTAAAATATAAAGTTTTAATAATGAAATTTTTAAAATTTAGTATTTAAATTTTTAAATTTTAAAATTTATAATTTTAATAATTAAATTTTTAAAATTTAGTATTTAAATATTTAAATATTAAAATTTAAAGATTTAATGTTTAAAGTTTTAAAATTTGGTATTCAAATTTTTAAATTTTAAAATTTAAATTTTAATAATTAAAGTTTTAAAATTTAGTATTTAAAATTTTAAACTTTAAAATTTAAAGTTTTAATAATTAAATTTTTAAAATTTAGTATTTAAATTTTTAAATTTTAAAATTTAAAGTTTTAATAATTAAATTTTTAAAATTTGTATTTAAATTTTTAAATTTTAAAATTTAAAGTTTTAATAATTAAATTTTTAAAATTTAGTATTTAAATTTTTAAATTTTAAAATTTAAAGTTTTAATAATTAAATTTTTAAAATTTATTATTTAAATTTTCAAATTTTAAAATTTAAAGTTTTAATAATTAAATATTTAAAATTTGTATTTAAATTTTTAAATTTTAAAATTTAAAGTTTTAATAATTAAATTTTTAAAATTTAGTATTTAAATTTTTAAATTTTAAAATTTAAAGTTTTAATAATTCAATTTTTAAAATTTGTATTTAAATTTTTAAATTTTAAAATTTAAAGTTTTAACAATTAAATTTTTAAAATTTAGTATTTAAATTTTTAAATTTTAAAATTTAAAGTTTTAATAGTTAAATTTTTAAAATTTGTATTTAAATTTTTAAATTTTAAAATTAAAATTTTAATTATTAAAGTTTTAAAATTTAGTATTTATAATTTTAAACTTTAAAACTTAAAGTTTTAATAATTAAATTTTTAAAATTTAGTATTTAAATTTTTAAATTTTAAAATTAAAAGTTTTAATAGTTAAATTTTTAAAATTTGTATTTAAATTTTTAAATTTTAAAATTTAAAGTTTTAATAATTAAATTTTTAAATTTTGTATTTAAATTTTTAAATTTTAAAATTTAAAGTTTTAATAATTAAATTTTTAAAATTTAGTATTTAAATTTTTAAATTTTAAAATTAAAAGTTTTAATAGTTAAATTTTTAAAATTTGTATTTAAATTTTTAAATTTTAAAATTTAAAGTTTTAATAATTAAATTTTTAAATTTTGTATTTAAATTTTTAAATTTTAAAATTTAAAGTTTTAATAATTAAATTTTTAAAATTTTGTATTTAAATTTTTAAATTTTAAAATTTAAAGTTTTAATAATTAAATATTTAAAATTTGAGTTTAAATTTTTAAATTTTAAAATTTAAAGTTTTAATAATTAAATTTTTAAAATTTAGTATTTAAATTTTTAAATTTTAAAATTTAGTATTTAAATTTTTAAATTTTAAAATATAAAGTTTTAATAATGAAATTTTTAAAATTTAGTATTTAAATTTTTAAATTTTAAAATTTATAATTTTAATAATTAAATTTTTAAAATTTAGTATTTAAATATTTAAATATTAAAATTTAAAGATTTAATATTTAAAGTTTTAAAATTTAGTATTCAAATTTTTAAATTTTAAAATTTAAATTTTAATAATTAAAGTTTTAAAATTTAGTATTTAAAATTTTAAACTTTAAAATTTAAAGTTTTAATAATTAAATTTTTAAAATTTAGTATTTAAATTTTTAAATTTTAAAATTTAAAGTTTTAATAATTAAATTTTTAAAATTTGTATTTAAATTTTTAAATTTTAAAATTTAAAGTTTTAATAATTAAATTTTTAAAATTTAGTATTTAAATTTTTAAATTTTAAAATTTAAAGTTTTAATAATTAAATTTTTAAAATTTATTATTTAAATTTTCAAATTTTAAAATTTAAAGTTTTAATAATTAAATATTTAAAATTTGTATTTAAAATTTTAAATTTTAAAATTTAAAGTTTTAATAATTAAATTTTTAAAATTTAGTATTTAAATTTTTAAATTTTAAAATTTAAAGTTTTAATAATTAAATATTTAAAATTTGTATTTAAATTTTTAAATTTTAAAATTTAAAGTTATAATAATTAAATATTCAAAATTTAGTATTTAAATTTTAAAATTTAAATTTTTAAATTTTAAAATTTAAAATTTTAATAATTAAATTTTTAAAATTTAATATTTAAATTTTAAAATTTTAAAATTTAAAGTTTTAATAATGAAATTTTTAAAATTTAGTATTTAAATTTTTAAATTTTAAAATTTAAAATTTTAATAATTAAATTTTTAAAATTTAGTATTTAAATATTTATATTTTAAAATTTAAAGATTTAATATTTATAGTTTTAAAATTTAGTATTCAAATTTTTAAATTTTAAAATTTAAATTTTAATAATTAAAGTTTTAAAATTTAGTATTTAAAATTTTAAACTTTAAAATTTAAAGTTTTAATAATTAAATTTTTAAAATTTAGTATCTAAATTTTTAAATTTTAAAATTAAAATTTTAATAATTAAATTTTTAAAATTTTTATTTAAATTTTTAAATTTTAAAATTTAAAGTTTTAATAATTAAATTTTTAAAATTTGGTAATTAAATTTTTAAATTTTAAAATTTAAAGTTTTAATAATTAAATTATTAAAATTTAGTATTTAAATTTTTAAATTGTAAAATTTAAAGTATTAATAATTAAATTTTTAAAATTTGTATTTAAATTTTTAAATTTTAAAATTTAAAGTTTTAATAATTAAATTTTTAAAATTTAGTATTTAAATTTTAAAATTTAAATTTTTAAATTTTAAAATTTAAAATTTTGATAACTAAATTTTTAAAATTTATTATTTAAATATTTAAATATAAAAATTTAAAGATTTAATATTTAAAGTTTTAAAATTTAGTATTCAAATTTTTAAATTTTAAAATTTAAAGTTTAATAATTAAAGTTTTAAAATTTAGTATTTAAAATTTTAAACTTTAAAATTTAAAGTTTTAATAATTAAATTTTTAAAATTTAGTATTTAAATTTTTAAATTTTAAAATTTAAAGTTTTAATAATTAAATTTTTAAAATTTGTATTTAAATTTTTAAATTTTAAAATTTAAAGTTTTAATAATTAAATTTTTAAAATTTAGTATTTAAATTTTTAAATTTTAAAATTTAAAGTTTTAATAATTAAATTTTTAAAATTTATTATTTAAATTTTCAAATTTTAAAATTTAAAGTTTTAATAATTAAATATTTAAAATTTGTATTTAAAATTTTAAATTTTAAAATTTAAAGTTTTAATAATTAAATTTTTAAAATTTAGTATTTAAATTTTTAAATTTTAAAATTTAAAGTTTTAATAATTAAATATTTAAAGTTTGTATTTAAATTTTTAAATTTTAAAATTTAAAGTTATAATAATTAAATATTTAAAATTTAGTATTTAAATTTTAAAATTTAAATTTTTAAATTTTAAAATTTAAAATTTTAATAATTAAATTTTTAAAATTTAATATTTAAATTTTTAAATTTTAAAATTTAAAGTTTTAATAATGAAATTTTTAAAATTTAGTATTTAAATTTTTAAATTTTAAAATTTAAAATTTTAATAATTAAATTTTTAAAATTTAGTATTTAAATATTTATATTTTAAAATTTAAAGATTTAATATTTATAGTTTTAAAATTTAGTATTCAAATTTTTAAATTTTAAAATTTAAATTTTAATAATTAAAGTTTTAAAATTTAGTATTTAAAATTTTAAACTTTAAAATTTAAAGTTTTAATAATTAAATTTTTAAAATTTAGTATCTAAATTTTTAAATTTTAAAATTAAAATTTTAATAATTAAATTTTTAAAATTTTTATTTAAATTTTTAAATTTTAAAATTTAAAGTTTTAATAATTAAATTTTTAAAATTTAGTAATTAAATTTTTAAATTTTAAAATTTAAAGTTTTAATAATTAAATTATTAAAATTTAGTATTTAAATTTTTAAATTGTAAAATTTAAAGTTTTAATAATTAAATTTTTAAAATTTTTATTTAAATTTTTAAATTTTAAAATTTAAAGTTTTAATAATTAAATTTTTAAAATTTAGTATTTAAATTTTTAAATTTTAAAATTTAAAGTTTTAATAATTAAATTTTTAAAATTTAGTATTTAAATTTTTAAATTTTAAAATTTAAAGTTTTAACAATTAAATTTTTAAAATTTAGTATTTAAATTTTTAAATTTTAAAATTTAAAGTTTTAATAATTAAAATTTTAAAATTTAGTATTTAAATTTTTAAAATTTAAAGTTTTAATAATTAAATTTTTAAAATTTAGTTTTTAAGTTTTTAAATTTTAAAATTTAAAGTTTTAATAATTAAATTTTTAAAATTTAATATTTAAATTTTTAAACTTTAAAATATAAAGTTTTAATAATGAAATTTTTAAAATTTAGTATTTAAATTTTTAAATTTTAAAATTTAAAATTTTAATAATTAAATTTTTAAAATTTAATATTTAAATATTTAAATATTAAAATTTAAAGATTTAATATTTAAAGTTTTAAAATTTAGTATTCAAATTATTAAATTTTAAAATTTAAAATTTTAATAATTAAATTTTTAAAATTTAGTATTTAAATTTTAAAATTTAAAGTTTTAATAATTAAATTTTTAAAATTTGTATTTAAATTTTTAAACTTTAAAATTTAAAGTTTTAATAATTAAATTTTTAAAATTTAATATTTAAATTTTTAAATTTTAAAATTTAAAGTTTTAACAATTAAATTTTTAAAATTTAGTATTTAAATTTTTAAATTTTAAAATTTAAAGTTTTAATAATTAAATTTTTAAAATTTAGTATTTAAATTTTTAAATTTTAAAATTTAAAGTTTTAATAATTAAATTTTTAAAATTTTGTATTTAAATTTTTAAATTTTAAAATTTAAAGTTTTAATAATTAAATATTTAAAATTTGAATTTAAATTTTTAAATTTTAAAATTTAAAGTTTTAATAATTAAATTTTTAAAATTTAGTATTTAAATTTTTAAATTTTAAAATTTAGTATTTAAATTTTTAAATTTTAAAATATAAAGTTTTAATAATGAAATTTTTAAAATTTAATATTTAAATTTTTAAATTTTAAAATTTATAATTTTAATAATTAAATTTTTAAAATTTAGTATTTAAATATTTAAATATTAAAATTTAAAGATTTAATATTTAAAGTTTTAAAATTTAGTATTCAAATTTTTAAATTTTAAAATTTAAATTTTAATAATTAAAGTTTTAAAATTTAGTATTTAAAATTTTAAACTTTAAAATTTAAAGTTTTAATAATTAAATTTTTAAAATTTAGTATTTAAATTTTTAAATTTTAAAATTTAAAGTTTTAATAATTAAATTTTTAAAATTTGTATTTAAATTTTTAAATTTTAAAATTTAATGTTTTAATAATTAAATTTTTAAAATTTAGTATTTAAATTTTTAAATTTTAAAATTTAAAGTTTTAATAATTAAATTTTTAAAATTTATTAATTATATTTTCAAATTTTAAAATTTAAAGTTTTAATAATTAAATTTTTAAAATTTGTATTTAAATTTTTAAATTTTAAAATTTAAAGTTTTAATAATTAAATTTTTAAAATTTAGTATTTAAATTTTTAAATTTTAAAATTTGAAGTTTTAATAATTAAATATTTAAAATTTGAATTTAAATTTTTAAATTTTAAAATTTAAAGTTATAATAATTAAATATTTAAAATTTAATATTTAAATTTTAAAATTTAAATTTTTAAATTTTAAAATTTAAAATTTTAATAATTAAATTTTTAAAATTTAGTATTTAAATTTTTAAATTTTAAAATTTAAAGTTTTAATAATGAAATTTTTAAAATTTAGTATTTAAATTTTTAAACTTTAAAATTTAAAGTTTTAATAATTAAATTTTTAAAATTTGTATTTAAATTTTTAAATTTTAAAATTTAAAGTTTTAATAATTAAATTTTTAAAATTTAGTATTTAAATTTTTAAATTTTAAAATTTAAAGTTTTAACAATTAAATTTTTAAAATTTAGTATTTAAATTTTTAAATTTTAAAATTTAAAGTTTTAATAATTAAATTTTTAAAACTTAGTATTTAAATTTTTAAATTTTAAGATTTAAAGTTTTAATAATTAAATTTTTAAAATTTAGTATTTAAATTTTTAAATTTTAAAATTTAAAATTTTAATAATTAAATTTTTAAAATTTAGTATTTAAATTTTTAAAATTTATAGTTTTAATAATTAAATTTTTAAAATTTAGGATTTAAGTTTTTAAATTTTAAAATTTAAAGTTTTAATAATTAAATTTTTAAAATTTAGTATTTAAATTTTTAAATTTTAAAGTTTGAAGTTTTAATAATTAAATTTTTAAAATTTAGTATTTAAATTTTAAAATTTAAATTTTTAAATTTTAAAATTTAAAGTTTTAATAATTAAATTTTTAAAATTTAGTATTTAAATTTTTAAATTTTAAAATTTAAAGTTTTATCAATTAAATTTTTAAAATTTAGTATTTAAATTTTTAAATTTTAAAATTTAAAGTTTTAATAATTAAATTTTTAAAATTTAGTATTTAAATTTTTAAAATTTAAAGTTTTAATAATTAAATTTTTAAAATTTAGTATTTAAGTTTTTAAATTTTAAAATTTAATGTTTTAATAATTAAATTTTTAAAATTTAGTATTTAAATTTTTAAATTTTAAAGTTTGAAGTTTTAATAATTAAATTTTTAAAATTTAGTATTTAAATTTTAAAATTTAAATTTTTAAATTTTAAAATTTTAAGTTTTAATAATTAAATTTTTAAAATTTAGTATTTAAATTTTTAAATTTTAAAATTTAAAGTTTTAACAATTAAATTTTTAAAATTTAGTATTTAAATTTTTAAATTTTAAAATTTAAAGTTTTAATAATTAAATTTTTAAAATTTAGTATTTAAATTTTTAAATTTTAAAATTTAAAGTTTTAACAATTAAATTTTTAAAATTTAGTATTTAAATTTTTAAATTTTAAAATTTAAAGTTTTAATAATTAAATTTTTAAAATTTAGTATTTAAGTTTTTAAATTTTAAAATTTAAAGTTTTAATAATTAAATTTTTAAAATTTATTATTTATATTTTCAAATTTTAAAATTTAAAGTTTTAATAATTAAATTATTAAAATTTAGTATTTAAATTTTTAAATTGTAAAATTTAAAGTTTTAATAATTAAATTTTTAAAATTTTTATTTAAATTTTTAAATTTTAAAATTTAAAGTTTTAATAATTAAATTTTTAAAATTTGTATTTAAATTTTTAAATTTTAAAATTTAAAGTTTTAATAATTAAATTTTTAAAATTTAGCATTTAAATTTTTAAATTTTAAAATTTAAAGTTTTAATAATTAAATTTTTAAAATTTAGTATTTAAATTTTTAAATTTTAAAATTTAAAGTTTTAATAATTAAATTTTTAAAATTTGTATTTAATTTTTAAATTTTAAAATTTAAAGTTTTAATAATTAAATTTTTAAAATGTAGTATTTAAATTTTACAATTTAAATTTTTAAATTTTAAAATTTAAAATTTTAATAATTAAATTTTTAAAACTTAGTATTTAAATTTTTAAATTTTAAAATTTAAAGTTATAATAATTAAATTTTTAAAATTTAGTATTTAAATTTTTAAATTTTAAAATTTAAAGTTTTAATAATTAAATTTTTAAAATTTGTATTTAAATTTTTAAATTTTAAAATTTAATGTTTTAATAATTAAATTTTTAAAATTTAGTATTTAAATTATTAAATTTTAAAATTTAAAGTTTTAATAATTAAATTTTTAAAATTTATTATTTATATTTTCAAATTTTAAAATTTAAAGTTTTAATAATTAAATTTTTAAAATTTATTATTTAAATTTTCAAAGTTTAAAATTTAAAGTTTTAATAATTAAATTTTTAAAATTTAGTATTTAAATTTTTAAATTTTAAAATTTAAAGTTTTAATAATTAAATTTTTAAAATTTAGTATCTAAATTTTTAAATTTTAAAATTTAAAGTCTTAATAATTATATATTTAAAATTTGAATTTAAATTTTTAAATTTTAAAATTTAATGTTATAATAATTAAATATTTAAAATTTAATATTTAAATTTTAAAATTTAAATTTTTAAATTTTAAAATTTAAAATTTTAATAATTAAATTTTTAAAATTTAGTATTTAAATTTTTAAATTTTAAAATTTAAAGTTTTAATAATGAAATTTTTAAAATTTAGTATTTAAATTTTTAAATTTTAAAATTTAAAATTTTAATAATTAAATTTTTAAAATTTGTATTTAAATTTTTAAATTTTAAAATTTAAAGTTTTAATAATTAAATTTTTAAAATTTAGTATTTAAATTTTTAAATTTTAAAATTTAAAGTTTTAACAATTAAATTTTTAAAATTTAGTATTTAAATTTTTAAATTTTAAAATTTAAAGTTTTAATAATTAAATTTTTAAAATTTAGTATTTAAATTTTTAAATTTTAAGATTTAAAGTTTTAACAATTAAATTTTTAAAATTTAGTATTTAAATTTTTAAATTTTAAAATTTAAAATTTTAATAATTAAATTTTTAAAATTTAGTATTTAAATTTTTAAAATTTAAAGTTTTAATAATTAAATTTTTAAAATTTAGTATTTAAGTTTTTAAAATTTAAAATTTAAAGTTTTAATAATTAAATTTTTAAAATTTAGTATTTAAATTTTTAAATTTTAAAGTTTGAAGTTTTAATAATTAAATTTTTAAAATTTAGTATTTAAATTTTAAAATTTAAATTTTTAAATTTTAAAATTTAAAGTTTTAACAATTAAATTTTTAAAATTTAGTATTTAAATTTTTAAATTTTAAAATTTAAAGTTTTAATAATTAAATTTTTAAAATTTAGTATTTAAATTTTTAAATTTTAAAATTTAAAGTTTTAACAATTAAATTTTTAAAATTTAGTATTTAAATTTTTAAATTTTAAAATTTAAAGTTTTAATAATTAAATTTTTAAAATTTAGTATTTAAGTTTTTAAATTTTAAAATTTAAAGTTTTAATAATTAAATTTTTAAAATTTAGTATTAAATTTTTAAATTTTAAAGTTTGAAGTTTTAATAATTAAATTTTTAAAATTTATTATTTAACTTTTAAAATTTAAATTTTTAAATTTTAAAATTTAAAATTTTAATAATTAAATTTTTAAAATTTAGTATTTAAATTTTTAAATTTTAAAATATAAAGTTTTAATAATGAAATTTTTAAAATTTAGTATTTAAATTTTTAAATTTTAAAATTTAAAATTTAAATAATTAAATTTTTAAAATTTAGTATATAAATATTTAAATATTAAAATTTAAAGATTTAATATTTAAAGTTTTAAAATTTAGTATTCAAATTTTTAAATTTTAAAATCTAGATTTTAATAATTAAAGTTTTAAAACTTAGTATTTATAATTTTAAACTTTAAAATTTAAAGTTTTAATAATTAAATTTTTAAAATTTAGTATTTAAATTTTTAAATTTTAAAATTTAAAGTTTTAATAATTAAATTTTTAAAATTTGTATTTAAATTTTTAAATTTTAAAATTTAAAGTTTTAATAATTAAATTTTTAAAATTTAGTATTTAAATTTTTAAATTTTAAAATATAAAGTTTTAATAATGAAATTTTTAAAATTTAGTATTTAAATTTTTAAATTTTAAAATTTAAAATTTTAATAATTAATTTTTTAAAATTTAGTATATAAATATTTAAATATTAAAATTTAAAGATTTAATATTTAAAGTTTTAAAATTTAGTATTCAAATTTTTAAATTTTAAAATCTAAATTTTAATAATTAAAGTTTTAAAACTTAGTATTTAAAATTTTAAACTTTAAAATTTAAAGTTTTAATAATTAAATTTTTAAAATTTTGTATTTAAATTTTTAAATTTTAAAATTTAAAGTTTTAATAATTAAATTTTTAAAATTTGTATTTAAATTTTTAAATTTTAAAATTTAAAGTTTTAATAATTAAATTTTTAAAATTTGTATTTAAATTTTTAAATTTTAAAATTTAAAGTTTTAATAATTAAATTTTTAAAATTTAGTATTTAAATTTTTAAATTTTAAAATTTAAAGTTTTAATAATTAAATTTTTAAAATTTAGTATTTAAATTTTTAAATTTTAAAATTTAAAGTTTTAATAATTAAATTATTAAAATTTAGTATTTAAATTTTTAAATTGTAAAATTTAAAGTTTTAATAATTAAATTTTTAAAATTTTTATTTAAATTTTTAAATTTTAAAATTTAAAGTTTTAATAATTAAATTTTTAAAATTTGTATTTAAATTTTTAAATTTTAAAATTTAAAGTTTTAATAATTAAATTTTTAAAATTTAGTATTTAAATTTTTAAATTTTAAAATGTAAAGTTTTAATAATTAAATTTTTAAAATTTAGTATTTAAATTTTTAAATTTTAAAATTTAAAGTTTTAATAATTAAATTTTTAAAATTTGTATTTAATTTTTAAATTTTAAAATTTAAAGTTTTAATAATTAAATTTTTAAAATGTAGTATTTAAATTTTACAATTTAAATTTTTAAATTTTAAAATTTAAAATTTTAATAATTAAATTTTTAAAATTTAGTATTTAAATTTTTTAATTTTAAAATTTAAAGTTATAATAATTAAATTTTTAAAATTTAGTATTTAAATTTTTAAATTTTAAAATTTAAAGTTTTAATAATTAAATTTTTAAAATTTATTATTTAAATTTTCAAAGTTTAAAATTTAAAGTTTTAATAATTAAATTTTTAAAATTTGTGTTTAAATTTTTAAATTTTAAAATTTAAAGTTTTAATAATTAAATTTTTAAAATTTAGTATTTAAATTTTTAAATTTTAAAATTTAAAGTTTTAATAATTAAATATTTAAAATTTGTATTTAAATTTTTAAATTTTAAAATTGAAATTTTAATTATTAAAGTTTTTAAAATTTAGTATTTAAAATTTTAAACTTTAAAATTTAAAGTTTTAATAATTAAATTTTTAAAATTTAGTATTTAAATTTTTAAATTTTAAAATTAAAAGTTTTAATAGTTAAATTTTTAAAATTTGTATTTAAATTTTTAAATTTTAAAATTTAAAGTTTTAATAATTAAATTTTTAAAATTTAGTATTAAAATTTTTAAATTTTAAAATTTAAAGTTTTAATAATTAAATTTTTAAAATTTAGTATTTAAATTTTTAAATTTTAAAATTTAAAGTTTTAATAATTCAATTTTTAAAATTTGTATTTAAATTTTTAAATTTTAAAATTTAAAGTTTTAATAATTAAATTTTTAAAATTTAGTATTTAAATTTTTAAATTTTAAAATTTAAAGTTTTAACAATTAAATTTTTAAAATTTAGTATTTAAATTTTTAAATTTTAAAATTTAAAGTTATAATAATTAAATTTTTAAAATTTAGTATTTAAATTTTTAAATTTTAAAATTAAAAGTTTTAATAGTTAAATTTTTAAAATTTGTATTTAAATTTTTAAATTTTAAAATTAAAATTTTAATTATTAAAGTTTTAAAATTTAGTATTTAAAATTTTAAACTTTAAAACTTAAAGTTTTAATAATTAAATTTTTAAAATTTAGTATTTAAATTTTTAAATTTTAAAATTAAAAGTTTTAATAGTTAAATTTTTAAAATTTGTATTTAAATTTTTAAATTTTAAAATTTAAAGTTTTAATAATTAAATTTTTAAATTTTGTATTTAAATTTTTAAATTTTAAAATTTAAAGTTTTAATAATTAAATTTTTAAAATTTTGTATTTAAATTTTTAAATTTTAAAATTTAAAGTTTTAATAATTAAATATTTAAAATTTGAGTTTAAATTTTTAAATTTTAAAATTTAAAGTTTTAATAATTAAATTTTTAAAATTTAGTATTTAAATTTTTAAATTTTAAAATTTAGTATTTAAATTTTTAAATTTTAAAATATAAAGTTTTAATAATGAAATTTTTAAAATTTAGTATTTAAATTTTTAAATTTTAAAATTTATAATTTTAATAATTAAATTTTTAAAATTTAGTATTTAAATATTTAAATATTAAAATTTAAAGATTTAATATTTAAAGTTTTAAAATTTAGTATTCAAATTTTTAAATTTTAAAATTTAAAGTTTTAATAATTAAATTATTAAAATTTAGTATTTAAATTTTTAAATTGTAAAATTTAAAGTTTTAATAATTAAATTTTTAAAATTTGTATTTAAATTTTTAAATTTTAAAATTTAAAGTTTTAATAATTAAATTTTTAAAATTTAGTATTTAAATTTTTAAATTTTAAAATTTAAAGTTTTAATAATTAAATTTTTAAAATTTAGTATTTAAATTTTTAAATTTTAAAATTTAAAGTTTTAACAATTAAATTTTTAAAATTTAGTATTTAAATTTTTAAATTTTAAAATTTAAAGTTTTAATAATTAAATTTTTAAAATTTAGTATTTAAATTTTTAAAATTTAAAGTTTTAATAATTAAATTTTTAAAATTTAGTTTTTAAGTTTTTAAATTTTAAAATTTAAAGTTTTAATAATTCAATTTTTAAAATTTGTATTTAAATTTTTAAATTTTAAAATTTAAAGTTTTAATAATTAAATTTTTAAAATTTAGTATTTAAATTTTTAAATTTTAAAATTTAAAGTTTTAACAATTAAATTTTTAAAATTTAGTATTTAAATTTTTAAATTTTAAAATTTAAAGTTATAATAATTAAATTTTTAAAATTTAGTATTTAAATTTTTAAATTTTAAAATTAAAAGTTTTAATAGTTAAATTTTTAAAATTTGTATTTAAATTTATAAATTTTAAAATTAAAATTTTAATTATTAAAGTTTTAAAATTTAGTATTTAAAATTTTAAACTTTAAAACTTAAAGTTTTAATAATTAAATTTTTAAAATTTAGTATTTAAATTTTTAAATTTTAAAATTAAAAGTTTTAATAGTTAAATTTTTAAAATTTGTATTTAAATTTTTAAATTTTAAAATTTAAAGTTTTAATAATTAAATTTTTAAATTTTGTATTTAAATTTTTAAATTTTAAAATTTAAAGTTTTAATAATTAAATTTTTAAAATTTTGTATTTAAATTTTTAAATTTTAAAATTTAAAGTTTTAATAATTAAATATTTAAAATTTGAGTTTAAATTTTTAAATTTTAAAATTTAAAGTTTTAATAATTAAATTTTTAAAATTTAGTATTTAAATTTTTAAATTTTAAAATTTAGTATTTAAATTTTTAAATTTTAAAATATAAAGTTTTAATAATGAAATTTTTAAAATTTAGTATTTAAATTTTTAAATTTTAAAATTTATAATTTTAATAATTAAATTTTTAAAATTTAGTATTTAAATATTTAAATATTAAAATTTAAAGATTTAATATTTAAAGTTTTAAAATTTAGTATTCAAATTTTTAAATTTTAAAATTTAAAGTTTTAATAATTAAATTATTAAAATTTAGTATTTAAATTTTTAAATTGTAAAATTTAAAGTTTTAATAATTAAATTTTTAAAATTTGTATTTAAATTTTTAAATTTTAAAATTTAAAGTTTTAATAATTAAATTTTTAAAATTTAGTATTTAAATTTTTAAATTTTAAAATTTAAAGTTTTAATAATTAAATTTTTAAAATTTAGTATTTAAATTTTTAAATTTTAAAATTTAAAGTTTTAACAATTAAATTTTTAAAATTTAGTATTTAAATTTTTAAATTTTAAAATTTAAAGTTTTAATAATTAAATTTTTAAAATTTAGTATTTAAATTTTTAAAATTTAAAGTTTTAATAATTAAATTTTTAAAATTTAGTTTTTAAGTTTTTAAATTTTAAAATTTAAAGTTTTAATAATTAAATTTTTAAAATTTAATATTTAAATTTTTAAACTTTAAAATATAAAGTTTTAATAATGAAATTTTTAAAATTTAGTATTTAAATTTTTAAATTTTAAAATTTAAAATTTTAATAATTAAATTTTTAAAATTTAATATTTAAATATTTAAATATTAAAATTTAAAGATTTAATATTTAAAGTTTTAAAATTTAGTATTCAAATTATTAAATTTTTAAATTTAAATTTTAATAATTAAAGTTTTAAAATTTAGTATTTAAAATTTTAAACTTTAAATTTAAAGTTTTAATAATTAAATTTTTAAAATATAGTATTTAAATTTTTAAATTTTAAAATTTAAAGTTTTAATAATTAAATTTTTAAAATTTAGTATTTAAATTTTTAAATTTTAAAATTTAAAGTTTTAATAATTAAATTTTTAAAATTTGTATTTAAATTTTTAAATTTTAAAATTTAATGTTTTAATAATTAAATATTTAAAATTTGAATTTAAATTTTTAAATTTTAAAATTTAAAGTTTTAATAATTAAATTTTTAAAATTTAGTATTTAAATTTTTAAATTTTAAAATTTAGTATTTAAATTTTTAAATTTTAAAATATAAAGTTTTAATAATGAAATTTTTAAAATTTAATATTTAAATTTTTAAATTTTAAAATTTATAATTTTAATAATTAAATTTTTAAAATTTAGTATTTAAATTTTTAAATTTTAAAATTTAAAGTTTTAATAATTAAATTTTTAAAATTTGTATTTAAATTTTTAAATTTTAAAATTTAAAGTTTTAATAATTAAATTTTTAAAATTTAGTATTTAAATTTTTAAATTTTAAAATTTAAAGTTTTAACAATTAAATTTTTAAAATTTAGTATTTAAATTTTTAAATTTTAAAATTTAAAGTTTTAATAATTAAATTTTTAAAACTTAGTATTTAAATTTTTAAATTTTAAGATTTAAAGTTTTAATAATTAAATTTTTAAAATTTAGTATTTAAATTTTTAAATTTTAAAATTTAAAATTTTAATAATTAAATTTTTAATATTTAGTATTTAAATTTTTAAAATTTAAAGTTTTAATAATTAAATTTTTAAAATTTAGTATTTAAGTTTTTAAATTTTAAAATTTAAAGTTTTAATAATTAAATTTTTAAAATTTAGTATTTAAATTTTTAAATTTTAAAGTTTGAAGTTTTAATAATTAAATTTTTAAAATTTAGTATTTAAATTTTAAAATTTAAATTTTTAAATTTTAAAATTTAAAGTTTTAATAATTAAATTTTTAAAATTTAGTATTTAAATTTTTAAATTTTAAAATTTAAAGTTTTATCAATTAAATTTTTAAAATTTAGTATTTAAAGTTTTAAATTTTAAAATTTAAAGTTTTAATAATTAAATTTTTAAAATTTAGTATTTAAATTTTTAAAATTTAAAGTTTTAATAATTAAATTTTTAAAATTTAGTATTTAAGTTTTTAAATTTTAAAATTTAATGTTTTAATAATTAAATTTTTAAAATTTAGTATTTAAATTTTTAAATTTTAAAGTTTGAAGTTTTAATAATTAAATTTTTAAAATTTAGTATTTAAATTTTAAAATTTAAATTTTTAAATTTTAAAATTTTAAGTTTTAATAATTAAATTTTTAAAATTTAGTATTTAAATTTTTAAATTTTAAAATTTAAAGTTTTAACAATTAAATTTTTAAAATTTGGTATTTAAATTTTTAAATTTTAAAATTTAAAGTTTTAATAATTAAATTTTTAAAATTTAGTATTTAAATTTTTAAATTTTAAAATTTAAAGTTTTAACAATTAAATTTTTAAAATTTAGTATTTAAATTTTTAAATTTTAAAATTTAAAGTTTTAATAATTAAATTTTTAAAATTTAGTATTTAAGTTTTTAAATTTTAAAATTTAAAGTTTTAATAATTAAATTTTTAAAATTTAGTATTTAAATTTTTAAATTTTAAAGTTTGAAGTTTTAATAATTAAATTTTTAAAATTTATTATTTAACTTTTAAAATTTAAATTTTTAAATTTTAAAATTTAAAATTTTAATAATTAAATTTTTAAAATTTAGTATTTAAATTTTTAAATTTTAAAATATAAAGTTTTAATAATGAAATTTTTAAAATTTAGTATTTAAATTTTTAAATTTTAAAATTTAAAATTTTAATAATTAAATTTTTAAAATTTAGTATATAAATATTTAAATATTAAAATTTAAAG
Source organism: Aethina tumida (assembly GCF_024364675.1). Classification (NCBI taxonomy): domain Eukaryota; kingdom Metazoa; phylum Arthropoda; class Insecta; order Coleoptera; family Nitidulidae; genus Aethina; species Aethina tumida. The sequence goes on from NC_065436.1 coordinate 10,290,628, forward strand.
ATTTAATATTTAAAGTTTTAAAATTTAGTATTCAAATTTTTAAATTTTAAAATCTAAATTTTAATAATTAAAGTTTTAAAACTTAGTATTTAAAATTTTAAACTTTAAAATTTAAAGTTTTAATAATTAAATTTTTAAAATTTAGTATTTAAATTTTTAAATTTTAAAATTTAAAGTTTTAATAATTAAATTTTTAAAATTTGTATTTAAATTTTTAAATTTTAAAATTTAAAGTTTTAATAATTAAATTTTTAAAATTTAGTATTTAAATTTTTAAATTTTAAAATTTAAAGTTTTAATAATTAAATTTTTAAAATTTATTATTTAAATTTTAAAATTTAAATTTTTAAATTTTAAAATTTAAAATTTTAATAATTAAATTTTTAAAATTTAGTATTTAAATTTTTAAATTTTAAAATATAAAGTTTTAATAATGAAATTTTTAAAATTTAGTATTTAAATTTTTAAATTTTAAAATTTAAAATTTTAATAATTAAATTTTTAAAATTTAGTATATAAATATTTAAATATTAAAATTTAAAGATTTAATATTTAAAGTTTTAAAATTTAGTATTCAAATTTTTAAATTTTAAAATCTAAATTTTAATAATTAAAGTTTTAAAACTTAGTATTTAAAATTTTAAACTTTAAAATTTAAAGTTATAATAATTAAATTTTTAAAATTTAGTATTTAAATTTTTAAATTTTAAAATTTAAAGTTTTAATAATTAAATTTTTAAAATTTGTATTTAAATTTTTAAATTTTAAAATTTAAAGTTTTAATAATTAAATTTTTAAAATTTGTATTTAAATTTTTAAATTTTAAAATTTAAAGTTTTAATAATTAAATTTTTAAAATTTAGTATTTAAATTTTTAAATTTTAAAATTTAAAGTTTTAATAATTAAATTTTTAAAATTTAGTATTTAAATTTTTAAATTTTAAAATTTAAAGTTTTAATAATTAAATTTTTAAAATTTGTATTTAAATTTTTAAATTTTAAAATTTAAAGTTTTAACAATTAAATTTTTAAAATTTAGTATTTAAATTTTTAAATTTTAAAATTTAAAGTTTTAATAATTAAATTTTTAAAATTTAGTATTTAAGTTTTTAAATTTTAAAATTTAAAGTTTTAATAATTAAATTTTTAAAATTTGTATTTAAATTTTAAAATTTAAAATTTTAATAATTAAATTTTTAAAACTTAGTATTTAAATTTTTAAATTTTAAAATTTAAAGTTATAATAATTAAATTTTTAAAATTTAGTATTTAAATTTTTAAATTTTAAAATTTAAAGTTTTAATAATTAAATTTTTAAAATTTATTATTTAAATTTTCAAAGTTTAAAATTTAAAGGTTTAATAATTAAATTTTTAAAATTTGTGTTTAAATTTTTAAATTTTAAAATTTAAAGTTTTAATAATTAAATTTTTAAAATTTAGTATTTAAATTTTTAAATTTTAAAATTTAAAGTTTTAATAATTAAATATTTAAAATTTGTATTTAAATTTTTAAATTTTAAAATTAAAATTTTAATTATTAAAGTTTTAAAATTTAGTATTTAAAATTTTAAACTTTAAAATTTAAAGTTTTAATAATTAAATTTTTAAAATTTAGTATTTAAATTTTTAAATTTTAAAATTAAAAGTTTTAATAGTTAAATTTTTAAAATTTGTATTTAAATTTTTAAATTTTAAAATTTAAAGTTTTAATAATTAAATTTTTAAAATTTAGTATTAAAATTTTTAAATTTTAAAATTTAAAGTTTTAATAATTCAATTTTTAAAATTTGTATTTAAATTTTTAAATTTTAAAATTTAAAGTTTTAATAATTAAATTTTTAAAATTTAGTATTTAAATTTTTAAATTTTAAAATTTATAGTTTTAACAATTAAATTTTTAAAATTTAGTATTTAAATTTTTAAATTTTAAAATTTAAAGTTTTAATAATTAAATTTTTAAAATTTAGTATTTAAATTTTTAAATTTTAAAATTAAAAGTTTTAATAGTTAAAATTTTTAAAATTTGTATTTAAATTTTTAAATTTTAAAATTAAAATTTTAATTATTAAAGTTTTAAAATTTAGTATTTAAAATTTTAAACTTTAAAACTTAAAGTTTTAATAATTAAATTTTTAAAATTTAGTATTTAAATTTTTAAATTTTAAAATTAAAAGTTTTAATAGTTAAATTTTTAAAATTTGTATTTAAATTTTTAAATTTTAAAATTTAAAGTTTTAATAATTAAATTTTTAAAATTTAGTATTAAAATTTTTAAATTTTAAAATTTAAAGTTTTAATAATTAAATTTTTAAAATTTAGTATTTAAATTTTAAAATTTAAATTTTTAAATTTTAACATTTAAAATTTTAATAACTAAATTTTTAAAATTTAGTATTTAAATTTTTAAATTTTAAAATTTAAAGTTTTAAATTCTAAAATTTAAAATTTCAATAATTAAATTTTTAAAATTTAGTATTTAAGTTTTTTAATTTTAAAATTTAAAGTTTTAATAATTAAATTTTTAAAATTTAGTATTTAAATTTTTAAATTTTAAAATTTAAAGTTTTAATAATTAAATTTTTAAAATTTATATTTAAATTTTTAAATTTTAAAATTTAAAGTTTTAATAATGAAATTTTTAAAATTTAGTATTTAAATTTTTAAATTTTAAAATTTAAAATTTTAATAATTAAATTTTTAAAATTTAGTATTTAAATATTTAAACTTTAAAATTTAAAGATTTAATATTTAAAGTTTTAAAATTTAGTATTTAAATTTTTAAATTTTAAAATTTAAATTTTAATAATTAAAGTTTTAAAATTTAGTATTTAAAATTTTAAACTTTAAAATTTAAAGTTTTAATAATTAAATATTTAAAATTTAGTATTTAAATTTTTAAATTTTAAAATTTAAAGTTTTAATAATTAAATTTTTAAAATTTGTATTTAAATTTTTAAATTTTAAAATATAAAGTTTTAATAATTAAATTTTTAAAATTTAGTATTTAAATTTTTAAATTTTAAAATTTAAATTTTAATAATTAATGTTTTAAAATTTAGTATTTAAAATTTTAAACTTTAAAATTTAAAGTTTTAATAGTTAAATTTTTTAAATTTAGTATTTAAATTTTTAAATTTTAAAATTTAAAGTTTTAATAATTAAATTTTTAAAATTTAGTATTTAAATTTTTAAATTTTAAAATATAAAGTTTTAATAATGAAATTTTTAAAATTTAGTATTTAAATTTTTAAATTTTAAAATTTAAAATTTTAATAATTAAATTTTTAAAATTTAGTATTTAAATTTTTAATTTTAAAATTTAAATTTTAATAATTAAATTTTTAAAATTTATTATTTAAATTTTTAAATTTTAAAATTTAAATTTTTAAATTTTAAAATTTAAAATTTCAATAATTAAATTTTTAAAATTTAATATTTAAGTTTTTAAATTTTAAAATTTAAAGTTTTAATAATTAAATTTTTAAAATTCAGTATTTAAATTTTTAAATTTTAAAGTTTGAAGTTTTAATAATTAATTTTTAAAATTTAGTATTTAAATTATAAAACTTAAATTTTTAAATTTTAAAATTTAAAATTTTAATAATTAAATTTTTAAAATTTAGTATTTAAATTTTTAAAATTTAAAGTTTTAATAATTAAATTTTTAAAATTTGTATTTAAATTTATAAATTTTAAAATTTAAAGTTTTAATAATTAAATTTTTAAAATTTAGTATTTAAATTTTTAAATTTTAAAATTTAAATTTTTAAATTTTAAAATTTAAAATTTCAATAATTAAATTTTTAAAATTTAGTATTTAAGTTTTTAAATTTTAAAATTTAAAGTTTTAATAATTAAATTTTTAAAATTTAGTATTTAAATTTTTAAATTTTAAAGTTTGAAGTTTTAATAATTAATTTTTAAAATTTAGTATTTAAATTTTAAAATTTAAATTTTTAAATTTTAAAATTTAAAATTTTAATAATTAAATTTTTAAAATTTAGTATTTAAATTTTTAAATTTTAAAATTAAAAGTTTTAATAATTACATTTTTAAAATTTGTATTTAAATTTATAAATTTTAAAATTTAAAGTTTTAATAATTAAATTTTTAAAATATAGTATTTGAATTTTTAAATTTTAAAGTTTAAAGTTTTAATAATTAAATTTTTAAAATTTAGTATTTAAATTTAAAAATTTAAATTTTTAAATTTTAAAATTTAAAATTTTAATAATTAAATTTTTAAAATTTAGTATTTAAATTTTTAAATTTTAAAATTTAAAGTTGTAATAATTAAATTTTTAAAATTTAGTATTTAAATTTTTAAATTTTAAAATTTAAAGTTTTAACAATTAAATTTTTAAAATGTAGTATTTAAATTTTAAAATTTAAATTTTTAAATTTTATAATTTAAAATTTTAATAATTAAATTTTTAAAATTTAGTATTTAAATTTTTAAATTTTAAAATATAAAGTTTTAATAATGAAATTTTAAAAATTTAGTATTTAAATTTTTAAATTTTAAAATTTAAAATTTTAATAATTAAATTTTTAAAATTTAGTATTTAAATATTTAAATTTTAAAATTTAAAGATTTAATATTTAAAGTTTTAAAATTTAGTATTTAAATTTTTAAATTTTAAAATTTAAATTTTAATAATTAAAGTTTTAAAATTTAGTATTTAAAATTTTAAACTTTAAAATTTAAAGTTTTAATAATTAAATTTTTAAAATTTAGTATTTAAATTTTTAAATTTTAAAATTTAAAGTTTTAATAATTAAATTTTTAAAATTTGTATTTAAATTTTTAAATTTTAAAATTTAAAGTTTTAATAATTAAATTTTTAAAATTTAGTATTTAAATTTTTAAATTTTAAAATTTAAAGTTTTAATAATTAAAATTTAAAATTTAGTATTTAAATTTTTAAATTTTAAAATTTAAAGTTTTAATAATTAAATTTTTAAAATTTGTATTTAAATTTTTAAATTTTAAAATTTAAAGTTTTAATAATTAAATTTTTAAAATTTAGTATTTAAATTTTTAAATTTTAAAATTTAAAGTTTTAATAATTAAATTTTTAAAATTTAGTATTTAAATTTTTAAATTTTAAAATTTAAAGTTTTAATAATTAAATTTTTAAAATTTGTATTTAATTTTTAAATTTTAAAATTTAAAGTTTTAATAATTAAATTTTTAAAATGTAGTATTTAAATTTTAAAATTTAAATTTTTAAATTTTAAAATTTAAAATTTTAATAATTAAATTTTTAAAATTTAGTATTTAAATTTTTAAATTTTAAAATTTAAAGTTTCAATAATTAAATTTTTAAAATTTAGTATTTAAATTTTTAAATTTTATAATTTAAAGTTTTAATAATTAAATTTTTAAAATTTGTATTTAAAATTTTAAACCTTAAAATTTAAAGTTTTAATAATTCAATTTTTAAAATTTAGTATTTAAATTTTTAAATTTTAAAATTAAAAGTTTTAATAATTAAATTTTTAAAATTTGTATTTAAATTTTTAAATTTTAAAATTTAAAGTTTTAATAATTAAATTTTTAAAATTTAGTATTTAAATTTTTAAATTTTAAAATTTAAAGTTTTAATAATTAAATTTTTAAAATTTAGTATTTAAATTTTTAAATTTTAAAATTTAAAGTTTTAATAATTAAATATTTAAAATTTGTATTTAAATTTATAAATTTTAAAATTTAAAGTTTTAATAATTAAATTTTTAAAATTTAGTATTTAAATTTTTAAATTTTAAAGTTTAAAGTTTTAATAATTAAATTTTTAAAATTTAGTATTTAAATTTAAAAATTTAAATTTTTAAATTTTAAAATTTAATATTTTAATAATTAAATTTTTAAAATTTAGTATTTAAATTTTTAAATTTTAAAATTAAAAGTTTTAATAATTACATTTTTAAAATTTGTATTTAAATTTATAAATTTTAAAATTTAAAGTTTTAATAATTAAATTTTTAAAATATAGTATTTGAATTTTTAAATTTTAAAGTTTAAAGTTTTAATAATTAAATTTTTAAAATTTAGTATTTAAATTTAAAAATTTAAATTTTTAAATTTTAAAATTTAAAATTTTAATAATTAAATTTTTAAATTTTAGTATTTAAATTTTTAAATTTTAAAATTTAAAGTTGTAATAATTAAATTTTTAAAATTTAGTATTTAAATTTTTAAATTTTAAAATTTAAAGTTTTAACAATTAAATTTTTAAAATGTAGTATTTAAATTTTAAAATTTAAATTTTTAAATTTTATAATTTAAAATTTTAATAATTAAATTTTTAAAATTTAGTATTTAAATTTTTAAATTTTAAAATATAAAGTTTTAATAATGAAATTTTAAAAATTTAGTATTTAAATTTTTAAATTTTAAAATTTAAAATTTTAATAATTAAATTTTTAAAATTTAGTATTTAAATATTTAAATTTTAAAATTTAAAGATTTAATATTTAAAGTTTTAAAATTTAGTATTTAAATTTTTAAATTTTAAAATTTAAATTTTAATAATTAAAGTTTTAAAATTTAGTATTTAAAATTTTAAACTTTAAAATTTAAAGTTTTAATAATTAAATTTTTAAAATTTAGTATTTAAATTTTTAAATTTTAAAATTTAAAGTTTTAATAATTAAATTTTTAAAATTTGTATTTAAATTTTTAAATTTTAAAATTTAAAGTTTTAATAATTAAATTTTTAAAATTTAGTATTTAAATTTTTAAATTTTAAAATTTAAAGTTTTAATAATTAAAATTTAAAATTTAGTATTTAAATTTTTAAATTTTAAAATTTAAAGTTTTAATAATTAAATTTTTAAAATTTGTATTTAAATTTTTAAATTTTAAAATTTAAAGTTTTAATAATTAAATTTTTAAAATTTAGTATTTAAATTTTTAAATTTTAAAATTTAAAGTTTTAATAATTAAATTTTTAAAATTTAGTATTTAAATTTTTAAATTTTAAAATTTAAAGTTTTAATAATTAAATTTTTAAAATTTGTATTTAATTTTTAAATTTTAAAATTTAAAGTTTTAATAATTAAATTTTTAAAATGTAGTATTTAAATTTTAAAATTTAAATTTTTAAATTTTAAAATTTAAAATTTTAATAATTAAATTTTTAAAATTTAGTATTTAAATTTTTAAATTTTAAAATTTAAAGTTTCAATAATTAAATTTTTAAAATTTAGTATTTAAATTTTTAAATTTTATAATTTAAAGTTTTAATAATTAAATTTTTAAAATTTGTATTTAAAATTTTAAACCTTAAAATTTAAAGTTTTAATAATTCAATTTTTAAAATTTAGTATTTAAATTTTTAAATTTTAAAATTAAAAGTTTTAATAATTAAATTTTTAAAATTTGTATTTAAATTTTTAAATTTTAAAATTTAAAGTTTTAATAATTAAATTTTTAAAATTTAGTATTTAAATTTTTAAATTTTAAAATTTAAAGTTTTAATAATTAAATTTTTAAAATTTAGTATTTAAATTTTTAAATTTTAAAATTTAAAGTTTTAATAATTAAATATTTAAAATTTGTATTTAAATTTATAAATTTTAAAATTTAAAGTTTTAATAATTAAATTTTTAAAATTTAGTATTTAAATTTTTAAATTTTAAAGTTTAAAGTTTTAATAATTAAATTTTTAAAATTTAGTATTTAAATTTAAAAATTTAAATTTTTAAATTTTAAAATTTAATATTTTAATAATTAAATTTTTAAAATTTAGTATTTAAATTTTTAAATTTTAAAATTTAAATTTTAATAATTAAAGTTTTAAAATTTAGTATTTAAAATTTTAAACTTTAAAATTTAAAGTTTTAATAATTAAATTTTTAAAATTTAGTATTTAAATTTTTAAATTTTAAAATTTAAAGTTTTAATAATTAAATTTTTAAAATTTGTATTTAAATTTTTAAATTTTAAAATTTAAAGTTTTAATAATTAAATTTTTAAAATTTAGTATTTAAATTTTTAAATTTTAAAATTTAAAGTTTTAATAATTAAATTTTTAAAATTTAGTATTTAAATTTTTAAATTTTAAAATTTAAAGATTTAATATTTAAAGTTTTAAAATTTAGTATTTAAATTTTTAAATTTTAAAATTTAAATTTTAATAATTAAATTTTTAAAATTTAGTATTTAAATTTTTAAATTTTAAAATTTAAAGTTTTAACAATTAAATTTTTAAAATGTAGTATTTAAATTTTAAAATTTAAATTTTTAAATTTTATAATTTAAAATTTTAATAATTAAATTTTTAAAATTTAGTATTTAAATTTTTAAATTTTAAAATAAAAAGTTTTAATAATGAAATTTTTAAAATTTAGTATTTAAATTTTTAAATTTTAAAATTTAAAATTTTAATAATTAAATTTTTAAAATTTAGTATTTAAATTTTTAAATTTTAAAATTTAAAGATTTAATATTTAAAGTTTTAAAATTTAGTATTTAAATTTTTAAATTTTAAAATTTAAATTTTAATAATTAAAGTTTTAAAATTTAGTATTTAAAATTTTAAACTTTAAAATTTAAAGTTTTAATAATTAAATTTTTAAAATTTAGTATTTAAATTTTTAAATTTTAAAATTTAAAGTTTTAATAATTAAATTTTTAAAATTTGTATTTAAATTTTTAAATTTTAAAATTTAAAGTTTTAATAATTAAATTTTTAAAATTTAGTATTTAAATTTTTAAATTTTAAAATTTAAAGTTTTAATAATTAAATTTTTAAAATTTAGTATTTAAATTTTTAAATTTTAAAATTTAAAGTTTTAATAATTAAATTTTTAAAATTTGTATTTAAATTTTTAAATTTTAAAATTTAAAGTTTTAATAATTAAATTTTTAAAATTTGGTATTTAAATTTTTAAATTTTAAAATTTAAAGTTTTAATAATTAAATTTTTAAAATTTAGTATTTAAATTTTTAAATTTTAAAATTTAAAGTTTTAATAATTAAATTTTTAAAATTTGTATTTAATTTTTAAATTTTAAAATTTAAAGTTTTAATAATTAAATTTTTAAAATGTAGTATTTAAATTTTAAAATTTAAATTTTTAAATTTTAAAATTTAAAATTTTAATAATTAAATTTTTAAAATTTAGTATTTAAATTTTTAAATTTTAAAATTTAAAGTTATAACAATTAAATTTTTAAAATTTAGTATTTAAATTTTTAAATTTTAAAATTTAAAGTTTTAATAATTAAATTTTTAAAATTTAGTATTTAAATTTTTAAATTTTAAAGTTTAAAGTTTTAATAATTAAATTTTTAAAATTTAGTATTTAAATTTAAAAATTTAAATTTTTAAATTTTAAAATTTAAAATTTTAATAATTAAATTTTTAAAATTTAGTATTTAAATTTTTAAATTTTAAAATTTAAAGTTGTAATAATTAAATTTTTAAAATTTAGTATTTAAATTTTTAAATTTTAAAATTTAAAGTTTTAACAATTAAATTTTTAAAATGTAGTATTTAAATTTTAAAATTTAAATTTTTAAATTTTATAAGTTAAAATTTTAATAATTAAATTTTTAAAATTTAGTATTTAAATTTTTAAATTTTAAAATAAAAAGTTTTAATAATGAAATTTTTAAAATTTAGTATTTAAATTTTTAAATTTTAAAATTTAAAATTTTAATAATTAAATTTTTAAAATTTAGTATTTAAATTTTTAAATTTTAAAATTTAAAGATTTAATATTTAAAGTTTTAAAATTTAGTATTTAAATTTTTAAATTTTAAAATTTAAATTTTAATAATTAAAGTTTTAAAATTTAGTATTTAAAATTTTAAACTTTAAAATTTAAAGTTTTAATAATTAAATTTTTAAAATTTAGTATTTAAATTTTTAAATTTTAAAATTTAAAGTTTTAATAATTAAATTTTTAAAATTTGTATTTAAATTTTTAAATTTTAAAATTTAAAGTTTTAATAATTAAATTTTTAAAATTTAGTATTTAAATTTTTAAATTTTAAAATTTAAAGTTTTAATAATTAAATTTTTAAAATTTAGTATTTAAATTTTTAAATTTTAAAATTTAAAGATTTAATATTTAAAGTTTTAAAATTTAGTATTTAAATTTTTAAATTTTAAAATTTAAATTTTAATAATTAAATTTTTAAAATTTAGTATTTAAATTTTTAAATTTTAAAATTTAAAGTTTTAACAATTAAATTTTTAAAATGTAGTATTTAAATTTTAAAATTTAAATTTTTAAATTTTATAATTTAAAATTTTAATAATTAAATTTTTAAAATTTAGTATTTAAATTTTTAAATTTTAAAATAAAAAGTTTTAATAATGAAATTTTTAAAATTTAGTATTTAAATTTTTAAATTTTAAAATTTAAAATTTTAATAATTAAATTTTTAAAATTTAGTATTTAAATTTTTAAATTTTAAAATTTAAAGATTTAATATTTAAAGTTTTAAAATTTAGTATTTAAATTTTTAAATTTTAAAATTTAAATTTTAATAATTAAAGTTTTAAAATTTAGTATTTAAAATTTTAAACTTTAAAATTTAAAGTTTTAATAATTAAATTTTTAAAATTTAGTATTTAAATTTTTAAATTTTAAAATTTAAAGTTTTAATAATTAAATTTTTAAAATTTGTATTTAAATTTTTAAATTTTAAAATTTAAAGTTTTAATAATTAAATTTTTAAAATTTAGTATTTAAATTTTTAAATTTTAAAATTTAAAGTTTTAATAATTAAATTTTTAAAATTTAGTATTTAAATTTTTAAATTTTAAAATTTAAAGTTTTAATAATTAAATTTTTAAAATTTGTATTTAAATTTTTAAATTTTAAAATTTAAAGTTTTAATAATTAAATTTTTAAAATTTGGTATTTAAATTTTTAAATTTTAAAATTTAAAGTTTTAATAATTAAATTTTTAAAATTTAGTATTTAAATTTTTAAATTTTAAAATTTAAAGTTTTAATAATTAAATTTTTAAAATTTGTATTTAATTTTTAAATTTTAAAATTTAAAGTTTTAATAATTAAATTTTTAAAATGTAGTATTTAAATTTTAAAATTTAAATTTTTAAATTTTAAAATTTAAAATTTTAATAATTAAATTTTTAAAATTTAGTATTTAAATTTTTAAATTTTAAAATTTAAAGTTATAACAATTAAATTTTTAAAATTTAGTATTTAAATTTTTAAATTTTAAAATTTAAAGTTTTAATAATTAAATTTTTAAAATTTAGTATTTAAATTTTTAAATTTTAAAGTTTAAAGTTTTAATAATTAAATTTTTAAAATTTAGTATTTAAATTTAAAAATTTAAATTTTTAAATTTTAAAATTTAAAATTTTAATAATTAAATTTTTAAAATTTAGTATTTAAATTTTTAAATTTTAAAATTTAAAGTTGTAATAATTAAATTTTTAAAATTTAGTATTTAAATTTTTAAATTTTAAAATTTAAAGTTTTAACAATTAAATTTTTAAAATGTAGTATTTAAATTTTAAAATTTAAATTTTTAAATTTTATAAGTTAAAATTTTAATAATTAAATTTTTAAAATTTAGTATTTAAATTTTTAAATTTTAAAATAAAAAGTTTTAATAATGAAATTTTTAAAATTTAGTATTTAAATTTTTAAATTTTAAAATTTAAAATTTTAATAATTAAATTTTTAAAATTTAGTATTTAAATTTTTAAATTTTAAAATTTAAAGATTTAATATTTAAAGTTTTAAAATTTAGTATTTAAATTTTTAAATTTTAAAATTTAAATTTTAATAATTAAAGTTTTAAAATTTAGTATTTAAAATTTTAAACTTTAAAATTTAAAGTTTTAATAATTAAATTTTTAAAATTTAGTATTTAAATTTTTAAATTTTAAAATTTAAAGTTTTAATAATTAAATTTTTAAAATTTGTATTTAAATTTTTAAATTTTAAAATTTAAAGTTTTAATAATTAAATTTTTAAAATTTAGTATTTAAATTTTTAAATTTTAAAATTTAAAGTTTTAATAATTAAATTTTTAAAATTTAGTATTTAAATTTTTAAATTTTAAAATTTAAAGTTTTAATAATTAATTTTTAAAATTTGTATTTAAATTTTTAAATTTTAAAATTTAAAGTTTTAATAATTAAATTTTTAAAATTTAGTATTTAAATTTTTAAATTTTAAAATTTAAAGTTTTAATAATTAAATTTTTAAAATTTAGTATTTAAATTTTTAAATTTTAAAATTTAAAGTTTTAATAATTAAATTTTTAAAATTTGTATTTAATTTTTAAATTTTAAAATTTAAAGTTTTAATAATTAAATTTTTAAAATGTAGTATTTAAATTTTAAAATTTAAAATTTTAATAATTAAATTTTTAAAATTTAGTATTTAAATTTTTAAATTTTAAAATTTAAAGTTATAATAATTAAATTTTTAAAATTTAGTATTTAAATTTTTAAATTTTAAAATTTAAAGTTTTAATAATTAAATTTTTAAAATTTGGTATTTAAATTTTTAAATTTTAAAATTTAAAGTTTTAATAATTAAAATTTAAAATTTAGTATTTAAATTTTTAAATTTTAAAATTTAAAGTTTTAATAATTAAATTTTTAAAATTTGTATTTAAATTTTTAAATTTTAAAATTTAAAGTTTTAATAATTAAATTTTTAAAATTTAGTATTTAAATTTTTAAATTTTAAAATTTAAAGTTTTAATAATTAAATTTTTAAAATTTAGTATTTAAATTTTTAAATTTTAAAATTTAAAGTTTTAATAATTAAATTTTTAAAATTTGTATTTAATTTTTAAATTTTAAAATTTAAAGTTTTAATAATTAAATTTTTAAAATGTAGTATTTAAATTTTAAAATTTAAATTTTTAAATTTTAAAATTTAAAATTTTAATAATTAAATTTTTAAAATTTAGTATTTAAATTTTTAAATTTTAAAATTTAAAGTTTCAATAATTAAATTTTTAAAATTTAGTATTTAAATTTTTAAATTTTATAATTTAAAGTTTTAATAATTAAATTTTTAAAATTTGTATTTAAAATTTTAAACCTTAAAATTTAAAGTTTTAATAATTAAATTTTTAAAATTTAGTATTTAAATTTTTAAATTTTAAAATTAAAAGTTTTAATAATTAAATTTTTAAAATTTGTATTTAAATTTTTAAATTTTAAAATTTAAAGTTTTAATAATTAAATTTTTAAAATTTAGTATTTAAATTTTTAAATTTTAAAATTTAAAGTTTTAATAATTAAATTTTTAAAATTTAGTATTTAAATTTTTAAATTTTAAAATTTAAAGTTTTAATAATTAAATATTTAAAATTTGTATTTAAATTTATAAATTTTAAAATTTAAAGTTTTAATAATTAAATTTTTAAAATTTAGTATTTAAATTTTTAAATTTTAAAGTTTAAAGTTTTAATAATTAAATTTTTAAAATTTAGTATTTAAATTTAAAAATTTAAATTTTTAAATTTTAAAATTTAATATTTTAATAATTAAATTTTTAAAATTTAGTATTTAAATTTTTAAATTTTAAAATTTAAAGTTGTAATAATTAAATTTTTAAAATTTAGTATTTAAATTTTTAAATTTTAAAATTTAAAGTTTTAACAATTAAATTTTTAAAATGTAGTATTTAAATTTTAAAATTTAAATTTTTAAATTTTATAATTTAAAATTTTAATAATTAAATTTTTAAAATTTAGTACTTAAATTTTTAAATTTTAAAATAAAAAGTTTTAATAATGAAATTTTTAAAATTTAGTATTTAAATTTTTAAATTTTAAAATTTAAAATTTTAATAATTAAATTTTTAAAATTTAGTATTTAAATTTTTAAATTTTAAAATTTAAAGATTTAATATTTAAAGTTTTAAAATTTAGTATTTAAATTTTTAAATTTTAAAATTTAAATTTTAATAATTAAAGTTTTAAAATTTAGTATTTAAAATTTTAAACTTTAAAATTTAAAGTTTTAATAATTAAATTTTTAAAATTTAGTATTTAAATTTTTAAATTTTAAAATTTAAAGTTTTAATAATTAAATTTTTAAAATTTGTATTTAAATTTTTAAATTTTAAAATTTAAAGTTTTAATAATTAAATTTTTAAAATTTAGTATTTAAATTTTTAAATTTTAAAATTTAAAGTTTTAATAATTAAATTTTTAAAATTTAGTATTTAAATTTTTAAATTTTAAAATTTAAAGTTTTAATAATTAAATTTTTAAAATTTGTATTTAAATTTTTAAATTTTAAAATTTAAAGTTTTAATAATTAAATTTTTAAAATTTGGTATTTAAATTTTTAAATTTTAAAATTTAAAGTTTTAATAATTAAATTTTTAAAATTTAGTATTTAAATTTTTAAATTTTAAAATTTAAAGTTTTAATAATTAAATTTTTAAAATTTGTATTTAATTTTTAAATTTTAAAATTTAAAGTTTTAATAATTAAATTTTTAAAATGTAGTATTTAAATTTTAAAATTTAAATTTTTAAATTTTAAAATTTAAAATTTTAATAATTAAATTTTTAAAATTTAGTATTTAAATTTTTAAATTTTAAAATTTAAAGTTATAACAATTAAATTTTTAAAATTTAGTATTTAAATTTTTAAATTTTAAAATTTAAAGTTTTAATAATTAAATTTTTAAAATTTAGTATTTAAATTTTTAAATTTTAAAGTTTAAAGTTTTAATAATTAAATTTTTAAAATTTAGTATTTAAATTTAAAAATTTAAATTTTTAAATTTTAAAATTTAAAATTTTAATAATTAAATTTTTAAAATTTAGTATTTAAATTTTTAAATTTTAAAATTTAAAGTTGTAATAATTAAATTTTTAAAATTTAGTATTTAAATTTTTAAATTTTAAAATTTAAAGTTTTAACAATTAAATTTTTAAAATGTAGTATTTAAATTTTAAAATTTAAATTTTTAAATTTTATAAGTTAAAATTTTAGTAATTAAATTTTTAAAATTTAGTATTTAAATTTTTAAATTTTAAAATAAAAAGTTTTAATAATGAAATTTTTAAAATTTAGTATTTAAATTTTTAAATTTTAAAATTTAAAATTTTAATAATTAAATTTTTAAAATTTAGTATTTAAATTTTTAAATTTTAAAATTTAAAGATTTAATATTTAAAGTTTTAAAATTTAGTATTTAAATTTTTAAATTTTAAAATTTAAATTTTAATAATTAAAGTTTTAAAATTTAGTATTTAAAATTTTAAACTTTAAAATTTAAAGTTTTAATAATTAAATTTTTAAAATTTAGTATTTAAATTTTTAAATTTTAAAATTTAAAGTTTTAATAATTAAATTTTTAAAATTTGTATTTAAATTTTTAAATTTTAAAATTTAAAGTTTTAATAATTAAATTTTTAAAATTTAGTATTTAAATTTTTAAATTTTAAAATTTAAAGTTTTAATAATTAAATTTTTAAAATTTAGTATTTAAATTTTTAAATTTTAAAATTTAAAGTTTTAATAATTAAATTTTTAAAATTTGTATTTAAATTTTTAAATTTTAAAATTTAAAGTTTTAATAATTAAATTTTTAAAATTTAGTATTTAAATTTTTAAATTTTAAAATTTAAAGTTTTAATAATTAAATTTTTAAAATTTAGTATTTAAATTTTTAAATTTTAAAATTTAAAGTTTTAATAATTAAATTTTTAAAATTTGTATTTAATTTTTAAATTTTAAAATTTAAAGTTTTAATAATTAAATTTTTAAAATGTAGTATTTAAATTTTAAAATTTAAAATTTTAATAATTAAATTTTTAAAATTTAGTATTTAAATTTTTAAATTTTAAAATTTAAAGTTATAATAATTAAATTTTTAAAATTTAGTATTTAAATTTTTAAATTTTAAAATTTAAAGTTTTAATAATTAAATTTTTAAAATGTAGTATTTAAATTTTAAAATTTAAATTTTTAAATTTTAAAATTTAAAATTTTAATAATTAAATTTTTAAAATTTGTATTTAAATTTTTAAATTTTAAAATTTAAAGTTTTAATAATTAAATTTTTAAAATTTAGTATTTAAATTTTTAAATTTTAAAATTTAAAGTTTTAATAATTAAATTTTTAAAATTTGGTATTTAAATTTTTAAATTTTATAATTTAAAGTTTTAATAATTAAATTTTTAAAATTTGTATTTAAAATTTTAAACTTTAAAATTTAAAGTTTTAATAATTAAATTTTTAAAATTTATTATTTAAATTTTTAAATTTTAAAATTAAAAGTTTTAATAATTAAATTTTTAAAATTTGTATTTAAATTTTTAAATTTTAAAATTTAAAGTTTTAATAATTAAATTTTTAAAATTTAGTATTTAAATTTTTAAATTTTAAAATTTAAAGTTTTAATAATTAAATTTTTAAAATTTAGTATTTAAATTATTAAATTTTAAAATTTAAAGTTTTAATAATTAAATATTTAAAATTTGTATTTAAATTTTTAAATTTTAAAATTTAAAGTTTTAATAATTAAATTTTTAAAATTTAGTATTTAAATTTTTAAATTTTAAAATTTAAAGTTTTAACAATTAAATTTTTAAAATTTAGTATTTAAATTTTTAAATTTTTAAATTTAAAGTTTTAATAATTAAATTTTTAAAATTTAGTATTTAAATTTTTAAATTTTAAAATTTAAAGTTTTAACAATTAAATTTTTAAAATTTAGTATTTAAATTTTTAAATTTTAAAATTTAAAGTTTTAATAATTAAATTTTTAAAATTTGTATTTAAATTTTTAAATTTTAAAATTTAAAGTTTTAATAATTAAATTTTTAAAATTTAGTATTTAAATTTTTAAATTTTAAAATTTAAAGTTTTAATAATTAAATTTTTAAAATTTAGTATTTAAATTTTTAAATTTTAAAATTTAAAGTTTTAATAATTAAATTTTTAAAATTTAGTATTTAAATTTTTAAATTTTAAAATTTAAAGTTTTAATAATTAAATTTTTAAAATTTGTATTTAAATTTTTAAATTTTAAAATTTAAAGTTTTAATAATTAAATTTTTAAAATTTAGTATTTAAATTTTTAAATTTTAAAATTTAAAGTTTTAATAATTAAATTTTTAAAATTTAGTATTTAAATTTTTAAATTTTAAAATTTAAAGTTTTAATAATTAAATTTTTAAAATTTGTATTTAAATTTTTAAATTTTAAAATTTAAAGTTTTAATAATTAAATTTTTAAAATTTGGTATTTAAATTTTTAAATTTTAAAATTTAAAGTTTTAATAATTAAATTTTTAAAATTTAGTATTTAAATTTTTAAATTTTAAAATTTAAAGTTTTAATAATTAAATTTTTAAAATTTGTATTTAATTTTTAAATTTTAAAATTTAAAGTTTTAATAATTAAATTTTTAAAATGTAGTATTTAAATTTTAAAATTTAAATTTTTAAATTTTAAAATTTAAAATTTTAATAATTAAATTTTTAAAATTTAGTATTTAAATTTTTAAATTTTAAAATTTAAAGTTATAACAATTAAATTTTTAAAATTTAGTATTTAAATTTTTAAATTTTAAAATTTAAAGTTATAACAATTAAATTTTTAAAATTTAGTATTTAAATTTTTAAATTTTAAAATTAAAAGTTTTAATAATTAAATTTTTAAAATTTGTATTTAAATTTTTAAATTTTAAAATTTAAAGTTTTAATAATTAAATTTTTAAAATTTAGTATTTAAATTTTTAAATTTTAAAATTTAAAGTTTTAATAATTAAATTTTTAAAATTTAGTATTTAAATTTTTAAATTTTAAAATTTAAAGTTTTAATAATTAAATATTTAAAATTTGTATTTAAATTTATAAATTTTAAAATTTAAAGTTTTAATAATTAAATTTTTAAAATTTAGTATTTAAATTTTTAAATTTTAAAGTTTAAAGTTTTAATAATTAAATTTTTAAAATTTAGTATTTAAATTTAAAAATTTAAATTTTTAAATTTTAAAATTTAATATTTTAATAATTAAATTTTTAAAATTTAGTATTTAAATTTTTAAATTTTAAAATTTAAAGTTGTAATAATTAAATTTTTAAAATTTAGTATTTAAATTTTTAAATTTTAAAATTTAAAGTTTTAACAATTAAATTTTTAAAATGTAGTATTTAAATTTTAAAATTTAAATTTTTAAATTTTATAATTTAAAATTTTAATAATTAAATTTTTAAAATTTAGTATTTAAATTTTTAAATTTTAAAATAAAAAGTTTTAATAATGAAATTTTTAAAATTTAGTATTTAAATTTTTAAATTTTAAAATTTAAAATTTTAATAATTAAATTTTTAAAATTTAGTATTTAAATTTTTAAATTTTAAAATTTAAAGATTTAATATTTAAAGTTTTAAAATTTAGTATTTAAATTTTTAAATTTTAAAATTTAAATTTTAATAATTAAAGTTTTAAAATTTAGTATTTAAAATTTTAAACTTTAAAATTTAAAGTTTTAATAATTAAATTTTTAAAATTTAGTATTTAAATTTTTAAATTTTAAAATTTAAAGTTTTAATAATTAAATTTTTAAAATTTGTATTTAAATTTTTAAATTTTAAAATTTAAAGTTTTAATAATTAAATTTTTAAAATTTAGTATTTAAATTTTTAAATTTTAAAATTTAAAGTTTTAATAATTAAATTTTTAAAATTTAGTATTTAAATTTTTAAATTTTAAAATTTAAAGTTTTAATAATTAAATTTTTAAAATTTGTATTTAAATTTTTAAATTTTAAAATTTAAAGTTTTAATAATTAAATTTTTAAAATTTGGTATTTAAATTTTTAAATTTTAAAATTTAAAGTTTTAATAATTAAATTTTTAAAATTTAGTATTTAAATTTTTAAATTTTAAAATTTAAAGTTTTAATAATTAAATTTTTAAAATTTAGTATTTAAATTTTTAAATTTTAAAATTTAAAGTTTTAATAATTAAATTTTTAAAATTTAGTATTTAAATTTTTAAATTTTAAAATTTAAAGTTTTAATAATTAAATTTTTAAAATTTGTATTTAATTTTTAAATTTTAAAATTTAAAGTTTTAATAATTAAATTTTTAAAATGTAGTATTTAAATTTTAAAATTTAAAATTTTAATAATTAAATTTTTAAAATTTAGTATTTAAATTTTTAAATTTTAAAATTTAAAGTTATAATAATTAAATTTTTAAAATTTAGTATTTAAATTTTTAAATTTTAAAATTTAAAGTTTTAATAATTAAATTTTTAAAATGTAGTATTTAAATTTTAAAATTTAAATTTTTAAATTTTAAAATTTAAAATTTTAATAATTAAATTTTTAAAATTTGTATTTAAATTTTTAAATTTTAAAATTTAAAGTTTTAATAATTAAATTTTTAAAATTTAGTATTTAAATTTTTAAATTTTAAAATTTAAAGTTTTAATAATTAAATTTTTAAAATTTGGTATTTAAATTTTTAAATTTTATAATTTAAAGTTTTAATAATTAAATTTTTAAAATTTGTATTTAAAATTTTAAACTTTAAAATTTAAAGTTTTAATAATTAAATTTTTAAAATTTATTATTTAAATTTTTAAATTTTAAAATTAAAAGTTTTAATAATTAAATTTTTAAAATTTGTATTTAAATTTTTAAATTTTAAAATTTAAAGTTTTAATAATTAAATTTTTAAAATTTAGTATTTAAATTTTTAAATTTTAAAATTTAAAGTTTTAATAATTAAATTTTTAAAATTTAGTATTTAAATTATTAAATTTTAAAATTTAAAGTTTTAATAATTAAATATTTAAAATTTGTATTTAAATTTTTAAATTTTAAAATTTAAAGTTTTAATAATTAAATTTTTAAAATTTAGTATTTAAATTTTTAAATTTTAAAATTTAAAGTTTTAACAATTAAATTTTTAAAATTTAGTATTTAAATTTTTAAATTTTTAAATTTAAAGTTTTAATAATTAAATTTTTAAAATTTAGTATTTAAATTTTTAAATTTTAAAATTTAAAGTTTTAACAATTAAATTTTTAAAATTTAGTATTTAAATTTTTAAATTTTAAAATTTAAAGTTTTAATAATTAAATTTTTAAAATTTGTATTTAAATTTTTAAATTTTAAAATTTAAAGTTTTAATAATTAAATTTTTAAAATTTAGTATTTAAATTTTTAAATTTTAAAATTTAAAGTTTTAATAATTAAATTTTTAAAATTTAGTATTTAAATTTTTAAATTTTAAAATTTAAAGTTTTAATAATTAAATTTTTAAAATTTAGTATTTAAATTTTTAAATTTTAAAATTTAAAGTTTTAATAATTAAATTTTTAAAATTTGTATTTAAATTTTTAAATTTTAAAATTTAAAGTTTTAATAATTAAATTTTTAAAATTTAGTATTTAAATTTTTAAATTTTAAAATTTAAAGTTTTAATAATTAAATTTTTAAAATTTAGTATTTAAATTTTTAAATTTTAAAATTTAAAGTTTTAATAATTAAATTTTTAAAATTTGTATTTAAATTTTTAAATTTTAAAATTTAAAGTTTTAATAATTAAATTTTTAAAATTTGGTATTTAAATTTTTAAATTTTAAAATTTAAAGTTTTAATAATTAAATTTTTAAAATTTAGTATTTAAATTTTTAAATTTTAAAATTTAAAGTTTTAATAATTAAATTTTTAAAATTTGTATTTAATTTTTAAATTTTAAAATTTAAAGTTTTAATAATTAAATTTTTAAAATGTAGTATTTAAATTTTAAAATTTAAATTTTTAAATTTTAAAATTTAAAATTTTAATAATTAAATTTTTAAAATTTAGTATTTAAATTTTTAAATTTTAAAATTTAAAGTTATAACAATTAAATTTTTAAAATTTAGTATTTAAATTTTTAAATTTTAAAATTTAAAGTTATAACAATTAAATTTTTAAAATTTAGTATTTAAATTTTTAAATTTTAAAATTAAAAGTTTTAATAATTAAATTTTTAAAATTTGTATTTAAATTTTTAAATTTTAAAATTTAAAGTTTTAATAATTAAATTTTTAAAATTTAGTATTTAAATTTTTAAATTTTAAAATTTAAAGTTTTAATAATTAAATTTTTAAAATTTAGTATTTAAATTTTTAAATTTTAAAATTTAAAGTTTTAATAATTAAATATTTAAAATTTGTATTTAAATTTATAAATTTTAAAATTTAAAGTTTTAATAATTAAATTTTTAAAATTTAGTATTTAAATTTTTAAATTTTAAAGTTTAAAGTTTTAATAATTAAATTTTTAAAATTTAGTATTTAAATTTAAAAATTTAAATTTTTAAATTTTAAAATTTAATATTTTAATAATTAAATTTTTAAAATTTAGTATTTAAATTTTTAAATTTTAAAATTTAAAGTTGTAATAATTAAATTTTTAAAATTTAGTATTTAAATTTTTAAATTTTAAAATTTAAAGTTTTAACAATTAAATTTTTAAAATGTAGTATTTAAATTTTAAAATTTAAATTTTTAAATTTTATAATTTAAAATTTTAATAATTAAATTTTTAAAATTTAGTATTTAAATTTTTAAATTTTAAAATAAAAAGTTTTAATAATGAAATTTTTAAAATTTAGTATTTAAATTTTTAAATTTTAAAATTTAAAATTTTAATAATTAAATTTTTAAAATTTAGTATTTAAATTTTTAAATTTTAAAATTTAAAGATTTAATATTTAAAGTTTTAAAATTTAGTATTTAAATTTTTAAATTTTAAAATTTAAATTTTAATAATTAAAGTTTTAAAATTTAGTATTTAAAATTTTAAACTTTAAAATTTAAAGTTTTAATAATTAAATTTTTAAAATTTAGTATTTAAATTTTTAAATTTTAAAATTTAAAGTTTTAATAATTAAATTTTTAAAATTTGTATTTAAATTTTTAAATTTTAAAATTTAAAGTTTTAATAATTAAATTTTTAAAATTTAGTATTTAAATTTTTAAATTTTAAAATTTAAAGTTTTAATAATTAAATTTTTAAAATTTAGTATTTAAATTTTTAAATTTTAAAATTTAAAGTTTTAATAATTAAATTTTTAAAATTTGTATTTAAATTTTTAAATTTTAAAATTTAAAGTTTTAATAATTAAATTTTTAAAATTTGGTATTTAAATTTTTAAATTTTAAAATTTAAAGTTTTAATAATTAAATTTTTAAAATTTAGTATTTAAATTTTTAAATTTTAAAATTTAAAGTTTTAATAATTAAATTTTTAAAATTTGTATTTAATTTTTAAATTTTAAAATTTAAAGTTTTAATAATTAAATTTTTAAAATGTAGTATTTAAATTTTAAAATTTAAATTTTTAAATTTTAAAATTTAAAATTTTAATAATTAAATTTTTAAAATTTAGTATTTAAATTTTTAAATTTTAAAATTTAAAGTTATAACAATTAAATTTTTAAAATTTAGTATTTAAATTTTTAAATTTTAAAATTTAAAGTTTTAATAATTAAATTTTTAAAATTTAGTATTTAAATTTTTAAATTTTAAAGTTTAAAGTTTTAATAATTAAATTTTTAAAATTTAGTATTTAAATTTAAAAATTTAAATTTTTAAATTTTAAAATTTAAAATTTTAATAATTAAATTTTTAAAATTTAGTATTTAAATTTTTAAATTTTAAAATTTAAAGTTGTAATAATTAAATTTTTAAAATTTAGTATTTAAATTTTTAAATTTTAAAATTTAAAGTTTTAACAATTAAATTTTTAAAATGTAGTATTTAAATTTTAAAATTTAAATTTTTAAATTTTATAAGTTAAAATTTTAGTAATTAAATTTTTAAAATTTAGTATTTAAATTTTTAAATTTTAAAATAAAAAGTTTTAATAATGAAATTTTTAAAATTTAGTATTTAAATTTTTAAATTTTAAAATTTAAAATTTTAATAATTAAATTTTTAAAATTTAGTATTTAAATTTTTAAATTTTAAAATTTAAAGATTTAATATTTAAAGTTTTAAAATTTAGTATTTAAATTTTTAAATTTTAAAATTTAAATTTTAATAATTAAAGTTTTAAAATTTAGTATTTAAAATTTTAAACTTTAAAATTTAAAGTTTTAATAATTAAATTTTTAAAATTTAGTATTTAAATTTTTAAATTTTAAAATTTAAAGTTTTAATAATTAAATTTTTAAAATTTGTATTTAAATTTTTAAATTTTAAAATTTAAAGTTTTAATAATTAAATTTTTAAAATTTAGTATTTAAATTTTTAAATTTTAAAATTTAAAGTTTTAATAATTAAATTTTTAAAATTTAGTATTTAAATTTTTAAATTTTAAAATTTAAAGTTTTAATAATTAAATTTTTAAAATTTGTATTTAAATTTTTAAATTTTAAAATTTAAAGTTTTAATAATTAAATTTTTAAAATTTAGTATTTAAATTTTTAAATTTTAAAATTTAAAGTTTTAATAATTAAATTTTTAAAATTTAGTATTTAAATTTTTAAATTTTAAAATTTAAAGTTTTAATAATTAAATTTTTAAAATTTGTATTTAATTTTTAAATTTTAAAATTTAAAGTTTTAATAATTAAATTTTTAAAATGTAGTATTTAAATTTTAAAATTTAAAATTTTAATAATTAAATTTTTAAAATTTAGTATTTAAATTTTTAAATTTTAAAATTTAAAGTTATAATAATTAAATTTTTAAAATTTAGTATTTAAATTTTTAAATTTTAAAATTTAAAGTTTTAATAATTAAATTTTTAAAATGTAGTATTTAAATTTTAAAATTTAAATTTTTAAATTTTAAAATTTAAAATTTTAATAATTAAATTTTTAAAATTTGTATTTAAATTTTTAAATTTTAAAATTTAAAGTTTTAATAATTAAATTTTTAAAATTTAGTATTTAAATTTTTAAATTTTAAAATTTAAAGTTTTAATAATTAAATTTTTAAAATTTGGTATTTAAATTTTTAAATTTTATAATTTAAAGTTTTAATAATTAAATTTTTAAAATTTGTATTTAAAATTTTAAACTTTAAAATTTAAAGTTTTAATAATTAAATTTTTAAAATTTATTATTTAAATTTTTAAATTTTAAAATTAAAAGTTTTAATAATTAAATTTTTAAAATTTGTATTTAAATTTTTAAATTTTAAAATTTAAAGTTTTAATAATTAAATTTTTAAAATTTAGTATTTAAATTTTTAAATTTTAAAATTTAAAGTTTTAATAATTAAATTTTTAAAATTTAGTATTTAAATTATTAAATTTTAAAATTTAAAGTTTTAATAATTAAATATTTAAAATTTGTATTTAAATTTTTAAATTTTAAAATTTAAAGTTTTAATAATTAAATTTTTAAAATTTAGTATTTAAATTTTTAAATTTTAAAATTTAAAGTTTTAACAATTAAATTTTTAAAATTTAGTATTTAAATTTTTAAATTTTTAAATTTAAAGTTTTAATAATTAAATTTTTAAAATTTAGTATTTAAATTTTTAAATTTTAAAATTTAAAGTTTTAACAATTAAATTTTTAAAATTTAGTATTTAAATTTTTAAATTTTAAAATTTAAAGTTTTAACAATTAAATTTTTAAAATTTAGTATTTAAATTTTTAAAATTTAAAGTTTTAATTATTAAATTTTTAAAATTTAGTATTTAAATATTTAAATTTTAAAATTTAAAGTTTTAATAATTAAATTTTTAAAATTTAGTATTTAAATTTTTAAATTTTAAAGTTTGAAGTTTTAATAATTAAATTTTTAAAATTTAGTATTTAAATTTTAAAATTTAAATTTTTAAATTTTAAAATTTAAAATTTTAATAATTAAATTTTTAAAATTTAGTATTTAAATTTTTAAATTTTAAAATATAAAGTTTTAATAATGAAAATTTAAAATTTATTATTTAAATTTTTAAATTTTAATAATTAAATTTTTAAAATTTAGTATTTAAAATTTTAAACTTTAAAATTTAAAGTTTTAATAATTAAATTTTTTAAATTTAGTATTTAAAATTTTAAACTTTAAAATTTAAAGTTTTAATAATTAAATTTTTTAAATTTAGTATTTAAATTTTTAAATTTTAAAATTAAAAGTTTTAATAATTAAATTTTTGAAATTTGTATTTAAATTTTTAAATTTTAAAATTTAAAGTTTTAATAATTAAATTTTTTAAATTTAGTATTTAAATTTTTAAATTTTAAAATTAAAAGTTTTAATAATTAAATTTTTAAAATTTAGTATTTAAATTTTTAAATTTTAAAATTTAAAGTTTTAATAATTAAATTTTTAAAATTTAGTATTTAAAATTTTAAATTTTAAAATTTAAAGTTTTAACAATTAAATTTTTAAAATTTAGTATTTAAATTTTTAAATTTTTAAATTTAAAGTTTTAATAATTAAATTTTTAAAATTTTGTATTTAAATTTTTAAATTTTAAAATTTAAAGTTTTAATAATTAAATTTTTAAAATTTAGTATTTAAATTTTTAAATTTTAAAATATAAAGTTTTAATAATTAAATTTTTAAAATTTAGTATTTAAATTTTTAAAATTTAAAGTTTTAATAATTAAATTTTTAAAATTTAGTATTTAAGTTTTTAAATTTTAAAATTTAAAGTTTTAATAATTAAATTTTTAAAATTTAGTATTCAAGTTTTTAAATTTTAAAATTTAAAGTTTTAATAATTAAATTTTTAAAATTTAGTATTTAAATTTTTAAATTTTAAAATATAAAGTTTTAATAATGAAAATTTAAAATTTAGTATTTAAATTTTTAAATTTTAATAATTAAATTTTTAAAATTTAGTGTTTAAATATTTAAATATTAAAATTTAAAGATTTAACATTTAAACTTTTAAAATTTAGTATTCAAATTTTTAAATTTTAAAATTTAAATTTTAATAATTAAAGTTTTAAAATTTAGTATTTAAAATTTTAAACTTTAAAATTTAAAGTTTTAATAATTAAATTTTTAAAATTTAGTATTTAAATTTTTAAATTTTAAAATTAAAATTTTAATAATTAAATTTTTAAAATTTTTATTTAAATTTTTAAATTTTAAAATTTAAAGTTTTAATAATTAAATTTTTAAAATTTGTATTTAAATTTTTAAATTTTAAAATTTAATGTTTTAATAATTAAATATTTAAAATTTGAATTTAAATTTTTAAATTTTAAAATTTAAAGTTTTAATAATTAAATTTTTAAAATTTATTATTTAAATTTTTAAATTTTAAAATTTAGTATTTAAATTTTTAAATTTTAAAATATAAAGTTTTAATAATGAAATTTTTAAAATTTAATATTTAAATTTTTAAATTTTAAAATTTATAATTTTAATAATTAAATTTTTAAAATTTAGTATTTAAATATTTAAATATTAAAATTTAAAGATTTAATATTTAAAGTTTTAAAATTTAGTATTCAAATTTTTAAATTTTAAAATTTAAATTTTAATAATTAAAGTTTTAAAATTTAGTATTTAAAATTTTAAACTTTAAAATTTAAAGTTTTAATAATTAAATTTTTAAAATTTAGTATTTAAATTTTTAAATTTTAAAATTTAAAGTTTTAATAATTAAATTTTTAAAATTTGTATTTAAATTTTTAAATTTTAAAATTTAATGTTTTAATAATTAAATTTTTAAAATTTAGTATTTAAATTTTTAAATTTTAAAATTTAAAGTTTTAATAATTAAATTTTTAAAATTTATTATTTATATTTTCAAATTTTAAAATTTAAAGTTTTAATAATTAAATTTTTAAAATTTGTATTTAAATTTTTAAATTTTAAAATTTAAAGTTTTAATAATTAAATTTTTAAAATTTAGTATTTAAATTTTTAAATTTTAAAATTTAAAGTTTTAATAATTAAATATTTGAAATTTGAATTTAAATTTTTAAATTTTAAAATTTAAAGTTATAATAATTAAATATTTAAAATTTAATATTTAAATTTTAAAATTTAAATTTTTAAATTTTAAAATTTAAAATTTTAATAATTAAATTTTTAAAATTTAGTATTTAAATTTTTAAATTTTAAAATTTAAAGTTTTAATAATGAAATTTTTAAAATTTAGTATTTAAATTTTTAAATTTTAAAATTTAAAGTTTTAATAATTAAATTTTTAAAATTTGTATTTAAATTTTTAAATTTTAAAATTTAAAGTTTTAATAATTAAATTTTTAAAATTTAGTATTTAAATTTTTAAATTTTAAAATTTAAAGTTTTAACAATTAAATTTTTAAAATTTAGTATTTAAATTTTTAAATTTTAAAATTTAAAGTTTTAATAATTAAATTTTTAAAACTTAGTATTTAAATTTTTAAATTTTAAGATTTAAAGTTTTAATAATTAAATTTTTAAAATTTAGTATTTAAATTTTTAAATTTTAAAATTTAAAATTTTAATAATTAAATTTTTAAAATTTAGTATTTAAATTTTTAAAATTTAAAGTTTTAATAATTAAATTTTTAAAATTTAGTATTTAAGTTTTTAAATTTTAAATTTAAAGTTTTAATAATTAAATTTTTAAAATTTAGTATTTAAATTTTTAAATTTTAAAGTTTGAAGTTTTAATAATTAAATTTTTAAAATTTAGTATTTAAATTTTAAAATTTAAATTTTTAAATTTTAAAATTTAAAGTTTTAATAATTAAATTTTTAAAATTTAGTATTTAAATTTTTAAATTTTAAAATTTAAAGTTTTATCAATTAAATTTTTAAAATTTAGTATTTAAAGTTTTAAATTTTAAAATTTAAAGTTTTAATAATTAAATTTTTAAAATTTAGTATTTAAATTTTTAAAATTTAAAGTTTTAATAATTAAATTTTTAAAATTTAGTATTTAAGTTTTTAAATTTTAAAATTTAATGTTTTAATAATTAAATTTTTAAAATTTAGTATTTAAATTTTTAAATTTTAAAGTTTGAAGTTTTAATAATTAAATTTTTAAAATTTAGTATTTAAATTTTAAAATTTAAATTTTTAAATTTTAAAATTTTAAGTTTTAATAATTAAATTTTTAAAATTTAGTATTTAAATTTTTAAATTTTAAAATTTAAAGTTTTAACAATTAAATTTTTAAAATTTGGTATTTAAATTTTTAAATTTTAAAATTTAAAGTTTTAATAATTAAATTTTTAAAATTTAGTATTTAAATTTTTAAATTTTAAAATTTAAAGTTTTAACAATTAAATTTTTAAAATTTAGTATTTAAATTTTTAAATTTTAAAATTTAAAGTTTTAATAATTAAATTTTTAAAATTTAGTATTTAAGTTTTTAAATTTTAAAATTTAAAGTTTTAATAATTAAATTTTTAAAATTTAGTATTTAAATTTTTAAATTTTAAAGTTTGAAGTTTTAATAATTAAATTTTTAAAATTTATTATTTAACTTTTAAAATTTAAATTTTTAAATTTTAAAATTTAAAATTTTAATAATTAAATTTTTAAAATTTAGTATTTAAATTTTTAAATTTTAAAATATAAAGTTTTAATAATGAAATTTTTAAAATTTAGTATTTAAATTTTTAAATTTTAAAATTTAAAATTTTAATAATTAAATTTTTAAAATTTAGTATATAAATATTTAAATATTAAAATTTAAAGATTTAATATTAAAAGTTTTAAAATTTAGTATTCAAATTTTTAAATTTTAAAATCTAAATTTTAATAATTAAAGTTTTAAAACTTAGTATTTAAAATTTTAAACTTTAAAATTTAAAGTTTTAATAATTAAATTTTTAAAATTTAGTATTTAAATTTTTAAATTTTAAAATTTAAAGTTTTAATAATTAAATTTTTAAAATTTGTATTTAAATTTTTAAATTTTAAAATTTAAAGTTTTAATAATTAAATTTTTAAAATTTAGTATTTAAATTTTTAAATTTTAAAATTTAAAGTTTTAATAATTAAATTTTTAAAATTTATTATTTAAATTTTAAAATTTAAATTTTTAAATTTTAAAATTTAAAATTTTAATAATTAAATTTTTAAAATTTAGTATTTAAATTTTTAAATTTTAAAATATAAAGTTTTAATAATGAAATTTTTAAAATTTAGTATTTAAATTTTTAAATTTTAAAATTTAAAATTTTAATAATTAAATTTTTAAAATTTAGTATATAAATATTTAAATATTAAAATTTAAAGATTTAATATTTAAAGTTTTAAAATTTAGTATTCAAATTTTTAAATTTTAAAATCTAAATTTTAATAATTAAAGTTTTAAAACTTAGTATTTAAAATTTTAAACTTTAAAATTTAAAGTTATAATAATTAAATTTTTAAAATTTAGTATTTAAATTTTTAAATTTTAAAATTTAAAGTTTTAATAATTAAATTTTTAAAATTTGTATTTAAATTTTTAAATTTTAAAATTTAAAGTTTTAATAATTAAATTTTTAAAATTTGTATTTAAATTTTTAAATTTTAAAATTTAAAGTTTTAATAATTAAATTTTTAAAATTTAGTATTTAAATTTTTAAATTTTAAAATTTAAAGTTTTAATAATTAAATTTTTAAAATTTAGTATTTAAATTTTTAAATTTTAAAATTTAAAGTTTTAATAATTAAATTTTTAAAATTTGTATTTAAATTTTTAAATTTTAAAATTTAAAGTTTTAACAATTAAATTTTTAAAATTTAGTATTTAAATTTTTAAATTTTAAAATTTAAAGTTTTAATAATTAAATTTTTAAAATTTAGTATTTAAGTTTTTAAATTTTAAAATTTAAAGTTTTAATAATTAAATTTTTAAAATTTGTATTTAAATTTTAAAATTTAAAATTTTAATAATTAAATTTTTAAAACTTAGTATTTAAATTTTTAAATTTTAAAATTTAAAGTTATAATAATTAAATTTTTAAAATTTAGTATTTAAATTTTTAAATTTTAAAATTTAAAGTTTTAATAATTAAATTTTTAAAATTTATTATTTAAATTTTCAAAGTTTAAAATTTAAAGGTTTAATAATTAAATTTTTAAAATTTGTGTTTAAATTTTTAAATTTTAAAATTTAAAGTTTTAATAATTAAATTTTTAAAATTTAGTATTTAAATTTTTAAATTTTAAAATTTAAAGTTTTAATAATTAAATATTTAAAATTTGTATTTAAATTTTAAAATTTTAAAATTAAAATTTTAATTATTAAAGTTTTAAAATTTAGTATTTAAAATTTTAAACTTTAAAATTTAAAGTTTTAATAATTAAATTTTTAAAATTTAGTATTTAAATTTTTAAATTTTAAAATTAAAAGTTTTAATAGTTAAATTTTTAAAATTTGTATTTAAATTTTTAAATTTTAAAATTTAAAGTTTTAATAATTAAATTTTTAAAATTTAGTATTAAAATTTTTAAATTTTAAAATTTAAAGTTTTAATAATTCAATTTTTAAAATTTGTATTTAAATTTTTAAATTTTAAAATTTAAAGTTTTAATAATTAAATTTTTAAAATTTAGTATTTAAATTTTTAAATTTTAAAATTTAAAGTTTTAACAATTAAATTTTTAAAATTTAGTATTTAAATTTTTAAATTTTAAAATTTAAAGTTTTAATAATTAAATTTTTAAAATTTAGTATTTAAATTTTTAAATTTTAAAATTAAAAGTTTTAATAGTTAAAATTTTTAAAATTTGTATTTAAATTTTTAAATTTTAAAATTAAAATTTTAATTATTAAAGTTTTAAAATTTAGTATTTAAAATTTTAAACTTTAAAACTTAAAGTTTTAATAATTAAATTTTTAAAATTTAGTATTTAAATTTTTAAATTTTAAAATTAAAAGTTTTAATAGTTAAATTTTTAAAATTTGTATTTAAATTTTTAAATTTTAAAATTTAAAGTTTTAATAATTAAATTTTTAAAATTTAGTATTAAAATTTTTAAATTTTAAAATTTAAAGTTTTAATAATTAAATTTTTAAAATTTAGTATTTAAATTTTAAAATTTAAATTTTTAAATTTTAACATTTAAAATTTTAATAACTAAATTTTTAAAATTTAGTATTTAAATTTTTAAATTTTAAAATTTAAAGTTTTAAATTCTAAAATTTAAAATTTCAATAATTAAATTTTTAAAATTTAGTATTTAAGTTTTTTAATTTTAAAATTTAAAGTTTTAATAATTAAATTTTTAAAATTTAGTATTTAAATTTTTAAATTTTAAAATTTAAAGTTTTAATAATTAAATTTTTAAAATTTATATTTAAATTTTTAAATTTTAAAATTTAAAGTTTTAATAATGAAATTTTTAAAATTTAGTATTTAAATTTTTAAATTTTAAAATTTAAAATTTTAATAATTAAATTTTTAAAATTTAGTATTTAAATATTTAAACTTTAAAATTTAAAGATTTAATATTTAAAGTTTTAAAATTTAGTATTTAAATTTTTAAATTTTAAAATTTAAATTTTAATAATTAAAGTTTTAAAATTTAGTATTTAAAATTTTAAACTTTAAAATTTAAAGTTTTAATAATTAAATATTTAAAATTTAGTATTTAAATTTTTAAATTTTAAAATTTAAAGTTTTAATAATTAAATTTTTAAAATTTGTATTTAAATTTTTAAATTTTAAAATATAAAGTTTTAATAATTAAATTTTTAAAATTTAGTATTTAAATTTTTAAATTTTAAAATTTAAATTTTAATAATTAATGTTTTAAAATTTAGTATTTAAAATTTTAAACTTTAAAATTTAAAGTTTTAATAGTTAAATTTTTTAAATTTAGTATTTAAATTTTTAAATTTTAAAATTTAAAGTTTTAATAATTAAATTTTTAAAATTTAGTATTTAAATTTTTAAATTTTAAAATATAAAGTTTTAATAATGAAATTTTTAAAATTTAGTATTTAAATTTTTAAATTTTAAAATTTAAAATTTTAATAATTAAATTTTTAAAATTTAGTATTTAAATTTTTAATTTTAAAATTTAAATTTTAATAATTAAATTTTTAAAATTTATTATTTAAATTTTTAAATTTTAAAATTTAAATTTTTAAATTTTAAAATTTAAAATTTCAATAATTAAATTTTTAAAATTTAATATTTAAGTTTTTAAATTTTAAAATTTAAAGTTTTAATAATTAAATTTTTAAAATTCAGTATTTAAATTTTTAAATTTTAAAGTTTGAAGTTTTAATAATTAATTTTTAAAATTTAGTATTTAAATTATAAAACTTAAATTTTTAAATTTTAAAATTTAAAATTTTAATAATTAAATTTTTAAAATTTAGTATTTAAATTTTTAAAATTTAAAATTTAAAGTTTTAATAATTAAATTTTTAAAATTTAGTATTTAAATTTTTAAATTTTAAAATTTAAATTTTTAAATTTTAAAATTTAAAATTTCAATAATTAAATTTTTAAAATTTAGTATTTAAGTTTTTAAATTTTAAAATTTAAAGTTTTAATAATTAAATTTTTAAAATTTAGTATTTAAATTTTTAAATTTTAAAGTTTGAAGTTTTAATAATTAATTTTTAAAATTTAGTATTTAAATTTTAAAATTTAAATTTTTAAATTTTAAAATTTAAAATTTTAATAATTAAATTTTTAAAATTTAGTATTTAAATTTTTAAATTTTAAAATTAAAAGTTTTAATAATTACATTTTTAAAATTTGTATTTAAATTTATAAATTTTAAAATTTAAAGTTTTAATAATTAAATTTTTAAAATATAGTATTTGAATTTTTAAATTTTAAAGTTTAAAGTTTTAATAATTAAATTTTTAAAATTTAGTATTTAAATTTAAAAATTTAAATTTTTAAATTTTAAAATTTAAAATTTTAATAATTAAATTTTTAAAATTTAGTATTTAAATTTTTAAATTTTAAAATTTAAAGTTGTAATAATTAAATTTTTAAAATTTAGTATTTAAATTTTTAAATTTTAAAATTTAAAGTTTTAACAATTAAATTTTTAAAATGTAGTATTTAAATTTTAAAATTTAAATTTTTAAATTTTATAATTTAAAATTTTAATAATTAAATTTTTAAAATTTAGTATTTAAATTTTTAAATTTTAAAATATAAAGTTTTAATAATGAAATTTTAAAAATTTAGTATTTAAATTTTTAAATTTTAAAATTTAAAATTTTAATAATTAAATTTTTAAAATTTAGTATTTAAATATTTAAATTTTAAAATTTAAAGATTTAATATTTAAAGTTTTAAAATTTAGTATATAAATTTTTAAATTTTAAAATTTAAATTTTAATAATTAAAGTTTTAAAATTTAGTATTTAAAATTTTAAACTTTAAAATTTAAAGTTTTAATAATTAAATTTTTAAAATTTAGTATTTAAATTTTTAAATTTTAAAATTTAAAGTTTTAATAATTAAATTTTTAAAATTTGTATTTAAATTTTTAAATTTTAAAATTTAAAGTTTTAATAATTAAATTTTTAAAATTTAGTATTTAAATTTTTAAATTTTAAAATTTAAAGTTTTAATAATTAAAATTTAAAATTTAGTATTTAAATTTTTAAATTTTAAAATTTAAAGTTTTAATAATTAAATTTTTAAAATTTGTATTTAAATTTTTAAATTTTAAAATTTAAAGTTTTAATAATTAAATTTTTAAAATTTAGTATTTAAATTTTTAAATTTTAAAATTTAAAGTTTTAATAATTAAATTTTTAAAATTTAGTATTTAAATTTTTAAATTTTAAAATTTAAAGTTTTAATAATTAAATTTTTAAAATTTGTATTTAATTTTTAAATTTTAAAATTTAAAGTTTTAATAATTAAATTTTTAAAATGTAGTATTTAAATTTTAAAATTTAAATTTTTAAATTTTAAAATTTAAAATTTTAATAATTAAATTTTTAAAATTTAGTATTTAAATTTTTAAATTTTAAAATTTAAAGTTTCAATAATTAAATTTTTAAAATTTAGTATTTAAATTTTTAAATTTTATAATTTAAAGTTTTAATAATTAAATTTTTAAAATTTGTATTTAAAATTTTAAACCTTAAAATTTAAAGTTTTAATAATTCAATTTTTAAAATTTAGTATTTAAATTTTTAAATTTTAAAATTAAAAGTTTTAATAATTAAATTTTTAAAATTTGTATTTAAATTTTTAAATTTTAAAATTTAAAGTTTTAATAATTAAATTTTTAAAATTTAGTATTTAAATTTTTAAATTTTAAAATTTAAAGTTTTAATAATTAAATTTTTAAAATTTAGTATTTAAATTTTTAAATTTTAAAATTTAAAGTTTTAATAATTAAATATTTAAAATTTGTATTTAAATTTATAAATTTTAAAATTTAAAGTTTTAATAATTAAATTTTTAAAATTTAGTATTTAAATTTTTAAATTTTAAAGTTTAAAGTTTTAATAATTAAATTTTTAAAATTTAGTATTTAAATTTAAAAATTTAAATTTTTAAATTTTAAAATTTAATATTTTAATAATTAAATTTTTAAAATTTAGTATTTAAATTTTTAAATTTTAAAATTTAAAGTTGTAATAATTAAATTTTTAAAATTTAGTATTTAAATTTTTAAATTTTAAAATTTAAAGTTTTAACAATTAAATTTTTAAAATGTAGTATTTAAATTTTAAAATTTAAATTTTTAAATTTTATAATTTAAAATTTTAATAATTAAATTTTTAAAATTTAGTATTTAAATTTTTAAATTTTAAAATAAAAAGTTTTAATAATGAAATTTTTAAAATTTAGTATTTAAATTTTTTAATTTTAAAATTTAAAATTTTAATAATTAAATTTTTAAAATTTAGTATTTAAATTTTTAAATTTTAAAATTTAAAGATTTAATATTTAAAGTTTTAAAATTTAGTATTTAAATTTTTAAATTTTAAAATTTAAATTTTAATAATTAAAGTTTTAAAATTTAGTATTTAAAATTTTAAACTTTAAAATTTAAAGTTTTAATAATTATATTTTTAAAATTTAGTATTTAAATTTTTAAATTTTAAAATTTAAAGTTTTAATAATTAAATTTTTAAAATTTGTATTTAAATTTTTAAATTTTAAAATTTAAAGTTTTAATAATTAAATTTTTAAAATTTAGTATTTAAATTTTTAAATTTTAAAATTTAAAGTTTTAATAATTAAATTTTTAAAATTTAGTATTTAAATTTTTAAATTTTAAAATTTAAAGTTTTAATAATTAAATTTTTAAAATTTGTATTTAAATTTTTAAATTTTAAAATTTAAAGTTTTAATAATTAAATTTTTAAAATTTGGTATTTAAATTTTTAAATTTTAAAATTTAAAGTTTTAATAATTAAATTTTTAAAATTTAGTATTTAAATTTTTAAATTTTAAAATTTAAAGTTTTAATAATTAAATTTTTAAAATTTGTATTTAATTTTTAAATTTTAAAATTTAAAGTTTTAATAATTAAATTTTTAAAATGTAGTATTTAAATTTTAAAATTTAAATTTTTAAATTTTAAAATTTAAAATTTTAATAATTAAATTTTTAAAATTTAGTATTTAAATTTTTAAATTTTAAAATTTAAAGTTATAACAATTAAATTTTTAAAATTTAGTATTTAAATTTTTAAATTTTAAAATTTAAAGTTTTAATAATTAAATTTTTAAAATTTAGTATTTAAATTTTTAAATTTTAAAGTTTAAAGTTTTAATAATTAAATTTTTAAAATTTAGTATTTAAATTTAAAAATTTAAATTTTTAAATTTTAAAATTTAAAATTTTAATAATTAAATTTTTAAAATTTAGTATTTAAATTTTTAAATTTTAAAATTTAAAGTTGTAATAATTAAATTTTTAAAATTTAGTATTTAAATTTTTAAATTTTAAAATTTAAAGTTTTAACAATTAAATTTTTAAAATGTAGTATTTAAATTTTAAAATTTAAATTTTTAAATTTTATAAGTTAAAATTTTAATAATTAAATTTTTAAAATTTAGTATTTAAATTTTTAAATTTTAAAATAAAAAGTTTTAATAATGAAATTTTTAAAATTTAGTATTTAAATTTTTAAATTTTAAAATTTAAAATTTTAATAATTAAATTTTTAAAATTTAGTATTTAAATTTTTAAATTTTAAAATTTAAAGATTTAATATTTAAAGTTTTAAAATTTAGTATTTAAATTTTTAAATTTTAAAATTTAAATTTTAATAATTAAAGTTTTAAAATTTAGTATTTAAAATTTTAAACTTTAAAATTTAAAGTTTTAATAATTAAATTTTTAAAATTTAGTATTTAAATTTTTAAATTTTAAAATTTAAAGTTTTAATAATTAAATTTTTAAAATTTGTATTTAAATTTTTAAATTTTAAAATTTAAAGTTTTAATAATTAAATTTTTAAAATTTAGTATTTAAATTTTTAAATTTTAAAATTTAAAGTTTTAATAATTAAATTTTTAAAATTTAGTATTTAAATTTTTAAATTTTAAAATTTAAAGTTTTAATAATTAAATTTTTAAAATTTAGTATTTAAATTTTTAAATTTTAAAATTTAAAGTTTTAATAATTAAATTTTTAAAATTTGGTATTTAAATTTTTAAATTTTAAAATTTAAAGTTTTAATAATTAAAATTTAAAATTTAGTATTTAAATTTTTAAATTTTAAAATTTAAAGTTTTAATAATTAAATTTTTAAAATTTGGTATTTAAATTTTTAAATTTTAAAATTTAAAGTTTTAATAATTAAAATTTAAAATTTAGTATTTAAATTTTTAAATTTTAAAATTTAAAGTTATAATAATTAAATTTTTAAAATTTAGTATTTAAATTTTTAAATTTTAAAATTTAAAGTTATAATAATTAAATTTTTAAAATTTAGTATTTAAATTTTTAAATTTTAAAATTTAAAGTTTTAATAATTAAATTTTTAAAATTTGGTATTTAAATTTTTAAATTTTAAAATTTAAAGTTTTAATAATTAAAATTTAAAATTTAGTATTTAAATTTTTAAATTTTAAAATTTAAAGTTTTAATAATTAAATTTTTAAAATTTGTATTTAAATTTTTAAATTTTAAAATTTAAAGTTTTAATAATTAAATTTTTAAAATTTAGTATTTAAATTTTTAAATTTTAAAATTTAAAGTTTTAATAATTAAATTTTTAAAATTTAGTATTTAAATTTTTAAATTTTAAAATTTAAAATTTTAATAATTAAATTTTTAAAATTTAGTATTTAAATTTTTAAATTTTAAAATTTAAAGTTATAACAATTAAATTTTTAAAATTTAGTATTTAAATTTTTAAATTTTAAAATTTAAAGTTTTAATAATTAAATTTTTAAAATTTAGTATTTAAATTTTTAAATTTTAAAGTTTAAAGTTTTAATAATTAAATTTTTAAAATTTAGTATTTAAATTTAAAAATTTAAATTTTTAAATTTTAAAATTTAAAATTTTAATAATTAAATTTTTAAAATTTAGTATTTAAATTTTTAAATTTTAAAATTTAAAGTTGTAATAATTAAATTTTTAAAATTTAGTATTTAAATTTTTAAATTTTAAAATTTAAAGTTTTAACAATTAAATTTTTAAAATGTAGTATTTAAATTTTAAAATTTAAATTTTTAAATTTTATAAGTTAAAATTTTAGTAATTAAATTTTTAAAATTTAGTATTTAAATTTTTAAATTTTAAAATAAAAAGTTTTAATAATGAAATTTTTAAAATTTAGTATTTAAATTTTTAAATTTTAAAATTTAAAATTTTAATAATTAAATTTTTAAAATTTAGTATTTAAATTTTTAAATTTTAAAATTTAAAGATTTAATATTTAAAGTTTTAAAATTTAGTATTTAAATTTTTAAATTTTAAAATTTAAATTTTAATAATTAAAGTTTTAAAATTTAGTATTTAAAATTTTAAACTTTAAAATTTAAAGTTTTAATAATTAAATTTTTAAAATTTAGTATTTAAATTTTTAAATTTTAAAATTTAAAGTTTTAATAATTAAATTTTTAAAATTTGTATTTAAATTTTTAAATTTTAAAATTTAAAGTTTTAATAATTAAATTTTTAAAATTTAGTATTTAAATTTTTAAATTTTAAAATTTAAAGTTTTAATAATTAAATTTTTAAAAGTTAGTATTTAAATTTTTAAATTTTAAAATTTAAAGTTTTAATAATTAAATTTTTAAAATTTGTATTTAAATTTTTAAATTTTAAAATTTAAAGTTTTAATAATTAAATTTTTAAAATTTAGTATTTAAATTTTTAAATTTTAAAATTTAAAGTTTTAATAATTAAATTTTTAAAATTTAGTATTTAAATTTTTAAATTTTAAAATTTAAAGTTTTAATAATTAAATTTTTAAAATTTGTATTTAATTTTTAAATTTTAAAATTTAAAGTTTTAATAATTAAATTTTTAAAATGTAGTATTTAAATTTTAAAATTTAAAATTTTAATAATTAAATTTTTAAAATTTAGTATTTAAATTTTTAAATTTTAAAATTTAAAGTTATAATAATTAAATTTTTAAAATTTAGTATTTAAATTTTTAAATTTTAAAATTTAAAGTTTTAATAATTAAATTTTTAAAATGTAGTATTTAAATTTTAAAATTTAAATTTTTAAATTTTAAAATTTAAAATTTTAATAATTAAATTTTTAAAATTTGTATTTAAATTTTTAAATTTTAAAATTTAAAGTTTTAATAATTAAATTTTTAAAATTTAGTATTTAAATTTTTAAATTTTAAAATTTAAAGTTTTAATAATTAAATTTTTAAAATTTGGTATTTAAATTTTTAAATTTTATAATTTAAAGTTTTAATAATTAAATTTTTAAAATTTGTATTTAAAATTTTAAACTTTAAAATTTAAAGTTTTAATAATTAAATTTTTAAAATTTATTATTTAAATTTTTAAATTTTAAAATTAAAAGTTTTAATAATTAAATTTTTAAAATTTGTATTTAAATTTTTAAATTTTAAAATTTAAAGTTTTAATAATTAAATTTTTAAAATTTAGTATTTAAATTTTTAAATTTTAAAATTTAAAGTTTTAATAATTAAATTTTTAAAATTTAGTATTTAAATTATTAAATTTTAAAATTTAAAGTTTTAATAATTAAATATTTAAAATTTGTATTTAAATTTTTAAATTTTAAAATTTAAAGTTTTAATAATTAAATTTTTAAAATTTAGTATTTAAATTTTTAAATTTTAAAATTTAAAGTTTTAACAATTAAATTTTTAAAATTTAGTATTTAAATTTTTAAATTTTTAAATTTAAAGTTTTAATAATTAAATTTTTAAAATTTAGTATTTAAATTTTTAAATTTTAAAATTTAAAGTTTTAACAATTAAATTTTTAAAATTTAGTATTTAAATTTTTAAATTTTAAAATTTAAAGTTTTAACAATTAAATTTTTAAAATTTAGTATTTAAATTTTTAAAATTTAAAGTTTTAATTATTAAATTTTTAAAATTTAGTATTTAAATATTTAAATTTTAAAATTTAAAGTTTTAATAATTAAATTTTTAAAATTTAGTATTTAAATTTTTAAATTTTAAAGTTTGAAGTTTTAATAATTAAATTTTTAAAATTTAGTATTTAAATTTTAAAATTTAAATTTTTAAATTTTAAAATTTAAAATTTTAATAATTAAAATTTTAAAATTTAGTATTTAAATTTTTAAATTTTAAAATATAAAGTTTTAATAATGAAAATTTAAAATTTATTATTTAAATTTTTAAATTTTAATAATTAAATTTTTAAAATTTAGTATTTAAAATTTTAAACTTTAAAATTTAAAGTTTTAATAATTAAATTTTTTAAATTTAGTATTTAAAATTTTAAACTTTAAAATTTAAAGTTTTAATAATTAAATTTTTTAAATTTAGTATTTAAATTTTTAAATTTTAAAATTAAAAGTTTTAATAATTAAATTTTTGAAATTTGTATTTAAATTTTTAAATTTTAAAATTTAAAGTTTTAATAATTAAATTTTTTAAATTTAGTATTTAAATTTTTAAATTTTAAAATTAAAAGTTTTAATAATTAAATTTTTAAAATTTAGTATTTAAATTTTTAAATTTTAAAATTTAAAGTTTTAATAATTAAATTTTTAAAATTTAGTATTTAAATTTTTAAATTTTAAAATTTAAAGTTTTAACAATTAAATTTTTAAAATTTAGTATTTAAATTTTTAAATTTTTAAATTTAAAGTTTTAATAATTAAATTTTTAAAATTTTGTATTTAAATTTTTAAATTTTAAAATTTAAAGTTTTAATAATTAAATTTTTAAAATTTAGTATTTAAATTTTTAAATTTTAAAATATAAAGTTTTAATAATTAAATTTTTAAAATTTAGTATTTAAATTTTTAAAATTTAAAGTTTTAATAATTAAATTTTTAAAATTTAGTATTTAAGTTTTTAAATTTTAAAATTTAAAGTTTTAATAATTAAATTTTTAAAATTTAGTATTCAAGTTTTTAAATTTTAAAATTTAAAGTTTTAATAATTAAATTTTTAAAATTTAGTATTTAAATTTTTAAATTTTAAAATATAAAGTTTTAATAATGAAAATTTAAAATTTAGTATTTAAATTTTTAAATTTTAATAATTAAATTTTTAAAATTTAGTGTTTAAATATTTAAATATTAAAATTTAAAGATTTAACATTTAAACTTTTAAAATTTAGTATTCAAATTTTTAAATTTTAAAATTTAAATTTTAATAATTAAAGTTTTAAAATTTAGTATTTAAAATTTTAAACTTTAAAATTTAAAGTTTTAATAATTAAATTTTTAAAATTTAGTATTTAAATTTTTAAATTTTAAAATTAAAATTTTAATAATTAAATTTTTAAAATTTTTATTTAAATTTTTAAATTTTAAAATTTAAAGTTTTAATAATTAAATTTTTAAAATTTGTATTTAAATTTTTAAATTTTAAAATTTAAAGTTTTAATAATTAAATTTTTAAAATTTAGTATTTAAATTTTTAAATTTTAAAATTTAAAGTTTTAACAATTAAATTTTTAAAATTTAGTATTTAAATTTTTAAATTTTAAAATTTAAAGTTTTAATAATTAAATTTTTAAAATTTAGTATTTAAATTTTTAAATTTTAAAATTTAAAGTTTTAATAATTAAATTTTTAAAATTTGTATTTAATTTTTAAATTTTAAAATTTAAAGTTTTAATAATTAAATTTTTAAAATGTAGTATTTAAATTTTAAAATTTAAAATTTTAATAATTAAATTTTTAAAATTTAGTATTTAAATTTTTAAATTTTAAAATTTAAAGTTATAATAATTAAATTTTTAAAATTTAGTATTTAAATTTTTAAATTTTAAAATTTAAAGTTTTAATAATTAAATTTTTAAAATGTAGTATTTAAATTTTAAAATTTAAATTTTTAAATTTTAAAATTTAAAATTTTAATAATTAAATTTTTAAAATTTGTATTTAAATTTTTAAATTTTAAAATTTAAAGTTTTAATAATTAAATTTTTAAAATTTAGTATTTAAATTTTTAAATTTTAAAATTTAAAGTTTTAATAATTAAATTTTTAAAATTTGGTATTTAAATTTTTAAATTTTATAATTTAAAGTTTTAATAATTAAATTTTTAAAATTTGTATTTAAAATTTTAAACTTTAAAATTTAAAGTTTTAATAATTAAATTTTTAAAATTTATTATTTAAATTTTTAAATTTTAAAATTAAAAGTTTTAATAATTAAATTTTTAAAATTTGTATTTAAATTTTTAAATTTTAAAATTTAAAGTTTTAATAATTAAATTTTTAAAATTTAGTATTTAAATTTTTA
The DNA here is from genome assembly GCF_024364675.1 of Aethina tumida. Lineage (NCBI taxonomy): Eukaryota > Metazoa > Arthropoda > Insecta > Coleoptera > Nitidulidae > Aethina > Aethina tumida. Next base: position 10,332,361 of record NC_065436.1, read on the forward strand.
AATTTTAAAATTTAAAGTTTTAATAATTAAATTTTTAAAATTTAGTATTTAAATTATTAAATTTTAAAATTTAAAGTTTTAATAATTAAATATTTAAAATTTGTATTTAAATTTTTAAATTTTAAAATTTAAAGTTTTAATATTTAAATTTTTAAAATTTAGTATTTAAATTTTTAAATTTTAAAATTTAAAGTTTTAATAATTAAATTTTTAAAATTTGTATTTAAATTTTTAAATTTTAAAATTTAAAGTTTTAATAATTAAATTATTAAAATTTAGTATTTAAATTTTTAAATTTTAAAATTTAAAGTTTTAATAATTAAATTTTTAAAATTTAGTATTTAAATTTTTAAATTTTAAAATTTAAAGTTTTAACAATTAAATTTTTAAAATTTAGTATTTAAATTTTTAAATTTTTAAATTTAAAGTTTTAATAATTAAATTTTTAAAATTTAGTATTTAAATTTTTAAATTTTAAAATTTAAAGTTTTAACAATTAAATTTTTAAAATTTAGTATTTAAATTTTTAAATTTTAAAATTTAAAGTTTTAACAATTAAATTTTTAAAATTTAGTATTTAAATTTTTAAAATTTAAAGTTTTAATTATTAAATTTTTAAAATTTAGTATTTAAATATTTAAATTTTAAAATTTAAAGTTTTAATAATTAAATTTTTAAAATTTAGTATTTAAATTTTTAAATTTTAAAGTTTGAAGTTTTAATAATTAAATTTTTAAAATTTAGTATTTAAATTTTAAAATTTAAATTTTTAAATTTTAAAATTTAAAATTTTAATAATTAAATTCTTAAAATTTAGTATTTAAATTTTTAAATTTTAAAATATAAAGTTTTAATAATGAAAATTTAAAATTTATTATTTAAATTTTTAAATTTTAATAATTAAATTTTTAAAATTTAGTATTTAAAATTTTAAACTTTAAAATTTAAAGTTTTAATAATTAAATTTTTTAAATTTAGTATTTAAAATTTTAAACTTTAAAATTTAAAGTTTTAATAATTAAATTTTTTAAATTTAGTATTTAAATTTTTAAATTTTAAAATTAAAAGTTTTAATAATTAAATTTTTGAAATTTGTATTTAAATTTTTAAATTTTAAAATTTAAAGTTTTAATAATTAAATTTTTTAAATTTAGTATTTAAATTTTTAAATTTTAAAATTAAAAGTTTTAATAATTAAATTTTTAAAATTTAGTATTTAAATTTTTAAATTTTAAAATTTAAAGTTTTAATAATTAAATTTTTAAAATTTAGTATTTAAATTTTTAAATTTTAAAATTTAAAGTTTTAACAATTAAATTTTTAAAATTTAGTATTTAAATTTTTAAATTTTTAAATTTAAAGTTTTAATAATTAAATTTTTAAAATTTTGTATTTAAATTTTTAAATTTTAAAATTTAAAGTTTTAACAATTAAATTTTTAAAATTTAGTATTTAAATTTTTAAATTTTAAAATATAAAGTTTTAATAATTAAATTTTTAAAATTTAGTATTTAAATTTTTAAAATTTAAAGTTTTAATAATTAAATTTTTAAAATTTAGTATTTAAGTTTTTAAATTTTAAAATTTAAAGTTTTAATAATTAAATTTTTAAAATTTAGTATTCAAGTTTTTAAATTTTAAAATTTAAAGTTTTAATAATTAAATTTTTAAAATTTAGTATTTAAATTTTTAAATTTTAAAGTTTGAAGTTTTAATAATTAAATTTTTAAAATTTAATTTTTAAATTTTAAAATTTAAATTTTTAAATTTAAAATTTAAAATTTTAATAATTAAATTTTTAAAATTTAGTATTTAAATTTTTAAATTTTAAAATATAAAGTTTTAATAATGAAAATTTAAAATTTAGTATTTAAATTTTTAAATTTTAATAATTAAATTTTTAAAATTTAGTATTTAAATATTTAAATATTAAAATTTAAAGATTTAACATTTAAACTTTTAAAATTTAGTATTCAAATTTTTAAATTTTAAAATTTAAATTTTAATAATTAAAGTTTTAAAATTTAGTATTTAAAATTTTAAACTTTAAAGTTTTAATAATTAAATTTTTAAAATTTAGTATTTAAATTTTTAAATTTTAAAATTAAAATTTTAATAATTAAATTTTTAAAATTTTTATTTAAATTTTTAAATTTTAAAATTTAAAGTTTTAATAATTAAATTTTTAAAATTTGTATTTAAATTTTTAAATTTTAAAATTTAAAGTTTTAATAATTAAATTTTTAAAATTTAGTATTTAAATTTTTAAATTTTAAAATTTAAAGTTTTAACAATTAAATTTTTAAAATTTAGTATTTAAATTTTTAAATTTTAAAATTTAAAGTTTTAATAATTAAATTTTTAAAATTTAGTATTTAAATTTTTAAATTTTAAAATTTAAAGTTTTAACAATTAAATTTTTAAAATTTAGTATTTAAATTTTTAAATTTTAAAATTTAAAGTTTTAATAATTAAATTTTTAAAATTTAGTATTTAAATTTTTAAAATTTAAAGTTTTAATAATTAAATTTTTAAAATTTAGTACTTAAGTTTTTAAATTTTAAAATTTAAAGTTTTAATAATTAAATTTTTAAAATTTAGTATTTAAATTTTTAAATTTTTAAGTTTGAAGTTTTAATAATTAAATTTTTAAAATTTATTATTTAAATTTTAAAATTTAAATTTTTAAATTTAAAGATTTAATATTTAAAGTTTTAAAATTTAGTATTCAAATTTTTAAATTTTAAAATTTAAATTTTAATAATTAAAGTTTTAAAATTTAGTATTTAAAGTTTTAAACTTTAAAATTTAAAGTTTTAATAATTAAATTTTTAAAATGTAGTATTTAAATTTTAAAATTTTAAAATTTAAAGTTTTTATAATTAAATTTTTAAAATTTGTATTTAAATTTTTAAATTTTAAAATTTAAAGTTTTAATAAATAAATTTTTAAAATTTAGTATTTAAATTTTTAAATTTTAAAATTTAAAGTTTTAAAAATTAAATTTTTTAAATTTAGTATTTAAATTTTAAAATTTAAAGTTTTAACAATTAAATTTTTAAAATTTAGTATTTAAATTTTTAAATTTTAAAATTTAAAGTTTTAATAATTAAATTTTTAAAATTTAGTATTTAAATTTTTAAATTTTAAAATTTAAAGTTTTAATAATTAAATATTTAAAATTTGTATTTAAATTTTTAAATTTTAAAATTTAAAGTTATAATAATTAAATATTTAAAATTTAGTATTTAAATTTTAAAATTTAAATTTTTAAATTTTAAAATTTAAAATTTTAATAATTAAATTTTTAAAATTTAGTATTTAAATTTTTAAATTTTAAAATTTAAAGATTTAATAATGAAATTTTTAAAATTTAGTATTTAAATTTTTAAATTTTAAAATTTAATATTTTAATAATTAAATTTTTAAAATTTAGTATTTAAATATTTAAATTTTAAAATTTAAAGATTTAATATTTAAAGTTTTTAAATTTAGTATTTAAATTTTTAAATTTTAAAATTTAAATTTTAATAATTAAAGTTTTAAAATTTAGTATTTAAAATTTTAAACTTTAAAATTTAAAGTTTTAATAATTAAATTTTTAAAATTTAGTATTTAAATTTTTAAATTTTAAAATTAAAAGTTTTAATAGTTAAATTTTTAATATTTGTATTTAAATTTTTAAATTTTAAAATTTAAACTTTTAATAATTAAATTTTTAAAATTTAGTATTTAAATTTTTAAATTTTAAAATTTAAAGTTTTAATAATTATATTTTTAAAATTTAGAATTTAAATTTTTAAATTTTAAAATTTAAAGTTTTAATAATTAAATTTTTAAAATTTGTATTTAAATTTTTAAATTTTAAAATTTAAAGTTTTAACAATTAAATTTTTAAAATTTAGTATTTAAATTTTTAAATTTTAAAATTTAAAGTTTTAACAATTAAATTTTTAAAATATAGTATTTAAATTTTTAAATTTTAAAATTTAAAGTTTTAATAATTAAATTTTTAAAATTTAAAGTTTTAATAATTATATTTTTAAAATTTAGTATTTAAGTTTTTAAATTTTAAAATTTAAAGTTTTAATAATTAAATTTTTAAAATTTAGTATTTAAATTTTTAAATTTTAAATTTTGAAGTTTTAATAATTAAATTTTTAAAATTTAGTATTTAAATTTTTAAATTTTAAAATTTAATGTTTTAATAATTAAATTTTTAAAATTTAGTATTTAAATTTTTAAATTTTAAAATTTAAATTTTTAAATTCTAAAATTTAAAATTTCAATAATTAAATTTTTAAAATTTAGTATTTAAATTTTAAAATTTAAATTTATAAATTTTAAAATTTAAAATTTTAATAATTAAATTTTTAAAATTTAGTATTTAAAATTTTAAATTTTAAAATGTAAAGTTTTAATAATGAAAATTTAAAATTTAGTATTTAAATTTTTAAATTTTAATAATTAAATTTTTATAATTTAGTATTTAAATATTTAAATATTAAAATTTAAAGATTTAATATTTAAACTTTTAAAATATAGTATTCAAATTTTTAAATTTTAAAATTTAAATTTTAATAATTAAAGATTTAAAATTTAGTATTTAAAATTTTAAACTTTAAAATTTAAAGTTTTAATAATTAAATTTTTAAAATTTAGTATTTAAATTTTTAAATTTTAAAATTAAAATTTTAATAATTAAATTTTTAAAATTTTTATTTAAATTTTTAAATTTTAAAATTTAAAGTTTTAATAATTAAATTTTTAAAATTTAGTATTTAAATTTTAAAATTTAAAGTTTTAATAATTAAATTTTTAAAATTTGTATTTAAATTTTTAAACTTTAAAATTTAAAGTTTTAATAATTAAATTTTTAAAATTTAATATTTAAATTTTTAAATTTTAAAATTTAAAGTTTTAACAATTAAATTTTTAAAATTTAGTATTTAAATTTTTAAATTTTAAAATTTAAAGTTTTAATAATTAAATTTTTAAAATTTAGTATTTAAATTTTTAAATTTTAAAATTTAAAGTTTTAACAATTAAATTTTTAAAATTTAGTATTTAAATTTTTAAATTTTAAAATTTAAAGGTTTAATAATTAAATTTTTAAAATTTAGTATTTTAATTTTTAAAATTTAAAGTTTTAATAAATAAATTTTTAAAATTTAGTATTTAAGTTTTTAAATTTTAAAATTTAAAGTTTTAATAATTAAATTTTTAAAATTTATTATTTAAATTTTAAAATTTAAATTTTTAAATTTAAATATTTAATATTTAAAGTTTTAAAATTTAGTATTCAAATTTTTAAATTTTAAAATTTAAATTTTAATAATTAAAGTTTTAAAATTTATTATTTAAAATTTTAAACTTTAAAATTTAAAGTTTTAATAATTAAATTTTTAAAATGTAGTATTTAAATTTTAAAATTTTAAAATTTAAAGTTTTAATAATTAAATTTTTAAAATTTGTATTTAAATTTTTAAATTTTAAAATTTAAAGTTTTAATAATTAAATTTTTAAAATTTAGTATTTAAATTTTTAAATTTTAAAATTTAAAGTTTTAAAAATTAAATTTTTTAAATTTAGTATTTAAATTTTAAAATTTAAAGTTTTAACAATTAAATTTTTAAAATTTAGTATTTAAATTTTTAAATTTTAAAATTTAAAGTTTTACTAATTAAATATTTAAAATTTAGTATTTAAATTTTTAAATTTTAAAATTTAAAGTTTTAACAATTAAATTTTTAAAATTTAGTATTTAAATTTTTAAATTTTAAAATTTAAAGTTTTAATAATTAAATTTTTAAAATTTAGTATTTAAATTTTTAAATTTTAAAATTTAAAGTTTTAATAATTAAATATTTAAAATTTGTATTTAAATTTTTAAATTTTAAAATTTAAAGTTATAATAATTAAATATTTAAAATTTAGTATTTAAATTTTAAAATTTAAATTTTTAAATTTTAAAATTTAAAATTTTAATAATTAAATTTTTAAAATTTAGTATTTAAATTTTTAAATTTTAAAATTTAAAGTTTTAATAATTAAATTTTTAAAATTTGTATTTAAATTTTTAAACTTTAAAATTTAAAGTTTTAACAATTAAATTTTTAAAATTTAGTATTTAAATTTTTAAATTTTAAAATTTAAAGTTTTAACAATTAAATTTTTAAAATTTAGTATTTAAATTTTTAAATTTTAAAATTTAAAGTTTTAACAATTAAATTTTTAAAATTTAGTATTTAAATTTTTAAATTTTAAAATTTAAAGTTTTAATAATTAAATTTTTAAAATTTAAAGTTTTAATAATTATATTTTTAAAATTTAGTATTTAAGTTTTTAAATTTTAAAATTTAAAGTTTTAATAATTAAATTTTTAAAATTTAGTATTTAAATTTTTAAATTTTAAATTTTGAAGTTTTAATAATTAAATTTTTAAAATTTAGTATTTAAATTTTTAAATTTTAAAATTTAATGTTTTAATAATTAAATTTTTAAAATTTAGTATTTAAATTTTTAAATTTTAAAATTTAAATTTTTAAATTCTAAAATTTAAAATTTCAATAATTAAATTTTTAAAATTTAGTATTTAAATTTTAAAATTTAAATTTATAAATTTTAAAATTTAAAATTTTAATAATTAAATTTTTAAAATTTAGTAATTAAAATTTTAAATTTTAAAATGTAAAGTTTTAATAATGAAAATTTAAAATTTAGTATTTAAATTTTTAAATTTTAATAATTAAATTTTTATAATTTAGTATTTAAATATTTAAATATTAAAATTTAAAGATTTAATATTTAAACTTTTAAAATATAGTATTCAAATTTTTAAATTTTAAAATTTAAATTTTAATAATTAAAGATTTAAAATTTAGTATTTAAAATTTTAAACTTTAAAATTTAAAGTTTTAATAATTAAATTTTTAAAATTTAGTATTTAAATTTTTAAATTTTAAAATTAAAATTTTAATAATTAAATTTTTAAAATTTTTATTTAAATTTTTAAATTTTAAAATTTAAAGTTTTAATAATTAAATTTTTAAAATTTAGTATTTAAATTTTAAAATTTAAAGTTTTAATAATTAAATTTTTAAAATTTGTATTTAAATTTTTAAACTTTAAAATTTAAAGTTTTAATAATTAAATTTTTAAAATTTAATATTTAAATTTTTAAATTTTAAAATTTAAAGTTTTAACAATTAAATTTTTAAAATTTAGTATTTAAATTTTTAAATTTTAAAATTTAAAGTTTTAATAATTAAATTTTTAAAATTTAGTATTTAAATTTTTAAATTTTAAAATTTAAAGTTTTAACAATTAAATATTTAAAATTTAGTATTTAAATTTTTAAATTTTAAAATTTAAAGGTTTAATAATTAAATTTTTAAAATTTAGTATTTTAATTTTTAAAATTTAAAGTTTTAATAAATAAATTTTTAAAATTTAGTATTTAAGTTTTTAAATTTTAAAATTTAAAGTTTTAATAATTAAATTTTTAAAATTTATTATTTAAATTTTAAAATTTAAATTTTTAAATTTAAAGATTTAATATTTAAAGTTTTAAAATTTAGTATTCAAATTTTTAAATTTTAAAATTTAAATTTTAATAATTAAAGTTTTAAAATTTATTATTTAAAATTTTAAACTTTAAAATTTAAAGTTTTAATAATTAAATTTTTAAAATGTAGTATTTAAATTTTAAAATTTTAAAATTTAAAGTTTTAATAATTAAATTTTTAAAATTTGTATTTAAATTTTTAAATTTTAAAATTTAAAGTTTTAATAATTAAATTTTTAAAATTTAGTATTTAAATTTTTAAATTTTAAAATTTAAAGTTTTAAAAATTAAATTTTTTAAATTTAGTATTTAAATTTTAAAATTTAAAGTTTTAACAATTAAATTTTTAAAATTTAGTATTTAAATTTTAAAATTTAAATTTTTAAATTTTAAAATTTAAAATTTTAATAATTAAATTTTTAAAATTTAGTATTTAAATTTTTAAATTTTAAAATTTAAAGTTTTAATAATTAAATTTTTAAAATTTGTATTTAAATTTTTAAACTTTAAAATTTAAAGTTTTAATAATTAAATTTTTAAAATTTAATATTTAAATTTTTAAATTTTAAAATTTAAAGTTTTAACAATTAAATTTTTAAAATTTAGTATTTAAATTTTTAAATTTTAAAATTTAAAGTTTTAATAATTAAATTTTTAAAATTTAGTATTTAAATTTTTAAATTTTAAAATTTAAAGTTTTAACAATTAAATTTTTAAAATATAGTATTTAAATTTTTAAATTTTAAAATTTAAAGTTTTAATAATTAAATTTTTAAAATTTAGTATTTAAATTTTTAAAATTTAAAGTTTTAATAAATAAATTTTTAAAATTTAGTATTTAAGTTTTTAAATTTTAAAATTTAAAGTTTTAATAATTAAATTTTTAAAATTTAGTATTTAAATTTTTAAATTTTTTAGTTTGAAGTTTTAATAATTAAATTTTTAAAATTTATTATTTAAATTTTAAAATTTAAATTTTTAAATTTAAAGATTTAATATTTAAAGTTTTAAAATTTAGTATTCAAATTTTTAAATTTTAAAATTTAAATTTTAATAATAAAAGTTTTAAAATTTAGTATTTAAAATTTTAAACTTTAAAATTTAAAGTTTTAATAATTAAATTTTTAAAATTTAGTATTTAAATTTTAAAATTTTAAAATTTAAAGTTTTAACAATTAAATTTTTAAAATTTGTATTTAAATTTTTAAATTTTAAAATTTAAAGTTTTAATAATTAAATTTTTAAAATTTAGTATTTAAATTTTTAAATTTTAAAATTTAAAGTTTTAATAATTAAATTTTTAAAATTTAGTATTTAAATTTTAAAATTTAAAGTTTTAACAATTAAATTTTTAAAATTTAGTATTTAAATTTTTAAATTTTAAAATTTAAAGTTTTAATAATTAAATTTTTAAAATTTAGTATTTAAATTTTTAAATTTTAAAATTTAAAGTTTTAACAATTAAATTTTTAAAATTTAGTATTTAAATTTTTAAATTTTAAAATTTAAAGTTTTAATAATTAAATTTTTAAAATTTAGTATTTAAATTTTTAAATTTTAAAATTTAAAGTTTTAATAATTAAATATTTAAAATTTGTATTTAAATTTTTAAATTTTAAAATTTAAAGTTTTAATAATTAAATTTTTAAAATTTAGTATTTAAATTTTTAAATTTTAAAATTAAAATTTTAATAATTAAATTTTTAAAATTTTTATTTAAATTTTTAAATTTTAAAATTTAAAGTTTTAATAATTAAATTTTTAAAATTTAGTATTTAAATTTTAAAATTTAAAGTTTTAATAATTAAATTTTTAAAATTTGTATTTAAATTTTTAAACTTTAAAATTTAAAGTTTTAATAATTAAATTTTTAAAATTTAATATTTAAATTTTTAAATTTTAAAATTTAAAGTTTAAACAATTAAATTTTTAAAATTTAGTATTTAAATTTTTAAATTTTAAAATTTAAAGTTTTAATAATTAAATTTTTAAAATTTAGTATTTAAATTTTTAAATTTTAAAATTTAAAGTTTTAACAATTAAATTTTTAAAATTTAGTATTTAAATTTTTAAATTTTAAAATTTAAAGTTTTAATAATTAAATTTTTAAAATTTAGTATTTTAATTTTTAAAATTTAAAGTTTTAATAAATAAATTTTTAAAATTTAGTATTTAAGTTTTTAAATTTTAAAATTTAAAGTTGTAATAATTAAATTTTTAAAATTTAGTATTTTAATTTTTAAAATTTAAAGTTTTAATAAATAAATTTTTAAAATTTAGTATTTAAATTTTTAAATTTTAAAATTTAAAGTTTTAATAATTAAATTTTTAAAATTTAGTATTTAAATTTTAAAATTTAAAGTTTTAATAATTAAATTTTTAAAATTTGTATTTAAATTTTTAAACTTTAAAATTTAAAGTTTTAATAATTAAATTTTTAAAATTTAATATTTAAATTTTTAAATTTTAAAATTTAAAGTTTTAAAAATTAAATTTTTTAAATTTAGTATTTAAATTTTAAAATTTAAAGTTTTAACAATTAAATTTTTAAAATTTAGTATTTAAATTTTTAAATTTAAAAATTTAAAGTTTTAATAATTAAATTTTTAAAATTTAGTATTTAAATTTTTAAATTTTAAAATTTAAAGTTTTAATAATTAAATATTTAAAATTTGTATTTAAATTTTTAAATTTTAAAATTTAAAGTTATAATAATTAAATATTTAAAATTTAGTATTTAAATTTTAAAATTTAAATTTTTAAATTTTAAAATTTAAAATTTTAATAATTAAATTTTTAAAATTTAGTATTTAAATTTTTAAATTTTAAAATTTAAAGATTTAATAATGAAATTTTTAAAATTTAGTATTTAAATTTTTAAATTTTAAAATTTAATATTTTAATAATTAAATTTTTAAAATTTAGTATTTAAATATTTAAATTTTAAAATTTAAAGATTTAATATTTAAAGTTTTTAAATTTAGTATTTAAATTTTTAAATTTTAAAATTTAAATTTTAATAATTAAAGTTTTAAAATTTAGTATTTAAAATTTTAAACTTTAAAATTTAAAGTTTTAATAATTAAATTTTTAAAATTTAGTATTTAAATTTTTAAATTTTAAAATTAAAAGTTTTAATAGTTAAATTTTTAAAATTTGTATTTAAATTTTTAAATTTTAAAATTTAAACTTTTAATAATTAAATTTTTAAAATTTAGTATTTAAATTTTTAAATTTTAAAATTTAAAGTTTTAATAATTAAATTTTTAAAATTTAGTATTTAAATTTTAAAATTTAAAGTTTTAACAATTAAATTTTTAAAATTTAGTATTTAAATTTTAAAATTTTAAAATTTAAAGTTTTAACAATTAAATTTTTAAAATTTGTATTTAAATTTTTAAATTTTAAAATTTAAAGTTTTAATAATTAAATTTTTAAAATTTAGTATTTAAATTTTAAAATTTAAAGTTTTAATAATTAAATTTTTAAAATTTATTATTTAAATTTTAAAATTTAAATTTTTAAATTTAAAGATTTAATATTTAAAGTTTTAAAATTTAGTATTCAAATTTTTAAATTTTAAAATTTAAATTTTAATAATAAAAGTTTTAAAATTTAGTATTTAAAATTTTAAACTTTAAAATTTAAAGTTTTAATAATTAAATTTTTAAAATTTAGTATTTAAATTTTAAAATTTTAAAATTTAAAGTTTTAACAATTAAATTTTTAAAATTTGTATTTAAATTTTTAAATTTTAAAATTTAAAGTTTTAATAATTAAATTTTTAAAATTTAGTATTTAAATTTTTAAATTTTAAAATTTAAAGTTTTAATAATTAAATTTTTAAAATTTAGTATTTAAATTTTAAAATTTAAAGTTTTAACAATTAAATTTTTAAAATTTAGTATTTAAATTTTTAAATTTTAAAATTTAAAGTTTTAATAATTAAATTTTTAAAATTTAGTATTTAAATTTTTAAATTTTAAAATTTAAAGTTTTAACAATTAAATTTTTAAAATTTAGTATTTAAATTTTTAAATTTTAAAATTTAAAGTTTTAATAATTAAATTTTTAAAATTTAGTATTTAAATTTTTAAATTTTAAAATTTAAAGTTTTAATAATTAAATATTTAAAATTTGTATTTAAATTTTTAAATTTTAAAATTTAAAGTTTTAATAATTAAATTTTTAAAATTTAGTATTTAAATTTTTAAATTTTAAAATTAAAATTTTAATAATTAAATTTTTAAAATTTTTATTTAAATTTTTAAATTTTAAAATTTAAAGTTTTAATAATTAAATTTTTAAAATTTAGTATTTAAATTTTAAAATTTAAAGTTTTAATAATTAAATTTTTAAAATTTGTATTTAAATTTTTAAACTTTAAAATTTAAAGTTTTAATAATTAAATTTTTAAAATTTAATATTTAAATTTTTAAATTTTAAAATTTAAAGTTTAAACAATTAAATTTTTAAAATTTAGTATTTAAATTTTTAAATTTTAAAATTTAAAGTTTTAATAATTAAATTTTTAAAATTTAGTATTTAAATTTTTAAATTTTAAAATTTAAAGTTTTAACAATTAAATTTTTAAAATTTAGTATTTAAATTTTTAAATTTTAAAATTTAAAGTTTTAATAATTAAATTTTTAAAATTTAGTATTTTAATTTTTAAAATTTAAAGTTTTAATAAATAAATTTTTAAAATTTAGTATTTAAGTTTTTAAATTTTAAAATTTAAAGTTGTAATAATTAAATTTTTAAAATTTAGTATTTTAATTTTTAAAATTTAAAGTTTTAATAAATAAATTTTTAAAATTTAGTATTTAAATTTTTAAATTTTAAAATTTAAAGTTTTAATAATTAAATTTTTAAAATTTAGTATTTAAATTTTAAAATTTAAAGTTTTAATAATTAAATTTTTAAAATTTGTATTTAAATTTTTAAACTTTAAAATTTAAAGTTTTAATAATTAAATTTTTAAAATTTAATATTTAAATTTTTAAATTTTAAAATTTAAAGTTTTAAAAATTAAATTTTTTAAATTTAGTATTTAAATTTTAAAATTTAAAGTTTTAACAATTAAATTTTTAAAATTTAGTATTTAAATTTTTAAATTTAAAAATTTAAAGTTTTAATAATTAAATTTTTAAAATTTAGTATTTAAATTTTTAAATTTTAAAATTTAAAGTTTTAATAATTAAATATTTAAAATTTGTATTTAAATTTTTAAATTTTAAAATTTAAAGTTATAATAATTAAATATTTAAAATTTAGTATTTAAATTTTAAAATTTAAATTTTTAAATTTTAAAATTTAAAATTTTAATAATTAAATTTTTAAAATTTAGTATTTAAATTTTTAAATTTTAAAATTTAAAGATTTAATAATGAAATTTTTAAAATTTAGTATTTAAATTTTTAAATTTTAAAATTTAATATTTTAATAATTAAATTTTTAAAATTTAGTATTTAAATATTTAAATTTTAAAATTTAAAGATTTAATATTTAAAGTTTTTAAATTTAGTATTTAAATTTTTAAATTTTAAAATTTAAATTTTAATAATTAAAGTTTTAAAATTTAGTATTTAAAATTTTAAACTTTAAAATTTAAAGTTTTAATAATTAAATTTTTAAAATTTAGTATTTAAATTTTTAAATTTTAAAATTAAAAGTTTTAATAGTTAAATTTTTAAAATTTGTATTTAAATTTTTAAATTTTAAAATTTAAACTTTTAATAATTAAATTTTTAAAATTTAGTATTTAAATTTTTAAATTTTAAAATTTAAAGTTTTAATAATTATATTTTTAAAATTTAGAATTTAAATTTTTAAATTTTAAAATTTAAAGTTTTAATAATTAAATTTTTAAAATTTGTATTTAAATTTTTAGATTTTAAAATTTAAAGTTTTAACAATTAAATTTTTAAAATTTAGTATTTAAATTTTTAAATTTTAAAATTTAAAGTTTTAATAATTAAATTTTTAAAATTTGGTATTTAAATTTTTAAATTTTAAAATTTAAAGTTTTAACAATTAAATTTTTAAAATTTAGTATTTAAATTTTTAAATTTTAAAATTTAAAGTTTTAATAATTAAATTTTTAAAATTTAGTATTTAAATTTTTAAAATTTAAAGTTTTAATAATTATATTTTTAAAATTTAGTATTTAAGTTTTTAAATTTTAAAATTTAAAGTTTTAATAATTAAATTTTTAAAATTTAGTATTTAAATTTTTAAATTTTAAATTTTGAAGTTTCAATAATTAAATTTTTAAAATTTAGTATTTAAATTTTTAAATTTTAAATTTAAAGTTTTAATAATTAAATTTTTAAAATTTAGTATTTAAATTTTTAAATTTTAAAATGTAAAGTTTTAATAATGAAAATTTAAAATTTAGTATTTAAATTTTTAAATTTTAATAATTAAATTTTTAAAATTTAATATTTAAATATTTAAATATTAAAATTTAAAGATTTAATATTTAAACTTTTAAAATTTAGTATTCAAATTTTTAAATTTTAAAATTTAAATTTTAATAATTAAAGATTTAAAATTTAGTATTTAAAATTTTAAACTTTAAAATTTAAAGTTTTAATAATTAAATTTTTAAAATTTAGTATTTAAATTTTTAAATTTTAAAATTAAAATTTTAATAATTAAATTTTTAAAATTTTTATTTAAATTTTTAAATTTTAAAATTTAAAGTTTTAATAATTAAATTTTTAAAATTTAGTATTTAAATTTTTAAATTTTAAAATTTAAAGTTTTAATAATTAAATTTTTAAAATTTGTATTTAAATTTTTAAACTTTAAAATTTAAAGTTTTAATAATTAAATTTTTAAAATTTAATATTTAAATTTTTAAATTTTAAAATTTAAAGTTTTAACAATTAAATTTTTAAAATTTAATATTTAAATTTTTAAATTTTAAAATTTAAAGTTTTAATAATTAAATTTTTAAAATTTAGTATTTAAATTTTTAAATTTTAAAATTTAAAGTTTTAACAATTAAATTTTTAAAATATAGTATTTAAATTTTTAAATTTTAAAATTTAAAGTTTTAATAATTAAATTTTTAAAATTTAGTATTTAAATTTTTAAATTTTAAAATATAAAGTTTTAATAATGAAATTTTTAAAATTTAGTATTTAAATTTTTAAATTTTAAAATTTAAATTTTAATAATTAAAGTTTTAAAATTTAGTATTTAAAATTTTAAACTTTAAAATTTAAAGTTTTAATAATTAAATTTTTAAAATTTAGTATTTAAATTTTTAAATTTTAAAATTAAAAGTTTTAATAGTTAAATTTTTAAAATTTGTATTTAAATTTTTAAATTTTAAAATTTAAACTTTTAATAATTAAATTTTTAAAATTTAGTATTTAAATTTTTAAATTTTAAAATTTAAAGTTTTAATAATTATATTTTTAAAATTTAGAATTTAAATTTTTAAATTTTAAAATTTAAAGTTTTAATAATTAAATTTTTAAAATTTGTATTTAAATTTTTAAATTTTAAAATTTAAAGTTTTAACAATTAAATTTTTAAAATTTAGTATTTAAATTTTTAAATTTTAAAATTTAATGTTTTAATAATTAAATTTTTAAAATTTAGTATTTAAATTTTTAAATTTTAAAATTTAAAGTTTTAACAATTAAATTTTTAAAATTTAGTATTTAAATTTTTAAATTTTAAAATTTAAAGTTTTAATAATTAAATTTTTAAAATTTCGTATTTAAATTTTTAAAATTTAAAGTTTTAATAATTATATTTTTAAAATTTAGTATTTAAATTTTTAAAATTTAAAGTTTTAATAATTATATTTTTAAAATTTAATATTTAAATTTTTAAATTTTAAAATTTAAAGTTTTAACAATTCAATTTTTAAAATTTAGTATTTAAATTTTTAAATTTTAAAATTTAAAGTTTTAATAATTAAATTTTTAAAATTTAGTATTTAAATTTTTAAATTTTAAAATTTAAAGTTTTAACAATTAAATTTTTAAAATATAGTATTTAAATTTTTAAATTTTAAAATTTAAAGTTTTAATAATTAAATTTTTAAAATTTAGTATTTAAATTTTAAAATTTAAAGTTTTAACAATTAAATTTTTAAAATTTAGTATTTAAATTTTTAAATTTTAAAATTTAAAGTTTTAATAATTAAATTTTTAAAATTTAGTATTTAAATTTTTAAATTTTAAAATTTAAAGTTTTAACAATTAAATTTTTAAAATTTAGTATTTAAATTTTTAAATTTTAAAATTTAAAGTTTTAATAATTAAATTTTTAAAATTTAGTATTTAAATTTTTAAATTTTAAAATTTAAAGTTTTAATAATTAAATATTTAAAATTTGTATTTAAATTTTTAAATTTTAAAATTTAAAATTTTAATAACTAAATTTTTAAAATTTAGTATTTAAATTTTTAAATTTTAAAATTTAAAGTTTTAATAATTAAATTTTTAAAATTTAGTATTTAAATTTTTAAATTTTAAAATTTAAATTTTTAAATTCTAAAATTTAAAATTTCAATAATTAAATTTTTAAAATTTAGTATTTAAGTTTTTAAATTTTAAAATTTAAAGTTTTAATAATTAAATTTTTAAAATTTAGTATTTAAATTTTTAAATTTTAAAATTTAAAGTTTTAATAATTAAATTTTTAAAATTTGTATTTAAATTTTTAAATTTTAATATTTAAAGTTTTAATAATTAAATTTTTAAAATGTAGTATTTAAATTTTAAAATTTAAATTTTTAAATTTTAAAATTTAAAATTTTAATAATTAAATTTTTAAAATTTAGTATTTAAATTTTTAAATTTTAAAATTTAAAGTTATAATAATTAAATTTTTAAAATTTAGTATTTAAATTTTTAAATTTTAAAATTTAAAGTTTTAATAATTAAATTTTTAAAATGTAGTATTTGAATTTTAAAATTTAAATTTTTAAATTTTAAAATTTAAAATTTTAATAATTAAATTTTTAAAATTTAGTATTTAAATTTTTAAATTTTAAAATATAAAGTTTTAATAATGAAATTTTTAAAATTTAGTATTTAAATTTTTAAATTTTAAAATTTAAATTTTAATAATTAAAGTTTTAAAATTTAGTATTTAAAATTTTAAACTTTAAAATTTAAAGTTTTAATAATTAAATTTTTAAAATTTAGTATTTAAATTTTTAAATTTTAAAATTAAAAGTTTTAATAGTTAAATTTTTAAAATTTGTATTTAAATTTTTAAATTTTAAAATTTAAACTTTTAATAATTAAATTTTTAAAATTTAGTATTTAAATTTTTAAATTTTAAAATTTAAAGTTTTAATAATTATATTTTTAAAATTTAGAATTTAAATTTTTAAATTTTAAAATTTAAAGTTTTAATAATTAAATTTTTAAAATTTGTATTTAAATTTTTAAATTTTAAAATTTAAAGTTTTAACAATTAAATTTTTAAAATTTAGTATTTAAATTTTTAAATTTTAAAATTTAATGTTTTAATAATTAAATTTTTAAAATTTCGTATTTAAATTTTTAAAATTTAAAGTTTTAATAATTATATTTTTAAAATTTAGTATTTAAATTTTTAAAATTTAAAGTTTTAATAATTATATTTTTAAAATTTAATATTTAAATTTTTAAATTTTAAAATTTAAAGTTTTAACAATTCAATTTTTAAAATTTAGTATTTAAATTTTTAAATTTTAAAATTTAAAGTTTTAATAATTAAATTTTTAAAATTTAGTATTTAAATTTTTAAATTTTAAAATTTAAAGTTTTAACAATTAAATTTTTAAAATATAGTATTTAAATTTTTAAATTTTAAAATTTAAAGTTTTAATAATTAAATTTTTAAAATTTAGTATTTAAATTTTTAAAATTTAAAGTTTTAATAAATAAATTTTTAAAATTTAGTATTTAAGTTTTTAAATTTTAAAATTTAAAGTTTTAATAATTAAATTTTTAAAATTTAGTATTTAAATTTTTAAATTTTTAAGTTTGAAGTTTTAATAATTAAATTTTTAAAATTTATTATTTAAATTTTAAAATTTAAATTTTTAAATTTAAAGATTTAATATTTAAAGTTTTAAAATTTAGTATTCAAATTTTTAAATTTTAAAATTTAAATTTTAATAATAAAAGTTTTAAAATTTAGTATTTAAAATTTTAAACTTTAAAATTTAAAGTTTTAATAATTAAATTTTTAAAATTTAGTATTTAAATTTTAAAATTTTAAAATTTAAAGTTTTAACAATTAAATTTTTAAAATTTGTATTTAAATTTTTAAATTTTAAAATTTAAAGTTTTAATAATTAAATTTTTAAAATTTAGTATTTAAATTTTTAAATTTTAAAATTTAAAGTTTTAATAATTAAATTTTTAAAATTTAGTATTTAAATTTTAAAATTTAAAGTTTTAACAATTAAATTTTTAAAATTTAGTATTTAAATTTTTAAATTTTAAAATTTAAAGTTTTAATAATTAAATTTTTAAAATTTAGTATTTAAATTTTTAAATTTTAAAATTTAAAGTTTTAACAATTAAATTTTTAAAATTTAGTATTTAAATTTTTAAATTTTAAAATTTAAAGTTTTAATAATTAAATTTTTAAAATTTAGTATTTAAATTTTTAAATTTTAAAATTTAAAGTTTTAATAATTAAATATTTAAAATTTGTATTTAAATTTTTAAATTTTAAAATTTAAAGTTTTAATAATTATATTTTTAAAATTTAGAATTTAAATTTTTAAATTTTAAAATTTAAAGTTTTAACAATTAAATTTTTAAAATTTAGTATTTAAATTTTTAAATTTTAAAATTTAAAGTTTTAATAATTAAATTTTTAAAATTTAGTATTTAAATTTTTAAATTTTAAAATTTAAAGTTTTAACAATTAAATTTTTAAAATATAGTATTTAAATTTTTAAATTTTAAAATTTAAAGTTTTAATAATTAAATTTTTAAAATTTAGTATTTAAATTTTTAAAATTTAAAGTTTTAATAAATAAATTTTTAAAATTTAGTATTTAAATTTTTAAATTTTAAAATTTAAAGTTATAATAATTAAATTTTTAAAATTTAGTATTTAAATTTTTAAATTTTAAAATTTAAAGTTTTAATAATTAAATTTTTAAAATGTAGTATTTGAATTTTAAAATTTAAATTTTTAAATTTTAAAATTTAAAATTTTAATAATTAAATTTTTAAAATTTAGTATTTAAATTTTTAAATTTTAAAATATAAAGTTTTAATAATGAAATTTTTAAAATTTAGTATTTAAATTTTTAAATTTTAAAATTTAAATTTTAATAATTAAAGTTTTAAAATTTAGTATTTAAAATTTTAAACTTTAAAATTTAAAGTTTTAATAATTAAATTTTTAAAATTTAGTATTTAAATTTTTAAATTTTAAAATTAAAAGTTTTAATAGTTAAATTTTTAAAATTTGTATTTAAATTTTTAAATTTTAAAATTTAAACTTTTAATAATTAAATTTTTAAAATTTAGTATTTAAATTTTTAAATTTTAAAATTTAAAGTTTTAATAATTATATTTTTAAAATTTAGAATTTAAATTTTTAAATTTTAAAATTTAAAGTTTTAATAATTAAATTTTTAAAATTTGTATTTAAATTTTTAAATTTTAAAATTTAAAGTTTTAACAATTAAATTTTTAAAATTTAGTATTTAAATTTTTAAATTTTAAAATTTAATGTTTTAATAATTAAATTTTTAAAATTTAGTATTTAAATTTTTAAATTTTAAAATTTAAAGTTTTAACAATTAAATTTTTAAAATTTAGTATTTAAATTTTTAAATTTTAAAATTTAAAGTTTTAATAATTAAATTTTTAAAATTTCGTATTTAAATTTTTAAAATTTAAAGTTTTAATAATTATATTTTTAAAATTTAGTATTTAAATTTTTAAAATTTAAAGTTTTAATAATTATATTTTTAAAATTTAATATTTAAATTTTTAAATTTTAAAATTTAAAGTTTTAACAATTCAATTTTTAAAATTTAGTATTTAAATTTTTAAATTTTAAAATTTAAAGTTTTAATAATTAAATTTTTAAAATTTAGTATTTAAATTTTTAAATTTTAAAATTTAAAGTTTTAACAATTAAATTTTTAAAATATAGTATTTAAATTTTTAAATTTTAAAATTTAAAGTTTTAATAATTAAATTTTTAAAATTTAGTATTTAAATTTTTAAAATTTAAAGTTTTAATAAATAAATTTTTAAAATTTAGTATTTAAGTTTTTAAATTTTAAAATTTAAAGTTTTAATAATTAAATTTTTAAAATTTAGTATTTAAATTTTTAAATTTTTAAGTTTGAAGTTTTAATAATTAAATTTTTAAAATTTATTATTTAAATTTTAAAATTTAAATTTTTAAATTTAAAGATTTAATATTTAAAGTTTTAAAATTTAGTATTCAAATTTTTAAATTTTAAAATTTAAATTTTAATAATAAAAGTTTTAAAATTTAGTATTTAAAATTTTAAACTTTAAAATTTAAAGTTTTAATAATTAAATTTTTAAAATTTAGTATTTAAATTTTAAAATTTTAAAATTTAAAGTTTTAACAATTAAATTTTTAAAATTTGTATTTAAATTTTTAAATTTTAAAATTTAAAGTTTTAATAATTAAATTTTTAAAATTTAGTATTTAAATTTTTAAATTTTAAAATTTAAAGTTTTAATAATTAAATTTTTAAAATTTAGTATTTAAATTTTAAAATTTAAAGTTTTAACAATTAAATTTTTAAAATTTAGTATTTAAATTTTTAAATTTTAAAATTTAAAGTTTTAATAATTAAATTTTTAAAATTTAGTATATAAATTTTTAAATTTTAAAATTTAAAGTTTTAACAATTAAATTTTTAAAATTTAGTATTTAAATTTTTAAATTTTAAAATTTAAAGTTTTAATAATTAAATTTTTAAAATTTAGTATTTAAATTTTTAAATTTTAAAATTTAAAGTTTTAATAATTAAATATTTAAAATTTGTATTTAAATTTTTAAATTTTAAAATTTAAAGTTTTAATAATTATATTTTTAAAATTTAGAATTTAAATTTTTAAATTTTAAAATTTAAAGTTTTAACAATTAAATTTTTAAAATTTAGTATTTAAATTTTTAAATTTTAAAATTTAAAGTTTTAATAATTAAATTTTTAAAATTTAGTATTTAAATTTTTAAATTTTAAAATTTAAAGTTTTAACAATTAAATTTTTAAAATATAGTATTTAAATTTTTAAATTTTAAAATTTAAAGTTTTAATAATTAAATTTTTAAAATTTAGTATTTAAATTTTTAAAATTTAAAGTTTTAATAAATAAATTTTTAAAATTTAGTATTTAAGTTTTTAAATTTTAAAATTTAAAGTTTTAATAATTAAATTTTTAAAATTTAGTATTTAAATTTTTAAATTTTTAAGTTTGAAGTTTTAATAATTAAATTTTTAAAATTTATTATTTAAATTTTAAAATTTAAATTTTTAAATTTAAAGATTTAATATTTAAAGTTTTAAAATTTAGTATTCAAATTTTTAAATTTTAAAATTTAAATTTTAATAATAAAAGTTTTAAAATTTAGTATTTAAAATTTTAAACTTTAAAATTTAAAGTTTTAATAATTAAATTTTTAAAATTTAGTATTTAAATTTTAAAATTTTAAAATTTAAAGTTTTAACAATTAAATTTTTAAAATTTGTATTTAAATTTTTAAATTTTAAAATTTAAAGTTTTAATAATTAAATTTTTAAAATTTAGTATTTAAATTTTTAAATTTTAAAATTTAAAGTTTTAATAATTAAATTTTTAAAATTTAGTATTTAAATTTTAAAATTTAAAGTTTTAACAATTAAATTTTTAAAATTTAGTATTTAAATTTTTAAATTTTAAAATTTAAAGTTTTAATAATTAAATTTTTAAAATTTAGTATTTAAATTTTTAAATTTTAAAATTTAAAGTTTTAACAATTAAATTTTTAAAATTTAGTATTTAAATTTTTAAATTTTAAAATTTAAAGTTTTAATAATTAAATTTTTAAAATTTAGTATTTAAATTTTTAAATTTTAAAATTTAAAGTTTTAATAATTAAATATTTAAAATTTGTATTTAAATTTTTAAATTTTAAAATTTAAAGTTTTAATAATTATATTTTTAAAATTTAGAATTTAAATTTTTAAATTTTAAAATTTAAAGTTTTAATAATTAAATTTTTAAAATTTGTATTTAAATTTTAAAATTTAAATTTTTAAATTTTAACATTTAAAATTTTAATAACTAAATTTTTAAAATTTAGTATTTAAATTTTTAAATTTTAAAATTTAAAGTTTTAATAATTAAATTTTTAAAATTTAGTATTTAAATTTTTAAATTTTAAAATTTAAAATTTCAATAATTAAATTTTTAAAATTTAGTATTTAAGTTTTTAAATTTTAAAATTTAAAGTTTTAATAATTAAATTTTTAAAATTTGGTATTTAAATTTTTAAATTTTAAAATTTAAAGTTTTAATAATTAAATTTTTTAAATTTGTATTTAAATTTTTAAATTTTAATATTTAAAGTTTTAATAATTAAATTTTTAAAATGTAGTATTTAAATTTTAAAATTTAAATTTTTAAATTTTAAAATTTAAAATTTTAATAATTAAATTTTTAAAATTTAGTATTTAAATTTTTAAATTTTAAAATTTAAAGTTATAATAATTAAATTTTTAAAATTTAGTATTTAAATTTTTAAATTTTAAAATTTAAAGTTTTAATAATTAAATTTTTAAAATGTAGTATTTGAATTTTAAAATTTAAATTTTTAAATTTTAAAATTTAAAATTTTAATAATTAAATTTTTAAAATTTATTATTTAAATTTTTAAATTTTAAAATTTAAAGTTTTAATAATTATATTTTTAAAATTTAGAATTTAAATTTTTAAATTTTAAAATTTAAAGTTTTAATAATTAAATTTTTAAAATTTGTATTTAAATTTTTAAATTTTAAAATTTAAAGTTTTAACAATTAAATTTTTAAAATTTAGTATTTAAATTTTTAAATTTTAAAATTTAAAGTTTTAATGATTAAATTTTTAAAATTTAGTATTTAAATTTTTAAATTTTAAAATTTAAAGTTTTAACAATTAAATTTTTAAAATTTAGTATTTAAATTTTTAAATTTTAAAATTTAAAGTTTTAATAATTAAATTTTTAAAATTTCGTATTTAAATTTTTAAAATTTAAAGTTTTAATAATTATATTTTTAAAATTTAGTATTTAAATTTTTAAAATTTAAAGTTTTAATAATTATATTTTTAAAATTTAATATTTAAATTTTTAAATTTTAAAATTTAAAGTTTTAACAATTAAATTTTTAAAATTTAGTATTTAAATTTTTAAATTTTAAAATTTAAAGTTTTAATAATTAAATTTCTAAAATTTAGTATTTAAATTTTTAAATTTTAAAATTTAAAGTTTTAATAATTAAATTTTTAAAATTTAGTATTTAAATTTTTAAATTTTTAAGTTTGAAGTTTTAATAATTAAATTTTTAAAATTTATTATTTAAATTTTAAAATTTAAATTTTTAAATTTAAAGATTTAATATTTAAAGTTTTAAAATTTAGTATTCAAATTTTTAAATTTTAAAATTTAAATTTTAATAATAAAAGTTTTAAAATTTAGTATTTAAAATTTTAAACTTTAAAATTTAAAGTTTTAATAATTAAATTTTTAAAATTTAGTATTTAAATTTTAAAATTTTAAAATTTAAAGTTTTAACAATTAAATTTTTAAAATTTGTATTTAAATTTTTAAATTTTAAAATTTAAAGTTTTAATAATTAAATTTTTAAAATTTAGTATTTAAATTTTTAAATTTTAAAATTTAAAGTTTTAATAATTAAATTTTTAAAATTTAGTATTTAAATTTTAAAATTTAAAGTTTTAACAATTAAATTTTTAAAATTTAGTATTTAAATTTTTAAATTTTAAAATTTAAAGTTTTAATAATTAAATTTTTAAAATTTAGTATTTAAATTTTTAAATTTTAAAATTTAAAGTTTTAACAATTAAATTTTTAAAATTTAGTATTTAAATTTTTAAATTTTAAAATTTAAAGTTTTAATAATTAAATTTTTAAAATTTAGTATTTAAATTTTTAAATTTTAAAATTTAAAGTTTTAATAATTAAATATTTAAAATTTGTATTTAAATTTTTAAATTTTAAAATTTAAAGTTTTAATAATTATATTTTTAAAATTTAGAATTTAAATTTTTAAATTTTAAAATTTAAAGTTTTAACAATTAAATTTTTAAAATTTAGTATTTAAATTTTTAAATTTTAAAATTTAAAGTTTTAATAATTAAATTTTTAAAATTTAGTATTTAAATTTTTAAATTTTAAAATTTAAAGTTTTAACAATTAAATTTTTAAAATATAGTATTTAAATTTTTAAATTTTAAAATTTAAAGTTTTAATAATTAAATTTTTAAAATTTAGTATTTAAATTTTTAAAATTTAAAGTTTTAATAAATAAATTTTTAAAATTTAGTATTTAAGTTTTTAAATTTTAAAATTTAAAGTTTTAATAATTAAATTTTTAAAATTTAGTATTTAAATTTTAAAATTTTAAAATTTAAAGTTTTAACAATTAAATTTTTAAAATTTGTATTTAAATTTTTAAATTTTAAAATTTAAAGTTTTAATAATTAAATTTTTAAAATTTGGTATTTAAATTTTTAAATTTTAAAATTTAAAGTTTTAATAATTAAATTTTTAAAATTTAGTATTTAAATTTTAAAATTTAAAGTTTTAACAATTAAATTTTTAAAATTTAGTATTTAAATTTTTAAATTTTAAAATTTAAAGTTTTAATAATTAAATTTTTAAAATTTAGTATTTAAATTTTTAAATTTTAAAATTTAAAGTTTTAACAATTAAATTTTTAAAATTTAGTATTTAAATTTTTAAATTTTAAAATTTAAAGTTTTAATAATTAAATTTTTAAAATTTAGTATTTAAATTTTTAAATTTTAAAATTTAAAGTTTTAATAATTAAATATTTAAAATTTGTATTTAAATTTTTAAATTTTAAAATTTAAAGTTTTAATAATTATATTTTTAAAATTTAGAATTTAAATTTTTAAATTTTAAAATTTAAAGTTTTAATAATTATATTTTTAAAATTTGTATTAAAATTTTTAAATTTTAAAATTTAAAGTTTTAACAATTAAATTTTTAAAATTTAGTATTTAAATTTTTAAATTTTAAAATTTAAAGTTTTAATAATTAAATTTTTAAAATTTAGTATTTAAATTTTTAAATTTTAAAATTTAAAGTTTTAACAATTAAATTTTTAAAATTTAGTATTTAAATTTTTAAATTTTAAAATTTAAAGTTTTAATAATTAAATTTTTAAAATTTAGTATTTAAATTTTTAAAATTTAAAGTTTTAATAATTATATTTTTAAAATTTAGTATTTAAGTTTTTAAATTTTAAAATTTAAAGTTTTAATAATTAAATTTTTAAAATTTAGTATTTAAATTTTTAAATTTTAAAGTTTGAAGTTTTAATAATTAAATTTTTAAAATTTAGTATTTAAATTTTAAAATTTAAATTTTTAAATTTTAACATTTAAAATTTTAATAACTAAATTTTTAAAATTTATTATTTAAATTTTTAAATTTTAAAATTTAAAGTTTTAATAATTAAATTTTTAAAATTTAGTATTTAAATTTTTAAATTTTAAAATTTAAATTTTTAAATTCTAAAATTTAAAATTTCAATAATTAAATTTTTAAAATTTAGTATTTAAGTTTTTAAATTTTAAAATTTAAAGTTTTAATAATTAAATTTTTAAAATTTGTATTTAAATTTTTAAATTTTAATATTTAAAGTTTTAATAATTAAATTTTTAAAATGTAGTATTTAAATTTTAAAATTTAAATTTTTAGATTTTAAAATTTAAAATTTTAATAGTTAAATTTTTAAAATTTAATATTTAAATTTTTAAATTTTAAAATTTAAAGTTATAATAATTAAATTTTTAAAATTTAGTATTTAAATTTTTAAATTTTAAAATTTAAAGTTTTAATAATTAAATTTTTAAAATGTAGTATTTGAATTTTAAAATTTAAATTTTTAAATTTTAAAATTTAAAATTTTAATAATTAAATTTTTAAAATTTAGTATTTAAATTTTTAAATTTTAAAATATAAAGTTTTAATAATGAAATTTTTAAAATTTAGTATTTAAATTTTTAAATTTTAAAATTTAAATTTTAATAATTAAAGTTTTAAAATTTAGTATTTAAAATTTTAAACTTTAAAATTTAAAGTTTTAATAATTAAATTTTTAAAATTTAGTATTTAAATTTTTAAATTTTAAAATTAAAAGTTTTAATAGTTAAATTTTTAAAATTTGTATTTAAATTTTTAAATTTTAAAATTTAAACTTTTAATAATTAAATTTTTAAAATTTAGTATTTAAATTTTTAAATTTTAAAATTTAAAGTTTTAATAATTATATTTTTAAAATTTAGAATTTAAATTTTTAAATTTTAAAATTTAAAGTTTTAATAATTAAATTTTTAAAATTTGTATTTAAATTTTTAAATTTTAAAATTTAAAGTTTTAACAATTAAATTTTTAAAATTTAGTATTTAAATTTTTAAATTTTAAAATTTAAAGTTTTAATAATTAAATTTTTAAAATTTAGTATTTAAATTTTTAAATTTTAAAATTTAAAGTTTTAACAATTAAATTTTTAAAATTTAGTATTTAAATTTTTAAATTTTAAAATTTAAAGTTTTAATAATTAAATTTTTAAAATTTCGTATTTAAATTTTTAAAATTTAAAGTTTTAATAATTATATTTTTAAAATTTAGTATTTAAGTTTTTAAATTTTAAAATTTAAAGTTTTAATAATTAAATTTTTAAAATTTAGTATTTAAATTTTTAAATTTTAAAGTTTGAAGTTTTAATAATTAAATTTTTAAAATTTAGTATTTAAATTTTAAAATTTAAATTTTTAAATTTTAACATTTAAAATTATAATAACTAAATTTTTAAAATTTAGTATTTAAATTTTTAAATTTTAAAATTTAAAGTTTTAATAATTAAATTTTTAAAATTTAGTATTTAAATTTTTAAATTTTAAAATTTAAATTTTTAAATTCTAAAATTTAAAATTTCAATAATTAAATTTTTAAAATTTAGTATTTAAGTTTTTAAATTTTAAAATTTAAAGTTTTAATAATTAAATTTTTAAAATTTAGTATTTAAATTTTTAAATTTTAAAATTTAAAGTTTTAATAATTAAATTTTTAAAATTTGTATTTAAATTTTTAAATTTTAATATTTAAAGTTTTAATAATTAAATTTTTCAAATGTAGCATTTAAATTTTAAAATTTAAAATTTTAATAATTAAATTTTTAAAATTTAGTATTTAAATTTTTAAATTTTAAAATTTAAAGTTATAATAATT
This sequence comes from Aethina tumida, assembly GCF_024364675.1. Lineage (NCBI taxonomy): Eukaryota > Metazoa > Arthropoda > Insecta > Coleoptera > Nitidulidae > Aethina > Aethina tumida. The sequence goes on from NC_065436.1 coordinate 10,359,425, forward strand.
AAATTTTTAAAATTTAGTATTTAAATTATTAAATTTTAAAATTTAAAGTTTTAATAATTAAATTTTTAAAATGTAGAATTTAAATTTTAAAATTTAAATTTTTAAATTTTAAAATTTAAAATTTTAATAATTAAATTTTTAAAATTTAGTATTTAAATTTTTAAATTTTAAAATATAAAGTTTTAATAATGAAATTTTTAAAATTTAGTATTTAAATTTTTAAATTTTAAAATTTAAATTTTAATAATTAAAGTTTTAAAATTTAGTATTTAAAATTTTAAACTTTAAAATTTAAAGTTTTAATAATTAAATTTTTAAAATTTAGTATTTAAATTTTTAAATTTTAAAATTAAAAGTTTTAATAGTTAAATTTTTAAAATTTGTATTTAAATTTTTAAATTTTAAAATTTAAACTTTTAATAATTAAATTTTTAAAATTTAGTATTTAAATTTTTAAATTTTAAAATTTAAAGTTTTAATAATTATATTTTTAAAATTTAGAATTTAAATTTTTAAATTTTAAAATTTAAAGTTTTAATAATTAAATTTTTAAAATTTGTATTTAAATTTTTAAATTTTAAAATTTAAAGTTTTAACAATTAAATTTTTAAAATTTAGTATTTAAATTTTTAAATTTTAAAATTTAAAGTTTTAATAATTAAATTATTAAAATTTAGTATTTAAATTTTTAAATTTTAAAATTTAAAGTTTTAACAATTAAATTTTTAAAATTTAGTATTTAAATTTTTAAATTTTAAAATTTAAAGTTTTAATAATTAAATTTTTAAAATTTCGTATTTTTAAATTTTAAAATTTAAATTTTTAAATTCTAAAATTTAAAATTTCAATAATTAAATTTTTAAAATTTAGTATTTAAGTTTTTAAATTTTAAAATTTAAAGTTTTAATAATTAAATTTTTAAAATTTAGTATTTAAATTTTTAAATTTTAAAATTTAAAGTTTTAATAATTAAATTTTTAAAATTTGTATTTAAATTTTTAAATTTTAATATTTAAAGTTTTAATAATTAAATTTTTAAAATGTAGTATTTAAATTTTAAAATTTAAATTTTTAAATTTTAAAATTTAAAATTTTAATAATAAAATTTTTAAAATTTAGTATTTAAATTTTTAAATTTTAAAATTTAAAGTTATAATAATCAAATTTTTAAAATTTAGTATTTAAATTTTTAAATTTTAAAATTTAAAGTTTTAATAATTAAATTTTTAAAATGTAGTATTTAAATTTTAAAATTTAAATTTTTAAATTTTAAAATTTAAAATTTTAATAATTAAATTTTTAAAATTTAGTATTTAAATTTTTAAATTTTAAAATATAAAGTTTTAATAATGAAATTTTTAAAATTTAGTATTTAAATTTTTAAATTTTAAAATTTAAATTTTAATAATTAAAGTTTTAAAATTTAGTATTTAAAATTTTAAACTTTAAAATTTAAAGTTTTAATAATTAAATTTTTAAAATTTAGTATTTAAATTTTTAAATTTTAAAATTAAAAGTTTTAATAATTAAATTTTTAAAATTTGTATTTAAATTTTTAAATTTTAAAATTTAAAGTTTTAATAATTAAATTTTTAAAATTTAGTATTTAAATTTTTAAATTTTAAAATTTAAAGTTTTAATAATTAAATACATAAAATTTGTATTTAAATTTTTAAATTTTAAAATTTAAAGTTATAATAATTAAATATTTAAAATTTAGTATTTAAATTTTAAAATTTAAATTATTAAATTTTAAAATTTTAAATTTTAATAATTAAATTTTTAAAATTTAGTATTTAAATATTTAAATATTAAAATTTAAAGATTTAATATTTAAACTTTTAAAATTTAGTATTCAAATTTGTAAATTTTAAAATTTAAATTTTAATAATTAAAGTTCTAAAATTTAGTATTTATATATTTAAATATTAAAATTTAAAGATTTAATATTTAAAGTTTTAAAATTTAGTTTTCAAATTTTTAAATTTTAAAATTTAAATTTTAATAATTATAGTTTTAAAATTTAGTATTTAAAATTTTAAACTTTAAAATTTAAAGTTTTAATAATTAAATTTTTAAAATTTAGTATTTAAATTTTTAAATTTTAAAATTAAAATTTTAATAATTAAATTTTTAAAATTTTTATTTAAATTTTTAAATTTTAAAATTTAAAGTTTTAATAATTAAATTTTTAAAATTTAGTATTTAAATTTTTAAATTTTAAAATTTAAAATTTTAATAATTAAATTTTTAAAATTTAGTATTTAAATTTTTAAATTTTAAAATATAAAGTTTTAATAATGAAATTTTTAAAATTTAGTATTTAAATTTTTAAATTTTAAAATTTAAATTTTAATAATTAAGTTTTAAAATTTAGAATTTAAAATTTTAAACTTTAAAATTTAAAGTTTTAATAATTAAATTTTTAAAATTTAGTATTTAAATTTTTAAATTTTAAAATTAAAAGTTTTAATAGTTAAATTTTTAAAATTTGTATTTAAATTTTTAAATTTTAAAATTTAAACTTTTAATAATTAAATTTTTAAAATTTAGTATTTAAATTTTTAAATTTTAAAATTTAAAGTTTTAATAATTATATTTTTAAAATTTAGAATTTAAATTTTTAAATTTTAAAATTTAAAGTTTTAATAATTAAATTTTTAAAATTTGTATTTAAATTTTTAAATTTTAAAATTTAAAGTTTTAACAATTAAATTTTTAAAATTTAATATTTAAATTTTTAAAATTTTAAAATTTAAAGTTTTAATAATTAAATTTTTAAAATTTAGTATTTAAATTTTTAAATTTTAAAATTTAAAGTTTTAACAATTAAATTTTTAAAATTTAGTATTTAAATTTTTAAATTTTAAAATTTAAAGTTTTAATAATTAAATTTTTAAAATTTCGTATTTAAATTTTTAAAATTTAAAGTTTTAATAATTAAATTTTTAAAATTTAGTATTTAAATTTTTAAATTTTAAAATTTAAAGTTTTAACAATTAAATTTTTAAAATTTAGTATTTAAATTTTTAAATTTTAAAATTTAAAGTTTTAATAATTAAATTTTTAAAATTTAGTATTTAAATTTTTAAATTTTAAAATTTAAAGTTTTAATAATTAAATTTTTAAAATTTAGTATTTAAATTTTTAAATTTTAAAATTTATATTTTTAAATTCTAAAATTTAAAATTTCAATAATTAAATTTTTAAAATTTAGTATTTAAGTTTTTAAATTTTAAAATTTAAAGTTTTAATAATTAAATTTTTAAAATTTAGTATTTTAATTTTTAAATTTTAAAATTTAAAGTTTTAATAATTAAATTTTTAAAATTTGTATTTAAATTTTTAAATTTTAATATTTAAAGTTTTAATAATTAAATTTTTATAATGTAGTATTTAAATTTTAAAATTTAAATTTTTAAATTTTAAAATTTAAAATTTTAATAATTAAATTTTTAAAATTTAGTATTTAAATTTTAAAATTTTAAAATTTAAAGTTATAATAATTAAATTTTTAAAATTTAGTATTTAAATTTTTAAATTTTAAAATTTAAAGTTTTAATAATTAAATTTTTAAAATGTAGTATTTAAATTTTAAAATTTAAATTTTTAAATTTTAAAATTTAAAATTTTAATAATTAAATTTTTAAAATTTAGTATTTAAATTTTTAAATTTTAAAATATAAAGTTTTAATAATGAAATTTTTAAAATTTAGTATTTAAATTTTTAAATTTTAAAATTTAAATTTTAATAATTAAAGTTTTAAAATTTAGTATTTAAAATTATAAACTTTAAAATTTAAAGTTTTAATAATTAAATTTTTAAAATTTAGTATTTAAATTTTTAAATTTTAAAATTAAAATTTTAATAGTTAAATTTTTAAAATTTGTATTTAAATTTTTAAATTTTAAAATTTAAACTTTTAATAATTAAATTTTTAAAATTTACTATTTAAATTTTTAAATTTTAAAATTTAAAGTTTTAATAATTATATTTTTAAAATTTAGAATTTAAATTTTTAAATTTTAAAATTTAAAGTTTTAATAATTAAATTTTTAAAATTTGTATTTAAATTTTTAAATTTTAAAATTTAAAGTTTTAACAATTAAATTTTTAAAATTTAGTATTTAAATTTTTAAATTTTAAAATTTAAAGTTTTAATAATTAAATTATTAAAATTTAGTATTTAAATTTTTAAATTTTAAAATTTAAAGTTTTAACAATTAAATTTTTAAAATTTAGTATTTAAATTTTTAAATTTTAAAATTTAAAGTTTTAATAATTAAATTTTTAAAATTTCGTATTTTTAAATTTTAAAATTTAAATTTTTAAATTCTAAAATTTAAAATTTCAATAATTAAATTTTTAAAATTTAGTATTTAAGTTTTTAAATTTTAAAATTTAAAGTTTTAATAATTAAATTTTTAAAATTTAGTATTTAAATTTTTAAATTTTAAAATTTAAAGTTTTAATAATTAAATTTTTAAAATTTGTATTTAAATTTTTAAATTTTAATATTTAAAGTTTTAATAATTAAATTTTTAAAATGTAGTATTTAAATTTTAAAATTTAAATTTTTAAATTTTAAAATTTAAAATTTTAATAATTAAATTTTTAAAATTTAGTATTTAAATTTTTAAATTTTAAAATTTAAAGTTATAATAATTAAATTTTTAAAATTTAGTATTTAAATTTTTAAATTTTAAAATTTAAAGTTTTAATAATTAAATTTTTAAAATGTAGTATTTAAATTTTATAATTTAAATTTTTAAATTTTAAAATTTAAAATTTTAATAATTAAATTTTTAAAATTTAGTATTTAAATTTTTAAATTTTAAAATATAAAGTTTTAATAATGAAATTTTTAAAATTTAGTATTTAAATTTTTAAATTTTAAAATTTTAATTTTAATAATTAAAGTTTTAAAATTTAGTATTTAAAATTTTAAACTTTAAAATTTAAAGTTTTAATAATTAAATTTTTAAAATTTAGTATTTAAATTTTTAAATTTTAAAATTAAAAGTTTTAATAATTAAATTTTTAAAATTTGTATTTAAATTTTTAAATTTTAAAATTTAAAGTTTTAATAATTAAATTTTTAAAATTTAGTATTTAAATTTTTAAATTTTAAAATTTAAAGTTTTAATAATTAAATATATAAAATTTGTATTTAAATTTTTAAATTTTAAAATTTAAAGTTATAATAATTAAATATTTAAAATTTAGTATTTAAATTTTAAAATTTAAATTTTTAAATTTTAAAATTTTAAATTTTAATAATTAAATTTTTAAAATTTAGTATTTAAATATTTAAATATTAAAATTTAAAGATTTAATATTTAAACTTTTAAAATTTAGTATTCAAATTTGTAAATTTTAAAATTTAAATTTTAATAATTAAAGTTCTAAAATTTAGTATTTAAATATTTAAATATTAAAATTTAAGGATTTAATATTTAAAGTTTTAAAATTTAGTTTTCAAATTTTTAAATTTTAAAATTTAAATTTTAATAATTATAGTTTTAAACTTTAGTATTTAAAATTTTAAACTTTAAAATTTAAAGTTTTAATAATTAAATTTTTAAAATTTAGTATTTAAATTTTTAAATTTTAAAATTTAAAGTTTTAACAATTAAATTTTTAAAATTTAGTATTTAAATTTTTAAATTTTAAAATTTAAAGTTTTAATAATTAAATTTTTAAAATTTAGTATTTAAATTTTTAAATTTTAAAATTTCAAGTTTTAATAATTAAATTTTTAAAATTTCGTATTTAAATTTTTAAAATTTAAAGTTTTAATAATTAAATTTTTAAAATTTAGTATTTAAATTTTTAAATTTTAAAATTTAAAGTTTTAACAATTAAATTTTTAAAATTTAGTATTTAAATTTTTAAATTTTAAAATTTAAAGTTTTAATAATTAAATTTTTAAAATTTAGTATTTAAATTTTTAAATTTTAAAATTTAAATTTTTAAATTCTAAAATTTAAAATTTCAATAATTAAATTTTTAAAATTTAGTATTTAAGTTTTTAAATTTTAAAATTTAAAGTTTTAATAATTAAATTTTTAAAATTTAGTATTTAAATTTTTAAATTTTAAAATTTAAAGTTTTAATAATTAAATTTTTAAAATTTGTATTTAAATTTTTAAATTTTAATATTTAAAGTTTTAATAATTAAATTTTTAAAATGTAGTATTTAAATTTTAAAATTTAAATTTTTAAATTTTAAAATTTAAAATTTTAATAATTAAATTTTTAAAATTTAGTATTTAAATTTTTAAATTTTAAAATTTAAAGTTATAATAATTAAATTTTTAAAATTTAGTATTTAAATTTTTAAATTTTAAAATTTAAAGTTTTAATAATTAAATTTTTAAAATGTAGTATTTAAATTTTAAAATTTAAATTTTTAAATTTTAAAATTTAAAATTTTAATAATTAAATTTTTAAAATTTAGTATTTAAATTTTTAAATTTTAAAATATAAAGTTTTAATAATGAAATTTTTAAAATTTAGTATTTAAATTTTTAAATTTTAAAATTTAAATTTTAATAATTAAAGTTTTAAAATTTAGTATTTAAAATTATAAACTTTAAAATTTAAAGTTTTAATAATTAAATTTTTAAAATTTAGTATTTAAATTTTTAAATTTTAAAATTAAAAGTTTTAATAGTTAAATTTTTAAAATTTGTATTTAAATTTTTAAATTTTAAAATTGAAACTTTTAATAATTAAATTTTTAAAATTTAGTATTTAAATTTTTAAATTTTAAAATTTAAAGTTTTAATAATTATATTTTTAAAATTTAGAATTTAAATTTTTAAATTTTAAAATTTAAAGTTTTAATAATTAAATTTTTAAAATTTGTATTTAAATTTTTAAATTTTAAAATTTAAAGTTTTAATAATTAAATTATTAAAATTTAGTATTTAAATTTTTAAATTTTAAAATTTAAAGTTTTAACAATTAAATTTTTAAAATTTAGTATTTAAATTTTTAAATTTTAAAATTTAAAGTTTTAATAATTAAATTTTTAAAATTTCGTATTTTTAAATTTTAAAATTTAAATTTTTAAATTCTAAAATTTAAAATTTCAATAATTAAATTTTTAAAATTTAGTATTTAAGTTTTTAAATTTTAAAATTTAAAGTTTTAATAATTAAATTTTTAAAATTTTGTATTTAAATTTTTAAATTTTAAAATTTAAAGTTTTAATAATTAAATTTTTAAAATTTAGTATTTAAATTTTTAAATTTTAATATTTAAAGTTTAATAATTAAAGTTTTAAAATTTAGTATTTAAAATTTTAAACTTTAAAATTTAAATTTTAATAATTAAAGTTCTAAAATTTAGTATTTAAATATTTAAATATTAAAATTTAAAGATTTAATATTTAAAGTTTTAAAATTTAGTTTTCAAATTTTTAAATTTTAAAATTTAAATTTTAATAATTATAGTTTTAAAATTTAGTATTTAAAATTTTAAACTTTAAAATTTAAAGTTTTAATAATTAAATTTTTAAAATTTAGTATTTAAATTTTAAAATTTAAATTTTTAAATTTTAAAATTTTAAATTTTAATAATTAAATTTTTAAAATTTAGTATTTAAATATTTAAATATTAAAATTTAAAGATTTAATATTTAAACTTTTAAAATTTAGTATTCAAATTTGTAAATTTTAAAATTTAAATTTTAATAATTAAAGTTCTAAAATTTAGTATTTAAATATTTAAATATTAAAATTTAAAGATTTAATATTTAAAGTTTTAAAATTTAGTTTTCAAATTTTTAAATTTTAAAATTTAAATTTTAATAATTATAGTTTTAAAATTTAGTATTTAAAATTTTAAACTTTAAAATTTAAAGTTTTAATAATTAAATTTTTAAAATTTAGTATTTAAATTTTTAAATTTTAAAATTTAAAGTTTTAACAATTAAATTTTTAAAATTTAGTATTTAAATTTTTAAATTTTAAAATTTAAAGTTTTAATAATTAAATTTTTAAAATTTAGTATTTAAATTTTTAAATTTTAAAATTTAAAGTTTTAACAATTAAATTTTTAAAATTTAGTATTTAAATTTTTAAATTTTAAAATTTAAAGTTTTAATAATTAAATTTTTAAAATTTAGTATTTAAATTTTTAAAATTTAAAGTTTTAATAATTAAATTTTTAAAATTTAGTGTCTAAGTTTTTAAATTTTAAAATTTAAAGTTTTAATAATTAAATTTTTAAAATTTGTATTTAAATTTTTAAATTTTTAAGTTTGAAGTTTTAATAATTAAATTTTTAAAATTTATTATTTAAATTTTAAAATTTAAATTTTTAAATTTAAAGATTTAATATTTAAAGTTTTAAAATTTAGTATTCAAATTTTTAAATTTTAAAATTTAAATTTTAATAATTAAAGTTTTAAAATTTAGTATTTAAAATTTTAAACTTTAAAATTTAAAGTTTTAATAATTAAATTTTTAAAATTTAGTATTTAAATTTTTAAATTTTAAAATTTAAAGTTTTAATAATTAAATTTTTAAAATTTGTATTTAAATTTTTAAATTTTAAAATTTAAAGTTTTAATAATTAAATTTTTAAAATTTAGTATTTAAATTTTTAAATTTTAAATTTTGAAGTTTCAATAATTAAATTTTTAAAATTTAGTATTTAAATTTTTAAATTTTAAATTTAAAGTTTTAATAATTAAATTTTTAAAATTTAGTATTTAAATTTTTAAATTTTAAAATTTAAATTTTTAAATTCTAAAATTTAAAATTTCAATAATTAAATTTTTAAAATTTAGTATTTAAATTTTAAAATTTAAATTTTTAAATTTTAAAATTTAAAATTTTAATAATTAAATTTTTAAAATTTAGTATTTAAATTTTTAAATTTTAAAATGTAAAGTTTTAATAATGAAAATTTAAAATTTAGTATTTAAATTTTTAAATTTTAATAATTAAATTTTTAAAATTTAATATTTAAATATTTAAATATTAAAATTTAAAGATTTAATATTTAAACTTTTAAAATTTAGTATTCAAATTTTTAAATTTTAAAATTTAAATTTTAATAATTAAAGATTTAAAATTTAGTATTTAAAATTTTAAACTTTAAAATTTAAAGTTTTAATAATTAAATTTTTAAAATTTAGTATTTAAATTTTTAAATTTTAAAATTAAAATTTTAATAATTAAATTTTTAAAATTTTTATTTAAATTTTTAAATTTTAAAATTTAAAGTTTTAATAATTAAATTTTTAAAATTTAGTATTTAAATTTTTAAATTTTAAAATTTAAAGTTTTAATAATTAAATTTTTAAAATTTGTATTTAAATTTTTAAACTTTAAAATTTAAAGTTTTAATAATTAAATTTTTAAAATTTAATATTTAAATTTTTAAATTTTAAAATTTAAAGTTTTAACAATTAAATTTTTAAAATTTAATATTTAAATTTTTAAATTTTAAAATTTAAAGTTTTAATAATTAAATTTTTAAAATTTAGTATTTAAATTTTTAAATTTTAAAATTTAAAGTTTTAACAATTAAATTTTTAAAATATAGTATTTAAATTTTTAAATTTTAAAATTTAAAGTTTTAATAATTAAATTTTTAAAATTTAGTATTTAAATTTTTAAAATTTAAAGTTTTAATAAATAAATTTTTAAAATTTAGTATTTAAGTTTTTAAATTTTAAAATTTAAAGTTTTAATAATTAAATTTTTAAAGTTTATTATTTAAATTTTAAAATTTAAATTTTTAAATTTAAAGATTTAATATTTAAAGTTTTAAAATTTAGTATTCAAATTTTTTAATTTTAAAATTTAAATTTTAATAATAAAAGTTTTAAAATTTAGTATTTAAAATTTTAAACTTTAAAATTTAAAGTTTTAATAATTAAATTTTTAAAATTTAGTATTTAAATTTTAAAATTTTAAAATTTAAAGTTTTAACAATTAAATTTTTAAAATTTGTATTTAAATTTTTAAATTTTAAAATTTAAAGTTTTAATAATTAAATTTTTAAAATTTAGTATTTAAATTTTTAAATTTTAAAATTTAAAGTTTTAATAATTAAATTTTTAAAATTTAGTATTTAAATTTTAAAATTTAAAGTTTTAACAACTAAATTTTTAAAATTTAGTATTTAAATTTTTAAATTTTAAAATTTAAAGTTTTAATAATTAAATTTTTAAAATTTAGTATTTAAATTTTTAAATTTTAAAATTTAAAGTTTTAACAATTAAATTTTTAAAATTTAGTATTTAAATTTTTAAATTTTAAAATTTAAAGTTTTAATAATTAAATTTTTAAAATTTAGTATTTAAATTTTTAAATTTTAAAATTTAAAGTTTTAATAATTAAATATTTAAAATTTGTATTTAAATTTTTAAATTTTAAAATTTAAAATTTTAATAACTAAATTTTTAAAATTTAGTATTTAAATTTTTAAATTTTAAAATTTAAAGTTTTAATAATTAAATTTTTAAAATTTAGTATTTAAATTTTTAAATTTTAAAATTTAAATTTTTAAATTCTAAAATTTAAAATTTCAATAATTAAATTTTTAAAATTTAGTATTTAAGTTTTTAAATTTTAAAATTTAAAGTTTTAATAATTAAATTTTTAAAATTTAGTATTTAAATTTTTAAATTTTAAAATTTAAAGTTTTAATAATTAAATTTTTAAAATTTGTATTTAAATTTTTAAATTTTAATATTTAAAGTTTTAATAATTAAATTTTTAAAATGTAGTATTTAAATTTTAAAATTTAAATTTTTAAATTTTAAAATTTAAAATTTTAATAATTAAATTTTTAAAATTTAGTATTTAAATTTTTAAATTTTAAAATTTAAAGTTATAATAATTAAATTTTTAAAATTTAGTATTTAAATTTTTAAATTTTAAAATTTAAAGTTTTAATAATTAAATTTTTAAAATGTAGTATTTGAATTTTAAAATTTAAATTTTTAAATTTTAAAATTTAAAATTTTAATAATTAAATTTTTAAAATTTAGTATTTAAATTTTTAAATTTTAAAATATAAAGTTTTAATAATGAAATTTTTAAAATTTAGTATTTAAATTTTTAAATTTTAAAATTTAAATTTTAATAATTAAAGTTTTAAAATTTAGTATTTAAAATTTTAAACTTTAAAATTTAAAGTTTTAATAATTAAATTTTTAAAATTTAGTATTTAAATTTTTAAATTTTAAAATTAAAAGTTTTAATAGTTAAATTTTTAAAATTTGTATTTAAATTTTTAAATTTTAAAATTTAAACTTTTAATAATTAAATTTTTAAAATTTAGTATTTAAATTTTTAAATTTTAAAATTTAAAGTTTTAATAATTATATTTTTAAAATTTAGAATTTAAATTTTTAAATTTTAAAATTTAAAGTTTTAATAATTAAATTTTTAAAATTTGTATTTAAATTTTTAAATTTTAAAATTTAAAGTTTTAACAATTAAATTTTTAAAATTTAGTATTTAAATTTTTAAATTTTAAAATTTAATGTTTTAATAATTAAATTTTTAAAATTTAGTATTTAAATTTTTAAATTTTAAAATTTAAAGTTTTAACAATTAAATTTTTAAAATTTAGTATTTAAATTTTTAAATTTTAAAATTTAAAGTTTTAATAATTAAATTTTTAAAATTTCGTATTTAAATTTTTAAAATTTAAAGTTTTAATAATTATATTTTTAAAATTTAGTATTTAAATTTTTAAAATTTAAAGTTTTAATAATTATATTTTTAAAATTTAATATTTAAATTTTTAAATTTTAAAATTTAAAGTTTTAACAATTCAATTTTTAAAATTTAGTATTTAAATTTTTAAATTTTAAAATTTAAAGTTTTAATAATTAAATTTTTAAAATTTAGTATTTAAATTTTTAAATTTTAAAATTTAAAGTTTTAACAATTAAATTTTTAAAATATAGTATTTAAATTTTTAAATTTTAAAATTTAAAGTTTTAATAATTAAATTTTTAAAATTTAGTATTTAAATTTTTAAAATTTAAAGTTTTAATAAATAAATTTTTAAAATTTAGTATTTAAGTTTTTAAATTTTAAAATTTAAAGTTTTAATAATTAAATTTTTAAAATTTAGTATTTAAATTTTTAAATTTTTAAGTTTGAAGTTTTAATAATTAAATTTTTAAAATTTATTATTTAAATTTTAAAATTTAAATTTTTAAATTTAAAGATTTAATATTTAAAGTTTTAAAATTTAGTATTCAAATTTTTAAATTTTAAAATTTAAATTTTAATAATAAAAGTTTTAAAATTTAGTATTTAAAATTTTAAACTTTAAAATTTAAAGTTTTAATAATTAAATTTTTAAAATTTAGTATTTAAATTTTAAAATTTTAAAATTTAAAGTTTTAACAATTAAATTTTTAAAATTTGTATTTAAATTTTTAAATTTTAAAATTTAAAGTTTTAATAATTAAATTTTTAAAATTTAGTATTTAAATTTTTAAATTTTAAAATTTAAAGTTTTAATAATTAAATTTTTAAAATTTAGTATTTAAATTTTAAAATTTAAAGTTTTAACAATTAAATTTTTAAAATTTAGTATTTAAATTTTTAAATTTTAAAATTTAAAGTTTTAATAATTAAATTTTTAAAATTTAGTATTTAAATTTTTAAATTTTAAAATTTAAAGTTTTAACAATTAAATTTTTAAAATTTAGTATTTAAATTTTTAAATTTTAAAATTTAAAGTTTTAATAATTAAATTTTTAAAATTTAGTATTTAAATTTTTAAATTTTAAAATTTAAAGTTTTAATAATTAAATATTTAAAATTTGTATTTAAATTTTTAAATTTTAAAATTTAAAGTTTTAATAATTATATTTTTAAAATTTAGAATTTAAATTTTTAAATTTTAAAATTTAAAGTTTTAACAATTAAATTTTTAAAATTTAGTATTTAAATTTTTAAATTTTAAAATTTAAAGTTTTAATAATTAAATTTTTAAAATTTAGTATTTAAATTTTTAAATTTTAAAATTTAAAGTTTTAACAATTAAATTTAAAAATTTAAATTTTAAAATTTAAAGTTTTAATAATTAAATTTTTAAAATTTAGTATTTAAATTTTTAAATTTTAAAATTTAAAGTTTTAATAATTAAATTTTTAAAATTTAGTATTTAAATTTTAAAATTTAAAGTTTTAACAATTAAATTTTTAAAATTTAGTATTTAAATTTTTAAATTTTAAAATTTAAAGTTTTAATAATTAAATTTTTAAAATTTAGTATTTAAATTTTTAAATTTTAAAATTTAAAGTTTTAACAATTAAATTTTTAAAATTTAGTATTTAAATTTTTAAATTTTAAAATTTAAAGTTTTAATAATTAAATTTTTAAAATTTAGTATTTAAATTTTTAAATTTTAAAATTTAAAGTTTTAATAATTAAATATTTAAAATTTGTATTTAAATTTTTAAATTTTAAAATTTAAAGTTTTAATAATTATATTTTTAAAATTTAGAATTTAAATTTTTAAATTTTAAAATTTAAAGTTTTAACAATTAAATTTTTAAAATTTAGTATTTAAATTTTTAAATTTTAAAATTTAAAGTTTTAATAATTAAATTTTTAAAATTTAGTATTTAAATTTTTAAATTTTAAAATTTAAAGTTTTAACAATTAAATTTTTAAAATATAGTATTTAAATTTTTAAATTTTAAAATTTAAAGTTTTAATAATTAAATTTTTAAAATTTAGTATTTAAATTTTTAAAATTTAAAGTTTTAATAAATAAATTTTTAAAATTTAGTATTTAAATTTTTAAATTTTAAAATTTAAAGTTATAATAATTAAATTTTTAAAATTTAGTATTTAAATTTTTAAATTTTAAAATTTAAAGTTTTAATAATTAAATTTTTAAAATGTAGTATTTGAATTTTAAAATTTAAATTTTTAAATTTTAAAATTTAAAATTTTAATAATTAAATTTTTAAAATTTAGTATTTAAATTTTTAAATTTTAAAATATAAAGTTTTAATAATGAAATTTTTAAAATTTAGTATTTAAATTTTTAAATTTTAAAATTTAAATTTTAATAATTAAAGTTTTAAAATTTAGTATTTAAAATTTTAAACTTTAAAATTTAAAGTTTTAATAATTAAATTTTTAAAATTTAGTATTTAAATTTTTAAATTTTAAAATTAAAAGTTTTAATAGTTAAATTTTTAAAATTTGTATTTAAATTTTTAAATTTTAAAATTTAAACTTTTAATAATTAAATTTTTAAAATTTAGTATTTAAATTTTTAAATTTTAAAATTTAAAGTTTTAATAATTATATTTTTAAAATTTAGAATTTAAATTTTTAAATTTTAAAATTTAAAGTTTTAATAATTAAATTTTTAAAATTTGTATTTAAATTTTTAAATTTTAAAATTTAAAGTTTTAATAATTATATTTTTAAAATTTAGAATTTAAATTTTTAAATTTTAAAATTTAAAGTTTTAACAATTAAATTTTTAAAATTTAGTATTTAAATTTTTAAATTTTAAAATTTAAAGTTTTAATAATTAAATATTTAAAATTTGTATTTAAATTTTTAAATTTTAAAATTTAAAGTTTTAATAATTATATTTTTAAAATTTAGAATTTAAATTTTTAAATTTTAAAATTTAAAGTTTTAACAATTAAATTTTTAAAATTTAGTATTTAAATTTTTAAATTTTAAAATTTAAAGTTTTAATAATTAAATTTTTAAAATTTAGTATTTAAATTTTTAAATTTTAAAATTTAAAGTTTTAACAATTAAATTTTTAAAATATAGTATTTAAATTTTTAAATTTTAAAATTTAAAGTTTTAATAATTAAATTTTTAAAATTTAGTATTTAAATTTTAAAATTTAAAGTTTTAACAATTAAATTTTTAAAATTTAGTATTTAAATTTTTAAATTTTAAAATTTAAAGTTTTAATAATTAAATTTTTAAAATTTAGTATTTAAATTTTTAAATTTTAAAATTTAAAGTTTTAACAATTAAATTTTTAAAATTTAGTATTTAAATTTTTAAATTTTAAAATTTAAAGTTTTAATAATTAAATTTTTAAAATTTAGTATTTAAATTTTTAAATTTTAAAATTTAAAGTTTTAATAATTAAATATTTAAAATTTGTATTTAAATTTTTAAATTTTAAAATTTAAAGTTTTAATAATTATATTTTTAAAATTTAGAATTTAAATTTTTAAATTTTAAAATTTAAAGTTTTAACAATTAAATTTTTAAAATTTAGTATTTAAATTTTTAAATTTTAAAATTTAAAGTTTTAATAATTAAATTTTTAAAATTTAGTATTTAAATTTTTAAATTTTAAAATTTAAAGTTTTAACAATTAAATTTTTAAAATATAGTATTTAAATTTTTAAATTTTAAAATTTAAAGTTTTAATAATTAAATTTTTAAAATTTAGTATTTAAATTTTTAAAATTTAAAGTTTTAATAAATAAATTTTTAAAATTTAGTATTTAAGTTTTTAAATTTTAAAATTTAAAGTTTTAATAATTAAATTTTTAAAATTTAGTATTTAAATTTTTAAATTTTTAAGTTTGAAGTTTTAATAATTAAATTTTTAAAATTTATTATTTAAATTTTAAAATTTAAATTTTTAAATTTAAAGATTTAATATTTAAAGTTTTAAAATTTAGTATTCAAATTTTTAAATTTTAAAATTTAAATTTTAATAATAAAAGTTTTAAAATTTAGTATTTAAAATTTTAAACTTTAAAATTTAAAGTTTTAATAATTAAATTTTTAAAATTTAGTATTTAAATTTTAAAATTTTAAAATTTAAAGTTTTAACAATTAAATTTTTAAAATTTGTATTTAAATTTTTAAATTTTAAAATTTAAAGTTTTAATAATTAAATTTTTAAAATTTAGTATTTAAATTTTTAAATTTTAAAATTTAAAGTTTTAATAATTAAATTTTTAAAATTTAGTATTTAAATTTTAAAATTTAAAGTTTTAACAATTAAATTTTTAAAATTTAGTATTTAAATTTTTAAATTTTAAAATTTAAAGTTTTAATAATTAAATTTTTAAAATTTAGTATTTAAATTTTTAAATTTTAAAATTTAAAGTTTTAACAATTAAATTTTTAAAATTTAGTATTTAAATTTTTAAATTTTAAAATTTAAAGTTTTAATAATTAAATTTTTAAAATTTAGTATTTAAATTTTTAAATTTTAAAATTTAAAGTTTTAATAATTAAATATTTAAAATTTGTATTTAAATTTTTAAATTTTAAAATTTAAAGTTTTAATAATTATATTTTTAAAATTTAGAATTTAAATTTTTAAATTTTAAAATTTAAAGTTTTAACAATTAAATTTTTAAAATTTAGTATTTAAATTTTTAAATTTTAAAATTTAAAGTTTTAATAATTAAATTTTTAAAATTTAGTATTTAAATTTTTAAATTTTAAAATTTAAAGTTTTAACAATTAAATTTTTAAAATATAGTATTTAAATTTTTAAATTTTAAAATTTAAAGTTTTAATAATTAAATTTTTAAAATTTAGTATTTAAATTTTTAAAATTTAAAGTTTTAATAAATAAATTTTTAAAATTTAGTATTTAAGTTTTTAAATTTTAAAATTTAAAGTTTTAATAATTAAATTTTTAAAATTTAGTATTTAAATTTTTAAATTTTTAAGTTTGAAGTTTTAATAATTAAATTTTTAAAATTTATTATTTAAATTTTAAAATTTAAATTTTTAAATTTAAAGATTTAATATTTAAAGTTTTAAAATTTAGTATTCAAATTTTTAAATTTTAAAATTTAAATTTTAATAATAAAAGTTTTAAAATTTAGTATTTAAAATTTTAAACTTTAAAATTTAAAGTTTTAATAATTAAATTTTTAAAATTTAGTATTTAAATTTTAAAATTTTAAAATTTAAAGTTTTAACAATTAAATTTTTAAAATTTGTATTTAAATTTTTAAATTTTAAAATTTAAAGTTTTAATAATTAAATTTTTAAAATTTAGTATTTAAATTTTTAAATTTTAAAATTTAAAGTTTTAATAATTAAATTTTTAAAATTTAGTATTTAAATTTTAAAATTTAAAGTTTTAACAATTAAATTTTTAAAATTTAGTATTTAAATTTTTAAATTTTAAAATTTAAAGTTTTAATAATTAAATTTTTAAAATTTAGTATTTAAATTTTTAAATTTTAAAATTTAAAGTTTTAACAATTAAATTTTTAAAATTTAGTATTTAAATTTTTAAATTTTAAAATTTAAAGTTTTAATAATTAAATTTTTAAAATTTAGTATTTAAATTTTTAAATTTTAAAATTTAAAGTTTTAATAATTAAATATTTAAAATTTGTATTTAAATTTTTAAATTTTAAAATTTAAAGTTTTAATAATTATATTTTTAAAATTTAGAATTTAAATTTTTAAATTTTAAAATTTAAAGTTTTAATAATTAAATTTTTAAAATTTGTATTTAAATTTTAAAATTTAAATTTTTAAATTTTAACATTTAAAATTTTAATAACTAAATTTTTAAAATTTAGTATTTAAATTTTTAAATTTTAAAATTTAAAGTTTTAATAATTAAATTTTTAAAATTTAGTATTTAAATTTTTAAATTTTAAAATTTAAATTTTTAAATTTTAAAATTTAAAATTTCAATAATTAAATTTTTAAAATTTAGTATTTAAGTTTTTAAATTTTAAAATTTAAAGTTTTAATAATTAAATTTTTAAAATTTGGTATTTAAATTTTTAAATTTTAAAATTTAAAGTTTTAATAATTAAATTTTTTAAATTTGTATTTAAATTTTTAAATTTTAATATTTAAAGTTTTAATAATTAAATTTTTAAAATGTAGTATTTAAATTTTAAAATTTAAATTTTTAAATTTTAAAATTTAAAATTTTAATAATTAAATTTTTAAAATTTAGTATTTAAATTTTTAAATTTTAAAATTTAAAGTTATAATAATTAAATTTTTAAAATTTAGTATTTAAATTTTTAAATTTTAAAATTTAAAGTTTTAATAATTAAATTTTTAAAATGTAGTATTTGAATTTTAAAATTTAAATTTTTAAATTTTAAAATTTAAAATTTTAATAATTAAATTTTTAAAATTTATTATTTAAATTTTTAAATTTTAAAATTTAAAGTTTTAATAATTATATTTTTAAAATTTAGAATTTAAATTTTTAAATTTTAAAATTTAAAGTTTTAATAATTAAATTTTTAAAATTTGTATTTAAATTTTTAAATTTTAAAATTTAAAGTTTTAACAATTAAATTTTTAAAATTTAGTATTTAAATTTTTAAATTTTAAAATTTAAAGTTTTAATAATTAAATTTTTAAAATTTAGTATTTAAATTTTTAAATTTTAAAATTTAAAGTTTTAACAATTAAATTTTTAAAATTTAGTATTTAAATTTTTAAATTTTAAAATTTAAAGTTTTAATAATTAAATTTTTAAAATTTCGTATTTAAATTTTTAAAATTTAAAGTTTTAATAATTATATTTTTAAAATTTAGTATTTAAATTTTTAAAATTTAAAGTTTTAATAATTATATTTTTAAAATTTAATATTTAAATTTTTAAATTTTAAAATTTAAAGTTTTAACAATTAAATTTTTAAAATTTAGTATTTAAATTTTTAAATTTTAAAATTTAAAGTTTTAATAATTAAATTTCTAAAATTTAGTATTTAAATTTTTAAATTTTAAAATTTAAAGTTTTAACAATTAAATTTTTAAAATATAGTATTTAAATTTTTAAATTTTAAAATTTAAAGTTTTAATAATTAAATTTTTAAAATTTAGTATTTAAATTTTTAAAATTTAAAGTTTTAATAAATAAATTTTTAAAATTTAGTATTTAAGTTTTTAAATTTTAAAATTTAAAGTTTTAATAATTAAATTTTTAAAATTTAGTATTTAAATTTTTAAATTTTTAAGTTTGAAGTTTTAATAATTAAATTTTTAAAATTTATTATTTAAATTTTAAAATTTAAATTTTTAAATTTAAAGATTTAATATTTAAAGTTTTAAAATTTAGTATTCAAATTTTTAAATTTTAAAATTTAAATTTTAATAATAAAAGTTTTAAAATTTAGTATTTAAAATTTTAAACTTTAAAATTTAAAGTTTTAATAATTAAATTTTTAAAATTTAGTATTTAAATTTTAAAATTTTAAAATTTAAAGTTTTAACAATTAAATTTTTAAAATTTGTATTTAAATTTTTAAATTTTAAAATTTAAAGTTTTAATAATTAAATTTTTAAAATTTAGTATTTAAATTTTTAAATTTTAAAATTTAAAGTTTTAATAATTAAATTTTTAAAATTTAGTATTTAAATTTTAAAATTTAAAGTTTTAACAATTAAATTTTTAAAATTTAGTATTTAAATTTTTAAATTTTAAAATTTAAAGTTTTAATAATTAAATTTTTAAAATTTAGTATTTAAATTTTTAAATTTTAAAATTTAAAGTTTTAACAATTAAATTTTTAAAATTTAGTATTTAAATTTTTAAATTTTAAAATTTAAAGTTTTAATAATTAAATTTTTAAAATTTAGTATTTAAATTTTTAAATTTTAAAATTTAAAGTTTTAATAATTAAATATTTAAAATTTGTATTTAAATTTTTAAATTTTAAAATTTAAAGTTTTAATAATTATATTTTTAAAATTTAGAATTTAAATTTTTAAATTTTAAAATTTAAAGTTTTAACAATTAAATTTTTAAAATTTAGTATTTAAATTTTTAAATTTTAAAATTTAAAGTTTTAATAATTAAATTTTTAAAATTTAGTATTTAAATTTTTAAATTTTAAAATTTAAAGTTTTAACAATTAAATTTTTAAAATATAGTATTTAAATTTTTAAATTTTAAAATTTAAAGTTTTAATAATTAAATTTTTAAAATTTAGTATTTAAATTTTTAAAATTTAAAGTTTTAATAAATAAATTTTTAAAATTTAGTATTTAAGTTTTTAAATTTTAAAATTTAAAGTTTTAATAATTAAATTTTTAAAATTTAGTATTTAAATTTTTAAATTTTTAAGTTTGAAGTTTTAATAATTAAATTTTTAAAATTTATTATTTAAATTTTAAAATTTAAATTTTTAAATTTAAAGATTTAATATTTAAAGTTTTAAAATTTAGTATTCAAATTTTTAAATTTTAAAATTTAAATTTTAATAATAAAAGTTTTAAAATTTAGTATTTAAAATTTTAAACTTTAAAATTTAAAGTTTTAATAATTAAATTTTTAAAATTTAGTATTTAAATTTTAAAATTTTAAAATTTAAAGTTTTAACAATTAAATTTTTAAAATTTGTATTTAAATTTTTAAATTTTAAAATTTAAAGTTTTAATAATTAAATTTTTAAAATTTAGTATTTAAATTTTTAAATTTTAAAATTTAAAGTTTTAATAATTAAATTTTTAAAATTTAGTATTTAAATTTTAAAATTTAAAGTTTTAACAATTAAATTTTTAAAATTTAGTATTTAAATTTTTAAATTTTAAAATTTAAAGTTTTAATAATTAAATTTTTAAAATTTAGTATTTAAATTTTTAAATTTTAAAATTTAAAGTTTTAACAATTAAATTTTTAAAATTTAGTATTTAAATTTTTAAATTTTAAAATTTAAAGTTTTAATAATTAAATTTTTAAAATTTAGTATTTAAATTTTTAAATTTTAAAATTTAAAGTTTTAATAATTAAATATTTAAAATTTGTATTTAAATTTTTAAATTTTAAAATTTAAAGTTTTAATAATTATATTTTTAAAATTTAGAATTTAAATTTTTAAATTTTAAAATTTAAAGTTTTAATAATTAAATTTTTAAAATTTGTATTTAAATTTTAAAATTTAAATTTTTAAATTTTAACATTTAAAATTTTAATAACTAAATTTTTAAAATTTAGTATTTAAATTTTTAAATTTTAAAATTTAAAGTTTTAATAATTAAATTTTTAAAATTTAGTATTTAAATTTTTAAATTTTAAAATTTAAATTTTTAAATTTTAAAATTTAAAATTTCAATAATTAAATTTTTAAAATTTAGTATTTAAGTTTTTAAATTTTAAAATTTAAAGTTTTAATAATTAAATTTTTAAAATTTGGTATTTAAATTTTTAAATTTTAAAATTTAAAGTTTTAATAATTAAATTTTTTAAATTTGTATTTAAATTTTTAAATTTTAATATTTAAAGTTTTAATAATTAAATTTTTAAAATGTAGTATTTAAATTTTAAAATTTAAATTTTTAAATTTTAAAATTTAAAATTTTAATAATTAAATTTTTAAAATTTAGTATTTAAATTTTTAAATTTTAAAATTTAAAGTTATAATAATTAAATTTTTAAAATTTAGTATTTAAATTTTTAAATTTTAAAATTTAAAGTTTTAATAATTAAATTTTTAAAATGTAGTATTTGAATTTTAAAATTTAAATTTTTAAATTTTAAAATTTAAAATTTTAATAATTAAATTTTTAAAATTTATTATTTAAATTTTTAAATTTTAAAATTTAAAGTTTTAATAATTATATTTTTAAAATTTAGAATTTAAATTTTTAAATTTTAAAATTTAAAGTTTTAATAATTAAATTTTTAAAATTTGTATTTAAATTTTTAAATTTTAAAATTTAAAGTTTTAACAATTAAATTTTTAAAATTTAGTATTTAAATTTTTAAATTTTAAAATTTAAAGTTTTAATAATTAAATTTTTAAAATTTAGTATTTAAATTTTTAAATTTTAAAATTTAAAGTTTTAACAATTAAATTTTTAAAATTTAGTATTTAAATTTTTAAATTTTAAAATTTAAAGTTTTAATAATTAAATTTTTAAAATTTCGTATTTAAATTTTTAAAATTTAAAGTTTTAATAATTATATTTTTAAAATTTAGTATTTAAATTTTTAAAATTTAAAGTTTTAATAATTATATTTTTAAAATTTAATATTTAAATTTTTAAATTTTAAAATTTAAAGTTTTAACAATTAAATTTTTAAAATTTAGTATTTAAATTTTTAAATTTTAAAATTTAAAGTTTTAATAATTAAATTTCTAAAATTTAGTATTTAAATTTTTAAATTTTAAAATTTAAAGTTTTAACAATTAAATTTTTAAAATATAGTATTTAAATTTTTAAATTTTAAAATTTAAAGTTTTAATAATTAAATTTTTAAAATTTAGTATTTAAATTTTTAAAATTTAAAGTTTTAATAAATAAATTTTTAAAATTTAGTATTTAAGTTTTTAAATTTTAAAATTTAAAGTTTTAATAATTAAATTTTTAAAATTTAGTATTTAAATTTTTAAATTTTTAAGTTTGAAGTTTTAATAATTAAATTTTTAAAATTTATTATTTAAATTTTAAAATTTAAATTTTTAAATTTAAAGATTTAATATTTAAAGTTTTAAAATTTAGTATTCAAATTTTTAAATTTTAAAATTTAAATTTTAATAATAAAAGTTTTAAAATTTAGTATTTAAAATTTTAAACTTTAAAATTTAAAGTTTTAATAATTAAATTTTTAAAATTTAGTATTTAAATTTTAAAATTTTAAAATTTAAAGTTTTAACAATTAAATTTTTAAAATTTGTATTTAAATTTTTAAATTTTAAAATTTAAAGTTTTAATAATTAAATTTTTAAAATTTAGTATTTAAATTTTTAAATTTTAAAATTTAAAGTTTTAATAATTAAATTTTTAAAATTTAGTATTTAAATTTTAAAATTTAAAGTTTTAACAATTAAATTTTTAAAATTTAGTATTTAAATTTTTAAATTTTAAAATTTAAAGTTTTAATAATTAAATTTTTAAAATTTAGTATTTAAATTTTTAAATTTTAAAATTTAAAGTTTTAACAATTAAATTTTTAAAATTTAGTATTTAAATTTTTAAATTTTAAAATTTAAAGTTTTAATAATTAAATTTTTAAAATTTAGTATTTAAATTTTTAAATTTTAAAATTTAAAGTTTTAATAATTAAATATTTAAAATTTGTATTTAAATTTTTAAATTTTAAAATTTAAAGTTTTAATAATTATATTTTTAAAATTTAGAATTTAAATTTTTAAATTTTAAAATTTAAAGTTTTAACAATTAAATTTTTAAAATTTAGTATTTAAATTTTTAAATTTTAAAATTTAAAGTTTTAATAATTAAATTTTTAAAATTTAGTATTTAAATTTTTAAATTTTAAAATTTAAAGTTTTAACAATTAAATTTTTAAAATATAGTATTTAAATTTTTAAATTTTAAAATTTAAAGTTTTAATAATTAAATTTTTAAAATTTAGTATTTAAATTTTTAAAATTTAAAGTTTTAATAAATAAATTTTTAAAATTTAGTATTTAAGTTTTTAAATTTTAAAATTTAAAGTTTTAATAATTAAATTTTTAAAATTTAGTATTTAAATTTTAAAATTTTAAAATTTAAAGTTTTAACAATTAAATTTTTAAAATTTGTATTTAAATTTTTAAATTTTAAAATTTAAAGTTTTAATAATTAAATTTTTAAAATTTAGTATTTAAATTTTTAAATTTTAAAATTTAAAGTTTTAATAATTAAATTTTTAAAATTTAGTATTTAAATTTTAAAATTTAAAGTTTTAACAATTAAATTTTTAAAATTTAGTATTTAAATTTTTAAATTTTAAAATTTAAAGTTTTAATAATTAAATTTTTAAAATTTAGTATTTAAATTTTTAAATTTTAAAATTTAAAGTTTTAACAATTAAATTTTTAAAATTTAGTATTTAAATTTTTAAATTTTAAAATTTAAAGTTTTAATAATTAAATTTTTAAAATTTAGTATTTAAATTTTTAAATTTTAAAATTTAAAGTTTTAATAATTAAATATTTAAAATTTGTATTTAAATTTTTAAATTTTAAAATTTAAAGTTTTAATAATTATATTTTTAAAATTTAGAATTTAAATTTTTAAATTTTAAAATTTAAAGTTTTAATAATTATATTTTTAAAATTTGTATTAAAATTTTTAAATTTTAAAATTTAAAGTTTTAACAATTAAATTTTTAAAATTTAGTATTTAAATTTTTAAATTTTAAAATTTAAAGTTTTAATAATTAAATTTTTAAAATTTAGTATTTAAATTTTTAAATTTTAAAATTTAAAGTTTTAACAATTAAATTTTTAAAATTTAGTATTTAAATTTTTAAATTTTAAAATTTAAAGTTTTAATAATTAAATTTTTAAAATTTAGTATTTAAATTTTTAAAATTTAAAGTTTTAATAATTATATTTTTAAAATTTAATATTTAAGTTTTTAAATTTTAAAATTTAAAGTTTTAATAATTAAATTTTTAAAATTTAGTATTTAAATTTTTAAATTTTAAAGTTTGAAGTTTTAATAATTAAATTTTTAAAATTTAGTATTTAAATTTTAAAATTTAAATTTTTAAATTTTAACATTTAAAATTTTAATAACTAAATTTTTAAAATTTATTATTTAAATTTTTAAATTTTAAAATTTAAAGTTTTAATAATTAAATTTTTAAAATTTAGTATTTAAATTTTTAAATTTTAAAATTTAAATTTTTAAATTCTAAAATTTAAAATTTCAATAATTAAATTTTTAAAATTTAGTATTTAAGTTTTTAAATTTTAAAATTTAAAGTTTTAATAATTAAATTTTTAAAATTTGTATTTAAATTTTTAAATTTTAATATTTAAAGTTTTAATAATTAAATTTTTAAAATGTAGTATTTAAATTTTAAAATTTAAATTTTTAAATTTTAAAATTTAAAATTTTAATAATTAAATTTTTAAAATTTAATATTTAAATTTTTAAATTTTAAAATTTAAAGTTATAATAATTAAATTTTTAAAATTTAGTATTTAAATTTTTAAATTTTAAAATTTAAAGTTTTAATAATTAAATTTTTAAAATGTAGTATTTGAATTTTAAAATTTAAATTTTTAAATTTTAAAATTTAAAATTTTAATAATTAAATTTTTAAAATTTAGTATTTAAATTTTTAAATTTTAAAATATAAAGTTTTAATAATGAAATTTTTAAAATTTAGTATTTAAATTTTTAAATTTTAAAATTTAAATTTTAATAATTAAAGTTTTAAAATTTAGTATTTAAAATTTTAAACTTTAAAATTTAAAGTTTTAATAATTAAATTTTTAAAATTTAGTATTTAAATTTTTAAATTTTAAAATTAAAAGTTTTAATAGTTAAATTTTTAAAATTTGTATTTAAATTTTTAAATTTTAAAATTTAAACTTTTAATAATTAAATTTTTAAAATTTAGTATTTAAATTTTTAAATTTTAAAATTTAAAGTTTTAATAATTATATTTTTAAAATTTAGAATTTAAATTTTTAAATTTTAAAATTTAAAGTTTTAATAATTAAATTTTTAAAATTTGTATTTAAATTTTTAAATTTTAAAATTTAAAGTTTTAACAATTAAATTTTTAAAATTTAGTATTTAAATTTTTAAATTTTAAAATTTAAAGTTTTAATAATTAAATTTTTAAAATTTAGTATTTAAATTTTTAAATTTTAAAATTTAAAGTTTTAACAATTAAATTTTTAAAATTTAGTATTTAAATTTTTAAATTTTAAAATTTAAAGTTTTAATAATTAAATTTTTAAAATTTCGTATTTAAATTTTTAAAATTTAAAGTTTTAATAATTATATTTTTAAAATTTAGTATTTAAGTTTTTAAATTTTAAAATTTAAAGTTTTAATAATTAAATTTTTAAAATTTAGTATTTAAATTTTTAAATTTTAAAGTTTGAAGTTTTAATAATTAAATTTTTAAAATTTAGTATTTAAATTTTAAAATTTAAATTTTTAAATTTTAACATTTAAAATTATAATAACTAAATTTTTAAAATTTAGTATTTAAATTTTTAAATTTTAAAATTTAAAGTTTTAATAATTAAATTTTTAAAATTTAGTATTTAAATTTTTAAATTTTAAAATTTAAATTTTTAAATTCTAAAATTTAAAATTTCAATAATTAAATTTTTAAAATTTAGTATTTAAGTTTTTAAATTTTAAAATTTAAAGTTTTAATAATTAAATTTTTAAAATTTAGTATTTAAATTTTTAAATTTTAAAATTTAAAGTTTTAATAATTAAATTTTTAAAATTTGTATTTAAATTTTTAAATTTTAATATTTAAAGTTTTAATAATTAAATTTTTCAAATGTAGCATTTAAATTTTAAAATTTAAAATTTTAATAATTAAATTTTTAAAATTTAGTATTTAAATTTTTAAATTTTAAAATTTAAAGTTATAATAATTAAATTTTTAAAATTTAGTATTTAAATTATTAAATTTTAAAATTTAAAGTTTTAATAATTAAATTTTTAAAATGTAGAATTTAAATTTTAAAATTTAAATTTTTAAATTTTAAAATTTAAAATTTTAATAATTAAATTTTTAAAATTTAGTATTTAAATTTTTAAATTTTAAAATATAAAGTTTTAATAATGAAATTTTTAAAATTTAGTATTTAAATTTTTAAATTTTAAAATTTAAATTTTAATAATTAAAGTTTTAAAATTTAGTATTTAAAATTTTAAACTTTAAAATTTAAAGTTTTAATAATTAAATTTTTAAAATTTAGTATTTAAATTTTTAAATTTTAAAATTAAAAGTTTTAATAGTTAAATTTTTAAAATTTGTATTTAAATTTTTAAATTTTAAAATTTAAACTTTTAATAATTAAATTTTTAAAATTTAGTATTTAAATTTTTAAATTTTAAAATTTAAAGTTTTAATAATTATATTTTTAAAATTTAGAATTTAAATTTTTAAATTTTAAAATTTAAAGTTTTAATAATTAAATTTTTAAAATTTGTATTTAAATTTTTAAATTTTAAAATTTAAAGTTTTAACAATTAAATTTTTAAAATTTAGTATTTAAATTTTTAAATTTTAAAATTTAAAGTTTTAATAATTAAATTATTAAAATTTAGTATTTAAATTTTTAAATTTTAAAATTTAAAGTTTTAACAATTAAATTTTTAAAATTTAGTATTTAAATTTTTAAATTTTAAAATTTAAAGTTTTAATAATTAAATTTTTAAAATTTCGTATTTTTAAATTTTAAAATTTAAATTTTTAAATTCTAAAATTTAAAATTTCAATAATTAAATTTTTAAAATTTAGTATTTAAGTTTTTAAATTTTAAAATTTAAAGTTTTAATAATTAAATTTTTAAAATTTAGTATTTAAATTTTTAAATTTTAAAATTTAAAGTTTTAATAATTAAATTTTTAAAATTTGTATTTAAATTTTTAAATTTTAATATTTAAAGTTTTAATAATTAAATTTTTAAAATGTAGTATTTAAATTTTAAAATTTAAATTTTTAAATTTTAAAATTTAAAATTTTAATAATAAAATTTTTAAAATTTAGTATTTAAATTTTTAAATTTTAAAATTTAAAGTTATAATAATCAAATTTTTAAAATTTAGTATTTAAATTTTTAAATTTTAAAATTTAAAGTTTTAATAATTAAATTTTTAAAATGTAGTATTTAAATTTTAAAATTTAAATTTTTAAATTTTAAAATTTAAAATTTTAATAATTAAATTTTTAAAATTTAGTATTTAAATTTTTAAATTTTAAAATATAAAGTTTTAATAATGAAATTTTTAAAATTTAGTATTTAAATTTTTAAATTTTAAAATTTAAATTTTAATAATTAAAGTTTTAAAATTTAGTATTTAAAATTTTAAACTTTAAAATTTAAAGTTTTAATAATTAAATTTTTAAAATTTAGTATTTAAATTTTTAAATTTTAAAATTAAAAGTTTTAATAATTAAATTTTTAAAATTTGTATTTAAATTTTTAAATTTTAAAATTTAAAGTTTTAATAATTAAATTTTTAAAATTTAGTATTTAAATTTTTAAATTTTAAAATTTAAAGTTTTAATAATTAAATATATAAAATTTGTATTTAAGTTTTTAAATTTTAAAATTTAAAGTTATAATAATTAAATATTTAAAATTTAGTATTTAAATTTTAAAATTTAAATTATTAAATTTTAAAATTTTAAATTTTAATAATTAAATTTTTAAAATTTAGTATTTAAATATTTAAATATTAAAATTTAAAGATTTAATATTTAAACTTTTAAAATTTAGTATTCAAATTTGTAAATTTTAAAATTTAAATTTTAATAATTAAAGTTCTAAAATTTAGTATTTATATATTTAAATATTAAAATTTAAAGATTTAATATTTAAAGTTTTAAAATTTAGTTTTCAAATTTTTAAATTTTAAAATTTAAATTTTAATAATTATAGTTTTAAAATTTAGTATTTAAAATTTTAAACTTTAAAATTTAAAGTTTTAATAATTAAATTTTTAAAATTTAGTATTTAAATTTTTAAATTTTAAAATTAAAATTTTAATAATTAAATTTTTAAAATTTTTATTTAAATTTTTAAATTTTAAAATTTAAAGTTTTAATAATTAAATTTTTAAAATTTAGTATTTAAATTTTTAAATTTTAAAATTTAAAATTTTAATAATTAAATTTTTAAAATTTAGTATTTAAATTTTTAAATTTTAAAATATAAAGTTTTAATAATGAAATTTTTAAAATTTAGTATTTAAATTTTTAAATTTTAAAATTTAAATTTTAATAATTAAGTTTTAAAATTTAGTATTTAAAATTTTAAACTTTAAAATTTAAAGTTTTAATAATTAAATTTTTAAAATTTAGTATTTAAATTTTTAAATTTTAAAATTAAAAGTTTTAATAGTTAAATTTTTAAAATTTGTATTTAAATTTTTAAATTTTAAAATTTAAACTTTTAATAATTAAATTTTTAAAATTTAGTATTTAAATTTTTAAATTTTAAAATTTAAAGTTTTAATAATTATATTTTTAAAATTTAGAATTTAAATTTTTAAATTTTAAAATTTAAAGTTTTAATAATTAAATTTTTAAAATTTGTATTTAAATTTTTAAATTTTAAAATTTAAAGTTTTAACAATTAAATTTTTAAAATTTAATATTTAAATTTTTAAAATTTTAAAATTTAAAGTTTTAATAATTAAATTTTTAAAATTTAGTATTTAAATTTTTAAATTTTAAAATTTAAAGTTTTAACAATTAAATTTTTAAAATTTAGTATTTAAATTTTTAAATTTTAAAATTTAAAGTTTTAATAATTAAATTTTTAAAATTTCGTATTTAAATTTTTAAAATTTAAAGTTTTAATAATTAAATTTTTAAAATTTAGTATTTAAATTTTTAAATTTTAAAATTTAAAGTTTTAACAATTAAATTTTTAAAATTTAGTATTTAAATTTTTAAATTTTAAAATTTAAAGTTTTAATAATTAAATTTTTAAAATTTAGTATTTAAATTTTTAAATTTTAAAATTTATATTTTTAAATTCTAAAATTTAAAATTTCAATAATTAAATTTTTAAAATTTAGTATTTAAGTTTTTAAATTTTAAAATTTAAAGTTTTAATAATTAAATTTTTAAAATTTAGTATTTTAATTTTTAAATTTTAAAATTTAAAGTTTTAATAATTAAATTTTTAAAATTTGTATTTAAATTTTTAAATTTTAATATTTAAAGTTTTAATAATTAAATTTTTAAAATGTAGTATTTAAATTTTAAAATTTAAATTTTTAAATTTTAAAATTTAAAATTTTAATAATTAAATTTTTAAAATTTAGTATTTAAATTTTAAAATTTTAAAATTTAAAGTTATAATAATTAAATTTTTAAAATTTAGTATTTAAATTTTTAAATTTTAAAATTTAAAGTTTTAATAATTAAATTTTTAAAATGTAGTATTTAAATTTTAAAATTTAAATTTTTAAATTTTAAAATTTAAAATTTTAATAATTAAATTTTTAAAATTTAGTATTTAAATTTTTAAATTTTAAAATATAAAGTTTTAATAATGAAATTTTTAAAATTTAGTATTTAAATTTTTAAATTTTAAAATTTAAATTTTAATAATTAAAGTTTTAAAATTTAGTATTTAAAATTATAAACTTTAAAATTTAAAGTTTTAATAATTAAATTTTTAAAATTTAGTATTTAAATTTTTAAATTTTAAAATTAAAATTTTAATAGTTAAATTTTTAAAATTTGTATTTAAATTTTTAAATTTTAAAATTTAAACTTTTAATAATTAAATTTTTAAAATTTAGTATTTAAATTTTTAAATTTTAAAATTTAAAGTTTTAATAATTATATTTTTAAAATTTAGAATTTAAATTTTTAAATTTTAAAATTTAAAGTTTTAATAATTAAATTTTTAAAATTTGTATTTAAATTTTTAAATTTTAAAATTTAAAGTTTTAACAATTAAATTTTTAAAATTTAGTATTTAAATTTTTAAATTTTAAAATTTAAAGTTTTAATAATTAAATTATTAAAATTTAGTATTTAAATTTTTAAATTTTAAAATTTAAAGTTTTAACAATTAAATTTTTAAAATTTAGTATTTAAATTTTTAAATTTTAAAATTTAAAGTTTTAATAATTAAATTTTTAAAATTTCGTATTTTTAAATTTTAAAATTTAAATTTTTAAATTCTAAAATTTAAAATTTCAATAATTAAATTTTTAAAATTTAGTATTTAAGTTTTTAAATTTTAAAATTTAAAGTTTTAATAATTAAATTTTTAAAATTTAGTATTTAAATTTTTAAATTTTAAAATTTAAAGTTTTAATAATTAAATTTTTAAAATTTGTATTTAAATTTTTAAATTTTAATATTTAAAGTTTTAATAATTAAATTTTTAAAATGTAGTATTTAAATTTTAAAATTTAAATTTTTAAATTTTAAAATTTAAAATTTTAATAATTAAATTTTTAAAATTTAATATTTAAATTTTTAAATTTTAAAATTTAAAGTTATAATAATTAAATTTTTAAAATTTAGTATTTAAATTTTTAAATTTTAAAATTTAAAGTTTTAATAATTAAATTTTTAAAATGTAGTATTTAAATTTTATAATTTAAATTTTTAAATTTTAAAATTTAAAATTTTAATAATTAAATTTTTAAAATTTAGTATTTAAATTTTTAAATTTTAAAATATAAAGTTTTAATAATGAAATTTTTAAAATTTAGTATTTAAATTTTTAAATTTTAAAATTTTAATTTTAATAATTAAAGTTTTAAAATTTAGTATTTAAAATTTTAAACTTTAAAATTTAAAGTTTTAATAATTAAATTTTTAAAATTTAGTATTTAAATTTTTAAATTTTAAAATTAAAAGTTTTAATAATTAAATTTTTAAAATTTGTATTTAAATTTTTAAATTTTAAAATTTAAAGTTTTAATAATTAAATTTTTAAAATTTAGTATTTAAATTTTTAAATTTTAAAATTTAAAGTTTTAATAATTAAATTTTTAAAATTTAGTATTTAAATTTTTAAATTTTAAAATTTCAAGTTTTAATAATTAAATTTTTAAAATTTCGTATTTAAATTTTTAAAATTTAAAGTTTTAATAATTAAATTTTTAAAATTTAGTATTTAAATTTTTAAATTTTAAAATTTAAAGTTTTAACAATTAAATTTTTAAAATTTAGTATTTAAATTTTTAAATTTTAAAATTTAAAGATTTAATATTTAAACTTTTAAAATTTAGTATTCAAATTTGTAAATTTTAAAATTTAAATTTTAATAATTAAAGTTCTAAAATTTAGTATTTAAATATTTAAATATTAAAATTTAAAGATTTAATATTTAAAGTTTTAAAATTTAGTTTTCAAATTTTTAAATTTTAAAATTTAAATTTTAATAATTATAGTTTTAAAATTTAGTATTTAAAATTTTAAACTTTAAAATTTAAAGTTTTAACAATTAAATTTTTAAAATTTAGTATTTAAATTTTTAAATTTTAAAATTTAAAGTTTTAATAATTAAATTTTTAAAATTTAGTATTTAAATTTTTAAATTTTAAAATTTCAAGTTTTAATAATTAAATTTTTAAAATTTAGTATTTAAATTTTTAAATTTTAAAATTTAAAGTTTTAACAATTAAATTTTTAAAATTTAGTATTTAAATTTTTAAATTTTAAAATTTAAAGTTTTAATAATTAAATTTTTAAAATTTAGTATTTAAATTTTTAAATTTTAAAATTTCAAGTTTTAATAATTAAATTTTTAAAATTTCGTATTTAAATTTTTAAAATTTAAAGTTTTAATAATTAAATTTTTAAAATTTAGTATTTAAATTTTTAAATTTTAAAATTTAAAGTTTTAACAATTAAATTTTTAAAATTTAGTATTTAAATTTTTAAATTTTAAAATTTAAAGTTTTAATAATTAAATTTTTAAAATTTACTATTTAAATTTTTAAATTTTAAAATTTAAATTTTTAAATTCTAAAATTTAAAATTTCAATAATTAAATTTTTAAAATTTAGTATTTAAGTTTTTAAATTTTAAAATTTAAAGTTTTAATAATTAAATTTTTAAAATTTAGTATTTAAATTTTTAAATTTTAAAATTTAAAGTTTTAATAATTAAATTTTTAAAATTTGTATTTAAATTTTTAAATTTTAATATTTAAAGTTTTAATAATTAAATTTTTAAAATGTAGTATTTAAATTTTAAAATTTAAATTTTTAAATTTTAAAATTTAAAATTTTAATAATTAAATTTTTAAAATTTAGTATTTAAATTTTTAAATTTTAAAATTTAAAGTTATAATAATTAAATTTTTAAAATTTAGTATTTAAATTTTTAAATTTTAAAATTTAAAGTTTTAATAATTAAATTTTTAAAATGTAGTATTTAAATTTTAAAATTTAAATTTTTAAATTTTAAAATTGAAACTTTTAATAATTAAATTTTTAAAATTTAGTATTTAAATTTTTAAATTTTAAAATTTAAAGTTTTAATAATTATATTTTTAAAATTTAGAATTTAAATTTTTAAATTTTAAAATTTAAAGTTTTAATAATTAAATTTTTAAAATTTGTATTTAAATTTTTAAATTTTAAAATTTAAAGTTTTAATAATTAAATTATTAAAATTTAGTATTTAAATTTTTAAATTTTAAAATTTAAAGTTTTAACAATTAAATTTTTAAAATTTAGTATTTAAATTTTTAAATTTTAAAATTTAAAGTTTTAATAATTAAATTTTTAAAATTTCGTATTTTTAAATTTTAAAATTTAAATTTTTAAATTCTAAAATTTAAAATTTCAATAATTAAATTTTTAAAATTTAGTATTTAAGTTTTTAAATTTTAAAATTTAAAGTTTTAATAATTAAATTTTTAAAATTTTGTATTTAAATTTTTAAATTTTAAAATTTAAAGTTTTAATAATTAAATTTTTAAAATTTAGTATTTAAATTTTTAAATTTTAATATTTAAAGTTTAATAATTAAAGTTTTAAAATTTAGTATTTAAAATTTTAAACTTTAAAATTTAAATTTTAATAATTAAAGTTCTAAAATTTAGTATTTAAATATTTAAATATTAAAATTTAAAGATTTAATATTTAAAGTTTTAAAATTTAGTTTTCAAATTTTTAAATTTTAAAATTTAAATTTTAATAATTATAGTTTTAAAATTTAGTATTTAAAATTTTAAACTTTAAAATTTAAAGTTTTAATAATTAAATTTTTAAAATTTAGTATTTAAATTTTAAAATTTAAATTTTTAAATTTTAAAATTTTAAATTTTAATAATTAAATTTTTAAAATTTAGTATTTAAATATTTAAATATTAAAATTTAAAGATTTAATATTTAAACTTTTAAAATTTAGTATTCAAATTTGTAAATTTTAAAATTTAAATTTTAATAATTAAAGTTCTAAAATTTAGTATTTAAATATTTAAATATTAAAATTTAAAGATTTAATATTTAAAGTTTTAAAATTTAGTTTTCAAATTTTTAAATTTTAAAATTTAAATTTTAATAATTATAGTTTTAAAATTTAGTATTTAAAATTTTAAACTTTAAAATTTAAAGTTTTAATAATTAAATTTTTAAAATTTAGTATTTAAATTTTTAAATTTTAAAATTTAAAGTTTTAACAATTAAATTTTTAAAATTTAGTATTTAAATTTTTAAATTTTAAAATTTAAAGTTTTAATAATTAAATTTTTAAAATTTAGTATTTAAATTTTTAAATTTTAAAATTTAAAGTTTTAACAATTAAATTTTTAAAATTTAGTATTTAAATTTTTAAATTTTAAAATTTAAAGTTTTAATAATTAAATTTTTAAAATTTAGTATTTAAATTTTTAAAATTTAAAGTTTTAATAATTAAATTTTTAAAATTTAGTGTCTAAGTTTTTAAATTTTAAAATTTAAAGTTTTAATAATTAAATTTTTAAAATTTGTATTTAAATTTTTAAATTTTTAAGTTTGAAGTTTTAATAATTAAATTTTTAAAATTTATTATTTAAATTTTAAAATTTAAATTTTTAAATTTAAAGATTTAATATTTAAAGTTTTAAAATTTAGTATTCAAATTTTTAAATTTTAAAATTTAAATTTTAATAATTAAAGTTTTAAAATTTAGTATTTAAAATTTTAAACTTTAAAATTTAAAGTTTTAATAATTAAATTTTTAAAATTTAGTATTTAAATTTTTAAATTTTAAAATTTAAAGTTTTAATAATTAAATTTTTAAAATTTGTATTTAAATTTTTAAATTTTAAAATTTAAAGTTTTAATAATTAAATTTTTAAAATTTAGTATTTAAATTTTTAAATTTTAAAATTTAAAGTTTTAATAATTAAATTTTTAAAATTTAGTATTTAAATTTTTAAATTTTAAAATTTAAAGTTTTAACAATTAAATTTTTAAAATTAGTATTTAAATTTTTAAATTTTAAAATTTAAAGTTTTAATAATTAAATTTTTAAAATTTAGTATTTAAATTTTTAAATTTTAAAATTTAAAGTTTTAACAATTAAATTTTTAAAATTTAGTATTTAAATTTTTAAATTTTAAAATTTAAAGTTTTAATAATTAAATTTTTAAAATTTAGTATTTAAATTTTTAAATTTTAAAATTTAAAGTTTTAATAATTAAATATTTAAAATTTGTATTTAAATTTTTAAATTTTAAAATTTAAAGTTATAATAATTAAATATTTAAAATTTAGTATTTAAATTTTAAAATTTAAATTTTTAAATTTTAAAATTTAAAATTTTAATAATTAAATTTTTAAAATTTAGTATTTAAATTTTTAAATTTTAAAACTTAAAGTTTTAATAATGAAATTTTTAAAATTTAGTATTTTAATTTTTAAATTTTAAAATTTAAAATTTTAATAATTAAATTTTTAAAATTTAGTATTTAAATATTTAAATTTTAAAATTTAAAGATTTAATATTTAAAGTTTTTAAATTTAGTATTTAAATTTTTAAATTTTAAAATTTAAATTTTAATAATTAAAGTTTTAAAATTTAGTATTTAAAATTTTAAACTTTAAAATTTAAAGTTTTAATAATTAAATTTTTAAAATTTAGTATTTAAATTTTTAAATTTTAAAATTAAAAGTTTTAATAGTTAAATTTTTAAAATTTGTATTTAAATTTTTAAATTTTAAAATTTAAACTTTTAATAATTAAATTTTTAAAATTTAGTATTTAAATTTTTAAATTTTAAAATTTAAAGTTTTAACAATTAAATTTTTAAAATTTAGTATTTAAATTTTTAAATTTTAAAATTTAAAGTTTTAATAATTAAATTTTTAAAATTTAGTATTTAAATTTTTAAATTTTAAAATTTAAAGTTTTAACAATTAAATTTTTAAAATTTAGTATTTAAATTTTTAAATTTTAAAATTTAAAGTTTTAATAATTAAATTTTTAAAATTTAGTATTTAAATTTTTAAAATTTAAAGTTTTAATAATTAAATTTTTAAAATTTAGTATTTAAGTTTTTAAATTTTAAAATTTAAAGTTTTAATAATTAAATTTTTAAAATTTAGTATTTAAATTTTTAAATTTTTAAGTTTGAAGTTTTAATAATTAAATTTTTAAAATTTATTATTTAAATTTTAAAATTTAAATTTTTAAATTTAAAGATTTAATATTAAAAGTTTTAAAATTTAGTATTCAAATTTTTAAATTTTAAAATTTAAATTTTAATAATTAAAGTTTTAAAATTTAGTATTTAAAATTTTAAACTTTAAAATTTAAAATTTTAATAATTAAATTTTTAAAATTTAGTATTTAAATTTTTAAATTTTAAAATTTAAAGTTTTAATAATTAAATTTTTAAAATTTGTATTTAAATTTTTAAATTTTAAAATTTAAAGTTTTAATAATTAAATTTTTAAAATTTAGTATTTAAATTTTTAAATTTTAAAATTTAAAGTTTTAATAATTAAATTTTTATAATTTAGTATTTAAATTTTTAAATTTTAAAATTTAAAGTTTTAATAATTAAATTTTTAAAATTTAGTATTTAAATTTTTAAATTTTAAAATTTAAAGTTTTAATAATTAAATTTTTAAAATTTAGTATTTAAATTTTTAAATTTTAAAATTTAAAGTTTTAACAATTAAATTTTTAAAATTTAGTATTTAAATTTTTAAATTTTAAAATTTAAAGTTTTAATAATTAAATTTTTAAAATTTAGTATTTAAATTTTTAAATTTTAAAATTTAAAGTTTTAATAATTAAATATTTAAAATTTGTATTTAAATTTTTAAATTTTAAAATTTAAAGTTATAATAATTAAATATTTAAAATTTAGTATTTAAATTTTAAAATTTAAATTTTTAAATTTTAAAATTTAAAATTTTAATAATTAAATTTTTAAAATTTAGTATTTAAATTTTTAAATTTTAAAACTTAAAGTTTTAATAATGAAATTTTTAAAATTTAGTATTTTAATTTTTAAATTTTAAAATTTAAAATTTTAATAATTAAATTTTTAAAATTTAGTATTTAAATATTTAAATTTTAAAATTTAAAGATTTAATATTTAAAGTTTTTAAATTTAGTATTTAAATTTTTAAATTTTAAAATTTAAATTTTAATAATTAAAGTTTTAAAATTTAGTATTTAAAATTTTAAACTTTAAAATTTAAAGTTTTAATAATTAAATTTTTAAAATTTAGTATTTAAATTTTTAAATTTTAAAATTAAAAGTTTTAATAGTTAAATTTTTAAAATTTGTATTTAAATTTTTAAATTTTAAAATTTAAACTTTTAATAATTAAATTTTTAAAATTTAGTATTTAAATTTTTAAAATTTAAAGTTTTAATAATTATATTTTTAAAATTTAAAATTTAAATTTTTAAATTTTAAAATTTAAAGTTTTAATAATTAAATTTTTAAAATTTAGTATTTAAGTTTTTAAATTTTAAAATTTAAAGTTTTAATAATTAAATTTTTAAAATTTAGTATTTAAATTTTTAAATTTTTAAGTTTGAAGTTTTAATAATTAAATTTTTAAAATTTATTATTTAAATTTTAAAATTTAAATTTTTAAATTTAAAGATTTAATATTAAAAGTTTTAAAATTTAGTATTCAAATTTTTAAATTTTAAAATTTAAATTTTAATAATTAAAGTTTTAAAATTTAGTATTTAAAATTTTAAACTTTAAAATTTAAAATTTTAATAATTAAATTTTTAAAATTTAGTATTTAAATTTTTAAATTTTAAAATTTAAAGTTTTAATAATTAAATTTTTAAAATTTGTATTTAAATTTTTAAATTTTAAAATTTAAAGTTTTAATAATTAAATTTTTAAAATTTAGTATTTAAATTTTTAAATTTTAAAATTTAAAGTTTTAATAATTAAATTTTTAAAATTTAGTATTTAAATTTTTAAATTTTAAAATTTAAAGTTTTAATAATTAAATTTTTAAAATTTAGTATTTAAATTTTTAAATTTTAAAATTTAAAGTTTTAATAATTAAATTTTTAAAATTTAGTATTTAAATTTTTAAATTTTAAAATTTAAAGTTTTAACAATTAAATTTTTAAAATTTAGTATTTAAATTTTTAAATTTTAAAATTTAAAGTTTTAATAATTAAATTTTTAAAATTTAGTATTTAAATTTTTAAATTTTAAAATTTAAAGTTTTAATAATTAAATATTTAAAATTTGTATTTAAATTTTTAAAATTTAAAGTTTTAAATTTTAAAATTTAAAATTTTAATAATTAAATTTTTAAAATTTAGTATTTAAATTTTTAAATTTTAAAACTTAAAGTTTTAATAATGAAATTTTTAAAATTTAGTATTTTAATTTTTAAATTTTAAAATTTAAAATTTTAATAATTAAATTTTTAAAATTTAGTATTTAAATATTTAAATTTTAAAATTTAAAGATTTAATATTTAAAGTTTTTAAATTTAGTATTTAAATATTTAAATTTTAAAATTTAAATTTTAATAATTAAAGTTTAAAATTTAGTATTTAAAATTTTAAACTTTAAAATTTAAAGTTTTAATAATTAAATTTTTAAAATTTAGTATTTAAATTTTTAAATTTTAAAATTAAAAGTTTTAATAGTTAAATTTTTAAAATTTGTATTTAAATTTTTAAATTTTAAAATTTAAACTTTTAATAATTAAATTTTTAAAATTTAGTATTTAAATTTTTAAAATTTAAAGTTTTAATAATTATATTTTTAAAATTTAAAATTTAAATTTTTAAATTTTAAAATTTAAAGTTTTAATAATTAAATTTTTAAAATTTAGTATTTAAATTTTTAAATTTTAAAATTTAAAGTTTTAATAATTAAATTTTTAAAATATAGTATTTAAATTTTTAAATTTTATAATATAAAGTTTTAATAATTAAATTTTTAAAATTTAGTATTTAAATTTTTAAATTTTAAAATTAAAATTTTAATAATTAAATTTTTAAAATTTTTATTTAAATTTTTAAATTTTAAAATTTAAAGTTTTAATAATTAAATTTTTAAAATTTAGTTTTCAAATTTTTAAATTTTAAAATTTAAATTTTAATAATTATAGTTTTAAAATTTAGTATTTAAAATTTTAAACTTTAAAATTTAAAGTTTTAATAATTAAATTTTTAAAATTTAGTATCTAAATTTTTAAATTTTAAAATTAAAATTTTAATAATTAAATTTTTAAAACTTTTATTTAAATTTTTAAATTTTAAAATTTAAAGTTTTAATAATTAAATTTTTAAAATTTAGTATTTAAATTT
This sequence comes from Aethina tumida, assembly GCF_024364675.1. Classification (NCBI taxonomy): domain Eukaryota; kingdom Metazoa; phylum Arthropoda; class Insecta; order Coleoptera; family Nitidulidae; genus Aethina; species Aethina tumida. The sequence continues at coordinate 10,398,591 of NC_065436.1, forward strand.
TTAAATTTTAAAATTTAAAATTTTAATAATTAAATTTTTAAAATTTAGTATTTAAATTTTTAAATTTTAAAATATAAAGTTTTAATAATGAAATTTTTAAAATTTAGTATTTAAATTTTTAAATTTTAAAATTTAAATTTTAATAATTAAGTTTTAAAATTTAGTATTTAAAATTTTAAACTTTAAAATTTAAAGTTTTAATAATTAAATTTTTAAAATTTAGTATTTAAATTTTTAAATTTTAAAATTAAAAGTTTTAATAGTTAAATTTTTAAAATTTGTATTTAAATTTTTAAATTTTAAAATTTAAACTTTTAATAATTAAATTTTTAAAATTTAGTATTTAAATTTTTAAATTTTAAAATTTAAAGTTTTAATAATTATATTTTTAAAATTTAGAATTTAAATTTTTAAATTTTAAAATTTAAAGTTTTAATAATTAAATTTTTAAAATTTGTATTTAAATTTTTAAATTTTAAAATTTAAAGTTTTAACAATTAAATTTTTAAAATTTAGTATTTAAATTTTTAAAATTTTAAAATTTAAAGTTTTAATAATTAAATTTTTAAAATTTAGTATTTAAATTTTTAAATTTTAAAATTTAAAGTTTTAACAATTAAATTTTTAAAATTTAGTATTTAAATTTTTAAATTTTAAAATTTAAAGTTTTAATAATTAAATTTTTAAAATTTCGTATTTAAATTTTTAAAATTTAAAGTTTTAATAATTAAATTTTTAAAATTTAGTATTTAAATTTTTAAATTTTAAAATTTAAAGTTTTAACAATTAAATTTTTAAAATTTAGTATTTAAATTTTTAAATTTTAAAATTTAAAGTTTTAATAATTAAATTTTTAAAATTTAGTATTTAAATTTTTAAATTTTAAAATTTATATTTTTAAATTCTAAAATTTAAAATTTCAATAATTAAAATTTTAAAATTTAGTATTTAAGTTTTTAAATTTTAAAATTTAAAGTTTTAATAATTAAATTTTTAAAATTTAGTATTTAAATTTTTAAATTTTAAAATTTAAAGTTTTAATAATTAAATTATTAAAATTTGTATTTAAATTTTTAAATTTTAATATTTAAAGTTTTAATAATTAAATTTTTAAAATGTAGTATTTAAATTTTAAAATTTAAATTTTTAAATTTTAAAATTTAAAATTTTAATAATTAAATTTTTAAAATTTAGTATTTAAATTTTTAAATTTTAAAATTTAAAGTTATAATAATTAAATTTTTAAAATATAGTATTTAAATTTTTAAATTTTAAAATTTAAAGTTTTAATAATTAAATTTTTAAAATGTAGTATTTAAATTTTAAAATTTAAATTTTTAAATTTTAAAATTTAAAATTTTAATAATTAAATTTTTAAAATTTAGTATTTAAATTTTTAAATTTTAAAATATAAAGTTTTAATAATGAAATTTTTAAAATTTAGTATTTAAATTTTTAAATTTTAAAATTTAAATTTTAATAATTAAAGTTTTAAAATTTAGTATTTAAAATTATAAACTTTAAAATTTAAAGTTTTAATAATTAAATTTTTAAAATTTAGTATTTAAATTTTTAAATTTTAAAATTTAAAGTTTTAATAATTATATTTTTAAAATTTAGAATTTAAATTTTTAAATTTTAAAATTTAAAGTTTTAATAATTAAATTTTTAAAATTTGTATTTAAATTTTTAAATTTTAAAATTTAAAGTTTTAACAATTAAATTTTTAAAATTTAGTATTTAAATTTTTAAATTTTAAAATTTAAAGTTTTAATAATTAAATTATTAAAATTTAGTATTTAAATTTTTAAATTTTAAAATTTAAAGTTTTAATAATTAAATTTTTAAAATTTAGTATTTAAATTTTTAAATTTTAAAATTTAAAGTTTTAATAATTAAATTTTTAAAATTTGTATTTAAATTTTTAAATTTTAATATTTAAAGTTTTAATAATTAAATTTTTAAAATGTAGTATTTAAATTTTAAAATTTAAATTTTTAAATTTTAAAATTTAAAATTTTAATAATTAAATTTTTAAAATTTAGTATTTAAATTTTTAAATTTTAAAATTTAAAGTTATAATAATTAAATTTTTAAAATATAGTATTTAAATTTTTAAATTTTAAAATTTAAAGTTTTAATAATTAAATTTTTAAAATGTAGTATTTAAATTTTAAAATTTAAATTTTTAAATTTTAAAATTTAAAATTTTAATAATTAAATTTTTAAAATTTAGTATTTAAATTTTTAAATTTTAAAATATAAAGTTTTAATAATGAAATTTTTAAAATTTAGTATTTAAATTTTTAAATTTTAAAATTTAAATTTTAATAATTAAAGTTTTAAAATTTAGTATTTAAAATTATAAACTTTAAAATTTAAAGTTTTAATAATTAAATTTTTAAAATTTAGTATTTAAATTTTTAAATTTTAAAATTAAAATTTTAATAGTTAAATTTTTAAAATTTGTATTTAAATTTTTAAATTTTAAAATTTAAACTTTTAATAATTAAATTTTTAAAATTTAGTATTTAAATTTTTAAATTTTAAAATTTAAAGTTTTAATAATTATATTTTTAAAATTTAGAATTTAAATTTTTAAATTTTAAAATTTAAAGTTTTAATAATTAAATTTTTAAAATTTGTATTTAAATTTTTAAATTTTAAAATTTAAAGTTTTAACAATTAAATTTTTAAATTTTAAAATTTAAAGTTTTAATAATTAAATTATTAAAATTTAGTATTTAAATTTTTAAATTTTAAAATTTAAAGTTTTAACAATTAAATTTTTAAAATTTAGTATTTAAATTTTTAAATTTTAAAATTTAAAGTTTTAATAATTAAATTTTTAAAATTTCGTATTTTTAAATTTTAAAATTTAAATTTTTAAATTCTAAAATTTAAAATTTCAATAATTAAATTTTTAAAATTTAGTATTTAAGTTTTTAAATTTTAAAATTTAAAGTTTTAATAATTAAATTTTTAAAATTTAGTATTTAAATTTTTAAATTTTAAAATTAAAATTTTAATAGTTAAATTTTTAAAATTTGTATTTAAATTTTTAAATTTTAAAATTTAAACTTTTAATAATTAAATTTTTAAAATTTAGTATTTAAATTTTTAAATTTTAAAATTTAAAGTTTTAATAATTATATTTTTAAAATTTAGAATTTAAATTTTTAAATTTTAAAATTTAAAGTTTTAATAATTAAATTTTTAAAATTTGTATTTAAATTTTTAAATTTTAAAATTTAAAGTTTTAACAATTAAATTTTTAAAATTTAGTATTTAAATTTTTAAATTTTAAAATTTAAAGTTTTAATAATTAAATTATTAAAATTTAGTATTTAAATTTTTAAATTTTAAAATTTAAAGTTTTAATAATTAAATTTTTAAAATTTAGTATTTAAATTTTTAAATTTTAAAATTTAAAGTTTTAATAATTAAATTTTTAAAATTTGTATTTAAATTTTTAAATTTTAATATTTAAAGTTTTAATAATTAAATTTTTAAAATGTAGTATTTAAATTTTAAAATTTAAATTTTTAAATTTTAAAATTTAAAATTTTAATAATTAAATTTTTAAAATTTAGTATTTAAATTTTTAAATTTTAAAATTTAAAGTTATAATAATTAAATTTTTAAAATATAGTATTTAAATTTTTAAATTTTAAAATTTAAAGTTTTAATAATTAAATTTTTAAAATGTAGTATTTAAATTTTAAAATTTAAATTTTTAAATTTTAAAATTTAAAATTTTAATAATTAAATTTTTAAAATTTAGTATTTAAATTTTTAAATTTTAAAATATAAAGTTTTAATAATGAAATTTTTAAAATTTAGTATTTAAATTTTTAAATTTTAAAATTTAAAGTTTTAATAATTAAATTTTTAAAATTTCGTATTTTTAAATTTTAAAATTTAAATTTTTAAATTCTAAAATTTAAAATTTCAATAATTAAATTTTTAAAATTTAGTATTTAAGTTTTTAAATTTTAAAATTTAAAGTTTTAATAATTAAATTTTTAAAATTTAGTATTTAAATTTTTAAATTTTAAAATTTAAAGTTTTAATAATTAAATTTTTAAAATTTGTATTTAAATTTTTAAATTTTAATATTTAAAGTTTTAATAATTAAATTTTTAAAATGTAGTATTTAAATTTTAAAATTTAAAATTTTAAATTTTAAAATTTAAAATTTTAATAATTATATTTTTAAAATTTAGTATTTAAATTTTTAAATTTTAAAATTTAAAGTTATAATAATTAAATTTTTAAAATTTAGTATTTAAATTTTTAAATTTTAAAATTTAAAGTTTTAATAATTAAATTTTTAAAATGTAGTATTTAAATTTTATAATTTAAATTTTTAAATTTTAAAATTTAAAATTTTAATAATTAAATTTTTAAAATTTAGTATTTAAATTTTTAAATTTTAAAATATAAAGTTTTAATAATGAAATTTTTAAAATTTAATATTTAAATTTTTAAATTTAAATTTTAATAATTAAAGTTTTAAAATTTAGTATTTAAAATTTTAAACTTTAAAATTTAAAGCTTTAATAATTAAATTTTTAAAATTTAGTATTTAAATTTTTAAATTTTAAAATGAAAAGTTTTAATAATTAAATTTTTAAAATTTGTATTTAAATTTTTAAATTTTAAAATTTAAAGTTTTAATAATTAAATTTTTAAAATTTAGTATTTAAATTTTTAAATTTTAAAATTTAAAGTTTTAATAATTAAATATATAAAATTTGTATTTAAATTTTTAAATTTTAAAATTTAAAGTTATAATAATTAAATATTTAAAATTTAGTATTTAAATTTTAAAATTTAAATTTTTAAATTTTAAAATTTTAAATTTTAATAATTAAATTTTTAAAATTTATTATTTAAATATTTAAATATTAAAATTTAAAGATTTAATATTTAAACTTTTAAAATTTAGTATTCAAATTTGTAAATTTTAAAATTTAAATTTTAATAATTAAAGTTCTAAAATTTAGTATTTAAATATTTAAATATTAAAATTTAAAGATTTAATATTTAAAGTTTTAAAATTTAGTTTTCAAATTTTTAAATTTTAAAATTTAAATTTTAATAAAGTTTAATAAAGTTTTAAAATTTAGTATTTAAAATTTTAAACTTTAAAATTTAAATACTAAATTTTTAAATTTTAAAATTTAAATTTCAATAAAGTTTAATAAAGTTTTAAAATTTAGTATTTAAAATTTTAAACTTTAAAATTTAAAGTTTTAATAATTAAATTTTTAAAATTTAGTATTTAAATTTTTAAATTTTAAAATTTAAAGTTTTAACAATTAAATTTTTAAAATTTAGTATTTAAATTTTTAAATTTTAAAATTTAAAGTTTTAATAATTAAATTTTTAAAATTTAGTATTTAAATTTTTAAATTTTAAAATTTAAAGTTTTAATAATTAAATTTTTAAAATTTCGTATTTAAATTTTTAAAATTTAAAGTTTTAATAATTAAATTTTTAAAATTTAGTATTTAAATTTTTAAATTTTAAAATTTAAAGTTTTAACAATTAAATTTTTAAAATTTAGTATTTAAATTTTTAAATTTTAAAATTTAAAGTTTTAATAATTAAATTTTTAAAATTTAGTATTTAAATTTTTAAATTTTAAAATTTAAATTTTTAAATTCTAAAATTTAAAATTTCAATAATTAAATTTTTAAAATTTAGTATTTAAGTTTTTAAATTTTAAAATTTAAAGTTTTAATAATTAAATTTTTAAAATTTAGTATTTAAATTTTTAAATTTTAAAATTTAAAGTTTTAATAATTAAATTTTTAAAATTTGTATTTAAATTTTTAAATTTTAATATTTAAAGTTTTAATAATTAAATTTTTAAAATGTAGTATTTAAATTTTAAAATTTAAATTTTTAAATTTTAAAATTTAAAATTTTAATAATTAAATTTTTAAAATTTAGTATTTAAATTTTTAAATTTTAAAATTTAAAGTTATAATAATTAAATTTTTAAAATTTAGTATTTAAATTTTTAAATTTTAAAATTTAAAGTTTTAATAATTAAATTTTTAAAATGTAGTATTTAAATTTTAAAATTTAAATTTTTAAATTTTAAAATTTAAAATTTTAATAATTGAATTTTTAAAATTTAGTATTTAAATTTTTAAATTTTAAAATATAAAGTTTTAATAATGAAATTTTTAAAATTTAGTATTTAAATTTTTAAATTTTAAAATTTAAATTTTAATAATTAAAGTTTTAAAATTTAGTATTTAAAATTATAAACTTTAAAATTTAAAGTTTTAATAATTAAATTTTTAAAATTTAGTATTTAAATTTTTAAATTTTAAAATTAAAAGTTTTAATAGTTAAATTTTTAAAATTTGTATTTAAATTTTTAAATTTTAAAATTTAAACTTTTAATAATTAAATTTTTAAAATTTAGTATTTAAATTTTTAAATTTTAAAATTTAAAGTTTTAATAATTATATTTTTAAAATTTAGAATTTAAATTTTTAAATTTTAAAATTTAAAGTTTTAATAATTAAATTTTTAAAATTTGTATTTAAATTTTTAAATTTTAAAATTTAAAGTTTTAACAATTAAATTTTTAAAATTTAGTATTTAAATTTTTAAATTTTAAAATTTAAAGTTTTAATAATTAAATTATTAAAATTTAGTATTTAAATTTTTAAATTTTAAAATTTAAAGTTTTAACAATTAAATTTTTAAAATTTAGTATTTAAATTTTTAAATTTTAAAATTTAAAGTTTTAATAATTAAATTTTTAAAATTTCGTATTTTTAAATTTTAAAATTTAAATTTTTAAATTCTAAAATTTAAAATTTCAATAATTAAATTTTTAAAATTTAGTATTTAAGTTTTTAAATTTTAAAATTTAAAGTTTTAATAATTAAATTTTTAAAATTTAGTATTTAAATTTTTAAATTTTAAAATTTAAAGTTTTAATAATTAAATTTTTAAAATGTAGTATTTAAATTTTAAAATTTAAATTTTTAAATTTTAAAATTTAAAATTTTAATAATTAAATTTTTAAAATTTAGTATTTAAATTTTTAAATTTTAAAATATAAAGTTTTAATAATGAAATTTTTAAAATTTAGTATTTAAATTTTTAAATTTTAAAATTTAAATTTTAATAATTAAAGTTTTAAAATTTAGTATTTAAAATTTTAAACTTTAAAATTTAAAGTTTTAATAATTAAATTTTTAAAATTTAGTATTTAAATTTTTAAATTTTAAAATTAAAAGTTTTAATAATTAAATTTTTAAAATTTGTATTTAAATTTTTTAATTTTAAAATTTAAAGTTTTAATAATTATATTTTTAAAATTTAGTATTTAAATTTTTAAATTTTAAAATTTAAAGTTTTAATAATTAAATATATAAAATTTGTATTTAAATTTTTAAATTTTAAAATTTAAAGTTATAATAATTAAATATTTAAAATTTAGTATTTATATTTTAAAATTTAAATTTTTAAATTTTTAAATTTTAAATTTTAATAATTAAATTTTTAAAATTTAGTATTTAAATATTTAAATATTAAAATTTAAAGGTTTAATATTTAAACTTTTAAAATTTTGTATTCAAATTTGTAAATTTTAAAATTTAAATTTTAATAATTAAAGTTCTAAAATTTAGTATTTAAATATTTAAATATTAAAATTTAAAGATTTAATATTTAAAGTTTTAAAATTTAGTTTTCAAATTTTTAAATTTTAAAATTTAAATTTTAATAATTATAGTTTTAAAATTTAGTATTTAAAATTTTAAACTTTAAAATTTAAAGTTTTAATAATTAAATTTTTAAAATTTAGTATTTAAATTTTTAAATTTTAAAATTTAAAGTTTTAACAATTAAATTTTTAAAATTTAGTATTTAAATTTTTAAATTTTAAAATTTAAAGTTTTAATAATTAAATTTTTAAAATTTAGTATTTAAATTTTTAAATTTTAAAATTTAAAGTTTTAACAATTAAATTTTTAAAATTTAGTATTTAAATTTTTAAATTTTAAAATTTAAAGTTTTAATAATTAAATTTTTAAAATTTAGTATTTAAATTTTTAAAATTTAAAGTTTTAATAATTAAATTTTTAAAATTTAGTATCTAAGTTTTTAAATTTTAAAATTTAAAGTTTTAATAATTAAATTTTTAAAATTTATTATTTAAATTTTAAAATTTAAATTTTTAAATTTAAAGATTTAATATTTAAAGTTTTAAAATTTAGTATTCAAATTTTTAAATTTTAAAATTTAAATTTTAATAATTAAAGTTTTAAAATTTAGTATTTAAAATTTTAAACTTTAAAATTTAAAGTTTTAATAATTAAATTTTTAAAATTTAGTATTTAAATTTTTAAATTTTAAAATTTAAAGTTTTAATAATTAAATTTTTAAAATTTGTATTTAAATTTTTAAATTTTAAAATTTAAAGTTTTAATAATTAAATTTTTAAAATTTAGTATTTAAATTTTTAAATTTTAAAATTTAAAGTTTTAATAATTAAATTTTTAAAATTTAGTATTTAAATTTTTAAATTTTAAAATTTAAAGTTTTAACAATTAAATTTTTAAAATTAGTATTTAAATTTTTAAATTTTAAAATTTAAAGTTTTAATAATTAAATTTTTAAAATTTAGTATTTAAATTTTTAAATTTTAAAATTTAAAGTTTTAACAATTAAATTTTTAAAATTTAGTATTTAAATTTTTAAATTTTAAAATTTAAAGTTTTAATAATTAAATTTTTAAAATTTAGTATTTAAATTTTTAAATTTTAAAATTTAAAGTTTTAATAATTAAATATTTAAAATTTGTATTTAAATTTTTAAATTTTAAAATTTAAAGTTATAATAATTAAATATTTAAAATTTAGTATTTAAATTTTAAAATTTAAATTTTTAAATTTTAAAATTTAAAATTTTAATAATTAAATTTTTAAAATTTAGTATTTAAATTTTTAAATTTTAAAACTTAAAGTTTTAATAATGAAATTTTTAAAATTTAGTGTTTTAATTTTTAAATTTTAAAATTTAAAATTTTAATAATTAAATTTTTAAAATTTAGTATTTAAATATTTAAATTTTAAAATTTAAAGATTTAATATTTAAAGTTTTTAAATTTAGTATTTAAATTTTTAAATTTTAAAATTTAAATTTTAATAATTAAAGTTTTAAAATTTAGTATTTAAAATTTTAAACTTTAAAATTTAAAGTTTTAATAATTAAATTTTTAAAATTTAGTATTTAAATTTTTAAATTTTAAAATTAAAAGTTTTAATAGTTAAATTTTTAAAATTTGTATTTAAATTTTTAAATTTTAAAATTTAAACTTTTAATAATTAAATTTTCAAAATTTAGTATTTAAATTTTTAAATTTTAAAATTTAAAGTTTTAACAATTAAATTTTTAAAATTTAGTATTTAAATTTTTAAATTTTAAAATTTAAAGTTTTAATAATTAAATTTTTAAAATTTAGTATTTAAATTTTTAAATTTTAAAATTTAAAGTTTTAACAATTAAATTTTTAAAATTTAGTATTTAAATTTTTAAATTTTAAAATTTAAAGTTTTAATAATTAAATTTTTAAAATTTAGTATTTAAATTTTTAAAATTTAAAGTTTTAATAATTAAATTTTTAAAATTTAGTATTTAAGTTTTTAAATTTTAAAATTTAAAGTTTTAATAATTAAATTTTTAAAATTTAGTATTTAAATTTTTAAATTTTTAAGTTTGAAGTTTTAATAATTAAATTTTTAAAATTTATTATTTAAATTTTAAAATTTAAATTTTTAAATTTAAAGATTTAATATTAAAAGTTTTAAAATTTAGTATTCAAATTTTTAAATTTTAAAATTTAAATTTTAATAATTAAAGTTTTAAAATTTAGTATTTAAAATTTTAAACTTTAAAATTTAAAATTTTAATAATTAAATTTTTAAAATTTAGTATTTAAATTTTTAAATTTTAAAATTTAAAGTTTTAATAATTAAATTTTTAAAATTTGTATTTAAATTTTTAAATTTTAAAATTTAAAGTTTTAATAATTAAATTTTTAAAATTTAGTATTTAAATTTTTAAATTTTAAAATTTAAAGTTTTAATAATTAAATTTTAAAAATTTAGTATTTAAATTTTTAAATTTTAAAATTTAAAGTTTTAATAATTAAATTTTTAAAATTTAGTATTTAAATTTTTAAATTTTAAAATTTAAAGTTTTAATAATTAAATTTTTAAAATTTAGTATTTAAATTTTTAAATTTTAAAATTTAAAGTTTTAACAATTAAATTTTTAAAATTTAGTATTTAAATTTTTAAATTTTAAAATTTAAAGTTTTAATAATTAAATTTTTAAAATTTAGTATTTAAATTTTTAAATTTTAAAATTTAAAGTTTTAATAATTAAATATTTAAAATTTGTATTTAAATTTTTAAATTTTAAAATTTAAAGTTATAATAATTAAATATTTAAAATTTAGTATTTAAATTTTAAAATTTAAATTTTTAAATTTTAAAATTTAAAATTATAATAATTAAATTTTTAAAATTTAGTATTTAAATTTTTAAATTTTAAAACTTAAAGTTTTAATAATGAAATTTTTAAAATTTAGTATTTTAATTTTTAAATTTTAAAATTTAAAATTTTAATAATTAAATTTTTAAAATTTAGTATTTAAATATTTAAATTTTAAAATTTAAAGATTTAATATTTAAAGTTTTTAAATTTAGTATTTAAATTTTTAAATTTTAAAATTTAAATTTTAATAATTAAAGTTTTAAAATTTAGTATTTAAAATTTTAAACTTTAAAATTTAAAGTTTTAATAATTAAATTTTTAAAATTTAGTATTTAAATTTTTAAATTTTAAAATTAAAAGTTTTAATAGTTAAATTTTTAAAATTTGTATTTAAATTTTTAAATTTTAAAATTTAAACTTTTAATAATTAAATTTTTAAAATTTAGTATTTAAATTTTTAAAATTTAAAGTTTTAACAATTAAATTTTTAAAATTTAGTATTTAAATTTTTAAATTTTAAAATTTAAAGTTTTAATAATTAAATTTTTAAAATTTAGTATTTAAATTTTTAAATTTTAAAATTTAAAGTTTTAACAATTAAATTTTTAAAATTTAGTATTTAAATTTTTAAATTTTAAAATTTAAAGTTTTAATAATTAAATTTTTAAAATTTAGTATTTAACTTTTTAAAATTTAAAGTTTTAATAATTATATTTTTAAAATTTAGTATTTAAGTTTTTAAATTTTAAAATTTAAAGTTTTAATAATTAAATTTTTAAAATTTAGTATTTAAATTTTTAAATTTTAAAGTTTGAAGTTTTAATAATTAAATTTTTAAAATTTAGTATTTAAATTTTAAAATTTAAATTTTTAAATTTTTATATTTAAAATTTTAATAACTAAATTTTTAAAATTTGGTATTTAAATTTTTAAATTTTAAAATTTAAAGTTTTAATAATTAAATTTTTAAAATTTAGTATTTAAATTTTTAAATTTTAAAATTTAAATTTTTAAATTCTAAAATTTAAAATTTCAATAATTAAATTTTTAAAATTTAGTATTTAAGTTTTTAAATTTTAAAATTTAAAGTTTTAATAATTAAATTTTTAAAATTTAGTATTTAAATTTTTAAATTTTAAAATTTAAAGTTTTAATAATTAAATTTTTAAAATTTAGTATTTAAATTTTTAAATTTTAAAATTTAAAGTTTTAACAATTAAATTTTTAAAATTAGTATTTAAATTTTTAAATTTTAAAATTTAAAGTTTTAATAATTAAATTTTTAAAATTTAGTATTTAAATTTTTAAATTTTAAAATTTAAAGTTTTAATAATTAAATTTTTAAAATTTGTATTTAAATTTTTAAATTTTAAAATTTAAAGTTTTAATAATTAAATTTTTAAAATTTAGTATTTAAATTTTTAAATTTTAAAATTTAAAGTTTTAATAATTAAATTTTTAAAATTTAGTATTTAAATTTTTAAATTTTAAAATTTAAAGTTTTAACAATTAAATTTTTAAAATTAGTATTTAAATTTTTAAATTTTAAAATTTAAAGTTTTAATAATTAAATTTTTAAAATTTAGTATTTAAATTTTTAAATTTTAAAATTTAAAGTTTTAACAATTAAATTTTTAAAATTTAGTATTTAAATTTTTAAATTTTAAAATTTAAAGTTTTAATAATTAAATTTTTAAAATTTAGTATTTAAATTTTTAAATTTTAAAATTTAAAGTTTTAATAATTAAATATTTAAAATTTGTATTTAAATTTTTAAATTTTAAAATTTAAAGTTATAATAATTAAATATTTAAAATTTAGTATTTAAATTTTAAAATTTAAATTTTTAAATTTTAAAATTTAAAATTTTAATAATTAAATTTTTAAAATTTAGTATTTAAATTTTTAAATTTTAAAACTTAAAGTTTTAATAATGAAATTTTTAAAATTTAGTGTTTTAATTTTTAAATTTTAAAATTTAAAATTTTAATAATTAAATTTTTAAAATTTAGTATTTAAATATTTAAATTTTAAAATTTAAAGATTTAATATTTAAAGTTTTTAAATTTAGTATTTAAATTTTTAAATTTTAAAATTTAAATTTTAATAATTAAAGTTTTAAAATTTAGTATTTAAAATTTTAAACTTTAAAATTTAAAGTTTTAATAATTAAATTTTTAAAATTTAGTATTTAAATTTTTAAATTTTAAAATTAAAAGTTTTAATAGTTAAATTTTTAAAATTTGTATTTAAATTTTTAAATTTTAAAATTTAAACTTTTAATAATTAAATTTTCAAAATTTAGTATTTAAATTTTTAAATTTTAAAATTTAAAGTTTTAACAATTAAATTTTTAAAATTTAGTATTTAAATTTTTAAATTTTAAAATTTAAAGTTTTAATAATTAAATTTTTAAAATTTAGTATTTAAATTTTTAAATTTTAAAATTTAAAGTTTTAACAATTAAATTTTTAAAATTTAGTATTTAAATTTTTAAATTTTAAAATTTAAAGTTTTAATAATTAAATTTTTAAAATTTAGTATTTAAATTTTTAAAATTTAAAGTTTTAATAATTAAATTTTTAAAATTTAGTATTTAAGTTTTTAAATTTTAAAATTTAAAGTTTTAATAATTAAATTTTTAAAATTTAGTATTTAAATTTTTAAATTTTTAAGTTTGAAGTTTTAATAATTAAATTTTTAAAATTTATTATTTAAATTTTAAAATTTAAATTTTTAAATTTAAAGATTTAATATTAAAAGTTTTAAAATTTAGTATTCAAATTTTTAAATTTTAAAATTTAAATTTTAATAATTAAAGTTTTAAAATTTAGTATTTAAAATTTTAAACTTTAAAATTTAAAATTTTAATAATTAAATTTTTAAAATTTAGTATTTAAATTTTTAAATTTTAAAATTTAAAGTTTTAATAATTAAATTTTTAAAATTTGTATTTAAATTTTTAAATTTTAAAATTTAAAGTTTTAATAATTAAATTTTTAAAATTTAGTATTTAAATTTTTAAATTTTAAAATTTAAAGTTTTAATAATTAAATTTTAAAAATTTAGTATTTAAATTTTTAAATTTTAAAATTTAAAGTTTTAATAATTAAATTTTTAAAATTTAGTATTTAAATTTTTAAATTTTAAAATTTAAAGTTTTAATAATTAAATTTTTAAAATTTAGTATTTAAATTTTTAAATTTTAAAATTTAAAGTTTTAACAATTAAATTTTTAAAATTTAGTATTTAAATTTTTAAATTTTAAAATTTAAAGTTTTAATAATTAAATTTTTAAAATTTAGTATTTAAATTTTTAAATTTTAAAATTTAAAGTTTTAATAATTAAATATTTAAAATTTGTATTTAAATTTTTAAATTTTAAAATTTAAAGTTATAATAATTAAATATTTAAAATTTAGTATTTAAATTTTAAAATTTAAATTTTTAAATTTTAAAATTTAAAATTTTAATAATTAAATTTTTAAAATTTAGTATTTAAATTTTTAAATTTTAAAACTTAAAGTTTTAATAATGAAATTTTTAAAATTTAGTATTTTAATTTTTAAATTTTAAAATTTAAAATTTTAATAATTAAATTTTTAAAATTTAGTATTTAAATATTTAAATTTTAAAATTTAAAGATTTAATATTTAAAGTTTTTAAATTTAGTATTTAAATTTTTAAATTTTAAAATTTAAATTTTAATAATTAAAGTTTTAAAATTTAGTATTTAAAATTTTAAACTTTAAAATTTAAAGTTTTAATAATTAAATTTTTAAAATTTAGTATTTAAATTTTTAAATTTTAAAATTAAAAGTTTTAATAGTTAAATTTTTAAAATTTGTATTTAAATTTTTAAATTTTAAAATTTAAACTTTTAATAATTAAATTTTTAAAATTTAGTATTTAAATTTTTAAAATTTAAAGTTTTAACAATTAAATTTTTAAAATTTAGTATTTAAATTTTTAAATTTTAAAATTTAAAGTTTTAATAATTAAATTTTTAAAATTTAGTATTTAAATTTTTAAATTTTAAAATTTAAAGTTTTAACAATTAAATTTTTAAAATTTAGTATTTAAATTTTTAAATTTTAAAATTTAAAGTTTTAATAATTAAATTTTTAAAATTTAGTATTTAACTTTTTAAAATTTAAAGTTTTAATAATAATATTTTTAAAATTTAGTATTTAAGTTTTTAAATTTTAAAATTTAAAGTTTTAATAATTAAATTTTTAAAATTTAGTATTTAAATTTTTAAATTTTAAAGTTTGAAGTTTTAATAATTAAATTTTTAAAATTTAGTATTTAAATTTTAAAATTTAAATTTTTAAATTTTTATATTTAAAATTTTAATAACTAAATTTTTAAAATTTGGTATTTAAATTTTTAAATTTTAAAATTTAAAGTTTTAATAATTAAATTTTTAAAATTTAGTATTTAAATTTTTAAATTTTAAAATTTAAATTTTTAAATTCTAAAATTTAAAATTTCAATAATTAAATTTTTAAAATTTAGTATTTAAGTTTTTAAATTTTAAAATTTAAAGTTTTAATAATTAAATTTTTAAAATTTAGTATTTAAATTTTTAAATTTTAAAATTTAAAGTTTTAATAATTAAATTTTTAAAATTTAGTATTTAAATTTTTAAATTTTAAAATTTAAAGTTTTAACAATTAAATTTTTAAAATTTAGTATTTAAATTTTTAAATTTTAAAATTTAAAGTTTTAATAATTAAATTTTTAAAATTTAGTATTTAAATTTTTAAATTTTAAAATTTAAAGTTTTAATAATTAAATATTTAAAATTTGTATTTAAATTTTTAAATTTTAAAATTTAAAGTTATAATAATTAAATATTTAAAATTTAGTATTTAAATTTTTAAATTTTAAAACTTAAAGTTTTAATAATGAAATTTTTAAAATTTAGTATTTTAATTTTTAAATTTAAAATTTTAATAATTAAATTTTTAAAATTTAGTATTTAAATATTTAAATTTTAAAATTTAAAGATTTAATATTTAAAGTTTTTAAATTTAGTATTTAAAATTTTAAACTTTAAAATTTAAAGTTTTAATAATTAAATTTTTAAAATTTAGTATTTAAATTTTTAAATTTTAAAATTAAAAGTTTTAATAATTAAATTTTTAAAATTTAGTATTTAAATTTTTAAATTTTAAAGTTTGAAGTTTTAATAATTAAATTTTTAAAATTTAGTATTTAAATTTTAAAATTTAAATTTTTAAATTTTTATATTTAAAATTTTAATAACTAAATTTTTAAAATTTGGTATTTAAATTTTTAAATTTTAAAATTTAAAGTTTTAATAATTAAATTTTTAAAATTTAGTATTTAAATTTTTAAATTTTAAAATTTAAATTTTTAAATTCTAAAATTTAAAATTTCAATAATTAAATTTTTAAAATTTAGTATTTAAGTTTTTAAATTTTAAAATTTAAAGTTTTAATAATTAAATTTTTAAAATTTAGTATTTAAATTTTTAAATTTTAAAATTTAAAGTTTTAATAATTAAATTTTTAAAATTTGTATTTAAATTTTTAAATTTTAAAATTTAAAGTTTTAATAATTAAATTTTTAAAATTTAGTATTTAAATTTTTAAATTTTAAAATTTAAAGTTTTAACAATTAAATTTTTAAAATTTAGTATTTAAATTTTTAAATTTTAAAATTTAAAGTTTTAATAATTAAATTTTTAAAATTTAGTATTTAAATTTTTAAATTTTAAAATTTAAAGTTTTAACAATTAAATTTTTAAAATTTAGTATTTAAATTTTTAAATTTTAAAATTTAAAGTTTTAATAATTAAATTTTTAAAATTTAGTATTTAAATTTTTAAAATTTAAAGTTTTAACAATTAAATTTTTAAAATTTAGTATTTAAATTTTTAAATTTTAAAATTTAAAGTTTTAACAATTAAATTTTTAAAATTTAGTATTTAAATTTTTAAATTTTAAAATTTAAAGTTTAAACAAAAAAAATTTTTAAAATTTAGTATTTAAATTTTTAAATTTTAAAATTTAAAGTTTTAATAATTAAATTTTTAAAATTTAGTATTTAAATTTTTAAATTTTAAAATTTAAAGTTTTAACAATTAAATTTTTAAAATTTAGTATTTAAATTTTTAAATTTTAAAATTTAAAGTTTTAACAATTAAATTTTTAAAATTTAGTATTTAAATTTTTAAATTTTAAAATTTAAAGTTTTAATAATTAAATTTTTAAAATTTAGTATTTAAATTTTTAAATTTTAAAATTTAAAGTTTTAACAATTAAATTTTTAAAATTTAGTATTTAAATTTTTAAATTTTAAAATTTAAAGTTTAAACAAAAAAAATTTTTAAAATTTAGTATTTAAATTTTTAAATTTTAAAATTTAAAGTTTTAATAATTAAATTTTTAAAATTTAGTATTTAAATTTTTAAATTTTAAAATTTAAAGTTTTAATAATTAAATTTTTAAAATTTAGTATTTAAATTTTTAAATTTTAAAATTTAAAGTTTTAACAATTAAATTTTTAAAATTTAGTATTTAAATTTTTAAATTTTAAAATTTAAAGTTTTAATAATTAAATTTTTAAAATTTAGTATTTAAATTTTTAAATTTTAAAATTTAAAGTTTTAATAATTAAATATTTAAAATTTGTATTTAAATTTTTAAATTTTAAAATTTAAAGTTATAATAATTAAATATTTAAAATTTAGTATTTAAATTTTTAAATTTTAAAACTTAAAGTTTTAATAATGAAATTTTTAAAATTTAGTATTTTAATTTTTAAATTTTAAAATTTAAAATTTTAATAATTAAATTTTTAAAATTTAGTATTTAAATATTTAAATTTTAAAATTTAAAGATTTAATATTTAAAGTTTTTAAATTTAGTATTTAAATTTTTAAATTTTAAAATTTAAATTTTAATAATTAAAGTTTTAAAATTTAGTATTTAAAATTTTAAACTTTAAAATTTAAAGTTTTATTAATTAAATTTTTAAAATGTAGTATTTAAATTTTTAAATTTTAAAATTAAAAGTTTTAATAGTTAAATTTTTAAAATTTGTATTTAAATTTTTAAATTTTAAAATTTAAACTTTTAATAATTAAATTTTTAAAATTTAGTATTTAAATTTTTAAAATTTAAAGTTTTAATAATTATATTTTTAAAATTTAAAATTTAAATTTTTAAATTTTAAAATTTAAAGTTTTAATAATTAAATTTTTAAAATTTGTATTTAAATTTTTAAATTTTAAAATTTAAAGTTTTAACAATTAAATTTTTAAAATTTAGTATTTAAATTTTTAAATTTTAAAATTTAAAGTTTTAATAATTAAATTTTTAAAATTTAGTATTTAAATTTTTAAATTTTAAAATTTAAAGTTTTAACAATTAAATTTTTAAAATTTAGTATTTAAATTTTTAAATTTTAAAATTTAAAGTTTTAATAATTAAATTTTTAAAATTTAGTATTTAACTTTTTAAAATTTAAAGTTTTAATAATTATATTTTTAAAATTTAGTATTTAAGTTTTTAAATTTTAAAATTTAAAGTTTTAATAATTAAATTTTTAAAATTTAGTATTTAAATTTTTAAATTTTAAAGTTTGAAGTTTTAATAATTAAATTTTTAAAATTTAGTATTTAAATTTTAAAATTTAAATTTTTAAATTTTTATATTTAAAATTTTAATAACTAAATTTTTAAAATTTGGTATTTAAATTTTTAAATTTTAAAATTTAAAGTTTTAATAATTAAATTTTTAAAATTTAGTATTTAAATTTTTAAATTTTAAAATTTAAATTTTTAAATTCTAAAATTTAAAATTTCAATAATTAAATTTTTAAAATTTAGTATTTAAGTTTTTAAATTTTAAAATTTAAAGTTTTAATAATTAAATTTTTAAAATTTAGTATTTAAATTTTTAAATTTTAAAATTTAAAGTTTTAATAATTAAATTTTTAAAATTTGTATTTAAATTTTTAAATTTTAAAATTTAAAGTTTTAATAATTAAATTTTTAAAATTTAGTATTTAAATTTTTAAATTTTAAAATTTAAAGTTTTAACAATTAAATTTTTAAAATTTAGTATTTAAATTTTTAAATTTTAAAATTTAAAGTTTTAATAATTAAATTTTTAAAATTTAGTATTTAAATTTTTAAATTTTAAAATTTAAAGTTTTAACAATTAAATTTTTAAAATTTAGTATTTAAATTTTTAAATTTTAAAATTTAAAGTTTTAATAATTAAATTTTTAAAATTTAGTATTTAAATTTTTAAAATTTAAAGTTTTAACAATTAAATTTTTAAAATTTAGTATTTAAATTTTTAAATTTTAAAATTTAAAGTTTTAATAATTAAATTTTTAAAATTTAGTATTTAAATTTTTAAATTTTAAAATTTAAAGTTTAAACAAAAAAAATTTTTAAAATTTAGTATTTAAATTTTTAAATTTTAAAATTTAAAGTTTTAATAATTAAATTTTTAAAATTTAGTATTTAAATTTTTAAGTTTGAAGTTTTAATAATTAAATTTTTAAAATTTATTATTTAAATTTTAAAATTTAAATTTTTAAATTTAAAGATTTAATATTTAAAGTTTTAAAATTTAGTATTCAAATTTTTAAATTTTAAAATTTAAATTTTAATAATTAAAGTTTTAAAATTTAGTATTTAAAATTTTAAACTTTAAAATTTAAAGTTTTAATAATTAAATTTTTAAAATTTAGTATTTAAATTTTTAAATTTTAAAATTTAAAGTTTTAATAATTAAATTTTTAAAATTTGTATTTAAATTTTTAAATTTTAAAATTTAAAGTTTTTTTAATTAAATTTTTAAAATTTAGTACTTAAATTTTTAAATTTTAAAATTTAAAGTTTTAATAATTAAATTTTTATAATTTAGTATTTAAATTTTTAAAATTTAAAATTTAAAGTTTTAACAATTAAATTTTTAAAATTTAGTATTTAAATTTTTAAATTTTAAAATTTAAAGTTTTAATAATTAAATTTTTAAAATTTAGTATTTAAATTTTTAAATTTTAAAATTTAAAGTATTAACAATTATATTTTTAAAATTTAGTATTTAAATTTTTAAATTTTAAAATTTAAAGTTTTAATAATTAAATTTTTAAAATTTAGTATTTAAATTTTTAAATTTTAAAATTTAAAGTTTTAATAATTAAATATTTAAAATTTGTATTTAAATTTTTAAATTTTAAAATTTAAAGTTATAATAATTAAATATTTAAAATTTAGTATTTAAATTTTAAAATTTAAATTTTTAAATTTTAAAATTTAAAATTTTAATAATTAAATTTTTAAAATTTAGTATTTAAATTTTTAAATTTTAAAATTTAAAGTTTTAATAATGAAATTTTTAAAATTTAGTATTTAAATTTTTAAATTTTAAAATTTAAAATTTTAATAATAAAATTTTTAAAATTTAGTATTTAAATATTTAAATTTTAAAATTTAAAGATTTAATATTTAAAGTTTTTAAATTTAGTATTTAAAATTTTAAACTTTAAAATTTAAAGTTATAATAATTAAATTTTTAAAATTTAGTATTTAAATTTTTAAATTTTAAAATTAAAAGTTTTAATAGTTAAATTTTTAAAATTTGTATTTAAATTTTTAAATTTTAAAATTTAAACTTTTAATAATTAAACTTTTAAAATTTAGTATTTAAATTTTTAAATTTTAAAATTTAAAGTTTTAATAATTATATTTTTAAAATTTAGAATTTAAATTTTTAAATTTTAAAATTTAAAGATTTAATAATTAAATTTTTAAAATTTGTATTTAAATTTTTAAATTTTAAAATTTAAAGTTTTAACAATTAAATTTTTAAAATTTAGTATTTAAATTTTTAAATTTTAAAATTTAAAGTTTTAATAATTAAATTTTTAAAATTAAGTATTTAAATTTTTAAATTTTAAAATTTAAAGTTTTAACAATTAAATTTTTAAAATTTAGTATTTAAATTTTTAAATTTTAAAATTTAAAGTTTTAATAATTAAATTTTTAAAATTTAGTATTTAAATTTTTAAAATTTAAAGTTTTAATAATTATATTTTTAAAATTTAGTATTTAAGTTTTTAAATTTTAAAATTTAAAGTTTTAATAATTAAATTTTTAAAATTTAGTATTTAAATTTTTAAATTTTAAAATTTAAATTTTTAAATTCTAAAATTTAAAATTTCAATAATTAAATTTTTAAAATTTAGTATTTAAGTTTTTAAATTTTAAAATTTAAAGTTTTAATAATTAAATTTTTAAAATTTAGTATTTAAATTTTTAAATTTTAAAATTTAAAGTTTTAATAATTAAATTTTTAAAATTTGTATTTAAATTTTTAAATTTTAATATTTAAAGTTTTAATAATTAAATTTTTAAAATGTATTATTTAAATTTTAAAATTTAAATTTTTAAATTTTAAAATTTAAAATTTTAATAATTAAATTTTTAAAATTTAGTATTTAAATTTTTAAATATTAAAATTTAAAGTTATAATAATTAACTTTTTAAAATTTGGTATTTAAATTTTTAAATTTTAAAATTTAAAGTTTTAATAATTAAATTTTTAAAATGTAGTATTTAAATTTTAAAATTTAAATTTTTAAATTTTAAAATTTAAAATTTTAATAATTAAATTTTTAAAATTTAGTATTTAAATTTTTAAATTTTAAAATATATAGTTTTAATAATGAAATTTTTAAAATTTAGTATTTAAATTTTTAAATTTTAAAATTTAAATTTTAATAATTAAAGTTTTAAAATTTAGTATTTAAAATTTTAAACTTTAAAATTTAAAGTTTTAATAATTAAATTTTTAAAATTTAGTATTTAAATTTTTAAATTTTAAAATTAAAAGTTTTAATAATTAAATTTTTAAAATTTGTATTTAAATTTTTAAATTTTAAAATTTAAAGTTTTAATAATTAAATTTTTAAAATTTAGTATTTAAATTTTTAAATTTCAAAATTTAAAGTTTTAATAATTAAATATATAAAATTTGTATTTAAATTTTTAAATTTTAAAATTTAAAGTTATAATAATTAAATATTTAAAATTTAGTATTTAAATTTTAAAATTTAAATTTTTAAATTTTAAAATTTAAAATTTTAATAATTAAATTTTTAAAATTTAGTATTTAAATATTTAAATTTTAAAATTTAAAGATTTAATATTTAAAGTTTTTAAATTTAGTATTTAAATTTATAAATTTTAAAATTTAAATTTTAATAATTAAAGTTTTAAAATTTAGTATTTAAATTTTTAAATTTTAAAATTTAAAGTTTTAACAATTAAATTTTTAAAATTTAGTATTTAAATTTTTAAATTTTAAAATTTAAAGTTTTAATAATTAAATTTTTAAAATTTAGTATTTAAATTTTTAAATTTTAAAATTAAAAGTTTTAATAATTAAATTTTTAAAATTTGTATTTAAATTTTTAAATTTTAAAATTTTAAGTTTTAATAATTAAATTTTTAAAATTTAGTATTTAAATTTTTAAATTTTAAAATTTATAGTTTTAATAATTAAATTTTTAAAATTTGTATTTAAATTTTTAAATTTTAAAATTTAAAGTTTTAATAATTAAATTTTTAAAATTTAGTATTTAAATTTTTAAATTTTAAATTTTAAAGTTTTAACAATTAAATTTTTAAAATTTAGTATTTAAATTTTTAAATTTTAAAATTTAAAGTTTTAATAATTAAATTTTTAAAATTTAGTATTTAAATTTTTAAATTTTAAAATTTAAAGTTTAAACAAAAAAAATTTTTAAAATTTAGTATTTAAATTTTTAAATTTTAAAATTTAAAGTTTTAATAATTAAATTTTTAAAATTTAGAATTTAAATTTTTAAAATTTAAAATTTAAATTTTTAAATTCTAAAATTTAAAATTTCAATAAATAAATTTTTAAAATTTAGTATTTAAGTTTTTAAATTTTAAAATTTAAAGTTTTAATAATTAAATTTTTAAAATTTAGTTTTTTAATTTTTAAATTTTAAAATTTAAATTTTTAAATTCTAAAATTTAAAATTTCAATAATTAAATTTTTAAAATTTAGTATTTAAGTTTTTAAATTTTAAAATTTAAAGTTTTAATAATTAAATTTTTAAAATTTAGTATTTAAATTTTTAAATTTTAAAATTTAAAGTTTTAATAATTAAATTTTTAAAATTTAGTATTTAAATTTTTAAATTTTAAAATTTAAAGTTTTAGCAATTAAATTTTTAAACTTTAGTATTTAAATTTTTAAATTTTAAAATTTAAAATTTTAATAATTAAATTTTTAAAATTTAGTATTTAAATTTTTAAATTTTAAAATTTAAAGTTTTAACAATTAAATTTTTAAAATTTAGTATTTAAATTTTTAAATTTTAAAATTTAAAGTTTTAATAATTAAATTTTTAAAATTTAGTATTTAAATTTTTAAAATTTAAAGTTTTAATAATTAAATTTTTAAAATTTATTATTTAAGTTTTTAAATTTTAAAATTTAAAGTTTTAATAATTAAATTTTTAAAATTTAGTATTTAAATTTTTAAATTTTTAAATTTGAAGTTTTAATAATTAAATTTTTAAAATTTATTATTTAAATTTTAAAATTTAAATTTTTAAATTTAAAGATTTAATATTTAAAGTTTTAAAATTTAGTATTCATATTTTTAAATTTTAAAATTTAAATTTTAATAATTAAAGTTTTAAAATTTAGTATTTAAAATTTTAAACTTTAAAATTTAAAGTTTTAATAATTAAATTTTTAAAATTTAGTATTTAAATTTTTAAATTTTAAAATTTAAAGTTTTAATAATTAAATTTTTAAAATTTGTATTTAAATTTTTAAATTTTAAAATTTAAAGTTTTAATAATTAAATTTTTAAAATTTAGTATTTAAATTTTTAAATTTTAAAATTTAAAGTTTTAATAATTAAATTTTTAAAATTTAGTATTTAAATTTTTAAATTTTAAAATTTAAAGTTTTAACAATTAAATTTTTAAAATTTAGTATTTAAATTTTTAAATTTTAAAATTTAAAGTTTTAATAATTAAATTTTTAAAATTTAGTATTTAAATTTTTAAATTTTAAAATTTAAAGTTTTAACAATTAAATTTTTAAAATTTAGTATTTAAATTTTTAAATTTTAAAATTTAAAGTTTTAATAATTAAATTTTTAAAATTTAGTATTTAAATTTTTAAATTTTAAAATTTAAAGTTTTAATAATTAAATATTTAAAATTTGTATTTAAATTTTTAAATTTTAAAATTTAAAGTTATAATAATTAAATATTTAAAATTTAGTATTTAAATTTTAAAATTTAAATTTTTAAATTTTAAAATTTAAAATTTTAATAATTAAATTTTTAAAATTTAGTATTTAAATTTTTAAAATTTAAAGTTTTAATAATTATATTTTTAAAATTTAGTATTTAAATTTTTAAATTTTAAAGTTTGAAGTTTTAATAATTAAATTTTTAAAATTTAGTATTTAAATTTTAAAATTTAAATTTTTAAATTTTAACATTTAAAATTTTAATAACTATATTTTTAAAATTTAGTATTTAAATTTTTAAATTTTAAAATTTAAAGTTTTAACAATTAAATTTTTAAAATTTAGTATTTAAATTTTTAAATTTTAAAATTTAAAGTTTTAATAATTAAATTTTTAAAATTTAGTATTTAAATTTTTAAATTTTAAAATTTAAAGTTTTAATAATTAAATTTTTAAAATTTAGTATTTAAATTTTTAAATTTTAAAATTTAAAGTTTTAACAATTAAATTTTTAAAATTTAGTATTTAAATTTTTAAATTTTAAAATTTAAAGTTTTAATAATTAAATTTTTAAAATTTAGTATTTAAATTTTTAAAATTTAAAGTTTTAATAATTATATTTTTAAAATTTAGTATTTAAATTTTTAAATTTTAAAATTTAAAGTTTTAATAATTATATTTTTAAAATTTAGAATTTAAATTTTTAAATTTTAAAATTTAAAGTTTTAATAATTAAATTTTTAAAATTTGTATTTAAATTTTTAAATTTTAAAATTTAAAGTTTTAATAATTAAATTTTTAAAATTTAGTATTTAAATTTTTAAATTTTAAAATTTAAATTTTTAAATTCTAAAATTTAAAATTTCAATAATTAAATTTTTAAAATTTAGTATTTAAGTTTTTAAATTTTAAAATTTAAAGTTTTAATAATTAAATTTTTAAAATTTAGTATTTAAATTTTTAAATTTTAAAATTTAAAGTTTTAATAATTAAATTTTTAAAATGTAGTATTTAAATTTTAAAATTTAAATTTTTAAATTTTAAAATTTAAAATTTTAATAATTAAATTTTTAAAATTTAGTATTTAAATTTTTAAATTTTAAAATATAAAGTTTTAATAATGAAATTTTTAAAATTTAGTATTTAAATTTTTAAATTTTAAAATTTAAATTTTAATAATTAAAGTTTTAAAATTTAGTATTTAAAATTTTAAACTTTAAAATTTAAAGTTTTAATAATTAAATTTTTAAAATTTAGTATTTAAATTTTTAAATTTTAAAATTAAAAGTTTTAATAATTAAATTTTTAAAATTTGTATTTAAATTTTTAAATTTTAAAATTTAAAGTTTTAATAATTAAATTTTTAAAATTTAGTATTTAAATTTTTAAATTTTAAAATTTAAAGTTTTAATAATTAAATATATAAAATTTATATTTAAATTTTTAAATTTTAAAATTTAAAGTTATAATAATTAAATATTTAAAATTTAATATTTATATTTTAAAATTTAAATATTTAAATTTTAAAATTTAAAATTTTAATAATTAAATTTATAAAACTTAGTATTTAAATATTTAAATTTTAAAATTTAAAGATTTAATATTTAAAGTTTTTAAATTTAGTATTTAAATTTGTAAATTTTAAAATTTAAATTTTAATAATTAATGTTTTAAAATTTAGTATTTAAATTTTTAAATTTTAAAATCTAAAGTTTTAACAATCAAATTTTTAAAATTTAGTATTTAAATTTTTAAATTTTAAAATTTAAAATTTTAATAATTAAAATTTTAAAATTTAGTATTTAAATTTTTAAATTTTAAAATTAAAAGTTTTAATAATTAAATTTTTAAAATTTGTATTTCAATTTTTAAATTTTAAAATTTTAAGTTTTAATAATTAAATTTTTAAAATTTAGTATTTAAATTTTTAAATTTTAAAATTTATAGTTTTTATAATTAAATTTTTAAAATTTGTATTTAAATTTTTAAATTTTAAAATTTAAAGTTTTTATAATTAAATTTTTAAAATTTAGTATTTAAATTTTTAAATTTTAAAATTAAAAGTTTTAATAATTAAATTTTTAAAATTTAGTATTTAAATTTTTAAATTTTAAAATTTAAAGTTTAAACAAAAAAAATTTTTAAAATTTAGAATTTAAATTTTTAAATTTTTAAATTTAAAGTTTTAATAATTAAATTTTTAAAATTTAGAATTTAAATTTTTAAATTTTAAAATTTAAATTTTTAAATTCTAAAATTTAAAATTTCAATAATTAAATTTTTAAAATTTAGTATTTAAGTTTTTAAATTTTAAAATTTAAAGTTTTAATAATTAAATTTTTAAAATTTAGTATTTAAATTTTTAAATTTTAAAATTTAAAGTTTTAATAATTAAATTTTTAAAATTTGTATTTAAATTTTTAAATTTTAATATTTAAAGTTTTAATAATTAAATTTTTAAAATGTAGTATTTATATTTTAAAATTTAAATTTTTAAATTTTAAAATTTAAAATTTTAATAATTAAATTTTTAAAATTTAGTATTTAAATTTTTAAATTTTAAAATTTAAAGTTATAATAATTAAATTTTTAAAATTTAGTATTTAAATTTTTAAATTTTAAAATTTAAAGTTTTAATAATTAAATTTTTAAAATGTAGTATTTAAATTTTAAAATTTAAATTTTTAAATTTTAAAATTTAAAATTTTAATAATTAAATTTTTAAAATTTAGTATTTAAATTTTTAAATTTTAAAATATAAAGTTTTAATAATGAAATTTTTAAAATTTAGTATTTAAATTTTTAAATTTTAAAATTTAAATTTTAATAATTAAAGTTTTAAAATTTAGTATTTAAAATTTTAAACTTTAAAATTTAAAGTTTTAATAATTAAATTTTTAAAATTTAGTATTTAAATTTTTAAATTTTAAAATTAAAAGTTTTAATAATTAAATTTTTAAAATTTGTATTTAAATTTTTAAATTTTAAAATTTATAGTTTTAATAATTAAATTTTAAAATTTTGTATTTAAATTTTTAAATTTTAAAATTTAAAGTTTTAATAATTAAATTTTTAAAATTTAGTATTTAAATTTTTAAATTTTAAAATTTAAAGTTTTAATAATTAAATTTTTAAAATTTGTATTTAAATTTTTAAATTTTAAAATTTAAAGTTTTAATAATTAAATTTTTAAAATTTAGTATTTAAATTTTTAAATTTTAAAATTTAAAGTTTTAATAATTAAATTTTTAAAATTTCGTATTTAAATTTTTAAATTTTAAAATTAAAAGTTTTAATAATTAAATTTTTAAAATTTAGTATTTAAATTTTTAAATTTTAAAATTTATAGTTTTAATAATTAAATTTCTAAAATTTGTATTTAAATTTTTAAATTTTAAAATTTAAAGTTTTAATAATTAAATTTTTAAAATTTAGTATTTAAATTTTTAAATTTTAAAATTTAAAGTTTTAACAATTAAATTTTTAAAATTTAGTATTTAAATTTTTAAATTTTAAAATTTAAAATTTTAATAATTAAATTTTTAAAATTTAGTATTTAAATTTTTAAATTTTAAAATTTATAGTTTTAATAATTAAATTTCTAAAATTTGTATTTAAATTTTTAAATTTTAAAATTTAAAGTTTTAATAATTAAATTTTTAAAATTTAGTATTTAAATTTTTAAATTTTAAAATTTAAAGTTTTAACAATTAAATTTTTAAAATTTAGTATTTAAATTTTTAAATTTTAAAATTTAAAGTTTTAATAATTAAATTTTTAAAATTTAGTATTTAAATTTTTAAATTTTAAAATTTAAAGTTTAAACAAAAAAAATTTTTAAAATTTAGTATTTAAATTTTAAATTTTAAAATTTAAAGTTTTAATAATTAAATTTTTATAATTTAGAATTTAAATTTTTAAATTTTAAAATTTAAATTTTTAAATTCTAAAATTTAAAATTTCAATAATTAAATTTTTAAAATTTAGTATTTAAGTTTTTAAATTTTAAAATTTAAAGTTTTAATAATTAAATTTTTAAAATTTGTATTTAAATTTTTAAATTTTAATATTTAAAGTTTTAATAATTAAATTTTTAAAATGTAGTATTTATATTTTAAAATTTAAATTTTTAAATTTTAAAATTTAAAATTTTAATAATTAAATTTTTAAAATTTAGTATTTAAATTTTTAAATTTTAAAATTTAAAGTTATAATAATTAAATTTTTAAAATTTAGTATTTAAATTTTTAAATTTTAAAATTTAAAGTTTTAATAATTAAATTTTTAAAATGTAGTATTTAAATTTTAAAATTTAAATTTTTAAATTTTAAAATTTAAAATTTTAATAATTAAATTTTTAAAATTTAGTATTTAAATTTTTAAATTTTAAAGTATAAAGTTTTAATAATGAAATTTTTAAAATTTAGTATTTAAATTTTTAAATTTTAAAATTTAAATTTTAATAATTAAAGTTTTAAAATTTAGTATTTAAAATTTTAAACTTTAAAATTTAAAGTTTTAATAATTAAATTTTTAAAATTTAGTATTTAAATTTTTAAATTTTAAAATTAAAAGTTTTAATAATTAAATTTTTAAAATTTGTATTTAAATTTTTAAATTTTAAAATTTATAGTTTTAATAATTAAATTTTTAAAATTTAGTATTTAAATTTTTAAATTTTAAAATTTAAAGTTTTAATAATTAAATTTTTAAAATTTAGTATTTAAATTTTTAAATTTTAAAATTTAAAGTTTTAATAATTAAATTTTTAAAATTTGTATTTAAATTTTTAAATTTTAAAATTTAAAGTTTTAATAATTAAATTTTTAAAATTTAGTATTTAAATTTTTAAATTTTAAAATTTAAAATTTTAATAATTAAATATATAAAATTTGTATTTAAATTTTTAAATTTTAAAATTTAAAGTTATAATAATTAAATATTTAAAATTTAGTATTTAAATTTTAAAATTTAAATTTTTAAATTTTAAAATTTAAAATTTTAATAATTAAATTTTTAAAATTTAGTATTTAAATATTTAAATTTTAAAATTTAAAGATTTAATATTTAAAGTTTTTAAATTTAGTATTTAAATTTATAAATTTTAAAATTTAAATTTTAATAATTAAAGTTTTAAAATTTAGTATTTAAATTTTTAAATTTTAAAATTTAAAGTTTTAACAATTAAATTTTTAAAATTTAGTATTTAAATTTTTAAATTTTAAAATTTAAAGTTTTAATAATTAAATTTTTAAAATTTAGTATTTAAATTTTTAAATTTTAAAATTAAAAGTTTTAATAATTAAATTTTTAAAATTTAGTATTTAAATTTTTAAATTTTAAAATTTATAGTTTTAATAATTAAATTTCTAAAATTTGTATTTAAATTTTTAAATTTTAAAATTTAAAGTTTTAATAATTAAATTTTTAAAATTTAGTATTTAAATTTTTAAATTTTAAAATTTAAAGTTTTAACAATTAAATTTTTAAAATTTAGTATTTAAATTTTTAAATTTTAAAATTTAAAGTTTTAATAATTAAATTTTTAAAATTTAGTATTTAAATTTTTAAATTTTAAAATTTATAGTTTTAATAATTAAATTTCTAAAATTTGTATTTAAATTTTTAAATTTTAAAATTTAAAGTTTTAATAATTAAATTTTTAAAATTTAGTATTTAAATTTTAAAATTTTAAAATTTAAAGTTTTAAAAATTAAATTTTTAAAATTTAGTATTTAAATTTTTAAATTTTAAAATTTAAAGTTTTAATAATTAAATTTTTAAAATTTAGTATTTAAATTTTTAAATTTTAAAATTTAATGTTTAAACAAAAAAAATTTTTAAAATTTAGTATTTAAATTTTTAAATTTTAAAATTTAAAGTTTTAATAATTAAATTTTTATAATTTAGAATTTAAATTTTTAAATTTTAAAATTTAAATTTTTAAATTCTAAAATTTAAAATTTCAATAATTAAATTTTTAAAATTTAGTATTTAAGTTTTTAAATTTTAAAATTTAAAGTTTTAATAATTAAATATTTAAAATTTAGTTTTTAAATTTTTAAATTTTAAAATTTAAATTTTTAAATTCTAAAATTTAAAATTTCAATAATTAAATTTTTAAAATTTAGTATTTAAGTTTTTAAATTTTAAAATTTAAAGTTTTAATAATTAAATTTTTAAAATTTAGTATTTAAATTTTTAAATTTTAAAATTTAAAGTTTTAATAATTAAATTTTTAAAATTTGTATTTAAATTTTTAAATTTTAATATTTAAAGTTTTAATAATTAACTTTTTAAAATGTAGTATTTAAATTTTAAAATTTAAATTTTTAAATTTTAAAATTTAAAATTTTAATAATTAAATTTTTAAAATTTAGTATTTAAATTTTTAAATTTTAAAATTTAAAGTTATAATAATTAAATTTTTAAGATTTATTATTTAAATTTTTAAATTTTAAAATTTAAAGTTTTAATAATTAAATTTTTAAAATGTAGTATTTAAATTTTAAAATTTAAATTTTTAAATTTTAAAATTTAAAATTTTAATAATTAAATTTTTAAAATTTAGTATTTAAATTTTTAAATTTTAAAATTTAAAGTTATTATATATAAATTTTTAAAATTTAGTATTTAAATTTTTAAATTTTAAAATTTAAAGTTTTAATAATTAAATTTTTAAAATGTAGTATTTAAATTTTAAAATTTAAATTTTTAAATTTTAAAATTTAAAATTTTAATAATTAAATATTTAAAATTTAGTATTTAAATTTTTAAATTTTAAAATTTAAAGTTTTAACAATTAAATTTTTAAAATTTAGTATTTAAATTTTTAAATTTTAAAATTTAAAGTTTTAATAATTAAATTTTTAAAATTTAGTATTTAAATTTTTAAAATTTAAAGTTTTAATAATTAAATTTTTAAAATTTAGTATTTATGTTTTTAAATTTTAAAATTTAAAATTTTATTAATTAAATTTTTAAAATTTAGTATTTAAATTTTTAAATTTTAAAGTTTGAAGTTTTAATAATTAAATTTTTAAAATTTAGTATTTAAATTTTTAAATTTTAAAATTTAAAGTTTTAATAATTAAATTTTTAAAATTTGTATTTAAATTTTTAAATTTTAAAATTTAAAGTTTTAATAATTAAATTTTTAAAATTTAGTTTTTAAATTTTTAAATTTTAAAATTTAAATTTTTAAATTCTAAAATTTAAAATTTCAATAATTAAATTTTTAAAATTTAGTATTTAAGTTTTTAAATTTTAAAATTTAAAGTTTTAATAATTAAATTTTTAAAATTTAGTATTTAAATTTTTAAATTTTAAAATTTAAAGTTTTAATAATTAAATTTTTAAAATTTGTATTTAAATTTTTAAATTTTAATATTTAAAGTTTTAATAATTAAATTTTTAAAATGTAGTATTTAAATTTTAAAATTTAAATTTTTAAATTTTAAAATTTAAAATTTTAATAATTAAATTTTTAAAATTTAGTATTTAAATTTTTAAATTTTAAAATTTAAAGTTATAATAATTAAATTTTTAAAATTTGGTATTTAAATTTTTAAATTTTAAAATTTAAAGTTTTAATAATTAAATTTTTAAAATGTAGTATTTAAATTTTAAAATTTAAATTTTTAAATTTTAAAATTTAAAATTTTAATAATTAAATTTTTAAAATTTAGTATTTAAATTTTTAAATTTTAAAATTTAAAGTTATAATAATTAAATTTTTAAAATTTAGTATTTAAATTTTTAAATTTTAAAATTTAAAGTTTTAATAATTAAATTTTTAAAATGTAGTATTTAAATTTTAAAATTTAAATTTTTAAATTTTAAAATTTAAAATTTTAATAATTAAATTTTTAAAATTTAGTATTTAAATTTTTAAATTTTAAAATTTAAAGTTTTAACAATTAAATTTTTAAAATTTAGTATTTAAATTTTTAAATTTTAAAATTTAAAGTTTTAATAATTAAATTTTTAAAATTTAGTATTTAAATTTTTAAAATTTAAAGTTTTAATAATTAAATTTTTAAAATTTAGTATTTATGTTTTTAAATTTTAAAATTTAAAGTTTTATTAATTAAATTTTTAAAATTTAGTATTTAAATTTTTAAATTTTAAAGTTTGAAGTTTTAATAATTAAATTTTTAAAATTTAGTATTTAAATTTTTAAATTTTAAAATTTAAAGTTTTAATAATTAAATTTTTAAAATTTGTATTTAAATTTTTAAATTTTAAAATTTAAAGTTTTAATAATTAAATTTTTAAAATTTAGTATTTAAATTTTTAAATTTTAAAATTTAAAATTTTAATAATTAAATTTTTAAAATTTAGTATTTAAATTTTTAAATTTTAAAATTTAAAGTTATAATAATTAAATTTTTAAAATTTAGTATTTAAATTTTTAAATTTTAAAATTTAAAGTTTTAATAATTAAATTTTTAAAATGTAGTATTTAAATTTTAAAATTTAAATTTTTAAATTTTAAAATTTAAAATTTTAATAATTAAATTTTTAAAATTTAGTATTTAAATTTTTAAATTTTAAAATTTAAAGTTATAATAATTAAATTTTTAAAATTTAGTATTTAAATTTTTAAATTTTAAAATTTAAAGTTTTAATAATTAAATTTTTAAAATGTAGTATTTAAATTTTAAAATTTAAATTTTTAAATTTTAAAATTTAAAATTTTAATAATTAAATTTTTAAAATTTAGTATTTAAATTTTTAAATTTTAAAATTTAAAGTTTTAACAATTAAATTTTTAAAATTTAGTATTTAAATTTTTAAATTTTAAAATTTAAAGTTTTAATAATTAAATTTTTAAAATTTAGTATTTAAATTTTTAAAATTTAAAGTTTTAATAATTAAATTTTTAAAATTTAGTATTTATGTTTTTAAATTTTAAAATTTAAAGTTTTATTAATTAAATTTTTAAAATTTAGTATTTAAATTTTTAAATTTTAAATTTTAAAGTTTGAAGTTTTAATAATTAAATTTTTAAAATTTAGTATTTAAATTTTTAAATTTTAAAATTTAAAGTTTTAATAATTAAATTTTTAAAATTTGTATTTAAATTTTTAAATTTTAAAATTTAAAGTTTTAATAATTAAATTTTTAAAATTTAGTATTTAAATTTTTAAATTTTAAAATTTAAAGTTTTAATAATTAAATTTTTAAAATTTAGTATTTAAATTTTAAAATTTAAATTTATAAATTTTAAAATTTAAAATTTTAATAATTAAATTTTTAAAATTTAGCATTTAAATATTTAAATTTTAAAATATAAAGTTTTAATAATGAAATTTTTAAAATTTAGTATTTAAATTTTTAAATTTTAAAATTTAAAATTTTAATATTTAAATTTTTAAAATTTAGTATTTAAATTTTTAAATTTTAAAATTTAAAATTTTAAAAATTAAATTTTTAAAATTTGTATTTAAATTTTAAAATTTAAAGTTTTAATAATTAAATTTTTAAAATTTAGTATTTAAATTTTTAAATTTAAAGTTTTAATAATTAAATTTTTAAAATTTGTATTTAAATTTTTAAATTTTAAAATTTAAAGTTTTAATAATTAAATTTTTAAAATTTAGTATTTAAATTTTTAAATTTTAAAATTTAAAGTTTTAATAATTAAATTTTTAAAATTTAGTATTTAAAATTTTAAATTTTAAAGTTTGAAGTTTTTAATAATTAAATTTTTAAAATTTAGTATTTAAATTTTAAAATTTAAATTTTTAAATTTTAAAATTTATAATTTTAATAATTAAATTTTTAAAATTTAGTATTTAAATTTTTAAATTTTAAAATATAAAGTTTTAATAATGAAAATTTAAAATTTAGTATTTAAAGTTTTAAATTTTAATAATTAAATTTTTAAAATTTAGTATTTAAATTTTTAAATTTTAAAATTAAAAGTTTTAATAAATAAATTTTTAAAATTTGTATTTAAATTTTTAAATTTTAAAATTTAAAGTTTTAATAATTAAATTTTTAAAATTTAGTATTTAAATTTTTAAATTTTAAAATTTAAAGTTTTAATAATTAAATATATAAAATTTGTATTTAAATTTTTAAATTTTAAAATTTAAAGTTATAATAATTAAATATTTAAAATTTAGTATTTAAATTTTAAAATTTAAATTTTTAAATTTTAAAATTTAAAATTTTAATAATTAAATTTTTAAAATTTAGTATTTAAATATTTAAATTTTAAAATTTAAAGATTTAATATTTAAAGTTTTTAAATTTAGTATTTAAATTTATAAATTTTAAAATTTAAATTTTAATAATTAAAGTTTTAAAATTTAGTATTTAAATTTTTAAATTTTAAAATTTAAAGTTTTAACAATTAAATTTTTAAAATTTAGTATTTAAATTTTTAAATTTTAAAATTTAAAATTTTAATAATTAAAATTTTAAAATTTAGTATTTAAATTTTTAAATTTTAAAATTAAAAGTTTTAATAATTAAATTTTTAAAATTTGTATTTAAATTTTTAAATTTTAATATTTTAAGTTTTAATAATTAAATTTTTAAAATTTAGTATTTAAATTTTTAAATTTTAAAATTTATAGTTTTAATAATTAAATTTTTAAAATTTGTATTTAAATTTTTAAATTTTAAAATTTAAAGTTTTAATAATTAAATTTTTAAAATTTAGTATTTAAATTTTTAAATTTTAAAATTTAAAGTTTTAACAATTAAATTTTTAAAATTTAGTATTTAAATTTTTAAATTTTAAAATTTAAAGTTTTAATAATTAAATTTTTAAAATTTAGTATTTAAATTTTTAAATTTTAAAATTTAAAGTTTAAACAAAAAAACTTTTTAAAATTTAGTATTTAAATTTTTAAATTTTAAAATTTAAAGTTTTAAT
The DNA here is from genome assembly GCF_024364675.1 of Aethina tumida. NCBI lineage: Eukaryota > Metazoa > Arthropoda > Insecta > Coleoptera > Nitidulidae > Aethina > Aethina tumida. The sequence continues at coordinate 10,433,310 of NC_065436.1, forward strand.
AATTAAATTTTTAAAATTTAGAATTTAAATTTTTAAATTTTAAAATTTAAATTTTTAAATTCTAAAATTTAAAATTTCAATAATTAAATTTTTAAAATTTAGTATTTAAGTTTTTAAATTTTAAAATTTAAAGTTTTAATAATTAAATTTTTAAAATTTAGTATTTAAATTTTTAAATTTTAAAATTTAAATTTTTAAATTCTAAAATTTAAAATTTCAATAATTAAATTTTTAAAATTTAGTATTTAAGTTTTTAAATTTTAAAATTTAAAGTTTTAATAATTAAATTTTTAAAATTTAGTATTTAAATTTTTAAATTTTAAAATTTAAAGTTTTAACAATTAAATTTTTAAAATTTAGTATTTAAATTTTTAAATTTTAAAATTTAAAGTTTTAATAATTAAATTTTTAAAATTTAGTATTTAAATTTTTAAATTTTAAAATTAAAAGTTTTAATAATTAAATTTTTAAAATTTAGTATTTAAATTTTTAAATTTTAAAATTTATAGTTTTAATAATTAAATTTCTAAAATTTGTATTTAAATTTTTAAATTTTAAAATTTAAAGTTTTAATAATTAAATTTTTAAAATTTAGTATTTAAATTTTTAAATTTTAAAATTTAAAGTTTTAACAATTAAATTTTTAAAATTTAGTATTTAAATTTTTAAATTTTAAAATTTAAAGTTTTAATAATTAAATTTTTAAAATTTAGTATTTAAATTTTTAAATTTTAAAATTTATAGTTTTAATAATTAAATTTCTAAAATTTGTATTTAAATTTTTAAATTTTAAAATTTAAAGTTTTAATAATTAAATTTTTAAAATTTAGTATTTAAATTTTAAAATTTTAAAATTTAAAGTTTTAAAAATTAAATTTTTAAAATTTAGTATTTAAATTTTTAAATTTTAAAATTTAAAGTTTTAATAATTAAATTTTTAAAATTTAGTATTTAAATTTTTAAATTTTAAAATTTAATGTTTAAACAAAAAAAATTTTTAAAATTTAGTATTTAAATTTTTAAATTTTAAAATTTAAAGTTTTAATAATTAAATTTTTATAATTTAGAATTTAAATTTTTAAATTTTAAAATTTAAATTTTTAAATTCTAAAATTTAAAATTTCAATAATTAAATTTTTAAAATTTAGTATTTAAGTTTTTAAATTTTAAAATTTAAAGTTTTAATAATTAAATTTTTAAAATTTAGTTTTTAAATTTTTAAATTTTAAAATTTAAATTTTTAAATTCTAAAATTTAAAATTTCAATAATTAAATTTTTAAAATTTAGTATTTAAGTTTTTAAATTTTAAAATTTAAAGTTTTAATAATTAAATTTTTAAAATTTAGTATTTAAATTTTTAAATTTTAAAATTTAAAGTTTTAATAATTAAATTTTTAAAATTTGTATTTAAATTTTTAAATTTTAATATTTAAAGTTTTAATAATTAACTTTTTAAAATGTAGTATTTAAATTTTAAAATTTAAATTTTTAAATTTTAAAATTTAAAATTTTAATAATTAAATTTTTAAAATTTAGTATTTAAATTTTTAAATTTTAAAATTTAAAGTTATAATAATTAAATTTTTAAGATTTATTATTTAAATTTTTAAATTTTAAAATTTAAAGTTTTAATAATTAAATTTTTAAAATGTAGTATTTAAATTTTAAAATTTAAATTTTTAAATTTTAAAATTTAAAATTTTAATAATTAAATTTTTAAAATTTAGTATTTAAATTTTTAAATTTTAAAATTTAAAGTTATTATATATAAATTTTTAAAATTTAGTATTTAAATTTTTAAATTTTAAAATTTAAAGTTTTAATAATTAAATTTTTAAAATGTAGTATTTAAATTTTAAAATTTAAATTTTTAAATTTTAAAATTTAAAATTTTAATAATTAAATATTTAAAATTTAGTATTTAAATTTTTAAATTTTAAAATTTAAAGTTTTAACAATTAAATTTTTAAAATTTAGTATTTAAATTTTTAAATTTTAAAATTTAAAGTTTTAATAATTAAATTTTTAAAATTTAGTATTTAAATTTTTAAAATTTAAAGTTTTAATAATTAAATTTTTAAAATTTAGTATTTATGTTTTTAAATTTTAAAATTTAAAATTTTATTAATTAAATTTTTAAAATTTAGTATTTAAATTTTTAAATTTTAAAGTTTGAAGTTTTAATAATTAAATTTTTAAAATTTAGTATTTAAATTTTTAAATTTTAAAATTTAAAGTTTTAATAATTAAATTTTTAAAATTTGTATTTAAATTTTTAAATTTTAAAATTTAAAGTTTTAATAATTAAATTTTTAAAATTTAGTTTTTAAATTTTTAAATTTTAAAATTTAAATTTTTAAATTCTAAAATTTAAAATTTCAATAATTAAATTTTTAAAATTTAGTATTTAAGTTTTTAAATTTTAAAATTTAAAGTTTTAATAATTAAATTTTTAAAATTTAGTATTTAAATTTTTAAATTTTAAAATTTAAAGTTTTAATAATTAAATTTTTAAAATTTGTATTTAAATTTTTAAATTTTAATATTTAAAGTTTTAATAATTAAATTTTTAAAATGTAGTATTTAAATTTTAAAATTTAAATTTTTAAATTTTAAAATTTAAAATTTTAATAATTAAATTTTTAAAATTTAGTATTTAAATTTTTAAATTTTAAAATTTAAAGTTATAATAATTAAATTTTTAAAATTTAGTATTTAAATTTTTAAATTTTAAAATTTAAAGTTTTAATAATTAAATTTTTAAAATGTAGTATTTAAATTTTAAAATTTAAATTTTTAAATTTTAAAATTTAAAATTTTAATAATTAAATTTTTAAAATTTAGTATTTAAATTTTTAAATTTTAAAATTTAAAGTTATAATAATTAAATTTTTAAAATTTAGTATTTAAATTTTTAAATTTTAAAATTTAAAGTTTTAATAATTAAATTTTTAAAATGTAGTATTTAAATTTTAAAATTTAAATTTTTAAATTTTAAAATTTAAAATTTTAATAATTAAATTTTTAAAATTTAGTATTTAAATTTTTAAATTTTAAAATTTAAAGTTTTAACAATTAAATTTTTAAAATTTAGTATTTAAATTTTTAAATTTTAAAATTTAAAGTTTTAATAATTAAATTTTTAAAATTTAGTATTTAAATTTTTAAAATTTAAAGTTTTAATAATTAAATTTTTAAAATTTAGTATTTATGTTTTTAAATTTTAAAATTTAAAGTTTTATTAATTAAATTTTTAAAATTTAGTATTTAAATTTTTAAATTTTAAAGTTTGAAGTTTTAATAATTAAATCTTTAAAATTTAGTATTTAAATTTTTAAATTTTAAAATTTAAAGTTTTAATAATTAAATTTTTAAAATTTGTATTTAAATTTTTAAATTTTAAAATTTAAAGTTTTAATAATTAAATTTTTAAAATTTAGTATTTAAATTTTTAAATTTTAAAATTTAAAATTTTAATAATTAAATTTTTAAAATTTAGTATTTAAATTTTTAAATTTTAAAATTTAAAGTTATAATAATTAAATTTTTAAAATTTAGTATTTAAATTTTTAAATTTTAAAATTTAAAGTTTTAATAATTAAATTTTTAAAATGTAGTATTTAAATTTTAAAATTTAAATTTTTAAATTTTAAAATTTAAAATTTTAATAATTAAATTTTTAAAATTTAGTATTTAAATTTTTAAATTTTAAAATTTAAAGTTATAATAATTAAATTTTTAAAATTTAGTATTTAAATTTTTAAATTTTAAAATTTAAAGTTTTAATAATTAAATTTTTAAAATGTAGTATTTAAATTTTAAAATTTAAATTTTTAAATTTTAAAATTTAAAATTTTAATAATTAAATTTTTAAAATTTAGTATTTAAATTTTTAAATTTTAAAATTTAAAGTTTTAACAATTAAATTTTTAAAATTTAGTATTTAAATTTTTAAATTTTAAAATTTAAAGTTTTAATAATTAAATTTTTAAAATTTAGTATTTAAATTTTTAAAATTTAAAGTTTTAATAATTAAATTTTTAAAATTTAGTATTTATGTTTTTAAATTTTAAAATTTAAAGTTTTATTAATTAAATTTTTAAAATTTAGTATTTAAATTTTTAAATTTTAAATTTTAAAGTTTGAAGTTTTAATAATTAAATTTTTAAAATTTAGTATTTAAATTTTTAAATTTTAAAATTTAAAGTTTTAATAATTAAATTTTTAAAATTTGTATTTAAATTTTTAAATTTTAAAATTTAAAGTTTTAATAATTAAATTTTTAAAATTTAGTATTTAAATTTTTAAATTTTAAAATTTAAAGTTTTAATAATTAAATTTTTAAAATTTAGTATTTAAATTTTAAAATTTAAATTTATAAATTTTAAAATTTAAAATTTTAATAATTAAATTTTTAAAATTTAGCATTTAAATATTTAAATTTTAAAATATAAAGTTTTAATAATGAAATTTTTAAAATTTAGTATTTAAATTTTTAAATTTTAAAATTTAAAATTTTAATATTTAAATTTTTAAAATTTAGTATTTAAATTTTTAAATTTTAAAATTTAAAATTTTAAAAATTAAATTTTTAAAATTTGTATTTAAATTTTAAAATTTAAAGTTTTAATAATTAAATTTTTAAAATTTAGTATTTAAATTTTTAAATTTAAAGTTTTAATAATTAAATTTTTAAAATTTGTATTTAAATTTTTAAATTTTAAAATTTAAAGTTTTAATAATTAAATTTTTAAAATTTAGTATTTAAATTTTTAAATTTTAAAATTTAAAGTTTTAATAATTAAATTTTTAAAATTTAGTATTTAAAATTTTAAATTTTAAAGTTTGAAGTTTTTAATAATTAAATTTTTAAAATTTAGTATTTAAATTTTAAAATTTAAATTTTTAAATTTTAAAATTTATAATTTTAATAATTAAATTTTTAAAATTTAGTATTTAAATTTTTAAATTTTAAAATATAAAGTTTTAATAATGAAAATTTAAAATTTAGTATTTAAAGTTTTAAATTTTAATAATTAAATTTTTAAAATTTAGTATTTAAATATTTAAATATTAAAATTTAAAGATTTAATATTTAAACTTTTAAAATTTAGTATTCAAATTTTTAAATTTTAAAATTTAAATTTTAATAATTAAAGTTTTAAAATTTAGTATTTAAATTTTTAAATATTAAAATTTAAAGATTTAATATTTAAAGTTTTAAAATTTAGTATTCAAATTTTTAAATATTAAAATTTAAATTTTAATAATTAAAGTTTTAAAATTTAGTATTTAAAATTTTAAACTTTAAAATTTAAAGTTTTAATAATTAAATTTTTAAAATTTAGTATTTAAATTTTTAAATTTTAAAATTAAAAGTTTTAATAAATAAATTTTTAAAATTTGTATTTAAATTTTTAAATTTTAAAATTTAAAGTTTTAATAATTAAATTTTTAAAATTTAGTATTTAAATTTTTAAATTTTAAAATTTAAAGTTTTAATAATTAAATATATAAAATTTGTATTTAAATTTTTAAATTTTAAAATTTAAAGTTATAATAATTAAATATTTAAAATTTAGTATTTAAATTTTAAAATTTAAATTTTTAAATTTTAAAATTTAAAATTTTAATAATTAAATTTTTAAAATTTAGTATTTAAATATTTAAATTTTAAAATTTAAAGATTTAATATTTAAAGTTTTTAAATTTAGTATTTAAATTTATAAATTTTAAAATTTAAATTTTAATAATTAAAGTTTTAAAATTTAGTATTTAAATTTTTAAATTTTAAAATTTAAAGTTTTAACAATTAAATTTTTAAAATTTAGTATTTAAATTTTTAAATTTTAAAATTTAAAATTTTAATAATTAAAATTTTAAAATTTAGTATTTAAATTTTTAAATTTTAAAATTAAAAGTTTTAATAATTAAATTTTTAAAATTTGTATTTAAATTTTTAAATTTTAATATTTTAAGTTTTAATAATTAAATTTTTAAAATTTAGTATTTAAATTTTTAAATTTTAAAATTTATAGTTTTAATAATTAAATTTTTAAAATTTGTATTTAAATTTTTAAATTTTAAAATTTAAAGTTTTAATAATTAAATTTTTAAAATTTAGTATTTAAATTTTTAAATTTTAAAATTTAAAGTTTTAACAATTAAATTTTTAAAATTTAGTATTTAAATTTTTAAATTTTAAAATTTAAAGTTTTAATAATTAAATTTTTAAAATTTAGTATTTAAATTTTTAAATTTTAAAATTTAAAGTTTAAACAAAAAAACTTTTTAAAATTTAGTATTTAAATTTTTAAATTTTAAAATTTAAAGTTTTAATAATTAAATTTTTAAAATTTAGAATTTAAATTTTTAAATTTTAAAATTTAAATTTTTAAATTCTAAAATTTAAAATTTCAATAATTAAATTTTTAAAATTTAGTATTTAAGTTTTTAAATTTTAAAATTTAAAGTTTTAATAATTAAATTTTTAAAATTTAGTATTTAAATTTTTAAATTTTAAAATTTAAATTTTTAAATTCTAAAATTTAAAATTTCAATAATTAAATTTTTAAAATTTAGTATTTAAGTTTTTAAATTTTAAAATTTAAAGTTTTAATAATTAAATTTTTAAAATTTAGTATTTAAATTTTTAAATTTTAAAATTTAAAGTTTTAATAATTAAATTTTTAAAATTTGTATTTAAATTTTTAAATTTTAAAATTTAAAGTTTTAATAATTAAATTTTTAAAATGTAGTATTTAAATTTTAAAATTTAAATTTTTAAATTTTAAAATTTAAAATTTTAATAATTAAATTTTTAAAATTTAGTATTTAAATTTTTAAATTTTAAAATTTAAAGTTATAATAATTAAATTTTTAAAATTTAGTATTTAAATTTTTAAATTTTAAAATTTAAAGTTTTAATAATTAAATTTTTAAAATGTAGTATTTAAATTTTAAAATTTAAATTTTTAAATTTTAAAATTTAAAATTTTAATAATTAAATTTTTAAAATTTAGTATTTAAATTTTTAAATTTTAAAATATAAAGTTTTAATAATGAAATTTTTAAAATTTAGTATTTAAATTTTTAAATTTTAAAATTTAAATTTTAATAATTAAAGTTTTAAAATTTAGTATTTAAAATTTTAAACTTTAAAATTTAAAGTTTTAATAATTAAATTTTTAAAATTTAGTATTTAAATTTTTAAATTTTAAAATTAAAAGTTTTAATAATTAAATTTTTAAAATTTGTATTTAAATTTTTAAATTTTAAAATTTAAAGTTTTAATAATTAAATTTTTAAAATTTAGTATTTAAATTAATAATGAAATTTTTAAAATTTAGTATTTAAATTTTTAAATTTTAAAATTTAAAATTTTAATATTTAAATTTTTAAAATTTAGTATTTAAATTTTTAAATTTTAAAATTTAAAATTTTAAAAATTAAATTTTTAAAATTTGTATTTAAATTTTAAAATTTAAAGTTTTAATAATTAAATTTTTAAAATTTAGTATTTAAATTTTTAAATTTAAAGTTTTAATAATTAAATTTTTAAAATTTGTATTTAAATTTTTAAATTTTAAAATTTAAAGTTTTAATAATTAAATTTTTAAAATTTAGTATTTAAATTTTTAAATTTTAAAATTTAAAGTTTTAATAATTAAATTTTTAAAATTTAGTATTTAAATTTTTAAATTTTAAAGTTTGAAGTTTTTAATAATTAAATTTTTAAAATTTAGTATTTAAATTTTAAAATTTAAATTTTTAAATTTTAAAATTTATAATTTTAATAATTAAATTTTTAAAATTTAGTATTTAAATTTTTAAATTTTAAAATATAAAGTTTTAATAATGAAAATTTAAAATTTAGTATTTAAATTTTTAAATTTTAATAATTAAATTTTTAAAATTTAGTATTTAAATATTTAAATATTAAAATTTAAAGATTTAATATTTAAACTTTTAAAATTTAGTATTCAAATTTTTAAATTTTAAAATTTAAATTTTAATAATTAAAGTTTTAAAATTTAGTATTTAAATTTTTAAATATTAAAATTTAAAGTTTTAATAATTAAATTTTTAAAATTTAGTATTTAAATTTTTAAATTTTAAAATTAAAAGTTTTAATAATTAAATTTTTAAAATTTGTATTTAAATTTTTAAATTTTAAAATTTAAAGTTTTAATAATTAAATTTTTAAAATTTAGTATTTAAATTTTTAAATTTTAAAATTTAAAGTTTTAATAATTAAATATATAAAATTTGTATTTAAATTTTTAAATTTTAAAATTTAAAGTTATAATAATTAAATATTTAAAATTTAGTATTTAAATTTTAAAATTTAAATTTTTAAATTTTAAAATTTAAAATTTTAATAATTAAATTTTTAAAATTTAGTATTTAAATATTTAAATTTTAAAATTTAAAGATTTAATATTTAAAGTTTTTAAATTTAGTATTTAAATTTATAAATTTTAAAATTTAAATTTTAATAATTAAAGTTTTAAAATTTAGTATTTAAATTTTTAAATTTTAAAATTTAAAGTTTTAACAATTAAATTTTTAAAATTTAGTATTTAAATTTTTAAATTTTAAAATTTAAAATTTTAATAATTAAAATTTTAAAATTTAGTATTTAAATTTTTAAATTTTAAAATTAAAAGTTTTAATAATTAAATTTTTAAAATTTGTATTTAAATTTTTAAATTTTAATATTTTAAGTTTTAATAATTAAATTTTTAAAATTTAGTATTTAAATTTTTAAATTTTAAAATTTATAGTTTTAATAATTAAATTTTTAAAATTTGTATTTAAATTTTTAAATTTTAAAATTTAAAATTTTAATAATTAAATTTTTAAAATTTAGTATTTAAATTTTTAAATTTTAAAATTTAAAGTTTTAACAATTAAATTTTTAAAATTTAGTATTTAAATTTTTAAATTTTAAAATTTAAAGTTTTAATAATTAAATTTTTAAAATTTAGTATTTAAATTTTTAAATTTTAAAATTTAAAGTTTAAACAAAAAAAATTTTTAAAATTTAGTATTTAAATTTTTAAATTTTAAAATTTAAAGTTTTAATAATTAAATTTTTAAAATTTAGAATTTAAATTTTTAAATTTTAAAATTTAAATTTTTAAATTCTAAAATTTAAAATTTCAATAATTAAATTTTTAAAATTTAGTATTTAAGTTTTTAAATTTTAAAATTTAAAGTTTTAATAATTAAATTTTTAAAATTTAGTATTTAAATTTTTAAATTCTAAAATTTAAAATTTCAATAATTAAATTTTTAAAATTTAGTATTTAAGTTTTTAAATTTTAAAATTTAAAGTTTTAATAATTAAATTTTTAAAATTTAGTATTTAAATTTTTAAATTTTAAAATTTAAAGTTTTAATAATTAAATTTTTAAAATTTGTATTTAAATTTTTAAATTTTAAAATTTAAAGTTTTAATAATTAAATTTTTAAAATGTAGTATTTAAATTTTAAAATTTAAATTTTTAAATTTTAAAATTTAAAATTTTAATAATTAAATTTTTAAAATTTAGTATTTAAATTTTTAAATTTTAAAATTTAAAGTTATAATAATTAAATTTTTAAAATTTAGTATTTAAATTTTTAAATTTTAAAATTTAAAGTTTTAATAATTAAATTTTTAAAATGTAGTATTTAAATTTTAAAATTTAAATTTTTAAATTTTTAAATTTAATATTTTAATAATTAAATTTTTAAAATTTAGTATTTAAATTTTTAAATTTTAAAATATAAAGTTTTAATAATGAAATTTTTAAAATTTAGTATTTAAATTTTTAAATTTTAAAATTTAAATTTTAATAATTAAAGTTTTAAAATTTAGTATTTAAAATTTTAAACTTTAAAATTTAAAGTTTTAATAATTAAATTTTTAAAATTTAGTATTTAAATTTTTAAATTTTAAAATTAAAAGTTTTAATAATTAAATTTTTAAAATTTGTATTTAAATTTTTAAATTTTAAAATTTAAAGTTTTAATAATTAAATTTTTAAAATTTAGTATTTAAATTTTTAAATTTTAAAATTTAAAGTTTTAATAATTAAATTTTTAAAATTTAGTATTTAAATTTTTAAATTTTAAAATTTAAAGTTTTAATAATTAAATTTTTAAAATTTGTATTTAAATTTTTAAATTTTAAAATTTAAAGTTTTAATAATTAAATTTTTAAAATTTAGTATTTAAATTTTTAAATTTTAAAATTTAAAGTTTTAATAATTAAATTTTTAAAATTTAGAATTTAAATTTTTAAATTTTAAAATTTAAATTTTTAAATTCTAAAATTTAAAATTTCAATAATTAAATTTTTAAAATTTAGTATTTAAGTTTTTAAATTTTAAAATATAAAGTTTTAATAATTAAATTTTTAAAATTTAGTATTTAAATTTTTAAATTTTAAAATTTAAATTTTTAAATTCTAAAATTTAAAATTTCAATAATTAAATTTTTAAAATTTAGTATTTAAGTTTTTAAATTTTAAAATTTAAAGTTTTAATAATTAAATTTTTAAAATTTAGTATTTAAATTTTTAAATTTTAAAATTTAAAGTTTTAATAATTAAATTTTTAAAATTTGTATTTAAATTTTTAAATTTTAAAATTTAAAGTTTTAATAATTAAATTTTTAAAATGTAGTATTTAAATTTTAAAATTTAAATTTTTAAATTTTAAAATTTAAAATTTTAATAATTAAATTTTTAAAATTTACTATTTAAATTTTTAAATTTTAAAATTTAAAGTTATAATAATTAAATTTTTAAAATTTAGTATTTAAATTTTTAAATTTTAAAATTTAAAGTTTTAATAATTAAATTTTTAAAATGTAGTATTTAAATTTTAAAATTTAAATTTTTAAATTTTAAAATTTAAAATTTTAATAATTAAATTTTTAAAATTTAGTATTTTAATTTTTAAATTTTAAAATATAAAGTTTTAATAATGAAATTTTTAAAATTTAGTATTTAAATTTTTAAATTTTAAAATTTAAATTTTAATAATTAAAGTTTTAAAATTTAGTATTTAAAATTTTAAACTTTAAAATTTAAAGTTTTAATAATTAAATTTTTAAAATTTAGTATTTAAATTTTTAAATTTTAAAATTAAAAGTTTTAATAATTAAATTTTTAAAATTTGTATTTAAATTTTTAAATTTTAAAATTTAAAGTTTTAATAATTAAATTTTTAAAATTTAGTATTTAAATTTTTAAATTTTAAAATTTAAAGTTTTAATAATTAAATTTTTAAAATTTAGTATTTAAATTTTTAAATTTTAAAATTTAAAGTTTTAATAATTAAATTTTTAAAATTTGTATTTAAATTTTTAAATTTTAAAATTTAAAGTTTTAATAATTAAATTTTTAAAATTTAGTATTTAAATTTTTAAATTTTAAAATTTAAAGTTTTAATAATTAAATATATAAAATTTGTATTTAAATTTTTAAATTTTAAAATTTAAAGTTATAATAATTAAATGTTTAAAATTTAGTATTTAAATTTTAAAATTTAAATTTTTAAATTTTAAAATTTAAAATTTTAATAATTAAATTTTTAAAATTTAGTATTTAAATATTTAAATTTTAAAATTTAAAGATTTAATATTTAAAGTTTTTAAATTTAGTATTTAAATTTATAAATTTTAAAATTTAAATTTTAATAATTAAAGTTTTAAAATTTAGTATTTAAATTTTTAAATTTTAAAATTTAAAGTTTTAACAATTAAATTTTTAAAATTTAGTATTTAAATTTTTAAATTTTAAAATTTAAAGTTTTAATAATTAAATTTTTAAAATTTAGTATTTAAATTTTTAAATTTTAAAATTAAAAGTTTTAATAATTAAATTTTTAAAATTTGTATTTAAATTTTTAAATTTTAAAATTTTAAGTTTTAATATTTAAATTTTTAAAATTTAGTATTTAAATTTTTAAATTTTAAAATTTATAGTTTTAATAATTAAATTTCTAAAATTTGTATTTAAATTTTTAAATTTTAAAATTTATAAAGTTTTAATAATTAAATTTTTAAAATTTAGTTTTTAAATTTTTAAATTTTAAAATTTAAAGTTTTAATAATTAAATATATGAAAATTTGTATTTAAATTTTTAAATTTTAAAATTTAAAGTTATAATAATTAAATATTTAAAATTTAGTATTTAAATTTTAAAATTTAAATTTTTAAATTTTAAAATTTATAATTTTAATAATTAAATTTTTAAAATTTAGTATTTAAATATTTAAATTTTAAAATTTAAAGATTTAATATTTAAAGTTTTTAAATTTAGTATTTAAATTTATAAATTTTAAAATTTAAAGTTTTAACAATTAAATTTTTAAAATTTAGTATTTAAATTTTTAATAATTAAAATTTTAAAATTTAGTATTTAAATTTTTAAATTTTAAAATTAAAAGTTTTAATAATTAAATTTTTAAAATTTGTATTTAAATTTTTAAATTTTAAAATTTTAAGTTTTAATAATTAAAAATTTTAAAATTTAGTATTTAAATTTTTAAATTTTAAAATTTATAGTTTTAATAATTAAATTTTTAAAATTTGTATTTAAATTTTTAAATTTTAAAATTTAAAGTTTTAATAATTAAATTTTTAAAATTTAGTATTTAAATTTTTAAATTTTAAAATTTAAAGTTTTAACAATTAAATTTTTAAAATTTAGTATTTAAATTTTTAAATTTTAAAATTTAAAGTTTTAATAATTAAATTTTTAAAATTTAGTATTTAAATTTTTAAATTTTAAAATTTAAAGTTTAAACAAAAAAAATTTTTAAAATTTAGTATTTAAATTTTTAAATTTTAAAATTTAAAGTTTTAATAATTAAATTTTTAAAATTTTGAATTTAAATTTTTAAATTTTAAAATTTAAATTTTTAAATTCTAAAATTTAAAATTTCAATAATTAAATTTTTAAAATTTAGTATTTAAGTTTTTAAATTTTAAAATTTAAAGTTTTAATAATTAAATTTTTAAAATTTAGTATTTAAATTTTTAAATTTTAAAATTTAAATTTTTAAATTCTAAAATTTAAAATTTCAATAATTAAATTTTTAAAATTTAGTATTTAAGTTTTTAAATTTTAAAATTTAAAGTTTTAATAATTAAATTTTTAAAATTTAGTATTTAAATTTTTAAATTTTAAAATTTAAAGTTTTAATAATTAAATTTTTAAAATTTGTATTTAAATTTTTAAATTTTAATATTTAAAGTTTTAATAATTAAATTTTTAAAATGTAGTATTTAAATTTTAAAATTTAAATTTTTAAATTTTAAAATTTAAAATTTTAATAATTAAATTTTTAAAATTTAGTATCTAAATTTTTAAATTTTAAAATTTAAATTTTAATAATTAAAGTTTTAAAATTTAGTATTTAAAATTTTAAACTTTAAAATTTAAAGTTTTAATAATTAAATTTTTAAAATTTAGTATTTAAATTTTTAAATTTTAAAATTAAAAGTTTTAATAATTTAATTTTTAAAATTTGTATTTAAATTTTTAAATTTTAAAATTTAAAGTTTTAATAATTAAATTTTTAAAATTTAGTATTTAAAGTTTTAAATTTTAAAATTTAAAGTTTTAATATTTAAATTTTTAAAATTTAGTATTTAAATTTTTAAATTTTAAAATTTAAAGTTTTAATAATTAAATTTTTAAAATTTGTATTTAAATTTTTAAATTTTAAAATTTAAAGTTTTAATAATTAAATTTTTAAAATTTAGTATTTAAATTTTTAAATTTTAAAATTTAAAGTTTTAATAATTAAATATATAAAATTTGTATTTAAATTTTTAAATTTTAAAATTTAAAGTTATAATAATTAAATGTTTAAAATTTAGTATTTAAATTTTAAAATTTAAATTTTTAAATTTTAAAATTTAAAATTTTAATAATTAAATTTTTAAAATTTAGTATTTAAATATTTAAATTTTAAAATTTAAAGATTTAATATTTAAAGTTTTTAAATTTAGTATTTAAATTTATAAATTTTAAAATTTAAATTTTAATAAAGTTTTAAAATTTAGTATTTAAATTTTTAAATTTTAAAATTTAAAGTTTTAACAATTAAATTTTTAAAATTTAGTATTTAAATTTTTAAATTTTAAAATTTAAAGTTTTAATAATTAAATTTTTAAAATTTAGTATTTAAATTTTTAAATTTTAAAATTAAAAGTTTTAATAATAAAATTTTTAAAATTTGTATTTAAATTTTTAAATTTTAAAATTTTAAGTTTTAATAATTAAATTTTTAAAATTTAGTATTTAAATTTTTAAATTTTAAAATTTATAGTTTTAATAATTAAATTTCTAAAATTTGTATTTAAATTTTTAAATTTTAAAATTTAAAGTTTTAATAATTAAATTTTTAAAATTTAGTATTTAAATTTTTAAATTTTAAAATTTAAAGTTTTAACAATTAAATATTTAAAATTTAGTATTTAAATTTTTAAATTTTAAAATTTAAAGTTTTAATAATTAAATATATGAAAATTTGTATTTAAATTTTTAAATTTTAAAATTTAAAGTTATAATAATTAAATATTTAAAATTTAGTATTTAAATTTTAAAATTTAAATTTTTAAATTTTAAAATTTATAATTTTAATAATTAAATTTTTAAAATTTAGTATTTAAATATTTAAATTTTAAAATTTAAAGATTTAATATTTAAAGTTTTTAAATTTAGTATTTAAATTTATAAATTTTAAAATTTAAAGTTTTAACAATTAAATTTTTAAAATTTAGTATTTAAATTTTTAATAATTAAAATTTTAAAATTTAGTATTTAAATTTTTAAATTTTAAAATTAAAAGTTTTAATAATTAAATTTTTAAAATTTGTATTTAAATTTTTAAATTTTAAAATTTTAAGTTTTAATAATTAAAAATTTTAAAATTTAGTATTTAAATTTTTAAATTTTAAAATTTATAGTTTTAATAATTAAATTTTTAAAATTTGTATTTAAATTTTTAAATTTTAAAATTTAAAGTTTTAATAATTAAATTTTTAAAATTTAGTATTTAAATTTTTAAATTTTAAAATTTAAAGTTTTAACAATTAAATTTTTAAAATTTAGTATTTAAATTTTTAAATTTTAAAATTTAAAGTTTTAATAATTAAATTTTTAAAATTTAATATTTAAATTTTTAAATTTTAAAATTTAAAGTTTAAACAAAAAAAATTTTTAAAATTTAGTATTTAAATTTTTAAATTTTAAAATTTAAAGTTTTAATAATTAAATTTTTAAAATTTTGAATTTAAATTTTTAAATTTTAAAATTTAAATTTTTAAATTCTAAAATTTAAAATTTCAATAATTAAATTTTTAAAATTTAGTATTTAAGTTTTTAAATTTTAAAATTTAAAGTTTTAATAATTAAATTTTTAAAATTTAGTATTTAAATTTTTAAATTTTAAAATTTAAATTTTTAAATTCTAAAATTTAAAATTTCAATAATTAAATTTTTAAAATTTAGTATTTAAGTTTTTAAATTTTAAAATTTAAAGTTTTAATAATTAAATTTTTAAAATTTAGTATTTAAATTTTTAAATTTTAAAATTTAAAGTTTTAATAATTAAATTTTTAAAATTTGTATTTAAATTTTTAAATTTTAATATTTAAAGTTTTAATAATTAAATTTTTAAAATGTAGTATTTAAATTTTAAAATTTAAATTTTTAAATTTTAAAATTTAAAATTTTAATAATTAAATTTTTAAAATTTAGTATCTAAATTTTTAAATTTTAAAATTTAAATTTTAATAATTAAAGTTTTAAAATTTAGTATTTAAAATTTTAAACTTTAAAATTTAAAGTTTTAATAATTAAATTTTTAAAATTTAGTATTTAAATTTTTAAATTTTAAAATTAAAAGTTTTAATAATTTAATTTTTAAAATTTGTATTTAAATTTTTAAATTTTAAAATTTAAAGTTTTAATAATTAAATTTTTAAAATTTAGTATTTAAAGTTTTAAATTTTAAAATTTAAAGTTTTAATATTTAAATTTTTAAAATTTAGTATTTAAATTTTTAAATTTTAAAATTTAAAGTTTTAATAATTAAATTTTTAAAATTTGTATTTAAATTTTTAAATTTTAAAATTTAAAGTTTTAATAATTAAATTTTTAAAATTTAGTATTTAAATTTTTAAATTTTAAAATTTAAAGTTTTAATAATTAAATATATAAAATTTGTATTTAAATTTTTAAATTTTAAAATTTAAAGTTATAATAATTAAATGTTTAAAATTTAGTATTTAAATTTTAAAATTTAAATTTTTAAATTTTAAAATTTAAAATTTTAATAATTAAATTTTTAAAATTTGGTATTTAAATATTTAAATTTTAAAATTTAAAGATTTAATATTTAAAGTTTTTAAATTTAGTATTTAAATTTATAAATTTTAAAATTTAAATTTTAATAAAGTTTTAAAATTTAGTATTTAAATTTTTAAATTTTAAAATTTAAAGTTTTAACAATTAAATTTTTAAAATTTAGTATTTAAATTTTTAAATTTTAAAATTTAAAGTTTTAATAATTAAATTTTTAAAATTTAGTATTTAAATTTTTAAATTTTAAAATTAAAAGTTTTAATAATAAAATTTTTAAAATTTGTATTTAAATTTTTAAATTTTAAAATTTTAAGTTTTAATAATTAAATTTTTAAAATTTAGTATTTAAATTTTTAAATTTTAAAATTTATAGTTTTAATAATTAAATTTCTAAAATTTGTATTTAAATTTTTAAATTTTAAAATTTAAAGTTTTAATAATTAAATTTTTAAAATTTAGTATTTAAATTTTTAAATTTTAAAATTTAAAGTTTTAACAATTAAATATTTAAAATTTAGTATTTAAATTTTTAAATTTTAAAATTTAAAGTTTTAATAATTAAATTTTTAAAATTTAGTATTTAAATTTTTAAATTTTAAAATTTAAAGTTTAAACAAAAAAAATTTTTAAAATTTAGTATTTAAATTTTTAAATTTCAAATTTAAAGTTTTAATAATTAAATTTTTAAAATTTAGAATTTAAATTTTTAAATTTTTAAATTCTAAAATTTAAAATTTCAATAACTAAATTTTTAAAATTTAGTATTTAAGTTTTTAAATATTAAAATTTAAAGTTTTAATAATTAAATTTTTAAAATTTGTATTTAAATTTTTAAATTTTAATATTTAAAGTTTTAATAATTAAATTTTTAAAATGTAGTATTTAAATTTTAAAATTTAAATTTTTAAATTTTAAAATTTAAAATTTTAATAATGAAATTTTTAAAATTTAGTATTTAAATTTTTAAATTTTAAAATTTAAATTTTAATAATTAAAGTTTTAAAATTTAGTATTTAAAATTTTAAACTTTAAAATTTAAAGTTTTAATAATTAAATTTTTAAAATTTAGTTTTTAAATTTTTAAATTTTAAAATTAAAAGTTTTAATAATTAAATTTTTAAAATTTGTATTTAAATTTTTAAATTTTAAAATTTAAAGTTTTAATAATTAAATTTTTAAAATTTAGTATTTAAATTTTTAAATTTTAAAATTTAAAGTTTTAATAATTAAATTTTTAAAATTTAGTATTTAAATTTTTAAATTTTAAAATTTAAAGTTTTAATAATTAAATTTTTAAAATTTGTATTTAAATTTTTAAATTTTAAAATTTAAAGTTTTAATAATTAAATTTTTAAAATTTAGTATTTAAATTTTTAAATTTTAAAATTTAAAGTTTTAATAATTAAATATATAAAATTTGTATTTAAATTTTTAAATTTTAAAATTTAAAGTTATAATAATTAAATGTTTAAAATTTAGTATTTAAATTTTAAAATTTAAATTTTTAAATTTTAAAATTTAAAATTTTAATAAATAAATTTTTAAAATTTAGTATTTAAATATTTAAATTTTAAAATTTAAAGATTTAATATTTAAAGTTTTTAAATTTAGTATTTAAATTTATAAATTTTAAAATTTAAATTTTAATAAAGTTTTAAAATTTAGTATTTAAATTTTTAAATTTTAAAATTTAAAGTTTTAACAATTAAATTTTTAAAATTTAGTATTTAAATTTTTAAATTTTAAAATTTAAAGTTTTAATAATTAAATTTTTAAAATTTAGTATTTAAATTTTTAAATTTTAAAATTAAAAGTTTTAATAAAAAAATTTTTAAAATTTGTATTTAAATTTTTAAATTTTAAAATTTTAAGTTTTAATAATTAAATTTTTAAAATTTAGTATTTAAATTTTTAAATTTTAAAATTTATAGTTTTAATAATTAAATTTCTAAAATTTGTATTTAAATTTTTAAATTTTAAAATTTAAAGTTTTAATAATTAAATTTTTAAAATTTAGTATTTAAATTTTTAAATTTTAAAATTTAAAGTTTTAACAATTAAATTTTTAAAATTTAGTATTTAAATTTTAAAATTTTAAAATTTAAAGTTTTAATAATTAAATTTTTAAAATTTAGTATTTAAATTTTTAAATTTTAAAATTTAAAGTTTAAACAAAAAAAATTTTTAAAATTTAGTATTTAAATTTTTAAATTTCAAATTTAAAGTTTTAATAATTAAATTTTTAAAATTTAGAATTTAAATTTTTAAATTTTTAAATTCTAAAATTTAAAATTTCAATAACTAAATTTTTAAAATTTAGTATTTAAGTTTTTAAATTTTAAAATTTAAAGTTTTAATAATTAAATTTTTAAAATTTAGTATTTAAATTTTTAAATTTTAAAATTTAAAGTTGTAATAATTAAATTTTTAAAATTTAGTATTTAAATTTTTAAATTTTAAAATTTAAAGTTTTAATAATTAAATTTTTAAAATTTAGTATTTAAATTTTTAAATTTTAAAATTTAAAGTTTTAACAATTAAATTTTTAAAATTTAGTATTTAAATTTGTAAATTTTAAAATTTAAAGTTTAAATAATTAAATTTTTAAAATTTGGTATTTAAATTTTTAAAATTTAAAGTTTTAATAATTATATTTTTAAAATTTAGTATTTAAGTTTTTAAATTTTAAAATTTAAAGTTTTAATAATTAAATTTTTAAAATTTAGTATTTAAATTTTTAAATTTTAAAGTTTGAAGTTTTAATAATTAAATTTTTAAAATTTAGTATTTAAATTTTAAAATTTAAATTTTTAAATTTTAACATTTAAAATTTTAATAACTAAATTTTTAAAATTTAGTATTTAAATTTTTAAATTTTAAAATTTAAAGTTTTAATAATTAAATTTTTAAAATGTAGTATTTAAATTTTGAAATTTAAATTTTTAAATTTTAAAATTTAAAATTTTAATAATTAAATTTTTAAAATTTAGTATTTAAATTTATAAATTTTAAAATATAAAGTTTTAATAATGAAATTTTTAAAATTTAGTATTTAAATTTTTAAATTTTAAAATTTAAAGTTTTAATAATTAAATTTTTAAAATTTGTATTTAAATTTTTAAATTTTAATATTTAAAGTTTTAATAATTAAAGTTTTAAAATGTAGTATTTAAATTTTAAAATTTAAATTTTTAAATTTTAAAATTTAAAATTTTAATAATTAAATTTTTAAAATTTAGTATTTAAATTTTTTAATTTTAAAATTTAAAGTTATAATAATTAAATTTTTAAAATTTAGTATTTAAATTTTTAAATTTTAAAATTTAAAGTTTTAATAATTAAATTTTTAAAATGTAGTATTTAAATTTTGAAATTTAAATTTTTAAATTTTAAAATTTAAAATTTTAATAATTAAATTTTTAAAATTTAGTATTTAAATTTTTAAATTTTAAAATATAAAGTTTTAATAATGAAATTTTTAAAATTTAGTATTTAAATTTTCAAATTTTAAAATTTAAATTTTAATAATTAAAGTTTTAAAATTTAGTATTTAAAATTTTAAACTTTAAAATTTATAGTTTTAATAATTAAATTTTTAAAATTTAGTATTTAAATTTTTAAATTTTAAAATTAAAAGTTTTAATAATTAAATTTTTAAAATTTGTATTTAAATTTTTAAATTTTAAAATTTAAAGTTTTAATAATTAAATTTTTAAAATTTAGTATTTAAATTTTTAAATTTTAAAATTTAAAGTTTTAATAATTAAATATATAAAATTTGTATTTAAATTTTTAAATTTTAAAATTTAAAGTTATAATAATTAAATATTTAAAATTTAGTATTTAAATTTTAAAATTTAAATTTTTAAATTTTAAAATTTAAAATTTTAATAATTAAATTTTTAAAATTTAGTATTTAAATATTTAAATTTTAAAATTTAAAGATTTAATATTTAAAGTTTTTAAATTTAGTATTTAAATTTATAAATTTTAAAATTTAAATTTTAATAATTAAAGTTTTAAAATTTAGTATTTAAATTTTTAAATTTTAAAATTTAAAGTTTTAACAATTAAATTTTTAAAATTTAGTATTTAAATTTTTAAATTTTAAAATTTAAAGTTTTAATAATTAAATTTTTAAAATTTAGTATTTAAATTTTTAAATTTTAAAATTAAAAGTTTTAATAATTAAATTTTTAAAATTTGTATTTAAATTTTTAAATTTTAAAATTTTAAGTTTTAATAATTAAATTTTTAAAATTTAGTATTTAAATTTTTAAATTTTAAAATTTATAGTTTTAATAATTAAATTTTTAAAATTTAGAATTTAAATTTTTAAATTTTAAAATTTAAATTTTTAAATTCTAAAATTTAAAATTTCAATAATTAAATTTTTAAAATTTAGTATTTAAGTTTTTAAATTTTAAAATTTAAAGTTTTAATAATTAAATTTTTAAAATTTAGTATTTAAATTTTTAAATTTTAAAATTTAAATTTTTAAATTTTAAAATTTAAAATTTCAATAATTAAATTTTTAAAATTTAGTATTTAAGTTTTTAAATTTTAAAATTTAAAGTTTTAATAATTAAATTTTTAAAATTTAGTATTTAAATTTTTAAATTTTAAAATTTAAATTTTTAAATTCTAAAATTTAAAATTTCAATAATTAAATTTTTAAAATTTAGTATTTAAGTTTTTAAATTTTAAAATTTAAAGTTTTAATAATTAAATTTTTAAAATTTAGTATTTAAATTTTTAAATTTTAAAATTTAAAGTTTTAATAATTAAATTTTTAAAATTTGTATTTAAATTTTTAAATTTTAATATTTAAAGTTTTAATAATTAAATTTTTAAAATGTAGTATTTAAATTTTAAAATTTAAATTTTTAAATTTTAAAATTTAAAATTTTAATAATTAAATTTTTAAAATTTAGTATCTAAATTTTTAAATTTTAAAATTTAAATTTTAATAATTAAAGTTTTAAAATTTAGTATTTAAAATTTTAAACTTTAAAATTTAAAGTTTTAATAATTAAATTTTTAAAATTTAGTATTTAAATTTTTAAATTTTAAAATTAAAAGTTTTAATAATTTAATTTTTAAAATTTGTATTTAAATTTTTAAATTTTAAAATTTAAAGTTTTAATAATTAAATTTTTAAAATTTAGTATTTAAAGTTTTAAATTTTAAAATTTAAAGTTTTAATATTTAAATTTTTAAAATTTAGTATTTAAATTTTTAAATTTTAAAATTTAAAGTTTTAATAATTAAATTTTTAAAATTTGTATTTAAATTTTTAAATTTTAAAATTTAAAGTTTTAATAATTAAATTTTTAAAATTTAGTATTTAAATTTTTAAATTTTAAAATTTAAAGTTTTAATAATTAAATATATAAAATTTGTATTTAAATTTTTAAATTTTAAAATTTAAAGTTATAATAATTAAATGTTTAAAATTTAGTATTTAAATTTTAAAATTTAAATTTTTAAATTTTAAAATTTAAAATTTTAATAATTAAATTTTTAAAATTTAGTATTTAAATATTTAAATTTTAAAATTTAAAGATTTAATATTTAAAGTTTTTAAATTTAGTATTTAAATTTATAAATTTTAAAATTTAAATTTTAATAAAGTTTTAAAATTTAGTATTTAAATTTTTAAATTTTAAAATTTAAAGTTTTAACAATTAAATTTTTAAAATTTAGTATTTAAATTTTTAAATTTTAAAATTTAAAGTTTTAATAATTAAATTTTTAAAATTTAGTATTTAAATTTTTAAATTTTAAAATTAAAAGTTTTAATAATAAAATTTTTAAAATTTGTATTTAAATTTTTAAATTTTAAAATTTTAAGTTTTAATAATTAAATTTTTAAAATTTAGTATTTAAATTTTTAAATTTTAAAATTTATAGTTTTAATAATTAAATTTCTAAAATTTGTATTTAAATTTTTAAATTTTAAAATTTAAAGTTTTAATAATTAAATTTTTAAAATTTAGTATTTAAATTTTTAAATTTTAAAATTTAAAGTTTTAACAATTAAATATTTAAAATTTAGTATTTAAATTTTTAAATTTTAAAATTTAAAGTTTTAATAATTAAATTTTTAAAATTTAGTATTTAAATTTTTAAATTTTAAAATTTAAAGTTTAAACAAAAAAAATTTTTAAAATTTAGTATTTAAATTTTTAAATTTCAAATTTAAAGTTTTAATAATTAAATTTTTAAAATTTAGAATTTAAATTTTTAAATTTTTAAATTCTAAAATTTAAAATTTCAATAACTAAATTTTTAAAATTTAGTATTTAAGTTTTTAAATATTAAAATTTAAAGTTTTAATAATTAAATTTTTAAAATTTGTATTTAAATTTTTAAATTTTAATATTTAAAGTTTTAATAATTAAATTTTTAAAATGTAGTATTTAAATTTTAAAATTTAAATTTTTAAATTTTAAAATTTAAAATTTTAATAATGAAATTTTTAAAATTTAGTATTTAAATTTTTAAATTTTAAAATTTAAATTTTAATAATTAAAGTTTTAAAATTTAGTATTTAAAATTTTAAACTTTAAAATTTAAAGTTTTAATAATTAAATATTTAAAATTTAGTTTTTAAATTTTTAAATTTTAAAATTAAAAGTTTTAATAATTAAATTTTTAAAATTTGTATTTAAATTTTTAAATTTTAAAATTTAAAGTTTTAATAATTAAATTTTTAAAATTTAGTATTTAAATTTTTAAATTTTAAAATTTAAAGTTTTAATAATTAAATTTTTAAAATTTAGTATTTAAATTTTTAAATTTTAAAATTTAAAGTTTTAATAATTAAATTTTTAAAATTTGTATTTAAATTTTTAAATTTTAAAATTTAAAGTTTTAATAATTAAATTTTTAAAATTTAGTATTTAAATTTTTAAATTTTAAAATTTAAAGTTTTAATAATTAAATATATAAAATTTGTATTTAAATTTTTAAATTTTAAAATTTAAAGTTATAATAATTAAATGTTTAAAATTTAGTATTTAAATTTTAAAATTTAAATTTTTAAATTTTAAAATTTAAAATTTTAATAAATAAATTTTTAAAATTTAGTATTTAAATATTTAAATTTTAAAATTTAAAGATTTAATATTTAAAGTTTTTAAATTTAGTATTTAAATTTATAAATTTTAAAATTTAAATTTTAATAAAGTTTTAAAATTTAGTATTTAAATTTTTAAATTTTAAAATTTAAAGTTTTAACAATTAAATTTTTAAAATTTAGTATTTAAATTTTTAAATTTTAAAATTTAAAGTTTTAATAATTAAATTTTTAAAATTTAGTATTTAAATTTTTAAATTTTAAAATTAAAAGTTTTAATAAAAAAATTTTTAAAATTTGTATTTAAATTTTTAAATTTTAAAATTTTAAGTTTTAATAATTAAATTTTTAAAATTTAGTATTTAAATTTTTAAATTTTAAAATTTATAGTTTTAATAATTAAATTTCTAAAATTTGTATTTAAATTTTTAAATTTTAAAATTTAAAGTTTTAATAATTAAATTTTTAAAATTTAGTATTTAAATTTTTAAATTTTAAAATTTAAAGTTTTAACAATTAAATTTTTAAAATTTAGTATTTAAATTTTTAAATTTTAAAATTTAAAGTTTTAATAATTAAATTTTTAAAATTTAGTATTTAAATTTTTAAATTTTAAAATTTAAAGTTTAAACAAAAAAAATTTTTAAAATTTAGTATTTAAATTTTTAAATTTCAAATTTAAAGTTTTAATAATTAAATTTTTAAAATTTAGAATTTAAATTTTTAAATTTTTAAATTCTAAAATTTAAAATTTCAATAACTAAATTTTTAAAATTTAGTATTTAAGTTTTTAAATTTTAAAATTTAAAGTTTTAATAATTAAATTTTTAAAATTTAGTATTTAAATTTTTAAATTTTAAAATTTAAAGTTGTAATAATTAAATTTTTAAAATTTAGTATTTAAATTTTTAAATTTTAAAATTTAAAGTTTTAATAATTAAATTTTTAAAATTTAGTATTTAAATTTTTAAATTTTAAAATTTAAAGTTTTAACAATTAAATTTTTAAAATTTAGTATTTAAATTTGTAAATTTTAAAATTTAAAGTTTAAATAATTAAATTTTTAAAATTTAGTATTTAAATTTTTAAATTTTAAAATTTAAAGTTTTAATAATTAAATTTTTAAAATTTAGTATTTAAATTTTTAAAATTTAAAGTTTTAATAATTATATTTTTAAAATTTAGTATTTAAGTTTTTAAATTTTAAAATTTAAAGTTTTAATAATTAAATTTTTAAAATTTAGTATTTAAATTTTTAAATTTTAAAGTTTGAAGTTTTAATAATTAAATTTTTAAAATTTAGTATTTAAATTTTAAAATTTAAATTTTTAAATTTTAACATTTAAAATTTTAATAACTAAATTTTTAAAATTTAGTATTTAAATTTTTAAATTTTAAAATTTAAAGTTTTAATAATTAAATTTTTAAAATGTAGTATTTAAATTTTGAAATTTAAATTTTTAAATTTTAAAATTTAAAATTTTAATAATTAAATTTTTAAAATTTAGTATTTAAATTTATAAATTTTAAAATATAAAGTTTTAATAATGAAATTTTTAAAATTTAGTATTTAAATTTTTAAATTTTAAAATTTAAAGTTTTAATAATTAAATTTTTAAAATTTGTATTTAAATTTTTAAATTTTAATATTTAAAGTTTTAATAATTAAAGTTTTA
Organism: Aethina tumida; assembly: GCF_024364675.1. Taxonomy (NCBI): domain Eukaryota; kingdom Metazoa; phylum Arthropoda; class Insecta; order Coleoptera; family Nitidulidae; genus Aethina; species Aethina tumida. Next base: position 10,458,441 of record NC_065436.1, read on the forward strand.
AAATGTAGTATTTAAATTTTAAAATTTAAATTTTTAAATTTTAAAATTTAAAATTTTAATAATTAAATTTTTAAAATTTAGTATTTAAATTTTTTAATTTTAAAATTTAAAGTTATAATAATTAAATTTTTAAAATTTAGTATTTAAATTTTTAAATTTTAAAATTTAAAGTTTTAATAATTAAATTTTTAAAATGTAGTATTTAAATTTTGAAATTTAAATTTTTAAATTTTAAAATTTAAAATTTTAATAATTAAATTTTTAAAATTTAGTATTTAAATTTTTAAATTTTAAAATATAAAGTTTTAATAATGAAATTTTTAAAATTTAGTATTTAAATTTTCAAATTTTAAAATTTAAATTTTAATAATTAAAGTTTTAAAATTTAGTATTTAAAATTTTAAACTTTAAAATTTATAGTTTTAATAATTAAATTTTTAAAATTTAGTATTTAAATTTTTAAATTTTAAAATTAAAAGTTTTAATAATTAAATTTTTAAAATTTGTATTTAAATTTTTAAATTTTAAAATTTAAAGTTTTAATAATTAAATTTTTAAAATTTAGTATTTAAATTTTTAAATTTTAAAATTTAAAGTTTTAATAATTAAATATATAAAATTTGTATTTAAATTTTTAAATTTTAAAATTTAAAGTTATAATAATTAAATATTTAAAATTTAGTATTTAAATTTTAAAATTTAAATTTTTAAATTTTAAAATTTAAAATTTTAATAATTAAATTTTTAAAATTTAGTATTTAAATATTTAAATTTTAAAATTTAAAGATTTAATATTTAAAGTTTTTAAATTTAGTATTTAAATTTATAAATTTTAAAATTTAAATTTTAATAATTAAAGTTTTAAAATTTAGTATTTAAATTTTTAAATTTTAAAATTTAAAGTTTTAACAATTAAATTTTTAAAATTTAGTATTTAAATTTTTAAATTTTAAAATTTAAAGTTTTAATAATTAAATTTTTAAAATTTAGTATTTAAATTTTTAAATTTTAAAATTAAAAGTTTTAATAATTAAATTTTTAAAATTTGTATTTAAATTTTTAAATTTTAAAATTTTAAGTTTTAATAATTAAATTTTTAAAATTTAGTATTTAAATTTTTAAATTTTAAAATTTATAGTTTTAATAATTAAATTTTTAAAATTTAGAATTTAAATTTTTAAATTTTAAAATTTAAATTTTTAAATTCTAAAATTTAAAATTTCAATAATTAAATTTTTAAAATTTAGTATTTAAGTTTTTAAATTTTAAAATTTAAAGTTTTAATAATTAAATTTTTAAAATTTAGTATTTAAATTTTTAAATTTTAAAATTTAAATTTTTAAATTTTAAAATTTAAAATTTCAATAATTAAATTTTTAAAATTTAGTATTTAAGTTTTTAAATTTTAAAATTTAAAGTTTTAATAATTAAATTTTTAAAATTTAGTATTTAACTCTTTATATTTTAAAGTTTGAAGTTTTAATAATTAAATTTTAAAATTTAGTATTTAAATTTTAAAATTTAAATTTTAAAATTTAAAATTTTAATAATTAAATTTTTAAAATTTAGTATTTAAATTTTTAAATTTTAAAATTTAAAGTTTTAATAATTAAATTTTTAAAATTTGTATTTAAATTTATAAATTTTAAAATTTAAAGTTTTAATAATTAAATTTTTAAAATTTAGTATTTAAATTTTTAAATTTTAAAATTAAAAGTTTTAATAGTTAAATTTTTAAAATTTGTATTTAAATTTTTAAATTCTAAAATTTAAAGTTTTAATAATTAAATTTTTAAAATTTAGTATTTAAATTTTTAAATTTTAAAATTTAAAGTTTTAATAATTAAATTTTTAAAATTTAGTATTTAAATTTTTAAATTTTAAAATTAAAAGTTTTAATAATTAAATTTTTTAAATTTGTATTTAAATTTTTAAATTTTAAAATTTAAAGTTTTAATAATTAAATTTTTAAAATTTAATATTTAAATTTTTAAATTTTAAAATTTAAAGTTTTAATAATTAAATTTTTAAAATTTAGTATTTAAATTTTTAAATTTTAAAATTTAAAGTTTTAATAATTAAATTTTTAAAATTTGTATTTAAATTTTTAAATTTTAAAATTTAAAATTTTAATAATTAAATTTTTAAAATTTAGTATTTAAATTTTTAAATTTTAAAATTTAAAGTTTTAATAATTAAATATATAAAATTTGTATTTAAATTTTTAAATTTTAAAATTTAAAGTTATAATAATTAAATATTTAAAATTTAATATTTAAATTTTAAAATTTAAATTTTTAAATTTTAAAATTTAAAATTTTAATAATTAAATTTTTAAAATTTAGTATTTAAATATTTAAATTTTAAAATTTAAAGATTTAATTTTTAAAGTTTTTAAATTTAGTATTTAAATTTATAAATTTTAAAATTTAAATTTTAATAATTAAAGCTTTAAAATTTAGTATTTAAATTTTTAAATTTTAAAATTTAAACTTTTAAATTTTAAAATTTAAAGTTTTAATAATTAAATTTTTAAAATTTAGTATTTAAATTTTTAAATTTTAAAATTTAAAGTTTTAACAATTAAATTTTTAAAATTTAGTATTTAATTTTTTAAATTTTAAAATTTAAAGTTTTAATAATTAAATTTTTAAAATTTAGAATTTAAATTTTTAAATTTTAAAATTTAAATTTTTAAATTCTAAAATTTAAAATTTCAATAATTAAATTTTTAAAATTTAGTATTTAAGTTTTTAAATTTTAAAATTTAAAGTTTTAATAATTATATATATAAAATTTGTATTTAAATTTTAAAATTTTAAAATTTAAAGTTATAATAATTAAATGTTTAAAATTTAGTATTTAAATTTTAATATTTAAATTTTTAAATTTTAAAATTTAAAATTTTAATAATTAAATTTTTATAATTTAGTATTTAAATATTTAAATTTTAAAATTTAAAGATTTAATATTTAAAGTTTTTAAATTTAGTATTTAAATTTATAAATTTTAAAATTTAAATTTTAATAAAGTTTTAAAATTTAGTATTTAAATTTTTAAATTTTAAAATTTAAAGTTTTAACAATTAAATTTTTAAAATTTAGTATTTAAATTTTTAAATTTTAAAATTTAAAGTTTTAATAATTAAATTTTTAAAATTTAGTATTTAAATTTTTAAATTTTAAAATTAAAAGTTTTAATAATTAAATTTTTAAAATTTGTATTTAAATTTTTAAATTTTAAAATTTAAAGTTTTAATAATTAAATTTTTAAAATTTAGTATTTAAATTTTTAAATTTTAAAATTTAAAGTTTTAACAATTAAATTTTTAAAATTTAGTATTTAAATTTTTAAATTTTAAAATTTAAAGTTTTAATAATTAAATTTTTAAAATTTAGTATTTAAATTTTTAAATTTTAAAATTTAAAGTTTAAACAAAAAAAATTTTTAAAATTTAGTATTTAAATTTTTAAATTTCAAATTTAAAGTTTTAATAATTAAATTTTTAAAATTTAGAATTTAAATTTTTAAATTTTTAAATTCTAAAATTTAAAATTTCAATAATTAAATTTTTAAAATTTAGTATTTAAGTTTTTAAATTTTAAAATTTAAAGTTTTAATAATTAAATTTTTAAAATTTAGTATTTAAATTTTTAAATTTTAAAATTTAAAGTTGTAATAATTAAATTTTTAAAATTTAGTATTTAAATTTTTAAATTTTAAAGTTTAAAGTTTTAATAATTAAATTTTTAAAATTTAGTATTTAAATTTTTAAATTTTAAAATTTAAAGTTTTAACAATTAAATTTTTAAAATTTAGTATTTAAATTTTTAAATTTTAAAATTTAAAGTTTTAATAATTAAATTTTTAAAATTTAGTATTTAAATTTTTAAATTTTAAAATTTAAAGTTTTAATAATTAAATTTTTAAAATTTAGTATTTAAATTTTTAAATTTTAAAATTTAAAGTTTTAATAATTAAATTTTTAAAATTTGTATTTAAATTCTTAAATTTTAAAATTTAAAGTTTTAATAATTAAATTTTTAAAATTTAGTATTTAAATTTTTAAATTTTAAAATTTAAAGTTTTAATAATTAAATATATAAAATTTGTATTTAAATTTTTAAATTTTAAAATTTAAAGTTATAATATTTAAATGTTTAAAATTTAGTATTTAAATTTTAAAATTTAAATTTTTAAATTTTAAAATTTAAAATTTTAAAATTAAATTTTTAAAATTTAGTATTTAAATATTTAAATTTTAAAATTTAAAGATTTAATATTTAAAGTTTTTAAATTTAGTATTTAAATTTATAAATTTTAAAATTTAAATTTTAATAATTAAAGTTTTAAAATTTAGTATTTAAATTTTTAAATTTTAAAATTTAAAGTTTTAACAATTAAACTTTTAAAATTTAGTATTTAAATTTTTAAATTTTAAAATTTAAAGTTTTAATAATTAAATTTTTAAAATTTAGTATTTAAATTTTTAAATTTTAAAATTAAAAGTTTTAATAATTAAATTTTTAAAATTTGTATTTAAATTTTTAAATTTTAAAATTTTAAGTTTTAATAATTAAATTTTTAAAATTTAGTATTTAAATTTTTAAATTTTAAAATTTATAGTTTTAATAATTAAATTTCTAAAATTTGTATTTAAATTTTTAAATTTTAAAATTTAAAGTTTTAATAATTAAATTTTTAAAATTTAGTATTTAAATTTTTAAATTTTAAAATTTAAAGTTTTAATAATTAAATATATAAAATTTGTATTTAAATTTTTAAATTTTAAAATTTAAAGTTATAATAATTAAATATTTAAAATTTAGTATTTAAATTTTAAAATTTAAATTTTTAAATTTTAAAATTTAAAATTTTAATAATTAAATTTTTAAAATTTAGTATTTAAATATTTAAATTTTAAAATTTAAAGATTTAATATTTAAAGTTTTTAAATTTAGTATTTAAATTTATAAATTTTAAAATTTAAATTTTAATAATTAAAGTTTTAAAATTTAGTATTTAAATTTTTAAATTTTAAAATTTAAAGTTTTAACAATTAAATTTTTAAAATTTAGTATTTAAATTTTTAATAATTAAAATTTTAAAATTTAGTATTTAAATTTTTAAATTTTAAAATTAAAAGTTTTAATAATTAAATTTTTAAAATTTGTATTTAAATTTTTAAATTTTAAAATTTTAAGTTTTAATAATTAAATTTTTAAAATTTAGTATTTAAATTTTTAAATTTTAAAATTTATAGTTTTAATAATTAAATTTTTAAAATTTGTATTTAAATTTTTAAATTTTAAAATTTAAAGTTTCAATAATTAAATTTTTAAAATTTAGTATTTAAATTTTTAAATTTTAAAATTTAAAGTTTTAACAATTAAATCTTTAAAATTTAGTATTTAAATTTTTTATAATTAAAATTTTAAAATTTAGTATTTAAATTTTTAAATTTTAAAATTAAAAGTTTTAATAATTAAATTTTTAAAATTTGTATTTAAATTTTTAAATTTTAAAATTTTAAGTTTTAATAATTAAATTTTTAAAATTTAGTATTTAAATTTTTAAATTTTAAAATTTATAGTTTTAATAATTAAATTTTTAAAATTTGTATTTAAATTTTTAAATTTTAAAATTTAAAGTTTTAATAATTAAATTTTTAAAATTTAGTATTTAAATTTTTAAATTTTAAAATTTAAAGTTTTAACAATTAAATTTTTAAAATTTAGTATTTAAATTTTTAAATTTTAAAATTTAAAGTTTTAATAATTAAACTTTTAAAATTTAGAATTTAAATTTTTAAATTTTAAAATTTAAATTTTTAAATTCTAAAATTTAAAATTTCAATAATTAAATTTTTAAAATTTAGTATTTAAGTTTTTAAATTTTAAAATTTAAAGTTTTAATAATTAAATTTTTAAAATTTAGTATTTAAATTTTTAAATTTTAAAATTTAAATTTTTAAATTCTAAAATTTAAAATTTCAATAATTAAATTTTTAAAATTTAGTATTTAAGTTTTTAAATTTTAAAATTTAAAGTTTTAATAATTAAATTTTTAAAATTTAGTATTTAAATTTTTAAATTTTAAAATTTAAAGTTTTAATAATTAAATTTTTAAAATTTGTATTTAAATTTTTAAATTTTAATATTTAAAGTTTTAATAATTAAATTTTTAAAATGTAGTATTTAAATTTTAAAATTTAAATTTTTAAATTTTAAAATTTAAAATTTTAATAATTAAATTTTTAAAATTTAGTATTTAAATTTTTAAATTTTAAAATATAAAGTTTTAATAATGAAATTTTTAAAATTTAGTATTTAAATTTTTAAATTTTAAAATTTAAATTTTAATAATTAAAGTTTTAAAATTTAGTATTTAAAATTTTAAACTTTAAAATTTAAAGTTTTAATAATTAAATTTTTAAAATTTAGTATTTAAATTTTTAAATTTTAAAATTAAAATTTTTAATAATTAAATTTTTAAAATTTGTATTTAAATTTTTAAATTTTAAAATTTAATGTTTTAATAATTAAATTTTTAAAATTTAGTATTTAAATTTTTAAATTTTAAAATTTAAAGTTTTAATAATTAAATTTTTAAAATTTGTATTTAAATTTTTAAATTTTAAAATTTAAAGTTTTAATAATTAAATTTTTAAAATTTAGTATTTAAATTTTTAAATTTTAAAATTTAAAGTTTTAATAATTAAATATATAAAATTTGTATTTAAATTTTTAAATTTTAAAATTTAAAGTTATAATAATTAAATGTTTAAAATTTAGTATTTAAATTTTAAGATTTAAATTTTTAAATTTTAAAATTTAAAATTTTATTAATTAAATTTTTAAAATTTAGTATTTAAATATTTAAATTTTAAAATTTAAAGATTTAATATTTAAAGTTTTTAAATTTAGTATTTAAATTTATAAATTTTAAAATTTAAATTTTAATAAAGTTTTAAAATTTAGTATTTAAATTTTTAAATTTTAAAATTTAAAGTTTTAATAATTAAATTTTTAAAATTTAATATTTAAATTTTTAAATTTTAAAATTAAAAGTTTTAATAATTAAATTTTTAAAATTTGTATTTAAATTTTTAAATTTTAAAATTTTAAGTTTTAATAATTAAATTTTTAAAATTTAGTATTTAAATTTTTAAATTTTAAAATTTATAGTTTTAATAATTAAATTTCTAAAATTTGTATTTAAATTTTTAAATTTTAAAATTTAAAGTTTTAATAATTAAATTTTTAAAATTTAGTATTTAAATTTTTAAATTTTAAAATTTAAAGTTTTAACAATTAAATATTTAAAATTTAGTATTTAAATTTTTAAATTTTAAAATTTAAAGTTTTAATAATTAAATTTTTAAAATTTAGTATTTAAATTTTTAAATTTTAAAATTTAAAGTTTAAACAAAAAAAATTTTTAAAATTTAGTATTTAAATTTTTAAATTTCAAATTTAAAGTTTTAATAATTAAATTTTTAAAATTTAGAATTTAAATTTTTAAATTTTTAAATTCTAAAATTTAAAATTTCAATAATTAAATTTTTAAAATTTAGTATTTAAGTTTTTAAATTTTAAAATTTAAAGTTTAAATAATTAAATTTTTAAAATTTAGTATTTAAATTTTTAAATTTTAAAATTTAAAGTTTTAACAATTAAATTTTTAAAATTTAGTATTTAAATTTTTAAATTTTAAAATTTAAAGTTTTAATAATTAAATTTTTAAAATTTAGTATTTAAATTTTAAAATTTAAATTTTTAAATTTTAACATTTAAAATTTTAATAACTAAATTTTTAAAATTTAGTATTTAAATTTTTAAATTTTAAAATTTAAAGTTTTAATAATTAAATTTTTAAAATTTAGTATTTAAATTTTTAAATTTTAAAATTTAAATTTTTAAATTCTAAAATTTAAAATTTCGATAATTAAATTTTTAAAATTTAGTATTTAAGTTTTTAAATTTTAAAATTCAAAGTTTTAATAATTAAATTTTTAAAATGTAGTATTTAAATTTTAAAATTTAAATTTTTAAATTTTAAAATTTAAAATTTTAATAATTAAATTTTTAAAATTTAGTATTTAAATTTTTAAATTTTAAAATATAAAGTTTTAATAATGAAATTTTTAAAATTTAGTATTTAAATTTTTAAATTTTAAAATTTAAATTTTAATAATTAAAGTTTTAAAATTTAGTATTTAAAATTTTAAACTTTAAAATTTAAAGTTTTAATAATTAAATTTTTAAAATTTAGTATTTAAATTTTTAAATTTTAAAATTTAAAGTTATAATAATTAAATATTTAAAATTTAATATTTAAATTTTAAAATTTAAATTTTTAAATTTTAAAATTTAAAATTTTAATAATTAAATTTTTAAAATTTAGTATTTAAATATTTAAATTTTAAAATTTAAAGATTTAATTTTTAAAGTTTTTAAATTTAGTATTTAAATTTATAAATTTTAAAATTTAAATTTTAATAAAGTTTTAAAATTTAGTATTTAAATTTTTAAATTTTAAAATTTAAAGTTTTAACAATTAAATTTTTAAAATTTAGTATTTAAATTTTTAAATTTTAAAATTTAAAGTTTTAATAATTAAATTTTTAAAATTTAGTATTTAAATTTTTAAATTTTAAAATTAAAAGTTTTAATAATTAAATTTTTAAAATTTGTATTTAAATTTTTAAATTTTAAAATTTAAAGTTTTAATAATTAAATTTTTAAAATTTAGTATTTAAATTTTTAAATTTTAAAATTTAAAGTTTTAACAATTAAATTTTTAAAATTTAGTATTTAAATTTTTAAATTTTAAAATTTAAAGTTTTAATAATTAAATTTTTAAAATTTAGTATTTAAATTTTTAAATTTTAAAATTTAAAGTTTAAACAAAAAAAATTTTTAAAATTTAGTATTTAAATTTTTAAATTTCAAATTTAAAGTTTTAATAATTAAATTTTTAAAATTTAGAATTTAAATTTTTAAATTTTTAAATTCTAAAATTTAAAATTTCAATAATTAAATTTTTAAAATTTAGTATTTAAGTTTTTAAATTTTAAAATTTAAAGTTTTAATAATTAAATTTTTAAAATTTAGTATTTAAATTTTTAAATTTTAAAATTTAAAGTTGTAATAATTAAATTTTTAAAATTTAGTATTTAAATTTTTAAATTTTAAAGTTTAAAGTTTTAATAATTAAATTTTTAAAATTTAGTATTTAAATTTTTAAATTTTAAAATTTAAAGTTTTAACAATTAAATTTTTAAAATTTAGTATTTAAATTTTTAAATTTTAAAATTTAAAGTTTTAATAATTAAATTTTTAAAATTTAGTATTTAAATTTTTAAATTTTAAAATTTAAAGTTTTAATAATTAAATTTTTAAAATTTAGTATTTAAATTTTTAAATTTTAAAATTTAAAGTTTTAATAATTAAATTTTTAAAATTTGTATTTAAATTCTTAAATTTTAAAATTTAAAGTTTTAATAATTAAATTTTTAAAATTTAGTATTTAAATTTTTAAATTTTAAAATTTAAAGTTTTAATAATTAAATATATAAAATTTGTATTTAAATTTTTAAATTTTAAAATTTAAAGTTATAATATTTAAATGTTTAAAATTTAGTATTTAAATTTTAAAATTTAAATTTTTAAATTTTAAAATTTAAAATTTTAAAATTAAATTTTTAAAATTTAGTATTTAAATATTTAAATTTTAAAATTTAAAGATTTAATATTTAAAGTTTTTAAATTTAGTATTTAAATTTATAAATTTTAAAATTTAAATTTTAATAATTAAAGTTTTAAAATTTAGTATTTAAATTTTTAAATTTTAAAATTTAAAGTTTTAACAATTAAACTTTTAAAATTTAGTATTTAAATTTTTAAATTTTAAAATTTAAAGTTTTAATAATTAAATTTTTAAAATTTAGTATTTAAATTTTTAAATTTTAAAATTAAAAGTTTTAATAATTAAATTTTTAAAATTTGTATTTAAATTTTTAAATTTTAAAATTTTAAGTTTTAATAATTAAATTTTTAAAATTTAGTATTTAAATTTTTAAATTTTAAAATTTATAGTTTTAATAATTAAATTTCTAAAATTTGTATTTAAATTTTTAAATTTTAAAATTTAAAGTTTTAATAATTAAATTTTTAAAATTTAGTATTTAAATTTTTAAATTTTAAAATTTAAAGTTTTAATAATTAAATATATAAAATTTGTATTTAAATTTTTAAATTTTAAAATTTAAAGTTATAATAATTAAATATTTAAAATTTAGTATTTAAATTTTAAAATTTAAATTTTTAAATTTTAAAATTTAAAATTTTAATAATTAAATTTTTAAAATTTAGTATTTAAATATTTAAATTTTAAAATTTAAAGATTTAATATTTAAAGTTTTTAAATTTAGTATTTAAATTTATAAATTTTAAAATTTAAATTTTAATAATTAAAGTTTTAAAATTTAGTATTTAAATTTTTAAATTTTAAAATTTAAAGTTTTAACAATTAAATTTTTAAAATTTAGTATTTAAATTTTTAATAATTAAAATTTTAAAATTTAGTATTTAAATTTTTAAATTTTAAAATTAAAAGTTTTAATAATTAAATTTTTAAAATTTGTATTTAAATTTTTAAATTTTAAAATTTTAAGTTTTAATAATTAAATTTTTAAAATTTAGTATTTAAATTTTTAAATTTTAAAATTTATAGTTTTAATAATTAAATTTTTAAAATTTGTATTTAAATTTTTAAATTTTAAAATTTAAAGTTTCAATAATTAAATTTTTAAAATTTAGTATTTAAATTTTTAAATTTTAAAATTTAAAGTTTTAACAATTAAATCTTTAAAATTTAGTATTTAAATTTTTTATAATTAAAATTTTAAAATTTAGTATTTAAATTTTTAAATTTTAAAATTAAAAGTTTTAATAATTAAATTTTTAAAATTTGTATTTAAATTTTTAAATTTTAAAATTTTAAGTTTTAATAATTAAATTTTTAAAATTTAGTATTTAAATTTTTAAATTTTAAAATTTATAGTTTTAATAATTAAATTTTTAAAATTTGTATTTAAATTTTTAAATTTTAAAATTTAAAGTTTTAATAATTAAATTTTTAAAATTTAGTATTTAAATTTTTAAATTTTAAAATTTAAAGTTTTAACAATTAAATTTTTAAAATTTAGTATTTAAATTTTTAAATTTTAAAATTTAAAGTTTTAATAATTAAACTTTTAAAATTTAGAATTTAAATTTTTAAATTTTAAAATTTAAATTTTTAAATTCTAAAATTTAAAATTTCAATAATTAAATTTTTAAAATTTAGTATTTAAGTTTTTAAATTTTAAAATTTAAAGTTTTAATAATTAAATTTTTAAAATTTAGTATTTAAATTTTTAAATTTTAAAATTTAAATTTTTAAATTCTAAAATTTAAAATTTCAATAATTAAATTTTTAAAATTTAGTATTTAAGTTTTTAAATTTTAAAATTTAAAGTTTTAATAATTAAATTTTTAAAATTTAGTATTTAAATTTTTAAATTTTAAAATTTAAAGTTTTAATAATTAAATTTTTAAAATTTGTATTTAAATTTTTAAATTTTAATATTTAAAGTTTTAATAATTAAATTTTTAAAATGTAGTATTTAAATTTTAAAATTTAAATTTTTAAATTTTAAAATTTAAAATTTTAATAATTAAATTTTTAAAATTTAGTATTTAAATTTTTAAATTTTAAAATATAAAGTTTTAATAATGAAATTTTTAAAATTTAGTATTTAAATTTTTAAATTTTAAAATTTAAATTTTAATAATTAAAGTTTTAAAATTTAGTATTTAAAATTTTAAACTTTAAAATTTAAAGTTTTAATAATTAAATTTTTAAAATTTAGTATTTAAATTTTTAAATTTTAAAATTAAAATTTTTAATAATTAAATTTTTAAAATTTGTATTTAAATTTTTAAATTTTAAAATTTAAAGTTTTAATAATTAAATTTTTAAAATTTAGTATTTAAATTTTTAAATTTTAAAATTTAAAGTTTTAATAATTAAATTTTTAAAATTTGTATTTAAATTTTTAAATTTTAAAATTTAAAGTTTTAATAATTAAATTTTTAAAATTTAGTATTTAAATTTTTAAATTTTAAAATTTAAAGTTTTAATAATTAAATATATAAAATTTGTATTTAAATTTTTAAATTTTAAAATTTAAAGTTATAATAATTAAATGTTTAAAATTTAGTATTTAAATTTTAAGATTTAAATTTTTAAATTTTAAAATTTAAAATTTTATTAATTAAATTTTTAAAATTTAGTATTTAAATATTTAAATTTTAAAATTTAAAGATTTAATATTTAAAGTTTTTAAATTTAGTATTTAAATTTATAAATTTTAAAATTTAAATTTTAATAAAGTTTTAAAATTTAGTATTTAAATTTTTAAATTTTAAAATTTAAAGTTTTAATAATTAAATTTTTAAAATTTAATATTTAAATTTTTAAATTTTAAAATTAAAAGTTTTAATAATTAAATTTTTAAAATTTGTATTTAAATTTTTAAATTTTAAAATTTTAAGTTTTAATAATTAAATTTTTAAAATTTAGTATTTAAATTTTTAAATTTTAAAATTTATAGTTTTAATAATTAAATTTCTAAAATTTGTATTTAAATTTTTAAATTTTAAAATTTAAAGTTTTAATAATTAAATTTTTAAAATTTAGTATTTAAATTTTTAAATTTTAAAATTTAAAGTTTTAACAATTAAATATTTAAAATTTAGTATTTAAATTTTTAAATTTTAAAATTTAAAGTTTTAATAATTAAATTTTTAAAATTTAGTATTTAAATTTTTAAATTTTAAAATTTAAAGTTTAAACAAAAAAAATTTTTAAAATTTAGTATTTAAATTTTTAAATTTCAAATTTAAAGTTTTAATAATTAAATTTTTAAAATTTAGAATTTAAATTTTTAAATTTTTAAATTCTAAAATTTAAAATTTCAATAATTAAATTTTTAAAATTTAGTATTTAAGTTTTTAAATTTTAAAATTTAAAGTTTAAATAATTAAATTTTTAAAATTTAGTATTTAAATTTTTAAATTTTAAAATTTAAAGTTTTAACAATTAAATTTTTAAAATTTAGTATTTAAATTTTTAAATTTTAAAATTTAAAGTTTTAATAATTAAATTTTTAAAATTTAGTATTTAAATTTTAAAATTTAAATTTTTAAATTTTAACATTTAAAATTTTAATAACTAAATTTTTAAAATTTAGTATTTAAATTTTTAAATTTTAAAATTTAAAGTTTTAATAATTAAATTTTTAAAATTTAGTATTTAAATTTTTAAATTTTAAAATTTAAATTTTTAAATTCTAAAATTTAAAATTTCGATAATTAAATTTTTAAAATTTAGTATTTAAGTTTTTAAATTTTAAAATTCAAAGTTTTAATAATTAAATTTTTAAAATTTAGTATTTAAATTTTTAAATTTTAAAATTTAAAGTTTTAATAATTAAATTTTTAAAATTTGTATTTAAATTTTTAAATTTTAATATTTAAAGTTTTAATAATTAAAGTTTTAAAATGTAGTATTTAAATTTTAAAATTTAAATTTTTAAATTTTAAAATTTAAAATTTTAATAATTAAATTTTTAAAATTTAGTATTTAAATTTTTTAATTTTAAAATTTAAAGTTATAATAATTAAATTTTTAAAATTTAGTATTTAAATTTTTAAATTTTAAAATTTAAAGTTTTAATAATTAAATTTTTAAAATGTAGTATTTAAATTTTGAAATTTAAATTTTTAAATTTTAAAATTTAAAATTTTAATAATTAAATTTTTAAAATTTAGTATTTAAATTTTTAAATTTTAAAATTTAAAGTTATAATAATTAAATTTTTAAAATTTAGTATTTAAATTTTTAAATTTTAAAATTTAAAGTTTTAATAATTAAATTTTTAAAATTTAGTATTTAAATTTTTAAATTTTAAAATATAAAGTTTTAATAATGAAATTTTTAAAATTTAGTATTTAAATTTTTAAATTTTAAAATTTAAAGTTTTAATAATTAAATTTTTAAAATTTGTATTCAAATTTTTAAATTTTAATATTTAAAGTTTTAATAATTAAAGTTTTAAAATGTAGTATTTAAATTTTAAAATTTAAATTTTTAAATTTTAAAATTTAAAATTTTAATAATTAAATTTTTAAAATTTAGTATTTAAATTTTTTAATTTTAAAATTTAAAGTTATAATAATTAAATTTTTAAAATTTAGTATTTAAATTTTTAAATTTTAAAATATAAAGTTTTAATAATGAAATTTTTAAAATTTAGTATTTAAATTTTTAAATTTTAAAATTTAAATTTTAATAATTAAAGTTTTAAAATTTAGTATTTAAAATTTTAAACTTTAAAATTTATAGTTTTAATAATTAAATTTTTAAAATTTAGTATTTAAATTTTTAAATTTTAAAATTAAAAGTTTTAATAATTAAATTTTTAAAATTTGTATTTAAATTTTTAAATTTTAAAATTTAAAGTTTTAATAATTAAATTTTTAAAATTTAATATTTATATTTTTAAATTTTAAAATTTAAAGTTTTAATAATTAAATTTTTAAAATTTAGTATTTAAATTTTTAAATTTTAAAATTTAAAGTTTTAATAATTAAATTTTTAAAATTTGTATTTAAATTTTTAAATTTTAAAATTTAAAGTTTTAATAATTAAATTTTTAAAATTTAGTATTTAAATTTTTAAATTTTAAAATTTAAAGTTATAATAATTAAATATTTAAAATTTAGTATTTAAATTTTAAAATTTAAATTTTTAAATTTTAAAATTTAAAATTTTAATAATTAATTTTTTTAAATTTAGGATTTAAATATTTAAATTTTAAAATTTAAAGATTTAATATTTAAAGTTTTTAAATTTAGTATTTAAATTTATAAATTTTAAAATTTAAATTTTAATAATTAAAGTTTTAAAATTTAGTATTTAAATTTTTAAATTTTAAAATTTAAAGTTTTAACAATTAAATTTTTAAAATTTAGTATTTAAATTTTTAAATTTTAAAATTTAAAGTTTTAATAATTAAATTTTTAAAATTTAGTATTTTAATTTTTAAATTTTAAAATTAAAAGTTTTAATAATTAAATTTTTAAAATTTGTATTTAAATTTTTAAATTTTAAAATTTTAAGTTTTAATAATTAAATTTTTAAAATTTAGTATTTAAATTTTTAAATTTTAAAATTTATAGTTTTAATAATTAAATTTTTAAAATTTAGAATTTAAATTTTTAAATTTTAAAATTTAAATTTTTAAATTCAAAAATTTAAAATTTCAATAATTAAATTTTTAAAATTTAGTATTTAAGTTTCTAAATTTTAAAATTTAAAGTTTTAATAATTAAATTTTTAAAATTTATTATTTAAATTTTTAAATTTTAAAATTTAAATTTTTAAATTTTAAAATTTAAAATTTCAATAATTAAATTTTTAAAATATAGTATTTAAGTTTTCAAATTTTAAAATTTAAAGTTTTAATAATTAAATTTTTAAAATTTAGTATTTAAATTTTTAAATTTTAAAATTTAAAGTTTTAATAATTAAATTTTTAAAATTTGTATTTAAATTTATAAATTTTAAAATTTAAAGTTTTAATAATTAAATTTTTAAAATTTAGTATTTAAATTTTTAAATTTTAAAATTAAAAGTTTTAATAGTTAAATTTTTAAAATTTGTATTTAAATTTTTAAATTCTAAAATTTAAAGTTTTAATAATTAAATTTTTAAAATTTAGTATTTAAATTTTTAAATTTTAAAATTTAAAGTTTTAATAATTAAATTTTTAAAATTTAGTATTTAAATTTTTAAATTTTAAAATTAAAAGTTTTAATAATTAAATTTTTTAAATTTGTATTTAAATTTTTAAATTTTAAAATTTAAAGTTTTAATAATTAAATTTTTAAAATTTAATATTTAAATTTTTAAATTTTAAAATTTAAAGTTTTAATAATTAAATTTTTAAAATTTAGTATTTAAATTTTTAAATTTTAAAATTTAAAGTTTTAATAATTAAATTTTTAAAATTTGTATTTAAATTTTTAAATTTTAAAATTAAAAGTTTTAATAATTAAATTTTTAAAATTTAGTATTTAAATTTTTAAATTTTAAAATTTAAAGTTTTAATAATTAAATATATAAAATTTGTATTTAAATTTTTAAATTTTAAAATTTAAAGTTATAATAATTAAATATTTAAAATTTAGTATTTAAATTTTAAAATTTAAATTTTTAAATTTTAAAATTTAAAATTTTAATAATTAAATTTTTAAAATTTAGTATTTAAATATTTAAATTTTAAAATTTAAAGATTTAATATTTAAAGTTTTTAAATTTAGTATTTAAATTTATAAATTTTAAAATTTAAATTTTAATAATTAAAGTTTTAAAATTTAGTATTTAAATTTTTAAATTTTAAAATTTAAAGTTTTAACAATTAAATTTTTAAAATTTAGTATTTAAATTTTTAAATTTTAAAATTTAAAGTTTTAATAATTAAATTTTTAAAATTTAGTATTTAAATTTTTAAAATTTAAAGTTTTAATAATTAAATTTTTAAAATTTACTATTTAAATTTTTAAATTTTAAAATTTAAAGTTTTAACAATTAAATTTTTAAAATTTAGTATTTAAATTTTTAAATTTTAAAATTTAAAGTTTTAATAATTAAATTTTTAAAATTTAGTATTTAAATTTATAAATTTTAAAATTTAAAGTTTAAACAAAAAAAATTTTTAAAATTTAGTATTTAAATTTTTAAATTTTAAAATTTAAAGTTGTAATAATTAAATTTTTAAAATTTAGTATTTAAATTTTTAAATTTTAAAATTTAAAGTTTTAATAATTAAATTTTTAAAATTTAGTATTTAAATTTTTAAATTTTAAAATTTAAAGTTTTAACAATTAAATTTTTAAAATTTAGTATTTAAATTTTTAAATTTTAAAATTTAAAGTTTAAATAATTAAATTTTTAAAATTTAGTATTTAAATTTTTAAATTTTAAAATTTAAAGTTTTAACAATTAAATTTTTAAAATTTAGTATTTAAATTTTTAAATTTTAAAATTTAAAGTTTTAATAATTAAATTTTTAAAATTTAGTATTTAAATTTATAAATTTTAAAATTTAAAGTTTAAACAAAAAAAATTTTTAAAATTTAGTATTTAAATTTTTAAATTTTAAAATTTAAAGTTGTAATAATTAAATTTTTAAAATTTAGTATTTAAATTTTTAAATTTTAAAATTTAAAGTTTTAATAATTAAATTTTTAAAATTTAGTATTTAAATTTTTAAATTTTAAAATTTAAAGTTTTAACAATTAAATTTTTAAAATTTAGTATTTAAATTTTTAAATTTTAAAATTTAAAGTTTAAATAATTAAATTTTTAAAATTTAGTATTTAAATTTTTAAATTTTAAAATTTAAAGTTTTAACAATTAAATTTTTAAAATTTAGTATTTAAATTTTTAAATTTTAAAATTTAAAGTTTTAATAATTAAATTTTTAAAATTTAGTATTTAAATTTTTAAAATTTAAAGTTTTAATAATTATATTTTTAAAATTTAGTATTTAAGTTTTTAAATTTTAAAATTTAAAGTTTTAATAATTAAATTTTTAAAATTTAGTATTTAAATTTTTAAATTTTAAAGTTTGAAGTTTTAATAATTAAATTTTTAAAATTTAGTATTTAAATTTTAAAATTTAAATTTTTAAATTTTAACATTTAAAATTTTAATAACTAAATTTTTAAAATTTAGTATTTAAATTTTTAAATTTTAAAATTTAAAGTTTTAATAATTAAATTTTTAAAATTTAGTATTTAAATTTTTAAATTTTAAAATTTAAATTTTTAAATTCTAAAATTTAAAATTTCAATAATTAAATTTTTAAAATTTAGTATTTAAGTTTTTAAATTTTAAAATTTAAAGTTTTAATAATTAAATTTTTAAAATTTATTATTTAAATTTTTAAATTTTAAAATTTAAAGTTTTAATAATTAAATTTTTAAAATTTGTATTTAAATTTTTAAATTTTAATATTTAAAGTTTTAATAATTAAATTTTTAAAATGTAGTATTTAAATTTTAAAATTTAAATTTTTAAATTTTAAAATTTAAAATTTTAATAATTAAATTTTTAAAATTTAGTATTTAAATTTTTAAATTTTAATATTTAAAGTTATAATAATTAAATTTTTAAAATTTAGTATTTAAATTTTTAAATTTTAAAATTTAAAGTTTTAATAATTAAATTTTTAAAATGTAGTATTTAAATTTTGAAATTTAAATTTTTAAATTTTAAAACTTAAAATTTTAATAATTAAATTTTTAAAATTTAGTATTTAAATTTTTAAATTTTAAAATATAAAGTTTTAATAATGAAATTTTTAAAATTTAGTATTTAAATTTTTAAATTTTAAAATTTAAAGTTTTAATAATTAAATTTTTAAAATTTGTATTTAAATTTTTAAATTTTAATATTTAAAGTTTTAATAATTAAAGTTTTAAAATGTAGTATTTAAATTTTAAAATTTAAATTTTTAAATTTTAAAATTTAAAATTTTAATAATTAAATTTTTAAAATTTAGTATTTAAATTTTTTAATTTTAAAATTTAAAGTTATAATAATTAAATTTTTAAAATTTAGTATTTAAATTTTTAAATTTTAAAATTTAAAGTTTTAATAATTAAATTTTTAAAATGTAGTATTTAAATTTTGAAATTTAAATTTTTAAATTTTAAAATTTAAAATTTTAATAATTAAATTTTTAAAATTTAGTATTTAAATTTTTAAATTTTCAAATATAAAGTTTTAATAATGAAACTTTTAAAATTTTGTATTTAAATTTTTAAATTTTAAAATTTAAATTTTAATAATTAAAGTTTTAAAATTTAGTATTTAAAATTTTAAGCTTTAAAATTTATAGTTTTAATAATTAAATTTTTAAAATTTAGTATTTAAATTTTTAAATTTTAAAATTAAAAGTTTTAATAATTAAATTTTTAAAATTTGTATTTAAATTTTTAAATTTTAAAATTTAAAGTTTTAATAATTAAATTTTTAAAATTTAATATTTAAATTTTTAAATTTTAAAATTTAAAGTTTTAATAATTAAATTTTTAAAATTTAGTATTTAAATTTTTAAATTTTAAAATTTAAAGTTTTAATAATTAAATTTTTAAAATTTGTATTTAAATTTTTAAATTTTAAAATTTAAAGTTTTAATAATTAAATTTTTAAAATTTAGTATTTAAATATTTAAATTTTAAAATTTAAAGATTTAATATTTAAAGTTTTTAAATTTAGTATTTAAATTTATAAATTTTAAAATTTAAATTTTAATAATTAAAGTTTTAAAATTTAGTATTTAAATTTTTAAATTTTAAAATTTAAAGTTTTAACAATTAAATTTTTAAAATTTAGTATTTAAATTTTTAAATTTTAAAATTTAAAGTTTTAATAATTAAATTTTTAAAATTTGTATTTAAATTTTTAAATTTTAATATTTAAAGTTTTAATAATTAAAGTTTTAAAATGTAGTATTTAAATTTTAAAATTTAAATTTTTAAATTTTAAAATTTAAAATTTTAATAATTAAATTTTTAAAATTTAGTATTTAAATTTTTTAATTTTAAAATTTAAAGTTATAATAATTAAATTTTTAAAATTTAGTATTTAAATTTTTAAATTTTAAAATTTAAAGTTTTAATAATTAAATTTTTAAAATGTAGTATTTAAATTTTGAAATTTAAATTTTTAAATTTTAAAATTTAAAATTTTAATAATTAAATTTTTAAAATTTAGTATTTAAATTTTTAAATTTTAAAATTTAAAGTTATAATAATTAAATTTTTAAAATTTAGTATTTAAATTTTTAAATTTTAAAATTTAAAGTTTTAATAATTAAATTTTTAAAATTTAGTATTTAAATTTTTAAATTTTAAAATATAAAGTTTTAATAATGAAATTTTTAAAATTTAGTATTTAAATTTTTAAATTTTAAAATTTAAAGTTTTAATAATTAAATTTTTAAAATTTGTATTTAAATTTTTAAATTTTAATATTTAAAGTTTTAATAATTAAAGTTTTAAAATGTAGTATTTAAATTTTAAAATTTAAATTTTTAAATTTTAAAATTTAAAATTTTAATAATTAAATTTTTAAAATTTAGTATTTAAATTTTTTAATTTTAAAATTTAAAGTTATAATAATTAAATTTTTAAAATTTAGTATTTAAATTTTTAAATTTTAAAATATAAAGTTTTAATAATGAAATTTTTAAAATTTAGTATTTAAATTTTTAAATTTTAAAATTTAAATTTTAATAATTAAAGTTTTAAAATTTAGTATTTAAAATTTTAAACTTTAAAATTTATAGTTTTAATAATTAAATTTTTAAAATTTAGTATTTAAATTTTTAAATTTTAAAATTAAAAGTTTTAATAATTAAATTTTTAAAATATGTATTTAAATTTTTAAATTTTAAAATTTAAAGTTTTAATAATTAAATTTTTAAAATTTAATATTTATATTTTTAAATTTTAAAATTTAAAGTTTTAATAATTAAATTTTTAAAATTTAGTATTTAAATTTTTAAATTTTAAAATTTAAAGTTTTAATAATTAAATTTTTAAAATTTGTATTTAAATTTTTAAATATTAAAATTTAAAGTTTTAATAATTAAATTTATAAAATTTAGTATTTAAATTTTTAAATTTTAAAATTTAAAGTTATAATAATTAAATATTTAAAATTTAGTATTTAAATTTTAAAATTTAAATTTTTAAATTTTAAAATTTAAAATTTTAATAATTAATTTTTTTAAATTTAGGATTTAAATATTTAAATTTTAAAATTTAAAGATTTAATATTTAAAGTTTTTAAATTTAGTATTTAAATTTATAAATTTTAAAATTTAAATTTTAATAATTAAAGTTTTAAAATTTAGTATTTAAATTTTTAAATTTTAAAATTTAAAGTTTTAACAATTAAATTTTTAAAATTTAGTATTTAAATTTTTAAATTTTAAAATTTAAAGTTTTAATAATTAAATTTTTAAAATTTAGTATTTAAATTTTTAAATTTTAAAATTAAAAGTTTTAATAATTAAATTTTTAAAATTTGTATTTAAATTTTTAAATTTTAAAATTTTAAGTTTTAATAATTAAATTTTTAAAATTTAGTATTTAAATTTTTAAATTTTAAAATTTATAGTCTTAATAATTAAATTTTTAAAATTTAGAATTTAAATTTTTAAATTTTAAAATTTAAATTTTTAAATTTTAAAATTTAAAATTTCAATAATTAAATTTTTAAAATTTAGTATTTAAGTTTTTAAATTTTAAAATTTAAAGTTTTAATAATTAAATTTTTAAAATTTATTATTTAAATTTTTAAATTTTAAAATTTAAATTTTTAAATTTTAAAATTTAAAATTTCAATAATTAAATTTTTAAAATTTAGTATTTAAGTTTTTAAATTTTAAAATTTAAAGTTTTAATAATTAAATTTTTAAAATTTAGTATTTAACTTTTTATATTTTAAAGTTTGAAGTTTTAATAATTAAATTTTAAATTTTAGTATTTAAATTTTAAAATTTAAATTTTAAAATTTAAAATTTTAATAATTAAATTTTTAAAATTTAGTATTTAAATTTTTAAATTTTAAAATTTAAAGTTTTAATAATTAAATTTTTAAAATTTGTATTTAAATTTATAAATTTTAAAATTTAAAGTTTTAATAATTAAATTTTTAAAATTTAGTATTTAAATTTTTAAATTTTAAAATTAAAAGTTTTAATAGTTAAATTTTTAAAATTTGTATTTAAATTTTTAAATTCTAAAATTTAAAGTTTTAATAATTAAATTTTTAAAATTTAGTATTTAAATTTTTAAATTTTAAAATTTAAAGTTTTAATAATTAAATTTTTAAAATTTAGTATTTAAATTTTTAAATTTTAAAATTAAAAGTTTTAATAATTAAATTTTTTAAATTTGTATTTAAATTTTTAAATTTTAAAATTTAAAGTTTTAATAATTAAATTTTTAAAATTTAATATTTAAATTATTAAATTTTAAAATTTAAAGTTTTAATAATTAAATTTTTAAAATTTGTATTTAAATTTTTAAATTTTAATATTTAAAGTTTTAATAATTAAAGTTTTAAAATGTAGTATTTAAATTTTAAAATTTAAATTTTTAAATTTTAAAATTTAAAATTTTAATAATTAAATTTTTAAAATTTAGTATTTAAATTTTTTAATTTTAAAATTTAAAGTTATAATAATTAAATTTTTAAAATTTAGTATTTAAATTTTTAAATTTTAAAATTTAAAGTTTTAATAATTAAATTTTTAAAATGTAGTATTTAAATTTTGAAATTTAAATTTTTAAATTTTAAAATTTAAAATTTTAATAATTAAATTTTTAAAATTTAGTATTTAAATTTTTAAATTTTAAAATTTAAAGTTATAATAATTAAATTTTTAAAATTTAGTATTTAAATTTTTAAATTTTAAAATTTAAAGTTTTAATAATTAAATTTTTAAAATTTAGTATTTAAATTTTTAAATTTTAAAATATAAAGTTTTAATAATGAAATTTTTAAAATTTAGTATTTAAATTTTTAAATTTTAAAATTTAAAGTTTTAATAATTAAATTTTTAAAATTTGTATTTAAATTTTTAAATTTTAATATTTAAAGTTTTAATAATTAAAGTTTTAAAATGTAGTATTTAAATTTTAAAATTTAAATTTTTAAATTTTAAAATTTAAAATTTTAATAATTAAATTTTTAAAATTTAGTATTTAAATTTTTTAATTTTAAAATTTAAAGTTATAATAATTAAATTTTTAAAATTTAGTATTTAAATTTTTAAATTTTAAAATATAAAGTTTTAATAATGAAATTTTTAAAATTTAGTATTTAAATTTTTAAATTTTAAAATTTAAATTTTAATAATTAAAGTTTTAAAATTTAGTATTTAAAATTTTAAACTTTAAAATTTATAGTTTTAATAATTAAATTTTTAAAATTTAGTATTTAAATTTTTAAATTTTAAAATTAAAAGTTTTAATAATTAAATTTTTAAAATATGTATTTAAATTTTTAAATTTTAAAATTTAAAGTTTTAATAATTAAATTTTTAAAATTTAATATTTATATTTTTAAATTTTAAAATTTAAAGTTTTAATAATTAAATTTTTAAAATTTAGTATTTAAATTTTTAAATTTTAAAATTTAAAGTTTTAATAATTAAATTTTTAAAATTTGTATTTAAATTTTTAAATATTAAAATTTAAAGTTTTAATAATTAAATTTATAAAATTTAGTATTTAAATTTTTAAATTTTAAAATTTAAAGTTATAATAATTAAATATTTAAAATTTAGTATTTAAATTTTAAAATTTAAATTTTTAAATTTTAAAATTTAAAATTTTAATAATTAATTTTTTTAAATTTAGGATTTAAATATTTAAATTTTAAAATTTAAAGATTTAATATTTAAAGTTTTTAAATTTAGTATTTAAATTTATAAATTTTAAAATTTAAATTTTAATAATTAAAGTTTTAAAATTTAGTATTTAAATTTTTAAATTTTAAAATTTAAAGTTTTAACAATTAAATTTTTAAAATTTAGTATTTAAATTTTTAAATTTTAAAATTTAAAGTTTTAATAATTAAATTTTTAAAATTTAGTATTTAAATTTTTAAATTTTAAAATTAAAAGTTTTAATAATTAAATTTTTAAAATTTGTATTTAAATTTTTAAATTTTAAAATTTTAAGTTTTAATAATTAAATTTTTAAAATTTAGTATTTAAATTTTTAAATTTTAAAATTTATAGTCTTAATAATTAAATTTTTAAAATTTAGAATTTAAATTTTTAAATTTTAAAATTTAAATTTTTAAATTTTAAAATTTAAAATTTCAATAATTAAATTTTTAAAATTTAGTATTTAAGTTTTTAAATTTTAAAATTTAAAGTTTTAATAATTAAATTTTTAAAATTTATTATTTAAATTTTTAAATTTTAAAATTTAAATTTTTAAATTTTAAAATTTAAAATTTCAATAATTAAATTTTTAAAATTTAGTATTTAAGTTTTTAAATTTTAAAATTTAAAGTTTTAATAATTAAATTTTTAAAATTTAGTATTTAACTTTTTATATTTTAAAGTTTGAAGTTTTAATAATTAAATTTTAAATTTTAGTATTTAAATTTTAAAATTTAAATTTTAAAATTTAAAATTTTAATAATTAAATTTTTAAAATTTAGTATTTAAATTTTTAAATTTTAAAATTTAAAGTTTTAATAATTAAATTTTTAAAATTTGTATTTAAATTTATAAATTTTAAAATTTAAAGTTTTAATAATTAAATTTTTAAAATTTAGTATTTAAATTTTTAAATTTTAAAATTAAAAGTTTTAATAGTTAAATTTTTAAAATTTGTATTTAAATTTTTAAATTCTAAAATTTAAAGTTTTAATAATTAAATTTTTAAAATTTAGTATTTAAATTTTTAAATTTTAAAATTTAAAGTTTTAATAATTAAATTTTTAAAATTTAGTATTTAAATTTTTAAATTTTAAAATTAAAAGTTTTAATAATTAAATTTTTTAAATTTGTATTTAAATTTTTAAATTTTAAAATTTAAAGTTTTAATAATTAAATTTTTAAAATTTAATATTTAAATTATTAAATTTTAAAATTTAAAGTTTTAATAATTAAATTTTTAAAATTTAGTATTTAAATTTTTAAATTTTAAAATTTAAAGTTTTAATAATTAAATTTTTAAAATTTGTATTTAAATTTTTAAATTTTAAAATTAAAAGTTTTAATAATTAAATTTTTAAAATTTAGTATTTAAATTTTTAAATTTTAAAATTTAAAGTTTTAATAATTAAATATATAAAATTTGTATTTAAATTTTTAAATTTTAAAATTTAAAGTTATAATAATTAAATATTTAAAATTTAGTATTTAAATTTTAAAATTTAAATTTTTAAATTTTAAAATTTAAAATTTTAATAATTAAATTTTTAAAATTTAGTATTTAAATATTTAAATTTTAAAATTTAAAGATTTAATATTTAAAGTTTTTAAATTTAGTATTTAAATTTATAAATTTTAAAATTTAAATTTTAATAATTAAAGTTTTAAAATTTAGTATTTAAATTTTTAAATTTTAAAATTTAAAGTTTTAACAATTAAATTTTTAAAATTTAGTATTTAAATTTTTAAATTTTAAAATTTAAATTTTAATAATTAAATTTTTAAAATTTAGTATTTAAATTTTTAAATTTTAAAATTAAAAGTTTTAATAATTAAATTTTTAAAATTTGTATTTAAATTTTTAAATTTTAAAATTTAAAGTTTTAATAATTAAATTTTTAAAATTTAGTATTTAAATTTTTAAATTTTAAAATTTAAAGTTTTAACAATTAAATTTTTAAAATTTAGTATTTAAATTTTTAAATTTTAAAATTTAAAGTTTTAATAATTAAATTTTTAAAATTTAGTATTTAAATTTATAAATTTTAAAATTTAAAGTTTAAACAAAAAAAATTTTTAAAATTTAGTATTTAAATTTTTAAATTTTAAAATTTAAAGTTGTAATAATTAAATTTTTAAAATTTAGTATTTAAATTTTTAAATTTTAAAATTTAAAGTTTTAATAATTAAATTTTTAAAATTTAGTATTTAAATTTTTAAATTTTAAAATTTAAAGTTTTAACAATTAAATTTTTAAAATTTAGTATTTAAATTTTTAAATTTTAAAATTTAAAGTTTAAATAATTAAATTTTTAAAATTTAGTATTTAAATTTTTAAATTTTAAAATTTAAAGTTTTAACAATTAAATTTTTAAAATTTAGTATTTAAATTTTTAAATTTTAAAATTTAAAGTTTTAATAATTAAATTTTTAAAATTTAGTATTTAAATTTTTAAAATTTAAAGTTTTAATAATTATATTTTTAAAATTTATTATTTAAGTTTTTAAATTTTAAAATATAAAGTTTTAATAATTAAATTTTTAAAATTTAGTATTTAAATTTTTAAATTTTAAAGTTTGAAGTTTTAATAATTAAATTTTTAAAATTTAGTATTTAAATTTTAAAATTTAAATTTTTAAATTTTAACATTTAAAATTTTAATAACTAAATTTTTAAAATTTAGTATTTAAATTTTTAAATTTTAAAATTTAAAGTTTTAATAATTAAATTTTTAAAATTTAGTATTTAAATTTTTAAATTTTAAAATTTAAATTTTTAAATTCTAAAATTTAAAATTTCAATAATTAAATTTTTAAAATTTAGTATTTAAGTTTTTAAATTTTAAAATTTAAAGTTTTAATAATTAAATTTTTAAAATTTAGTATTTAAATTTTTAAATTTTAAAATTTAAAGTTTTAATAATTAAATTTTTAAAATTTGTATTTAAATTTTTAAATTTTAATATTTAAAGTTTTAATAATTAAATTTTTAAAATGTAGTATTTAAATTTTAAAATTTAAATTTTTAAATTTTAAAATTTAAAATTTTAATAATTAAATTTTTAAAATTTAGTATTTAAATTTTTAAATTTTAAAATTTAAAGTTATAATAATTAAATTTTTAAAATTTAGTATTTAAATTTTTAAATTTTAAAATTTAAAGTTGTAATAATTAAATTTTTAAAATTTAGTATTTAAATTTTTAAATTTTAAAATTTAAAGTTTTAATAATTAAATTTTTAAAATTTAGTATTTAAATTTTTAAATTTTAAAATTTAAAGTTTTAACAATTAAATTTTTAAAATTTAGTATTTAAATTTTTAAATTTTAAAATTTAAAGTTTAAATAATTAAATTTTTAAAATTTAGTATTTAAATTTTTAAATTTTAAAATTTAAAGTTTTAACAATTAAATTTTTAAAATTTAGTATTTAAATTTTTAAATTTTAAAATTTAAAGTTTTAATAATTAAATTTTTAAAATTTAGTATTTAAATTTTTAAAATTTAAAGTTTTAATAATTATATTTTTAAAATTTATTATTTAAGTTTTTAAATTTTAAAATATAAAGTTTTAATAATTAAATTTTTAAAATTTAGTATTTAAATTTTTAAATTTTAAAGTTTGAAGTTTTAATAATTAAATTTTTAAAATTTAGTATTTAAATTTTAAAATTTAAATTTTTAAATTTTAACATTTAAAATTTTAATAACTAAATTTTTAAAATTTAGTATTTAAATTTTTAAATTTTAAAATTTAAAGTTTTAATAATTAAATTTTTAAAATTTAGTATTTAAATTTTTAAATTTTAAAATTTAAATTTTTAAATTCTAAAATTTAAAATTTCAATAATTAAATTTTTAAAATTTAGTATTTAAGTTTTTAAATTTTAAAATTTAAAGTTTTAATAATTAAATTTTTAAAATTTAGTATTTAAATTTTTAAATTTTAAAATTTAAAGTTTTAATAATTAAATTTTTAAAATTTGTATTTAAATTTTTAAATTTTAATATTTAAAGTTTTAATAATTAAATTTTTAAAATGTAGTATTTAAATTTTAAAATTTAAATTTTTAAATTTTAAAATTTAAAATTTTAATAATTAAATTTTTAAAATTTAGTATTTAAATTTTTAAATTTTAAAATTTAAAGTTATAATAATTAAATTTTTAAAATTTAGTATTTAAATTTTTAAATTTTAAAATTTAAAGTTTTAATAATTAAATTTTTAAAATGTAGTATTTAAATTTTGAAATTTAAATTTTTAAATTTTAAAACTTAAAATTTTAATAATTAAATTTTTAAAATTTAGTATTTAAATTTTTAAATTTTAAAATTTAAAGTTTTAACAATTAAATTTTTAAAATTTAGTATTTAAATTTTTAAATTTTAAAATTTAAAGTTTTAACAATTAAATTTTTAAAATTTAGTATTTAAATTTTTAAATTTTAAAATTTAAATTTTAATAATTAAATTTTTAAAATTTAGTATTTAAATTTTTAAATTTTAAAATTAAAAGTTTTAATAATTAAATTTTTAAAATTTGTATTTAAATTTTTAAATTTTAAAATTTAAAGTTTTAATAATTAAATTTTTAAAATTTAGTATTTAAATTTTTAAATTTTAAAATTTAAAGTTTTAACAATTAAATTTTTAAAATTTAGTATTTAAATTTTTAAATTTTAAAATTTAAAGTTTTAATAATTAAATTTTTAAAATTTAGTATTTAAATTTATAAATTTTAAAATTTAAAGTTTAAACAAAAAAAATTTTTAAAATTTAGTATTTAAATTTTTAAATTTTAAAATTTAAAGTTGTAATAATTAAATTTTTAAAATTTAGTATTTAAATTTTTAAATTTTAAAATTTAAAGTTTTAATAATTAAATTTTTAAAATTTAGTATTTAAATTTTTAAATTTTAAAATTTAAAGTTTTAACAATTAAATTTTTAAAATTTAGTATTTAAATTTTTAAATTTTAAAATTTAAAGTTTAAATAATTAAATTTTTAAAATTTAGTATTTAAATTTTTAAATTTTAAAATTTAAAGTTTTAACAATTAAATTTTTAAAATTTAGTATTTAAATTTTTAAATTTTAAAATTTAAAGTTTTAATAATTAAATTTTTAAAATTTAGTATTTAAATTTTTAAAATTTAAAGTTTTAATAATTATATTTTTAAAATTTATTATTTAAGTTTTTAAATTTTAAAATATAAAGTTTTAATAATTAAATTTTTAAAATTTAGTATTTAAATTTTTAAATTTTAAAGTTTGAAGTTTTAATAATTAAATTTTTAAAATTTAGTATTTAAATTTTAAAATTTAAATTTTTAAATTTTAACATTTAAAATTTTAATAACTAAATTTTTAAAATTTAGTATTTAAATTTTTAAATTTTAAAATTTAAAGTTTTAATAATTAAATTTTTAAAATTTAGTATTTAAATTTTTAAATTTTAAAATTTAAATTTTTAAATTCTAAAATTTAAAATTTCAATAATTAAATTTTTAAAATTTAGTATTTAAGTTTTTAAATTTTAAAATTTAAAGTTTTAATAATTAAATTTTTAAAATTTAGTATTTAAATTTTTAAATTTTAAAATTTAAAGTTTTAATAATTAAATTTTTAAAATTTGTATTTAAATTTTTAAATTTTAATATTTAAAGTTTTAATAATTAAATTTTTAAAATGTAGTATTTAAATTTTAAAATTTAAATTTTTAAATTTTAAAATTTAAAATTTTAATAATTAAATTTTTAAAATTTAGTATTTAAATTTTTAAATTTTAAAATTTAAAGTTATAATAATTAAATTTTTAAAATTTAGTATTTAAATTTTTAAATTTTAAAATTTAAAGTTTTAATAATTAAATTTTTAAAATGTAGTATTTAAATTTTGAAATTTAAATTTTTAAATTTTAAAACTTAAAATTTTAATAATTAAATTTTTAAAATTTAGTATTTAAATTTTTAAATTTTAAAATATAAAGTTTTAATAATGAAATTTTTAAAATTTAGTATTTAAATTTTTAAATTTTAAAATTTAAAGTTTTAATAATTAAATTTTTAAAATTTGTATTTAAATTTTTAAATTTTAATATTTAAAGTTTTAATAATTAAAGTTTTAAAATGTAGTATTTAAATTTTGAAATTTAAATTTTTAAATTTTAAAATTTAAAATTTTAATAATTAAATTTTTAAAATTTAGTATTTAAATTTTTTAATTTTAAAATTTAAAGTTATAATAATTAAATTTTTAAAATTTAGTATTTAAATTTTTAAATTTTAAAATTTAAAGTTTTAATAATTAAATTTTTAAAATGTAGTATTTAAATTTTGAAATTTAAATTTTTAAATT
Source organism: Aethina tumida (assembly GCF_024364675.1). Taxonomy (NCBI): domain Eukaryota; kingdom Metazoa; phylum Arthropoda; class Insecta; order Coleoptera; family Nitidulidae; genus Aethina; species Aethina tumida. The sequence goes on from NC_065436.1 coordinate 10,488,384, forward strand.
TTAAAATTTAAAATTTTAATAATTAAATTTTTAAAATTTAGTATTTAAATTTTTAAATTTTCAAATATAAAGTTTTAATAATGAAACTTTTAAAATTTTGTATTTAAATTTTTAAATTTTAAAATTTAAATTTTAATAATTAAAGTTTTAAAATTTAGTATTTAAAATTTTAAGCTTTAAAATTTATAGTTTTAATAATTAAATTTTTAAAATTTAGTATTTAAATTTTTAAATTTTAAAATTAAAAGTTTTAATAATTAAATTTTTAAAATTTGTATTTAAATTTATAAATTTTAAAATTTAAAGTTTTAATAATTAAATTTTTAAAATTTAATATTTAAATTTTTAAATTTTAAAATTTAAAGTTTTAATAATTAAATTTTTAAAATTTAGTATTTAAATTTTTAAATTTTAAAATTTAAAGTTATAATAATTAAATTTTTAAAATTTAGTATTTAAATTTTTAAATTTTAAAATTTAAAGTTTTAATAATTAAATTTTTAAAATGTAGTATTTAAATTTTGAAATTTAAATTTTTAAATTTTAAAACTTAAAATTTTAATAATTAAATTTTTAAAATTTAGTATTTAAATTTTTAAATTTTAAAATATAAAGTTTTAATAATGAAATTTTTAAAATTTAGTATTTAAATTTTTAAATTTTAAAATTTAAAGTTTTAATAATTAAATTTTTAAAATTTGTATTTAAATTTTTAAATTTTAATATTTAAAGTTTTAATAATTAAAGTTTTAAAATGTAGTATTTAAATTTTGAAATTTAAATTTTTAAATTTTAAAATTTAAAATTTTAATAATTAAATTTTTAAAATTTAGTATTTAAATTTTTTAATTTTAAAATTTAAAGTTATAATAATTAAATTTTTAAAATTTAGTATTTAAATTTTTAAATTTTAAAATTTAAAGTTTTAATAATTAAATTTTTAAAATGTAGTATTTAAATTTTGAAATTTAAATTTTTAAATTTTAAAATTTAAAATTTTAATAATTAAATTTTTAAAATTTAGTATTTAAATTTTTAAATTTTCAAATATAAAGTTTTAATAATGAAACTTTTAAAATTTTGTATTTAAATTTTTAAATTTTAAAATTTAAATTTCAATAATTAAAGTTTTAAAATTTAGTATTTAAAATTTTAAGCTTTAAAATTTATAGTTTTAATAATTAAATTTTTAAAATTTAGTATTTAAATTTTTAAATTTTAAAATTAAAAGTTTTAATAATTAAATTTTTAAAATTTGTATTTAAATTTATAAATTTTAAAATTTAAAGTTTTAATAATTAAATTTTTAAAATTTAATATTTAAATTTTTAAATTTTAAAATTTATAGTCTTAATAATTAAATTTTTAAAATTTAGAATTTAAATTTTTAAATTTTAAAATTTAAATTTTTAAATTTTAAAATTTAAAATTTCAATAATTAAATTTTTAAAATTTAGTATTTAAGTTTTTAAATTTTAAAATTTAAAGTTTTAATAATTAAATTTTTAAAATTTATTATTTAAATTTTTAAATTTTAAAATTTAAATTTTTAAATTTTAAAATTTAAAATTTCAATAATTAAATTTTTAAAATTTAGTATTTAAGTTTTTAAATTTTAAAATTTAAAGTTTTAATAATTAAATTTTTAAAATTTAGTATTTAACTTTTTATATTTTAAAGTTTGAAGTTTTAATAATTAAATTTTAAATTTTAGTATTTAAATTTTAAAATTTAAATTTTAAAATTTAAAATTTTAATAATTAAATTTTTAAAATTTAGTATTTAAATTTTTAAATTTTAAAATTTAAAGTTTTAATAATTAAATTTTTAAAATTTGTATTTAAATTTATAAATTTTAAAATTTAAAGTTTTAATAATTAAATTTTTAAAATTTAGTATTTAAATTTTTAAATTTTAAAATTAAAAGTTTTAATAGTTAAATTTTTAAAATTTGTATTTAAATTTTTAAATTCTAAAATTTAAAGTTTTAATAATTAAATTTTTAAAATTTAGTATTTAAATTTTTAAATTTTAAAATTTAAAGTTTTAATAATTAAATTTTTAAAATTTAGTATTTAAATTTTTAAATTTTAAAATTAAAAGTTTTAATAATTAAATTTTTTAAATTTGTATTTAAATTTTTAAATTTTAAAATTTAAAGTTTTAATAATTAAATTTTTAAAATTTAATATTTAAATTATTAAATTTTAAAATTTAAAGTTTTAATAATTAAATTTTTAAAATTTGTATTTAAATTTTTAAATTTTAATATTTAAAGTTTTAATAATTAAAGTTTTAAAATGTAGTATTTAAATTTTAAAATTTAAATTTTTAAATTTTAAAATTTAAAATTTTAATAATTAAATTTTTAAAATTTAGTATTTAAATTTTTTAATTTTAAAATTTAAAGTTATAATAATTAAATTTTTAAAATTTAGTATTTAAATTTTTAAATTTTAAAATTTAAAGTTTTAATAATTAAATTTTTAAAATGTAGTATTTAAATTTTGAAATTTAAATTTTTAAATTTTAAAATTTAAAATTTTAATAATTAAATTTTTAAAATTTAGTATTTAAATTTTTAAATTTTAAAATTTAAAGTTATAATAATTAAATTTTTAAAATTTAGTATTTAAATTTTTAAATTTTAAAATTTAAAGTTTTAATAATTAAATTTTTAAAATTTAGTATTTAAATTTTTAAATTTTAAAATATAAAGTTTTAATAATGAAATTTTTAAAATTTAGTATTTAAATTTTTAAATTTTAAAATTTAAAGTTTTAATAATTAAATTTTTAAAATTTGTATTTAAATTTTTAAATTTTAATATTTAAAGTTTTAATAATTAAAGTTTTAAAATGTAGTATTTAAATTTTAAAATTTAAATTTTTAAATTTTAAAATTTAAAATTTTAATAATTAAATTTTTAAAATTTAGTATTTAAATTTTTTAATTTTAAAATTTAAAGTTATAATAATTAAATTTTTAAAATTTAGTATTTAAATTTTTAAATTTTAAAATATAAAGTTTTAATAATGAAATTTTTAAAATTTAGTATTTAAATTTTTAAATTTTAAAATTTAAATTTTAATAATTAAAGTTTTAAAATTTAGTATTTAAAATTTTAAACTTTAAAATTTATAGTTTTAATAATTAAATTTTTAAAATTTAGTATTTAAATTTTTAAATTTTAAAATTAAAAGTTTTAATAATTAAATTTTTAAAATATGTATTTAAATTTTTAAATTTTAAAATTTAAAGTTTTAATAATTAAATTTTTAAAATTTAATATTTATATTTTTAAATTTTAAAATTTAAAGTTTTAATAATTAAATTTTTAAAATTTAGTATTTAAATTTTTAAATTTTAAAATTTAAAGTTTTAATAATTAAATTTTTAAAATTTGTATTTAAATTTTTAAATATTAAAATTTAAAGTTTTAATAATTAAATTTATAAAATTTAGTATTTAAATTTTTAAATTTTAAAATTTAAAGTTATAATAATTAAATATTTAAAATTTAGTATTTAAATTTTAAAATTTAAATTTTTAAATTTTAAAATTTAAAATTTTAATAATTAATTTTTTTAAATTTAGGATTTAAATATTTAAATTTTAAAATTTAAAGATTTAATATTTAAAGTTTTTAAATTTAGTATTTAAATTTATAAATTTTAAAATTTAAATTTTAATAATTAAAGTTTTAAAATTTAGTATTTAAATTTTTAAATTTTAAAATTTAAAGTTTTAACAATTAAATTTTTAAAATTTAGTATTTAAATTTATAAATTTTAAAATTTAAAGTTTTAATAATTAAATTTTTAAAATTTAGTATTTAAATTTTTAAATTTTAAAATTAAAAGTTTTAATAATTAAATTTTTAAAATTTGTATTTAAATTTTTAAATTTTAAAATTTTAAGTTTTAATAATTAAATTTTTAAAATTTAGTATTTAAATTTTTAAATTTTAAAATTTATAGTCTTAATAATTAAATTTTTAAAATTTAGAATTTAAATTTTTAAATTTTAAAATTTAAATTTTTAAATTTTAAAATTTAAAATTTCAATAATTAAATTTTTAAAATTTAGTATTTAAGTTTTTAAATTTTAAAATTTAAAGTTTTAATAATTAAATTTTTAAAATTTATTATTTAAATTTTTAAATTTTAAAATTTAAATTTTTAAATTTTAAAATTTAAAATTTCAATAATTAAATTTTTAAAATTTAGTATTTAAGTTTTTAAATTTTAAAATTTAAAGTTTTAATAATTAAATTTTTAAAATTTAGTATTTAACTTTTTATATTTTAAAGTTTGAAGTTTTAATAATTAAATTTTAAATTTTAGTATTTAAATTTTAAAATTTAAATTTTAAAATTTAAAATTTTAATAATTAAATTTTTAAAATTTAGTATTTAAATTTTTAAATTTTAAAATTTAAAGTTTTAATAATTAAATTTTTAAAATTTGTATTTAAATTTATAAATTTTAAAATTTAAAGTTTTAATAATTAAATTTTTAAAATTTAGTATTTAAATTTTTAAATTTTAAAATTAAAAGTTTTAATAGTTAAATTTTTAAAATTTGTATTTAAATTTTTAAATTCTAAAATTTAAAGTTTTAATAATTAAATTTTTAAAATTTAGTATTTAAATTTTTAAATTTTAAAATTTAAAGTTTTAATAATTAAATTTTTAAAATTTAGTATTTAAATTTTTAAATTTTAAAATTAAAAGTTTTAATAATTAAATTTTTTAAATTTGTATTTAAATTTTTAAATTTTAAAATTTAAAGTTTTAATAATTAAATTTTTAAAATTTAATATTTAAATTATTAAATTTTAAAATTTAAAGTTTTAATAATTAAATTTTTAAAATTTAGTATTTAAATTTTTAAATTTTAAAATTTAAAGTTTTAATAATTAAATTTTTAAAATTTGTATTTAAATTTTTAAATTTTAAAATTAAAAGTTTTAATAATTAAATTTTTAAAATTTAGTATTTAAATTTTTAAATTTTAAAATTTAAAGTTTTAATAATTAAATATATAAAATTTGTATTTAAATTTTTAAATTTTAAAATTTAAAGTTATAATAATTAAATATTTAAAATTTAGTATTTAAATTTTAAAATTTAAATTTTTAAATTTTAAAATTTAAAATTTTAATAATTAAATTTTTAAAATTTAGTATTTAAATATTTAAATTTTAAAATTTAAAGATTTAATATTTAAAGTTTTTAAATTTAGTATTTAAATTTATAAATTTTAAAATTTAAATTTTAATAATTAAAGTTTTAAAATTTAGTATTTAAATTTTTAAATTTTAAAATTTAAAGTTTTAACAATTAAATTTTTAAAATTTAGTATTTAAATTTTTAAATTTTAAAATTTAAATTTTAATAATTAAATTTTTAAAATTTAGTATTTAAATTTTTAAATTTTAAAATTAAAAGTTTTAATAATTAAATTTTTAAAATTTGTATTTAAATTTTTAAATTTTAAAATTTAAAGTTTTAATAATTAAATTTTTAAAATTTAGTATTTAAATTTTTAAATTTTAAAATTTAAAGTTTTAACAATTAAATTTTTAAAATTTAGTATTTAAATTTTTAAATTTTAAAATTTAAAGTTTTAATAATTAAATTTTTAAAATTTAGTATTTAAATTTATAAATTTTAAAATTTAAAGTTTAAACAAAAAAAATTTTTAAAATTTAGTATTTAAATTTTTAAATTTTAAAATTTAAAGTTGTAATAATTAAATTTTTAAAATTTAGTATTTAAATTTTTAAATTTTAAAATTTAAAGTTTTAATAATTAAATTTTTAAAATTTAGTATTTAAATTTTTAAATTTTAAAATTTAAAGTTTTAACAATTAAATTTTTAAAATTTAGTATTTAAATTTTTAAATTTTAAAATTTAAAGTTTAAATAATTAAATTTTTAAAATTTAGTATTTAAATTTTTAAATTTTAAAATTTAAAGTTTTAACAATTAAATTTTTAAAATTTAGTATTTAAATTTTTAAATTTTAAAATTTAAAGTTTTAATAATTAAATTTTTAAAATTTAGTATTTAAATTTTTAAAATTTAAAGTTTTAATAATTATATTTTTAAAATTTATTATTTAAGTTTTTAAATTTTAAAATATAAAGTTTTAATAATTAAATTTTTAAAATTTAGTATTTAAATTTTTAAATTTTAAAGTTTGAAGTTTTAATAATTAAATTTTTAAAATTTAGTATTTAAATTTTAAAATTTAAATTTTTAAATTTTAACATTTAAAATTTTAATAACTAAATTTTTAAAATTTAGTATTTAAATTTTTAAATTTTAAAATTTAAAGTTTTAATAATTAAATTTTTAAAATTTAGTATTTAAATTTTTAAATTTTAAAATTTAAATTTTTAAATTCTAAAATTTAAAATTTCAATAATTAAATTTTTAAAATTTAGTATTTAAGTTTTTAAATTTTAAAATTTAAAGTTTTAATAATTAAATTTTTAAAATTTAGTATTTAAATTTTTAAATTTTAAAATTTAAAGTTTTAATAATTAAATTTTTAAAATTTGTATTTAAATTTTTAAATTTTAATATTTAAAGTTTTAATAATTAAATTTTTAAAATGTAGTATTTAAATTTTAAAATTTAAATTTTTAAATTTTAAAATTTAAAATTTTAATAATTAAATTTTTAAAATTTAGTATTTAAATTTTTAAATTTTAAAATTTAAAGTTATAATAATTAAATTTTTAAAATTTAGTATTTAAATTTTTAAATTTTAAAATTTAAAGTTTTAATAATTAAATTTTTAAAATGTAGTATTTAAATTTTGAAATTTAAATTTTTAAATTTTAAAACTTAAAATTTTAATAATTAAATTTTTAAAATTTAGTATTTAAATTTTTAAATTTTAAAATATAAAGTTTTAATAATGAAATTTTTAAAATTTAGTATTTAAATTTTTAAATTTTAAAATTTAAAGTTTTAATAATTAAATTTTTAAAATTTGTATTTAAATTTTTAAATTTTAATATTTAAAGTTTTAATAATTAAAGTTTTAAAATGTAGTATTTAAATTTTGAAATTTAAATTTTTAAATTTTAAAATTTAAAATTTTAATAATTAAATTTTTAAAATTTAGTATTTAAATTTTTTAATTTTAAAATTTAAAGTTATAATAATTAAATTTTTAAAATTTAGTATTTAAATTTTTAAATTTTAAAATTTAAAGTTTTAATAATTAAATTTTTAAAATGTAGTATTTAAATTTTGAAATTTAAATTTTTAAATTTTAAAATTTAAAATTTTAATAATTAAATTTTTAAAATTTAGTATTTAAATTTTTAAATTTTCAAATATAAAGTTTTAATAATGAAACTTTTAAAATTTTGTATTTAAATTTTTAAATTTTAAAATTTAAATTTTAATAATTAAAGTTTTAAAATTTAGTATTTAAAATTTTAAGCTTTAAAATTTATAGTTTTAATAATTAAATTTTTAAAATTTAGTATTTAAATTTTTAAATTTTAAAATTAAAAGTTTTAATAATTAAATTTTTAAAATTTGTATTTAAATTTATAAATTTTAAAATTTAAAGTTTTAATAATTAAATTTTTAAAATTTAATATTTAAATTTTTAAATTTTAAAATTTAAAGTTTTAATAATTAAATTTTTAAAATTTAGTATTTAAATTTTTAAATTTTAAAATTTAAAGTTATAATAATTAAATTTTTAAAATTTAGTATTTAAATTTTTAAATTTTAAAATTTAAAGTTTTAATAATTAAATTTTTAAAATGTAGTATTTAAATTTTGAAATTTAAATTTTTAAATTTTAAAACTTAAAATTTTAATAATTAAATTTTTAAAATTTAGTATTTAAATTTTTAAATTTTAAAATATAAAGTTTTAATAATGAAATTTTTAAAATTTAGTATTTAAATTTTTAAATTTTAAAATTTAAAGTTTTAATAATTAAATTTTTAAAATTTGTATTTAAATTTTTAAATTTTAATATTTAAAGTTTTAATAATTAAAGTTTTAAAATGTAGTATTTAAATTTTGAAATTTAAATTTTTAAATTTTAAAATTTAAAATTTTAATAATTAAATTTTTAAAATTTAGTATTTAAATTTTTTAATTTTAAAATTTAAAGTTATAATAATTAAATTTTTAAAATTTAGTATTTAAATTTTTAAATTTTAAAATTTAAAGTTTTAATAATTAAATTTTTAAAATGTAGTATTTAAATTTTGAAATTTAAATTTTTAAATTTTAAAATTTAAAATTTTAATAATTAAATTTTTAAAATTTAGTATTTAAATTTTTAAATTTTCAAATATAAAGTTTTAATAATGAAACTTTTAAAATTTTGTATTTAAATTTTTAAATTTTAAAATTTAAATTTTAATAATTAAAGTTTTAAAATTTAGTATTTAAAATTTTAAGCTTTAAAATTTATAGTTTTAATAATTAAATTTTTAAAATTTAGTATTTAAATTTTTAAATTTTAAAATTAAAAGTTTTAATAATTAAATTTTTAAAATTTGTATTTAAATTTATAAATTTTAAAATTTAAAGTTTTAATAATTAAATTTTTAAAATTTAATATTTAAATTTTTAAATTTTAAAATTTAAAGTTTTAATAATTAAATTTTTAAAATTTAGTATTTAAATTTTTAAATTTTAAAATTTAAAGTTTTAATAATTAAATTTTTAAAATTTGTATTTAAATTTTTAAATTTTAAAATTTAAAGTTTTAATAATTAAATTTTTAAAATTTAGTATTTAAATTTTTAAATTTTAAAATTTAAAGTTTTAATAATTAAATATATAAAATTTGTATTTAAATTTTTAAATTTTAAAATTTAAAGTTATAATAATTAAATATTTAAAATTTAGTATTTAAATTTTAAAATTTAAATTTTTAAATTTTAAAATTTAAAGTTTTAATAATTAAATTTTTAAAATTTAGTATTTAAATATTTAAATTTTAAAATTTAAAGATTTAATATTTAAAGTTTTTAAATTTAGTATTTAAATTTATAAATTTTAAAATTTAAATTTTAATAATTAAAGTTTTAAAATTTAGTATTTAAATTTTTAAATTTTAAAATTTAAAGTTTTAACTATTAAATTTTTAAAATTTAGTATTTAAATTTTTAAATTTTAAAATTTAAAGTTTTAATAATTAAATTTTTAAAATTTAGTATTTAAATTTTTAAATTTTAAAATTAAAAGTTTTAATAATTAAATTTTTAAAATTTGTATTTAAATTTTTAAATTTTAAAATTTTAAGTTTTAATAATTAAATTTTTAAAATTTAGTATTTAAATTTTTAAATTTTAAAATTTATAGTTTTAATAATTAAATTTTTAAAATTTAGAATTTAAATTTTTAAATTTTAAAATTTAAATTTTTAAATTCTAAAATTTAAAATTTCAATAATTAAATTTTTAAAATTTAGTATTTAAGTTTTTAAATTTTAAAATTTAAAGTTTTAATAATTAAATTTTTAAAATTTAGTATTTAAATTTTTAAATTTTAAAATTTAAATTTTTAAATTTTAAAATTTAAAATTTAAATAATTAAATTTTTAAAATTTAGTATTTACGTTTTTAAATTTTAAAATTTAAAGTTTTAATAATTAAATTTTTAAAATTTAGTATTTAACTTTTTATATTTTAAAGTTTGAAGTTTTAATAATTAAATTTTAAATTTTAATATTTAAATTTTAAAATTTAAATTTTAAAATTTAAAATTTTAATAATTAAATTTTTAAAATTTAGTATTTAAATTTTTAAATTTTAAAATTTAAAGTTTTAATAATTAAATTTTTAAAATTTGTATTTAAATTTATAAATTTTAAAATTTAAAGTTTTAATAATTAAATTTTTAAAATTTAGTATTTAAATTTTTAAATTTTAAAATTAAAAGTTTTAATAGTTAAATTTTTAAAATTTGTATTTAAATTTTTAAATTCTAAAATTTAAAGTTTTAATAATTAAATTTTTAAAATTTAGTATTTAAATTTTTAAATTTTTTAAATTTAAAGTTTTAATAATTAAATTTTTAAAATTTAGTATTTACATTTTTAAATTTTAAAATTAAAAGTTTTAATAATTAAATTTTTTAAATTTGTATTTAAATTTTTAAATTTTAAAATTTAAAGTTTTAATAAATAAATTTTTAAAATTTAATATTTAAATTTTTAAATTTTAAAATTTAAAGTTTTAATAATTAAATTTTTAAAATTTAGTATTTAAATTTTTAAATTTTAAAATTTAAAGTTTTAATAATTAAATTTTTAAAATTTGTATTTAAATTTTTAAATTTTAAAATTTAAAGTTTTAATAATTAAATTTTTAAAATTTAGTATTTAAATTTTTAAATTTTAAAATTTAAAGTTTTAATAATTAAATATATAAAATTTGTATTTAAATTTTTAAATTTTAAAATTTAAAGTTATAATAATTAAATATTTAAAATTTAGTATTTAAATTTTAAAATTTAAATTTTTAAATTTTAAAATTTAAAATTTTAATAATTAAATTTTTAAAATTTAGTATTTAAATATTTAAATTTTAAAATTTAAAGATTTAATATTTAAAGTTTTTAAATTTAGTATTTAAATTTATAAATTTTAAAATTTAAATTTTAATAATTAAAGTTTTAAAATTTAGTATTTAGATTTTTAAATTTTAAAATTTAAAGTTTTAACAATTAAATTTTTAAAATTTTGTATTTAAATTTTTAAATTTTAAAATTTAAAGTTTTAATAATTAAATTTTTAAAATTTAGTATTTAAATTTTTAAATTTTAAAATTAAAAGTTTTAATAATTAAATTTTTAAAATTTGTATTTAAATTTTTAAATTTTAAAATTTAAAGTTTTAAAAATTAAATTTTTAAAATTTAGTATTTAAATTTTTAAATTTTAAAATTTAAAGTTTTAACAATTAAATTTTTAAAATTTAGTATTTAAATTTTTAAATTTTAAAATTTAAAGTTTTAATAATTAAATTTTTAAAATTTAGTATTTAAATTTATAAATTTTAAAATTTAAAGTTTAAACAAAAAAAATTTTTAAAATTTAGTATTTAAATTTTTAAATTTTAAAATTTAAAGTTTTAATAATTAAATTTTTAAAATTTAGAATTTAAATTTTCAAATTTTAAAATTTAAATTTTTAAATTCTAAAATTTAAAATTTCAATAATTAAATTTTTAAAATTTAGTATTTAAGTTTTTAAATTTTAAAATTTAAAGTTTTAATAATTAAATTTTTAAAATTTAGTATTTAAATTTTTAAATTTTAAAGTTTTAATAATTAAATTTTTAAATTTTAGTATTTAAATTTTAAAATTTAAATTTTAAAATTTAAATTTTAAAATTTAAAATTTTAATAATTAAATTTTTAAAATTTAGTATTTAAATTTTTAAATTTTAAAATTTAAAGTTTTAAGAATTAAATTTTTAAAATTTGTATTTAAATTTATAAATTTTAAATTTTAAAGTTTTAATAATTAATTTTTTAAAATTTAGTATTTAAATTTTTAAATTTTAAAATTAAAAGTTTTAATAGTTAAATTTTTAAAATTTGTATTTAAATTTTTAAATTTTAAAATTTAAAGTTTTATTAATTAAATTTTTAAAATTTAGTATTTAAATTTTAAAATTTAAAGTTTTAATAATTAAATTTTTAAAATTTAGTATTTAAATTTTTAAATTTTAAAATTTAAAGTTTTAATAATTAAATTTTTAAAATTTGTATTTAAATTTATAAATTTTAAAATTTAAAGTTTTAATAATTAAATTTATAAAATTTAGTATTTAAATTTTTAAATTTTAAAATTAAAAGTTTTAATAGTTAAATTTTTAAAATGTGTATTTAAATTTTTAAATTCTAAAATTTAAAGATTTAATAATTAAATTTTTAAAATTTAGTATTTAAATTTTTAAATTTTTTAAATTTAAAGTTTTAATAATTAAATTTTTAAAATTTAGTATTTACATTTTTAAATTTTAAAATTAAAAGTTTTAATAATTAAATTTTTTAAATTTGTATTTAAATTTTTAAATTTTAAAATTTAAAGTTTTAATAATTAAATTTTTAAAATTTAATATTTAAATTTTTAAATTTTAAAATTTAAAGTTTTAATAATTAAATTTTTAAAATTTAGTATTTAAATTTTTAAATTTTAAAATTTAAAGTTTTAATAATTAAATTTTTAAAATTTGTATTTAAATTTTTAAATTTTAAAATTTAAAGTTTTAATAATTAAATTTTTAAAATTTAGTATTTAAATTTTTAAATTTTAAAATTTAAAGTTTTAATAATTAAATTTTTAAAATTTAGTATTTAAATTTTTAAATTTTAAAATTTAAAGTTTTAACAATTAAATTTTTAAAATTTAGTATTTAAATTTTTAAATTTTAAAATTTAAAGTTTTAATAATTAAATTTTTAAAATTTAGTATTTAAATTTATAAATTTTAAAATTTAAAGTTTAAACAAAAAAAATTTTTTAAAATTTAGTATTTAAATTTTTAAATTTTAAAATTTAAAGTTTTAATAATTAAATTTTTAAAATTTAGAATTTAAATTTTTAAATTTTAAAATTTAAATTTTTAAATTCTAAAATTTAAAATTTCAATAATTAAATTTTTAAAATTTAGTATTTAAGTTTTTAAATTTTAAAATTTAAAGTTTTAATAATTAAATTTTTAAAATTTAGTATTTAAATTTTTAAATTTTAAAGTTTTAATAATTAAATTTTTAAATTTTAGTATTTAAATTTTAAAATTTAAATTTTAAAATTTAAATTTTAAAATTTAAAATTTTAATAATTAAATTTTTAAAATTTAGTATTTAAATTTTTAAATTTTAAAATTTAAAATTTTAATAATTAAATTTTTAAAATTTAGTATTTAAATTTTTAAATTTTAAAATTTAAAGTTTTAATAATTAAATTTTTAAAATTTGTATTTAAATTTATAAATTTTAAAATTTAAAGTTTTAATAATTAAATTTATAAAATTTAGTATTTAAATTTTTAAATTTTAAAATTAAAAGTTTTAATAGTTAAATTTTTAAAATTTGTATTTAAATTTTTAAATTTTAAAATTTAAAGTTTTATTAATTAAATTTTTAAAATTTAGTATTTAAATTTTAAAATTTAAAGTTTTAATAATTAAATTTTTAAAATTTAGTATTTAAATTTTTAAATTTTAAAATTTAAAGTTTTAATAATTAAATTTTTAAAATTTGTATTTAAATTTTTAAATTTTAAAATTTAAAGTTTTAATAATTAAATTTTTAAAATTTGGTATTTAAATTTTTAAATTTTAAAACTTAAAGTTTTAACAATTAAATTTTTAAAATTTAGTATTTAAATTTTTAAATTTTAAAATTTAAAGTTTTAATAATTAAATTTTTAAAATTTAGTATTTAAATTTTTAAATTTTAAAATTTAAAGTTTAAACAAAAAACATTTTTAAAAATTAGTATTTAAATTTTTAAATTTTAAAATTTAAATTTTTAAATTCTAAAATTTAAAATTTCAATAATTAAATTTTTAAAATTTAGTATTTATGTTTTTAAATTTTAAAATTTAAAGTTTTAATAATTAAATTTTTAAAATTTAGTATTTAAATTTTTAAATTTTAAAATTTAAATTTTTAAATTTTAAAATTTAAAATTTCAATAATTAAATTTTTAAAATTTAGTATTTAAGTTTTTAAATTTTAAAATTTAAAGTTTTAATAATTAAATTTTTAAAATTTAGTATTTAAATTTTTAAATTTTAAAATTTAAAGTTTAAACAAAAAAAATTTTTAAAATTTAGTATTTAAATTTTAAAATTTAAAGTTTAAACAAAAAAAATTTTTAAAATTTAGTATTTAAATTTTTAAATTTTAAAATTTAAAGTTTTAATAATTAAATTTTTAAAATTTAGAATTTAAATTTTTAAATTTTAAAATTTAAATTTTTAAATTCTAAAATTTAAAATTTCAATAATTAAATTTTTAAAATTTAGTATTTAAGTTTTTAAATTTTAAAATTTAAAGTTTTAATAATTAAATTTTTAAAATTTAGTATTTAAATTTTTAAATTTTAAAATTTAAATTTTTAAATTTTAAAATTTAAAATTTCAATAATTAAATTTTTAAAATTTAGTATTTAAGTTTTTAAATTTTAAAATTTAAAGTTTTAACAATTAAATTTTTAAAATTTAGTATTTAAATTTTTAAATTTTAAAATTTAAAGTTTTAATAATTAAATTTTTAAAATTTAGTATTTAAATTTTTAAATTTTAAAATTTAAAGTTTAAACAAAAAAAATTTTTAAAATTTAGTATTTAAATTTTTAAATTTTAAAATTTAAAGTTTTAATAATTAAATTTTTAAAATTTAGAATTTAAATTTTTAAATTTTAAAATTTAAATTTTTAAATTCTAAAATTTAAAATTTCAATAATTAAATTTTTAAAATTTAGTATTTAAATATTTAAATTTTAAAATTTAAAGATTTAATATTTAAAGTTTTTAAATTTAGTATTTAAATATGTAAATTTTAAAATCTAAATTTTAATAATTAAAGTTTTAAAATTTAGTATTTAAATTTTTAAATTTTAAAATTTAAAGTTTTAACAATTAAATTTTTAAAATTTAGTATTTAAATTTTTAAATTTTAAAATTTAAAGTTTTAATAATTAAATTTTTAAAATTTAGTATTTAAATTTTTAAATTTTAAAATTAAAAGTTTTAATAATTAAATTTTTAAAATTTGGTATTTAAATTTTTAAATTTTAAAACTTAAAGTTTTAACAATTAAATTTTTAAAATTTAGTATTTAAATTTTTAAATTTTAAAATTTAAAGTTTTAATAATTAAATTTTTAAAATTTAGTATTTAAATTTTTAAATTTTAAAATTTAAAATTTCAATAATTAAATTTTTAAAATTTAGTATTTAAGTTTTTAAATTTTAAAATTTAAAGTTTTAATAATTAAATTTTTAAAATTTAGTATTTAACTTTTTATATTTTAAAGTTTGAAGTTTTAATAATTAAATTTTAAATTTTAGTATTTAAATTTTAAAATTTAAATTTTAAAATTTAAAATTTTAATAATTAAATTTTTAAAATTTAGTATTTAAATTTTTAAATTTTAAAATTTAAAGTTTTAATAATTAAATTTTTAAAATTTAGTATTTAAATTTTTAAATTTTAAAATTAAAAGTTTTAATAGTTAAATTTTTAAAATTTGTATTTAAATTTTTAAATTCTAAAATTTAAAGTTTTAATAATTAAATTTTTAAAATTTAGTATTTAAATTTTTAAATTTTAAAATTTAAAGTTTTAATAATTAAATTTTTAAAATTTGGTATTTAAATTTTTAAATTTTAAAACTTAAAGTTTTAACAATTAAATTTTTAAAATTTAGTATTTAAAGTTTTAAATTTTAAAATTTAAAGTTTTAATAATTAAATTTTTAAAATTTAGTATTTAAATTTTTAAATTTTAAAATTTAAAGTTTAAACAAAAAACATTTTTAAAAATTAGTATTTAAATTTTTAAATTTTAAAATTTAAAGTTTTAATAATTAAATTTTTAAAATTTAGAATTTAAATTTTTAAATTTTAAAATTTAAATTTTTAAATTCTAAAATTTAAAATTTCAATAATTAAATTTTTAAAATTTAGTATTTATGTTTTTAAATTTTAAAATTTAAAGTTTTAATAATTAAATTTTTAAAATTTAGTATTTAAATTTTTAAATTTTAAAATTTAAATTTTTAAATTTTAAAATTTAAAATTTCAATAATTAAATTTTTAAAATTT
The DNA here is from genome assembly GCF_024364675.1 of Aethina tumida. Lineage (NCBI taxonomy): Eukaryota > Metazoa > Arthropoda > Insecta > Coleoptera > Nitidulidae > Aethina > Aethina tumida. The sequence continues at coordinate 10,504,223 of NC_065436.1, forward strand.
AGTATTTAAGTTTTTAAATTTTAAAATTTAAAGTTATAATAATTAAATATTTAAAATTTAGTATTTAAATTTTAAAATTTAAATTTTTAAATTTTAAAATTTAAAATTTTAATAATTAAATTTTTAAAATTTAGTATTTAAATATTTAAATTTTAAAATTTAAAGATTTAATATTTAAAGTTTTTAAATTTAGTATTTAAATTTATAAATTTTAAAATTTAAATTTTAATAATTAAAGTTTTAAAATTTAGTATTTAAATTTTTAAATTTTAAAATTTAAAGTTTTAACAATTAAATTTTTAAAATTTAGTATTTAAATTTTTAAATTTTAAAATTTAAAGTTTTAATAATTAAATTTTTAAAATTTAGTATTTAAATTTTTATATTTTAAAATTAAAAGTTTTAATAATTAAATTTTTAAAATTTGTATTTAAATTTTTAAATTTTAAAATTTAAAGTTTTAATAATTAAATTTTTAAAATTTAGTATTTAAATTTTTAAATTTTAAAATTTAAAGTTTTAACAATCAAATTTTTAAAATTTAGTATTTAAATTTTTAAATTTTAAAATTTAAAGTTTTAATAATTAAATTTTTAAAATTTAGTATTTAAATTTATAAATTTTAAAATTTAAAGTTTAAACAAAAAAAATTTTTAAAATTTAGTATTTAAATTTTTAAATTTTAAAATTTAAAGTTTTAATAATTAAATTTTTAAAATTTAGAATTTAAATTTTTAAATTTTAAAATTTAAATTTTTAAATTCTAAAATTTAAAATTTCAATAATTAAATTTTTAAAATTTAGTATTTAAGTTTTTAAATTTTAAAATTTAAAGTTTTAATAATTAAATTTTTAAAATTTAGTATTTAAATTTTTAAATTTTAAAATTTAAAGTTTAAACAAAAAAAATTTTTAAAATTTAGTATTTAAATTTTTAAATTTTAAAATTTAAAGTTTAAACAAAAAAAATTTTTAAAATTTAGTATTTAAATTTTTAAATTTTAAAATTTAAAGTTTTAATAATTAAATTTTTAAAATTAAGAATTTAAATTTTTAAATTTTAAAATTTAAATTTTTAAATTCTAAAATTTAAAATTTCAATAATTAAATTTTTAAAATTTAGTATTTAAGTTTTTAAATTTTAAAATTTAAAGTTTTAATAATTAAATTTTTAAAATTTAGTATTTAAATTTTTAAATTTTAAAATTTAAATTTTTAAATTTTAAAATTTAAAATTTCAATAATTAAGTTTTTAAAATTTAGTATTTAAGTTTTTAAATTTTAAAATTTAAAGTTTTAACAATTAAATTTTTAAAATTTAGTATTTAAATTTTTAAATTTTAAAATTTAAAGTTTTAATAATTAAATTTTTAAAATTTAGTATTTAAATTTTTAAATTTTAAAATTTAAAGTTTAAACAAAAAAAATTTTTAAAATTTAGTATTTAAATTTTTAAATTTTAAAATTTAAAGTTTTAATAATTAAATTTTTAAAATTTAGAATTTAAATTTTTAAATTTTAAAATTTAAATTTTTAAATTCTAAAATTTAAAATTTCAATAATTAAATTTTTAAAATTTAGTATTTAAATATTTAAATTTTAAAATTTAAAGATTTAATATTTAAAGTTTTTAAATTTAGTATTTAAATATGTAAATTTTAAAATTTAAATTTTAATAATTAAAGTTTTAAAATTTAGTATTTAAATTTTTAAATTTTAAAATTTAAAGTTTTAACAATTAAATTTTTAAAATTTAGTATTTAAATTTTTAAATTTTAAAATTTAAAGTTTTAATAATTAAATTTTTAAAATTTAGTATTTAAATTTTTAAATTTTAAAATTAAAAGTTTTAATAATTAAATTTTTAAAATTTGGTATTTAAATTTTTAAATTTTAAAACTTAAAGTTTTAACAATTAAATTTTTAAAATTTAGTATTTAAATTTTTAAATTTTAAAATTTAAAGTTTTAATAATTAAATTTTTAAAATTTAGTATTTAAATTTTTAAATTTTAAAATTTAAAATTTCAATAATTAAATTTTTAAAATTTAGTATTTAAGTTTTTAAATTTTAAAATTTAAAGTTTTAATAATTAAATTTTTAAAATTTAGTATTTAACTTTTTATATTTTAAAGTTTGAAGTTTTAATAATTAAATTTTAAATTTTAGTATTTAAATTTTAAAATTTAAAATTTCAATAATTAAATTTTTAAAATTTAGTATTTAAATTTTTAAATTTTAAAATTTAAAGTTTAAACAAAAAAAATTTTTAAAATTTAGTATTTAAATTTTTAAATTTTAAAATTTAAAGTTTAAACAAAAAAAATTTTTAAAATTTAGTATTTAAATTTTTAAATTTTAAAATTTAAAGTTTTAATAATTAAATTTTTAAAATTTAGAATTTAAATTTTTAAATTTTAAAATTTAAATTTTTAAATTCTAAAATTTAAAATTTCAATAATTAAATTTTTAAAATTTAGTATTTAAGTTTTTAAATTTTAAAATTTAAAGTTTTAATAATTAAATTTTTAAAATTTAGTATTTAAATTTTTAAATTTTAAAATTTAAATTTTTAAATTTTAAAATTTAAAATTTCAATAATTAAATTTTTAAAATTTAGTATTTAAGTTTTTAAATTTTAAAATTTAAAGTTTTAACAATTAAATTTTTAAAATTTAGTATTTAAATTTTTAAATTTTAAAATTTAAAGTTTTAATAATTAAATTTTTAAAATTTAGTATTTAAATTTTTAAATTTTAAAATTTAAAGTTTAAACAAAAAAAATTTTTAAAATTTAGTATTTAAATTTTTAAATTCTAAATTTAAAGTTTTAATAATTAAATTTTTAAAATTTAGAATTTAAATTTTTAAATTTTAAAATTTAAATTTTTAAATTCTAAAATTTAAAATTTCAATAATTAAATTTTTAAAATTTAGTATTTAAATATTTAAATTTTAAAATTTAAAGATTTAATATTTAAAGTTTTTAAATTTAGTATTTAAATATGTAAATTTTAAAATTTAAATTTTAATAATTAAAGTTTTAAAATTTAGTATTTAAATTTTTAAATTTTAAAATTTAAAGTTTTAACAATTAAATTTTTAAAATTTAGTATTTAAATTTTTAAATTTTAAAATTTAAAGTTTTAATAATTAAATTTTTAAAATTTAGTATTTAAATTTTTAAATTTTAAAATTAAAAGTTTTAATAATTAAATTTTTAAAATTTGGTATTTAAATTTTTAAATTTTAAAACTTAAAGTTTTAACAATTAAATTTTTAAAATTTAGTATTTAAATTTTTAAATTTTAAAATTTAAAGTTTTAATAATTAAATTTTTAAAATTTAGTATTTAAATTTTTAAATTTTAAAATTTAAAATTTCAATAATTAAATTTTTAAAATTTAGTATTTAAGTTTTTAAATTTTAAAATTTAAAGTTTTAATAATTAAATTTTTAATATTTAGTATTTAACTTTTTATATTTTAAAGTTTGAAGTTTTAATAATTAAATTTTAAATTTTAGTATTTAAATTTTAAAATTTAAATTTTAATATTTAAAATTTTAATAATTAAATTTTAAAATTTAAAATTTTAATAATTAAATTTTTAAAATTTAGTATTTAAATTTTTAAATTTTAAAATTTAAAGTTTTAATAATTAAATTTTTAAAATTTAGTATTTAAATTTTTAAATTTTAAAATTAAAAGTTTTAATAGTTAAATTTTTAAAATTTGTATTTAAATTTTTAAATTCTAAAATTTAAAGTTTTAATAATTAAATTTTTAAAATTTAGTATTTAAATTTTTAAATTTTAAAATTTAAAGTTTTAATAATTAAATTTTTAAAATTTGGTATTTAAATTTTTAAATTTTAAAACTTAAAGTTTTAACAATTAAATTTTTAAAATTTAGTATTTAAAGTTTTAAATTTTAAAATTTAAAGTTTTAATAATTAAATTTTTAAAATTTAGTATTTAAATTTTTAAATTTTAAAATTTAAAGTTTAAACAAAAAACATTTTTAAAAATTAGTATTTAAATTTTTAAATTTTAAAATTTAAAGTTTTAATAATTAAATTTTTAAAATTTAGAATTTAAATTTTTAAATTTTAAAATTTAAATTTTTAAATTCTAAAATTTAAAATTTCAATAATTAAATTTTTAAAATTTAGTATTTATGTTTTTAAATTTTAAAATTTAAAGTTTTAATAATTAAATTTTTAAAATTTAGTATTTAAATTTTTAAATTTTAAAATTTAAATTTTTAAATTTTAAAATTTAAAATTTCAATAATTAAATTTTTAAAATTTAGTATTTAAGTTTTTAAATTTTAAAATTTAAAGTTATAATAATTAAATATTTAAAATTTAGTATTTAAATTTTAAAATTTAAATTTTTAAATTTTAAAATTTAAAATTTTAATAATTAAATTTTTAAAATTTAGTATTTAAATATTTAAATTTTAAAATTTAAAGATTTATTATTTAAAGTTTTTAAATTTAGTATTTAAATTTATAAATTTTAAAATTTAAATTTTAATAATTAAGTTTTAAAATTTAGTATTTAAATTTTTAAATTTTAAAATTTAAAGTTTTAACAATTAAATTTTTAAAATTTAGTATTTAAATTTTTAAATTTTAAAATTTAAAGTTTTAATAATTAAATTTTTAAAATTTAGTATTTAAATTTTTATATTTTAAAATTAAAAGTTTTAATAATTAAATTTTTAAAATTTGTATTTAAATTTTTAAATTTTAAAATTTAAAGTTTTAATAATTAAATTTTTAAAATTTAGTATTTAAATTTTTAAATTTTAAAATTTAAAGTTTTAACAATCAAATTTTTAAAATTTAGTATTTAAATTTTTAAATTTTAAAATTTAAAGTTTTAATAATTAAATTTTTAAAATTTAGTATTTAAATTTATAAATTTTAAAATTTAAAGTTTAAACAAAAAAAATTTTTAAAATTTAGTTTTTAAATTTTTAAATTTTAAAATTTAAAGTTTTAATAATTAAATTTTTAAAATTTAGAATTTAAATCTTAAAATTTAAATTTTTAAATTCTAAAATTTAAAATTTCAATAATTAAATTTTTAAAATTTAGTATTTAAGTTTTTAAATTTTAAAATTTAAAGTTTTAATAATTAAATTTTTAAAATTTAGTATTTAAATTTTTAAATTTTAAAGTTTTAATAATTAAATTTTTAAATTTTAAAATTTAAAATTTTAATAATTAAATTTTTAAAATTTAGTATTTAAATTTTTAAATTTTAAAATTTAAAGTTTTAATAATTAAATTTTTAAAATTTGTATTTAAATTTTTAAATTTTAAAATTTAAAGTTTTATTAATTAAATTTTTAAAATTTAGTATTTAAATTTTAAAATTTAAAGTTTTAATAATTAAATTTTTAAAATTTAGTATTTAAATTTTAAAATTTAAAGTTTTAACAATTAAATTTTTAAAATTTGTATTTAAATTTTTAAATTTTAAAATTTAAAGTTTTAACAATCAAATTTTTAAAATTTAGTATTTAAATTTTTAAATTTTAAAATTTAAAGTTTTAATAATTAAATTTTTAAAATTTAGTATTTAAATTTATAAATTTTAAAATTTAAAGTTTAAACAAAAAAAATTTTTAAAATTTAGTATTTAAATTTTTAAATTTTAAAATTTAAAGTTTTAATAATTAAATTTTTAAAATTTAGAATTTAAATTTTTAAATTTTAAAATTTAAATTTTTAAATTCTAAAATTTAAAATTTCAATAATTAAATTTTTAAAATTTAGTATTTAAGTTTTTAAATTTTAAAATTTAAAGTTTTAATAATTAAATTTTTAAAATTTAGTATTTAAATTTTTAAATTTTAAAATTTAAAGTTTAAACAAAAAAAATTTTTAAAATTTAGTATTTAAATTTTTAAATTTTAAAATTTAAAGTTTAAACAAAAAAAATTTTTAAAATTTAGTATTTAAATTTTTAAATTTTAAAATTTAAAGTTTTAATAATTAAATTTTTAAAATTTAGAATTTAAATTTTTAAATTTTAAAATTTAAATTTTTAAATTCTAAAATTTAAAATTTCAATAATTAAATTTTTAAAATTTAGTATTTAAGTTTTTAAATTTTAAAATTTAAAGTTTTAATAATTAAATTTTTAAAATTTAGTATTTAAATTTTTAAATTTTAAAATTTAAATTTTTAAATTTTAAAATTTAAAATTTCAATAATTAAATTTTTAAAATTTAGTATTTAAGTTTTTAAATTTTAAAATTTAAAGTTTTAACAATTAAATTTTTAAAATTTAGTATTTAAATTTTTAAATTTTAAAATTTAAAGTTTTAATAATTAAATTTTTAAAATTTAGTATTTAAATTTTTAAATTTTAAAATTTAAAGTTTAAACAAAAAAAATTTTTAAAATTTAGTATTTAAATTTTTAAATTTTAAAATTTAAAGTTTTAATAATTAAATTTTTAAAATTTAGAATTTAAATTTTTAAATTTTAAAATTTAAATTTTTAAATTCTAAAATTTAAAATTTCAATAATTAAATTTTTAAAATTTAGTATTTAAATATTTAAATTTTAAAATTTAAAGATTTAATATTTAAAGTTTTTAAATTTAGTATTTAAATATGTAAATTTTAAAATTTAAATTTTAATAATTAAAGTTTTAAAATTTAGTATTTAAATTTTTAAATTTTAAAATTTAAAGTTTTAACAATTAAATTTTTAAAATTTAGTATTTAAATTTTTAAATTTTAAAATTTAAAGTTTTAATAATTAAATTTTTAAAATTTAGTATTTAAATTTTTAAATTTTAAAATTAAAAGTTTTAATAATTAAATTTTTAAAATTTGGTATTTAAATTTTTAAATTTTAAAACTTAAAGTTTTAACAATTAAATTTTTAAAATTTAGTATTTAAATTTTTAAATTTTAAAATTTAAAGTTTTAATAATTAAATTTTTAAAATTTAGTATTTAAATTTTTAAATTTTAAAATTTAAAATTTCAATAATTAAATTTTTAAAATTTAGTATTTAAGTTTTTAAATTTTAAAATTTAAAGTTTTAATAATTAAATTTTTAATATTTAGTATTTAACTTTTTATATTTTAAAGTTTGAAGTTTTAATAATTAAATTTTAAATTTTAGTATTTAAATTTTAAAATTTAAATTTTAATATTTAAAATTTTAATAATTAAATTTTAAAATTTAAAATTTTAATAATTAAATTTTTAAAATTTAGTATTTAAAGTTTTAAATTTTAAAATTTAAAGTTTTAATAATTAAATTTTTAAAATTTAGTATTTAAATTTTTAAATTTTAAAATTTAAAGTTTAAACAAAAAACATTTTTAAAAATTAGTATTTAAATTTTTAAATTTTAAAATTTAAAGTTTTAATAATTAAATTTTTAAAATTTAGAATTTAAATTTTTAAATTTTAAAATTTAAATTTTTAAATTCTAAAATTTAAAATTTCAATAATTAAATTTTTAAAATTTAGTATTTATGTTTTTAAATTTTAAAATTTAAAGTTTTAATAATTAAATTTTTAAAATTTAGTATTTAAATTTTTAAATTTTAAAATTTAAATTTTTAAATTTTAAAATTTAAAATTTCAATAATTAAATTTTTAAAATTTAGTATTTAAGTTTTTAAATTTTAAAATTTAAAGTTATAATAATTAAATATTTAAAATTTAGTATTTAAATTTTAAAATTTAAATTTTTAAATTTTAAAATTTAAAATTTTAATAATTAAATTTTTAAAATTTAGTATTTAAATATTTAAATTTTAAAATTTAAAGATTTATTATTTAAAGTTTTTAAATTTAGTATTTAAATTTATAAATTTTAAAATTTAAATTTTAATAATTAAGTTTTAAAATTTAGTATTTAAATTTTTAAATTTTAAAATTTAAAGTTTTAACAATTAAATTTTTAAAATTTAGTATTTAAATTTTTAAATTTTAAAATTTAAAGTTTTAATAATTAAATTTTTAAAATTTAGTATTTAAATTTTTATATTTTAAAATTAAAAGTTTTAATAATTAAATTTTTAAAATTTGTATTTAAATTTTTAAATTTTAAAATTTAAAGTTTTAATAATTAAATTTTTAAAATTTAGTATTTAAATTTTTAAATTTTAAAATTTAAAGTTTTAACAATCAAATTTTTAAAATTTAGTATTTAAATTTTTAAATTTTAAAATTTAAAGTTTTAATAATTAAATTTTTAAAATTTAGTATTTAAATTTATAAATTTTAAAATTTAAAGTTTAAACAAAAAAAATTTTTAAAATTTAGTTTTTAAATTTTTAAATTTTAAAATTTAAAGTTTTAATAATTAAATTTTTAAAATTTAGAATTTAAATTTTTAAATTTTAAAATTTAAATTTTTAAATTCTAAAATTTAAAATTTCAATAATTAAATTTTTAAAATTTAGTATTTAAGTTTTTAAATTTTAAAATTTAAAGTTTTAATAATTAAATTTTTAAAATTTAGTATTTAAATTTTTAAATTTTAAAGTTTTAATAATTAAATTTTTAAATTTTAAAATTTAAAATTTTAATAATTAAATTTTTAAAATTTAGTATTTAAATTTTTAAATTTTAAAATTTAAAGTTTTAATAATTAAATTTTTAAAATTTGTATTTAAATTTTTAAATTTTAAAATTTAAAGTTTTATTAATTAAATTTTTAAAATTTAGTATTTAAATTTTAAAATTTAAAGTTTTAATAATTAAATTTTTAAAATTTAGTATTTAAATTTTAAAATTTAAAGTTTTAATAATTAAATTTTTAAAATTTGTATTTAAATTTTTAAATTTTAAAATTTAAAGTTTTAATAATTAAATTTTTAAAATTTGGTATTTAAATTTTTAAATTTTAAAACTTAAAGTTTTAACAATTAAATTTTTAAAATTTGGTATTTAAATTTTTAAATTTTAAAATTTAAAGTTTTAATAATTAAATTTTTAAAATTTAGTATTTAAATTTTTAAATTTTAAAATTTAAAGTTTAAACAAAAAACATTTTTAAAAATTAGTATTTAAATTTTTAAATTTTAAAATTTAAAGTTTTAATAATTAAATTTTTAAAATTTAGAATTTAAATTTTTAAATTTTAAAATTTAAATTTTTAAATTCTAAAATTTAAAATTTCAATAATTAAATTTTTAAAATTTAGTATTTATGTTTTTAAATTTTAAAATTTAAAGTTTTAATAATTAAATTTTTAAAATTTAGTATTTAAATTTTTAAATTTTAAAATTTAAAGTTTTAATAATTAAATTTTTAAAATTTAGTATTTAAATTTTTAAATTTTAAAATTTAAAATTTCAATAATTAAATTTTTAAAATTTAGTATTTAAGTTTTTAAATTTTAAAATTTAAAGTTTTAATAATTAAATTATTAAAATGTAGTATTTAACTTTTTATATTTTAAAGTTTGAAGTTTTAATAATTAAATTTTAAATTTTAGTATTTAAATTTTAAAATTTAAATTTTAAAATTTAAAATTTTAATAATTAAATTTTTAAAATTTAGTATTTAAATTTTTAAATTTTAAAATTTAAAGTTTTAATAATTAAATTTTTAAAATTTGTATTTAAATTTATAAATTTTAAAATTTAAAGTTTTAATAATTAAATTTTTAAAATTTAGTATTTAAATTTTTAAATTTTAAAATTAAAAGTTTTAATAGTTAAATTTTTAAAATTTGTATTTAAATTTTTAAATTCTAAAATTTAAAGTTTTAATAATTAAATTTTTAAAATTTAGTATTTAAATTTTTAAATTTTAAAATTTAAAGTTTTAATAATTAAATTTTTAAAATTTGGTATTTAAATTTTTAAATTTTAAAACTTAAAGTTTTAACAATTAAATTTTTAAAATTTAGTATTTAAAGTTTTAAATTTTAAAATTTAAAGTTTTAATAATTAAATTTTTAAAATTTAGTATTTAAATTTTTAAATTTTAAAATTTAAAGTTTAAACAAAAAACATTTTTAAAAATTAGTATTTAAATTTTTAAATTTTAAAATTTAAAGTTTTAATAATTAAATTTTTAAAATTTAGAATTTAAATTTTTAAATTTTAAAATTTAAATTTTTAAATTCTAAAATTTAAAATTTCAATAATTAAATTTTTAAAATTTAGTATTTATGTTTTTAAATTTTAAAATTTAAAGTTTTAATAATTAAATTTTTAAAATTTAGTATTTAAATTTTTAAATTTTAAAATTTAAATTTTTAAATTTTAAAATTTAAAATTTCAATAATTAAATTTTTAAAATTTAGTATTTAAGTTTTTAAATTTTAAAATTTAAAGTTATAATAATTAAATATTTAAAATTTAGTATTTAAATTTTAAAATTTAAATTTTTAAATTTTAAAATTTAAAATTTTAATAATTAAATTTTTAAAATTTAGTATTTAAATATTTAAATTTTAAAATTTAAAGATTTAATATTTAAAGTTTTTAAATTTAGTATTTAAATTTATAAATTTTAAAATTTAAATTTTAATAATTAAAGTTTTAAAATTTAGTATTTAAATTTTTAAATTTTAAAATTTAAAGTTTTAACAATTAAATTTTTAAAATTTAGTATTTAAATTTTTAAATTTTAAAATTTAAAGTTTTAATAATTAAATTTTTAAAATTTAGTATTTAAATTTTTATATTTTAAAATTAAAAGTTTTAATAATTAAATTTTTAAAATTTGTATTTAAATTTTTAAATTTTAAAATTTAAAGTTTTAATAATTAAATTTTTAAAATTTGGTATTTAAATTTTTAAATTTTAAAATTTAAAGTTTTAACAATCAAATTTTTAAAATTTAGTATTTAAATTTTTAAATTTTAAAATTTAAAGTTTTAATAATTAAATTTTTAAAATTTAGTATTTAAATTTATAAATTTTAAAATTTAAAGTTTAAACAAAAAAAATTTTTAAAATTTAGTATTTAAATTTTTAAATTTTAAAATTTAAAGTTTTAATAAATAAAATTTTAAAATTTAGAATTTAAATTTTTAAATTTTAAAGTTTTAATAATTAAATTTTTAAATTTTAGTATTTAAATTTTTAAATTTTAAAGTTTTAATAATTAAATTTTTAAATTTTAGTATTTAAATTTTAAAATTTAAATTTTAAAATTTAAAATTTTAATAATTAAATTTTTAAAATTTAGTATTTAAATTTTTAAATTTTAAAATTTAAAGTTTTAATAATTAAATTTTTAAAATTTGTATTTAAATTTTTAAATTTTAAAATTTAAAGTTTTATTAATTAAATTTTTAAAATTTAGTATTTAAATTTTAAAATTTAAAGTTTTAATAATTAAATTTTTAAAATTTAGTATTTAAATTTTAAAATTTAAAGTTTTAATAATTAAATTTTTAAAATTTGTATTTAAATTTTTAAATTTTAAAATTTAAATTTTAATAATTAAAGTTTAAAAATTTAGTATTTAAATTTTTAAATTTTAAAATTTAAAGTTTTAATAATTAAAATTTTAAAATTTAGAATTTAAATTTTTAAATTTTAAAGTTTTAATAATTAAATTTTTAAATTTTAGTATTTAAATTTTTAAATTTTAAAGTTTTAATAATTAAATTTTTAAATTTTAGTATTTAAATTTTAAAATTTAAATTTTAAAATTTAAAATTTTAATAATTAAATTTTTAAAATTTAGTATTTAAATTTTTAAATTTTAAAATTTAAAGTTTTAATAATTAAATTTTTAAAATTTGTATTTAAATTTTTAAATTTTAAAATTTAAAGTTTTATTAATTAAATTTTTAAAATTTAGTATTTAAATTTTAAAATTTAAAGTTTTAATAATTAAATTTTTAAAATTTAGTATTTAAATTTTAAAATTTAAAGTTTTAATAATTAAATTTTTAAAATTTGTATTTAAATTTTTAAATTTTAAAATTTAAATTTTAATAATTAAAGTTTTAAAATTTAGTATTTAAATTTTTAAATTTTAAAATTTAAAGTTTTAATAATTAAATTTTTAAAATTTAGTATTTAAATTTTTAAATTTTAAAACTTAAAGTTTTAACAATTAAATTTTTAAAATTTAGTATTTAAAGTTTTAAATTTTAAAATTTAAAGTTTTAATAATTAAATTTTTAAAATTTAGTATTTAAATTTTTAAATTTTAAAATTTAAAGTTTAAACAAAAAACATTTTTAAAAATTAGTATTTAAATTTTTAAATTTTAAAATTTAAAGTTTTAATAATTAAATTTTTAAAATTTAGAATTTAAATTTTTAAATTTTAAAATTTAAATTTTTAAATTCTAAAATTTAAAATTTCAATAATTAAATTTTTAAAATTTAGTATTTATGTTTTTAAATTTTAAAATTTAAAGTTTTAATAATTAAATTTTTAAAATTTAGTATTTAAATTTTTAAATTTTAAAATTTAAATTTTTAAATTTTAAAATTTAAAATTTCAATAATTAAATTTTTAAAATTTAGTATTTAAGTTTTTAAATTTTAAAATTTAAAGTTAAAATAATTAAATATTTAAAATTTAGTATTTAAATTTTAAAATTTAAATTTTTAAATTTTAAAATTTAAAATTTTAATAATTAAATTTTTAAAATTTAGTATTTAAATATTTAAATTTTAAAATTTAAAGATTTAATATTTAAAGTTTTTAAATTTAGTATTTAAATTTATAAATTTTAAAATTTAAATTTTAATAATTAAAGTTTTAAAATTTAGTATTTAAATTTTTAAATTTTAAAATTTAAAGTTTTAACAATTAAATTTTTAAAATTAAGTATTTAAATTTTTAAATTTTAAAATTTAAAGTTTTAATAATTAAATATTTAAAATTTAGTATTTAAATTTTTATATTTTAAAATTAAAAGTTTTAATAATTAAATTTTTAAAATTTGTATTTAAATTTTTAAATTTTAAAATTTAAAGTTTTAATAATTAAATTTTTAAAATTTGGTATTTAAATTTTTAAATTTTAAAATTTAAAGTTTTAACAATCAAATTTTTAAAATTTAGTATTTAAATTTTTAAATTTTAAAATTTAAAGTTTTAATAATTAAATTTTTAAAATTTAGTATTTAAATTTATAAATTTTAAAATTTAAAGTTTAAACAAAAAAAATTTTTAAAATTTAGTATTTAAATTTTTAAATTTTAAAATTTAAAGTTTTAATAAATAAAATTTTAAAATTTAGAATTTAAATTTTTAAATTTTAAAGTTTTAATAATTAAATTTTTAAATTTTAGTATTTAAATTTTTAAATTTTAAAGTTTTAATAATTAAATTTTTAAATTTTAGTATTTAAATTTTAAAATTTAAATTTTAAAATTTAAAATTTTAATAATTAAATTTTTAAAATTTAGTATTTAAATTTTTAAATTTTAAAATTTAAAGTTTTAATAATTAAATTTTTAAAATTTGTATTTAAATTTTTAAATTTTAAAATTTAAAGTTTTATTAATTAAATTTTTAAAATTTAGTATTTAAATTTTAAAATTTTAAGTTTTAATAATTAAATTTTTAAAATTTAGTATTTAAATTTTAAAATTTAAAGTTTTAATAATCAAATTTTTAAAATTTGTATTTAAATTTTTAAATTTTAAAATTTAAATTTTAATAATTAAAGTTTTAAAATTTAGTATTTAAATTTTTAAATTTTAAAATTTAAAGTTTTAATAATTAAAATTTTAAAATTTAGAATTTAAATTTTTAAATTTTAAAGTTTTAATAATTAAATTTTTAAATTTTAGTATTTAAATTTTTAAATTTTAAAGTTTTAATAATTAAATTTTTAAATTTTAGTATTTAAATTTTAAAATTTAAATTTTAAAATTTAAAATTTTAATAATTAAATTTTTAAAATTTAGTATTTAAATTTTTAAATTTTAAAATTTAAAGTTTTAATAATTAAATTTTTAAAATTTGTATTTAAATTTTTAAATTTTAAAATTTAAAGTTTTATTAATTAAATTTTTAAAATTTAGTATTTAAATTTTAAAATTTAAAGTTTTAATAATTAAATTTTTAAAATTTAGTATTTAAATTTTAAAATTTAAAGTTTTAATAATTAAATTTTTAAAATTTGTATTTAAATTTTTAAATTTTAAAATTTAAATTTTAATAATTAAAGTTTTAAAATTTAGTATTTAAATTTTTAAATTTTAAAATTTAAAGTTTTAACAATTAAATTTTTAAAATTTAGTATTTAAATTTTTAAATTTTAAAATTTAAAGTTTTAATAATTAAATTTTTAAAATTTAGTATTTAAATTTTTATATTTTAAAATTAAAAGTTTTAATAATTAAATTTTTAAAATTTGTATTTAAATTTTTAAATTTTAAAATTTAAAGTTTTAATAATTAAATTTTTAAAATTTAGTATTTAAATTTTTAAATTTTAAAATTTAAAGTTTTAACAATCAAATTTTTAAAATTTAGTATTTAAATTTTTAAATTTTAAAATTTAAAGTTTTAATAATTAAATTTTTAAAATTTAGTATTTAAATTTTTAAATTTTAAAATTTAAAGTTTAAACAAAAAACATTTTTAAAAATTAGTATTTAAATTTTTAAATTTTAAAATTTAAAGTTTTAATAATTAAATTTTTAAAATTTGGAATTTAAATTTTTAAATTTTAAAATTTAAATTTTTAAATTCTAAAATTTAAAATTTCAATAATTAAATTTTTAAAATTTAGTATTTATGTTTTTAAATTTTAAAATTTAAAGTTTTAATAATTAAATTTTTAAATTTTAGTATTTAAATTTTAAAATTTAAATTTTACAATTTAAAATTTTAATAATTAAATTTTTAAAATTTAGTATTTAAATTTTTAAATTTTAAAATTTAAAGTTTTAATAATTAAATTTTTAAAATTTGTATTTAAATTTTTAAATTTTAAAATTTAAAGTTTTATTAATTAAATTTTTAAAATTTAGTATTTAAATTTTAAAATTTAAAGTTTTAATAATTAAATTTTTAAATTTTAGTATTTAAATTTTAAAATTTAAATTTTAAAATTTAAAATTTTAATAATTAATTTTTTAAAATTTAGTATTTAAATTTTTAAATTTTAAAATTAAAAGTTTTAATAGTTAAATTTTTAAAATTTGTATTTAAATTTTTAAATTTTAAAATTTAAAGTTTTATTAATTAAATTTTTAAAATTTAGTATTTATATTTTAAAATTTAAAGTTTTAATAATTAAATTTTTAAAATATATTATTTAAATTTTTAAATTTTAAAATTTAAAGTTTTAATAATTAAATTTTTAAAATTTGTATTTAAATTTTTAAATTTTAAAATTTAAAGTTTTAATAATTAAATTTTTAAAATTTGGTATATAAATTTTTAAATTTTAAAACTTAAAGTTTTAACAATTAAATTTTTAAAATTTAGTATTTAAATTTTTAAATTTTAAAATTTAAAGTTTTAATAATTAAATTTTTAAAATTTAGTATTTAAATTTTTAAATTTTAAAATTTAAAGTTTAAACAAAAAACATTTTTAAAAATTAGTATTTAAATTTTTAAATTTTAAAATTTAAATTTTTAAATTCTAAAATTTAAAATTTCAATAATTAAATTTTTAAAATTTAGTATTTATGTTTTTAAATTTTAAAATTTAAAGTTTTAATAATTAAATTTTTAAAATTTAGTATTTAAATTTTTAAATTTTAAAATTTAAATTTTTAAATTTTAAAATTTAAAATTTCAATAATTAAATTTTTAAAATTTAGTATTTAAGTTTTTAAATTTTAAAATTTAAAGTTTTAATAATTAAATTTTTAAAATTTAGTATTTAAATTTTTAAATTTTAAAATTTAAAGTTTAAACAAAAAAAATTTTTAAAATTTAGTATTTAAATTTTTAAATTTTAAAATTTAAAGTTTAAACAAAAAAAATTTTTAAAATTTAGTATTTAAATTTTTAAATTTTAAAATTTAAAGTTTTAATAATTAAATTTTTAAAATTTAGAATTTTAATTTTTAAATTTTAAAATTTAAATTTTTAAATTCTAAAATTTAAAATTTCAATAATTAAATTTTTAAAATTTAGTATTTAAGTTTTTAAATTTTAAAATTTAAAGTTTTAATAATTAAATTTTTAAAATTTAGTATTTAAATTTTTAAATTTTAAAATTTAAATTTTTAAATTTTAAAATTTAAAATTTCAATAATTAAATTTTTAAAATTTAGTATTTAAGTTTTTAAATTTTAAAATTTAAAGTTTTAACAATTAAATTTTTAAAATTTAGTATTTAAATTTTTAAATTTTAAAATTTAAAGTTTTAATAATTAAATTTTTAAAATTTAGTATTTAAATTTTTAAATTTTAAAATTTAAAGTTTAAACAAAAAAAATTTTTAAAATTTAGTATTTAAATTTTTAAATTTTAAAATTTAAAGTTTTAATAATTAAATTTTTAAAATTTAGAATTTAAATTTTTAAATTTTAAAATTTAAATTTTTAAATTCTAAAATTTAAAATTTCAATAATTAAATTTTTAAAATTTAGTATTTAAATATTTAAATTTTAAAATTTAAAGATTTAATATTTAAAGTTTTTAAATTTAGTATTTAAATATGTAAATTTTAAAATTTAAATTTTAATAATTAAAGTTTTAAAATGTAGTATTTAAATTTTTAAATTTTAAAATTTAAAGTTTTAACAATTAAATTTTTAAAATTTAGTATTTAAATTTTTAAATTTTAAAATTTAAAGTTTTAATAATTAAATTTTTAAAATTTAGTATTTAAATTTTTAAATTTTAAAATTAAAAGTTTTAATAATTAAATTTTTAAAATTTGTTATTTAAATTTTTAAATTTTAAAACTTAAAGTTTTAACAATTAAATTTTTAAAATTTAGTATTTAAATTTTTAAATTTTAAAATTTAAAGTTTTAATAATTAAATTTTTAAAATTTAGTATTTAAATTTTTAAATTTTAAAATTTAAAATTTCAATAATTAAATTTTTAAAATTTAGTATTTAAGTTTTTAAATTTTAAAATTTAAAGTTTTAATAATTAAATTTTTAAAATTTAGTATTTAACTTTTTATATTTTAAAGTTTGAAGTTTTAATAATTAAATTTTAAATTTTAGTATTTAAATTTTAAAATTTAAATTTTAAAATTTAAAATTTTAATAATTAAATTTTTAAAATTTAGTATTTAAATTTTTAAATTATAAAATTTAAAGTTTTAATAATTAAATTTTTAAAATTTGTATTTAAATTTATAAATTTTAAAATTTAAAGTTTTAATAATTAAATTTTTAAAATTTAGTATTTAAATTTTTAAATTTTAAAATTAAAAGTTTTAATAGTTAAATTTTTAAAATTTGTATTTAAATTTTTAAATTCTAAAATTTAAAGTTTTAATAATTAAATTTTTAAAATTTAGTATTTAAATTTTTAAATTTTAAAATTTAAAGTTTTAATAATTAAATTTTTAAAATTTGGTATTTAAATTTTTAAATTTTAAAACTTAAAGTTTTAACAATTAAATTTTTAAAATTTAGTATTTAAAGTTTTAAATATTAAAATTTAAAGTTTTAATAATTAAATTTTTAAAATTTAGTATTTAAATTTTTAAATTTTAAAATTTAAAGTTTAAACAAAAAACATTTTTAAAAATTAGTATTTAAATTTTTAAATTTTAAAATTTAAAATTTTAATAATTAAATTTTTAAAATTTAGAATTTAAATTTTTAAATTTTAAAATTTAAATTTTTAAATTCTAAAATTTAAAATTTCAATAATTAAATTTTTAAAATTTAGTATTTATGTTTTTAAATTTTAAAATTTAAAGTTTTAATAATTAAATTTTTAAAATTTAGTATTTAAATTTTTAAATTTTAAAATTTAAATTTTTAAATTTTAAAATTTAAAATTTCAATAATTAAATTTTTAAAATTTAGTATTTAAGTTTTTAAATTTTAAAATTTAAAGTTTTAATAATTAAATTTTTAAAATTTAGTATTTAAATTTTTATATTTTAAAATTTAAAGTTTTAATAATTAAATTTTTAAAATTTAGAATTTAAATTTTTAAATTTTAAAATTTAAATTTTTAAATTCTAAAATTTAAAATTTCAATAATTAAATTTTTAAAATTTAGTATTTAAGTTTTTAAATTTTAAAATTTAAAGTTTTAATAATTAAATTTTTAAAATTTAGTATTTAAATTTTTAAATTTTAAAATTTAAATTTTTAAATTTTAAAATTTAAAATTTCAATAATTAAATTTTTAAAATTTAGTATTTAAGTTTTTAAATTTTAAAATTTAAAGTTTTAACAATTAAATTTTTAAAATTTAGTATTTAAATTTTTAAATTTTAAAATTTAAAGTTTTAATAATTAAATTTTTAAAATTTAGTATTTAAATTTTTAAATTTTAAAATTTAAAGTTTAAACAAAAAAAATTTTTAAAATTTTGTATTTAAATTTTTAAATTTTAAAATTTAAAGTTTTAATAATTAAATTTTTAAAATTTAGAATTTAAATTTTTAAATTTTAAAATTTAAATTTTTAAATTCTAAAATTTAAAATTTCAATAATTAAATTTTTAAAATTTAGTATTTAAATATTTAAATTTTAAAATTTAAAGATTTAATATTTAAAGTTTTTAAATTTAGTATTTAAATATATAAATTTTAAAATTTAAATTTTAATAATTAAAGTTTTAAAATTTAGTATTTAAATTTTTAAATTTTAAAATTTAAAGTTTTAACAATTAAATTTTTAAAATTTAGTATTTAAATTTTTAAATTTTAAAATTTAAAGTTTTAATAATTAAATTTTTAAAATTTAGTATTTAAATTTTAAAATTTAAAGTTTTAATAATTAAATTTTTAAATTTTAGTATTTAAATTTTAAAATTTAAATTTTAAAATTTAAAATTTTAATAATTAATTTTTTAAAATTTAGTATTTAAATTTTTAAATTTTAAAATTAAAAGTTTTAATAGTTAAATTTTTAAAATTTGTATTTAAATTTTTAAATTTTAAAATTTAAAGTTTTATTAATTAAATTTTTAAAATTTAGTATTTATATTTTAAAATTTAAAGTTTTAATAATTAAATTTTTAAAATATAGTATTTAAATTTTTAAATTTTAAAATTTAAAGTTTTAATAATTAAATTTTTAAAATTTGTATTTAAATTTTTAAATTTTAAAATTTAAAGTTTTAATAATTAAATTTTTAAAATTTGGTATTTAAATTTTTAAATTTTAAAACTTAAAGTTTTAACAATTAAATTTTTAAAATTTAGTATTTAAATTTTTAAATTTTAAAATTTAAAGTTTTAATAATTAAATTTTTAAAATTTAGTATTTAAATTTTTAAATTTTAAAATTTAAAGTTTAAACAAAAAACATTTTTAAAAATTAGTATTTAAATTTTTAAATTTTTAAATTCTAAAATTTAAAATTTCAATAATTAAATTTTTAAAATTTAGTATTTATGTTTTTAAATTTTAAAATTTAAAGTTTTAATAATTAAATTTTTAAAATTTAGTATTTAAATTTTTAAATTTTAAAATTTAAATTTTTAAATTTTAAAATTTAAAATTTCAATAATTAAATTTTTAAAATTTAGTATTTAAGTTTTTAAATTTTAAAATTTAAAGTTTTAATAATTAAATTTTTAAAATTTAGTATTTAAATTTTTAAATTTTAAAATTTAAAGTTTAAACAAAAAAAATTTTTAAAATTTAGTATTTAAATTTTTAAATTTTAAAATTTAAAGTTTAAACAAAAAAAATTTTTAAAATTTAGTATTTAAATTTTTAAATTTTAAAATTTAAAGTTTTAATAATTAAATTTTTAAAATTTAGAATTTTAATTTTTAAATTTTAAAATTTAAATTTTTAAATTCTAAAATTTAAAATTTCAATAATTAAATTTTTAAAATTTAGTATTTAAGTTTTTAAATTTTAAAATTTAAAGTTTTAATAATTAAATTTTTAAAATTTAGTATTTAAATTTTTAAATTTTAAAATTTAAATTTTTAAATTTTAAAATTTAAAATTTCAATAATTAAATTTTTAAAATTTAGTATTTAAGTTTTTAAATTTTAAAATTTAAAGTTTTAACAATTAAATTTTTAAAATTTAGTATTTAAATTTTTAAATTTTAAAATTTAAAGTTTTAATAATTAAATTTTTAAAATTTAGTATTTAAATTTTTAAATTTTAAAATTTAAAGTTTAAACAAAAAAAATTTTTAAAATTTAGTATTTAAATTTTTAAATTTTAAAATTTAAAGTTTTAATAATTAAATTTTTAAAATTTAGAATTTAAATTTTTAAATTTTAAAATTTAAATTTTTAAATTCTAAAATTTAAAATTTCAATAATTAAATTTTTAAAATTTAGTATTTAAATATTTAAATTTTAAAATTTAAAGATTTAATATTTAAAGTTTTTAAATTTAGTATTTAAATATGTAAATTTTAAAATTTAAATTTTAATAATTAAAGTTTTAAAATGTAGTATTTAAATTTTTAAATTTTAAAATTTAAAGTTTTAACAATTAAATTTTTAAAATTTAGTATTTAAATTTTTAAATTTTAAAATTTAAAGTTTTAATAATTAAATTTTTAAAATTTAGTATTTAAATTTTTAAATTTTAAAATTAAATGTTTTAA
Organism: Aethina tumida; assembly: GCF_024364675.1. Classification (NCBI taxonomy): domain Eukaryota; kingdom Metazoa; phylum Arthropoda; class Insecta; order Coleoptera; family Nitidulidae; genus Aethina; species Aethina tumida. The sequence goes on from NC_065436.1 coordinate 10,524,883, forward strand.
TAATTAAATTTTTAAAATTTGTTATTTAAATTTTTAAATTTTAAAACTTAAAGTTTTAACAATTAAATTTTTAAAATTTAGTATTTAAATTTTTAAATTTTAAAATTTAAAGTTTTAATAATTAAATTTTTAAAATTTAGTATTTAAATTTTTAAATTTTAAAATTTAAAATTTCAATAATTAAATTTTTAAAATTTAGTATTTAAGTTTTTAAATTTTAAAATTTAAAGTTTTAATAATTAAATTTTTAAAATTTAGTATTTAACTTTTTATATTTTAAAGTTTGAAGTTTTAATAATTAAATTTTAAATTTTAGTATTTAAATTTTAAAATTTAAATTTTAAAATTTAAAATTTTAATAATTAAATTTTTAAAATTTAGTATTTAAATTTTTAAATTTTAAAATTTAAAGTTTTAATAATTAAATTTTTAAAATTTGTATTTAAATTTATAAATTTTAAAATTTAAAGTTTTAATAATTAAATTTTTAAAATTTAGTATTTAAATTTTTAAATTTTAAAATTAAAAGTTTTAATAGTTAAATTTTTAAAATTTGTATTTAAATTTTTAAATTCTAAAATTTAAAGTTTTAATAATTAAATTTTTAAAATTTATTATTTAAATTTTTAAATTTTAAAATTTAAAGTTTTAATAATTAAATTTTTAAAATTTGGTATTTAAATTTTTAAATTTTAAAACTTAAAGTTTTAACAATTAAATTTTTAAAATTTAGTATTTAAAGTTTTAAATATTAAAATTTAAAGTTTTAATAATTAAATTTTTAAAATTTAGTATTTAAATTTTTAAATTTTAAAATTTAAAGTTTAAACAAAAAACATTTTTAAAAATTAGTATTTAAATTTTTAAATTTTAAAATTTAAAGTTTTAATAATTAAATTTTTAAAATTTAGAATTTAAATTTTTAAATTTTAAAATTTAAATTTTTAAATTCTAAAATTTAAAATTTCAATAATTAAATTTTTAAAATTTAGTATTTATGTTTTTAAATTTTAAAATTTAAAGTTTTAATAATTAAATTTTTAAAATTTAGTATTTAAATTTTTAAATTTTAAAATTTAAATTTTTAAATTTTAAAATTTAAAATTTCAGTAATTAAATTTTTAAAATTTAGTATTTAAGTTTTTAAATTTTAAAATTTAAAGTTTTAATAATTAAATTTTTAAAATTTAGTATTTAAATTTTTATATTTTAAAATTTAAAGTTTTAATAATTAAATTTTTAAAATTTAGAATTTAAATTTTTAAATTTTAAAATTTAAATTTTTAAATTCTAAAATTTAAAATTTCAATAATTAAATTTTTAAAATTTAGTATTTAAGTTTTTAAATTTTAAAATTTAAAGTTTTAATAATTAAATTTTTAAAATTTAGTATTTAAATTTTTAAATTTTAAAATTTAAAGTTTAAACAAAAAAAATTTTTAAAATTTTGTATTTAAATTTTTAAATTTTAAAATTTAAAGTTTTAATAATTAAATTTTTAAAATTTAGAATTTAAATTTTTAAATTTTAAAATTTAAATTTTTAAATTCTAAAATTTAAAATTTCAATAATTAAATTTTTAAAATTTAGTATTTAAATATTTAAATTTTAAAATTTAAAGATTTAATATTTAAAGTTTTTAAATTTAGTATTTAAATATATAAATTTTAAAATTTAAATTTTAATAATTAAAGTTTTAAAATTTAGTATTTAAATTTTTAAATTTTAAAATTTAAAGTTTTAACAATTAAATTTTTAAAATTTAGTATTTAAATTTTTAAATTTTAAAATTTAAAGTTTTAATAATTAAATTTTTAAAATTTAGTATTTAAATTTTTAAATTTTAAAATTAAAAGTTTTAATAATTAAATTTTTAAAATTTGGTATTTAAATTTTTAAATTTTAAAACTTAAAGTTTTAACAATTAAATTTTTAAAATTTAGTATTTAAATTTTTAAATTTTAAAATTTAAAGTTTTAATAATTAAATTTTTAAAATTTAGTATTTAAATTTTTAAATTTTAAAATTTAAAATTTCAATAATTAAATTTTTAAAATTTAGTATTTAAGTTTTTAAATTTTAAAATTTAAAGTTTTAATAATTAAATTTTTAAAATTTAGTATTTAACTTTTTATATTTTAAAGTTTGAAGTTTTAATAATTAAATTTTAAATTTTAGTATTTAAATTTTAAAATTTAAATTTTAAAATTTAAAATTTTAATAATTAAATTTTTAAAATTTAGTATTTAAATTTTTAAATTTTAAAATTTAAAGTTTTAATAATTAAATTTTTAATATTTGTATTTAAATTTATAAATTTTAAAATTTAAAGTTTTAATAATTAAATTTTTAAAATTTAGTATTTAAATTTTTAAATTTTAAAATTAAAAGTTTTAATAGTTAAATTTTTAAAATTTGTATTTAAATTTTTAAATTCTAATATTTAAAGTTTTAATAAATAAATTTTTAAAATTTAGTATTTAAATTTTTAAATTTTAAAATTTAAAGTTTTAATAATTAAATTTTTAAAATTTAGTATTTAAATTTTTAAATTTTAAAATTAAAAGTTTTAATAATTAAATTTTTTAAATTTGTATTTAAATTTTTAAATTTTAAAATTTAAAGTTTTAATAATTAAATTTTTAAAATTTAATATTTAAATTTTTAAATTTTAAAATTTAAAGTTTTAATAATTAAATTTTTAAAATTTAGTATTTAAATTTTTAAATTTTAAAATTTAAAGTTTTAATAATTAAATATATAAAATTTGTATTTAAATTTTTAAATTTTAAAATTTAAAGTTATAATAATTAAATATTTAAAATTTAGTATTTAAATTTTAAAATTTAAATTTTTAAATTTTAAAATTTAAAATTTTAATAATTAAATTTTTAAAATTTAGTATTTAAATATTTAAATTTTAAAATTTAAAGATTTAATATTTAAAGTTTTTAAATTTAGTATTTAAATTTATAAATTTTAAAATTTAAATTTTAATAATTAAAGTTTTAAAATTTAGTATTTAAATTTTTAAATTTTAAAATTTAAAGTTTTAACAATTAAATTTTTAAAATTTAGTATTTAAATTTTTAAATTTTAAAATTTAAAGTTTTAATAATTAAATTTTTAAAATTTAGTATTTAAATTTTTAAATTTTAAAATTAAAAGTTTTAATAATTAAAATTTTAAAATTTGTATTTAAATTTTTAAATTTTAAAATTTAAAGTTTTAATAATTAAATTTTTAAAATTTTGTATTTAAATTTTTAAATTTTAAAATTTAAAGTTTTAACAATCAAATTTTTAAAATTTAGTATTTAAATTTTTAAATTTTAAAATTTAAAGTTTTAATAATTAAATTTTTAAAATTTAGTATTTAAATTTATAAATTTTAAAATTTAAAGTTTAAACAAAAAAAATTTTTAAAATTTAGTATTTAAATTTTTAAATTTTAAAATTTAAAGTTTTAAAAATTAAATTTTTAAAATTTAGAATTTAAATTTTTAAATTTTAAAATTTAAATTTTTAAATTCTTAAATTTAAAATTTCAATAATTAAATTTTTAAAATTTAGTATTTAAGTTTTTAAATTTTAAAACTTAAAGTTTAAACAAAAAACATTTTTAAAAATTAGTATTTAAATTTTTAAATTTTAAAATTTAAAGTTTTAATAATTAAATTTTTAAAATTTAGAATTTAAATTTTAAAATTTTAAAATTTAAATTTTTAAATTCTAAAATTTAAAATTTCAATAATTAAATTTTTAAAATTTAGTATTTATGTTTTTAAATTTTAAAATTTAAAGTTTTAATAATTAAATTTTTAAAATTTAGTATTTAAATTTTTAAATTTTAAAATTTAAATTTTTAAATTTTAAAATTTAAAATTTCAATAATTAAATTTTTAAAATTTAGTATTTAAGTTTTTAAATTTTAAAATTTAAAGTTTTAATAATTAAATTTTTAAAATTTAGTATTTAAATTTTTAAATTTTAAAATTTAAAGTTTAAACAAAAAAAATTTTTAAAATTTAGTATTTAAATTTTTAAATTTTAAAATTTAAAGTTTAAACAAAAAAAATTTTTAAAATTTAGTATTTAAATTTTTAAATTTTAAAATTTAAAGTTTTAATAATTAAATTTTTAAAATTTAGAATTTAAATTTTTAAATTTTAAAATTTAAATTTTTAAATTCTAAAATTTAAAATTTCAATAATTAAATTTTTAAAATTTAGTATTTAAGTTTTTAAATTTTAAAATTTAAAGTTTTAATAATTAAATTTTTAAAATTTAGTATTTAAATTTTTAAATTTTAAAATTTAAATTTTTAAATTTTAAAATTTAAAATTTCAATAATTAAATTTTTAAAATTTAGTATTTAAGTTTTTAAATTTTAAAATTTAAAGTTTTAACAATTAAATTTTTAAAATTTAGTATTTAAATTTTTAAATTTTAAAATTTAAAGTTTTAATAATTAAATTTTTAAAATTTAGTATTTAAATTTTTAAATTTTAAAATTTAAAATTTCAATAATTAAATTTTTAAAATTTAGTATCTAAGTTTTTAAATTTTAAAATTTAAAGTTTTAATAATTAAATATTTAAAATTTAGAATTTAAATTTTTAAATTTTAAAATTTAAATTTTTAAATTCTAAAATTTAAAATTTCAATAATTAAATTTTTAAAATTTAGTATTTATGTTTTTAAATTTTAAAATTTAAAGTTTTAATAATTAAATTTTTAAAATTTAGTATTTAAATTTTTAAATTTTAAAATTTAAATTTTTAAATTTTAAAATTTAAAATTTCAATAATTAAATTTTTAAAATTTAGTATTTAAGTTTTTAAATTTTAAAATTTAAAGTTTTAATAATTAAATTTTTAAAATTTAGTATTTAAATTTTTAAATTTTAAAATTTAAAGTTTAAACAAAAAAAATTTTTAAAATTTAGTATTTAAATTTTTAAATTTTAAAATTTAAAGTTTAAACAAAAAAAATTTTTAAAATTTAGTATTTAAATTTTTAAATTTTAAAATTTAAAGTTTTAATAATTAAATTTTTAAAATTTAATTTTTAAAATTTAAATTTTTAAATTCTAAAATTTAAAATTTCAATAATTAAATTTTTAAAATTTAGTATTTAAGTTTTTAAATTTTAAAATTTAAAGTTTTAATAATTAAATTTTTAAAATTTAGTATTTAAATTTTTAAATTTTAAAATTTAAATTTTTAAATTTTAAAATTTAAAATTTCAATAATTAAATTTTTAAAATTTAGTATTTAAGTTTTTAAATTTTAAAATTTAAAGTTTTAACAATTAAATTTTTAAAATTTAGTATTTAAATTTTTAAATTTTAAAATTTAAAGTTTTAATAATTAAATTTTTAAAATTTAGTATTTAAATTTTTAAATTTTAAAATTTAAAATTTCAATAATTAAATTTTTAAAATTTAGTATCTAAGTTTTTAAATTTTAAAATTTAAAGTTTTAATAATTAAATTTTTAAAATTTAGTATTTAACTTTTTATATTTTAAAGTTTGAAGTTTTAATAATTAAATTTTAAATTTTAGTATTTAAATTTTAAAATTTAAATTTTAAAATTTAAAATTTTAATAATTAAATTTTTAAAATTTAGTATTTAAATTTTTAAATTTTAAAATTTAAAGTTTTAATAATTAAACTTTTAAAATTTGTATTTAAATTTATAAATTTTAAAATTTAAAGTTTTAATAATTAAATTTTTAAAATTTAGTATTTAAATTTTTAAATTTTAAAATTAAAAGTTTTAATAGTTAAATTTTTAAAATTTGTATTTAAATTTTTAAATTCTAAAATTTAAAGTTTTAATAATTAAATTTTTAAAATTTAGTATTTAAATTTTTAAATTTTAAAATTTAAGTTTTAATAATTAAATTTTTAAAATTTGGTATTTAAATTTTTAAATTTTAAAACTTAAAGTTTTAACAATTAAATTTTTAAAATTTAGTATTTAAAGTTTTAAATTTTAAAATTTAAAGTTTTAATAATTAAATTTTTAAAATTTAGTATTTAAATTTTTAAATTTTAAAATTTAAAGTTTAAACAAAAAACATTTTTAAAAATTAGTATTTAAATTTTTAAATTTTAAAATTTAAAGTTTTAATAATTAAATTTTTAAAATTTAGAATTTAAATTTTTAAATTTTAAAATTTAAATTTTTAAATTCTAAAATTTAAAATTTCAATAATTAAATTTTTAAAATTTAGTATTTATGTTTTTAAATTTTAAAATTTAAAGTTTTAATAATTAAATTTTTAAAATTTAGTATTTAAATTTTTAAATTTTAAAATTTAAATTTTTTAATTTTAAAATTTAAAATTTCAATAATTAAATTTTTAAAATTTAGTATTTAAGTTTTTAAATTTTAAAATTTAAATTTTTAAATTCTAAAATTTAAAATTTCAATAATTAAATTTTTAAAATTTAGTATTTAAATTTTTAAATTTTAAAATTTAAAGTTTTAATAATTAAATTTTTAAAATTTAGTATTTAAATTTTTAAATTTTAAAATTTAAATTTTTAAATTTTAAAATTTAAAATTTCAATAATTAAATTTTTAAAATTTAGTATTTAAGTTTTTAAATTTTAAAATTTAAAGTTTTAATAATTAAATTTTTAAAATTTAGTATTTAAATTTTTAAATTTTAAAATTTAAAGTTTAAACAAAAAAAATTTTTAAAATTTAGTATTTAAATTTTTAAATTTTAAAATTTAAAGTTTTAATAATTAAATTTTTAAAATTTAGTATTTAAATTTTTAAATTTTAAAATTTAAATTTTTAAATTTTAAAATTTAAAATTTCAATAATTAAATTTTTAAAATTTAGTATTTAAGTTTTTAAATTTTAAAATTTAAAGTTTTAACAATTAAATTTTTAAAATTTAGTATTTAAATTTTTAAATTTTAAAATTTAAAGTTTTAATAATTAAATTTTTAAAATTTAGTATTTAAATTTTTAAATTTTAAAATTTAAAGTTTAAACAAAAAAAATTTTTAAAATTTAGTATTTAAATTTTTAAATTTTAAAATTTAAAGTTTTAATAATTAAATTTTTAAAATTTAGAATTTAAATTTTTAAATTTTAAAATTTAAATTTTTAAATTCTAAAATTTAAAATTTCAATAATTAAATTTTTAAAATATAGTATTTAAGTTTTTAAATTTTAAAATTTAAAGTTTTAATAATTAAATTTTTAAAATTTAGTATTTAAATTTTTAAATTTTAAAATTTAAATTTTTAAATTTTAAAATTTAAAATTTCAATAATGAAATTTTTAAAATTTAGTATTTAAGTTTTTAAATTTTAAAATTTAAAGTTTTAACAATTAAATTTTTAAAATTTAGTATTTAAATTTTTAAATTTTAAAATTTAAAGTTTTAATAATTAAATTTTTAAAATTTAGTATTTAAATTTTTAAATTTTAAAATTTAAAGTTTAAACAAAAAAAATTTTTAAAATTTAGTATTTAAATTTTTAAATTTTAAAATTTAAAGTTTTAATAATTAAATTTTTAAAATTTAGAATTTAAATTTTTAAATTTTAAAATTTAAATTTTTAAATTCTAAAATTTAAAATTTCAATAATTAAATTTTTAAAATTTAGTATTTAAGTTTTTAAATTTTAAAATTTAAAGTTTTAATAATTAAATTTTTAAAATTTAGTATTTAACTTTTTATATTTTAAAGTTTGAAGTTTTAATAATTAAATTTTAAATTTTAGTATTTAAATTTTAAAATTTAAATTTTAAAATTTAAAATTTTAATAATTAAATTTTTAAAATTTAGTATTTAAATTTTTAAATTTTAAAATTTAAAGTTTTAATAATTAAATTTTTAAAATTTGTATTTAAATTTATAAATTTTAAAATTTAAAGTTTTAATAATTAAATTTTTAAAATTTAGTATTTAAATTTTTAAATTTTAAAATTAAAAGTTTTAATAGTTAAATTTTTAAAATTTGTATTTAAATTTTTAAATTCTAAAATTTAAAGTTTTAATAATTAAATTTTTAAAATTTAGTATTTAAATTTTTAAATTTTAAAATTTAAAGTTTTAACAATTAAATTTTTAAAATTTAGTATTTAAATTTTTAAATTTTAAAATTTAAAGTTTTAATAATTAAATTTTTAAAATTTAGTATTTAAATTTTTAAATTTTAAAATTTAAAATTTCAATAATTAAATTTTTAAAATTTAGTATTTAAGTTTTTAAATTTTAAAATTTAAAGTTTTAATAATTAAATTTTTAAAATTTAGTATTTAACTTTTTATATTTTAAAGTTTGAAGTTTTAATAATTAAATTTTAAATTTTAGTATTTAAATTTTAAAATTTAAATTTTAAAATTTAAAATTTTAATAATTAAATTTTTAAAATTTAGTATTTAAATTTTTAAATTTTAAAATTTAAAGTTTTAATAATTAAATTTTTAAAATTTGTATTTAATTTTATAAATTTTAAAATTTAAAGTTTTAATAATTAAATTTTTAAAATTTAGTATTTAAATTTTTAAATTTTAAAATTAAAAGTTTTAATAGTTAAATTTTTAAAATTTGTATTTAAATTTTTAAATTCTAAAATTTAAAGTTTTAATAATTAAATTTTTAAAATTTAGTATTTAAATTTTTAAATTTTAAAATTTAAAGTTTTAATAATTAAATTTTTAAAATTTGGTATTTAAATTTTTAAATTTTAAAACTTAAAGTTTTAACAATTAAATTTTTAAAATTTAGTATTTAAAGTTTTAAATTTTAAAATTTAAAGTTTTAATAATTAAATTTTTAAAATTTAGTATTTAAATTTTTAAATTTTAAAATTTAAAGTTTAAACAAAAAACATTTTTAAAAATTAGTATTTAAATTTTTAAATTTTAAAATTTAAAGTTTTAATAATTAAATTTTTAAAATTTAGAATTTAAATTTTTAAATTTTAAAATTTAAATTTTTAAATTCTAAAATTTAAAATTTCAATAATTAAATTTTTAAAATTTAGTATTTATGTTTTTAAATTTTAAAATTTAAAGTTTTAATAATTAAATTTTTAAAATTTAGTATTTAAATTTTTAAATTTTAAAATTTAAATTTTTAAATTTTAAAATTTAAAATTTCAATAATTAAATTTTTAAAATTTAGTATTTAAGTTTTTAAATTTTAAAATTTAAAGTTTTAATAATTAAATTTTTAAAATTTAGTATTTAAATTTTTATATTTTAAAATTTAAAGTTTTAATAATTAAATTTTTAAAATTTAGAATTTAAATTTTTAAATTTTAAAATTTAAATTTTTAAATTCTAAAATTTAAAATTTCAATAATTAAATTTTTAAAATTTAGTATTTAAGTTTTTAAATTTTAAAATTTAAAGTTTTAATAATTAAATTTTTAAAATTTAGTATTTAAATTTTTAAATTTTAAAATTTAAAGTTTTAATAATTAAATTTTTAAAATTTGGTATTTAAATTTTTAAATTTTAAAACTTAAAGTTTTAACAATTAAATTTTTAAAATTTAGTATTTAAAGTTTTAAATTTTAAAATTTAAAGTTTTAATAATTAAATTTTTAAAATTTGGTATTTAAATTTTTAAATTTTAAAACTTAAAGTTTTAACAATTAAATTTTTAAAATTTAGTATTTAAATTTTTAAATTTTAAAATTTAAAGTTTTAATAATTAAATTTTTAAAATTTAGTATTTAAATTTTTAAATTTTAAAATTTAAAATTTCAATAATTAAATTTTTAAAATTTAGTATTTAAGTTTTTAAATTTTAAAATTTAAAGTTTTAATAATTAAATTTTTAAAATTTAGTATTTAACTTTTTATATTTTAAAGTTTGAAGTTTTAATAATTAAATTTTAAATTTTAGTATTTAAATTTTAAAATTTAAATTTTAAAATTTAAAATTTTAATAATTAAATTTTTAAAATTTAGTATTTAAATTTTTAAATTTTAAAATTTAAAGTTTTAATAATTAAATTTTTAATATTTGTATTTAAATTTATAAATTTTAAAATTTAAAGTTTTAATAATTAAATTTTTAAAATTTAGTATTTAAATTTTTAAATTTTAAAATTAAAAGTTTTAATAGTTAAATTTTTAAAATTTGTATTTAAATTTTTAAGTTCTAATATTTAAAGTTTTAATAAATAAATTTTTAAAATTTAGTATTTAAATTTTTAAATTTTAAAATTTAAAGTTTTAATAATTAAATTTTTAAAATTTAGTATTTAAATTTTTAAATTTTAAAATTAAAAGTTTTAATAATTAAATTTTTTAAATTTGTATTTAAATTTTTAAATTTTAAAATTTAAAGTTTTAATAATTAAATTTTTAAAATTTAATATTTAAATTTTTAAATTTTAAAATTTAAAGTTTTAATAATTAAATTTTTAAAATTTAGTATTTAAATTTTTAAATTTTAAAATTTAAAGTTTTAATAATTAAATATATAAAATTTGTATTTAAATTTTTAAATTTTAAAATTTAAAGTTATAATAATTAAATATTTAAAATTTAGTATTTAAATTTTAAAATTTAAATTTTTAAATTTTAAAATTTAAAATTTTAATAATTAAATTTTTAAAATTTAGTATTTAAATATTTAAATTTTAAAATTTAAAGATTTAATATTTAAAGTTTTTAAATTTAGTATTTAAATTTATAAATTTTAAAATTTAAATTTTAATAATTAAAGTTTTAAAATTTAGTATTTAAATTTTTAAATTTTAAAATTTAAAGTTTTAACAATTAAATTTTTAAAATTTAGTATTTAAATTTTTAAATTTTAAAATTTAAAGTTTTAATAATTAAATTTTTAAAATTTAGTTTTTAAATTTTTAAATTTTAAAATTAAAAGTTTTAATAATTAAAATTTTAAAATTTGTATTTAAATTTTTAAATTTTAAAATTTAAAGTTTTAATAATTAAATTTTTAAAATTTAGTATTTAAATTTTTAAATTTTAAAATTTAAAGTTTTAACAATCAAATTTTTAAAATTTAGTATTTAAATTTTTAAATTTTAAAATTTAAAGTTTTAATAATTAAATTTTTAAAATTTAGTATTTAAATTTATAAATTTTAAAATTTAAAGTTTAAACAAAAAAAATTTTTAAAATTTAGTATTTAAATTTTTAAATTTTAAAATTTAAAGTTTTAATAATTAAATTTTTAAAATTTAGAATTTAAATTTTTAAATTTTAAAATTTAAATTTTTAAATTCTAAAATTTAAAATTTCAATAATTAAATTTTTAAAATTTAGTATTTAAGTTTTTAAATTTTAAAATTTAAAGTTTTAATAATTAAATTTTTAAAATTTAGTATTTAAATTTTTAAATTTTAAAGTTTTAATAATTAAATTTTTAAATTTTAGTATTTAAATTTTAAAATTTAAAATTTTAATAATTAAATTTTTTTAAATGTAGTATTTAAATTTTTAAATTTTAAAATTTAAAGTTTTAATAATTAAATTTTTAAAATTTGTATTTAAATTTATAAATTTTAAAATTTAAAGTTTTAATAATTAATTTTATAAAATTTAGTATTTAAATTTTTAAATTTTGAAATTAAAAGTTTTAATAGTTAAATTTTTAAAATTTGTATTTAAATTTTTAAATTCTAATATTTAAAGTTTTAATAAATAAATTTTTAAAATTTAGTATTTAAATTTTTAAATTTTAAAATTTAAAGTTTTAATAATTAAATTTTTAAAATTTAGTATTTAAATTTTTAAATTTTAAAATTAAAAGTTTTAATAATTAAATTTTTTAAATTTTTAAATTTTAAAATTTAAAGTTTTAATAATTAAATTTTTAAAATTTAATATTTAAATTTTTAAATTTTAATATTTAAAGTTTTAATAATTAAATTTTTAAAATTTAGTATTTAAATTTTTAAATTTTAAAATTTAAAGTTTTAATAATTAAATATATAAAATTTGTATTTAAATTTTTAAATTTTAAAATTTAAAGTTATAATAATTAAATATTTAAAATTTAGTATTTAAATTTTAAAATTTAAATTTTTAAATTTTAAAATTTAAAATTTTAATAATTAAATTTTTAAAATTTAGTATTTAAATATTTAAATTTTAAAATTTAAAGATTTAATATTTAAAGTTTTTAAATTTAGTATTTAAATTTATAAATTTTAAAATTTAAATTTTAATAATTAAAGTTTTAAAATTTAGTATTTAAATTTTTAAATTTTAAAATTTAAAGTTTTAACAATTAAATTTTTAAAATTTAGTATTTAAATTTTTAAATTTTAAAATTTAAAGTTTTAATAATTAAATTTTTAAAATTTAGTATTTAAATTTTTAAATTTTAAAATTAAAAGTTTTAATAATTAAAATTTTAAAATTTGTATTTAAATTTTTAAATTTTATAATTTAAAGTTTTAATAATTAAATTTTTAAAATTTAGTATTTAAATTTTTAAATTTTAAAATTTAAAGTTTTAACAATCAAATTTTTAAAATTTAGTATTTAAATTTTTAAATTTTAAAATTTAAAGTTTTAATAATTAAATTTTTAAAATTTAGTATTTAAATTTATTAATTTTAAAATTTAAAGTTTAAACAAAAAAAATTTTTAAAATTTAGTATTTAAATTTTTAAATTTTAAAATTTAAAGTTTTAATAATTAAATTTTTAAAATTTAGAATTTAAATTTTTAAATTTTAAAATTTAAATTTTTAAATTCTAAAATTTAAAATTTCAATAATTAAATTTTTAAAATTTAGTATTTAAGTTTTTAAATTTTAAAATTTAAAGTTTTAATAATTAAATTTTTAAAATTTAGTATTTAAATTTTTAAATTTTAAAGTTTTAATAATTAAAATTTTAAATTTTAGTATTTAAATTTTAAAATTTAAATTTTAAAATTTAAAATTTTAATAATTAAATTTTTAAAATGTAGTATTTAAATTTTTAAATTTTAAAATTTAAAGTTTTAATAATTAAATTTTTAAAATTTGTATTTAAATTTTTAAATTTTAAAACTTAAAGTTTTAACAATTAAATTTTTAAAATTTAGTATTTAAATTTTTAAATTTTAAAATTTAAAGTTTTAATAATTAAATTTTTAAAATTTAGTATTTAAATTTTTAAATTTTAAAATTTAAAGTTTAAACAAAAAACATTTTTAAAAATTAGTATTTAAATTTTTAAATTTTAAAATTTAAAGTTTTAATAATTAAATTTTTAAAATTTAGAATTTAAATTTTTAAATTTTAAAATTTAAATTTTTAAATTCTAAAATTTAAAATTTCAATAATTAAATTTTTAAAATTTAGTATTTATGTTTTTAAATTTTAAAATTTAAAGTTTTAATAATTAAATTTTTAAAATTTAGTATTTAAATTTTTAAATTTTAAAATTTAAATTTTTAAATTTTAAAATTTAAAATTTCAATAATTAAATTTTTAAAATTTAGTATTTAAGTTTTTAAATTTTAAAATTTAAAGTTTTAATAATTAAATTTTTAAAATTTAGTATTTAAATTTTTAAATTTTAAAATTTAAAGTTTAAACAAAAAAAATTTTTAAAATTTAGTATTTAAATTTTTAAATTTTAAAATTTAAAGTTTAAACAAAAAAAATTTTTAAAATTTAGTATTTAAATTTTTAAATTTTAAAATTTAAAGTTTTAATAATTAAATTTTTAAAATTTAGAATTTAAATTTTTAAATTTTAAAATTTAAATTTTTAAATTCTAAAATTTAAAATTTCAATAATTAAATTTTTAAAATTTAGTATTTAAGTTTTTAAATTTTAAAATTTAAAGTTTTAATAATTAAATTTTTAAAATTTAGTATTTAAATTTTTAAATTTTAAAATTTAAATTTTTAAATTTTAAAATTTAAAATTTCAATAATTAAATTTTTAAAATTTAGTATTTAAGTTTTTAAATTTTAAAATTTAAAGTTTTAACAATTAAATTTTTAAAATTTAGTATTTAAATTTTTAAATTTTAAAATTTAAAGTTTTAATAATTAAATTTTTAAAATTTAGTATTTAAATTTTTAAATTTTAAAGTTTTAATAATTAAATTTTTAAATTTTAGTATTTAAATTTTAAAATTTAAAATTTTAATAATTAAATTTTTAAAATGTAGTATTTAAATTTTTAAATTTTAAAATTTAAAGTTTTAATAATTAAATTTTTAAAATTTGTATTTAAATTTATAAATTTTAAAATTTAAAGTTTTAATAATTAATTTTTTAAAATTTAGTATTTAAATTTTTAAATTTTAAAATTAAAAGTTTTAATAGTTAAATTTTTAAAATTTGTATTTAAATTTTTAAATTCTAATATTTAAAGTTTTAATAAATAAATTTTTAAAATTTAGTATTTAAATTTTTAAATTTTAAAATTTAAAGTTTTAATAATTAAATTTTTAAAATTTAGTATTTAAATTTTTAAATTTTAAAATTAAAAGTTTTAATAATTAAATTTTTTAAATTTGTATTTAAATTTTTAAATTTTAAAATTTAAAGTTTTAATAATTAAATTTTTAAAATTTAATATTTAAATTTTTAAATTTTAATATTTAAAGTTTTAATAATTAAATTTTTAAAATTTAGTATTTAAATTTTTAAATTTTAAAATTTAAAGTTTTAATAATTAAATATATAAAATTTGTATTTAAATTTTTAAATTTTAAAATTTAAAGTTATAATAATTAAATATTTAAAATTTAGTATTTAAATTTTAAAATTTAAATTTTTAAATTTTAAAATTTAAAATTTTAATAATTAAATTTTTAAAATTTAGTATTTAAATATTTAAATTTTAAAATTTAAAGATTTAATATTTAAAGTTTTTAAATTTAGTATTTAAATTTATAAATTTTAAAATTTAAATTTTAATAATTAAAGTTTTAAAATTTAGTATTTAAATTTTTAAATTTTAAAATTTAAAGTTTTAACAATTAAATTTTTAAAATTTAGTATTTAAATTTTTAAATTTTAAAATTTAAAGTTTTAATAATTAAATTTTTAAAATTTAGTATTTAAATTTTTAAATTTTAAAATTTAAAGTTTTAACAATCAAATTTTTAAAATTTAGTATTTAAATTTTTAAATTTTAAAATTTAAAGTTTTAATAATTAAATTTTTAAAATTTAGTATTTAAATTTATAAATTTTAAAATTTAAAGTTTAAACAAAAAAAATTTTTAAAATTTAGTATTTAAATTTTTAAATTTTAAAATTTAAAGTTTTAATATTTAAATTTTTAAAATTTAGAATTTAAATTTTTAAATTTTAAAATTTAAATTTTTAAATTCTAAAATTTAAAATTTCAATAATTAAATTTTTAAAATTTAGTATTTAAGTTTTTAAATTTTAAAATTTAAAGTTTTAATAATTAAATTTTTAAAATTTAGTATTTAAATTTTTAAATTTTAAAGTTTTAATAATTAAATTTTTAAATTTTAGTATTTAAATTTTAAAATTTAAATTTTAAAATTTAAAATTTTAATAATTAAATTTTTAAAATGTAGTATTTAAATTTTTAAATTTTAAAATTTAAAGTTTTAATAATTAAATTTTTAAAATTTGTATTTAAATTTTTAAATTTTAAAACTTAAAGTTTTAACAATTAAATTTTTAAAATTTAGTATTTAAATTTTTAAATTTTAAAATTTAAAGTTTTAATAATTAAATTTTTAAAATTTAGTATTTAAATTTTTAAATTTTAAAATTTAAAGTTTAAACAAAAAACATTTTTAAAAATTAGTATTTAAATTTTTAAATTTTAAAATTTAAAGTTTTAATAATTAAATTTTTAAAATTTAGAATTTAAATTTTTAAATTTTAAAATTTAAATTTTTAAATTCTAAAATTTAAAATTTCAATAATTAAATTTTTAAAATTTAGTATTTATGTTTTTAAATTTTAAAATTTAAAGTTTTAATAATTAAATTTTTAAAATTTAGTATTTAAATTTTTAAATTTTAAAATTTAAATTTTTAAATTTTAAAATTTAAAATTTCAATAATTAAATTTTTAAAATTTAGTATTTAAGTTTTTAAATTTTAAAATTTAAAGTTTTAATAATTAAATTTTTAAAATTTAGTATTTAAATTTTTAAATTTTAAAATTTAAAGTTTAAACAAAAAAAATTTTTAAAATTTAGTATTTAAATTTTTAAATTTTAAAATTTAAAGTTTAAACAAAAAAAATTTTTAAAATTTAGTATTTAAATTTTTAAATTTTAAAATTTAAAGTTTTAATAATTAAATTTTTAAAATTTTGAATTTAAATTTTTAAATTTTAAAATTTAAATTTTTAAATTCTAAAATTTAAAATTTCAATAATTAAATTTTTAAAATTTAGTATTTAAGTTTTTAAATTTTAAAATTTAAAGTTTTAATAATTAAATTTTTAAAATTTAGTATTTAAATTTTTAAATTTTAAAATTTAAATTTTTAAATTTTAAAATTTAAAATTTCAATAATTAAATTTTTAAAATTTAGTATTTAAGTTTTTAAATTCTAAAATTTAAAGTTTTAACAATTAAATTTTTAAAATTTAGTATTTAAATTTTTAAATTTTAAAATTTAAAGTTTTAATAATTAAATTTTTAAAATTTAGTATTTAAATTTTTAAATTTTAAAATTTAAAGTTTAAACAAAAAAAATTTTTAAAATTTAGTATTTAAATTTTTAAATTTTAAAATTTAAAGTTTTAATAATTAAATTTTTATAATTTAGAATTTAAATTTTTAAATTTTAAAATTTAAATTTTTAAATTCTAAAATTTAAAATTTCAATAATTAAATTTTTAAAATTTAGTATTTAAGTTTTTAAATTTTAAAATTTAAAGTTTTAATAATTAACTTTTTAAAATTTAGTATTTAAATTTTTAAATTTTAAAATTTAAATTTTTAAATTTTAAAATTTAAAATTTCAATAATGAAATTTTTAAAATTTAGTATTTAAGTTTTTAAATTTTAAAATTTAAAGTTTTAACAATTAAATTTTTAAAATTTAGTATTTAAATTTTTAAATTTTAAAATTTAAAGTTTTAATAATTAAATTTTTAAAATTTAGTATTTAAATTTTTAAATTTTAAAATTTAAAGTTTAAACAAAAAAAATCTTTAAAATTTAGTATTTAAATTTTTAAATTTTAAAATTTAAAGTTTTAATAATTAAATTTTTAAAATTTAGAATTTAAATTTTTAAATTTTAAAATTTAAATTTTTAAATTCTAAAATTTAAAATTTCAATAATTAAATTTTTAAAATTTAGTATTTAAGTTTTTAAATTTTAAAATTTAAAGTTTTAATAATTAAATTTTTAAAATTTAGTATTTAAATTTTTAAATTTTAAAATTTAAAGTTTTAATAATTAAATTTTTAAAATTTAGTATTTAAATTTTTAAATTTTAAAATTTAAAGTTTAAACAAAAAAAATTTTTAAAATTAAGTATTTAAATTTTTAAATTTTAAAATTTAAAGTTTTAATAATTAAATTTTTAAAATTTAGAATTTAAATTTTTAAATTTTAAAATTTAAATTTTTAAATTCTAAAATTTAAAATTTCAATAATTAAATTTTTAAAATTTAGTATTTAAGTTTTTAAATTTTAAAATTTAAAGTTTTAATAATTAAATTTTTAAAATTTAGTATTTAAATTTTTAAATTTTAAAATTTAAATTTTTAAATTTTAAAATTTAAAATTTCAATAATTAAATTTTTAAAATTTAGTATTTAAGTTTTTAAATTTTAAAAATTAAAGTTTTAACAATTAAATTTTTAAAATTTAGTATTTAAATTTTTAAATTTTGAAATTTAAAGTTTTAATAATTAAATTTTTAAAATTTAGTATTTAAATTTTTTTATTTTAAAGTTTGAAGTTTTAATAATTAAATTTTTAAAATTTGTATTTAAATTTATAAATTTTAAAATTTAAAGTTTTAATAATTAAATTTTTAAAATTTAGTATTTAAATTTTTAAATTTTAAAATTTAAAGTTTTAATAATTAAATTTTTAAAATTTATTATTTAAATTTTCAAATTTTAAAATTTAAAGTTTTAATAATTAAATTTTTAAAATTTGTATTTAAGTTTTTAAATTTTAAAATTTAAAGTTTTAATAATTAAATTTTTAAAATTTAGTATTTAAATATTTAAATTTTAAAATTTAAAGTTTTAATAATTAAATATTTAAAATTTGTATTTAAATTTTTAAATTTTAAAATTAAAAGTTTTAATAGTTAAATTTTTAAAATTTGTATTTAAATTTTTAAATTTTAAAATTTAAAGTTTTATTAATTAAATTTTTAAAATTTAGTATTTAAATTTTTAAATTTTAAAATTTAAAGTTTTAATAATTAAATTTTTAAAATTTAGTATTTAAATTTTTAAATTTTAAAATTTAAAGTTTTAATAATTAAATTTTTAAAATTTAGAATTTAAATTTTTAAATTTTAAAATTTAAATTTTTAAATTCTAAAATTTAAAATTTCAATAATTAAATTTTTAAAATTTAGTATTTAAGTTTTTAAATTTTAAAATTTAAAGTTTTAATAATTAAATTTTTAAAATTTAGTATTTAAATTTTTAAATTTTAAAATTTAAATTTTTAAATTTTAAAATTTAAAATTTCAATAATTAAATTTTTAAAATTTAGTATTTAAGTTTTTAAATTTTAAAATTTAAAGTTTTAACAATTAAATTTTTAAAATTTAGTATTTAAATTTTTAAATTTTAAAATTTAAAGTTTTAATAATTAAATTTTTAAAATTTAGTATTTAAATTTTTAAATTTTAAAATTTAAAGTTTAAACAAAAAAAATTTTTAAAATTTAGTATTTAAATTTTTAAATTTTAAAATTTAAAGTTTTAATAATTAAATTTTTAAAATTTAGAATTTAAATTTTTAAATTTTAAAATTTAAATTTTTAAATTCTAAAATTTAAAATTTCAATAATTAAATTTTTAAAATTTAGTATTTAAGTTTTTAAATTTTAAAATTTTAAGTTTTAATAATTAAATTTTTAAAATATAGTATTTAAATTTTTAAATTTTAAAATTTAAATTTTTAAATTTTAAAATTTAAAATTTCAATAATGAAATTTTTAAAATTTAGTATTTAAGTTTTTAAATTTTAAAATTTAAAGTTTTAACAATTAAATTTTTAAAATTTAGTATTTAAATTTTTAAATTTTAAAATTTAAAGTTTTAATAATTAAATTTTTAAAATTTAGTATTTAAATTTTTAAATTTTAAAATTTAAAGTTTAAACAAAAAAAATTTTTAAAATTTAGTATTTAAATTTTTAAATTTTAAAATTTAAAGTTTTAATAATTAAATTTTTAAAATTTAGAATTTAAATTTTTAAATTTTAAAATTTAAATTTTTAAATTCTAAAATTTAAAATTTCAATAATTAAATTTTTAAAATTTAGTATTTAAGTTTTTAAATTTTAAAATTTAAAGTTTTAATAATTAAATTTTTAAAATTTAGTATTTAAATTTTTAAATTTTAAAATTTAAAGTTTTAGTAATTAAATTTTTAAAATTTAGTATTTAAATTATTAAATTTTAAAATTTAAAGTTTAAACAAAAAAAATTTTTAAAATTAAGTATTTAAATTTTTAAATTTTAAAATTTAAAGTTTTAATAATTAAATTTTTAAAATTTAGAATTTAAATTTTTAAATTTTAAAATTTAAATTTTTAAATTCTAAAATTTAAAATTTCAATAATTAAATTTTTAAAATTTAGTATTTAAGTTTTTAAATTTTAAAATTTAAAGTTTTAATAATTAAATTTTTAAAATTTAGTATTTAAATTTTTAAATTTTAAAATTTAAATTTTTAAATTTTAAAATTTAAAATTTCAATAATTAAATTTTTAAAATTTAGTATTTAAGTTTTTAAATTTTAAAAATTAAAGTTTTAACAATTAAATTTTTAAAATTTAGTATTTAAATTTTTAAATTTTGAAATTTAAAGTTTTAATAATTAAATTTTTAAAATTTAGTATTTAAATTTTTTTATTTTAAAGTTTGAAGTTTTAATAATTAAATTTTTAAAATTTGTATTTAAATTTATAAATTTTAAAATTTAAAGTTTTAATAATTAAATTTTTAAAATTTAGTATTTAAATTTTTAAATTTTAAAATTTAAAGTTTTAATAATTAAATTTTTAAAATTTATTATTTAAATTTTCAAATTTTAAAATTTAAAGTTTTAATAATTAAATTTTTAAAATTTGTATTTAAGTTTTTAAATTTTAAAATTTAAAGTTTTAATAATTAAATTTTTAAAATTTAGTATTTAAATATTTAAATTTTAAAATTTAAAGTTTTAATAATTAAATATTTAAAATTTGTATTTAAATTTTTAAATTTTAAAATTAAAAGTTTTAATAGTTAAATTTTTAAAATTTGTATTTAAATTTTTAAATTTTAAAATTTAAAGTTTTATTAATTAAATTTTTAAAATTTAGTATTTAAATTTTTAAATTTTAAAATTTAAAGTTTTAATAATTAAATTTTTAAAATTTAGTATTTAAATTTTTAAATTTTAAAATTTAAAGTTTTAATAATTAAATTTTTAAAATTTAGAATTTAAATTTTTAAATTTTAAAATTTAAATTTTTAAATTCTAAAATTTAAAATTTCAATAATTAAATTTTTAAAATTTAGTATTTAAGTTTTTAAATTTTAAAATTTAAAGTTTTAATAATTAAATTTTTAAAATTTAGTATTTAAATTTTTAAATTTTAAAATTTAAATTTTTAAATTTTAAAATTTAAAATTTCAATAATTAAATTTTTAAAATTTAGTATTTAAGTTTTTAAATTTTAAAATTTAAAGTTTTAACAATTAAATTTTTAAAATTTAGTATTTAAATTTTTAAATTTTAAAATTTAAAGTTTTAATAATTAAATTTTTAAAATTTAGTATTTAAATTTTTAAATTTTAAAATTTAAAGTTTAAACAAAAAAAATTTTTAAAATTTAGTATTTAAATTTTTAAATTTTAAAATTTAAAGTTTTAATAATTAAATTTTTAAAATTTAGAATTTAAATTTTTAAATTTTAAAATTTAAATTTTTAAATTCTAAAATTTAAAATTTCAATAATTAAATTTTTAAAATTTAGTATTTAAGTTTTTAAATTTTAAAATTTAAAGTTTTAAAAATTAAATTTTTAAAATTTAGTATTTAAATTTTAAAATTTTAAAATTTAAATTTTTAAATTTTAAAATTTAAAATTTCAATAATTAAATTTTTAAAATTTAGTATTTAAGTTTTTAAATTTTAAAATTTAAAGTTTTAACAATTAAATTTTTAAAATTTAGTATTTAAATTTTTAAATTTTAAAATTTAAAGTTTTAATAATTAAATTTTTAAAATTTAGTATTTAAATTTTTAAATTTTAAAATTTAAAGTTTAAACAAAAAAAATTTTTAAAATTTAGTATTTAAATTTTTAAATTTTAAAATTTAAAGTTTTAATAATTAAATTTTTAAAATTTAGAATTTAAATTTATAAATTTTAAAATTTAAATTTTTAAATTCTAAAATTTAAAATTTCAATAATTAAATTTTTAAAATTTAGTATTTAAGTTTTTAAATTTTAAAATTTAAAGTTTTAATAATTAAATTTTTAAAATTTAGTATTTAAATTTTTAAATTTTAAAATTTAAATTTTTAAATTTTAAAATTTAAAATTTCAATAATTAAATTTTTAAAATTTAGTATTTAAGTTTTTAAATTTTAAAATTTAAAGTTTTAATAATTAAATTTTTAAAATTTAGTATTTAAATTTTTATATTTTAAAGTTTGAAGTTTTAATAATTAAATTTTTAAAATTTGTATTTAAATTTATAAATTTTAAAATTTAAAGTTTTAATAATTAAATTTTTAAAATTTAGTATTTAAATTTTTAAATTTTAAAATTTAAAGTTTTAATAATTAAATTTTTAAAATTTATTATTTAAATTTTCAAATTTTAAAATTTAAAGTTTTAATAATTAAATTTTTAAAATTTGTATTTAAGTTTTTAAATTTTAAAATTTAAAGTTTTAATAATTAAATTTTTAAAATTAGTATTTAAATATTTAAATTTTAAAATTTAAAGTTTTAATAATTAAATATTTAAAATTTGTATTTAAATTTTTAAATTTTAAAATTAAAAGTTTTAATAGTTAAATTTTTAAAATTTGTATTTAAATTTTTAAATTTTAAAATTTAAAGTTTTATTAATTAAATTTTTAAAATTTAGTATTTAAATTTTTAAATTTTAAAATTTAAAGTTTTAATAATTAAATTTTTAAAATTTAGTATTTAAATTTTTAAAATTTAAAATTAAAAGTTTTAATAATTAAATTTTTAAAATTTGTATTTAAATTTTTAAATTTTAAAATTTAAAGTTTTAATAATTAAATTTTTAAAATTTGGTATTTAAATTTTTAAATTTTAAAATTTAAAGTTTAAACAAAAAACATTTTTAAAAATTAGTATTTAAATTTTTAAATTTTAAAATTTAAAGTTTTAATAATTAAATTTTTAAAATTTAGAATTTAAATTTTTAAATTTTAAAATTTAAATTTTTAAATTCTAAAATTTAAAATTTCAATAATTAAATTTTTAAAATTTAGTATTTACGTTTTTAAATTTTAAAATTTAAAGTTTTAATAATTAAATTTTTAAAATTTAGTATTTAAATTTTTAAATTTTAAAATTTAAATTTTTAAATTTTAAAATTTAAAATTTCAATAATTAAATTTTTAAAATTTAGTATTTAAGTTTTTAAATTTTAAAATTTAAAGTTTTAATAATTAAATTTTTAAAATTTAGTATTTAAATTTTTAAATTTTAAAATTTAAAGTTTAAACAAAAAAAATTTTTAAAATTTAGTATTTAAATTTTTAAATTTTAAAATTTAAAGTTTAAACAAAAAAAATTTTTAAAATTTAGTATTTAAATTTTTAAATTTTAAAATTTAAAGTTTTAATAATTAAATTTTTAAAATTTAGTATTTAAATTTTTAAATTTTAAAATTTAAATTTTTAAATTCTAAAATTTAAAATTTCAATAATTAAATTTTTAAAATTTAGTATTTAAATTTTTAAATTTTTAAATTTAAAGTTATAATAATTAAATTTTTAAAATTTAGTATTTAAATTTTTAAATTTTAAAATTTAAATTTTTAAATTTTAAAATTTAAAATTTCAATAATTAAATTTTTAAAATTTAGTATTTAAGTTTTTAAATTTTAAAATTTAAAGTTTTAACAATTAAATTTTTAAAATTTAGTATTTAAATTTTTAAATTTTAAAATTTAAAGTTTTAATAATTAAATTTTTAAAATTTAGTATTTAAATTTTTAAATTTTAAAATTTAAAGTTTTAATAATTAAATTTTTAAAATTTGTATTTAAATTTTTAAATTTTAAAATTTAAAGTTTAAACAAAAAAAATTTTTAAAATTTAGTATTTAAATTTTTAAATTTTAAAATTTAAAGTTTTAATAATTAAATTTTTAAAATTTAGTATTTAAATTTTTAAATTTTAAAATTTAAATTTTTAAATTTTAAAATTTAAAATTTCAATAATTAAATTTTTAAAATTTAGTATTTAAGTTTTTAAATTTTAAAATTTAAAGTTTTAATAATTAAATTTTTAAAATTTAGTATTTAAATTTTTAAATTTTAAAATTTAAAGTTTAAACAAAAAAAATTTTTAAAATTTAGTATTTAAATTTTTAAATTTTAAAATTTAAAGTTTAAACAAAAAAAATTTTTAAAATTTAGTATTTAAATTTTTAAATTTTAAAATTTAAAGTTTTAATAATTAAATTTTTAAAATTTAGAATTTAAATTTTTAAATTTTAAAATTTAAATTTTTAAATTCTAAAATTTAAAATTTCAATAATTAAATTTTTAAAATTTAGTATTTATGTTTTTAAATTTTAAAATTTAAAGTTTTAATAATTAAATTTTTAAAATTTAGTATTTAAATTTTTAAATTTTAAAATTTAAATTTTTAAATTTTAAAATTTAAAATTTCAATAATTAAATTTTTAAAATTTAGTATTTAAATTTTTAAATTTTAAAATTTAAAGTTTTAATAATTAAATTTTTAAAATTTAGTATTTAAATTTTTAAATTTTAAAATTTAAAGTTTAAACAAAAAAAATTTTTAAAATTTAGTATTTAAATTTTTAAATTTTAAAATTTAAAGTTTAAACAAAAAAAATTTTTAAAATTTAGTATTTAAATTCTTAAATTTTAAAATTTAAAGTTTTAATAATTAAATTTTTAAAATTTAGAATTTAAATTTTTAAATTTTATAATTTAAATTTTTAAATTCTAAAATTTAAAATTTCAATAATTAAATTTTTAAAATTTAGTATTTAAGTTTTTAAATTTTAAAATTTAAAGTTTTAATAATTAAATTTTTAAAATTTAGTATTTAAATTTTTAAATTTTAAAATTTAAATTTTTAAATTTTAAAATTTAAAATTTCAATAATTAAATTTTTAAAATTTAGTATTTAAGTTTTTAAATTTTAAAATTTAAAGTTTTAACAATTAAATTTTTAAAATTTAGTATTTAAATTTTTAAATTTTAAAATTTAAAATTTTAATAATTAAATTTTTAAAATTTAGTATTTAAATTTTTAAATTTTAAAATTTAAAGTTTAAACAAAAAAAATTTTTAAAATTTAGTATTTAAATTTTTAAATTTTAAAACTTAAAGTTTTAATAATTAAATTTTTAAAATTTAGAATTTAAATTTTTAAATTTTAAAATTTAAATTTTTAAATTCTAAAATTTAAAATTTCAATAATTAAATTTTTAAAATTTAGTATTTAAGTTTTTAAATTTTAAAATTTAAAGTTTTAATAATTAAATTTTTAAAATTTAGTATTTAAATTTTTAAATTTTAAAATTTAAAGTTTTAATAATTAAATTTTTAAAATTTAGTATTTAAATTTTTAAATTTTAAAATTTAAAGTTTAAACAAAAAAAATTTTTAAAATTTAGTATTTAAATTTTTAAATTTTAAAATTTAAAGTTTTAATAATTAAATTT
This sequence comes from Aethina tumida, assembly GCF_024364675.1. NCBI lineage: Eukaryota > Metazoa > Arthropoda > Insecta > Coleoptera > Nitidulidae > Aethina > Aethina tumida. The sequence continues at coordinate 10,549,957 of NC_065436.1, forward strand.
TTAAAATTTAGAATTTAAATTTTTAAATTTTAAAATTTAAATTTTTAAATTTTAAAATTTAAAATTTCGATAATTAAATTTTTAAAATTTAGTATTTAAGTTTTTAAATTTTAAAATTTAAAGTTTTAACAATTAAATTTTTAAAATTTAGTATTTAAATTTTTAAATTTTGAAATTTAAAGTTTTAATAATTAAATTTTTAAAATTTAGTATTTAAATTTTTAAATTTTAAAATTTAAAGTTTAAACAAAAAAAATTTTTAAAATTTAGTATTTAAATTTTTAAATTTTAAAATTTAAAGTTTTAATAATTAAATTTTTAAAATTTAGAATTCAAATTTTTAAATTTTAAAATTTAAATTTTTAAATTCTAAAATTTAAAATTTCAATAATTAAATTTTTAAAATTTAGTATTTAAGTTTTTAAATTTTAAAATTTAAAATTTTAACAATTAAATTTTTAAAATTTAGTATTTAAATTTTTATATTTTAAAGTTTGAAGTTTTAATAATTAAATTTTTAAAATTTGTATTTAAATTTATAAATTTTAAAATTTAAAGTTTTAATAATTAAATTTTTAAAATTTAGTATTTAAATTTTTAAGTTTTAAAATTTAAAGTTTTAATAATTAAATTTTTAAAATTTATTATTTAAATTTTCAAATTTTAAAATTTAAAGTTTTAATAATTAAATTTTTAAAATTTGTATTTAAGTTTTTAAATTTTAAAATTTAAAGTTTTAATAATTAAATTTTTAAAATTTGTATTTAAATTTTTAAATTTTAAAATTTAAAGTTTTAATAATTAAATTTTTAAAATTTGGTATTTAAATTTTTAAATTTTAAAACTTAAAGTTTTAACAATTAAATTTTTAAAATTTAGTATTTAAATTTTTAAATTTTAAAATTTAAAGTTTTAATAATTAAATTTTTAAAATTTAGTATTTAAAATTTTAAATATTAAAATTTAAAGTTTAAACAAAAAACATTTTTAAAAATTAGTATTTAAATTTTTAAATTTTAAAATTTAAAGTTTTAATAATTAAATTTTTAAAATTTAGAATTTAAATTTTTAAATTTTAAAATTTAAATTTTTAAATTCTAAAATTTAAAATTTCAATAATTAAATTTTTAAAATTTAGTATTTATGTTTTTAAATTTTAAAATTTAAAGTTTTAATAATTAAATTTTTAAAATTTAGTATTTAAATTTTTAAATTTTAAAATTTAAATTTTTAAATTTTAAAATTTAAAATTTCAATAATTAAATTTTTAAAATTTAGTATTTAAGTTTTTAAATTTTAAAATTTAAAGTTTTAATAATTAAATTTTTAAAATTTAGTATTTAAATTTTTAAATTTTAAAATTTAAAGTTTAAACAAAAAAAATTTTTAAAATTTAGTATTTAAATTTTTAAATTTTAAAATTTAAAGTTTAAACAAAAAAAATTTTTAAAATTTAGTATTTAAATTTTTAAATTTTAAAATTTAAAGTTTTAATAATTAAATTTTTAAAATTTAGTATTTAAATTTTTAAATTTTATAATTTAAATTTTTAAATTCTAAAATTTAAAATTTCAATAATTAAATTTTTAAAATTTAGTATTTAAGTTTTTAAACTTTAAAATTTAAAGTTTTAATAATTAAATTTTTAAAATTTAGAATTTAAATTTTTAAATTTTAAAATTTAAATTTTTAAATTCTAAAATTTAAAATTTCAATAATTAAATTTTTAAAATTTAGTATTTAAGTTTTTAAATTTTAAAATTTAAAGTTTTAATAATTAAATTTTTAAAATTTAGTATTTAAATTTTTAAATTTTAAAATTTAAAGTTTTAATAATTAAATTTTTAAAATTTAGTATTTAAATTTTTAAATTTTAAAATTTAAAGTTTAAACAAAAAAAATTTTTAAAATTTAGTATTTAAATTTTTAAATTTTAAAATTTAAAGTTTTAATAATTAAATTTTTAAAATTTAGAATTTAAATTTTTAAATTTTAAAATTTAAATTTTTAAATTTTAAAATTTAAAATTTCGATAATTAAATTTTTAAAATTTAGTATTTAAGTTTTTAAATTTTAAAATTTAAAGTTTTAACAATTAAATTTTTAAAATTTAGTATTTAAATTTTTAAATTTTGAAATTTAAAGTTTTAATAATTAAATTTTTAAAATTTAGTATTTAAATTTTTAAATTTTAAAATTTAAAGTTTAAACAAAAAAAAATTTTAAAATTTAGTATTTAAATTTTTAAATTTTAAAATTTAAAGTTTTAATAATTAAATTTTTAAAATTTAGAATTCAAATTTTTAAATTTTAAAATTTAAATTTTTAAATTTTAAAATTTAAAATTTCGATAATTAAATTTTTAAAATTTAGTATTTAAGTTTTTAAATTTTAAAATTTAAAGTTTTAACAATTAAATTTTTAAAATTTAGTATTTAAATTTTTAAATTTTAAAATTTAAAGTTTTAATAATTAAATTTTTAAAATTTAGTATTTAAATTTTTATATTTTAAAGTTTGAAGTTTTAATAATTAAATTTTTAAAATTTGTATTTAAATTTATAAATTTTAAAATTTAAAGTTTTAATAATTAAATTTTTAAAATTTAGTATTTAAATTTTTAAGTTTTAAAATTTAAAGTTTTAATAATTAAATTTTTAAAATTTATTATTTAAATTTTCAAATTTTAAAATTTAAAGTTTTAATAATTAAATTTTTAAAATTTGTATTTAAGTTTTTAAATTTTAAAATTTAAAGTTTTAATAATTAAATTTTTAAAATTTAGTATTTAAATATTTAAATTTTAAAATTTAAAGTTTTAATAATTAAATATTTAAAATTTGTATTTAAATTTTTAAATTTTAAAATTAAAAGTTTTAATAGTTAAATTTTTAAAATTTGTATTTAAATTTTTAAATTTTAAAATTTAAAGTTTTATTAATTAAATTTTTAAAATTTAGTATTTAAATTTTTAAATTTTAAAATTTAAAGTTTTAATAATTAAATTTTTAAAATTTAGTATTTAAATTTTTAAATTTTAAAATTTAAATTTTTAAATTTTAAAATTTAAAATTTCAATAATTAAATTTTTAAAATTTAGTATTTAAGTTTTTAAATTTTAAAATTTAAAGTTTTAACAATTAAATTTTTAAAATTTAGTATTTAAATTTTTAAATTTTAAAATTTAAAGTTTTAATAATTAAATTTTTAAAATTTAGTATTTAAATTTTTAAATTTTAAAATTTAAAGTTTAAACAAAAAAAATTTTTAAAATTTAGTATTTAAATTTTTAAATTTTAAAATTTAAAGTTTTAATAATTAAATTTTTAAAATTTAGAATTTAAATTTTTAAATTTTAAAATTTAAATTTTTAAATTCTAAAATTTAAAATTTCAATAATTAAATTTTTAAAATTTAGTATTTAAGTTTTTAAATTTTAAAATTTAAAGTTTTAATAATTAAATTTTTAAAATTTAGTATTTAAATTTTTAAATTTTAAAATTTAAATTTTTAAATTTTAAAATTTAAAATTTCAATAATTAAATTTTTAAAATTTAGTATTTAAGTTTTTAAATTTTAAAATTTAAAGTTTTAATAATTAAATTTTTAAAATTTAGTATTTAAATTTTTATATTTTAAAGTTTGAAGTTTTAATAATTAAATTTTTAAAATTTGTATTTAAATTTATTAATTTTAAAATTTAAAGTTTTAATAATTAAATTTTTAAATTTAGTATTTAAATTTTTAAATTTTAAAATTTAAAGTTTTAATAATTAAATTTTTAAAATTTATTATTTAAATTTTCAAATTTTAAAATTTAAAGTTTTAATAATTAAATTTTTAAAATTTGTATTTAAGTTTTTAAATTTTAAAATTTAAAGTTTTAATAATTAAATTTTTAAAATTTAGTATTTAAATATTTAAATTTTAAAATTTAAAGTTTTAATAATTAAATATTTAAAATTTGTATTTAAATTTTTAAATTTTAAAATTAAAAGTTTTAATAGTTAAATTTTTAAAATTTGTATTTAAATTTTTAAATTTTAAAATTTAAAGTTTTATTAATTAAATTTTTAAAATTTAGTATTTAAATTTTTAAATTTTAAAATTTAAAGTTTTAATAATTAAATTTTTAAAATTTAGTATTTAAATTTTTAAATTTTAAAATTTAAAGTTTTAATAATTAAATTTTTAAAATTTGTATTTAAATTTTTAAATTTTAAAATTTAAAGTTTTAATAATTAAATTTTTAAAATTTAGTATTTAAATTTTTAAAATTTAAAATTAAAAGTTTTAATAATTAAATTTTTAAAATTTGTATTTAAATTTTTAAATTTTAAAATTTAAAGTTTTAATAATTAAATTTTTAAAATTTGGTATTTAAATTTTTAAATTTTAAAACTTAAAGTTTTAACAATTAAATTTTTAAAATTTAGTATTTAAATTTTTAAATTTTAAAATTTAAAGTTTTAATAATTAAATTTTTAAAATTTAGTATTTAAATTTTTAAATTTTAAAATTTAAAGTTTAAACAAAAAACATTTTTAAAAATTAGTATTTATATTTTTAAATTTTAAAATTTAAAGTTTAAACAAAAAACATTTTTAAAAATTAGTATTTAAATTTTTAAATTTTGGTATTTAAAGTTTTAATAATTAAATTTTTAAAATTTAGAATTTAAATTTTTAAATTTTAAAATTTAAATATTTAAATTCTAAAATTTAATATTTCAATAATTAAATTTTTAAAATTTAGTATTTATGTTTTTAAATTTTAAAATTTAAAGTTTAAACAAAAAACATTTTTAAAAATTAGTATTTAAATTTTTAAATTTTAAAATTTAAAGTTTTAATAATTAAATTTTTAAAATTTAGAATTTAAATTTTAAAATTTAAATTTTTAAATTCTAAAATTTAAAATTTCAATAATTAAATTTTTAAAATTTAGTATTTATGTTTTTAAATTTTAAAATTTAAAGTTTTAATAATTAAATTTTTAAAATTTAGTATTTAAATTTTTAAATTTTAAAATTTAAATTTTTAAATTTTAAAATTTAAAATTTCAATAATTAAATTTTTAAAATTTAGTATTTAAGTTTTTAAATTTTAAAATTTAAAGTTTTAATAATTAAATTTTTAAAATTTAGTATTTAAATTTTTAAATTTTAAAATTTAAAGTTTAAACAAAAAAAATTTTTAAAATTTAGTATTTAAATTTTTAAATTTTAAAATTTAAAATTTAAACAAAAAAAATTTTTAAAATTTAGTATTTAAATTTTTAAATTTTAAAATTTAAAGTTTTAATAATTAAATTTTTAAAATTTAGAATTTAAATTTTTAAATTTTAAAATTTAAATTTTTAAATTCTAAAATTTAAAATTTCAATAATTAAATTTTTAAAATTTAGTATTTAAGTTTTTAAATTTTAAAATTTAAAGTTTTAATAATTAAATTTTTAAAATTTAGTATTTAAATTTTTAAATTTTAAAATTTAAATTTTTAAATTTTAAAATTTAAAATTTCAATAATTAAATTTTTAAAATTTAGTATTTAAGTTTTTAAATTTTAAAATTTAAAGTTTTAACAATTAAATTTTTAAAATTTAGTATTTAAATTTTTAAATTTTAAAATTTAAAGTTTTAATAATTAAATTTTTAAAATTTAGTATTTAAATTTTTAAATTTTAAAATTTAAAGTTTAAACAAAAAAAATTTTTAAAATTTAGTATTTAAATTTTTAAATTTTAAAATTTAAAGTTTCAATAATTAAATTTTTAAAATTTAGAATTTAAATTTTTAAATTTTAAAATTTAAATTTTTAAATTCTAAAATTTAAAATTTCAATAATTAAATTTTTAAAATTTAGTATTTAAGTTTTTAAATTTTAAAATTTAAAGTTTTAATAATTAAATTTTTAAAATTTAGTATTTAAATTTTTAAATTTTAAAATTTAAATTTTTAAATTTTAAAATTTAAAATTTCAATAATGAAATTTTTAAAATTTAGTATTTAAGTTTTTAAATTTTAAAATTTAAAATTTTAACAATTAAATTTTTAAAATTTAGTATTTAAATTTTTAAATTTTAAAATTTAAAGTTTTAATAATTAAATTTTTAAAATTTTGTATTTAAATTTTTAAATTTTAAAATTTAAAGTTTAAACAAAAAAAATTTTTAAAATTTAGTATTTAAATTTTTAAATTTTAAAATTTAAAGTTTTAATAATTAAATTTTTAAAATTTAGAATTTAAATTTTTAAATTTTAAAATTTAAATTTTTAAATTCTAAAATTTAAAATTTCAATAATTAAATTTTTAAAATTTAGTATTTAAGTTTTTAAATTTTAAAATTTAAAGTTTTAATAATTAAATTTTTAAAATTTAGTATTTAAATTTTTAAATTTTAAAATTTAAAGTTTTAATAATTAAATTTTTAAAATTTAGTATTTAAATTTTTAAATTTTAAAATTTAAAGTTTAAACAAAAAAAATTTTTAAAATTTAGTATTTAAATTTTTAAATTTTAAAATTTAAAGTTTTAATAATTAAATTTTTAAAATTTAGAATTTAAATTTTTAAATTTTAAAATTTAAATTTTTAAATTCTAAAATTTAAAATTTCAATAATTAAATTTTTAAAATTTAGTATTTAAGTTTTTAAATTTTAAAATTTAAAGCTTTAATAATTAAATTTTTAAAATTTAGTATTTAAATTTTTAAATTTTAAAATTTAAATTTTTAAATTTTAAAATTTAAAATTTCAATAATTAAATTTTTAAAATTTAGTATTTAAGTTTTTAAATTTTAAAAATTAAAGTTTTAACAATTAAATTTTTAAAATTTAGTATTTAAATTTTTAAATTTTGAAATTTAAAGTTTTAATAATTAAATTTTTAAAATTTAGTATTTAAATTTTTAAATTTTAAAATTTAAAGTTTAAACAAAAAAAATTTTTAAAATTTAGTATTTAAATTTTTAAATTTTAAAATTTAAAGTTTTAATAATTAAATTTTTAAAATTTAGAATTTAAATTTTTAAATTTTAAAATTTAAATTTTTAAATTCTAAAATTTAAAATTTCAATAATTAAATTTTTAAAATTTAGTATTTAAGTTTTTAAATTTTAAAATTTAAAGTTTTAATAATTAAATTTTTAAAATTTAGTATTTAAATTTTTAAATTTTAAAATTTAAATTTTTAAATTTTAAAATTTAAAATTTCAATAATTAAATTTTTAAAATTTAGTATTTAAGTTTTTAAATTTTAAAATTTAAAGTTTTAATAATTAAATTTTTAAAATTTAGTATTTAAATTTTTATATTTTAAAGTTTGAAGTTTTAATAATTAAATTTTTAAAATTTGTATTTAAATTTATAAATTTTAAAATTTAAAGTTTTAATAATTAAATTTTTAAAATTTAGTATTTAAGTTTTTAAATTTTAAAATTTAAAATTTTAACAATTAAATTTTTAAAATTTAGTATTTAAATTTTTAAGTTTTAAAATTTAAAGTTTTAATAATTAAATTTTTAAAATTTATTATTTAAATTTTCAAATTTTAAAATTTAAAGTTTTAATAATTAAATTTTTAAAATTTGTATTTAAGTTTTTAAATTTTAAAATTTAAAGTTTTAATAATTAAATTTTTAAAATTTGTATTTAAATTTTTAAATTTTAAAATTTAAAGTTTTAATAATTAAATTTTTAAAATTTGGTATTTAAATTTTTAAATTTTAAAACTTAAAGTTTTAACAATTAAATTTTTAAAATTTAGTATTTAAATTTTTAAATTTTAAAATTTAAAGTTTTAATAATTAAATTTTTAAAATTTAGTATTTAAAATTTTAAATATTAAAATTTAAAGTTTAAACAAAAAACATTTTTAAAAATTAGTATTTAAATTTTTAAATTTTAAAATTTAAAGTTTTAATAATTAAATTTTTAAAATTTAGAATTTAAATTTTTAAATTTTAAAATTTAAATTTTTAAATTCTAAAATTTAAAATTTCAATAATTAAATTTTTAAAATTTAGTATTTATGTTTTTAAATTTTAAAATTTAAAGTTTTAATAATTAAATTTTTAAAATTTAGTATTTAAATTTTTAAATTTTAAAATTTAAATTTTTAAATTTTAAAATTTAAAATTTCAATAATTAAATTTTTAAAATTTAGTATTTAAGTTTTTAAATTTTAAAATTTAAAGTTTTAATAATTAAATTTTTAAAATTTAGTATTTAAATTTTTAAATTTTAAAATTTAAAGTTTAAACAAAAAAAATTTTTAAAATTTAGTATTTAAATTTTTAAATTTTAAAATTTAAAGTTTAAACAAAAAAAATTTTTAAAATTTAGTATTTAAATTTTTAAATTTTAAAATTTAAAGTTTTAATAATTAAATTTTTAAAATTTAGTATTTAAATTTTTAAATTTTATAATTTAAATTTTTAAATTATAAAATTTAAAATTTCAATAATTAAATTTTTAAAATTTAGTATTTAAGTTTTTAAACTTTAAAATTTAAAGTTTTAATAATTAAATTTTTAAAATTTAGAATTTAAATTTTTAAATTTTAAAATTTAAATTTTTAAATTCTAAAATTTAAAATTTCAATAATTAAATTTTTAAAATTTAGTATTTAAGTTTTTAAATTTTAAAATTTAAAGTTTTAATAATTAAATTTTTAAAATTTAGTATTTAAATTTTTAAATTTTAAAATTTAAAGTTTTAATAATTAAATTTTTAAAATTTAGTATTTAAATTTTTAAATTTTAAAATTTAAAGTTTAAACAAAAAAAATTTTTAAAATTTAGTATTTAAATTTTTAAATTTTAAAATTTAAAGTTTTAATAATTAAATTTTTAAAATTTAGAATTTAAATTTTTAAATTTTAAAATTTAAATTTTTAAATTTTAAAATTTAAAATTTCGATAATTAAATTTTTAAAATTTAGTATTTAAGTTTTTAAATTTTAAAATTTAAAGTTTTAACAATTAAATTTTTAAAATTTAGTATTTAAATTTTTAAATTTTGAAATTTAAAGTTTTAATAATTAAATTTTTAAAATTTAGTATTTAAATTTTTAAATTTTAAAATTTAAAGTTTAAACAAAAAAAAATTTTAAAATTTAGTATTTAAATTTTTAAATTTTAAAATTTAAAGTTTTAATAATTAAATTTTTAAAATTTAGAATTCAAATTTTTAAATTTTAAAATTTAAATTTTTAAATTCTAAAATTTAAAATTTCAATAATTAAATTTTTAAAATTTAGTATTTAAGTTTTTAAATTTTAAAATTTAAAGTTTTAACAATTAAATTTTTAAAATTTAGTATTTAAATTTTTATATTTTAAAGTTTGAAGTTTTAATAATTAAATTTTTAAAATTTGTATTTAAATTTATAAATTTTAAAATTTAAAGTTTTAATAATTAAATTTTTAAAATTTAGTATTTAAATTTTTAAGTTTTAAAATTTAAAGTTTTAATAATTAAATTTTTAAAATTTATTATTTAAATTTTCAAATTTTAAAATTTAAAGTTTTAATAATTAAATTTTTAAAATTTGTATTTAAGTTTTTAAATTTTAAAATTTAAAGTTTTAATAATTAAATTTTTAAAATTTAGTATTTAAATATTTAAATTTTAAAATTTAAAGTTTTAATAATTAAATATTTAAAATTTGTATTTAAATTTTTAAATTTTAAAATTAAAAGTTTTAATAGTTAAATTTTTAAAATTTGTATTTAAATTTTTAAATTTTAAAATTTAAAGTTTTATTAATTAAATTTTTAAAATTTAGTATTTAAATTTTTAAATTTTAAAATTTAAAGTTTTAATAATTAAATTTTTAAAATTTAGTATTTAAATTTTTAAATTTTAAAATTTAAATTTTTAAATTTTAAAATTTAAAATTTCAATAATTAAATTTTTAAAATTTAGTATTTAAGTTTTTAAATTTTAAAATTTAAAGTTTTAACAATTAAATTTTTAAAATTTAGTATTTAAATTTTTAAATTTTAAAATTTAAAGTTTTAATAATTAAATTTTTAAAATTTAGTATTTAAATTTTTAAATTTTAAAATTTAAAGTTTAAACAAAAAAAATTTTTAAAATTTAGTATTTAAATTTTTAAATTTTAAAATTTAAAGTTTTAATAATTAAATTTTTAAAATTTAGAATTTAAATTTTTAAATTTTAAAATTTAAATTTTTAAATTCTAAAATTTAAAATTTCAATAATTAAATTTTTAAAATTTAGTATTTAAGTTTTTAAATTTTAAAATTTAAAGTTTTAATAATTAAATTTTTAAAATTTAGTATTTAAATTTTTAAATTTTAAAATTTAAATTTTTAAATTTTAAAATTTAAAATTTCAATAATTAAATTTTTAAAATTTAGTATTTAAGTTTTTAAATTTTAAAATTTAAAGTTTTAATAATTAAATTTTTAAAATTTAGTATTTAAATTTTTATATTTTAAAGTTTGAAGTTTTAATAATTAAATTTTTAAAATTTGTATTTAAATTTATTAATTTTAAAATTTAAAGTTTTAATAATTAAATTTTTAAATTTAGTATTTAAATTTTTAAATTTTAAAATTTAAAGTTTTAATAATTAAATTTTTAAAATTTATTATTTAAATTTTCAAATTTTAAAATTTAAAGTTTTAATAATTAAATTTTTAAAATTTGTATTTAAGTTTTTAAATTTTAAAATTTAAAGTTTTAATAATTAAATTTTTAAAATTTAGTATTTAAATATTTAAATTTTAAAATTTAAAGTTTTAATAATTAAATATTTAAAATTTGTATTTAAATTTTTAAATTTTAAAATTAAAAGTTTTAATAGTTAAATTTTTAAAATTTGTATTTAAATTTTTAAATTTTAAAATTTAAAGTTTTATTAATTAAATTTTTAAAATTTAGTATTTAAATTTTTAAATTTTAAAATTTAAAGTTTTAATAATTAAATTTTTAAAATTTAGTATTTAAATTTTTAAATTTTAAAATTTAAAGTTTTAATAATTAAATTTTTAAAATTTGTATTTAAATTTTTAAATTTTAAAATTTAAAGTTTTAATAATTAAATTTTTAAAATTTAGTATTTAAATTTTTAAAATTTAAAATTAAAAGTTTTAATAATTAAATTTTTAAAATTTGTATTTAAATTTTTAAATTTTAAAATTTAAAGTTTTAATAATTAAATTTTTAAAATTTGGTATTTAAATTTTTAAATTTTAAAACTTAAAGTTTTAACAATTAAATTTTTAAAATTTAGTATTTAAATTTTTAAATTTTAAAATTTAAAGTTTTAATAATTAAATTTTTAAAATTTAGTATTTAAATTTTTAAATTTTAAAATTTAAAGTTTAAACAAAAAACATTTTTAAAAATTAGTATTTATATTTTTAAATTTTAAAATTTAAAGTTTAAACAAAAAACATTTTTAAAAATTAGTATTTAAATTTTTAAATTTTGGTATTTAAAGTTTTAATAATTAAATTTTTAAAATTTAGAATTTAAATTTTTAAATTTTAAAATTTAAATATTTAAATTCTAAAATTTAATATTTCAATAATTAAATTTTTAAAATTTAGTATTTATGTTTTTAAATTTTAAAATTTAAAGTTTAAACAAAAAACATTTTTAAAAATTAGTATTTAAATTTTTAAATTTTAAAATTTAAAGTTTTAATAATTAAATTTTTAAAATTTAGAATTTAAATTTTAAAATTTAAATTTTTAAATTCTAAAATTTAAAATTTCAATAATTAAATTTTTAAAATTTAGTATTTATGTTTTTAAATTTTAAAATTTAAAGTTTTAATAATTAAATTTTTAAAATTTAGTATTTAAATTTTTAAATTTTAAAATTTAAATTTTTAAATTTTAAAATTTAAAATTTCAATAATTAAATTTTTAAAATTTAGTATTTAAGTTTTTAAATTTTAAAATTTAAAGTTTTAATAATTAAATTTTTAAAATTTAGTATTTAAATTTTTAAATTTTAAAATTTAAAGTTTAAACAAAAAAAATTTTTAAAATTTAGTATTTAAATTTTTAAATTTTAAAATTTAAAATTTAAACAAAAAAAATTTTTAAAATTTAGTATTTAAATTTTTAAATTTTAAAATTTAAAGTTTTAATAATTAAATTTTTAAAATTTAGAATTTAAATTTTTAAATTTTAAAATTTAAATTTTTAAATTCTAAAATTTAAAATTTCAATAATTAAATTTTTAAAATTTAGTATTTAAGTTTTTAAATTTTAAAATTTAAAGTTTTAATAATTAAATTTTTAAAATTTAGTATTTAAATTTTTAAATTTTAAAATTTAAATTTTTAAATTTTAAAATTTAAAATTTCAATAATTAAATTTTTAAAATTTAGTATTTAAGTTTTTAAATTTTAAAATTTAAAGTTTTAACAATTAAATTTTTAAAATTTAGTATTTAAATTTTTAAATTTTAAAATTTAAAGTTTTAATAATTAAATTTTTAAAATTTAGTATTTAAATTTTTAAATTTTAAAATTTAAAGTTTAAACAAAAAAAATTTTTAAAATTTAGTATTTAAATTTTTAAATTTTAAAATTTAAAGTTTCAATAATTAAATTTTTAAAATTTAGAATTTAAATTTTTAAATTTTAAAATTTAAATTTTTAAATTCTAAAATTTAAAATTTCAATAATTAAATTTTTAAAATTTAGTATTTAAGTTTTTAAATTTTAAAATTTAAAGTTTTAATAATTAAATTTTTAAAATTTAGTATTTAAATTTTTAAATTTTAAAATTTAAATTTTTAAATTTTAAAATTTAAAATTTCAATAATGAAATTTTTAAAATTTAGTATTTAAGTTTTTAAATTTTAAAATTTAAAATTTTAACAATTAAATTTTTAAAATTTAGTATTTAAATTTTTAAATTTTAAAATTTAAAGTTTTAATAATTAAATTTTTAAAATTTTGTATTTAAATTTTTAAATTTTAAAATTTAAAGTTTAAACAAAAAAAATTTTTAAAATTTAGTATTTAAATTTTTAAATTTTAAAATTTAAAGTTTTAATAATTAAATTTTTAAAATTTAGAATTTAAATTTTTAAATTTTAAAATTTAAATTTTTAAATTCTAAAATTTAAAATTTCAATAATTAAATTTTTAAAATTTAGTATTTAAGTTTTTAAATTTTAAAATTTAAAGTTTTAATAATTAAATTTTTAAAATTTAGTATTTAAATTTTTAAATTTTAAAATTTAAAGTTTTAATAATTAAATTTTTAAAATTTAGTATTTAAATTTTTAAATTTTAAAATTTAAAGTTTAAACAAAAAAAATTTTTAAAATTTAGTATTTAAATTTTTAAATTTTAAAATTTAAAGTTTTAATAATTAAATTTTTAAAATTTGTATTTAAATTTATTAATTTTAAAATTTAAAGTTTTAATAATTAAATTTTTAAATTTAGTATTTAAATTTTTAAATTTTAAAATTTAAAGTTTTAATAATTAAATTTTTAAAATTTATTATTTAAATTTTCAAATTTTAAAATTTAAAGTTTTAATAATTAAATTTTTAAAATTTGTATTTAAGTTTTTAAATTTTAAAATTTAAAGTTTTAATAATTAAATTTTTAAAATTTAGTATTTAAATATTTAAATTTTAAAATTTAAAGTTTTAATAATTAAATATTTAAAATTTGTATTTAAATTTTTAAATTTTAAAATTAAAAGTTTTAATAGTTAAATTTTTAAAATTTGTATTTAAATTTTTAAATTTTAAAATTTAAAGTTTTATTAATTAAATTTTTAAAATTTAGTATTTAAATTTTTAAATTTTAAAATTTAAAGTTTTAATAATTAAATTTTTAAAATTTAGTATTTAAATTTTTAAATTTTAAAATTTAAAGTTTTAATAATTAAATTTTTAAAATTTGTATTTAAATTTTTAAATTTTAAAATTTAAAGTTTTAATAATTAAATTTTTAAAATTTAGTATTTAAATTTTTAAAATTTAAAATTAAAAGTTTTAATAATTAAATTTTTAAAATTTGTATTTAAATTTTTAAATTTTAAAATTTAAAGTTTTAATAATTAAATTTTTAAAATTTGGTATTTAAATTTTTAAATTTTAAAACTTAAAGTTTTAACAATTAAATTTTTAAAATTTAGTATTTAAATTTTTAAATTTTAAAATTTAAAGTTTTAATAATTAAATTTTTAAAATTTAGTATTTAAATTTTTAAATTTTAAAATTTAAAGTTTAAACAAAAAACATTTTTAAAAATTAGTATTTATATTTTTAAATTTTAAAATTTAAAGTTTAAACAAAAAACATTTTTAAAAATTAGTATTTAAATTTTTAAATTTTGGTATTTAAAGTTTTAATAATTAAATTTTTAAAATTTAGAATTTAAATTTTTAAATTTTAAAATTTAAATATTTAAATTCTAAAATTTAATATTTCAATAATTAAATTTTTAAAATTTAGTATTTATGTTTTTAAATTTTAAAATTTAAAGTTTAAACAAAAAACATTTTTAAAAATTAGTATTTAAATTTTTAAATTTTAAAATTTAAAGTTTTAATAATTAAATTTTTAAAATTTAGAATTTAAATTTTAAAATTTAAATTTTTAAATTCTAAAATTTAAAATTTCAATAATTAAATTTTTAAAATTTAGTATTTATGTTTTTAAATTTTAAAATTTAAAGTTTTAATAATTAAATTTTTAAAATTTAGTATTTAAATTTTTAAATTTTAAAATTTAAATTTTTAAATTTTAAAATTTAAAATTTCAATAATTAAATTTTTAAAATTTAGTATTTAAGTTTTTAAATTTTAAAATTTAAAGTTTTAATAATTAAATTTTTAAAATTTAGTATTTAAATTTTTAAATTTTAAAATTTAAAGTTTAAACAAAAAAAATTTTTAAAATTTAGTATTTAAATTTTTAAATTTTAAAATTTAAAATTTAAACAAAAAAAATTTTTAAAATTTAGTATTTAAATTTTTAAATTTTAAAATTTAAAGTTTTAATAATTAAATTTTTAAAATTTAGAATTTAAATTTTTAAATTTTAAAATTTAAATTTTTAAATTCTAAAATTTAAAATTTCAATAATTAAATTTTTAAAATTTAGTATTTAAGTTTTTAAATTTTAAAATTTAAAGTTTTAATAATTAAATTTTTAAAATTTAGTATTTAAATTTTTAAATTTTAAAATTTAAATTTTTAAATTTTAAAATTTAAAATTTCAATAATTAAATTTTTAAAATTTAGTATTTAAGTTTTTAAATTTTAAAATTTAAAGTTTTAACAATTAAATTTTTAAAATTTAGTATTTAAATTTTTAAATTTTAAAATTTAAAGTTTTAATAATTAAATTTTTAAAATTTAGTATTTAAATTTTTAAATTTTAAAATTTAAAGTTTAAACAAAAAAAATTTTTAAAATTTAGTATTTAAATTTTTAAATTTTAAAATTTAAAGTTTCAATAATTAAATTTTTAAAATTTAGAATTTAAATTTTTAAATTTTAAAATTTAAATTTTTAAATTCTAAAATTTAAAATTTCAATAATTAAATTTTTAAAATTTAGTATTTAAGTTTTTAAATTTTAAAATTTAAAGTTTTAATAATTAAATTTTTAAAATTTAGTATTTAAATTTTTAAATTTTAAAATTTAAATTTTTAAATTTTAAAATTTAAAATTTCAATAATGAAATTTTTAAAATTTAGTATTTAAGTTTTTAAATTTTAAAATTTAAAATTTTAACAATTAAATTTTTAAAATTTAGTATTTAAATTTTTAAATTTTAAAATTTAAAGTTTTAATAATTAAATTTTTAAAATTTTGTATTTAAATTTTTAAATTTTAAAATTTAAAGTTTAAACAAAAAAAATTTTTAAAATTTAGTATTTAAATTTTTAAATTTTAAAATTTAAAGTTTTAATAATTAAATTTTTAAAATTTAGAATTTAAATTTTTAAATTTTAAAATTTAAATTTTTAAATTCTAAAATTTAAAATTTCAATAATTAAATTTTTAAAATTTAGTATTTAAGTTTTTAAATTTTAAAATTTAAAGTTTTAATAATTAAATTTTTAAAATTTAGTATTTAAATTTTTAAATTTTAAAATTTAAAGTTTTAATAATTAAATTTTTAAAATTTAGTATTTAAATTTTTAAATTTTAAAATTTAAAGTTTAAACAAAAAAAATTTTTAAAATTTAGTATTTAAATTTTTAAATTTTAAAATTTAAAGTTTTAATAATTAAATTTTTAAAATTTAGAATTTAAATTTTTAAATTTTAAAATTTAAATTTTTAAATTCTAAAATTTAAAATTTCAATAATTAAATTTTTAAAATTTAGTATTTAAGTTTTTAAATTTTAAAATTTAAAGCTTTAATAATTAAATTTTTAAAATTTAGTATTTAAATTTTTAAATTTTAAAATTTAAATTTTTAAATTTTAAAATTTAAAATTTCAATAATTAAATTTTTAAAATTTAGTATTTAAGTTTTTAAATTTTAAAAATTAAAGTTTTAACAATTAAATTTTTAAAATTTAGTATTTAAATTTTTAAATTTTGAAATTTAAAGTTTTAATAATTAAATTTTTAAAATTTAGTATTTAAATTTTTAAATTTTAAAATTTAAAGTTTAAACAAAAAAAATTTTTAAAATTTAGTATTTAAATTTTTAAATTTTAAAATTTAAAGTTTTAATAATTAAATTTTTAAAATTTAGAATTTAAATTTTTAAATTTTAAAATTTAAATTTTTAAATTCTAAAATTTAAAATTTCAATAATTAAATTTTTAAAATTTAGTATTTAAGTTTTTAAATTTTAAAATTTAAAGTTTTAATAATTAAATTTTTAAAATTTAGTATTTAAATTTTTAAATTTTAAAATTTAAATTTTTAAATTTTAAAATTTAAAATTTCAATAATTAAATTTTTAAAATTTAGTATTTAAGTTTTTAAATTTTAAAATTTAAAGTTTTAATAATTAAATTTTTAAAATTTAGTATTTAAATTTTTATATTTTAAAGTTTGAAGTTTTAATAATTAAATTTTTAAAATTTGTATTTAAATTTATAAATTTTAAAATTTAAAGTTTTAATAATTAAATTTTTAAAATTTAGTATTTAAGTTTTTAAATTTTAAAATTTAAAATTTTAACAATTAAATTTTTAAAATTTAGTATTTAAATTTTTAAGTTTTAAAATTTAAAGTTTTAATAATTAAATTTTTAAAATTTATTATTTAAATTTTCAAATTTTAAAATTTAAAGTTTTAATAATTAAATTTTTAAAATTTGTATTTAAGTTTTTAAATTTTAAAATTTAAAGTTTTAATAATTAAATTTTTAAAATTTGTATTTAAATTTTTAAATTTTAAAATTTAAAGTTTTAATAATTAAATTTTTAAAATTTGGTATTTAAATTTTTAAATTTTAAAACTTAAAGTTTTAACAATTAAATTTTTAAAATTTAGTATTTAAATTTTTAAATTTTAAAATTTAAAGTTTTAATAATTAAATTTTTAAAATTTAGTATTTAAAATTTTAAATATTAAAATTTAAAGTTTAAACAAAAAACATTTTTAAAAATTAGTATTTAAATTTTTAAATTTTAAAATTTAAAGTTTTAATAATTAAATTTTTAAAATTTAGAATTTAAATTTTTAAATTTTAAAATTTAAATTTTTAAATTCTAAAATTTAAAATTTCAATAATTAAATTTTTAAAATTTAGTATTTATGTTTTTAAATTTTAAAATTTAAAGTTTTAATAATTAAATTTTTAAAATTTAGTATTTAAATTTTTAAATTTTAAAATTTAAATTTTTAAATTTTAAAATTTAAAATTTCAATAATTAAATTTTTAAAATTTAGTATTTAAGTTTTTAAATTTTAAAATTTAAAGTTTTAATAATTAAATTTTTAAAATTTAGTATTTAAATTTTTAAATTTTAAAATTTAAAGTTTAAACAAAAAAAATTTTTAAAATTTAGTATTTAAATTTTTAAATTTTAAAATTTAAAGTTTAAACAAAAAAAATTTTTAAAATTTAGTATTTAAATTTTTAAATTTTAAAATTTAAAGTTTTAATAATTAAATTTTTAAAATTTAGTATTTAAATTTTTAAATTTTATAATTTAAATTTTTAAATTATAAAATTTAAAATTTCAATAATTAAATTTTTAAAATTTAGTATTTAAGTTTTTAAACTTTAAAATTTAAAGTTTTAATAATTAAATTTTTAAAATTTAGAATTTAAATTTTTAAATTTTAAAATTTAAATTTTTAAATTCTAAAATTTAAAATTTCAATAATTAAATTTTTAAAATTTAGTATTTAAGTTTTTAAATTTTAAAATTTAAAGTTTTAATAATTAAATTTTTAAAATTTAGTATTTAAATTTTTAAATTTTAAAATTTAAAGTTTTAATAATTAAATTTTTAAAATTTAGTATTTAAATTTTTAAATTTTAAAATTTAAAGTTTAAACAAAAAAAATTTTTAAAATTTAGTATTTAAATTTTTAAATTTTAAAATTTAAAGTTTTAATAATTAAATTTTTAAAATTTAGAATTTAAATTTTTAAATTTTAAAATTTAAATTTTTAAATTTTAAAATTTAAAATTTCGATAATTAAATTTTTAAAATTTAGTATTTAAGTTTTTAAATTTTAAAATTTAAAGTTTTAACAATTAAATTTTTAAAATTTAGTATTTAAATTTTTAAATTTTGAAATTTAAAGTTTTAATAATTAAATTTTTAAAATTTAGTATTTAAATTTTTAAATTTTAAAATTTAAAGTTTAAACAAAAAAAAATTTTAAAATTTAGTATTTAAATTTTTAAATTTTAAAATTTAAAGTTTTAATAATTAAATTTTTAAAATTTAGAATTCAAATTTTTAAATTTTAAAATTTAAATTTTTAAATTCTAAAATTTAAAATTTCAATAATTAAATTTTTAAAATTTAGTATTTAAGTTTTTAAATTTTAAAATTTAAAGTTTTAACAATTAAATTTTTAAAATTTAGTATTTAAATTTTTATATTTTAAAGTTTGAAGTTTTAATAATTAAATTTTTAAAATTTGTATTTAAATTTATAAATTTTAAAATTTAAAGTTTTAATAATTAAATTTTTAAAATTTAGTATTTAAATTTTTAAGTTTTAAAATTTAAAGTTTTAATAATTAAATTTTTAAAATTTATTATTTAAATTTTCAAATTTTAAAATTTAAAGTTTTAATAATTAAATTTTTAAAATTTGTATTTAAGTTTTTAAATTTTAAAATTTAAAGTTTTAATAATTAAATTTTTAAAATTTAGTATTTAAATATTTAAATTTTAAAATTTAAAGTTTTAATAATTAAATATTTAAAATTTGTATTTAAATTTTTAAATTTTAAAATTAAAAGTTTTAATAGTTAAATTTTTAAAATTTGTATTTAAATTTTTAAATTTTAAAATTTAAAGTTTTATTAATTAAATTTTTAAAATTTAGTATTTAAATTTTTAAATTTTAAAATTTAAAGTTTTAATAATTAAATTTTTAAAATTTAGTATTTAAATTTTTAAATTTTAAAATTTAAATTTTTAAATTTTAAAATTTAAAATTTCAATAATTAAATTTTTAAAATTTAGTATTTAAGTTTTTAAATTTTAAAATTTAAAGTTTTAACAATTAAATTTTTAAAATTTAGTATTTAAATTTTTAAATTTTAAAATTTAAAGTTTTAATAATTAAATTTTTAAAATTTAGTATTTAAATTTTTAAATTTTAAAATTTAAAGTTTAAACAAAAAAAATTTTTAAAATTTAGTATTTAAATTTTTAAATTTTAAAATTTAAAGTTTTAATAATTAAATTTTTAAAATTTAGAATTTAAATTTTTAAATTTTAAAATTTAAATTTTTAAATTCTAAAATTTAAAATTTCAATAATTAAATTTTTAAAATTTAGTATTTAAGTTTTTAAATTTTAAAATTTAAAGTTTTAATAATTAAATTTTTAAAATTTAGTATTTAAATTTTTAAATTTTAAAATTTAAATTTTTAAATTTTAAAATTTAAAATTTCAATAATTAAATTTTTAAAATTTAGTATTTAAGTTTTTAAATTTTAAAATTTAAAGTTTTAATAATTAAATTTTTAAAATTTAGTATTTAAATTTTTATATTTTAAAGTTTGAAGTTTTAATAATTAAATTTTTAAAATTTGTATTTAAATTTATTAATTTTAAAATTTAAAGTTTTAATAATTAAATTTTTAAATTTAGTATTTAAATTTTTAAATTTTAAAATTTAAAGTTTTAATAATTAAATTTTTAAAATTTATTATTTAAATTTTCAAATTTTAAAATTTAAAGTTTTAATAATTAAATTTTTAAAATTTGTATTTAAGTTTTTAAATTTTAAAATTTAAAGTTTTAATAATTAAATTTTTAAAATTTAGTATTTAAATATTTAAATTTTAAAATTTAAAGTTTTAATAATTAAATATTTAAAATTTGTATTTAAATTTTTAAATTTTAAAATTAAAAGTTTTAATAGTTAAATTTTTAAAATTTGTATTTAAATTTTTAAATTTTAAAATTTAAAGTTTTATTAATTAAATTTTTAAAATTTAGTATTTAAATTTTTAAATTTTAAAATTTAAAGTTTTAATAATTAAATTTTTAAAATTTAGTATTTAAATTTTTAAATTTTAAAATTTAAAGTTTTAATAATTAAATTTTTAAAATTTGTATTTAAATTTTTAAATTTTAAAATTTAAAGTTTTAATAATTAAATTTTTAAAATTTAGTATTTAAATTTTTAAAATTTAAAATTAAAAGTTTTAATAATTAAATTTTTAAAATTTGTATTTAAATTTTTAAATTTTAAAATTTAAAGTTTTAATAATTAAATTTTTAAAATTTGGTATTTAAATTTTTAAATTTTAAAACTTAAAGTTTTAACAATTAAATTTTTAAAATTTAGTATTTAAATTTTTAAATTTTAAAATTTAAAGTTTTAATAATTAAATTTTTAAAATTTAGTATTTAAATTTTTAAATTTTAAAATTTAAAGTTTAAACAAAAAACATTTTTAAAAATTAGTATTTATATTTTTAAATTTTAAAATTTAAAGTTTAAACAAAAAACATTTTTAAAAATTAGTATTTAAATTTTTAAATTTTGGTATTTAAAGTTTTAATAATTAAATTTTTAAAATTTAGAATTTAAATTTTTAAATTTTAAAATTTAAATATTTAAATTCTAAAATTTAATATTTCAATAATTAAATTTTTAAAATTTAGTATTTATGTTTTTAAATTTTAAAATTTAAAGTTTAAACAAAAAACATTTTTAAAAATTAGTATTTAAATTTTTAAATTTTAAAATTTAAAGTTTTAATAATTAAATTTTTAAAATTTAGAATTTAAATTTTAAAATTTAAATTTTTAAATTCTAAAATTTAAAATTTCAATAATTAAATTTTTAAAATTTAGTATTTATGTTTTTAAATTTTAAAATTTAAAGTTTTAATAATTAAATTTTTAAAATTTAGTATTTAAATTTTTAAATTTTAAAATTTAAATTTTTAAATTTTAAAATTTAAAATTTCAATAATTAAATTTTTAAAATTTAGTATTTAAGTTTTTAAATTTTAAAATTTAAAGTTTTAATAATTAAATTTTTAAAATTTAGTATTTAAATTTTTAAATTTTAAAATTTAAAGTTTAAACAAAAAAAATTTTTAAAATTTAGTATTTAAATTTTTAAATTTTAAAATTTAAAATTTAAACAAAAAAAATTTTTAAAATTTAGTATTTAAATTTTTAAATTTTAAAATTTAAAGTTTTAATAATTAAATTTTTAAAATTTAGAATTTAAATTTTTAAATTTTAAAATTTAAATTTTTAAATTCTAAAATTTAAAATTTCAATAATTAAATTTTTAAAATTTAGTATTTAAGTTTTTAAATTTTAAAATTTAAAGTTTTAATAATTAAATTTTTAAAATTTAGTATTTAAATTTTTAAATTTTAAAATTTAAATTTTTAAATTTTAAAATTTAAAATTTCAATAATTAAATTTTTAAAATTTAGTATTTAAGTTTTTAAATTTTAAAATTTAAAGTTTTAACAATTAAATTTTTAAAATTTAGTATTTAAATTTTTAAATTTTAAAATTTAAAGTTTTAATAATTAAATTTTTAAAATTTAGTATTTAAATTTTTAAATTTTAAAATTTAAAGTTTAAACAAAAAAAATTTTTAAAATTTAGTATTTAAATTTTTAAATTTTAAAATTTAAAGTTTCAATAATTAAATTTTTAAAATTTAGAATTTAAATTTTTAAATTTTAAAATTTAAATTTTTAAATTCTAAAATTTAAAATTTCAATAATTAAATTTTTAAAATTTAGTATTTAAGTTTTTAAATTTTAAAATTTAAAGTTTTAATAATTAAATTTTTAAAATTTAGTATTTAAATTTTTAAATTTTAAAATTTAAATTTTTAAATTTTAAAATTTAAAATTTCAATAATGAAATTTTTAAAATTTAGTATTTAAGTTTTTAAATTTTAAAATTTAAAATTTTAACAATTAAATTTTTAAAATTTAGTATTTAAATTTTTAAATTTTAAAATTTAAAGTTTTAATAATTAAATTTTTAAAATTTTGTATTTAAATTTTTAAATTTTAAAATTTAAAGTTTAAACAAAAAAAATTTTTAAAATTTAGTATTTAAATTTTTAAATTTTAAAATTTAAAGTTTTAATAATTAAATTTTTAAAATTTAGAATTTAAATTTTTAAATTTTAAAATTTAAATTTTTAAATTCTAAAATTTAAAATTTCAATAATTAAATTTTTAAAATTTAGTATTTAAGTTTTTAAATTTTAAAATTTAAAGTTTTAATAATTAAATTTTTAAAATTTAGTATTTAAATTTTTAAATTTTAAAATTTAAAGTTTTAATAATTAAATTTTTAAAATTTAGTATTTAAATTTTTAAATTTTAAAATTTAAAGTTTAAACAAAAAAAATTTTTAAAATTTAGTATTTAAATTTTTAAATTTTAAAATTTAAAGTTTTAATAATTAAATTTTTAAAATTTAGAATTTAAATTTTTAAATTTTAAAATTTAAATTTTTAAATTCTAAAATTTAAAATTTCAATAATTAAATTTTTAAAATTTAGTATTTAAGTTTTTAAATTTTAAAATTTAAAGCTTTAATAATTAAATTTTTAAAATTTAGTATTTAAATTTTTAAATTTTAAAATTTAAATTTTTAAATTTTAAAATTTAAAATTTCAATAATTAAATTTTTAAAATTTAGTATTTAAGTTTTTAAATTTTAAAAATTAAAGTTTTAACAATTAAATTTTTAAAATTTAGTATTTAAATTTTTAAATTTTGAAATTTAAAGTTTTAATAATTAAATTTTTAAAATTTAGTATTTAAATTTTTAAATTTTAAAATTTAAAGTTTAAACAAAAAAAATTTTTAAAATTTAGTATTTAAATTTTTAAATTTTAAAATTTAAAGTTTTAATAATTAAATTTTTAAAATTTAGAATTTAAATTTTTAAATTTTAAAATTTAAATTTTTAAATTCTAAAATTTAAAATTTCAATAATTAAATTTTTAAAATTTAGTATTTAAGTTTTTAAATTTTAAAATTTAAAGTTTTAATAATTAAATTTTTAAAATTTAGTATTTAAATTTTTAAATTTTAAAATTTAAATTTTTAAATTTTAAAATTTAAAATTTCAATAATTAAATTTTTAAAATTTAGTATTTAAGTTTTTAAATTTTAAAATTTAAAGTTTTAATAATTAAATTTTTAAAATTTAGTATTTAAATTTTTATATTTTAAAGTTTGAAGTTTTAATAATTAAATTTTTAAAATTTGTATTTAAATTTATAAATTTTAAAATTTAAAGTTTTAATAATTAAATTTTTAAAATTTAGTATTTAAATTTTTAAATTTTAAAATTTAAAGTTTTAATAATTAAATTTTTAAAATTTATTATTTAAATTTTCAAATTTTAAAATTTAAAGTTTTAATAATTAAATTTTTAAAATTTGTATTTAAGTTTTTAAATTTTAAAATTTAAAGTTTTAATAATTAAATTTTTAAAATTTAGTATTTAAATATTTAAATTTTAAAATTTAAAGTTTTAATAATTAAATATTTCAAATTTGTATTTAAATTTTTAAATTTTAAAATTAAAAGTTTTAATAGTTAAATTTTTAAAATTTGTATTTAAATTTTTAAATTTTAAAATTTAAAGTTTTATTAATTAAATTTTTAAAATTTATTATTTAAATTTTTAAATTTTAAAATTTAAAGTTTTAATAATTAAATTTTTAAAATTTAGTATTTAAATTTTTAAATTTTAAAATTTAAAGTTTTAATAATTAAATTTTTAAAATTTAGAATTTAAATTTTTAAATTTTAAAATTTAAATTTTAAAATTTAAAATTTCAATAATTAAATTTTTAAAATTTAGTATTTAAGTTTTTAAATTTTAAAAATTAAAGTTTTAACAATTAAATTTTTAAAATTTAGTATTTAAATTTTTAAATTTTGAAATTTAAAGTTTTAATAATTAAATTTTTAAAATTTAGTATTTAAATTTTTAAATTTTAAAATTTAAAGTTTAAACAAAAAAAATTTTTAAAATTTAGTATTTAAATTTTTAAATTTTAAAATTTAAAGTTTTAATAATTAAATTTTTAAAATTTAGAATTTAAATTTTTAAATTTTAAAATTTAAATTTTTAAATTCTAAAATTTAAAATTTCAATAATTAAATTTTTAAAATTTAGTATTTAAGTTTTTAAATTTTAAAATTTAAAGTTTTAATAATTAAATTTTTAAAATTTAGTATTTAAATTTTTAAATTTTAAAATTTAAATTTTTAAATTTTAAAATTTAAAATTTCAATAATTAAATTTTTAAAATTTAGTATTTAAGTTTTTAAATTTTAAAATTTAAAGTTTTAATAATTAAATTTTTAAAATTTAGTATTTAAATTTTTATATTTTAAAGTTTGAAGTTTTAATAATTAAATTTTTAAAATTTGTATTTAAATTTATAAATTTTAAAATTTAAAGTTTTAATAATTAAATTTTTAAAATTTAGTATTTAAATTTTTAAATTTTAAAATTTAAAGTTTTAATAATTAAATTTTTAAAATTTATTATTTAAATTTTCAAATTTTAAAATTTAAAGTTTTAATAATTAAATTTTTAAAATTTGTATTTAAGTTTTTAAATTTTAAAATTTAAAGTTTTAATAATTAAATTTTTAAAATTTAGTATTTAAATATTTAAATTTTAAAATTTAAAGTTTTAATAATTAAATATTTAAAATTTGTATTTAAATTTTTAAATTTTAAAATTAAAAGTTTTAATAGTTAAATTTTTAAAATTTGTATTTAAATTTTTAAATTTTAAAATTTAAAGTTTTATTAATTAAATTTTTAAAATTTAGTATTTAAATTTTTAAATTTTAAAATTTAAAGTTTTAATAATTAAATTTTTAAAATTTAGTATTTAAATTTTTAAATTTTAAAATTTAAAGTTTTAATAATTAAATTTTTAAAATTTAGAATTTAAATTTTTAAATTTTAAAATTTAAATTTTTAAATTCTAAAATTTAAAATTTCAATAATTAAATTTTTAAAATTTAGTATTTAAGTTTTTAAATTTTAAAATTTAAAGTTTTAATAATTAAATTTTTAAAATTTAGTATTTAAATTTTTAAATTTTAAAATTTAAATTTTTAAATTTTAAAATTTAAAATTTCAATAATTAAATTTTTAAAATTTAGTATTTAAGTTTTTAAATTTTAAAATTTAAAGTTTTAACAATTAAATTTTTAAAATTTAGTATTTAAATTTTTAAATTTTAAAATTTAAAGTTTTAATAATTAAATTTTTAAAATTTAGTATTTAAATTTTTAAATTTTAAAATTTAAAGTTTAAACAAAAAAAATTTTTAAAATTTAGAATTTAAATTTTTAAATTTTAAAATTTAAAGTTTTAATAATTAAATTTTTAAAATTTAGAATTTAAATTTTTAAATTTTAAAATTTAAATTTTTAAATTCTAAAATTTAAAATTTCAATAATTAAATTTTTAAAATTTAGTATTTAAGTTTTTAAATTTTAAAATTTAAAGTTTTAATAATTAAATTTTTAAAATTTAGTATTTAAATTTTTAAAATTTAGTATTTAAATTTTTAAATTTTAAAATTTAAATTTTTAAATTTTAAAATTTAAAATTTTAATAATTAAATTTTTAAAATTTAGTATTTAAGTTTTTAAATTTTAAAATTTAAAGTTTTAACAATTAAATTTTTAAAATTTAGTATTTAAATTTTTATATTTTAAAGTTTGAAGTTTTAATAATTAAATTTTTAAAATTTGTATTTAAATTTATAAATTTTAAAATTTAAAGTTTTAATAATTAAATTTTTAAAATTTAGTATTTAAATTTTTAAATTTTAAAATTTAAAGTTTAAACAAAAAAAATTTTTAAAATTTAGTATTTAAATTTTTAAATTTTAAAATTTAAAATTTAAACAAAAAAAATTTTTAAAATTTAGTATTTAAATTTTTAAATTTTAAAATTTAAAGTTTTAATAATTAAATTTTTAAAATTTAGAATTTAAATTTTTAAATTTTAAAATTTAAATTTTTAAATTCTAAAATTTAAAATTTCAATAATTAAATTTTTAAAATTTAGTATTTAAGTTTTTAAATTTTAAAATTTAAAGTTTTAATAATTAAATTTTTAAAATTTAGTATTTAAATTTTTAAATTTTAAAATTTAAATTTTTAAATTTTAAAATTTAAAATTTCAATAATTAAATTTTTAAAATTTAGTATTTAAGTTTTTAAATTTTAAAATTTAAAGTTTTAATAATTAAATTTTTAAAATTTAGTATTTAAATTTTTATATTTTAAAGTTTGAAGTTTTAATAATTAAATTTTTAAAATTTGTATTTAAATTTATAAATTTTAAAATTTAAAGTTTTAATAATTAAATTTTTAAAATTTAGTATTTAAATTTTTAAATTTTAAAATTTAAAGTTTTAATAATTAAATTTTTAAAATTTATTATTTAAATTTTCAAATTTTAAAATTTAAAGTTTTAATAATTAAATTTTTAAAATTTGTATTTAAGTTTTTAAATTTTAAAATTTAAAGTTTTAATAATTAAATTTTTAAAATTTAGTATTTAAATATTTAAATTTTAAAATTTAAAGTTTTAATAATTAAATATTTAAAATTTGTATTTAAATTTTTAAATTTTAAAATTAAAAGTTTTAATAGTTAAATTTTTAAAATTTGTATTTAAATTTTTAAATTTTAAAATTTAAAGTTTTATTAATTAAATTTTTAAAATTTAGTATTTAAATTTTTAAATTTTAAAATTTAAAGTTTTAATAATTAAATTTTTAAAATTTAGTATTTAAATTTTTAAATTTTAAAATTTAAAGTTTTAATAATTAAATTTTTAAAATTTAGAATTTAAATTTTTAAATTTTAAAATTTAAATTTTTAAATTCTAAAATTTAAAATTTCAATAATTAAATTTTTAAAATTTAGTATTTAAGTTTTTAAATTTTAAAATTTAAAGTTTTAATAATTAAATTTTTAAAATTTAGTATTTAAATTTTTAAATTTTAAAATTTAAATTTTTAAATTTTAAAATTTAAAATTTCAATAATTAAATTTTTAAAATTTAGTATTTAAGTTTTTAAATTTTAAAATTTAAAGTTTTAACAATTAAATTTTTAAAATTTAGTATTTAAATTTTTAAATTTTAAAATTTAAAGTTTTAATAATTAAATTTTTAAAATTTAGTATTTAAATTTTTAAATTTTAAAATTTAAAGTTTAAACAAAAAAAATTTTTAAAATTTAGAATTTAAATTTTTAAATTTTAAAATTTAAAGTTTTAATAATTAAATTTTTAAAATTTAGAATTTAAATTTTTAAATTTTAAAATTTAAATTTTTAAATTCTAAAATTTAAAATTTCAATAATTAAATTTTTAAAATTTAGTATTTAAGTTTTTAAATTTTAAAATTTAAAGTTTTAATAATTAAATTTTTAAAATTTAGTATTTAAATTTTTAAAATTTAGTATTTAAATTTTTAAATTTTAAAATTTAAATTTTTAAATTTTAAAATTTAAAATTTTAATAATTAAATTTTTAAAATTTAGTATTTAAGTTTTTAAATTTTAAAATTTAAAGTTTTAACAATTAAATTTTTAAAATTTAGTATTTAAATTTTTATATTTTAAAGTTTGAAGTTTTAATAATTAAATTTTTAAAATTTGTATTTAAATTTATAAATTTTAAAATTTAAAGTTTTAATAATTAAATTTTTAAAATTTAGTATTTAAATTTTTAAATTTTAAAATTTAAAGTTTTAATAATTAAATTATTAAAATTTATTATTTAAATTTTCAAATTTTAAAATTTAAAGTTTTAATAATTAAATTTTTAAAATTTGTATTTAAGTTTTTAAATTTTAAAATTTAAAGTTTTAATAATTAAATTTTTAAAATTAGTATTTAAATATTTAAATTTTAAAATTTAAAGTTTTAATAATTAAATATTTAAAATTTGTATTTAAATTTTTAAATTTTAAAATTAAAGTTTTAATAGTTAAATTTTTAAAATTTGTATTTAAATTTTTAAATTTTAAAATTTAAAGTTTTATTAATTAAATTTTTAAAATTTAGTATTTAAATTTTTAAATTTTAAAATTTAAAGTTTTAATAATTAAATTTTTAAAATTTAGTATTTAAATTTTTAAATTTTAAAATTTAAAATTTTAATAATTAAATTTTTAAAATTTGTATTTAAATTTTTAAATTTTAAAATTTAAAGTTTTAATAATTAAATTTTTAAAATTTAGTATTTAAATTTTTAAAATTTAAAATTAAAAGTTTTAATAATTAAATTTTTAAAATTTGTATTTAAATTTTTAAATTTTAAAATTTAAAGTTTTAATAATTAAATTTTTAAAATTTGGTATTTAAATTTTTAAATTTTAAAACTTAAAGTTTTAACAATTAAATTTTTAAAATTTAGTATTTAAATTTTTAAATTTTAAAATTTAAAGTTTTAATAATTAAATTTTTAAAATTTAGTATTTAAATTTTTAAATTTTAAAATTTAAAGTTTAAACAAAAAACATTTTTAAAAATTAGTATTTAAATTTTTAAATTTTAAAATTTAAAGTTTTAATAATTAAATTTTTAAAATTTAGAATTTAAATTTTTAAATTTTAAAATTTAAATTTTTAAATTCTAAAATTTAAAATTTCAATAATTAAATTTTTAAAATTTAGTATTTATGTTTTTAAATTTTAAAATTTAAAGTTTTAATAATTAAATTTTTAAAATTTAGAATTTAAATTTTTAAATTTTTAAAATTTAGTATTTAAGTTTTTAAATTTTAAAATTTAAAGTTTTAATAATTAAATTTTTAAAATTTAGTATTTAAATTTTTAAATTTTAAAATTTAAAGTTTAAACAAAAAAAATTTTTAAAATTTAGTATTTAAATTTTTAAATTTTAAAATTTAAAGTTTAAACAAAAAAAATTTTTAAAATTTAGTATTTAAATTTTTAAATTTTAAAATTTAAAGTTTTAATAATTAAATTTTTAAAATTTAGAATTTAAATTTTTAAATTTTAAAATTTAAATTTTTAAATTCTAAAATTTAAAATTTCAATAATTAAATTTTTAAAATTTAGTATTTAAATTTTTAAATTTTTAAATTTAAAGTTATAATAATTAAATTTTTAAAATTTAGTATTTAAATTTTCAAATTTTAAAATTTAAAGTTTTAATAATTAAATTTTTAAAATTTGTATTTAAGTTTTTAAATTTTAAAATTTAAAGTTTTAATAATTAAATTTTTAAAATTTAGTATTTAAATAATTAAATTTTAAAATTTAAAGTTTTAATAATTAAATATTTAAAATTTGTATTTAAATTTTTAAATTTTAAAATTAAAAGTTTTAATAGTTAAATTTTTAAAATTTGTATTTAAATTTTTAAATTTTAAAATTTAAAGTTTTATTAATTAAATTTTTAAAATTTAGTATTTAAATTTTTAAATTTTAAAATTTAAAGTTTTAATAATTAAATTTTTATAATTTAGTATTTAAATTTTTAAATTTTAAAATTTAAAGTTTTAATAATTAAATTTTTAAAATTTAGAATTTAAATTTTTAAATTTTAAAATTTAAATTTTTAAATTCTAAAATTTAAAATTTCAATAATTAAATTTTTAAAATTTAGTATTTAAGTTTTTAAATTTTAAAATTTAAAGTTTTAATAATTAAATTTTTAAAATTTAGTATTTAAATTTTTAAATTTTAAAATTTAAATTTTTAAATTTTAAAATTTAAAATTTCAATAATTAAATTTTTAAAATTTAGTATTTAAGTTTTTAAATTTTAAAATATAAAGTTTTAAAAATTAAATTTTTAAAATTTAGTATTTAAGTTTTTAAATTTTAAAAATTAAAGTTTTAACAATTAAATTTTTAAAATTTAGTATTTAAATTTTTAAATTTTAAAATTTAAATTTTAAAATTTAAAATTTCAATAATTAAATTTTTAAAATTTAGTATTTAAGTTTTTAAATTTTAAAAATTAAAGTTTTAACAATTAAATTTTTAAAATTTAGTATTTAAATTTTTAAATTTTGAAATTTAAAGTTTTAATAATTAAATTTTTAAAATTTAGTATTTAAATTTTTAAATTTTAAAATTTAAAGTTTAAACAAAAAAAATTTTTAAAATTTAGTATTTAAATTTTTAAATTTTAAAATTTAAAGTTTTAATAATTAAATTTTTAAAATTTAGAATTTAAATTTTTAAATTTTAAAATTTAAATTTTTAAATTCTAAAATTTAAAATTTCAATAATTAAATTTTTAAAATTTAGTATTTAAGTTTTTAAATTTTAAAATTTAAAGTTTTAATAATTAAATTTTTAAAATTTAGTATTTAAATTTTTAAATTTTAAAATTTAAATTTTTAAATTTTAAAATTTAAAATTTCAATAATTAAATTTTTAAAATTTAGTATTTAAGTTTTTAAATTTTAAAATTTAAAGTTTTAATAATTAAATTTTTAAAATTTAGTATTTAAATTTTTATATTTTAAAGTTTGAAGTTTTAATAATTAAATTTTTAAAATTTGTATTTAAATTTATAAATTTTAAAATTTAAAGTTTTAATAATTAAATTTTTAAAATTTAGTATTTAAATTTTTAAATTTTAAAATTTAAAGTTTTAATAATTAAATTTTTAAAATTTATTATTTAAATTTTCAAATTTTAAAATTTAAAGTTTTAATAATTAAATTTTTAAAATTTGTATTTAAGTTTTTAAATTTTAAAATTTAAAGTTTTAATAATTAAATTTTTAAAATTTAGTATTTAAATATTTAAATTTTAAAATTTAAAGTTTTAATAATTAAATATTTAAAATTTGTATTTAAATTTTTAAATTTTAAAATTAAAAGTTTTAATAGTTAAATTTTTAAAATTTGTATTTAAATTTTTAAATTTTAAAATTTAAAGTTTTATTAATTAAATTTTTAAAATTTAGTATTTAAATTTTTAAATTTTAAAATTTAAAGTTTTAATAATTAAATTTTTAAAATTTAGTATTTAAATTTTTAAATTTTAAAATTTAAAGTTTTAATAATTAAATTTTTAAAATTTAGAATTTAAATTTTTAAATTTTAAAATTTAAATTTTTAAATTCTAAAATTTAAAATTTCAATAATTAAATTTTTAAAATTTAGTATTTAAGTTTTTAAATTTTAAAATTTAAAGTTTTAATAATTAAATTTTTAAAATTTAGTATTTAAATTTTTAAATTTTAAAATTTAAATTTTTAAATTTTAAAATTTAAAATTTCAATAATTAAATTTTTAAAATTTAGTATTTAAGTTTTTAAATTTTAAAATTTAAAGTTTTAACAATTAAATTTTTAAAATTTAGTATTTAAATTTTTAAATTTTAAAATTTAAAGTTTTAATAATTAAATTTTTAAAATTTAGTATTTAAATTTTTAAATTTTAAAATTTAAAGTTTAAACAAAAAAAATTTTTAAAATTTAGAATTTAAATTTTTAAATTTTAAAATTTAAAGTTTTAATAATTAAATTTTTAAAATTTAGAATTTAAATTTTTAAATTTTAAAATTTAAATTTTTAAATTCTAAAATTTAAAATTTCAATAATTAAATTTTTAAAATTTAGTATTTAAGTTTTTAAATTTTAAAATTTAAAGTTTTAATAATTAAATTTTTAAAATTTAGTATTTAAATTTTTAAAATTTAGTATTTAAATTTTTAAATTTTAAAATTTAAATTTTTAAATTTTAAAATTTAAAATTTTAATAATTAAATTTTTAAAATTTAGTATTTAAGTTTTTAAATTTTAAAATTTAAAGTTTTAACAATTAAATTTTTAAAATTTAGTATTTAAATTTTTATATTTTAAAGTTTGAAGTTTTAATAATTAAATTTTTAAAATTTGTATTTAAATTTATAAATTTTAAAATTTAAAGTTTTAATAATTAAATTTTTAAAATTTAGTATTTAAATTTTTAAATTTTAAAATTTAAAGTTTTAATAATTAAATTATTAAAATTTATTATTTAAATTTTCAAATTTTAAAATTTAAAGTTTTAATAATTAAATTTTTAAAATTTGTATTTAAGTTTTTAAATTTTAAAATTTAAAGTTTTAATAATTAAATTTTTAAAATTAGTATTTAAATATTTAAATTTTAAAATTTAAAGTTTTAATA
Source organism: Aethina tumida (assembly GCF_024364675.1). Lineage (NCBI taxonomy): Eukaryota > Metazoa > Arthropoda > Insecta > Coleoptera > Nitidulidae > Aethina > Aethina tumida. Next base: position 10,582,794 of record NC_065436.1, read on the forward strand.
ATTAAATATTTAAAATTTGTATTTAAATTTTTAAATTTTAAAATTAAAGTTTTAATAGTTAAATTTTTAAAATTTGTATTTAAATTTTTAAATTTTAAAATTTAAAGTTTTATTAATTAAATTTTTAAAATTTAGTATTTAAATTTTTAAATTTTAAAATTTAAAGTTTTAATAATTAAATTTTTAAAATTTAGTATTTAAATTTTTAAATTTTAAAATTTAAAGTTTTAATAATTAAATTTTTAAAATTTGTATTTAAATTTTTAAATTTTAAAATTTAAAATTTTAATAATTAAATTTTTAAAATTTAGTATTTAAATTTTTAAAATTTAAAATTAAAAGTTTTAATAATTAAATTTTTAAAATTTGTATTTAAATTTTTAAATTTTAAAATTTAAAGTTTTAATAATTAAATTTTTAAAATTTGGTATTTAAATTTTTAAATTTTAAAACTTAAAGTTTTAACAATTAAATTTTTAAAATTTAGTATTTAAATTTTTAAATTTTAAAATTTAAAGTTTTAATAATTAAATTTTTAAAATTTAGTATTTAAATTTTTAAATTTTAAAATTTAAAGTTTAAACAAAAAACATTTTTAAAAATTAGTATTTAAATTTTTAAATTTTAAAATTTAAAGTTTTAATAATTAAATTTTTAAAATTTAGAATTTAAATTTTTAAATTTTAAAATTTAAATTTTTAAATTCTAAAATTTAAAATTTCAATAATTAAATTTTTAAAATTTAGTATTTATGTTTTTAAATTTTAAAATTTAAAGTTTTAATAATTAAATTTTTAAAATTTAGAATTTAAATTTTTAAATTTTTAAAATTTAGTATTTAAGTTTTTAAATTTTAAAATTTAAAGTTTTAATAATTAAATTTTTAAAATTTAGTATTTAAATTTTTAAATTTTAAAATTTAAAGTTTAAACAAAAAAAATTTTTAAAATTTAGTATTTAAATTTTTAAATTTTAAAATTTAAAGTTTAAACAAAAAAAATTTTTAAAATTTAGTATTTAAATTTTTAAATTTTAAAATTTAAAGTTTTAATAATTAAATTTTTAAAATTTAGAATTTAAATTTTTAAATTTTAAAATTTATATTTTTAAATTCTAAAATTTAAAATTTCAATAATTAAATTTTTAAAATTTAGTATTTAAATTTTTAAATTTTTAAATTTAAAGTTATAATAATTAAATTTTTAAAATTTAGTATTTAAATTTTCAAATTTTAAAATTTAAAGTTTTAATAATTAAATTTTTAAAATTTGTATTTAAGTTTTTAAATTTTAAAATTTAAAGTTTTAATAATTAAAATTTTAAAATTTAGTATTTAAATAATTAAATTTTAAAATTTAAAGTTTTAATAATTAAATATTTAAAATTTGTATTTAAATTTTTAAATTTTAAAATTAAAAGTTTTAATAGTTAAATTTTTAAAATTTGTATTTAAATTTTTAAATTTTAAAATTTAAAGTTTTATTAATTAAATTTTTAAAATTTAGTATTTAAATTTTTAAATTTTAAAATTTAAAGTTTTAATAATTAAATTTTTATAATTTAGTATTTAAATTTTTAAATTTTAAAATTTAAAGTTTTAATAATTAAATTTTTAAAATTTAGAATTTAAATTTTTAAATTTTAAAATTTAAATTTTTAAATTCTAAAATTTAAAATTTCAATAATTAAATTTTTAAAATTTAGTATTTAAGTTTTTAAATTTTAAAATTTAAAGTTTTAATAATTAAATTTTTAAAATTTAGTATTTAAATTTTTAAATTTTAAAATTTAAATTTTTAAATTTTAAAATTTAAAATTTCAATAATTAAATTTTTAAAATTTAGTATTTAAGTTTTTAAATTTTAAAATTTAAAGTTTTAACAATTAAATTTTTAAAATTTAGTATTTAAATTTTTAAATTTTAAAATTTAAAGTTTTAATAATTAAATTTTTAAAATTTAGTATTTAAATTTTTAAATTTTAAAATTTAAAGTTTAAACAAAAAAAATTTTTAAAATTTAGTATTTAAATTTTTAAATTTTAAAATTTAAAGTTTCAATAATTAAATTTTTAAAATTTAGAATTTAAATTTTTAAATTTTAAAATTTAAATTTTTAAATTCTAAAATTTAAAATTTCAATAATTAAATTTTTAAAATTTAGTATTTAAGTTTTTAAATTTTAAAATTTAAAGTTTTAATAATTAAATTTTTAAAATTTAGTATTTAAATTTTTAAATTTTAAAATTTAAATTTTTAAATTTTAAAATTTAAAATTTCAATAATGAAATTTTTAAAATTTAGTATTTAAGTTTTTAAATTTTAAAATTTAAAATTTTAACAATTAAATTTTTAAAATTTAGTATTTAAATTTTTAAATTTTAAAATTTAAAGTTTTAATAATTAAATTTTTAAAATTTAGTATTTAAATTTTTAAATTTTAAAATTTAAAGTTTAAACAAAAAAAATTTTTAAAATTTAGTATTTAAATTTTTAAATTTTAAAATTTAAAGTTTTAATAATTAAATTTTTAAAATTTAGAATTTAAATTTTTAAATTTTAAAATTTAAATTTTTAAATTCTAAAATTTAAAATTTCAATAATTAAATTTTTAAAATTTAGTATTTAAGTTTTTAAATTTTAAAATTTAAAGTTTTAATAATTAAATTTTTAAAATTTAGTATTTAAATTTTTAAATTTTAAAATTTAAAGTTTTAATAATTAAATTTTTAAAATTTGTATTTAAATTTATAAATTTTAAAATTTAAAGTTTTAATAATTAAATTTTTAAAATTTAGTATTTAAATTTTTAAATTTTAAAATTTAAAGTTTTAATAATTAAATTATTAAAATTTATTATTTAAATTTTCAAATTTTAAAATTTAAAGTTTTAATAATTAAATTTTTAAAATTTGTATTTAAGTTTTTAAATTTTAAAATTTAAAGTTTTAATAATTAAATTTTTAAAATTAGTATTTAAATATTTAAATTTTAAAATTTAAAGTTTTAATAATTAAATATTTAAAATTTGTATTTAAATTTTTAAATTTTAAAATTAAAGTTTTAATAGTTAAATTTTTAAAATTTGTATTTAAATTTTTAAATTTTAAAATTTAAAGTTTTATTAATTAAATTTTTAAAATTTAGTATTTAAATTTTTAAATTTTAAAATTTAAAGTTTTAATAATTAAATTTTTAAAATTTAGTATTTAAATTTTTAAATTTTAAAATTTAAAGTTTTAATAATTAAATTTTTAAAATTTGTATTTAAATTTTTAAATTTTAAAATTTAAAATTTTAATAATTAAATTTTTAAAATTTAGTATTTAAATTTTTAAAATTTAAAATTAAAAGTTTTAATAATTAAATTTTTAAAATTTGTATTTAAATTTTTAAATTTTAAAATTTAAAGTTTTAATAATTAAATTTTTAAAATTTGGTATTTAAATTTTTAAATTTTAAAACTTAAAGTTTTAACAATTAAATTTTTAAAATTTAGTATTTAAATTTTTAAATTTTAAAATTTAAAGTTTTAATAATTAAATTTTTAAAATTTAGTATTTAAATTTTTAAATTTTAAAATTTAAAGTTTAAACAAAAAACATTTTTAAAAATTAGTATTTAAATTTTTAAATTTTAAAATTTAAAGTTTTAATAATTAAATTTTTAAAATTTAGAATTTAAATTTTTAAATTTTAAAATTTAAATTTTTAAATTCTAAAATTTAAAATTTCAATAATTAAATTTTTAAAATTTAGTATTTATGTTTTTAAATTTTAAAATTTAAAGTTTTAATAATTAAATTTTTAAAATTTAGAATTTAAATTTTTAAATTTTTAAAATTTAGTATTTAAGTTTTTAAATTTTAAAATTTAAAGTTTTAATAATTAAATTTTTAAAATTTAGTATTTAAATTTTTAAATTTTAAAATTTAAAGTTTAAACAAAAAAAATTTTTAAAATTTAGTATTTAAATTTTTAAATTTTAAAATTTAAAGTTTAAACAAAAAAAATTTTTAAAATTTAGTATTTAAATTTTTAAATTTTAAAATTTAAAGTTTTAATAATTAAATTTTTAAAATTTAGAATTTAAATTTTTAAATTTTAAAATTTAAATTTTTAAATTCTAAAATTTAAAATTTCAATAATTAAATTTTTAAAATTTAGTATTTAAATTTTTAAATTTTTAAATTTAAAGTTATAATAATTAAATTTTTAAAATTTAGTATTTAAATTTTCAAATTTTAAAATTTAAAGTTTTAATAATTAAATTTTTAAAATTTGTATTTAAGTTTTTAAATTTTAAAATTTAAAGTTTTAATAATTAAATTTTTAAAATTTAGTATTTAAATAATTAAATTTTAAAATTTAAAGTTTTAATAATTAAATATTTAAAATTTGTATTTAAATTTTTAAATTTTAAAATTAAAAGTTTTAATAGTTAAATTTTTAAAATTTGTATTTAAATTTTTAAATTTTAAAATTTAAAGTTTTATTAATTAAATTTTTAAAATTTAGTATTTAAATTTTTAAATTTTAAAATTTAAAGTTTTAATAATTAAATTTTTATAATTTAGTATTTAAATTTTTAAATTTTAAAATTTAAAGTTTTAATAATTAAATTTTTAAAATTTAGAATTTAAATTTTTAAATTTTAAAATTTAAATTTTTAAATTCTAAAATTTAAAATTTCAATAATTAAATTTTTAAAATTTAGTATTTAAGTTTTTAAATTTTAAAATTTAAAGTTTTAATAATTAAATTTTTAAAATTTAGTATTTAAATTTTTAAATTTTAAAATTTAAATTTTTAAATTTTAAAATTTAAAATTTCAATAATTAAATTTTTAAAATTTAGTATTTAAGTTTTTAAATTTTAAAATTTAAAGTTTTAAAAATTAAATTTTTAAAATTTAGTATTTAAATTTTTAAATTTTAAAATTTAAAGTTTTAATAATTAAATTTTTAAAATTTAGTATTTAAATTTTTAAATTTTAAAATTTAAAGTTTAAACAAAAAAAATTTTTAAAATTTAGTATTTAAATTTTTAAATTTTAAAATTTAAAGTTTTAATAATTAAATTTTTAAAATTTAGAATTTAAATTTTTAAATTTTAAAATTTAAATTTTTAAATTCTAAAATTTAAAATTTCAATAATTAAATTTTTAAAATTTAGTATTTAAGTTTTTAAATTTTAAAATTTAAAGTTTTAATAATTAAATTTTTAAAATTTAGTATTTAAATTTTTAAATTTTAAAATTTAAATTTTTAAATTTTAAAATTTAAAATTTCAATAATTAAATTTTTAAAATTTAGTATTTAAGTTTTTAAATTTTAAAATTTAAAGTTTTAATAATTAAATTTTTAAAATTTAGTATTTAAATTTTTAAATTTTAAAATTTAAAGTTTTAATAATTAAATTTTTAAAATTTAGAATTTAAATTTTTAAATTTTAAAATTTAAATTTTTAAATTCTAAAATTTAAAATTTCAATAATTAAATTTTTAAAATTTAGTATTTAAGTTTTTAAATTTTAAAATTTAAAGTTTTAATAATTAAATTTTTAAAATTTAGTATTTAAATTTTTAAATTTTAAAATTTAAATTTTTAAATTTTAAAATTTAAAATTTCAATAATTAAATTTTTAAAATTTAGTATTTAAGTTTTTAAATTTTAAAATTTAAAGTTTTAACAATTAAATTTTTAAAATTTAGTATTTAAATTTTTAAATTTTAAAATTTAAAGTTTTAATAATTAAATTTTTAAAATTTAGTATTTAAATTTTTAAATTTTAAAATTTAAAGTTTAAACAAAAAAAATTTTTAAAATTTAGTATTTAAATTTTTAAATTTTAAAATTTAAAGTTTCAATAATTAAATTTTTAAAATTTAGAATTTAAATTTTTAAATTTTAAAATTTAAATTTTTAAATTCTAAAATTTAAAATTTCAATAATTAAATTTTTAAAATTTAGTATTTAAGTTTTTAAATTTTAAAATTTAAAGTTTTAATAATTAAATTTTTAAAATTTAGTATTTAAATTTTTAAATTTTAAAATTTAAATTTTTAAATTTTAAAATTTAAAATTTCAATAATGAAATTTTTAAAATTTAGTATTTAAGTTTTTAAATTTTAAAATTTAAAATTTTAACAATTAAATTTTTAAAATTTAGTATTTAAATTTTTAAATTTTAAAATTTAAAGTTTTAATAATTAAATTTTTAAAATTTAGTATTTAAATTTTTAAATTTTAAAATTTAAAGTTTAAACAAAAAAAATTTTTAAAATTTAGTATTTAAATTTTTAAATTTTAAAATTTAAAGTTTTAATAATTAAATTTTTAAAATTTAGAATTTAAATTTTTAAATTTTAAAATTTAAATTTTTAAATTCTAAAATTTAAAATTTCAATAATTAAATTTTTAAAATTTAGTATTTAAGTTTTTAAATTTTAAAATTTAAAGTTTTAATAATTAAATTTTTAAAATTTAGTATTTAAATTTTTAAATTTTAAAATTTAAAGTTTTAATAATTAAATTTTTAAAATTTAGTATTTAAATTTTTAAATTTTAAAATTTAAAGTTTAAACAAAAAAAATTTTTAAAATTTAGTATTTAAATTTTTAAATTTTAAAATTTAAAGTTTTAATAATTAAATTTTTAAAATTTAGAATTTAAATTTTTAAATTTTAAAATTTAAATTTTTAAATTCTAAAATTTAAAATTTCAATAATTAAATTTTTAAAATTTAGTATTTAAGTTTTTAAATTTTAAAATTTAAAGCTTTAATAATTAAATTTTTAAAATTTAGTATTTAAATTTTTAAATTTTAAAATTTAAATTTTTAAATTTTAAAATTTAAAATTTCAATAATTAAATTTTTAAAATTTAGTATTTAAGTTTTTAAATTTTAAAAATTAAAGTTTTAACAATTAAATTTTTAAAATTTAGTATTTAAATTTTTAAATTTTGAAATTTAAAGTTTTAATAATTAAATTTTTAAAATTTAGTATTTAAATTTTTAAATTTTAAAATTTAAAGTTTAAACAAAAAAAATTTTTAAAATTTAGTATTTAAATTTTTAAATTTTAAAATTTAAAGTTTTAATAATTAAATTTTTAAAATTTAGAATTTAAATTTTTAAATTTTAAAATTTAAATTTTTAAATTCTAAAATTTAAAATTTCAATAATTAAATTTTTAAAATTTAGTATTTAAGTTTTTAAATTTTAAAATTTAAAGTTTTAATAATTAAATTTTTAAAATTTAGTATTTAAATTTTTAAATTTTAAAATTTAAATTTTTAAATTTTAAAATTTAAAATTTCAATAATTAAATTTTTAAAATTTAGTATTTAAGTTTTTAAATTTTAAAATTTAAAGTTTTAATAATTAAATTTTTAAAATTTAGTATTTAAATTTTTATATTTTAAAGTTTGAAGTTTTAATAATTAAATTTTTAAAATTTGTATTTAAATTTATAAATTTTAAAATTTAAAGTTTTAATAATTAAATTTTTAAAATTTAGTATTTAAATTTTTAAATTTTAAAATTTAAAGTTTTAATAATTAAATTTTTAAAATTTATTATTTAAATTTTCAAATTTTAAAATTTAAAGTTTTAATAATTAAATTTTTAAAATTTGTATTTAAGTTTTTAAATTTTAAAATTTAAAGTTTTAATAATTAAATTTTTAAAATTTAGTATTTAAATATATAAATTTTAAAATTTAAAGTTTTAATAATTAAATATTTCAAATTTGTATTTAAATTTTTAAATTTTAAAATTAAAAGTTTTAATAGTTAAATTTTTAAAATTTGTATTTAAATTTTTAAATTTTAAAATTTAAAGTTTTATTAATTAAATTTTTAAAATATAGTATTTAAATTTTTAAATTTTAAAATTTAAAGTTTTAATAATTAAATTTTTAAAATTTAGTATTTAAATTTTTAAATTTTAAAATTTAAAGTTTTAATAATTAAATTTTTAAAATTTAGAATTTAAATTTTTAAATTTTAAAATTTAAATTTTAAAATTTAAAATTTCAATAATTAAATTTTTAAAATTTAGTATTTAAGTTTTTAAATTTTAAAAATTAAAGTTTTAACAATTAAATTTTTAAAATTTAGTATTTAAATTTTTAAATTTTGAAATTTAAAGTTTTAATAATTAAATTTTTAAAATTTAGTATTTAAATTTTTAAATTTTAAAATTTAAAGTTTAAACAAAAAAAATTTTTAAAATTTAGTATTTAAATTTTTAAATTTTAAAATTTAAAGTTTTAATAATTAAATTTTTAAAATTTAGAATTTAAATTTTTAAATTTTAAAATTTAAATTTTTAAATTCTAAAATTTAAAATTTCAATAATTAAATTTTTAAAATTTAGTATTTAAGTTTTTAAATTTTAAAATTTAAAGTTTTAATAATTAAATTTTTAAAATTTAGTATTTAAATTTTTAAATTTTAAAATTTAAATTTTTAAATTTTAAAATTTAAAATTTCAATAATGAAATTTTTAAAATTTAGTATTTAAGTTTTTAAATTTTAAAATTTAAAATTTTAACAATTAAATTTTTAAAATTTAGTATTTAAATTTTTAAATTTTAAAATTTAAAGTTTTAATAATTAAATTTTTAATATTTAGTATTTAAATTTTTAAATTTTAAAATTTAAAGTTTAAACAAAAAAAATTTTTAAAATTTAGTATTTAAATTTTTAAATTTTAAAATTTAAAGTTTTAATAATTAAATTTTTAAAATTTAGAATTTAAATTTTTAAATTTTAAAATTTAAATTTTTAAATTCTAAAATTTAAAATTTCAATAATTAAATTTTTAAAATTTAGTATTTAAGTTTTTAAATTTTAAAATTTAAAGTTTTAATAATTAAATTTTTAAAATTTAGTATTTAAATTTTTAAATTTTAAAATTTAAAGTTTTAATAATTAAATTTTTAAAATTTAGTATTTAAATTTTTAAATTTTAAAATTTAAAGTTTAAACAAAAAAAATTTTTAAAATTTAGTATTTAAATTTTTAAATTTTAAAATTTAAAGTTTTAATAATTAAATTTTTAAAATTTAGAATTTAAATTTTTAAATTTTAAAATTTAAATTTTTAAATTCTAAAATTTAAAATTTCAATAATTAAATTTTTAAAATTTAGTATTTAAGTTTTTAAATTTTAAAATTTAAAGCTTTAATAATTAAATTTTTAAAATTTAGTATTTAAATTTTTAAATTTTAAAATTTAAATTTTTAAATTTTAAAATTTAAAATTTCAATAATTAAATTTTTAAAATTTAGTATTTAAGTTTTTAAATTTTAAAAATTAAAGTTTTAACAATTAAATTTTTAAAATTTAGTATTTAAATTTTTAAATTTTGAAATTTAAAGTTTTAATAATTAAATTTTTAAAATTTAGTATTTAAATTTTTAAATTTTAAAATTTAAAGTTTAAACAAAAAAAATTTTTAAAATTTAGTATTTAAATTTTTAAATTTTAAAATTTAAAGTTTTAATAATTAAATTTTTAAAATTTAGAATTTAAATTTTTAAATTTTAAAATTTAAATTTTTAAATTCTAAAATTTAAAATTTCAATAATTAAATTTTTAAAATTTAGTATTTAAGTTTTTAAATTTTAAAATTTAAAGTTTTAATAATTAAATTTTTAAAATTTAGTATTTAAATTTTTAAATTTTAAAATTTAAATTTTTAAATTTTAAAATTTAAAATTTCAATAATTAAATTTTTAAAATTTAGTATTTAAGTTTTTAAATTTTAAAATTTAAAGTTTTAATAATTAAATTTTTAAAATTTAGTATTTAAATTTTTATATTTTAAAGTTTGAAGTTTTAATAATTAAATTTTTAAAATTTGTATTTAAATTTATAAATTTTAAAATTTAAAGTTTTAATAATTAAATTTTTAAAATTTAGTATTTAAATTTTTAAATTTTAAAATTTAAAGTTTTAATAATTAAATTTTTAAAATTTATTATTTAAATTTTCAAATTTTAAAATTTAAAGTTTTAATAATTAAATTTTTAAAATTTGTATTTAAGTTTTTAAATTTTAAAATTTAAAGTTTTAATAATTAAATTTTTAAAATTTAGTATTTAAATATATAAATTTTAAAATTTAAAGTTTTAATAATTAAATATTTCAAATTTGTATTTAAATTTTTAAATTTTAAAATTAAAAGTTTTAATAGTTAAATTTTTAAAATTTGTATTTAAATTTTTAAATTTTAAAATTTAAAGTTTTATTAATTAAATTTTTAAAATTTAGTATTTAAATTTTTAAATTTTAAAATTTAAAGTTTTAATAATTAAATTTTTAAAATTTAGTATTTAAATTTTTAAATTTTAAAATTTAAAGTTTTAATAATTAAATTTTTAAAATTTAGAATTTAAATTTTTAAATTTTAAAATTTAAATTTTAAAATTTAAAATTTCAATAATTAAATTTTTAAAATTTAGTATTTAAGTTTTTAAATTTTAAAAATTAAAGTTTTAACAATTAAATTTTTAAAATTTAGTATTTAAATTTTTAAATTTTGAAATTTAAAGTTTTAATAATTAAATTTTTAAAATTTAGTATTTAAATTTTTAAATTTTAAAATTTAAAGTTTAAACAAAAAAAATTTTTAAAATTTAGTATTTAAATTTTTAAATTTTAAAATTTAAAGTTTTAATAATTAAATTTTTAAAATTTAGAATTTAAATTTTTAAATTTTAAAATTTAAATTTTTAAATTCTAAAATTTAAAATTTCAATAATTAAATTTTTAAAATTTAGTATTTAAGTTTTTAAATTTTAAAATTTAAAGTTTTAATAATTAAATTTTTAAAATTTAGTATTTAAATTTTTAAATTTTAAAATTTAAATTTTTAAATTTTAAAATTTAAAATTTCAATAATTAAATTTTTAAAATTTAGTATTTAAGTTTTTAAATTTTAAAATTTAAAGTTTTAACAATTAAATTTTTAAAATTTAGTATTTAAATTTTTAAATTTTAAAATTTAAAGTTTTAATAATTAAATTTTTAAAATTTAGTATTTAAATTTTTAAATTTTAAAATTTAAAGTTTAAACAAAAAAAATTTTTAAAATTTAGTATTTAAATTTTTAAATTTTAAAATTTAAAGTTTCAATAATTAAATTTTTAAAATTTAGAATTTAAATTTTTAAATTTTAAAATTTAAATTTTTAAATTCTAAAATTTAAAATTTCAATAATTAAATTTTTAAAATTTAGTATTTAAGTTTTTAAATTTTAAAATTTAAAGTTTTAATAATTAAATTTTTAAAATTTAGTATTTAAATTTTTAAATTTTAAAATTTAAATTTTTAAATTTTAAAATTTAAAATTTCAATAATGAAATTTTTAAAATTTAGTATTTAAGTTTTTAAATTTTAAAATTTAAAATTTTAACAATTAAATTTTTAAAATTTAGTATTTAAATTTTTAAATTTTAAAATTTAAAGTTTTAATAATTAAATTTTTAAAATTTAGTATTTAAATTTTTAAATTTTAAAATTTAAAGTTTAAACAAAAAAAATTTTTAAAATTTAGTATTTAAATTTTTAAATTTTAAAATTTAAAGTTTTAATAATTAAATTTTTAAAATTTAGAATTTAAATTTTTAAATTTTAAAATTTAAATTTTTAAATTCTAAAATTTAAAATTTCAATAATTAAATTTTTAAAATTTAGTATTTAAGTTTTTAAATTTTAAAATTTAAAGTTTTAATAATTAAATTTTTAAAATTTAGTATTTAAATTTTTAAATTTTAAAATTTAAAGTTTTAATAATTAAATTTTTAAAATTTAGTATTTAAATTTTTAAATTTTAAAATTTAAAGTTTAAACAAAAAAAATTTTTAAAATTTAGTATTTAAATTTTTAAATTTTAAAATTTAAAGTTTTAATAATTAAATTTTTAAAATTTAGAATTTAAATTTTTAAATTTTAAAATTTAAATTTTTAAATTCTAAAATTTAAAATTTCAATAATTAAATTTTTAAAATTTAGTATTTAAGTTTTTAAATTTTAAAATTTAAAGCTTTAATAATTAAATTTTTAAAATTTAGTATTTAAATTTTTAAATTTTAAAATTTAAATTTTTAAATTTTAAAATTTAAAATTTCAATAATTAAATTTTTAAAATTTAGTATTTAAGTTTTTAAATTTTAAAAATTAAAGTTTTAACAATTAAATTTTTAAAATTTAGTATTTAAATTTTTAAATTTTGAAATTTAAAGTTTTAATAATTAAATTTTTAAAATTTAGTATTTAAATTTTTAAATTTTAAAATTTAAAGTTTAAACAAAAAAAATTTTTAAAATTTAGTATTTAAATTTTTAAATTTTAAAATTTAAAGTTTTAATAATTAAATTTTTAAAATTTAGAATTTAAATTTTTAAATTTTAAAATTTAAATTTTTAAATTCTAAAATTTAAAATTTCAATAATTAAATTTTTAAAATTTAGTATTTAAGTTTTTAAATTTTAAAATTTAAAGTTTTAATAATTAAATTTTTAAAATTTAGTATTTAAATTTTTAAATTTTAAAATTTAAATTTTTAAATTTTAAAATTTAAAATTTCAATAATTAAATTTTTAAAATTTAGTATTTAAGTTTTTAAATTTTAAAATTTAAAGTTTTAATAATTAAATTTTTAAAATTTAGTATTTAAATTTTTATATTTTAAAGTTTGAAGTTTTAATAATTAAATTTTTAAAATTTGTATTTAAATTTATAAATTTTAAAATTTAAAGTTTTAATAATTAAATTTTTAAAATTTAGTATTTAAATTTTTAAATTTTAAAATTTAAAGTTTTAATAATTAAATTTTTAAAATTTATTATTTAAATTTTCAAATTTTAAAATTTAAAGTTTTAATAATTAAATTTTTAAAATTTGTATTTAAGTTTTTAAATTTTAAAATTTAAAGTTTTAATAATTAAATTTTTAAAATTTAGTATTTAAATATATAAATTTTAAAATTTAAAGTTTTAATAATTAAATATTTCAAATTTGTATTTAAATTTTTAAATTTTAAAATTAAAAGTTTTAATAGTTAAATTTTTAAAATTTGTATTTAAATTTTTAAATTTTAAAATTTAAAGTTTTATTAATTAAATTTTTAAAATTTAGTATTTAAATTTTTAAATTTTAAAATTTAAAGTTTTAATAATTAAATTTTTAAAATTTAGAATTTAAATTTTTAAATTTTAAAATTTAAATTTTAAAATTTAAAATTTCAATAATTAAATTTTTAAAATTTAGTATTTAAGTTTTTAAATTTTAAAAATTAAAGTTTTAACAATTAAATTTTTAAAATTTAGTATTTAAATTTTTAAATTTTGAAATTTAAAGTTTTAATAATTAAATTTTTAAAATTTAGTATTTAAATTTTTAAATTTTAAAATTTAAAGTTTAAACAAAAAAAATTTTTAAAATTTAGTATTTAAATTTTTAAATTTTAAAATTTAAAGTTTTAATAATTAAATTTTTAAAATTTAGAATTTAAATTTTTAAATTTTAAAATTTAAATTTTTAAATTCTAAAATTTAAAATTTCAATAATTAAATTTTTAAAATTTAGTATTTAAGTTTTTAAATTTTAAAATTTAAAGTTTTAATAATTAAATTTTTAAAATTTAGTATTTAAATTTTTAAATTTTAAAATTTAAATTTTTAAATTTTAAAATTTAAAATTTCAATAATTAAATTTTTAAAATTTAGTATTTAAGTTTTTAAATTTTAAAATTTAAAGTTTTAATAATTAAATTTTTAAAATTTAGTATTTAAATTTTTATATTTTAAAGTTTGAAGTTTTAATAATTAAATTTTTAAAATTTGTATTTAAATTTATAAATTTTAAAATTTAAAGTTTTAATAATTAAATTTTTAAAATTTAGTATTTAAATTTTTAAATTTTAAAATTTAAAGTTTTAATAATTAAATTTTTAAAATTTATTATTTAAATTTTCAAATTTTAAAATTTAAAGTTTTAATAATTAAATTTTTAAAATTTGTATTTAAGTTTTTAAATTTTAAAATTTAAAGTTTTAATAATTAAATTTTTAAAATTTAGTATTTAAATATTTAAATTTTAAAATTTAAAGTTTTAATAATTAAATATTTAAAATTTGTATTTAAATTTTTAAATTTTAAAATTAAAAGTTTTAATAGTTAAATTTTTAAAATTTGTATTTAAATTTTTAAATTTTAAAATTTAAAGTTTTATTAATTAAATTTTTAAAATTTAGTATTTAAATTTTTAAATTTTAAAATTTAAAGTTATAATAATTAAATTTTTAAAATTTAGTATTTAAATTTTTAAATTTTAAAATTTAAAGTTTTAATAATTAAATTTTTAAAATTTAGAATTTAAATTTTTAAATTTTAAAATTTAAATTTTTAAATTCTAAAATTTAAAATTTCAATAATTAAATTTTTAAAATTTAGTATTTAAGTTTTTAAATTTTAAAATTTAAAGTTTTAATAATTAAATTTTTAAAATTTAGTATTTAAATTTTTAAATTTTAAAATTTAAATTTTTAAATTTTAAAATTTAAAATTTCAATAATTAAATTTTTAAAATTTAGTATTTAAGTTTTTAAATTTTAAAATTTAAAGTTTTAACAATTAAATTTTTAAAATTTAGTATTTAAATTTTTAAATTTTAAAATTTAAAGTTTTAATAATTAAATTTTTAAAATTTAGTATTTAAATTTTTAAATTTTAAAATTTAAAGTTTAAACAAAAAAAATTTTTAAAATTTAGAATTTAAATTTTTAAATTTTAAAATTTAAAGTTTTAATAATTAAATTTTTAAAATTTAGAATTTAAATTTTTAAATTTTAAAATTTAAATTTTTAAATTCTAAAATTTAAACTTTCAATAATTAAATTTTTAAAATTTAGTATTTAAGTTTTTAAATTTTAAAATTTAAAGTTTTAATAATTAAATTTTTAAAATTTAGTATTTAAATTTTTAAAATTTAGTATTTAAATTTTTAAATTTTAAAATTTAAATTTTTAAATTTTAAAATTTAAAATTTTAATAATTAAATTTTTAAAATTTAGTATTTAAGTTTTTAAATTTTAAAATTTAAAGTTTTAACAATTAAATTTTTAAAATTTAGTATTTAAATTTTTATATTTTAAAGTTTGAAGTTTTAATAATTAAATTTTTAAAATTTGTATTTAAATTTATAAATTTTAAAATTTAAAGTTTTAATAATTAAATTTTTAAAATTTAGTATTTAAATTTTTAAATTTTAAAATTTAAAGTTTTAATAATTAAATTATTAAAATTTATTATTTAAATTTTCAAATTTTAAAATTTAAAGTTTTAATAATTAAATTTTTAAAATTTGTATTTAAGTTTTTAAATATTAAAATTTAAAGTTTTAATAATTAAATTTTTAAAATTAGTATTTAAATATTTAAATTTTAAAATTTAAAGTTTTAATAATTAAATATTTAAAATTTGTATTTAAATTTTTAAATTTTAAAATTAAAGTTTTAATAGTTAAATTTTTAAAATTTGTATTTAAATTTTTAAATTTTAAAATTTAAAGTTTTATTAATTAAATTTTTAAAATTTAGTATTTAAATTTTTAAATTTTAAAATTTAAAGTTTTAATAATTAAATTTTTAAAATTTTGTATTTAAATTTTTAAATTTTAAAATTTAAAGTTTTAATAATTAAATTTTTAAAATTTGTATTTAAATTTTTAAAATTTAAAATTAAAAGTTTTAATAATTAAATTTTTAAAATTTGTATTTAAATTTTTAAATTTTAAAATTTAAAGTTTTAATAATTAAATTTTTAAAATTTGGTATTTAAATTTTTAAATTTTAAAACTTAAAGTTTTAACAATTAAATTTTTAAAATTTAGTATTTAAATTTTTAAATTTTAAAATTTAAAGTTTTAATAATTAAATTTTTAAAATTTAGTATTTAAATTTTTAAATTTTAAAACTTAAAGTTTTAACAATTAAATTTTTAAAATTTAGTATTTAAATTTTTAAATTTTAAAATTTAAAGTTTAAACAAAAAAAATTTTTAAAATTTAGTATTTAAATTTTTAAATTTTAAAATTTAAAGTTTAAACAAAAAAAATTTTTAAAATTTAGTATTTAAATTTTTAAATTTTAAAATTTAAAGTTTAAACAAAAAACATTTTTAAAAATTAGTATTTAAATTTTTAAATTTTAAAATTTAAAGTTTTAATAATTAAATTTTTAAAATTTAGAATTTAAATTTTTAAATTTTAAAATTTAAATTTTTAAATTCTAAAATTTAAAATTTCAATAATTAAATTTTTAAAATTTAGTATTTATGTTTTTAAATTTTAAAATTTAAAGTTTTAATAATTAAATTTTTAAAATTTAGAATTTAAATTTTTAAATTTTTAAAATTTAGTATTTAAGTTTTTAAATTATAAAATTTAAAGTTTTAATAATTAAATTTTTAAAATTTAGTATTTAAATTTTTAAATTTTAAAATTAAAGTTTTAATAGTTAAATTTTTAAAATTTGTATTTAAATTTTTAAATTTTAAAATTTAAAGTTTTATTAATTAAATTTTTAAAATTTAGTATTTAAATTTTTAAATTTTAAAATTTAAAGTTTTAATAATTAAATTTTTAAAATTTTGTATTTAAATTTTTAAATTTTAAAATTTAAAGTTTTAATAATTAAATTTTTAAAATTTGTATTTAAATTTTTAAAATTTAAAATTAAAAGTTTTAATAATTAAATTTTTAAAATTTGTATTTAAATTTTTAAATTTTAAAATTTAAAGTTTTAATAATTAAATTTTTAAAATTTGGTATTTAAATTTTTAAATTTTAAAACTTAAAGTTTTAACAATTAAATTTTTAAAATTTAGTATTTAAATTTTTAAATTTTAAAATTTAAAGTTTTAATAATTAAATTTTTAAAATTTAGTATTTAAATTTTTAAATTTTAAAACTTAAAGTTTTAACAATTAAATTTTTAAAATTTAGTATTTAAATTTTTAAATTTTAAAATTTAAAGTTTAAACAAAAAAAATTTTTAAAATTTAGTATTTAAATTTTTAAATTTTAAAATTTAAAGTTTAAACAAAAAAAATTTTTAAAATTTAGTATTTAAATTTTTAAATTTTAAAATTTAAAGTTTAAACAAAAAACATTTTTAAAAATTAGTATTTAAATTTTTAAATTTTAAAATTTAAAGTTTTAATAATTAAATTTTTAAAATTTAGAATTTAAATTTTTAAATTTTAAAATTTAAATTTTTAAATTCTAAAATTTAAAATTTCAATAATTAAATTTTTAAAATTTAGTATTTATGTTTTTAAATTTTAAAATTTAAAGTTTTAATAATTAAATTTTTAAAATTTAGAATTTAAATTTTTAAATTTTTAAAATTTAGTATTTAAGTTTTTAAATTATAAAATTTAAAGTTTTAATAATTAAATTTTTAAAATTTAGTATTTAAATTTTTAAATTTTAAAATTTAAAGTTTAAACAAAAAAAATTTTTAAAATTTAGTATTTAAATTTTTAAATTTAAAAATTTAAAGTTTAAACAAAAAAAATTTTTAAAATTTAGTATTTAAATTTTTAAATTTTAAAATTTAAAGTTTTAATAATTAAATTTTTAAAATTTAGAATTTAAATTTTTAAATTTTAAAATTTAAATTTTTAAATTCTAAAATTTAAAATTTCAATAATTAAATTTTTAAAATTTAGTATTTAAATTTTTAAATTTTTAAATTTAAAGTTATAATAATTAAATTTTTAAAATTTAGTATTTAAATTTTCAAATTTTAAAATTTAAAGTTTTAATAATTAAATTTTTAAAATTTGTATTTAAGTTTTTAAATTTTAAAATTTAAAGTTTTAATAATTAAATTTTTAAAATTTAGTATTTAAATATTTAAATTTTAAAATTTAAAGTTTTAATAATTAAATATTTAAAATTTGTATTTAAATTTTTAAATTTTAAAATTAAAAGTTTTAATAGTTAAATTTTTAAAATTTGTATTTAAATTTTTAAATTTTAAAATTTAAAGTTTTATTAATTAAATTTTTAAAATTTAGTATTTAAATTTTTAAATTTTAAAATTTAAAGTTTTAATAATTAAATTTTTATAATTTAGTATTTAAATTTTTAAATTTTAAAATTTAAAGTTTTAATAATTAAATTTTTAAAATTTAGAATTTAAATTTTTAAATTTTAAAATTTAAATTTTTAAATTCTAAAATTTAAAATTTCAATAATTAAATTTTTAAAATTTAGTATTTAAGTTTTTAAATTTTAAAATTTAAAGTTTTAATAATTAAATTTTTAAAATTTAGTATTTAAATTTTTAAATTTTAAAATTTAAATTTTTAAATTTTAAAATTTAAAATTTCAATAATTAAATTTTTAAAATTTAGTATTTAAGTTTTTAAATTTTAAAATTTAAAGTTTTAAAAATTAAATTTTTAAAATTTAGTATTTAAATTTTTAAATTTTAAAATTTAAAGTTTTAATAATTAAATTTTTAAAATTTAGTATTTAAATTTTTAAATTTTAAAATTTAAAGTTTAAACAAAAAAAATTTTTAAAATTTAGTATTTAAATTTTTAAATTTTAAAATTTAAAGTTTTAATAATTAAATTTTTAAAATTTAGAATTTAAATTTTTAAATTTTAAAATTTAAATTTTTAAATTCTAAAATTTAAAATTTCAATAATTAAATTTTTAAAATTTAGTATTTAAGTTTTTAAATTTTAAAATTTAAAGTTTTAATAATTAAATTTTTAAAATTTAGTATTTAAATTTTTAAATTTTAAAATTTAAATTTTTAAATTTTAAAATTTAAAATTTCAATAATTAAATTTTTAAAATTTAGTATTTAAGTTTTTAAATTTTAAAATTTAAAGTTTTAATAATTAAATTTTTAAAATTTAGTATTTAAATTTTTATATTTTAAAGTTTGAAGTTTTAATAATTAAATTTTTAAAATTTGTATTTAAATTTATAAATTTTAAAATTTAAAGTTTTAATAATTAAATTTTTAAAATTTAGTATTTAAATTTTTAAATTTTAAAATTTAAAGTTTTAATAATTAAATTTTTAAAATTTGTATTTAAGTTTTTAAATTTTAAAATTTAAAGTTTTAATAATTAAATTTTTAAAATTAGTATTTAAATATTTAAATTTTAAAATTTAAAGTTTTAATAATTAAATATTTAAAATTTTTATTTAAATTTTTAAATTTTAAAATTAAAAGTTTTAATAGTTAAATTTTTAAAATTTGTATTTAAATTTTTAAATTTTAAAATTTAAAGTTTTATTAATTAAATTTTTAAAATTTAGTATTTAAATTTTTAAATTTTAAAATTTAAAGTTTTAATAATTAAATTTTTAAAATTTAGTATTTAAATTTTTAAATTTTAAAATTTAAAGTTTTAATAATTAAATTTTTAAAATTTGTATTTAAATTTTTAAATTTTAAAATTTAAAGTTTTAATAATTAAATTTTTAAAATTTAGTATTTAAATTTTTAAAATTTAAAATTAAAAGTTTTAATAATTAAATTTTTAAAATTTGTATTTAAATTGTTAAATTTTAAAATTTAAAGTTTTAATAATTAAATTTTTAAAATTTGGTATTTAAATTTTTAAATTTTAAAACTTAAAGTTTTAACAATTAAATTTTTAAAATTTAGTATTTAAATTTTTAAATTTTAAAATTTAAAGTTTTAATAATTAAATTTTTAAAATTTAGTATTTAAATTTTTAAATTTTAAAATTTAAAGTTTAAACAAAAAACATTTTTAAAAATTAGTATTTAAATTTTTAAATTTTAAAATTTAAAGTTTTAATAATTAAATTTTTAAAATTTAGAATTTAAATTTTTAAATTTTAAAATTTAAATTTTTAAATTCTAAAATTTAAAATTTCAATAATTAAATTTTTAAAATTTAGTATTTATGTTTTTAAATTTTAAAATTTAAAGTTTTAATAATTAAATTTTTAAAATTTAGTATTTAAATTTTTAAATTTTAAAATTTAAATTTTTAAATTTTAAAATTTAAAATTTCAATAATTAAATTTTTAAAATTTAGTATTTAAGTTTTTAAATTTTAAAATTTAAAGTTTTAATAATTAAATTTTTAAAATTTAGTATTTAAATTTTTAAATTTTAAAATTTAAAGTTTAAACAAAAAAAATTTTTAAAATTTAGTATTTAAATTTTTAAATTTTAAAATTTAAAGTTTAAACAAGAAAAATTTTTAAAATTTAGTATTTAAATTTTTAAATTTTAAAATTTAAAGTTTTAATAATTAAATTTTTAAAATTTAGAATTTAAATTTTTAAATTTTAAAATTTAAATTTTTAAATTCTAAAATTTAAAATTTCAATAATTAAATTTTTAAAATTTAGTATTTAAATTTTTAAATTTTTAAATTTAAAGTTATAATAATTAAATTTTTAAAATTTAGTATTTAAATTTTTAAATTTTAAAATTTAAATTTTTAAATTTTAAAATTTAAAATTTCAATAATTAAATTTTTAAAATTTAGTATTTAAGTTTTTAAATTTTAAAATTTAAAGTTTTAACAATTAAATTTTTAAAATTTAGTATTTAAATTTTTAAATTTTAAAATTTAAAGTTTTAATAATTAAATTTTTAAAATTTAGTATTTAAATTTTTAAATTTTAAAATTTAAAGTTTTAATAATTAAATTTTTAAAATTTGTATTTAAATTTTTAAATTTTAAAATTTAAAGTTTTAATAATTAAATTTTTAAAATTTAGTATTTAAATTTTTAAAATTTAAAATTAAAAGTTTTAATAATTAAATTTTTAAAATTTGTATTTAAATTTTTAAATTTTAAAATTTAAAGTTTTAATAATTAAATTTTTAAAATTTGGTATTTAAATTTTTAAATTTTAAAACTTAAAGTTTTAACAATTAAATTTTTAAAATTTAGTATTTAAATTTTTAAATTTTAAAATTTAAAGTTTTAATAATTAAATTTTTAAAATTTAGTATTTAAAATTTTAAATATTAAAATTTAAAGTTTAAACAAAAAACATTTTTAAAAATTAGTATTTAAATTTTTAAATTTTAAAATTTAAAGTTTTAATAATTAAATTTTTAAAATTTAGAATTTAAATTTTTAAATTTTAAAATTTAAATTTTTAAATTCTAAAATTTAAAATTTCAATAATTAAATTTTTAAAATTTAGTATTTATGTTTTTAAATTTTAAAATTTAAAGTTTTAATAATTAAATTTTTAAAATTTAGAATTTAAATTTTTAAATTTTATAATTTAAATTTTTAAATTCTAAAATTTAAAATTTCAATAATTAAATTTTTAAAATTTAGTATTTAAGTTTTTAAATTTTAAAATTTAAAGTTTTAATAATTAAATTTTTAAAATTTAGTATTTAAATTTTTAAATTTTAAAATTTAAATTTTTAAATTTTAAAATTTAAAATTTCAATAATTAAATTTTTAAAATTTAGAATTTAAATTTTTAAATTTTAAAATTTAAATTTTTAAATTCTAAAATTTAAAATTTCAATAATTAAATTTTTAAAATTTAGTATTTAAGTTTTTAAATTTTAAAATTTAAAATTTTAATAATTAAATTTTTAAAATTTAGTATTTAAATTTTTAAATTTTAAAATTTAAAGTTTAAACAAAAAAAATTTTTAAAATTTAGTATTTAAATTTTTAAATTTTAAAATTTAAAGTTTTAATAATTAAATTTTTAAAATTTAGAATTTAAATTTTTAAATTTTAAAATTTAAATTTTTAAATTCTAAAATTTAAAATTTCAATAATTAAATTTTTAAAATTTAGTATTTAAGTTTTTAAATTTTAAAATTTAAAATTTTAATAATTAAATTTTTAAAATTTGGTATTTAAATTTTTAAATTTTAAAACTTAAAGTTTTAACAATTAAATTTTTAAAATTTAGTATTTAAATTTTTAAATTTTAAAATTTAAAGTTTTAATAATTAAATTTTTAAAATTTAGTATTTAAAATTTTAAATATTAAAATTTAAAGTTTAAACAAAAAACATTTTTAAAAATTAGTATTTAAATTTTTAAATTTTAAAATTTAAAGTTTTAACAATTAAATTTTTAAAATTTAGTATTTAAATTTTTAAATTTTAAAATTTAAAATTTTAATAATTAAATTTTTAAAATTTAGTATTTAAATTTTTAAATTTTAAAATTTAAAGTTTAAACAAAAAAAATTTTTAAAATTTAGTATTTAAATTTTTAAATTTTAAAATTTAAAGTTTTAATAATTAAATTTTTAAAATTTAGAATTTAAATTTTTAAATTTTAAAATTTAAATTTTTAAATTCTAAAATTTAAAATTTCAATAATTAAATTTTTAAAATTTAGTATTTAAGTTTTTAAATTTTAAAATTTAAAGTTTTAATAATTAAATTTTTAAAATTTAGTATTTAAATTTTTAAATTTTAAAATTTAAAGTTTTAATAATTAAATTTTTAAAATTTAGTATTTAAATTTTTAAATTTTAAAATTTAAAGTTTAAACAAAAAAAATTTTTAAAATTTAGTATTTAAATTTTTAAATTTTAAAATTTAAAGTTTTAATAATTAAATTTTTAAAATTTAGAATTTAAATTTTTAAATTTTAAAATTTAAATTTTTAAATTCTAAAATTTAAAATTTCAATAATTAAATTTTCAAAATTTAGTATTTAAGTTTTTAAATTTTAAAATTTAAAGTTTTAATAATTAAATTTTTAAAATTTAGTATTTAAATTTTTAAATTTTAAAATTTAAATTTTTAAATTTTAAAATTTAAAATTTCGATAATTAAATTTTTAAAATTTAGTATTTAAGTTTTTAAATTTTAAAATTTAAAGTTTTAAAAATTAAATTTTTAAAATTTAGTATTTAAATTTTTAAATTTTGAAATTTAAAGTTTTAATGATTAAATTTTTAAAATTTAGTATTTAAATTTTTAAATTTTAAAATTTAAAGTTTAAACAAAAAAAATTTTTAAAATTTAGTATTTAAATTTTTAAATTTTAAAATTTAAAGTTTTAATAATTAAATTTTTAAAATTTAGAATTCAAATTTTTAAATTTTAAAATTTAAATTTTTAAATTTTAAAATTTAAAATTTCAATAATTAAATTTTTAAAATTTAGTATTTAAGTTTTTAAATTTTAAAATTTAAAGTTTTAATAATTAAATTTTTAAAATTTAGTATTTAAATTTTTATATTTTAAAGTTTGAAGTTTTAATAATTAAATTTTTAAAATTTGTATTTAAATTTATAAATTTTAAAATTTAAAGATTTAATAATTAAATTTTTAAAATTTAGTATTTAAATTTTTAAGTTTTAAAATTTAAAGTTTTAATAATTAAATTTTTAAAATTTATTATTTAAATTTTCAAATTTTAAAATTTAAAGTTTTAATAATTAAATTTTTTAAATTTGAATTTAAGTTTTTAAATTTTAAAATTTAAAGTTTTAATAATTAAATTTTTAAAATTTAGTATTTAAATATTTAAATTTTAAAATTTAAAGTTTTAATAATTAAATATTTAAAATTTGTATTTAAATTTTTAAATTTTAAAATTAAAAGTTTTAATAGTTAAATTTTTAAAATTTGTATTTAAATTTTTAAATTTTAAAATTTAAAGTTTTATTAATTAAATTTTTAAAATTTAGTATTTAAATTTTTAAATTTTAAAATTTAAAGTTTTAATAATTAAATTTTTAAAATTTAGTATTTAAATTTTTAAATTTTAAAATTTAAAGTTTTAATAATTAAATTTTTAAAATTTAGAATTTAAATTTTTAAATTTTAAAATTTAAATTTTTAAATTCTAAAATTTAAAATTTCAATAATTAAATTTTTAAAATTTAGTATTTAAGTTTTTAAATTTTAAAATTTAAAGTTTTAATAATTAAATTTTTAAAATTTAGTATTTAAATTTTTAAATTTTAAAATTTAAATTTTTAAATTTTAAAATTTAAAATTTCAATAATTAAATTTTTAAAATTTAGTATTTAAGTTTTTAAATTTTAAAATTTAAAGTTTTAATAATTAAATTTTTAAAATTTAGTATTTAAATTTTTAAATTTTAAAATTTAAATTTTTAAATTCTAAAATTTAAAATTTCAATAATTAAATTTTTAAAATTTAGTATTTAAATTTTTAAATTTTAAAATTTAAAGTTTAAACAAAAAAAATTTTTAAAATTTAGTATTTAAATTTTTAAATTTTAAAATTTAAAGTTTTAATAATTAAATTTTTAAAATTTAGAATTTAAATTTTTAAATTTTAAAATTTAAATTTTTAAATTCTAAAATTTAAAATTTCAATAATTAAATTTTTAAAATTTAGTATTTAAGTTTTTAAATTTTAAAATTTAAAGTTTTAATAATTAAATTTTTAAAATTTAGTATTTAAATTTTTAAATTTTAAAATTTAAAGTTTTAATAATTAAATTTTTAAAATTTAGTATTTAAATTTTTAAATTTTAAAATTTAAAGTTTAAACAAAAAAAATTTTTAAAATTTAGTATTTAAATTTTTAAATTTTAAAATTTAAAGTTTTAATAATTAAATTTTTAAAATTTAGAATTTAAATTTTTAAATTTTAAAATTTAAATTTTTAAATTCTAAAATTTAAAATTTCAATAATTAAATTTTCAAAATTTAGTATTTAAGTTTTTAAATTTTAAAATTTAAAGTTTTAATAATTAAATTTTTAAAATTTAGTATTTAAATTTTTAAATTTTAAAATTTAAATTTTTAAATTTTAAAATTTAAAATTTCGATAATTAAATTTTTAAAATTTAGTATTTAAGTTTTTAAATTTTAAAATTTAAAGTTTTAACAATTAAATTTTTAAAATTTAGTATTTAAATTTTTAAATTTTGAAATTTAAAGTTTTAATGATTAAATTTTTAAAATTTAGTATTTAAATTTTTAAATTTTAAAATTTAAAGTTTAAACAAAAAAAATTTTTAAAATTTAGTATTTAAATTTTTAAATTTTAAAATTTAAAGTTTTAATAATTAAATTTTTAAAATTTAGAATTCAAATTTTTAAATTTTAAAATTTAAATTTTTAAATTTTAAAATTTAAAATTTCAATAATTAAATTTTTAAAATTTAGTATTTAAGTTTTTAAATTTTAAAATTTAAAGTTTTAATAATTAAATTTTTAAAATTTAGTATTTAAATTTTTATATTTTAAAGTTTGAAGTTTTAATAATTAAATTTTTAAAATTTGTATTTAAATTTATAAATTTTAAAATTTAAAGATTTAATAATTAAATTTTTAAAATTTAGTATTTAAATTTTTAAGTTTTAAAATTTAAAGTTTTAATAATTAAATTTTTAAAATTTATTATTTAAATTTTCAAATTTTAAAATTTAAAGTTTTAATAATTAAATTTTTTAAATTTGAATTTAAGTTTTTAAATTTTAAAATTTAAAGTTTTAATAATTAAATTTTTAAAATTTAGTATTTAAATATTTAAATTTTAAAATTTAAAGTTTTAATAATTAAATATTTAAAATTTGTATTTAAATTTTTAAATTTTAAAATTAAAAGTTTTAATAGTTAAATTTTTAAAATTTGTATTTAAATTTTTAAATTTTAAAATTTAAAGTTTTATTAATTAAATTTTTAAAATTTAGTATTTAAATTTTTAAATTTTAAAATTTAAAGTTTTAATAATTAAATTTTTAAAATTTAGTATTTAAATTTTTAAATTTTAAAATTTAAAGTTTTAATAATTAAATTTTTAAAATTTAGAATTTAAATTTTTAAATTTTAAAATTTAAATTTTTAAATTCTAAAATTTAAAATTTCAATAATTAAATTTTTAAAATTTAGTATTTAAGTTTTTAAATTTTAAAATTTAAAGTTTTAATAATTAAATTTTTAAAATTTAGTATTTAAATTTTTAAATTTTAAAATTTAAATTTTTAAATTTTAAAATTTAAAATTTCAATAATTAAATTTTTAAAATTTAGTATTTAAGTTTTTAAATTTTAAAATTTAAAGTTTTAACAATTAAATTTTTAAAATTTAGTATTTAAATTTTTAAATTTTAAAATTTAAAGTTTTAATAATTAAATTTTTAAAATTTAGTATTTAAATTTTTAAATTTTAAAATTTAAAGTTTAAACAAAAAAAATTTTTAAAATTTAGTATTTAAATTTTTAAATTTTAAAATTTAAAGTTTTAATAATTAAATTTTTAAAATTTAGAATTTAAATTTTTAAATTTTTAAATTCTAAAATTTAAAATTTCAATAATTAAATTTTTAAAATTTAGTATTTAAGTTTTTAAATTTTAAAATTTAAAGTTTTAATAATTAAATTTTTAAAATTTAGTATTTAAATTTTTAAATTTTAAAATTTAAATTTTTAAATTTTAAAATTTAAAATTTCAATAATTAAATTTTTAAAATTTAGTATTTAAGTTTTTAAATTTTAAAATTTAAAGTTTTAACAATTAAATTTTTAAAATTTAGTATTTAAATTTTTAAATTTTAAAATTTAAAGTTTTAATAATTAAATTTTTAAAATTTAGTATTTAAATTTTTAAATTTTAAAATTTAAAGTTTAAACAAAAAAAATTTTTAAAATTTAGTATTTAAATTTTTAAATTTTAAAATTTAAAGTTTTAATAATTAAATTTTTAAAATTTAGAATTTAAATTTTTAAATTTTAAAATTTAAATTTTTAAATTCTAAAATTTAAAATTTCAATAATTAAATTTTTAAAATTTAGTATTTAAGTTTTTAAATTTTAAAATTTAAAGTTTTAATAATTAAATTTTTAAAATTTAGTATTTAAATTTTTATATTTTAAAGTTTGAAGTTTTAATAATTAAATTTTTAAAATTTGTATTTAAATTTATAAATTTTAAAATTTAAAGATTTAATAATTAAATTTTTAAAATTTAGTATTTAAATTTTTAAGTTTTAAAATTTAAAGTTTTAATAATTAAATTTTTAAAATTTATTATTTAAATTTTCAAATTTTAAAATTTAAAGTTTTAATAATTAAATTTTTTAAATTTGAATTTAAGTTTTTAAATTTTAAAATTTAAAGTTTTAATAATTAAATTTTTAAAATTTAGTATTTAAATATTTAAATTTTAAAATTTAAAGTTTTAATAATTAAATATTTAAAATTTGTATTTAAATTTTTAAATTTTAAAATTAAAAGTTTTAATAGTTAAATTTTTAAAATTTGTATTTAAATTTTTAAATTTTAAAATTTAAAGTTTTATTAATTAAATTTTTAAAATTTAGTATTTAAATTTTTAAATTTTAAAATTTAAAGTTTTAATAATTAAATTTTTAAAATTTAGTATTTAAATTTTTAAATTTTAAAATTTAAAGTTTTAATAATTAAATTTTTAAAATTTAGAATTTAAATTTTTAAATTTTAAAATTTAAATTTTTAAATTCTAAAATTTAAAATTTCAATAATTAAATTTTTAAAATTTAGTATTTAAGTTTTTAAATTTTAAAATTTAAAGTTTTAATAATTAAATTTTTAAAATTTAGTATTTAAATTTTTAAATTTTAAAATTTAAATTTTTAAATTTTAAAATTTAAAATTTCAATAATTAAATTTTTAAAATTTAGTATTTAAGTTTTTAAATTCTAAAATTTAAAGTTTTAACAATTAAATTTTTAAAATTTAGTATTTAAATTTTTAAATTTTAAAATTTAAAGTTTTAATAATTAAATTTTTAAAATTTAGTATTTAAATTTTTAAATTTTAAAATTTAAAGTTTAAACAAAAAAAATTTTTAAAATTTAGTATTTAAATTTTTAAATTTTAAAATTTAAAGTTTTAATAATTAAATTTTTAAAATTTAGAATTTAAATTTTTAAATTTTAAAATTTAAATTTTTAAATTCTAAAATTTAAAATTTCAATAATTAAATTTTTAAAATTTAGTATTTAAGTTTTTAAATTTTAAAATTTAAAGTTTTAATAATTAAATTTTTAAAATTTAGTATTTAAATTTTTAAATTTTAAAATTTAAATTTTTAAATTTTAAAATTTAAAATTTCAATAATTAAATTTTTAAAATTTAGTATTTAAGTTTTTAAATTTTAAAATTTAAAGTTTTAACAATTAAATTTTTAAAATTTAATATTTAAATTTTTAAATTTTAAAATTTAAAGTTTTAATAATTAAATTTTTAAAATTTAGTATTTAAATTTTTAAATTTTAAAATTTAAAGTTTAAACAAAAAAAATTTTTAAAATTTAGTATTTAAATTTTTAAATTTTAAAATTTAAAGTTTTAATAATTAAATTTTTAAAATTTAGAATTTAAATTTTTAAATTTTAAAATTTAAATTTTTAAATTCTAAAATTTAAAATTTCAATAATTAAATTTTTAAAATTTAGTATTTAAGTTTTTAAATTTTAAAATTTAAAGTTTTAATAATTAAATTTTTAAAATTTAGTATTTAAATTTTTAAATTTTAAAATTTAAATTTTTAAATTTTAAAATTTAAAATTTCAATAATTAAATTTTTAAAATTTAGTATTTAAGTTTTTAAATTTTAAAATTTAAAGTTTTAATAATTAAATTTTTAAAATTTAGTATTTAAATTTTTATATTTTAAAGTTTGAAGTTTTAATAATTAAATTTTTAAAATTTGTATTTAAATTTATAAATTTTAAAATTTAAAGTTTTAATAATTAAATTTTTAAATTTAGTATTTAAATTTTTAAATTTTAAAATTTAAAGTTTTAATAATTAAATTTTTAAAATTTATTATTTAAATTTTCAAATTTTAAAATTTAAAGTTTTAATAATTAAATTTTTAAAATTTGTATTTAAGTTTTTAAATTTTAAAATTTAAAGTTTTAATAATTAAATTTTTAAAATTTAGTATTTAAATATTTAAATTTTAAAATTTAAAGTTTTAATAATTAAATATTTAAAATTTGTATTTAAATTTTTAAATTTTAAAATTAAAAGTTTTAATAGTTAAATTTTTAAAATTTGTATTTAAATTTTTAAATTTTAAAATTTAAAGTTTTATTAATTAAATTTTTAAAATTTAGTATTTAAATTTTTAAATTTTAAAATTTAAAGTTTTAATAATTAAATTTTTAAAATTTAGTATTTAAATTTTTAAATTTTAAAATTTAAAGTTTTAATAATTAAATTTTTAAAATTTGTATTTAAATTTTTAAATTTTAAAATTTAAAGTTTTAATAATTAAATTTTTAAAATTTAGTATTTAAATTTTTAAAATTTAAAATTAAAAGTTTTAATAATTAAATTTTTAAAATTTGTATTTAAATTTTTAAATTTTAAAATTTAAAGTTTTAATAATTAAATTTTTAAAATTTGGTATTTAAATTTTTAAATTTTAAAACTTAAAGTTTTAACAATTAAATTTTTAAAATTTAGTATTTAAATTTTTAAATTTTAAAATTTAAAGTTTTAATAATTAAATTTTTAAAATTTAGTATTTAAATTTTTAAATTTTAAAATTTAAAGTTTAAACAAAAAACATTTTTAAAAATTAGTATTTATATTTTTAAATTTTAAAATTTAAAGTTTTAATAATTAAATTTTTAAAATTTAGAATTTAAATTTTTAAATTTTAAAATTTAAATATTTAAATTCTAAAATTTAAAATTTCAATAATTAAATTTTTAAAATTTAGTATTTATGTTTTTAAATTTTAAAATTTAAAGTTTTAATAATTAAATTTTTAAAATTTAGTATTTAAATTTTTAAATTTTAAAATTTAAATTTTTAAATTTTAAAATTTAAAATTTCAATAATTAAATTTTTAAAATTTAGTATTTAAGTTTTTAAATTTTAAAATTTAAAGTTTTAATAATTAAATTTTTAAAATTTAGTATTTAAATTTTTAAATTTTAAAATTTAAAGTTTAAACAAAAAAAATTTTTAAAATTTAGTATTTAAATTTTTAAATTTTAAAATTTAAAGTTTAAACAAAAAAAATTTTTAAAATTTAGTATTTAAATTTTTAAATTTTAAAATTTAAAGTTTTAATAATTAAATTTTTAAAATTTAGAATTTAAATTTTTAAATTTTAAAATTTAAATTTTTAAATTCTAAAATTTAAAATTTCAATAATTACATTTTTAAAATTTAGTATTTAAATTTTTAAATTTTTAAATTTAAAATTATAATAATTAAATTTTTAAAATTTAGTATTTAAATTTTTAAATTTTAAAATTTAAATTTTTAAATTTTAAAATTTAAAATTTCAATAATTAAATTTTTAAAATTTAGTATTTAAGTTTTTAAATTTTAAAATTAAAAGTTTTAACAATTAAATTTTTAAAATTTAGTATTTAAATTTTTAAATTTTAAAATTTAAAGTTTTAATAATTAAATTTTTAAAATTTAGTATTTAAATTTTTAAATTTTAAAATTTAAAGTTTTAATAATTAAATTTTTAAAATTTGTATTTAAATTTTTAAATTTTAAAATTTAAAGTTTTAATAATTAAATTTTTAAAATTTAGTATTTAAATTTTTAAAGTTTAAAATTAAAAGTTTTAATAATTAAATTTTTAAAATTTGTATTTAAATTTTTAAATTTTAAAATTTAAAGTTTTAATAATTAAATTTTTAAAATTTAGAATTTAAATTTTTAAATTTTAAAATTTAAATTTTTAAATTCTAAAATTTAAAATTTCAATAATTAAATTTTTAAAATTTAGTATTTAAGTTTTTAAATTTTAAAATTTAAAGTTTTAATAATTAAATTTTTAAAATTTAGTATTTAAATATTTAAATTTTAAAATTTAAATTTTTAAATTTTAAAATTTAAAATTTCAATAATTAAATTTTTAAAATTTAGTATTTAAATTTTTAAATTTTAAAATTTAAAGTTTAAACAAAAAAAAATTTTAAAATTTAGTATTTAAATTTTTAAATTTTAAAATTTAAAGTTTTAATAATTAAATTTTTAAAATTTAGAATTTAAATTTTTAAATTTTAAAATTTAAATTTTTAAATTCTAAAATTTAAAATTTCAATAATTAAATTTTTAAAATTTAGTATTTAAGTTTTTAAATTTTAAAATTTAAAGTTTTAATAATTAAATTTTTAAAATTTAGTATTTAAATTTTTAAATTTTAAAATTTAAATTTTTAAATTTTAAAATTTAAAATTTCAATAATTAAATTTTTAAAATTTAGTATTTAAGTTTTTAAATTTTAAAATTTAAAGTTTTAATAATTAAATTTTTAAAATTTATTATTTAAATTTTCAAATTTTAAAATTTAAAGTTTTAATAATTAAATTTTTAAAATTTGTATTTAAGTTTTTAAATTTTAAAATTTAAAGTTTTAATAATTAAATTTTTAAAATTTAGTATTTAAATATTTAAATTTTAAAATTTAAAGTTTTAATAATTAAATATTTAAAATTTGTATTTAAATTTTTAAATTTTAAAATTAAAAGTTTTAATAATTAAATTTTTAAAATTTAGAATTTAAATTTTTAAATTTTAAAATTTAAATTTTTAAATTCTAAAATTTAAAATTTCAATAATTAAATTTTTAAAATTTAGTATTTAAGTTTTTAAATTTTAAAATTTAAAGTTTTAATAATTAAATTTTTAAAATTTAGAATTTAAATTTTTAAATTTTAAAATTTAAATTTTTAAATTCTAAAATTTAAAATTTCAATAATTAAATTTTTAAAATTTAGTATTTAAGTTTTTAAATTTTAAAATTTAAAGTTTTAATAATTAAATTTTTAAAATTTAGTATTTAAATTTTTAAATTTTAAAATTTAAATTTTTAAATTTTAAAATTTAAAATTTCAATAATTAAATTTTTAAAATTTAGTATTTAAGTTTTTAAATTTTAAAATTTAAAGTTTTAATAATTAAATTTTTAAAATTTAGTATTTAAATTTTTATATTTTAAAGTTTGAAGTTTTAATAATTAAATTTTTAAAATTTGTCTTTAAATTTATAAATTTTAAAATTTAAAGTTTTAATAATTAAATTTTTAAATTTAGTATTTAAATTTTTAAATTTTAAAATTTAAAGTTTTAATAATTAAATTTTTAAAATTTATTATTTAAATTTTCAAATTTTAAAATTTAAAGTTTTAATAATTAAATTTTTAAAATTTGTATTTAAGTTTTTAAATTTTAAAATTTAAAGTTTTAATAATTAAATTTTTAAAATTTAGTATTTAAATATTTAAATTTTAAAATTTAAAGTTTTAATAATTAAATATTTAAAATTTGTATTTAAATTTTTAAATTTTAAAATTAAAAGTTTTAATAGTTAAATTTTTAAAATTTGTATTTAAATTTTTAAATTTTAAAATTTAAAGTTTTATTAATTAAATTTTTAAAATTTAGTATTTAAATTTTTAAATTTTAAAATTTAAAATTTTAATAATTAAATTTTTAAAATTTAGTATTTAAATTTTTAAATTTTAAAATTTAAAGTTTTAATAATTAAATTTTTAAAATTTGTATTTAAATTTTTAAATTTTAAAATTTAAAGTTTTAATAATTAAATTTTTAAAATTTAGAATTTAAATTTTTAAATTTTAAAATTTAAATTTTTAAATTCTAAAATTTAAAATTTCAATAATTAAATTTTTAAAATTTAGTATTTAAGTTTTTAAATTTTAAAATTTAAAGTTTTAATAATTAAATTTTTAAAATTTAGTATTTAAATTTTTAAATTTTAAAATTTAAATTTTTAAATTTTAAAATTTAAAATTTCAATAATTAAATTTTTAAAATTTAGTATTTAAGTTTTTAAATTTTAAAATTTAAAGTTTTAATAATTAAATTTTTAAAATTTAGTATTTAAATTTTTATATTTTAAAGTTTGAAGTTTTAATAATTAAATTTTTAAAATTTGTCTTTAAATTTATAAATTTTAAAATTTAAAGTTTTAATAATTAAATTTTTAAATTTAGTATTTAAATTTTTAAATTTTAAAATTTAAAGTTTTAATAATTAAATTTTTAAAATTTATTATTTAAATTTTCAAATTTTAAAATTTAAAGTTTTAATAATTAAATTTTTAAAATTTGTATTTAAGTTTTTAAATTTTAAAATTTAAAGTTTTAATAATTAAATTTTTAAAATTTAGTATTTAAATATTTAAATTTTAAAATTTAAAGTTTTAATAATTAAATATTTAAAATTTGTATTTAAATTTTTAAATTTTAAAATTAAAAGTTTTAATAGTTAAATTTTTAAAATTTGTATTTAAATTTTTAAATTTTAAAATTTAAAGTTTTATTAATTAAATTTTTAAAATTTAGTATTTAAATTTTTAAATTTTAAAATTTAAAGTTTTAATAATTAAATTTTTAAAATTTAGTATTTAAATTTTTAAATTTTAAAATTTAAATTTTTAAATTTTAAAATTTAAAATTTCGATAATTAAATTTTTAAAATTTAGTATTTAAGTTTTTAAATTTTAAAATTTAAAGTTTTAACAATTAAATTTTTAAAATTTAGTATTTAAATTTTTAAATTTTGAAATTTAAAGTTTTAATGATTAAATTTTTAAAATTTAGTATTTAAATTTTTAAATTTTAAAATTTAAAGTTTAAACAAAAAAAATTTTTAAAATTTAGTATTTAAATTTTTAAATTTTAAAATTTAAAGTTTTAATAATTAAATTTTTAAAATTTAGAATTCAAATTTTTAAATTTTAAAATTTAAATTTTTAAAATTTAAAATTTCAATAATTAAATTTTTAAAATTTAGTATTTAAGTTTTTAAATTTTAAAATTTAAAGTTTTAATAATTAAATTTTTAAAATTTAGTATTTAAATTTTTATATTTTAAAGTTTGAAGTTTTAATAATTAAATTTTTAAAATTTGTATTTAAATTTATAAATTTTAAAATTTAAAGATTTAATAATTAAATTTTTAAAATTTAGTATTTAAATTTTTAAGTTTTAAAATTTAAAGTTTTAATAATTAAATTTTTAAAATTTATTATTTAAATTTTCAAATTTTAAAATTTAAAGTTTTAATAATTAAATTTTTTAAATTTGAATTTAAGTTTTTAAATTTTAAAATTTAAAGTTTTAATAATTAAATTTTTATAATTTAGTATTTAAATATTTAAATTTTAAAATTTAAAGTTTTAATAATTAAATATTTAAAATTTGTATTTAAATTTTTAAATTTTAAAATTAAAAGTTTTAATAGTTAAATTTTTAAAATTTGTATTTAAATTTTTAAATTTTAAAATTTAAAGTTTTATTAATTAAATTTTTAAAATTTAGTATTTAAATTTTTAAATTTTAAAATTTAAAGTTTTAATAATTAAATTTTTAAAATTTAGTATTTAAATTTTTAAATTTTAAAATTTAAAGTTTTAATAATTAAATTTTTAAAATTTAGAATTTAAATTTTTAAATTTTAAAATTTAAATTTTTAAATTCTAAAATTTAAAATTTCAATAATTAAATTTTTAAAATTTAGTATTTAAGTTTTTAAATTTTAAAATTTAAAGTTTTAATAATTAAATTTTTAAAATTTAGTATTTAAATTTTTAAATTTTAAAATTTAAATTTTTAAATTTTAAAATTTAAAATTTCAATAATTAAATTTTTAAAATTTAGTATTTAAGTTTTTAAATTTTAAAATTTAAAGTTTTAACAATTAAATTTTTAAAATTTAGTATTTAAATTTTTAAATTTTAAAATTTAAAGTTTTAATAATTAAATTTTTAAAATTTAGTATTTAAATTTTTAAATTTTAAAATTTAAAGTTTAAACAAAAAAAATTTTTAAAATTTAGTATTTAAATTTTTAAATTTTAAAATTTAAAGTTTTAATAATTAAATTTTTAAAATTTAGAATTTAAATTTTTAAATTTTAAAATTTAAATTTTTAAATTCTAAAATTTAAAATTTCAATAATTAAATTTTTAAAATTTAGTATTTAAGTTTTTAAATTTTAAAATTTAAAGTTTTAATAATTAAATTTTTAAAATTTAGTATTTAAATTTTTAAATTTTAAAATTTAAATTTTTAAATTTTAAAATTTAAAATTTCAATAATTAAATTTTTAAAATTTAGTATTTAAGTTTTTAAATTTTAAAATTTAAAGTTTTAACAATTAAATTTTTAAAATTTAGTATTTAAATTTTTAAATTTTAAAATTTAAAGTTTTAATAATTAAATTTTTAAAATTTAGTATTTAAATTTTTAAATTTTAAAATTTAAAGTTTAAACAAAAAAAATTTTTAAAATTTAGTATTTAAATTTTTAAATTTTAAAATTTAAAGTTTTAATAATTAAATTTTTAAAATTTAGAATTTAAATTTTTAAATTTTAAAATTTAAATTTTTAAATTCTAAAATTTAAAATTTCAATAATTAAATTTTTAAAATTTAGTATTTAAGTTTTTAAATTTTAAAATTTAAAGTTTTAATAATTAAATTTTTAAAATTTAGTATTTAAATTTTTATATTTTAAAGTTTGAAGTTTTAATAATTAAATTTTTAAAATTTGTATTTAAATTTATAAATTTTAAAATTTAAAGATTTAATAATTAAATTTTTAAAATTTAGTATTTAAATTTTTAAGTTTTAAAATTTAAAGTTTTAATAATTAAATTTTTAAAATTTATTATTTAAATTTTCAAATTTTAAAATTTAAAGTTTTAATAATTAAATTTTTTAAATTTGAATTTAAGTTTTTAAATTTTAAAATTTAAAGTTTTAATAATTAAATTTTTAAAATTTAGTATTTAAATATTTAAATTTTAAAATTTAAAGTTTTAATAATTAAATATTTAAAATTTGTATTTAAATTTTTAAATTTTAAAATTAAAAGTTTTAATAGTTAAATTTTTAAAATTTGTATTTAAATTTTTAAATTTTAAAATTTAAAGTTTTATTAATTAAATTTTTAAAATTTAGTATTTAAATTTTTAAATTTTAAAATTTAAAGTTTTAATAATTAAATTTTTAAAATTTAGTATTTAAATTTTTAAATTTTAAAATTTAAAGTTTTAATAATTAAATTTTTAAAATTTAGAATTTAAATTTTTAAATTTTAAAATTTAAATTTTTAAATTCTAAAATTTAAAATTTCAATAATTAAATTTTTAAAATTTAGTATTTAAGTTTTTAAATTTTAAAATTTAAAGTTTTAATAATTAAATTTTTAAAATTTAGTATTTAAATTTTTAAATTTTAAAATTTAAATTTTTAAATTTTAAAATTTAAAATTTCAATAATTAAATTTTTAAAATTTAGTATTTAAGTTTTTAAATTTTAAAATTTAAAGTTTTAACAATTAAATTTTTAAAATTTAGTATTTAAATTTTTAAATTTTAAAATTTAAAGTTTTAATAATTAAATTTTTAAAATTTAGTATTTAAATTTTTAAATTTTAAAATTTAAAGTTTAAACAAAAAAAATTTTTAAAATTTAGTATTTAAATTTTTAAATTTTAAAATTTAAAGTTTTAATAATTAAATTTTTAAAATTTAGAATTTAAATTTTTAAATTTTAAAATTTAAATTTTTAAATTCTAAAATTTAAAATTTCAATAATTAAATTTTTAAAATTTAGTATTTAAGTTTTTAAATTTTAAAATTTAAAGTTTTAATAATTAAATTTTTAAAATTTAGTATTTAAATTTTTAAATTTTAAAATTTAAATTTTTAAATTTTAAAATTTAAAATTTCAATAATTAAATTTTTAAAATTTAGTATTTAAGTTTTTAAATTTTAAAATTTAAAGTTTTAACAATTAAATTTTTAAAATTTAGTATTTAAATTTTTAAATTTTAAAATTTAAAGTTTTAATAATTAAATTTTTAAAATTTAGTATTTAAATTTTTAAATTTTAAAATTTAAAGTTTAAACAAAAAAAATTTTTAAAATTTAGTATTTAAATTTTTAAATTTTAAAATTTAAAGTTTTAATAATTAAATTTTTAAAATTTAGAATTTAAATTTTTAAATTTTAAAATTTAAATTTTTAAATTCTAAAATTTAAAATTTCAATAATTAAATTTTTAAAATTTAGTATTTAAGTTTTTAAATTTTAAAATTTAAAGTTTTAATAATTAAATTTTTAAAATTTAGTATTTAAATTTTTAAATTTTAAAATTTAAATTTTTAAATTTTAAAATTTAAAATTTCAATAATTAAATTTTTAAAATTTAGTATTTAAGTTTTTAAATTTTAAAATTTAAAGTTTTAATAATTAAATTTTTAAAATTTAGTATTTAAATATTTAAATTTTAAAATTTAAAGTTTTAATAATTAAATATTTAAAATTTGTATTTAAATTTTTAAATTTTAAAATTAAAAGTTTTAATAGTTAAGTTTTTAAAATTTGTATTTAAATTTTTAAATTTTAAAATTTAAAGTTTTATTAATTAAATTTTTAAAATTTAGTATTTAAATTTTTAAATTTTAAAATTTAAAGTTTTAATAATTAAATTTTTAAAATTTAGTATTTAAATTTTTAAATTTTAAAATTTAAAGTTTTAATAATTAAATTTTTAAAATTTGTATTTAAATTTTTAAATTTTAAAATTTAAAGTTTTAATAATTAAATTTTTAAAATTTAGTATTTAAATTTTTAAAATTTAAAATTAAAAGTTTTAATAATTAAATTTTTAAAATTTGTATTTAAATTTTTAAATTTTAAAATTTAAAGTTTTAATAATTACATTTTTAAAATTTGGTATTTAAATTTTTAAATTTTAAAACTTAAAGTTTTAACAATTAAATTTTTAAAATTTAGTATTTAAATTTTTAAATTTTAAAATTTAAAGTTTTAATAATTAAATTTTTAAAATTTAGTATTTAAATTTTTAAATTTTAAAATTTAAAGTTTAAACAAAAAACATTTTTAAAAATTAGTATTTATATTTTTAAATTTTAAAATTTAAAGTTTTAATAATTAAATTTTTAAAATTTAGAATTTAAATTTTTAAATTTTAAAATTTAAATATTTAAATTCTAAAATTTAAAATTTCAATAATTAAATTTTTAAAATTTAGTATTTATGTTTTTAAATTTTAAAATTTAAAGTTTTAATAATTAAATTTTTAAAATTTAGTATTTAAATTTTTAAATTTTAAAATTTAAATTTTTAAATTTTAAAATTTAAAATTTCAATAATTAAATTTTTAAAATTTAGTATTTAAGTTTTTAAATTTTAAAATTTAAAGTTTTAATAATTAAATTTTTAAAATTTAGTATTTAAATTTTTAAATATTAAAATTTAAAGTTTAAACAAAAAAAATTTTTAAAATTTAGTATTTAAATTTTTAAATTTTAAAATTTAAAGTTTAAACAAAAAAAATTTTTAAAATTTAGTATTTAAATTTTTAAATTTTAAAATTTAAAGTTTTAATAATTAAATTTTTAAAATTTAGAATTTAAATTTTTAAATTTTAAAATTTAAATTTTTAAATTCTAAAATTTAAAATTTCAATAATTACATTTTTAAAATTTAGTATTTAAATTTTTAAATTTTTAAATTTAAAATTATAATAATTAAATTTTTAAAATTTAGTATTTAAATTTTTAAATTTTAAAATTTAAATTTTTAAATTTTAAAATTTAAAATTTCAATAATTAAATTTTTAAAATTTAGTATTTAAGTTTTTAAATTTTAAAATTAAAAGTTTTAACAATTAAATTTTTAAAATTTAGTATTTAAATTTTTAAATTTTAAAATTTAAAGTTTTAATAATTAAATTTTTAAAATTTAGTATTTAAATTTTTAAATTTTAAAATTTAAAGTTTTAATAATTAAATTTTTAAAATTTGTATTTAAATTTTTAAATTTTAAAATTTAAAGTTTTAATAATTAAATTTTTAAAATTTAGTATTTAAATTTTTAAAGTTTAAAATTAAAAGTTTTAATAATTAAATTTTTAAAATTTGTATTTAAATTTTTAAATTTTAAAATTTAAAGTTTTAATAATTAAATTTTTAAAATTTAGAATTTAAATTTTTAAATTTTAAAATTTAAATTTTTAAATTCTAAAATTTAAAATTTCAATAATTAAATTTTTAAAATTTAGTATTTAAATTTTAAATTTTAAAATTTAAAGTTTTAATAATTAAATTTTTAAAATTTAGTATTTAAATATTTAAATTTTAAAATTTAAATTTTTAAATTTTAAAATTTAAAATTTCAATAATTAAATTTTTAAAATTTAGTATTTAAATTTTTAAATTTTAAAATTTAAAGTTTAAACAAAAAAAAATTTTAAAATTTAGTATTTAAATTTTTAAATTTTAAAATTTAAAGTTTTAATAATTAAATTTTTAAAATTTAGAATTTAAATTTTTAAATTTTAAAATTTAAATTTTTAAATTCTAAAATTTAAAATTTCAATAATTAAATTTTTAAAATTTAGTATTAAAGTTTTTAAATTTTAAAATTTAAAGTTTTAATAATTAAATTTTTAAAATTTAGTATTTAAATTTTTAAATTTTAAAATTTAAATTTTTAAATTTTAAAATTTAAAATTTCAATAATTAAATTTTTAAAATTTAGTATTTAAGTTTTTAAATTTTAAAATTTAAAGTTTTAATAATTAAATTTTTAAAATTTAGTATTTAAATTTTTATATTTTAAAGTTTGAAGTTTTAATAATTAAATTTTTAAAATTTGTATTTAAATTTATAAATTTTAAAATTTAAAGTTTTAATAATTAAATTTTTAAATTTAGTATTTAAATTTTTAAATTTTAAAATTTAAAGTTTTAATAATTAAATTTTTAAAATTTATTATTTAAATTTTCAAATTTTAAAATTTAAAGTTTTAATAATTAAATTTTTAAAATTTGTATTTAAGTTTTTAAATTTTAAAATTTAAAGTTTTAATAATTAAATTTTTAAAATTTAGTATTTAAATATTTAAATTTTAAAATTTAAAGTTTTAATAATTAAATATTTAAAATTTGTATTTAAATTTTTAAATTTTAAAATTAAAAGTTTTAATAGTTAAATTTTTAAAATTTGTATTTAAATTTTTAAATTTTAAAATTTAAAGTTCTATTAATTAAATTTTTAAAATTTAGTATTTAAATTTTTAAATTTTAAAATTTAAAATTTTAATAATTAAATTTTTAAAATTTAGTATTTAAATTTTTAAATTTTAAAATTTAAAGTTTTAATAATTAAATTTTTAAAATTTGTATTTAAATTTTTAAATTTTAAAATTTAAAGTTTTAATAATTAAATTTTTAAAATTTAGAATTTAAATTTTTAAATTTTAAAATTTAAATTTTTAAATTCTAAAATTTAAAATTTCAATAATTAAATTTTTAAAATTTAGTATTTAAGTTTTTAAATTTTAAAATTTAAAGTTTTAATAATTAAATTTTTAAAATTTAGTATTTAAATTTTTAAATTTTAAAATTTAAATTTTTAAATTTTAAAATTTAAAATTTCAATAATTAAATTTTTAAAATTTAGTATTTAAGTTTTTAAATTTTAAAATTTAAAGTTTTAATAATTAAATTTTTAAAATTTAGTATTTAAATTTTTATATTTTAAAGTTTGAAGTTTTAATAATTAAATTTTTAAAATTTGTCTTTAAATTTATAAATTTTAAAATTTAAAGTTTTAATAATTAAATTTTTAAATTTAGTATTTAAATTTTTAAATTTTAAAATTTAAAGTTTTAATAATTAAATTTTTAAAATTTATTATTTAAATTTTCAAATTTTAAAATTTAAAGTTTTAATAATTAAATTTTTAAAATTTGTATTTAAGTTTTTAAATTTTAAAATTTAAAGTTTTAATAATTAAATTTTTAAAATTTAGTATTTAAATATTTAAATTTTAAAATTTAAAGTTTTAATAATTAAATATTTAAAATTTGTATTTAAATTTTTAAATTTTAAAATTAAAAGTTTTAATAGTTAAATTTTTAAAATTTGTATTTAAATTTTTAAATTTTAAAATTTAAAGTTTTATTAATTAAATTTTTAAAATTTAGTATTTAAATTTTTAAATTTTAAAATTTAAAGTTTTAATAATTAAATTTTTAAAATTTAGTATTTAAATTTTTAAATTTTAAAATTTAAAGTTTTAATAATTAAATTTTTAAAATTTGTATTTAAATTTTTAAATTTTAAAATTTAAAGTTTTAATAATTAAATTTTTAAAATTTAGTATTTAAATTTTTAAAATTTAAAATAAAAAGTTTTAATAATTAAATTTTTAAAATTTGTATTTAAATTTTTAAATTTTAAAATTTAAAGTTTTAATAATTAAATTTTTAAAATTTGGTATTTAAATTTTTAAATTTTAAAACTTAAAGTTTTAACAATTAAATTTTTAAAATTTAGTATTTAAATTTTTAAATTTTAAAATTTAAAGTTTTAATAATTAAATTTTTAAAATTTAGTATTTAAATTTTTAAATTTTAAAATTTAAAGTTTAAACAAAAAACATTTTTAAAAATTAGTATTTATATTTTTAAATTTTAAAATTTAAAGTTTTAATAATTAAATTTTTAAAATTTAGAATTTAAATTTTTAAATTTTAAAATTTAAATATTTAAATTCTAAAATTTAAAATTTCAATAATTAAATTTTTAAAATTTAGTATTTATGTTTTTAAATTTTAAAATTTAAAGTTTTAATAATTAAATTTTTAAAATTTAGTATTTAAATTTTTAAATTTTAAAATTTAAAATTTCAATAATTAAATTTTTAAAATTTAGTATTTAAGTTTTTAAATTTTAAAATTTAAAGTTTTAATAATTAAATTTTTAAAATTTAGTATTTAAATTTTTAAATTTTAAAATTTAAAGTTTAAACAAAAAAAATTTTTAAAATTTAGTATTTAAATTTTTAAATTTTAAAATTTAAAGTTTAAACAAAAAAAATTTTTAAAATTTAGTATTTAAATTTTTAAATTTTAAAATTTAAAGTTTTAATAATTAAATTTTTAAAATTTAGAATTTAAATTTTTAAATTTTAAAATTTAAATTTTTAAATTCTAAAATTTAAAATTTCAATAATTAAATTTTTAAAATTTAGTATTTAAATTTTTAAATTTTTAAATTTAAAATTATAATAATTAAATTTTTAAAATTTAGTATTTAAATTTTTAAATTTTAAAATTTAAATTTTTAAATTTTAAAATTTAAAATTTCAATAATTAAATTTTTAAAATTTAGTATTTAAGTTTTTAAATTTTAAAATTTAAAGTTTTAACAATTAAATTTTTAAAATTTAGTATTTAAATTTTTAAATTTTAAAATTTAAAGTTTTAATAATTAAATTTTTAAAATTTAGTATTTAAATTTTTAAATTTTAAAATTTAAAGTTTTAATAATTAAATTTTTAAAATTTGTATTTAAATTTTTAAATTTTAAAATATAAAGTTTTAATAATTAAATTTTTAAAATTTAGTATTTAAATTTTTAAAGTTTAAAATTAAAAGTTTTAATAATTAAATTTTTAAAATTTGTATTTAAATTTTTAAATTTTAAAATTTAAAGTTTTAATAATTAAATTTTTAAAATTTAGAATTTAAATTTTTAAATTTTAAAATTGAAATTTTTAAATTCTAAAATTTAAAATTTCAATAATTAAATTTTTAAAATTTAGTATTTAAGTTTTTAAATTTTAAAATTTAAAGTTTTAATAATTAAATTTTTAAAATTTAGTATTTAAATATTTAAATTTTAAAATTTAAATTTTTAAATTTTAAAATTTCAAATTTCAATAATTAAATTTTTAAAATTTAGTATTTAAATTTTTAAATTTTAAAATTTAAAGTTTAAACAAAAAAAAATTTTAAAATTTAGTATTTAAATTTTTAAATTTTAAAATTTAAAGTTTTAATAATTAAATTTTTAAAATTTAGAATTTAAATTTTTAAATTTTAAAATTTAAATTTTTAAATTCTAAAATTTAAAATTTCAATAATTAAATTTTTAAAATTTAGTATTTAAGTTTTTAAATTTTTAAATTTAAAGTTTTAATAATTAAATTTTTAAAATTTAGTATTTAAATTTTTAAATTTTAAAATTTAAATTTTTAAATTTTAAAATTTAAAATTTCAATAATTAAATTTTTAAAATTTAGTATTTAAGTTTTTAAATTTTAAAATTTAAAGTTTTAATAATTAAATTTTTAAAATTTAGTATTTAAATTTTTATATTTTAAAGTTTGAAGTTTTAATAATTAAATTTTTAAAATTTGTATTTAAATTTATAAATTTTAAAATTTAAAGTTTTAATAATTAAATTTTTAAATTTAGTATTTAAATTTTTAAATTTTAAAATTTAAAGTTTTAATAATTAAATTTTTAAAATTTGTATTTAAATTTTTAAATTTTAAAATTAAAAGTTTTAATAGTTAAATTTTTAAAATTTGTATTTAAATTTTTAAATTTTAAAATTTAAAGTTTTATTAATTAAATTTTTAAAATTTAGTATTTAAATTTTTAAATTTTAAAATTTAAAATTTTAATAATTAAATTTTTAAAATTTAGTATTTAAATTTTTAAATTTTAAAATTTAAAGTTTTAATAATTAAATTTTTAAAATTTGTATTTAAATTTTTAAATTTTAAAATTTAAAGTTTTAATAATTAAATTTTTAAAATTTAGTATTTAAATTTTTAAAATTTAAAATTAAAAGTTTTAATAATTAAATTTTTAAAATTTGTATTTAAATTTTTAAATTTTAAAATTTAAAGTTTTAATAATTAAATTTTTAAAATTTGGTATTTAAATTTTTAAATTTTAAAACTTAAAGTTTTAACAATTAAATTTTTAAAATTTAGTATTTAAATTTTTAAATTTTAAAATTTAAAGTTTTAATAATTAAATTTTTAAAATTTAGTATTTAAATTTTTAAATTTTAAAATTTAAAGTTTAAACAAAAAACATTTTTAAAAATTAGTATTTATATTTTTAAATTTTAAAATTTAAAGTTTTAATAATTAAATTTTTAAAATTTAGAATTTAAATTTTTAAATTTTAAAATTTAAATATTTAAATTCTAAAATTTAAAATTTCAATAATTAAATTTTTAAAATTTAGTATTTAAATTTTTAAATTTTTAAATTTAAAATTATAATAATTAAATTTTTAAAATTTAGTATTTAAATTTTTAAATTTTAAAATTTAAATTTTTAAATTTTAAAATTTAAAATTTCAATAATTAAATTTTTAAAATTTAGTATTTAAGTTTTTAAATTTTAAAATTTAAAGTTTTAACAATTAAATTTTTAAAATTTAGTATTTAAATTTTTAAATTTTAAAATTTAAAGTTTTAATAATTAAATTTTTAAAATTTAGTATTTAAATTTTTAAATTTTAAAATTTAAAGTTTTAATAATTAAATTTTTAAAATTTGTATTTAAATTTTTAAATTTTAAAATTTAAAGTTTTAATAATTAAATTTTTAAAATTTAGTATTTAAATTTTTAAAATTTAAAATTAAAAGTTTTAATAATTAAATTTTTAAAATTTGTA
Organism: Aethina tumida; assembly: GCF_024364675.1. Classification (NCBI taxonomy): domain Eukaryota; kingdom Metazoa; phylum Arthropoda; class Insecta; order Coleoptera; family Nitidulidae; genus Aethina; species Aethina tumida. The sequence goes on from NC_065436.1 coordinate 10,627,304, forward strand.
TTTAAATTTTTAAATTTTAAAATTTAAAGTTTTAATAATTAAATTTTTAAAATTTAGAATTTAAATTTTTAAATTTTAAAATTTAAATTTTTAAATTCTAAAATTTAAAATTTCAATAATTAAATTTTTAAAATTTAGTATTTAAGTTTTTAAATTTTAAAATTTAAAGTTTTAATAATTAAATTTTTAAAATTTAGTATTTAAATATTTAAATTTTAAAATTTAAATTTTTAAATTTTAAAATTTAAAATTTCAATAATTAAATTTTTAAAATTTAGTATTTAAATTTTTAAATTTTAAAATTTAAAGTTTAAACAAAAAAAATTTTTAAAATTTAGTATTTAAATTTTTAAATTTTAAAATTTAAAGTTTTAATAATTAAATTTTTAAAATTTAGAATTTAAATTTTTAAATTTTAAAATTTAAATTTTTAAATTCTAAAATTTAAAATTTCAATAATTAAATTTTTAAAATTTAGTATTTAAGTTTTTAAATTTTAAAATTTAAAGTTTTAATAATTAAATTTTTAAAATTTAGTATTTAAATTTTTAAATTTTAAAATTTAAATTTTTAAATTTTAAAATTTAAAATTTCAATAATTAAATTTTTAAAATTTAGTATTTAAGTTTTTAAATTTTAAAATTTAAAGTTTTAATAATTAAATTTTTAAAATTTAGTATTTAAATTTTTATATTTTAAAGTTTGAAGTTTTAATAATTAAATTTTTAAAATTTGTATTTAAATTTATAAATTTTAAAATTTAAAGTTTTAATAATTAAATTTTTAAATTTAGTATTTAAATTTTTAAATTTTAAAATTTAAAGTTTTAATAATTAAATTTTTAAAATTTATTATTTAAATTTTCAAATTTTAAAATTTAAAGTTTTAATAATTAAATTTTTAAAATTTGTATTTAAGTTTTTAAATTTTAAAATTTAAAGT